>NW_023416284.1:159892896-161262048 GCF_014176215.1 Rousettus aegyptiacus | reverse complement strand
GGTGCAAGTTTTATTTTTCTTCATAGACTTGAACAGTTCCCCTTCCTTCAATATTGACCGGCCACCTTATTGCGTTTTGGTTAGAGATACAGTAGGGTGCAAGGAGTGAGTGTCAGTACTTAGTTGTTGTCTCTTGTTATGCATCATGTTTTTGCATCTGCAGTGGGTACCAACAACAGAAAGGGTAACATGCATTTGAGGACCACTTGAGATTGATAGAATATATTACACCAAAGCATTAGAAAACCAAAAGGTGCTTATACCCATCAGCATTTTTGAGGTGCTGATAGAAAAGAGGTCGTTTCTCCTCTCAAGACATTTTCACTGGAAGAATTTTTGCCAGATGTGTCTCTGAATGTGAGAAAGAGGCAGTAAACCCTCGAACTACACATTTCTTTGTGCTTCCAGGTAATAGAACTTCCTGTTCTCAATGGTAAAAGAAGTCAAACAATGAGAAGAAAGCTGTAAAATGGGAACACAGTCCTTGGAAATTTCCCATCCCTGGAATGCTGGAACATTACAAAGCAAGGAAAAGCCTTATTCAGCCTTGCTAAAGAAGGGCTCAGACTCTTCCCACTGCAGAGCTGTGACCTTAGAGATATTTGTGAACTTGCTTTTCAAGGTATAAGAGTGCCATGGGTATTATTAGTAATCCAAAAGGCCATTTGATTCCTACTCAAGAAATTTAACACTCTGAGCCGAATAATCTGTTAGATTCCTGCTAATATTTTTGAGAGCCTAATTTTGTAGTGTCAGCACTCATACAGCAAAGGTCTAGGCCAGGCTTTCTCAAATTCAGCACTATGAACATTTGAGTTCAGATAACTTCTTGCTATGAAGATCAGTCCTGTACCTTGGCAGGCTTTTAGCAGGATCCCTACTACTAGATGCCAGTAGATACCAATAAAATATCCCCAAATATGAAAACCATAAATGTGTCTAGACATTGACAAAAGTCCTCTGGGCACAAATGGCTCAATAGCCTGCCCCACTGAGAACTATTATTATGGGCAATAAAAAAGTATCATAGAACGCTTCTCACTTTGGGTAAAGAAATAACTTTGTATCTCTCTCCATTACTCTGAAAATTATTCATTAGTGAATTTTTCTATTTAATACATATTTACTGAATGCCAGGAGTTGGATGCAAAGTAATGAAACAACGAGATATGATCCTTAGCCTTATAAAGCTTTCGATCTTGAGGAGGAGGAGATAAATACTTTAAACAAGTTCATAGAGAAATGGTGATGCGAATACATATTGGAATAGTTCATAAAGATGAAAGACAAGAGTTTATAATAGTGAAATAAGCAGCCTGAGGGAAGTGTAGACAAAACTTTTCCAATAAGAATGTTGACAAAAGTGCTACTTTAAATTTGGAAATTAATGACATAATATACACTAGGAAAAAATAAATGAGAATGAATAGATCAATAGCTAAGGTTTTCAGACCTTTGTCAGCAGATGGAAACAATGCCAAGAAATATTATGCCAGCAAGAAAGACAGACAGAGAGTGAAAGACAGAAATGAAAGCCTGGCTTTCTGTGGTGTGGAAGTGGGGGTAGGGTGGGAGGCAAGAAGCTTTTTCCAAGAAGAATCTGGACAACCCCTAATCCCAATAAATTCGTTTATAAAACAAAGAGCTAGATATCTTCCAATTTTTTCCCCCCATCTCTTAGTTGGTTAAATTTAATGCTTGGCAATTAGGTATTAATTTCCCAGGCATCTTGACAGGACTGCAGGCGTTTCTCACAACATTACTTTAGAAGACAGTTTGTAGTTTCTTGTATAGTTAAACATACACTTCTCATATGATCCAGCAATTCTACTCCTAGGTATTTACCAAAAATAAATAATAAATAAATAAATAAATAAATAAATAAGAACGTATTTCTATGCAAAGAGTTGTATACAATGCTAATAGCTACACTTTCAATAACACAATGCTAATACCAACACTTTCAATAACAACCCCAAACTAAACACAAGTCCAAAAGTTTATCAACAGGTACATAGATAAAGTAATTGTTGTATATTTATATGATGGAATACACTTCGGCAATAATAAAGAATGAACTGCTAATATATCTAATAAATGCCACAGACACTGAGCTGAGAGGAAGCAGCTTATCACAGAAGAGTGTGTAGTGTGCAATGCTATTTTGATGACATTTTTAGACCAGGGGAATTACTCTGTGGGGATAAAATGGGTATCAGTGATTGCCCAGGGCATAAGAAGAAAAATATGAGAAGATGTTGACTGCAAAAGGGCTCAAATAAAATTGCCGAGGTGTTAGAAATATTGCATACCTTGATTGTGGACGTGGTTACGATTGTGGATACATTTATCATGTCTGTAAACTGAATATAAAAAGAAATGTAACTATGGGCGGTGAACTCACAATGCTCTCTCTCTCTCTCTCTCTCTCTCTCTCTCTATATATATATATATATATATATATACACACATATATCTCATTGCTAAATTGTACACCTGAAACTTACTGGATTTTATTAAGCAAGGTCACCATGAATAAATAAATAAAGAAATAGATAAATAAATGAATAAATAAATAAATAAAAAGATAATACTGATTTTTACCTAAAAATGAAATGTTCAAATATAAATTATATGTTATATAAAATTATATGTGATATAAAAATGTTGATTGAAAAAAGAACCAGAAATCATTTATCAGAAAAATCTTTTCTGTAATATCTTTTTAGTAAAAATAAGTATAAATAACAATATGGCTTTCAAATTTTAGATATAAGGTTTTAAAGTAAAGGACTATTTCTATTTCCATTTCTATTTCACAAAGGGTAAAATGTCATCAGGATATTAAAAGGGCATAAACTTTTTAGCATAAACATAATTATTATTTAAAGTTTTTTTCCTTCTGCACATTGCACTATAGGGATTTTAGCTTAAGGGCTTTGGGTATTTGAAATTATTTAGCTACTTTCCTGAGGGGACAGAGTGTTTGGGGTGCTATTCTAGCTCTGACAAATTAGGAAAAGAAAGCTAATAAAATTTGGCATTCTTACATGCATCATATAACAGCTAACTACTTACTCATTTGGAAGTAGATTTTATGAGATAAAGATATGACTCAGTTTCTAAACATGAAAATAAAGATATGTACATACAAAGAAATAGCGGCAAAACTTACTGGTAATTTCTGACATATTGTAAATACCATTTTTTTTAAAAGGTATTTAAAGATAATAGCTTTCCCAAGTGTCAACACAGAATCATGGGCAGTGATTTGCCCCCTCCTGCAGCTGTGCAGCTCTGCTTCGAGAACCTGAACGGATCCTGTGTCAAAACTTCCTACTCGCCTGGACCCCGCCTGATTCTGTACGCAGTGTTCGGCTTTGGCTCTTGGCTCACTGTATTTGGAAACCTGCTTGTGATGATTTCGATTCTTCATTTCAAGCAGCTGCACTCTCCAACCAACCTTTTGATCGCCTCCCTGGCCTGTGCTGACTTCTTGGTGGGAGTGACTGTGATGCCCTTCAGTGCAGTGAGGTCCGTGGAAGGCTGCTGGTACTTTGGGGAGAGTTACTGTAAATTGCACTCTTGTTTCGATGGCTCATTCTGCTATGCTTCTATCTACCACTTATGTTTCATTTCTCTGGATAGATACATTGCGGTCACCGACCCTCTGCTCTATCCAACCAGATTCACCTCATCGGTTTCTGGCATATGTATTGCCTTCTCCTGGCTCCTTTCCATCATTTATTCTTTTACCCTTCTTACCACAGGTGCAAATGAAGTTGGTCTGGAGGAACTAGTCAGTGCTCTCACCTGTGTGGGAGGCTGTCCAATTGCAGTGAATCAAAGTTGGGTAATGGTAAATTTTCTATTATTTTTCCTACCCACACTTGTGATGATCATTGTTTACTCCAAGATTTTCCTCATCGCTAAACAACAGGCTAGAAAAATTGAAGGTATGAGCAATAAAACTGTGGGATCATCAGATAGCTACAAAGACAGAGTGGCCAGGAGGGAGAGAAAAGCAGCAAGAACACTGGGCATCGCAGTGATAGCGTTTCTGATTTCATGGTTGCCATACTTCATTGATTCAATAATTGATGCCTTCCTAGGTTTCATCACACCCACATATATTTTTGAAATATTAGCTTGGATTACTTACTATAACTCAGCCATGAACCCCTTGATTTATACTTTATTTTATCCTTGGTTTCGAAAAGCCATGAAGCTCATTGTCACTGGTCAAGTCTTAAGAGAAAATTCCTCAACAATCAATTTATTATCTTTGTAGGTTCTGGTTTTAGACTTGAAGGATTCTCAATGGACTCACAATGGGGTAATATTGATCATAATAGTGCAAGATCTTCTTATGTAAATCAATTGAACTATGCTTCAATTTTGACCCAAACACTTAAATTCAGGTACAATGTTCTTTAGTAAATATAAAATGAAAATCTGATTGTAATGGAAATAATGCAGCCTTGGAGCCAGAAACGACTGGATTGCAATACCACCTCTGACATTGAGCACTGTGATCTTAGGTTGCCTCGTTCTCTGGTCTTCATTATAACACTGTGGTTAATAACCCCTCTCTTGTAGTAGTCTTGAGAAAATGTAAGAGAATATATAAAGCATCTGGTATATACTCATCACCTAAATCCTGCCTTTTATTACTTTATATTTGTTCAACCCCTGGCTATATCTTCTCTCAGCTGCTATGTAATATTTTTCTATTACAATGTAAATGCCACTAAGATATATATTTAGAGAGGTGGTGGCCCCTTGCTCAAAGACCATAAAAGAGTGAGCATGTACTGTGTGGTGTTCATATTTGCAGATCCAAAACTGTGATTTCAGAGTCAGGTAAAATCAGTCAAGATATAGAGCTATTAACTGTAGTATCAATTTAGATATTTGGGAATAACTATAATATGAATTTACAAGGGGAAAGGTAACTAGCATACATTCAGTGAGCTTCTTACTGTTAAGTCTAAAATTACATTACAGTTCAGAAGTTTACCGGTTAACATACATTTAAGCCAGAGTTTTAAGATTGTTATTCTTATTTTGTTATGTTACTTAATTTTGAAATTAATTTATTCTTTATTCTACTAAATTGTACTTCGTTTCAGAATTATGACAGGGACTTCAAGAATACACACACGCAAAAATAGCTTGAAAATGTGTTCTAAAAAAGAAAGAAAACTAAAATGGAGGAAATAAAAGGAAGCCAAGACAGAGGCTAGAAAATGTAATAGGACCCACAAACTTGGTTCCAAAGCAAAAAGAGAAACAATCAGTTATGTCATCCATAGTGGATAAATGAAGTCAGTTATTTCAGAGAATTGTTCTTGGTCATCAAACTGGAGAGTGCTGTACTTCCCATGAATAAGAAATGACTTGATTTATTCTCTTAGCTTTTTCACAAGAAGGCATCAAGATTTTAAAAGTCTGGTTCTAGTATTTTGGGGCAGGAATAAATATATATCAAATACTTCTTGCTATGTGTCTTTAATTTCTAACTGACATAAATCATCATTATCTATTAGCACATACTTTCTATCACACAAATGCTTTGAATTGGTAAACTTTTTCCAAGAGTGTATTCATTCTGATTATACCATTCTTGTGAGAAATTCTTGCCTTTACTTAATTTTACAGATGATTGAAGCCACCCTAGACTGCTTACTGTCACTGTACCCACAATTCTTCAGTTCCAAAAGTGACTATCATCCATTTATTTTGATCCTAGAGGTTTCACTATAGTAACTTTTTCTAATCCTGTTTTGCAAGCTACAGAATAATCCTACTGCCTCATTTTAAAGATAAAGAAGCTAAAGCAAAGTACTTCAGAATTCTGATGAATATTATAAAGCTTCAGGATTCACACCAGTACTTTTTGTTTGATGCTAGTTTTATATATTTATACTTGTCTTCTTCTTTTTTTAGTAGCCTTCCTAATATATTAGACAAATCATCTAATTTTATGAATTACTTTTCTAGATAAACAGACTAGCCTGTGTAGTATTATAAGTGTGTGAAACTCTCATTCTAAAAGACACAAGCTACTGTCTTCATTATTCTTTTCTGTGAACTCCTCTGGTTGTGTGGGGACTAGTCTACAGGCCGTGGCTTCAATGAACATTTAGTGAGTGTTTTCGGTATGCAATACATGAGCTCCAGAATGAGAGGATCTAACAAGAAAAACAATTTCAACCTAATCATTGTTTATCTATGTTTATGGGACACTCATTCTGTGCATGGAACTGCCTTGCCTGCACTTCATCTTCACAACAACCCTATGAGCAAGGGAATGTTATTACTTCGTTTTTTAAATGAGAAACCTGAGGCATAAAGAGGTAAGACACATGCCCAAGGTGGCATACTTGCTTAACATTAGAACCAGTATAAACACCCGAGGGCCAGACAGTAAATGGCATAACCACGAAAGATTCCTCCCTTCACAAAAGAGACTTGTCCTCTGGAAGTAGCCCCCTCTCTAATTGTAGGACATTGGTAGCTGAACTGAAAGGACAAAGAAACAATTTCCCAAATCAAAAATGTTATGTTTTTTTCACATTCCCCTTGCCACTCGGTCATTGGACTGTGATGAAGGACTCATCAAATATTAGAACTGAAAGATACCTTTTAAATAATCTTTTGTAAGCCATGCTTTTTTAGGCATAAGCTATCGCTTAAGTATCCTGAGCAAGGTCAGACAACCAGAGTCTCATGAATTCATGTAGAGGGCTAGCCACACTCCAGCGGTGTCCATCTGTCCACAGGGCCTGGGTGGGTCCATTGTCATCTCCTCCAATTTCTGGTCACAGGGCAATCTCTCCTTTCTGAGGATTTTGTCCCTACTCTTCTCCATTAGATCTGGCTTACCTGCTCCTATAGATTTCTGGCCATCTAGTTTTTATATACATATTTCTCAGTTAGCTTAGAGGGGTTTTATAGGATTTAAATTGTAATGATAATTTTAACTAGAATTACAATTCTTAGTTTAAAAAAAAAAAATCCCTCAGAACTTTAAAAGCATTTCCCTAATGACTTCTAAGACCTAGTACTGATAAGAAGTGTGATGCTAGCATGATGTTCATTCCTTTGTCTTAAATTAACTCCCTCCCTCTGGCCCCTGTCCTAGGAGCTTTTTAAGATTTACTCTTTATACTTGTCTGAATGTGTTCCCTGTATGATTTTAATTTGTGCTTTTTTACTTGGTGGATACTTTTAATTTGAAGCCTTAAACCTTTCCTTAATCCAGAAGAAACTCTCTGAACAATAATTTTTGTTTTCTTCCTTTTACACTTGGATTGCTTCTTCTGGGATTTAGAATTTCTCTCAAGCTCTATTCATGAGAATTGCTCTTAATGTGCTAATAACCTTCCATTGTGTGTATTTTGGGTCATATTTTTCTCTACTGTTTTTAGTCAATTTAATCCCATATGACTTTTTTTTTTTTCAGATATACTTTTGAAGTCATTTCAATGGGACTTCAGATAAGATAAATAAAACTATGTGCTCAGCTATGTTAACAGGGCTGATCTTCAGAAGTAGGTACCAATTCAATCATTCCAACTGGGAAAGTATTGAAATACAAAAATACTATTTGAGAACTATCTATTGCCCTGAGCTCCCATACAACCCCTTGTGACCTTATTTCTGGCTTCTCTTCTCCAAACTCCAAAGGATTCCTCATGATCAATTCAACTGAAACCTCAATGCAAGGCAAAGGAGAGCACCTGCAGGGCCTGCTCTGTCTCTCAGAAAAGCATCCATTCTGATTGGTCATTGCCCACATTTTGCCTCATTGTTGTTCTTCTTTTAGTGCTTTAATATTGACCCTTGAAATAACTCAGAAATCGAGTGTTCATTTTTGGGTGAGAAATTATCAACAAATTTATTTTTGGTCATGAAAGCTTAAATAGGGGAAACATAAGAATGTATTCAAAACTACTAAATAATATTTATTATTTATTTCCTAAGAAATGAAGGAGATTGCTCAAAGTGTATGATTAAATGATGGGAAGTATTCTGCAAGTTTTTCAGAAAAAGCATGAAAAATGGGACTCTAGTCATCAGTTTGGTCCTCCCTTGGGAATAGTGGGCACTCTTGGCCCATTGAATATGCCACTAATTTTGGAACAGTCTGCACTGGTGATTCACAAGCGTAAAATGGCTTCACTATGTTATGCGACTAGTGCATGCAGACTTGCTCTCTTGACTCTCCAGTTCCAATTATTAAAAACACCTTGCAGATTAAAGAGCTTTCCATGCAGTTTCTGGGATGGAAAATCCCATATGAAAGTGAATTCTAACTCAGATGAAAACTTTAAAGTTACATCCAGTTTAGCACTTTTATCTTTCCTATTCCAGTCAAAGTTATCCAAGCCTGGGTTTTAGGGTAGGGTCCTACAGTTCCGTAGTGGATAAGTCTGCTTTTACAGTTCTTTTCCCTCTCTTCTTGTAACGCCACTCACCCTCCATAGTAGAACAGAAATGGAATATGGAGAATATTAATAGTGGGACAAAAGATTTCTCATGCCTAGTGGTATCATAGTCCATTTTGCACAATGCCCTGAATGTGGCAGGCACCGAAATATAGGCTCTGTTATGAGGTACATGTGTGAGTCACATGGGTGACTCATTTTGGGAGAGCCTGCCCACTGCCTAGTTCTCTAATGTGGGTGAGCCACTGCACTTTACCTCTTTCAACTTCTCTTTAGAGTCTATGAGTAGAAAACAGGCTTGTTCTCCTGGAGTTCCATTGTCCAGGGACCACTCCATTCATGAAGTTATTGATTGGTGAGATGATTCAAGCTTGTGTCTCTCTTTAGATCTGCTTATTCAATAGTCTTGCAGACCTGCCCTGTGTTTATGTTGAGCTGAGGCAAGTAGAATTGGGGAGAGATGGCTGGGAGGAGAATTGGGCCAACAGGGGGAGAAGCCAAAACTGTCACTATTTCAAGTGCAAAGAGTCATCAGTTTCATGTGGCCTAACACACATGGGAGCCAGTCAGGCTTGGCCTTTCTGGCCAGCCTTCCATTTTAGAGTACACAAAATGTCTGTGACACATCGCATAGGACTTGAGGAAGATGTTCAAGAAGTCAATACAGTGTTGATCACAAGATTAGGAACCTGACCATGAAAATGCCTCTTGCAGAGATGCCTGAAGAACAAATAAGTACTGCATGACGGGGTCATTATAGGAAGACCACTACGCGGATGACGTAGTTATGACCACCAGGTGAAAGTTGAAAGGAGACCAGATTTGGGAGCAAATGATTATACTTCTTTTCTTCTACTCTCTCCTTCTCCCAGTGGAATAGAGAAGAAAGCAGAGTGAGATAAGGCAAAACTTGCTCCTTCCTAAAACCAGGGTTTTTAAGCTTAGATCGTGCTAGCACTGGGCACAATTAGATATAAACTGTAGTTCTAAATGGAGCAGATGATAATGAAATTCTTTAGCACTCAGAGTGACTAGACAGCTCTGCCTGCGATCTCATGAAGTGACAAAGGAAGATTTGCTCATGTGGAGACTGAGACTGCAGAAAAATTAATTTTGTGTTACTTCTATCCCAATAAAAATATTCCATAAGTAGTTAACATACATTTCTAAAAAATACTTGTTAAACACAATCAAATTGTGAGAACTAAAATAAGAACCAGCTCAGTTATGCAAACACTTGAAAATTTGCTTAGACTGTTAGTTAACTATATTGACTGTGTATTATCATTATCAACTGCTGCGCATTATAGTTTAACACTGTGACTCTGCTTTGTGTTCAGGTGCTTCTTGCCTCTAATGCTAAGAGACAAGAGTACGAAACACTTCTCTCCCCTTGCTCTCATTAACAAACATCTGAGTTTGTGCACCGGAAGGAACGCAGAGATCATTAAGGCATCTTTCTGCAATGTCTGTGAGTCTGTCCTAATGAGGCCTATCTCACACTCCCATACACTGGGGAGATGATTTACTTAATAGGCTTTTATTTTAGAAATGTTTTAGAGATGGTCAAAATTCACAAGCCAAAGGTTAAGTGTAGATATCAGACTGAAAACTTTAGATGATGCAAGATAACAAATGTTTGCTCCAGAAGCTGTCCTTGGTGTTAGAATCACAGACCCCTGAGAAACATGACTGCTGCCTAATCTTGATATTTACCTGTTGCAAATCTATTTACTCAAGGTGGTCTTATGAGCAAGATAGGAAGCATCATATGTATGCAAGAATTTTAGAGGCCTTAGGAAGAGCCTCTGATTTATATTCTTTATTGACTAACCCCAAATATGAAAGAAAAAATCACTTAGATTTCTGTTAAGTTTACATAGGTAGCCAAAAAGGTAGAAAAATGTAGGAAAATCCATTTCATAACATACATTTGATATTAATTTCTCTATGTGGTTTATTTCTTGAATATCTACTTCCATTGGTTCATGTCAGGTTATTACCATTCATTACTGTATCACTGTCTGTAATTTTGGAGTTCATCAGATGCTGCTCTAGTTTGTTTAGACAGGTATAAAATTGTTACCCACTGGCCATATATCACTTTACTATTAAATATACAAATGGGTCAGGACAGTGTTTCCTGGAAATGTGGGTTTCAGAAATAATAAAATTGGTTAAAAATTTGGGAATCAACAAATAATAATAAAATTTTAACTTTACCAGCAAGGTACATCAAAAATAGCAGAAACAACATCAACTTCGTGTACTTTGTCAATATTTTGTAAAAGAAAAGCATACTTTAATATCTAATTATAGCAAAGACATTATTTAAGAAAACAGGTACAGTCTTGTAAAGTGAATAAATCTTCTATTATGAAGCACTTATTTCATCATTCTTATTTTTCTCCTTCTTCTGACCAGTGAAAAGTTTGCCACAGTCCAGTTTCTAAGACTGACATGTCCACACAACTGAGTTAAAATTAGAGGAAAACAACAATGAAATGAATAAATACTAATAAATAACTTTAGAAATGTTTCCTTCTGTGTAGGTCCTGTGGACCCGCTATGACCTGGCCTTCACCTGAGGTCTCTGCTTCCCAGAAGACTCAGTGACAAGGCGGGCATGCATTCTCTTTGTTTCTCTTCAAGATGTTAGAGCATTCTCTCTCCTTCCTTAAAAACCCCAATATCATCAGATGGTGTCACTCAAGAGTCTCTTCAATACTGTTAAACACTGACCACTGGGTTCTTCTTCCATCTTTCACCTTAATTTTAATATCCATAACTCTGTTATTTCCTCTACTACTACACTCAATATCTACAACATGTAAAACATAAACATTTGCTATAAGTGCTTTAGAAGCATTATTTCCTTAAGTCATCTTAATAACTCCCTGACATAAGTAGCATTATTACATCCCTGTCACAGCTGAGAATACTGAGTCCTTGGGAGGTTAAGAAGTTGGGGAGAACCTGGATTGAACCCTAGGCAGACAGCCTCGCGAGACCATGTTCTTGAGCATGTGCTAGGCTGCCTCCACAGGTTCTAGATGTCCTGTCCTTTGAGGATATCACCTCCCACTAACCCCAGTCTCTCATTCACATGGTCATAACCTAAGACTTGCAGTTAGCAGGGCTACAATCTCTTATCTGAAACTTTGGTCCTTCTGGAAATCAGAACTTTTTTAAAGTTTAAAAGGCATATCCATTATATATTTTGAATATACCATGAAGTGTGTGAAGTATTTGTAATTGGCACATTGCTATCTCTGTATCAATGTTCAGACAGTGGTAAGAAGTAACCCTAGAAATGACCTCATGTTGGTGTTTGTAACCAAATTAATTAGGACAAAAGCTTCCAGTGTTATAGCATTTGGAATTTCAGAAGTTGGACTTATACTAAAACTTAAAATCTCTCGTTTTGTGTATTTGATCACTTTGCAGGCTCGCTTGATCTAGAAAGCCAACTACAAGTAACCTCTAAACTCTCACTCGCTGGATGTTGTAACTCTCCTCACCAACCTGAAATACCAAAACCAGTCATTCTAATCTCTCCTTAGAAATAAAGTTGATTGGAAGAAAAGAACAATCACTTGTAATTTTTTTCTGTTAATGATTACCATATTCTGTCTGTCTATTTATCTATCATCTATTATCTACCCTATACTATACTATCTTACCGGTTGTTACATAGTAACTCAGTTTTAACTGTACATTAGGTCCTTTTCCTATCTTTACTCACACAGTTCTATTTGGTAGGTAATATTACTCTCATATTAGAAATGAGTAATCTGAAGCTGGGGGAAGTCAGTAAGTTGTCCAAGATCACACGGCCAGGATTTGTCCTCAGAGCTTTCAGAGTGGAACTCCTGTGCAAGGATTCTCTAGAGACACTGCCTTTCTCTCTTAGAAGATGCCTCTCCCTACAGCTTATACTCAACATATGTACTGACACTCCTTACCACTTTTCAAGAAATAACATAAAGGGTAGAAAAAACAAATGGAAGGTCAAAGAATGACTTGCTACCTCCCATAGCTCCTGATACAGCAAATAATTAATTTTAGAGAAGAAAGATGAGAGGATCTTAAAGATCTGCTGCAAATATTTACTTTAAAAATACTTAATGTTAAGATACAATTCCCAAGATACTTTGTAAAATATACCAATGGAGCTACAGTTTTACTTCATTAGATAAGAAAAGATAACTCAGAAATATATACTCTAAGATATTCTCTGAAAATATAATGAAACACACAGACAGACCTAACTTTAATGCTCAGATGAGACTAGAGATGTATTATGGTAATAGCAATTTTAATGTATTTATATCATCACAAATATTAAAACGATAGAAATAAATGACAAAGTAAATTACCTCATACATGTATACTGTATATTACACATAAAGTTGGAATTTTAAAGGCATATTGAAGTATATATATATATATATATATATATATATATATATATATGGGTCATGATTATATACACTGTTTTACAATCTGGCCTAGAGATTTTTGGGTTTGTTGTTTTCAGTTACAAAATATATTGTGGTTGTTTTTCCATGTCAATGAACACAAAACTTTTTAGCAGGTTTTAATGGCTTTATAACATTCCTTTACATTGGTAGAACATAATTTGTTTAATTTATCCTATATAGATGTAGGTTTTTTCCAGTTAATAATTAAGACTTATACAATGAATGTCTTGGTCATGTTTGCTTCCTTGCCTGGCTCTTTTTTTAGGATTACTTGGTGGAAATAGAAGTATAGAGTCACGTGACATGTATGATTTAAAGTTTCATATACATATTTTAATTCATCAGCAGAAAGAAGAAATTAAATTATATTTTCCCCAGATCTATATGCACATATTTAACTCTCAGGGGAGTGCTCAATTTCCCAGACTCTAGTTAACATCAAGTATTATTGATCCTTCTAATATCTGCCAATTTGATATGTCGAACTCTATTACATTTTAAAATTATTGTACAATTGGCATTTTAATGTATTTATAGGCCATTTGTAATTTTTCTCTGAAAAATGGCATATTTGTTCATTTCGTATGATATTTATTGCTTCCTTACTATTTTGTAAACATATCACACTTTTAAGTCTATTAACCCCTTTTCATCATGTATACTGCCAATGATTTTTCCCAACTTTGTCTTTTTTTCTCCTTAACATGACTGATTTCTTTCCAGGTTTAAATATTTAAACTGAGTGCTTGAATTTCTGTGGGTTTTCTGTTATAATTATACCAACAAAAAATTACAAAACTATATTTTCTCTGATTTTTTGACATCTGAAAGAAATCAGTTTTGGTTTTCTGAAATGAATGAAGCAAGATGCTTAACAACATCCTTTCCCAAAATTATATGACACATCAGCATTTCTTGAATAATCCATCATTTTCCCACGACTTATAATAAATTATAATTTTTATCGTGGGCAATGTATAAACATTGAATAGTGTTACCAAAAACAGGAACGACAGGAAATTGAAGTCCATCATGGCTGATAGGTAGAACAACACACCTCATGGAATAAGAAAACAATCATTCGAGAGACAATCTCTATTGTGAAAATTGTACCATTTGCTCATGGTTATTTCCATGATAACAAAATATGCCCCCAAAATATAAAATAAGAATCTTGTACATGGGTCAGAGACCACTAGGAGCTCCAGAAAGACCAATGCTCAGACACAAGTTGCTCAAAATGAAAGCAAAGTGACCAAGTCCACAGAAAGACAAGGAATACAAAATTGTTACAGTGAGCACAAAACCAGGAAACCTTTGAAAATGACACAAAGATAAGGTTGGTAGCAAGGTAAGAAAGATATGGGAAGGCTGGAAAGATAAAATAATTAACAACTGACAGAAGAGGGAAGTGCACAGATTTGAGGAGAATAGAAAATATGCGCTTCGTGTTCACTGCTCTTAGTAAATACGTTTCTATCAAATGCTTAAAGAAGTTCAATTCAGCAAGAAAGAGAAAGCATAAAGTTTATGCTGTGGAAATTGAGGTAACATTTTTCCTCACCAATTTAACGAATATTACCATGCACTGTATTTCATATCATAATTATTGAGAAGTTTCTGATATGCAGCCATGTGAACTTCAAATCTTTCAAACCATCAATTTGAAATTGAGGCTTATTACAAATTAAGTTGTAGTTGAAAACTGTCATTTATTACTAGGCACTTATAAGTTCTATTGCTCTTCTAGACTAAGGGAAAAAATCGTAATTCAAATGATTTAGAGCAGAATTATAATTACTGAACCAGCAAAATATCTCATAAACAGAAGAAGGGATTATAAAGCCCCAAAACCATTCAGTGAATGAATCAAATACATGTGGCAACCATGAGATCAAAAACACTAACCGTGAACCCAACATTCTAGCTGCTTTTCTCACTCTCTCTTGCCACCCTGGTCTTATAATTCCCTGATAATGTAGCTATTTTCTACTAGTAGTTTCAATCTTTGTAGTCTGTTTTCTGCCCCCCACTCCCAAATATATTGAATCATCTTCACATGAGAGTTGTGAAAATAATAGAAATTTTATCAATATCCAGTTTGATTTACAACAAGCTGACACCACCTATGGAGTAGAGAGCACGTACTCATTCCTCCATCCCATCCTCATGGGCACCTGTATGCAAGGGGCAGGACCCATGAGATACTGAAGCAAATTCCTGACACAGACACCATACAGACATTAAGCATAATAGACTGCTACTCAAAAAGTTTCCCTGGGGAAAATAAGCAAAGCAAAGCAAAGCAAAGCAAAGCGAAGGAACAACAATGACAAAAAAGCAACAGCCCCATGAAGTCAATCACAGAGAAATGTTTGACAAGTTGAGAGTGAGCAGAAGACTTTGTGAGGAAAGAAGAAAAGAAATTAAAGTAAACGAAGATGTTTTTACCTTAGCAAGAAAAGATTCAGTGGAATAAAAAAGAAAATGAAGGGAGGGAAATGTCTACATGGAGTGGGGAATGGTGAGCACCGTAACACTTAACAAATAGGATTTAACATTTATTAGTCAAATAATGATTAGCAGGTAGTATCATCCACACTGTCTCTCCAATTCTACTTGCCTCTGTTCAACATAAACACAGGGCAGGTCAGCAAGACTATTAAATAAGCAGATCTACAAAGAGACTCAAGCTTGAATCATCTTGCCAATACCTTTATTAATAGAGTAGTCCCCTGGACAAAGGGACACCACTCATAGACAGACTCGAAAGAGAAGTTGAAAGAGGTCAACTGCAGTGGCTCAGCCACAGTTGAGAACTAGGCAGTGGTCAGGCCTTCCGAGAATGAGTCCCACATGTGCCTCATCGCAGAGCCTACATTTGGGTACCTGCCACATAAAGAGAATTGTCCATCAGGCCTATGACCCTACCAGGCATGAGAAAACTTTTGCCCCATTATTAATATTCTCCTTATTTCATACCTGCTCCTCTGTGTGTTGTTGAGGTAACAAGCAGAAAAAGAGAATTGGAGGAAGAGTGTAAAAGCAGGCTTATGTTCCTCCCAACCCTAGGTCCCCAGACCTAGGCCAGGACGGCACTGATAGAGGTAGGAAAAATAAGAGTGCTAAACTGAGTGTGATTTTACAGTTTTAGTCTGAATTAGGAAGAACTGATTATGGGTCTATAAATGTTGGGAATTGAATGGAAAGCAATATGATCTGCCTAGAGTGTCATCGAAAGATGGGGAAGCAAGTGTCAATAGAGCACATTTGCCCGTGCTAACAGATAACATGGGAAAGTCACTTCGATGCAATAAGCTCAGAATGTCCCAAATCTAGTGACATATTCAGTGAGCCAGGCTTCCTAATCAGCCTAGAGGGAAGGATGAATCTAATGACGAGAGTCCTATTTCTTCATGCTTTTCCTGAATAATTTGAAGAATACTTCCCACCATCCTCCTATACATTTTAAGAGATAGCCTCATTTCTTGAAAAGTGGATAATTAAATAATTGTTTAGTAATTTTAATATAATCTTAAATTTCCTCTATTGAAGCTTTCATGTTCAAAAATAAATTTATTGCTGAGGGAGTACTCTTCAAAATCTGACCACTTGATTTCTGAGTCAATATTCAGGGTTGATCTTTCAA
The DNA here is from genome assembly GCF_014176215.1 of Rousettus aegyptiacus. Lineage (NCBI taxonomy): Eukaryota > Metazoa > Chordata > Mammalia > Chiroptera > Pteropodidae > Rousettus > Rousettus aegyptiacus. Next base: position 161,245,462 of record NW_023416284.1, on the reverse strand, counting down.
AACACTAAAAAACCATATTACAAGATGGAGGTGATGACCAGTGAGAATGGATGCTATTCTGAGAAGCAGGGCAGGCCCTGGAGATGCCCTCCATTGCCTTAGATTGCTTTTTCAGTTGTTGGAGAAGGCCCAGCTCATTGCAGTGTGCTCCCCTTCTCTACATCATTTTGTCCTGTCAATTTCAGGCTGTCTTGGTTCTATCCAAAGCTTCAAATAGTTGTCCTATGTGTTTGATAATTGTTCTCAGTGAGAGGGATGGTTTGATATAAGCTCTTTCTCTTTTATCATGGCCCAAATCAGATTTCCCTCCTGCATAGCACACCTTTTATCAATTTGTTAGAGTGTATGTTTTTGATTTTGTCATATTTTTGTCATCATTTCTTTTATAATTGTTTCTAATTTTCATCTTGATTTCTTCCTTATTCCACAGGCTTTTGTATTGAACCATCTTTTCTACAGCCTCAGATTCTCTGTCTCACACTTTGACTGCTTTTTCTGACTCAGGCCACAAACCCATTAGTGCCATGTAATTCTGCTCTCTGAGGCTGATTTGCAGAGACTAGCATCTCCCACAACTTTTAGACTCAGCAATATGGTAATTCACCTCCTGATAGGTTATTGAAGTGTCAGATGAAGATAATTAGAAGTATTAAGAAATAAACCTTCTGTAGCATGAATTTTGACCTTTGGGGACAGAAGCCAGGGATAGCCAACATATAGGTTATATTTTTGTATAGCTTATTAGTAGACTTCTGTTGAACAAATACTTGAGTTATTGGTAACTGGGGAAGTAGATACCAATATTGTTCAGATCCAGAACGTTGCAGTTTTTAAAGTGGTTCATACATCTTTATTGAAGTTTTCAAACTTGATCATTATTTCCTGTATGTGATCAGCACAGTTCTATTAAAAACTGCTAACAGTATTCCATTTACTGATTTTAAAGCATTATGGAGATCTTCTGTTTTTCAAAAACTTGTCTATTATTTCCTTTGCTTCGATGTATTGTCATCTCCTTATTTGGGATTTTCTTTTTTCAGTTTGAAGCATTTTATATGAAAAACTGATGTTATAATTTAAGAATGGAGATAATATTATCTTCTTTCAGAGAAATTTTACTTTTTCTTCTGGCATTTGGCTAAGAGAATTAGCAATCTTGGATTATCCTAATCTGTTAGAAAAATAGAGAAAATTCTAAGTCAAAGTTTACCCTAATGGTTAGGGCACAGTAGTTGTCATGGTTTTAACATAAATAATAGTGGAGCTATGTGCACTTGGCATGTCTTTCTTGTTAGGAACTAAAATCTAATAGTTCCCCACTAATCCTATGAGGTTATCAAGAGTTCTGCTTAGTTTCTCATCCTTTTGAATGTTTCTTCTGGAACTGCCTGATATCCATTTAAAACAGTTGCTGTAAATATTAGATTCACCTCTTTGAATTTCCTTTGTTTTCTGAATCCTGAATACTCCTTGACTAAGTTTAAATCTCTCTAGTATTTTAAGGATTTTAAAAATAGTTTTTTCAGATTTTCTAGTTGTGCTCAGCAGCAGAATTGATCTGCGTCAACTATCCGCCATTACTGGAAGCAGATGTCCCACATGTAGAATTGTTAATAATCATAATAGGAGAATTTTCTTAGGTGATACATGTAGTTTAAACCAAAGTCATTGATACATTTACATCTTAAGTAAAATAAATAATCAACAGAATATATGTCTGCAATCTCTGTTTTTGTGTGTTATTGGTCTGTAGCACAAGTTCTCAATAGCATTAAGGCACACTTAGACAAATTTGTTTTTAGTCATATCAGCTGCAAATGATAACTTAATTTCCTATTTTTGATTTTCTATATCTATTTATTTCTCTTGTATAATTGCATTCATTAGTACTTCTGAAACAGTATTTATGCAATGTGATAATATTGAACCATCTTGTCTTTATCTGGACCCTAAAGAGAATACTTCTACCTCTAGTTATCTGCTTAATTTTCATGATATATACATTTTTTATCATATTAATGAAGGAAACAATGAGTCATCAGAACTAGAGAAGTAGAACATAGGCATAATTCAGGAATCTTTATTCTAATGCTTAGTAGTAACATGATCTGGTGTGTTAGTTTGTATTCTCGTGAGTGATAATATGATGGATTCAGCCCAACCTAGTGATACCTTTTCCTGGAATCATACTTCCAACTTTAATTCAATGCCTAAGGGGATTATCATCTGGTACTAACAAAGGCATTCTTTGCTTGTATTATTAGAATGTCATGATCAACATATCTGTGGTAGTCACACTTAGAAAAGATGTTCATGATGCATATGGAAGAATCTAACCTCTTACTGTCTCTCTCTTCTATGAAGTTCTACATACCTACTACTTGTTCAAAAGAAGTTCCCTATTTGGGGGTTCAAAAGAAGTTCTACTGGAGATTTTTGTGTCATTCATAACAATACATTATTTTTCCAGCCCATAGTATAAATTTCAAAAATCTTTATCTTTCAACATTTGTTTTATTCATTACTTATAACTTAATTTAGAACAGTGCAATACTGTGAGACATTTTTAGACCGGGACTTTTATATAAATCTTTCACTTAATTTTACCTATGTTTGTCCTCTATACTCTAAAAATATGGAATACCATATCATTTTCTTAATTTCTTACAGATAAAATGGTCTACTTAGGACAGTAACTGATAGAATAAGACTTTATTCATAGACCGTTATATACTAATCTACTCATTGTCTTCTAATCTCGAAGCTCAATTCTCCATTTGTGGATATTTATCCTCTTGATAAATTGAAAGTGTACACACTCTTGTCTGCTTCCACAAGTCCAAACATGCTGTAGAACCATCAAAATTCCTTTTACCCTTAAAACTGTCTCCTTTTACAATTTTTATTGCCTCAGGCCATGGAACTACATGCGTGTGTGATGACAATGCGGTAGAAATGACCAACACCGGGTACCAGCCTTGTGATAACTAACGAGGCTTCTGTTCACAGGACTTAGCATCTCTGACACTTTTTCCTTCCTCAATAATATAATTTAAAATACGTTGTCCGTATTACCTACAAAATTACTTTCTTTGAGAAAATACTATGTAAAATACATTTTTTATTTAGCAATTCCTGATGCAGGCACTTTCCTATACTTAACACTCAATATTTGTTTGAAAGTAATAAAAACTCTTAGAGAAATAAGTTAGAAAAAAAATATGTCAGTCAATTTAATTGGGCTACTATACAGATAAAGCAAAAAAGAAAAAGAAAAAGGAAAAGTTTTTAATTACATTATTTTATAACAATTTACGTCATTACACAAAATTTTCCAGATATGTAGTCCAAAATAACTTTTGTTGAATTATTAGTATAAAATATTCCAGGGGAAAAATGTAAAATAAGACAAACATTGTTTATACTCTTTTTAATAGAAGTATTTTGCAGTATTAGCATAAAATTTTTGTTCCCACAACATTCTTGGGAAGTGAAATACACACAATTTTCAACTGAGGAAATTCAGTGTAGAAATGATCACTGCTAATGATAACTGATGATTTTTCCACTTCTGGGAATGTCTATAATTAATACCTGATCCCAAGGCTGAATTTTTGGTCTTACAATGTTACAAGTGAACATTCAAAGATTCTGCCCAGCCATTAAGCAGGAGAGGCTCGCCTGTTGCACCAAAGCTCATGGAAGGTGCAGACATTAAAAGAACAGGGAGAAATAGTCACAGAGGGGCAGCAATGAAACAGACCCTTGAGTAGTGTCATCAAACCTGGGCTATGTCTGTTATGGGCTGAATTATATCTCCCAAAATACATATGTCAAATTCCTAAACTCCCAGTACATCAGAAAGTAACCATACCTAGCAATAAGTTCTTTTAAAAGGTAATTAATGTTATAATGGGTTTCAGGATGAGGCCTGATTTAATAGGTCTAGTGTTCTTATGAACACAGGAAATATGGTCACAGACACACATGGAGGAAAGAACAGGTCAGAAAAGACACAAAGACTAAATAGGGGTACTCAGAAGAAATCGATCTTTGACACCTTGATCTTAGAGTTCTAGCACCTGGAATTGTGAGAAATAAATTTCTCTTTTATAAGCCACACCGTCTGTGTTCTTCAGTTATGATGACCCTAAGAAAGTGGAATAGTGTGGCAAAGAAAAGGATGAAAGAGACTCTGAAGATAAATGAGAGTTCAGCATCACAGAGAAGATGATTAGAGATTTCACAACTAAAATGAAATTAAGAATTTAATATAATTACAAGAAACCAGAACAGTGGTAAAGATGTGTATGGAGCATTGAGACAGTTGACATATGTAAAGCCACTTTATCATTTACTATTTATTTAGTACAGTGAATACCTTTCCAATACTTTAATAGAGACACTGTCTCATGACTTTGTTTCTAGCTAATCTAAGAACGATTTCCCCAATGCTGAAAGATTTTATGCATTTCTTATATTTAATTTCATCATTACTTCCAAATTTTGAAAAGATCATTAAATTTCTTTATTTAGTGCTTTCATTTATTCTGAAAATAAACTAATGGTTGATGAGCTACCTTTTAGAAGTTTCCCGCTTAAAATGACTTCTATAGCTTTCCTAAACCAAGGATAAAATAAAGCATAAATCAAAGGGTTCATGGCTGAGTTATAATAAGCACACCAACAGCAAATCTCATAAATATAAGTAGGGGTTATGAAGCCCATAAAAGCATCAATTAACGTTTCAATTGTATATGGTAACCATGAAATCATAAATGCTAGCACTGTCACCCCCAGGGTTTTAGCTGCTTTCCTCTCTCTCTTGGCCACTCTGGCTTTGTAACTCTCTGTGGATGACTTTGCTTTACTACCAATATTTTCAATTTTTATAGCTTGTTGTTTAGCCACAAGAAAAATCTTACTATAAAGAATGATCATAACAAGAGTAGGTATGAAAAATAACAGAAAATGTACTAAAACCCAGTCTTGATTTACAACAATTTGACAACCACCTATACAGTTGAGAGCACTTACTAATTCTTCCATCCCATCGTCGCTGACACCCGTGTAGAACACAGCACCACTATACACAATGGGCAGGATCCAGGAGATGCTGATGCAAATTCCTGACACAGACGCAGTGAATTTGGTAGGATAGAGCAGAGGGTCAGTAACAGCAATGTACCTGTCGATGGAGATGAAGCACAAGTGGAAGAGAGAAGAGAAACAAAATGCCACATCACAGCACGTGTGGAAAGTACAGAAGCTCTGCCCGAAGTACCAGCAGCTCTCCACAGACCTGACCATGCTGAAGGGCATCACTGTGACGCCCACCAGAAAGTCAGCGCAGGCCAGGGAGGCGATGAGAAAATTGGCTGGGGAGTGCAGCTGCTTGAAATGAAGAACTGAAGTCATCACCAAGAGGTTTCCAAATACCGCAAGTAAAGACCCCAAGCCAAACACTACGTAGAGAAGCAGTCTGGATCCAGGCGAGTAGGGAGTTTTGATACAAGATCTGCTCACATTCTCATAGCAAAGCAGTGTAACACCAGCTTGGGAAAGATTACTGGTCATGGTTCTGCAATTTGATGTTTGCTATGTTTCTGTCTTTCCTTGTGGTAGGGAATAGGAGTTGCCTATTCTGGAAAAAAAATATCTATCTATCTATCTATCTATCTATCTATCTATCTATCTATCTATATATATAAAACTACATATTTGAGCCTCAGAGTACATCTTTTCCTCATCTTAATTATAAAGAGAATTTAAAAGAAATTCAAAAACTGAGGAAATTATTATTATTTTTTAATTCAGGAAACTATTTCTGTAACTATGTCTAAATAAAACAGATAGTTAAGTTCAAGAAAATCTGCTATGAAATTTCATCAGGACAGAAATCATATTATCTGAATAATTAAAGAAATTTAATTTAAATACCTGGTTCTTTAAACCTGTGAAATTGTTCTTAGCAAAGGATAATGACATATAATACAATTACATATTTGATAAGTCACCTTTTAATAGACTTCCACCTTCACGTTGTCTGGAAAGTTAGCGCCTAATATGTTTTAGGAAGCCAACCAATAAAATTCACATATTAAAGATTCCTTATAAAGAATCCCTATAGAGTAAGGTGTGAATCATGAAAGGAAACTTACTTTCAACAATTATAATTAATAAGTTCTCCTACAAAACCTATTCCCTGTGTTCTGTAACTTGAGAGAAATACTTATGATCTATGAAGATTTAAGTTCAACTGCCATGAAATAACTTTTGCCAGAATTTAACAATAAAATTACCTGCTCCCTATTTACAAGACTGGCTACACAATTTGCAGAGCCCTGTGTAAAGTTAAAATGTGGGTATATTTAAAAAAAAAAAATATGAAAAAAGTGTAAATTTTGTTCCTTTCTTCTTTGGTCTCTCCTGACTTATCATGGTGTTACATTTTGTTATGTAATATTTCACTCCCCTGGGCAAGGAGATGTTTGCGGGGCAAGTGGGGATCCTCACGGTTATCTGGAGAACTGGCCTTGTGAGACTCAGCGTGCCTGGCCCACCTCCTGCCAGGTTCCTCCTCCTGCTCCCACTGAAGAAACATGCCATGCCTAGGCTGTGGCCCAGGAAGCTTAGCCAGGCATCTGCCCTCCTCTGGGCTTGCACCTCAACCAAGGGGAGACAGGTAACTTCCTAGGGATTGCAATCTCCACATCGAGACCTACTCAGTACCTGCATTGGGGTAGGTTAGAGACTTGTCCCTGCTGACTTGTCCATTAAATATGCTGTGACCCTACCTTAGCCTGGGATGGGGACGACAGCCAGCACACCTTGCTACAAGACCGTGGAGAGTGAACTTGACCAAAAAACCCCCTGTTCTGCGCCCAGTCCTCACCTAGGGTGGGGAGAGAATAGCAATGGCAGTAGGTTAGGTGGGGAGGTGGAGCAACTGGACAAGGCCCAAAGTGCCAGGTGGTAGGGAGCAGGTGGCTGAGAATACGTCCCAAGGAAGGGGGAGGTGGTATAATGCAGAACCATCACGTGTGATGTGATTCAAATTTCAAAGTCCTCATGCATCCTCCATTGTCTCTTCAGACTTTATATGCAAAACACAAATTCAAAGATAAAATTACTAAGAATTTCGAGAGTGCAACTACAGGTATCAAACTCCAGTTCTGTATTGCTGGACTAGCCCCAAGCTCACAGAAAGGTTCTGCCTATTTCATTTCAGAGATTAAATTATCTCTTTGCAACAGCAACTAAATGATGAAGCAAAGAAAACCAACCAGAAGTAACTACAAAGCTGCCAGATGGGAAGGTGTGGGAACCGAGGGCCAGGCAGTTCTGATGCTAACAGTCTTTCCTGACACGGACTTTTGCCCTTGCAACAGCAACAGAAATTTAATAAGATTACAGGCAGAAAGATTCGTTACAAGGATTTCAGGTCTGAGGACAATAGCTACCTTTGATCCTATAAAGAAAATAAGAAGTGATGAAGACTTTTTTCCTCCACAATATATTCAGGGCTTGAAAATAGAAATGTGATCTTCCATTTAAGATAAAAATAGTGCAAATATATTGAAATAAAAATTGAATGGCTGTTAAAGGTGTGACTTAAAAACAATTACTCAGTTAATCATCTACCAAATTCTTCTTGGCGATGCTATTTTACCTTCTCTTTAAATTCTCAAAACTAACTTGATTTCCTTCCACTCTTATTCAGTAACTTTGCTTTCCTATTATCTGAAAATATGAAGTACACAATTTAGAAACTGAAAGGATATAATAGTTTAAGGCTGTATGATAGAGGCAGGAATCAAGAATGACTCCCAGGTTTTTAACCTGCCAACAAGAAAGGTAAAAGGTATGAGGGAAAGAGTACATTTAGGAAGGAAAGATGATGAATTAGGTTTGGATTGGTTGGAGGAACATAAAATTGAAGTTCTTCATTGGATAGTTTAACCTATAAATTTTCAGCTCAGGAAAGAAATTATGCCACAGATAATTTACCTGAGATTCTTCAGCATACTGATATTTTTAAGGTCGTAGGAGTAAAGGTGATTGCCTGGTGCACACCTGCCATAATGGCTAGAATATATCAGAGACTCAATAAGTATTTGTTGTTTGGATTAGAACGTGTACAATGAAAATAGAAGAAACTGGAGGTACATCAACTTTAAAGTTATGGCTGCAAAAGAAAGAATAGACAGAAATACAGATGGGAAAACAGGAAAAAGTGATTCCACAGGTGCCATGTGATGAAAGAGGTTCATAAAGGAGGGGCTATCAAAAGTGCCAAATGATGACAATGGGTCAAGTGAAACCCCCCAAAATAAAAACTGTTTGTTGAGATTAACAACTAGATAACTGATGAGCATGACTCCACCTCTTCTGGTGGAATGTGGGAGAAACAATCCAAACTGCAGTGGATTAAGAACAAATGAGAGTGTGTAGGGAAAGCAAGTGAGACCACAGGCAATGACTGATATTTTCCTAAGTCAACTATAAATAGGAGTTGATAGCAGGAGAAATGGATTCGGAGAACATCCATGTGGCTATTTTTGTTTTGTTTTGATTTGATTTATTTATTACTTTATTCTGGGGGTGCTAAAGAAAAACTAACAGAATATGAGACAAATAGTGGGCTCTGATTGGAAAAATTTTATGGCCAAGCAGGGAAGCAAATAAGCACAGATCCAGGCTCTGAAAGATTAGATTCAGAGGAGTAGAGCTAGGAAAGATTTCTTAAAAACAAAGGGCTATGATCTGCCCTATATCAGGAGAGTGAAGTCCCCGAGTGCTGCTGACTGAGTAATGATGTCTGGGTTTGTTCGTTAGGTGACCACCAGGTTGACCAGGGATGCCGCAGCCATACATGGGGTGCCTGCCTCAGGATCATGGCATTGGGTTAGCGTCCTATTGCTGCTGTAACAAATTACCACAAACTCAGCGGCTTAAAGCAACACAAATTTATTAGCTTACAGTTCTGGAGGTTAGAAATTTGAAATGGTTCTCATGAGACTAAAATCAAGGTACCGGCAATGCTGCATTCCTTCCAGAGGCTTTCGGGGAGGATCCATTTCTTGCCTTTCCCAATTTCTAGAGGCCACTCGTATTCCTTAGCTTATAGTATGTTTCTCATCCATAAAACCAACAGTATGGCATCTTCAAATCTCTGTCTGACTTTGACACGGACTTTTTCCTTCTTCTTTCACTTTTTGTGATCTTTCGAATTACATTAGGCCCACTGGATAATCCAGAATAATCTCCTCCATCTCAAAATCCTTAATTTAAACACATCTGTAAAGTCCCTTTTGCCACGTAAAATGACACAATCTCAGGTTCTGGAACCAGGGGCGGCGAAGGGGGTGTGGGGCCATTATTCTGCCCACCCCAGGCATCTACCTGCTTCTGCTGCTGAAGTGATGTACGATCCATGGAAGATGGTGTCCTGCTGCTCCTGCTACCCCTGTGAGATGTCTGTGTCTGGACATCTGTAAAGTTAGAAGGACGGGCACCTCTCATCAGGAGAGAAGCTGGAAAATAAAACCTTCAAGTTTTTACCTTTTAAGAACAAAAAACGTGCTCAAGTCAAAAAGTAAAGACTTAAAAATATAAAAGATAAAAGAGGTTTTTTTTCTCTTCCACCTTTACTGCTCAGACAAGATAAAGATTTCATTAAGACTTCCTGTCAAGATAGCTCCATTAGACATCCATCATCATCAACCCCTGTGCTCCAAATACGTGGAAAGGGCAGGCATATAAAAAGGGCAGTGGAGGGAAAGATACAGCAAAGTTTATTGGTGAGAGAATCTTCTCTGTGCACAAGAAAAGGAAAAGCAACACCAAATGTGAGCAGAGCCGACAATGAGGACGTAGAGGTTTCCAGTCCAGAAGTAGCAGTGGAATTCAGGATTTCTACTCCTGTAAAGGAGTCTCAAAGCATCCCATCCCACACAGGAAACAATGTACAGCTCACTACTCAAAGCCAGAGGCTGGGGTGAGGCTCTTCACCTCAAAGCACGAGGGAAAAGGATGCAGAAACAAAATAATTTTGCCTCAGTTCCACCTAGGACTTTGGCTTTTAGAAAGCTGCTAGCTTAGGGAGAAATAAAGACACAGACAGATCCAGGGCCAGTTGTTTCTTTCTGGGAAATTATTTATTCATACTTGGGTTTGGATTGATGACCCCAAATCTTTTTTTCACTTTATTATACATGGTAACATATCGCCAAAGACTAAATGTTTGTGTCCCTTCAAAATTTATATATAGAAATTTAGTCTCTAATATGATGGTGTTTAGAGGTGGGGCTTTTAGGAGAGGATTAGGTCAGGAAGGTGGAATTCTCATGAGAGAGGTTCTGGAGAGCTCCCTGGTCAGCATATTGTCAGACCAAGCTCAGCTTGGGCAACCACCAGAAGGAACTCAGGGAAGCTCCTCATGTCTTGAGCCTGCTGGCCAAGTAGCACTGGCCACCCCGGACCCAGTCTGACTTCCCAGAGTACTTCATGGATCGGTATCTCCAGGCATTCTCTTAACCCATTTGCAGCACATTGGTTATGAACTCTGCCTTAAATAGCAATCTGAAGGCTTATTGGATTGGGACCAACATTTTCATTGCATTATATGTTCTCAGCTAAATCTATTGTTTACTTTTATTTGATTTATTATCATCTTTAAAAGAATATCTTTATTATTCACTGTGTCTTTGTGGCAGACCCAGAGAGACACTCAAATCCCTCTTTAAGAAGGGAATCTGGACCATCTGAACATCCTATGGAAGACCATATTGATTTATTACATTGATGGAATTCTGTTGATCAGGCAGGATGAGCAAGGGCCACCTAGCATACTAAGTACCTCATTCATAGCCTTGTTAAGATACATGTTTCTTAGAAATTTGCAGATAAACCTTGTGCAGGTTCAGGGACTCTTATCTTCATTAAAGTAGTCAAGGATGTACCATCCCAAGTAAAAGACAATTGACTGCATCTTACATCCCCTATACCAAAGAAAAAAGCACAACACCTGGCAGACCTCTTCAGGATCTGGAGGCAACATATTCAACCCTTAAGAATACTGCTCCTGGTTCATATACTAGGTAACAAAAATTTTTTTGTTACCTAGTATATGTGTGCAGGCTTTGTGTGCAGGCTTTGTGTGCAGCCCGGAGTAGGAAAGGGTTCTGCAACCGGTTTGGGCTGCAGCATAACTGCCATACAATTCAGTGACCTTGTGGTACTGGAGGTGTTACTAGTGGAAAAAGATGCAGTGTAGATTTGATGAAAGGCTCCAGTGAGAGAAACTCAATGTAGTCCTCTGGGTTTCTGGAATAAGGCCATGCTCTTCACAGTGGAGGATAAAGCATGTTTCGAAAGATGACTCTTTTTGTGCTACTGAGTTCAAGTAGTGAAGGAGCACTGGACCATGTGACACCAAGCGATCCTGTGTTTTTAACTGCCCATCATAAAGTGGTTCTTCTTGGATCTTCCAAGTCATAAAGTTGGGTGGACCCAGAAGAATTCTTCATAAAATGGAAGTGATACGCCAGTCAGAAAAGCAAACATCATTTTTCAGAAATGAAAAGGTTTAGGCTCTCTTCCCAGGCATTACATAGGAGCTGACATTTATATTATATTCTGTTCACACATATACACGAGTAACAGTCACAAAGATAAGGACTCAACTGTATCTAATGCCAAAGGACAATATTTAACCAGTTTCTAAGGACAATGCTAAACTAAGCAGGATAGATCACTTTAAAGATAAGACAATATATGTTTATGACTCATCTTGGTTAAATTTATGAGGCAGGCAAAATCCACTCGGGAGTCCCCCACCTGCCTTGTGTCTACTTTCTACCATCTTTTAAGAGCTCCCTAGCACCACTGGCTATAATCGACCTGTTTGCTCTGCATCCTTTCCTACCAATAATATGAGATGCTAGACCATCGGCTGAATTAAATGAGAACATTACATTATAATTTCCACTGTATAGCTAAGCAACTAAAATGTACAAAGGATAAGTGACTTAATCAAGGTAGAAGCCAGTAGTTGGCAGAGATGGGATTCAAACCCAGATAGCCTGGATTTACAACCTCACTCTGGACTCTGATAGTGTATAAGCTTTTGTGGATAAAAGAAGGTGTATGTTTGATATTTACAGTGCTCTCATGTATTCCCACATGTTTTTTTAGAATATCAAAGTATTTCTCAAAATACAAAAGACAATTTCAGCATAAATTAATGTTGGAGCTGGGAAAAATAAAAGAGTTTATCTGTTTTAACATGCTGAAGAAAAGCGAAAACAAAATTAGAAGTCTGTAATGATAAGTGTATCTTATGCAATCATAATATTCTTCTCACCCTTCCAGTATGACATAAGTACTAGCTAAAATTACTAGAGACCAGAGAAACAACCTGGAAAAATGATTCAAAAACCACAAAGCATGAGGATATTCTCCATAAAGCTTAATAAATAATTAAATAGTTAATAGAAGAAATGCTTTAGGAAGGGAGAGGAAAAAAATCTAACTATATGATAGACTCCAATAGTAATAGTTGACTTCTAAAAGTTTAGCTGGAAAATTCAATATTTATCCAAATCTATCATTCTTTTTTTAACAACAAATAATGAATTTGTCACAAACCCAGTTTTGATGTTAAAAGTCAATGTATACAGGTCCTTCACGTTCAGAGCAAAGAATTGGAGGGGGAAAAGTAAGGTTACTCAGTATAATAGAAGTTTAAATTCTCCAGCAGTTTTTTCTGATTAAATATAAAATTATGTATTTAGTGACAGGATTAGACAAAACTTATCAATAGGCTAAAGCTGAATTTTCCCCAAACTTTGATTATTGAAAATTTTCTATTTTAGAAAACCAAATGAAGAAAAAGAAAGCAGATTTTTTTTTAATGTAAAAAACTAATAGACCATAAAAGGGAAATAAAGAATTAATCATTTATGTTCTTAAAAAGTATCTTTAGAGACTAAGTGCAAGTCCTTACACTAAGTATTGAAATTATGTGAACAATTACCAGCGAATAAAAAGTACATAAGAATTTAGTACTATTAGTAAATATCAAACTACTTGTTATCTAAAGTTTAGAAACAACTGTCTAAAGGCTGAAAACATATAAAAATTATTGCTCATGTACTGCAACAGACTTAGTTTTAAAATATAGTAATCAGAATACATTTCCTGTGTATCAAGGGCATATTTTCTTTAACATTCACTTCAAATTAATTTGATTTTTAAATTAATATTACCTATATATTTCTACCTTTTTTGAATACAGATACAATGCTGAAAAATCATTCTTTAAGACTGGTATTAAGTTGGTTGTAATGTATCAAAAATGAAGAGTAAAAATATAAGTCAAAGGCATCATAGGTGAAGAAAAATATACATGGCATCTTACAAGATGGTAAACACATGGGGCACTCATAAAGTTGAAGTAACCATCAATTACATCAGTAATGAATAAATGCTGTTATAGCCATATTCAGTTACATTTGTAGTTCTCTAAAAGGATGATGGTCTAGTCTGTTTTTATAATTTGTTATTGATGGATTACTTACAGCTCAGCCACTAAATGCTAAAGTTGCTCTAATCCCAACACTGAGGCAAATTATAGCAATTGTTCTGTACCTTTCTCTATTTGAATACTTTATTTTAATATTTAAATATATATATATATATATACATAAAACTCCACATAATGTAACAGTTGTACTTTTCATATCAACTGATTGAGAAAGATGCATGTGAACAAAAACTATTATTAATTCAGTAATGATTTTAAGTAGATTTGTAGTATATTAATACAAAATAAATATGTAATAATAGTACATATATATAAAAGACATAGTATCTATGCAGGGGACAGCCTAGGGCATAAGTGGATTTATTGTTTTTTTGCAATAGTTCTGCAACCCTCCATTGGCTGAAGCAGATAATTTGGGAAGCAAAACTCAACAGGATTAAGAGGTTAAGCTCAACACCATTTAAAGGTCAGATTTTACATTGCAAACATTCTTGCAGAGGACCTATTTCCATCTTCAGTGTGTTTTGTTCTAAATATAGCCCTACAGCAATTTCATATGCATATGGCTAAGAAGTTAATAGTTTATTTGTATAAATAAATGAGACATAAAAGAGAAAAGAGGTATTTAATGATCTAGTTCATTTGGGGGAAAATACTCAAGTGTTTTTTTTTTTTAATCAAAAGATTTTATGAACAGTTACTAGAAGAATAGAAAAATAAACAAGAACAGTTAAATTTGAAGTGTATTTCCCACTTACTGATGTTAATAGTGTTTAAAAATATCACAGAACAGTATTTATTACTGCGATCAGTTCAACTATTATATTCTATATAAAATATAATCTAAGTGAACAAAATAGTATATACCTTTAAGTTCCTACAAATAGTTTTTTTTTATTATTATTTATGAGTGTCAGTATAAGTTTACACTTGCAATTGAGGAAAGAAACATATTTCTGTGCAATCAACATACTGACTCACCACCAAAGGTACACACACTTTGAGTTCTTCTTAAGGAGTGAGAGCATGAGACCTCAACTGTGATCATTTGAAAGATGGTCAGTAGACCTGTTTTTTCACATATGGTCTGAATCACAAAGTATTCTTCTATGAAGACTTTCATATTCCTTTGACCCTCTTTTATCTTTAATTTTTTTTTCTCCTAAATACTGTCAGCTCTATTTGAAAAGCATTAACAGACAAGTACGAAACAGCTTAATCTTGTATAAAGTACTTCTAAACTGTTTCATTTATAAATATGTAATGTTTATCTAGCTCTATTTACTTAGTTATCTCTTCATTTCATAAAACAAGTGTATTATAGAATAGTCTGTGAAAATCAGCTACCTAAACAAAGATTTAAGGCTGTGATTCAAAGACTTTAAAGGGCAAATCACTCTATTATTATTTTTTTTTTTAAGTTTTACTTTATTTCAGAACACCCAACATATCAACATATATATATATATATATTTTTTTACTCGCCTCTTATGCATGAGAACATAACCAAGTGAAGCCTCATTCAATCAAAAGCACTAACTGTAGGATTTTAATAAGGAGCCAGAAAGACAGAGAAGTAGAAACAGCAAAGGATTAATTCCTCAGGTTGCAGGGGTGAAAAGTGTTAGGGCTTCAGCAATCGTGCCTGGTAGCTTGGGTTAACAAAAATGGCATAAACCCCAAGTGTTAATTTTGTGTTGATAGCAGTAGAATCCTTAATAAATCTGTGAGCCTATATATTTTTAACATATATTTTTAATTAAAATTTATGTAACTAAGAAATTTTATCAGATAAGAAAAATACAACATCAATTTGGTTATTTGCTATTTTGAAATAATCCTTGATTATATTTGGGTCACTCATCTTTATATTTTCAATGTTGTGTCTAGTACAAAGAAAAAACTCAAAAGTAAAAAAAAATGTTAATTTGAATTAGCTTTTTTATAAAATTATTTTGCTTCAAATTACTTTTAAAAAGTACAGAAGCCAGTTTTTTGTTGACATGCTTATTTGCCATAATAAACTATGTTCTTCAAAAGTAAGGTATAGTGTATAATCACATAATCACTATACATATTCTTGTGAACATAGTCTTTCTAAAATGGAGAGAAGTGTTGTCAGGGTTTAGAAAGCACAAGAGTTCCGGTGTTTTTCAGACAATCCAATTATTAGGAAGTTCCACATTCTAGCTTTCTATAAAGTCGTTTTAGATTTAAAGAGGTTTCAAGAATTTATAACCTTATTTTAATTTCCAAACAAAATATACTTTAAAGATTTCGTCTCCAAAGACTATAACTTAGAAGTTAGGCAGGAGCTTTTTTTTTCCCTCTATGGATTTTAGACAACTGAATATTGGTAATAAATTTAGGAGAAACTGCAAAGTTTCAAATTATTTGAAGAAACAAGTAGGGAAGTCAGAGAAAGTATTAAAATTATTGTAAAAATTAGAAAACATAAAAATAGGAAGTGGTTAGCAAATTTTATTGATTTATCACTAAATCCTAAAAAATGGTGCCAAAATACATGAAGATGACAAATGCTTTAGAACAAACTAACTGTTGAATGTAAAATCTGCCTACTTGGCAAATGATTATACTTATCTCTCTAGATTCAAATGTTTAATTTTGCACTTGAACTTAATTCCAGTTAGTTTGGAAGACTCTTCAGTAATCTAGTTAATCTGTATCTGGTTCCTCAGAAAATAAGTTAATCGTTGATGAATCACTCCTTAAGACTTTGCCACTTACAATAAGTTTTATTGCCTTCCGAAACCATGGGTAAAAGAAAGCATATATCAAGGGATTCATAGCTGAATTATAATAAACACACCACACTAAAATCTCATAAACATAAGGAGGAGTTATGAAATTCATATAAGCATCAATCACAGCATCAATAATGTATGGTAACCAAGAGACAAGAAATGCTGCCATAGCAATACCCAGTGTTTTAGCAGCTTTTCTCTCTCTCTTTGCTACTCTTTCCTTGTAACTCTCTGAGGAGGACTGAGCTTGGTTGGCTGTACTTTCTATCTTCCTAACCTGATATTTAGCCACCAAAAATATCTTACCATATATAAACACCATGGCAACTGTGGGTACAAAGAAGAGGAGAAAACAAAGTAAAACCCAATTTTGATTCAATGGAGCCTGGCAGCCTCCCACACAGGTAAGAGCAACTACTAGTTCCTCAATTCCTTCTTCATTGGCCCCAGTGTAAAAAATAGAAAAACTGTATGTGACAGAAAAGAACCAAGAGAGAACAATGCATATTCCTGACACAGAGACAGTAAACTTGGTTGGATAGGTCAAAGGATCAGTAACAGCAATATATCTGTCAATAGAGATACAGCATAAATGAAATAAAGAAGCAAAACAGAAGGAAGTATCAAAACACGTATGAAATTTACAGTAACTCTCCCCAAAATACCAGCAGCTTTCCACAGACCTCACTGTACTGAAGGGCATCACGGTCACTCCCACCAAGAAGTCAGCACAGGCCAGGGAGGCGATTAGAAAATTTGTAGGTGTGTGCAGCTGTTTGAAGTGCAGGATAGCAATCATGACCAGTAAGTTCCCAAACACAGCTAGTACTGCCCCCAAACCGAGGATTGCATACAGAATGGCTCGAGGTCCTGGTGAGTAAGGAGTTTTAACACAGGATCCATTCACGTTCTCATAGCAAAGCTCCACAGCTTCAGCTTGGGAGAAATCGTTCACCATTGCCTTCTTGTTTGAATTGTTTTAAAGTTCTCAGAATTCCTATTTCAGCAATTTAAAGCAAGAAGGAGATGGCGATTTGAAATGCTTCTGGAAGAGAAAATATCTCTAGTTAAAATAAAAGTTAATAATTTCCCTACCTTTTTTTTTTTTCGTATTAACTATAACCATTTGGTCTTCCCAATAAGCATTTATTCCTAAGTTTTTAATATATTTAGAGTGGGAACCTATTTCAGAAAGCCATTAAAATTGTAGTCAAATTTAATACTAAATAAATGGTGATATACTTAATCCAATGATATATATTATTATTACGTATATTATTGAATTGGCTAATCATTAGAAAATCTCTTTATTGTGTTACTTTACCTTTTGAAATCTCACCTGTAACCACCTGGTCTGAGAAATAATTAGGCTACCAAAAGTTGAATTTTATTTACTAAGTTATCTCCCCTGAGTAACCACTTCAGCAGTGATGACAAGAAGGAAGACATAAATTACATCTCCTCAAATTATAACCTCAAAAATCCCTATAGTATAGGGTGTGAAGACTGAAGAAACATTTACTCATAATATCTGGCTAAACTTATTTGATGAATATATTTCTTTTATTGCGTATATTTTGAGTTTGTATTTTTCCTTTTATATTTACTCATGGCTTAAATAGCTCAAGATGAATTGGAGGACAGTTCTTATCGGACTGATACTAATGTAATCTGTGTGTATGTATTTTCTGGGCTAACAGCCAGTTTTAGATGTCTAAAATGAATAACATCGATTAAAATAAATAATAGCTCACTTAGCCCCTCACCTTCCCATCCTTAAAGAAAAAACAAAAACTATAGCGTGAACCCTACCACAGAGAGTGGGTAACAACCAGGATACTCTGGAGTGTTGTCTAGCCTAATCATGCCTCTGAAAAGAATGGATTTATGCTAAGTCATCCAAGGTTCAAATGGGGAACAAATAATACTGAATAATTAGTTTTTACTTCATTTGACCATTAAAAAAGTGCAACCTTACACCTAAATCTTAATTTTTGAGCTAGAGACTGTACTATTATAATTGCCGTTTATGTCAATACCATTAAGTCTGGCCTCTGTTGAAAGTGTAGGATCCTAGAAATAGCTTTGTGTTTACTTATAGTTATTATTCTACTTATTTTTCCTCAAATGGGAAGAGCAGTTTGCCCCAAAGATGTATTGATTCTCTGGTTCCTGAGACTTAAAATTAACTAGATATTTTAAATGAGTGTTTGCTTCTTATCTCCAAACCCTGTCTTAATTACCCCACTAGTCGTCAAGATTACAAAAACAAAACAAAACAAAACATTACAGTCCAATATTAAGTAGGGCTAGCCATTGAACATATGCATATATACTTATATCTACATATCTTTCTGTTTCATTATCCCCACCCCTAACCATTCCTCTCTCTGAGGCCATTTGACAAATTAGAATAGTCGTTAAAAATATTTCTATCTCAATAACATCATCCCCATGAATTAAAGAAAAAGAGGATGCAAAAAAAGAACATTGTTCTAGTGAAATTAAAAAATGGGAATTGGCCCTATCTGTTACATTTGTGTCTAGGAAAACAGTTTGAAATAGAGTTTAATCAATGCAACAGAATTATTTTCTACTGATATAAATAATTAATTAGAAAGAGCACAGACACAGGTATGTTACCTGTCCTCCTCAAAACGATGTGATAAAAAGTTTAAGTTCTTTTTGACTTTTCACGATGCTGGAAATTCTCAGTAAAGTGTCATCTTTAAGAGCAATCTGGAGGGTGTATTTTAACTGTGAGGAGGAATGTAGAAGAATATTTTTCATATCTATTATCACATTACACCCGTAGACAATCCATTCCTGCAGAGCATAAAGCATTGGGCTGAGTGAATGAGAAACTAGAGCCATTCATTGTATAATAGAAAGTGCAGAAAAGTCAGATGCTTGTTGGATAATCTTGAACATAGAGCAGTCACAGGCCAGCACAAGGACACAGTGGGACCCTAAGAGGAGGGATGCCGAAGGAAATATTTGCCAAGTGTCAGGTCCATATTGTTACATTTCTTTTTTAACATTTGCTTTAAAACAATGATTCCCTATAACATTCTTGGACATTTTTGAAGCTTTAGAGCAGAAGAGACAGGATTTTGTGTCCTTTCTGATTTAATGCTCTTGAAGAAGAGACAGTTAATTTGAATCACGAATAGTATAGAACAGAGCTATCTAATAAAACTTTCTGTGGTGAAACAGTCTATAATCTGCACTGTTCAATATGATATCTCCTAGCTACTTGTGGTTATTAAATATTTGAAATGTGGTTAGTGTGACTTAGAAACTGATTTTTAAGTTTAATTTAACTTTTATTAATTGAAGTTAAATTAGCCATTTGTGGCTAGTTACTGTTTGGGGCAGATTAGGTCTACATTAAAGGGATAAAACAAAATAAACCAATCAGCATTTTGATTTAATTTCAAGAGTTTAGTTTCATCATACAAACTTTATTTAGGTGATTTTGTCTAGCAAAAGTTGACTCATTGCACCGAAAATACTATGGATTATTTTGTTTTGTTTTTCAAAGTTTATTTTATTTGTTTATTTAACGAACACCTATTATTAAGGCAGAAAGTGAGGTAATTAAGAACACAGACCGGAGATTTAGGAAAACTCATACTCAAATTGTATCTCTGTCACCTGTATAATAAGTTACTTAATTACTCAGAACCTCGATTTTCAGAAATTTAGAAATCCTAAATGTGGCATTTAGGAGAAATATTTAGCTATTATTTTATCACTTTTTTTCGGCTCTCTAATCTTTCTCCTCTCTTAATAGCACTGCAACAATACTATGTTAAACCACTGGATATATATAAATCCAGCAAGTCCCTGAGGCTATGTTCTTTTTTTTATAATTTTTTTTTTTTTTTTTTTTTTTTTTTTTTACTTGTCTGGTCCTAATACCGGATAATTTTTAATGATCTGTCTTCAACTTCACTACTATTTTCTCTGTAACTTCCATTTAACTGAGCTCATTCAGCAATATTTTATTTCAAATATATTTTTGTCAGTTCTAGAATTTTTATTTGGTATATTTATTGTTTTTAATTCTCTGCTGAGATTTCCCATGTTTCATTTATGACTAGCACATTTTGTTTTACATCTTTGAGGATAGTTATAGGAACTGCTTTAAGATCCTTATCTCTTTATTCATGTTTGTTATCTCAAGGTTGGTCTCAATTGATTTTTTTTTTTTTTTGAGAATATATCCCACTTTTCTGGCTCTTTGTACATTAAATAATTTTGGACTGTATTCTGGGCATTATGAGTATTAAGTTGTGGAGACTCTTGTCAAAAGTGCAGAAATAGCAGAAGTAAAACTAATGAATCACTGAAGTAGTAATTAGTAAAAGTTTGTTGTGCACACACCAAATGATGTTTTATGAACCGGAGCACTCAAACCAAAACACGGAATGAGGCTCCAGGGTGTACTGTTATAAAACAGCTTAAACAGTGAGAAGGCAGTGAGTGTTTATTTTCACAGTCATTGGTTGTAATACTAGAATTTTCTTAAATGATAGGAAATTGGTTAGCAATTACCTTGTATCAATTTTGGAAACAGTTTAAGTTTTGCTTATGATTTCTAGAGTCATAAATGAGAAAGGCCCAAGTCAAGTTAGTCTTGCAAAATATACTAAATTAAGCTTTGCTTGTGTGACGAGAATGATTTTGTCCACTCAGGGAATTTTTGAGGCTGGTTTCCATTTGTTTAACACCAAATTCCATACTTTTCTCTCCTTAGTTGTATCTCTTTTTACTTAGTAAGCTCTATTTCTTGAGTAGCAACTTCTCTTAAATCAGAGCCATTATCTTTATCTAAACTGTTTAATCTGCTTGGCACCCGTGTCCTTCAGGCGTTAACCAGAGCTATAGGCAGACAGAATTCAGGAACCCCCAACCTAGCCTTTCCTTTCTAAGATTCCCACACTCTCCTGGTGACCAGAGTTACCCTGCATTCAGTTTTCTGGTTCTCCAGGCCAGAAAGATGGCATACCCATAAGTTCCCAGCAACCCATGTGCCTTGCTAAGCTTGGCCCTAAGTTAAAAACCATAAAAATGGAAAGTTCCTTTTTATACATTTTCGGTCTTCAAACACATCCTTCCCAGAAAAATCTGTTTGGTTGTGTTCATTTTCCAGTGCCTTCAGGTATTGCTTTTTGATTATAACCAAAATGTATTGTCGTTTAATGTGAAGGAATTGTTTTATCTGTTGAATCTTACTCAGTAACTAACAGAAGCATGGCAGTCAATTGTTGCATTTCAAAGTACGTTCTCTTGTTCCCTGATTTAACCTTTTTTATTGCAGCCCATTCTTGTTCTATTTATGCAATTCACACTTGAATCTCTCCATGAGTACTAATAAGAATTGTTTAAAGATGTCTTATCTTCTCCACATTATTTGTGTTCCCTTTTGGGTTAGTTTCCCTGTTTATTTATCCTGTTCATTTTCTTTCCTTTTATTAATTTCCTCAGTTATCTAGAATAACACAGCCAGGATTTGTACTCAGCTCTATCCCATTAAGTTATTTTTTAGTCTTGACTGCCTACCTGACTAGATATGGAATCTCTACATACTTACTACTCCAGTTAGTCATATTTGTTCATCTATCTGCTAACCATCACAAATTTGCCAATCCAATTAGTCATATTCAGAAGGGATGGCATAGAAGATAAAAGTTTGAACACAGAGAACTAAATTAAAATCACCCGAAAGATATACTAAACAGGAATACAGTAAACAGCTGAAAGTACAAACATTTCAAGAACAATATGACTATAACCATCCACTTCTTTTTCTTTTTCTTGGATTTTGCGGAACCCAAGCAACTTTTTTTCACTGCTTCTTGGTATCCTTCGGCTGAGAAAAGGAGACACAGTGAAGTGCTTAGGAGAACATTTGAGTCACATGAAAAACAAACACCTCACAGTAAATTTGTTTGTCCCACCTTCTGTGCAATGTGTAATCTGAAACTTCACCCGGACCCGGATGACTTAAACATGGAAGAATCTGCTAAAGTAGTGACTTAACAATTCTTCATTATGACCTGAATAAAATTGTCCAAGATTCTGAATTTATTATATAAAGCTTTGAATAATTTACAAATAACAAATGTTCTGAAATTCCCATGATTCGTTTTTTTTGACCAAAATATTATTGATACAAGATTCTCTCTCATATAGTTTAAGTAATATAATGAATTTCTTCAATAGTTTAAAGAATTTCCATTTTTTGACTTATCAAAGTCAGAACAAATGATTTATTTACAGTAATAAAAATATGATGCTTGAAAATAAGACTCCTAAAATAGTAGAGAAAAGCATTTTGCCCCAAGGGGATTGGGAGATATTACCCATTATTTCCTGGCATGTCTTTATTATGGAGCTATTTCAAAGGTAATATTTCCATTGTGCTCTAACAACCTTCTTATTTTCCCTGTACTCTGCTGCCTCTTAGTGGACATTCCAAATAATACTGAGCTGACCAAATAACACAAAAGTTGAAAAAGTAAATGCCTGGAAGGGAAGTGTGTATTTTAAAATGACACCCTCCCAAAAAAGCATCGGAACAGCACTTTGAAAGCATATCTGCTTTGGGGACAATATTGGAAGAATGTCAATGTAAAGCTACCCAGAAACAACATGAGAAACCCCAAAGGAGCCCCATAAACCTGAGAGCTCAAATAAAGATTTTTGAACTTTTGTCCTCATTAGAATCACATGAGGTGCTCGTTTAAGATTTCCAGGCCCCTACACCCAGAAATTTTAACTTCTAGGACTGAAGTGAAATCTGAAATGTGATTTTTTAGGTCAAGCACCCCAAATGATTCTGGCATGTCAAGAACACTTTTTGAGAAATACTGCTCCAGGGAAAGTAGCACTGTTATAAAGGAAATTGCTCTAAACTTGGAGGCAAAACAAAATCCAGTCCTTCTACTCACACATGCTAAGTTCCTTCTAGTGCCCCACATCTGTGCTAGGTGCAAAGAACGCAGATAAAAGCCACAATCCCTAGCCTGAATAATTTCATAACCTAGCTTGGGAGAGGCCAAGTAAACAATCACAGAGTTTTGAGATAAAAACTCTGAAAAGAGGGAGAAGTGCTTCCAGGAATAAGGAGAGGGGGAGGAAAGGCGCGCCTTGGGGAGAACCAGGTTGATGGCATTTGTTGTAGAAAGTTCTTCAAAGAAACTCTGAAGTGAATTAGTAAGTTCAAATAGAATTCACATTTCTAATTTCTGTGACCCTGTACATGTCTCCAAACTCTCTGCGCTTCAATTAGTTATTCATACAAGAAAAAGAAAAGTTATATACATGTGGATTTGTATTTGTTTGGCTGTTTCTGGTTCTTTTACTTTTCCTTGACAGTGTGCTTACAGTTTACAGAAGTGACAGTGTTTGTAATAGGTAAAATAACTGACCCCAAGATGCCATTCGCTGGCTCGTAACAGCTCCCACCCAATGTTTTACAGTTCTATTCATAAAAGTGACTTAAGATGTCTTATGAAGAATAATATGCTATTCTTCCACTAAAGCAAGAGCTGCACTCCTCATTGAATGCCATTAATAATGTCATAACAATCTACCAAACAGAAATTTTTCGTTAGGTTTGTCATTAATCATGCAACTTCAGTTAAATCCAAGTAAGGTCCATGGAAAATAGAATCAAATAAAGGTAAGATGAGGGAAGATGGAGTTGATTTTTATATCTTGGATATTTATCACTCATTAGAAATATGATGATTTGCAAATAGTTTATCTCACTCTGTGGTTTTTTTAAATTTTTTTTTTTATTGGTGGTTTCTTTTGTGCACAGAAGTATTTTAGTTTGACGAGGTCTCACTTGTTCATTTTTCCTTTTGTTGCCTTTACTTTTGATGTCAAATCCAAAAAGTCATTCCTAAGACTGATGTCAAAGAGCTTATCTTGTGTGTTTTCTTCTATAAGTTTTATGGTTTCAGGTCTTATGTTTAATCATTTGCATGTGGCTGTCCAGTTTCCCCAACACCATTTACTGAATAGACTGTCTATTACCCATTGTATATTTTTATTTCCTTTGTCATAAATTAATTGACTATAAATGCATGAGCTTATTTCTGGGATCTCTATTCTATTCCACTGATCCATGTGTCTATTTTTTATGACAATGCCATGCTGTTTTGATTACTATAGCTCTGTAATGTAGTTCAACATTAAAAGTTTTAAAGACTACATTCTAAAGTAATCTCACTATAAATTAAATCTATGAAAATCAACTTTAAAGACCAAAGAATTATTACCCCAGGGCCAAATATAACCCTAAGCCATAAGTATCCCTCTCCCACCCCATTCCCTGAATATCTACATATCTTTTATTTATTTTCAAATAGAAGGTGGTTTTATTTTCTTTCTCATGAATTTTGTTAAAAGAAAAAATTAAATCGTTCCAAAATTATATAAAATAAAAAGTTAAAAAGTTAATATCTGCACGTATATTCTTCCAGATATTATAGTTCCTCTCCCTTCCTCTCTCTCTATATTTTTAAATGATATCATAACACATATTTCATTTTGTAATTGGATTTCACATTTAATATGTGGAAGATACTTTGGATATCAATAATATAAATCTAGTAACACTAGTTACACGATCATATTTATACTACTGTATGGACACTACATGCTATCATGTATTAACTCATTTAATTTCCCCAACAAGCCTAGAAGGTACACACATTCCTATTTCCCGGGTGAGAAAACGGAGACGCAGAGAGAATGAGTTGCCCAATAAGTGCTAGAGCTGGGGTTTGAACCCGGGCAACCTGACTCTAGAGAGCACATTCTTAATCACCACACTGCTTCTTCCCCATCGTTATCCTTGTTTACACACGCGTTGCTATGTGTGTGTAAATATCCTTAATGAACCTCATTGATAGATATTTATGTTGTTCCCAAATATTTGATATTTAAAATAATATTGTGATATGTATTATTTTAGCACATTTGTCCAAGCATTTACTCAGTATAGATGTCTTAGATGTGGTCGATGGGCTGAAAAGTTAGTACATTTCGTTTAAAAGTTGGTGGAAAGGCTGTGTCAATTTATAGAGCCACACTCCAAGGTATAATCCATTCTCCCATATACCTACCCCCATCGGCACTGTGTATTATCATTCTTTCTCATATTGTCAGTCTCTTGGATGTCTAACAGTGCTGAATTTTACCAAAGCTTTGTGATCTTGGAAAATAGTGATGGTTAAAGAAATCCTCATGTTTGTGTTCTGGGGAATGGCTTATTGCAACTAACCACCCTTCCCTGTATGACATAGATAAGATTGAGGGAATTGCCCCGCCTCTCCACTCATTTACCTATGACAAGCCAGACAGACAAGGCCAAATTTATATTCTTTACCTAATAATCAATTGACTAAACTTCTGGTCTCCACTGATCAATCAGAGCAAAATGCTTGTTAACCAAACCTTGGTTAAGATTCTTCCCTTCCCCCAAGTGTGTGAACTTTGACCCAGTCTCAGCATGAGCCAGCTAGCAGCCAACCCCTCCTCAGCTGCCTCCCTCCCCCAAGAGACTGGCTTCTTATCACATCCATTCATCCCAAGGCCCCACATTCAATTCTTTCTAGTCTTGTTTATGCACTTCTATAAGAGAAAAATACTACTAACTCATGAGACTTCTACAGATCTTATGATCACAGGGTTCTCCCCACTGCAACAGTCCTTTTCCTCCAATTGCAATAACTTCCAAATGGAGTCTTTCCTTATTAAATCCAGATTTGTCTTTCATTTGGTAAGTCAGAAAGACAACAACAAAACAGCTTGTTTTATTTAGCTTTTTTTTTTTTTTAGTGTACTTTTGTTTGCTTTTCAAGAGTGATTATTGGTGATTTTGATTCCTTCTCATACAGTTTATAAACTTCCCCAACTGTGCTTAGTTGCAGGTGACTTTAGCCATTTGTTTCCATAAGATCCAGCCACCAGAGACAGTCTAACGTCCCAGGTCTCCCAGCCTTTCTACCATGATTTAGGGTTTCTGCGAAGTCTCCATCATGCACCCTGAGTGAGCCATGGTAGCACCAGTGCACAGTTTCAAACCAAATCAATCCACAGAGGCTTGGGCTTCTTATCCCACTTTCCACTCCAACAGAGCACAGTTCTAAGTTTTGGATCCGACTTTCTAGAAAACTTGGGTAACACAATCTGAATATTTAGAGGAACTTAATGCCCCAAGGAGTGAACTTCGATCCATGAGAATCAAAGAAGGAAGCAAAAGCAAATATCTGTCCCTTACCCCTTTCCCTCACACCCTGCCGTTTTCTTCCGAGGAACAGTGGTTCTACAGGCCTATATGGAAAGTGCCTCAAGTCATTGGTTCTAAGTGACTAAAACATGTTTTCTCAGTGATGTGCCTCTTTGTCTTTGCTTTCCTTCTTTTCCTGCCTCACATCTTTTTTGACCTTGCTCTTACTGCCCTAGGATTACTATAAAGCTTTTGTATGGGGGAAGGGGAATAGGATTGCTGTTTAAGAGTACAAACTTGCAACTAGTAGATAAATAAGTCCTGGAGATCAAACACACAGTGTAGTGACTATAAACAACAATACTGCTGTTTAACATCAAACTTGCCATTAAAAAATGATTAAACAAGGCAATTTAGGAGATACCAATAAACTTTATTTAATACTTCATGCAGTGGATAGTCTCCTCTCAGAGAATAGCAAAATGAGACAGAAGGCAGGAAGCTTTCGCAGAATAAAGAATAAAGAACAAGGAAGAGAAAAACAAAAAATATCTGATTGGCTGGGGTTACATAGTCAACCTCACTGGGGTGAGAAGGCCCAGAGTTAGTTTGGCATTTGGGGATTTGCTGACTGGCTAGACCGCCTTTCTGGTCAAGCAGATCATTTACAGAAGCACAAAAGTTATCTCAGCTTCAGTCTATTGATGTGGCAACCCAGTAGCAATGACACCATCTTGGGTCTACAAAGTTATTTCAACATTGCTAAGAGACTAGATCTTAATTATTTCCACCACGAAAAAAGAAATGATAAATATCTGACATGACAGAGTTGTTATCTAATACTACAATGGCAATCATATTGCAAAAATACAAATGTATTTAATCAACACGTATACCTTAAACTTATACAATGTTATATGTCAAATGTATTTCAATTAAAAAAGTATTAGTATGTAAAGTTTTGCCTAGGCTTTATTTTTTATGTAACTTAGAAGACTAACATGTCTGTGAATTGTCTACTCTGAGCTTTTGCTAATTTTTTAGTGTAGTATCTTAGATTGGTTTCTCTATCAGGGGTCCCCAACCGCCAGGCCATGGGCCAGTACAGGTGGGTGGCCTGCTAGGAACTGGGCTGCACAGCAGGAGGCGAGTGGTGGGCTAATAGTGAAGCTTTATCTATAGTTGCAACCACTCCCCAGCTCTAGCATTACCACCTCTGCTCCACCTCAGATCATCAGGCATTAGATTCTCATAGGAGCACCAGTTTCTGGTGCCAAACAGGTTGGAGACCACTGCAGATACAGAAGCTGAAGTGGAGAACAAGAGGAGTTGGGAAGAATGCTCAGAGGAGAAAGGGGATAAGGAACGTAGGATGAGCAGAAGAAAAAGCTAAGAACTTGATCTCAGCTGGAGTTACACTACAGAGTTAGTTCCACCACAAGTCTTGGAGTTGATGTCAACCAGTCATTGACTGAGTCCGTGGGGTCAGGGAACTTTGACTCCTGGGTGGGGCAGCTCCTCTTCGGCCAAAGGCAGCTCTCCAGAGATGGCGGGAGTGATTTGTTCTTAGCCGATGCAGCAACTGTGGTTGGGTTATAGTGACAATTTAAGGGAATCTGGTTAGGGAATCAACAGCATTTTCTATGTGAGATTTGTCTTTCTTATAAATTATAAGAGGATGTAAACCACTTGTATCAGAGCCTACAGATATTTTCTCTTTATTTACCATTCTTTTTCACTTTGTTTATGATTTTAATGAAGAAATTATAAATTTTTGTGTGAAGAGGATCAGAATATACCACCCCAAAATATACCACTTTGGCATAAAGATTATTTTAAGTTGAAGACATCTGAGATTCAGTAGATTGGGGATAGGGAGTACATTCTAAAGCTTTTCTTATTTGACTAAAGGGCGTAACTTCTGGGAAGTTAGGTTGCTCTAAAATTCCTCTTCAGAGAAGATCTACTTCCAGAAGGGAAAACCCAAATAAAATTTACTCCACATTGCAAACTTTCCTATATCCAGTCTGTCTTCCTATAAACCTATTTGCCTTTCCTAAAAATAAGCTATTTGTTGTTTTCCATAAGAAGGCTTTTCTTCCCAATACTTTTCCCCTACTAATTTAGGTATGTAAACCTTCATCTCTAATCATTTCATAAGCCAACTACTTCTTTTGTTGGCTCCTATGTGCATGTAAAAGAAACCTTTTTTTATCCTGTTAATCTGCCTTTTGTTAGTTTAATTTATAGCCCCAGATACTGAACCTAAATGAGTAGAGGAAACTTATCCTCCCTTCCATGTGTCATAACTACAAATCATTCTTTTAAGGCTTCTGCTTTCCTTGCCTTTTTACTCCAAGATAAGAACATTCATTCGGATAAAAGGAATATGATGTTATAAACTTGGATCTACACAAAGAAATAAAGAGATTCAGAAATATGATATGTGAAGGTAAAATAATTTTTTTTTCTCATTTTAAATTGCTTTAAAAGATGGGTGACTATATTAAAAATAAAAAATATATTCTGTTTTTGTGACATACATAAAAGTGAAATGATGGCAACAATAGTACACGAAATAGGAGGACTTGGGAATATACTGTTATGATATTTTTAGAAATATATCACTTGAAGGTAAATTCAGATTAATTTTTAAAAGGGGTGTAAATTATTTATAAAATAAGTATGCATAATAATTCAATAGAGGAGATAAAATAGCATCATTTAAAAATCCTGAATTAAACCCAGGGAAGAAAGAAAAAAAGTAAATAAAAAAAGAAAAAATGGAAAAAATAGACAACAATTAGTAAGATGGTAGATTCTAATCAAAACATACCAATAATAACTTAAATGTGACTGATCTGTATATATCAGTTAAGATAAAGTGGAATCTGAAATTAAAAATACATTTATTACCCCCCTCGCCCCCCGAAGCCACATTCAGGTCTCCTCAGCGAGTCATGTGCTCGTTGCTGAGCAGCATCTAGACTCACACTGGAGGCAGCTGTCCTTGGTTTCTGGTGTGGCCTTTTGAGGCAACTACAAGTACAACATCTGTGGATTGCTTGCAGAATCTTAACAGATGGCCCTGGAGGGGTAGAGGCTTGGGCTGAATTTGGTCTGCAGCTGAACCTCTGGACACCTCCTTCAAGAATCCACATTAATAAGACCAAGAGACTTAGGAGCTTTGCTTAGTACATAGAAACAGACACGAAAACGCTCCCAAAAAGGGAAGACAAAGAAGCAGAAACTCTATGAGAGAACAGAACAGAGATCCAGATATAATGGAGTCCAAGCAATCTAACAGATGCAGAGTTCAAAACAGTGGTTATAAAGATGCTCGATGAACTTTTGGGAAATGTAGATAAATTCAATGAGAATGTCAATAAAGAGATAAAAAAATATAAAAATGGAAATGGAAATTATAAAAGAGAACCAGTCTGAAATGAAGAACACATTACCTGAGATGAGAAGTATATTAAATAGAATAAACAAAGGAATAAACAAAGTGAATAAAGAAAAGAATCAAATACCCAATCTAGAGGATGGGAAAGCCAAGACACTCAATCAGAATGGCAAAAGATAAGATTATAAGACTATAAAAATAATTTAAAGAGCATATGAGACACTATTAAGGGTACAAACATCTGTCTGATTGTCATATCTGAAGAAAATCAAGATGTTGAACAGATATTGGAAGAAATAATAATAATAAAAAACTTCCCTAACCTGGTGAAAGAAATGGACATAAAACTCCAGGAAGCTCGGAGAATCCCAAAAACCAGGGATCCAAAGAGGCCCACACCAAGACACATCATATTAAAATGTCGAAGGTTAAGTACAGAGAAAAACAAATAGTTACCTATAATGAAACACCCATAAGACTGGTAGCTGATTTCTCAGAGGAATCTATGCAGGACAGAAGGGCTTAGCAAAAAAATATTCGACCTGATGAAGACTCAGGATATATAACCAAGAATAATTTATCCAGCAAAGCTGTCATTTAGAGTTGAAGGACAGATAAACAGCTTCCCAAACAAAAATAAGCTAAAGAATTTATTGCCACCAAGCCAGTATCACAGAAAATGTTGGAGGGACTTCTTTAAGAAGAAAAAAACATGTATCAAAAACAAATAAAGAATGGTAACAACGACACTCCTATCAATAAGTACCTTAAAGGAAAAGAATTAAGTGCTCCAACTAAAAGATAGAGTGGCCGAAAGGACAAGAAAACATGACCCTTATACATGCTGCCTACAAGAAACTTCAGATTAAAAGACACACAGAGACTAAAGGGAAAGGGGTAGAAAAAGATATTGCTTCGATGGACC
The DNA here is from genome assembly GCF_014176215.1 of Rousettus aegyptiacus. NCBI lineage: Eukaryota > Metazoa > Chordata > Mammalia > Chiroptera > Pteropodidae > Rousettus > Rousettus aegyptiacus. The sequence goes on along the minus strand of NW_023416284.1, from coordinate 161,214,565 downwards.
TAGAAGGTGTTTAAGTCAGACAGAGGAAGGTAAACACTATATGATTTCACTTATATGTGGAACCTAAGGAATAAAAAGAACAAACTAATCAAAAACAGACTCACAAATATAGTGGACAAGTTGGTAATGGTCAGAGGGGTGTGGGGTTGGGGAGCTAGAAGAATGGGGTGTAAGGTTAAAGAAGTAGAAAATAGTAGCTGACGGCTGGTCCCAGGGGTGGGGAGCACGGCATAGGGAACGCAGTTAGCATTAATATGATGGCTAGGTGGAGGGTCAGGGGAGGGAACGAGCAATTGGGGGGATCGGTTTATGAACTGTATAAATGTCTAACCAATGCACTGTATACTTGAAACTAATTAAAATAAATAATTTATTTTTAAAAGTAAAGAAAATACATTTATTATAATACCAAAACAAATAAAAAATTACATGACACAAGTAGGTGTGGGATCTATACAATAAACATTATAAACACTAATAAAATTTTCTTTAAATAAATGTAGAGATACACTGTGTTTATGAGTTGCAAGTTCTCAATACTATTTAGGTGTTAATTCCTTTCAGTGCATTCCATAGATGCAATGTTCTACAGAAACTCCACAAAAATTCCAGAAAGATTTTTTAGATTGTGTAAGTACTTCTAAAATTTAGTAGAAAGGCCAAGGAATTGAAATAGCCGAAACAATTCTGGAAAAAAGAGACTCACAATACCTGATTTAAAAACTTATTCTAGAGCTTCAGTCACCAAAATAGCATGGTGTTGATGGAAAAGCAGACACATGGGTCAATGACATAAGGTAGCGAGAACAAAAATAGATCCATGAAAAACTGTCAGCTGATTTTTGATAAGAGTGCAAAGGCAATTCAATTCAATAGTCATTTCTGTAAATCATGCTGAAATAATTAGACATCCATATACATACACAAAAAACCTTTTAGTATATATCTCATACATTATACAAAAACTGACTCAAAATGGATTGTAGACTTAAATTTTAAATAAAAAACTAGAAAACTTTAAGAAGAAAATACAAGAGAGAGTCTGTATAACTGGGTTTGGTGATGAAGATTCAGAAAAATTTGGCAAATTGTACTTTATCAAAATTAAAAATTTTTGTTCTTTAAAAGGTTCTTTAAGGAAAACAAAAAGACAAGCTACAAAATGGGAAAAATATTTGCAAATGACATGTTTGATAAAACACCAGAATAAAGAACTCAACACTCAACAATAAGAAAGCAACGTAACAAAATATGGGCAAAAGATGGGAATAGACACTTCACTAAAGAAGGTGTAATGGGTTTTAAATAAGTGTATAAAAAGATGTTTAACATCATTATAAAAATAAAATTAAAACCACAAGATATGCCATGACACGATTATTATAATGAATAATTTTTTTTAATCTAACAATATCAAATGGTGACAAGAATTTAGAGCAACAGAAATCCTCATTTATTTCTATTGGGAATGAAAACTGATACAGCTACTTTAGAAAACAATTTGGCAGGTTTTAAAAATTAAACATATAGGACCCAACAATCCCACTTCTAGATATTCACTCAAATGAATTGAAAACATATAATTTTATCAAAACCTGCATGCACATAATTGTAGAAGCTTTATTCATAATTTTCAAAAATGGAAACAACCAATAGGTGAATGTGTACATAAACAATTTTACATCCAAACAATAAAATACTACTTGGCCAAGGAAAAGAAGAAACTATTGATTTCATACAACAATGTGGATGTGTCTTAAATGCATGCCACAAAATAAAAGAAGTCAGGCCCAAAAGGCTACATATTATACAATTCAATTTATATGACACTCTGGAAAAGGCAAAACCATAAGGGACAGAAAACATAAATGGCTGCCAAGGGTTGAGGAAGGAGTTGACCAAAAGTTACCACGAGAAGAGATTTTTAGGGAGATAGTACTGTCCTGTATGTTACTGGGCTAAGTAATACATGACTCCATCTATGCGTTTGTCAAAAAATCCATAGAATAGTTTATCAAAAAGAGTGAACTTTACTCAAACTTAAAAATAAATCAGTACGTATGTTTAGCAAATCCCAGGTGAGATACAGACAGAGTGACCATTGAATCTAACTGTGATACAAACATGTACCATCTCTGAAGGAAGTGGGAGGAAAAAGCTGATCTTGGTAATTTTGGGAAACACCATTTTGACTTAATACTATAAGTCTAAAGACAAAGGAATTGTCCATAAACACTGTACTCAAAGTTTTCCTCTCACAGGAGTGTGAGTTAGCAATTCTGAAACTGTATTGCACAAATAAATAATTCAATTAGATAATGGAAGCTAAGTTCCTCACTGTTATTGAAAGAAGTTTACAATAACAAAGCAGGGAAGGCCAGAATGAACCCTGTGAAGCTGGATTGCAGTTGGAAATATCTATGCGAAGGCGAGTATATGTATATAAAATCATATAAAATTATATGTGTGTGTGTGTATATATATATATATATGAGTTAATATATACACATTTATTTCTTAGCTCTGTTTACAGAGACATATAAAAGCAATTGACACCCCAGTAGCAATGAGAAGGCTAGAGATCAGCTCTCAGTATATAAATACCATTTCCCAAACATAGGAACAATGGATTCATTGTAAAATGACTGATTTTATAGCTCATGCAGGGAAAATACAAGATAAGCCTCAAGCACCTTGTACCAACAAGTAAGGAAGTGCTAGATTAAAAAGGATGAGGGTGGGGCGGCTCTCAAAAGGACACAGAAGCCAACCTGAAAAGTCTCTGTGATGAAAAGGTAACTTAATTATAACCTAATGAATAAAATACATACCTATAAACCTATATTGATATAAGTAAATGATTAAAAAATAAATGAATTTGGGAGAAATTACAAATATTCCAGAGAGAGACTTAAAGGAGCCAGAAAGTCATTTTTAGAACAGTAATAACTGCTGTAGGCAAAATATATTAACAAATGTTAATCAATGGGCAAAGCTTTAAGGAAATATAGGATATGTTCATGGCCTCAAAGTATCCCATTCCAAATATTTATTAATTATGGTATTAGTTTAACATATATCCGTAAATTTTGAATATTCTTTTTTATTTTCCAGAGGTAGAACTCAATTTTCCTCTTGATCGTAGACTGAACTTGGTGATTCTCTTCTAATGAATATACTGTGGAAATGGGAAAATGGTAACTTCACAGTAAAGAAGAATCACAGACATCACCTTAACCAAGTAATCAAGGTTAACAGCACCAGCAATAAATCATGCTAATCTCATGTACCCCATGAAATGATATGAGAACACTTCACCTACACGGTATTCTTTCCAAAAATCTATGACCCAGTCTAATTATGTGAAAACATCAGACAAACCTAAATTGAAGGACATTCTAAAAAATGCCTGACCAATACTCTTAAAAAATGTCAAGGTCGTGACGAGAGAGAGAGAGAGAGAGAGAGAGAGAGAGAGAGAGAGAGAGAGAGAGAGAGAGAGAGAGAAAAGAAACCATCACAGGTTAAAGATCAAGAAAACATACTGTATAAATACAACATGATATCCTAGATTGGATCCTGGAATAGAAAATGGACATTAGAGGAGAACTAGTGAAATTCAAATCAAATCATAGTTTAGTTGATACTACTATACCAATGTTAATTTTTTTATTATTGACAAATGCGCCATGGTTATGTTATGTAAGGTGCTGACATTTAGGAGAATCTGGGTGAACTCTGTACCATCTTTGTAATTCTTCTGTAAGTCTACAATTATTCCAAAATAAAGAGTTTACTTTGAAGAGAACTGCATAAGCAAATCACAGAAGTAAGAAAACCCCTCGTGCATGGCTGCAGAGCTAGAGCAGAAAGAGATGGAGAAGTTCTTTAAGTTAGCATATTTCAAAGCATCAATTTTAATGCAGGGAAAGACAGGATCCAGATCACATATGTTCTTATATATAATATACTTTCTGTACTAGGACACTTCTGAAAGTAGATGCTCAGCAGACCAAAGCCCAGGACAATATACATAAGCTGGGACTTTCCTAGGTGAACTGGACATATGATCACCTTATTTATATGCCATGATAAGGAGCTTGTGCTTGATTTTGAAAGTAATGTTTTCCATAATGCATATTTTGAAGGTTTTTATAGCCATTAAATATAAGAACGTTCTACAGTCAAATACATTCAGAAAATATTGGGTTAAAGAAAGTTATACTTGTTTCTTTACTGAACCACTTCTCAGAGCCTGCAGTTTACAAATGGGCACTGCAAATCATCAAGAATGTTTCGTGCTGTGGTTTCCCCAGACCTTTCTCCACAGGCACCCTTCTCTGATTCCTTCCCCCAGCCTACACTACAGCACTCCCACCCAGCCCAAGCACTTTCATTTTTAAGGATTACATTTGGGGGCATGTTGCAACCACGGGGATGACTGCAGGAAGCCTGGAGTGATGTTTTCAGATAAGTGCTTCAAATATTCAGTGGTGGCTTTGAGAATAAAAAAGTTGAGTAGGACTGGAGGTAGAGATAACAATGACGGCTGTTGCAGTAGATCAAGACGCAGTGACGGATAGAGAAAAGAGGGCACAAGTCAACAATATTTAGTAGGTAAAATTAGAAATGAACATATCAATCACCATGCTGTAAGTGTCCATGTAAGATTTCTGTGGGATACCTATTTCTTACCTCTATGTTTAAAAATCAGAGCAACATCTGTTCTACGCTTGGCATTGTCACCAGGCAATGCAGTTTTAGAAAGAAAACAAGCAGAATGCTTGAAGGTGCTTAAAAATAGGCACAACGAAACAACATGTATTTGTGAGATATTAATTTAAACTGCCTTTTAATCTAGCACAGATTTATTAAAGTAGCTGTGGTTTTCCCAATGTATTTTAAATAAAAAAGCAAACATTCACAGGTCAACCTGTACCATTCATTTATCAATAAATTCTTCATCTTGCTGTATTTTCTTTTATGTGTCTTTTACTTCTCTGGCTCTCCCATAAGATCACATGGTGGTCATTTAAAAAATACTTTTAGTTCAGGGACTGTTAAGTGAATAAGGAATTATCTCCTTCCATTCAGTAGAATTGCTACTCCAAACTGGAGATACAGCAGTGGAGAGTTCCACATCCTACATGGAAGAGGTTATTTTGCTGGTATTTATTTTATAAGGACACAACAAATGTATATATAATTCTCACTCAAGTACTTCTGATTGCCCTTTGAAATCTTCCCAAGAAAACTCAAATCCCCTACATGACTAGCTTTGAAAAACCTAATTACCAGCCTTTGGACACAGGTAACTGTCATAAGAGTAAAGAATTTTGTGGGGAAGACATGAAATAATAACTTGTTAAATCAGCAGAATTTTTGAGTCCTACTGACGTATTCAGCTGAATTTCAGTGAGTAACAGAACAGGCAGATGCTTAGATGGGATGATATAAATGTCAGGAACTCTTTTGGAATTTATTTGTCCTCTGTGCCTCTAAATTTTGCAGGGTTACCTAAACTATACACACATTTTCCACTTGAATACAAGAGTGAAATATTATTCTTAGTTTTCAGAAGATCTGGAAGTAATCATCTCATAATATATTTTAAAATGCGAGAAATTGCAACGAACCCTGGAGGAGGATTCAGAGAGCTGAGCTTTGATTCGGGCCTACTCGGAAACCAGCAGGATAAGGTGAAGAGGCTATGTAGCCTCAGGTTCTTATTCTGCAGAGCATCATGCTTACCCCTCCAGGGTTCTACCAAAGGTGAAAGATTGGAAGGTGCACTAGACCTAATTCCCAAGTCCAGTGAACAATTTTTGGGTCTTAATTTACTTGAATTTTCTGTGGCATGTAATATCTTAGACTATGCCCTCTGTTGGAAATGTTTTCCTTCATTCTCTAGTTCACCTTTTCCTGGTTTACCTCCTATATCTTTGATTACTCCTTTTCAGTATTTTCCTTTCTCTGCCCTTCTTAAACACAGCAAGTTCCTAACATCCCATCCTTAGAGTTTGTGAGCTCATCTCTTCCCATAGCTCCAACCAGAGCTCTATCCTGACCTCCAGCTCACATATTCAAATATCCGTGCAACTGAACATCTCCAACTGGATATCGCTTCCCCAGAATATTTAATATAATATGTTCAACGCTAAACTTATTGCCATTTTTCTTTCCTATTTTACCACCTCCAACCTCAAACTGCAATTGCTTTATTAGCTATCTCAGTTTTCAGCTGCATCCTGTCAGCTCGGTTTCATGTGTCCTAAGAGTAGGAGTGGTCTCCATAGCAAATTGATTTCCAAGTCTTAAATATTTTTCAAAGCAATCCTCACTTCTTCTTCTCCAATGTATTTGCCTTAATGTAGTCCTTCAATATCTCTGATATTGGAGAAATTCTTAATGGTTGCAATCAGTGTCTCTCTCTCTCTCTCTCTCTCTCTCTCTCTCTCTTTCTTCCCCACTCCAGTCTCAATGTTATTTCCCTTTAATTTCCTCCAATGTTTTCTTCATTGCATGGAATTATGAGCACATGACAGCCTTACCTAGAATCCTTTAATAGTTTAACTTCTACTCAGTACTCACTTAATATGATATATAGGCTTTCCATTACACATAAATTCCACTTGCCTTTCTTGTCTCATGTCCTTCTAATCCACCCACTACACTTCATCTAAATAGAATTATATAGTGATGCCTGAAATTGCACTTTCCTATAATTTTATAAAATTTTATGTGCTCTTCCATTTGTCCTGTATGTCCTTTTGCATTTTGTGTTTCTGGTGAATTCTTACACATTTTTCAAGATTCTGTTAACATTTCCTGCTCTGGAACGGTCCCTGACACCACACAGTAAGTCATCCTCATGCCTGGGCTCCAACCAAGCTGTGCTGTGTGCAAATCTTTATCATAGCACTTCTTACAGTACCCTGGGAAAGGTCTCACTCCTTGAGCTCCTTGAGGGAAAATACTATACTGTACTCATCTTGAATCTGAAGTGCCTGGCACAGTACCAGTCATATGGCAAGTTTTCAATGGATATTTGCTGAACAAATAATACGGTAGGAAGTATTCATCTGGACCTGTGCTGCTCATATGATTTGGGGGATTTTGATATAGTTTCTTTGGGTTTACGTTTCTTTACTCTGTGAAATGAGAAAGTAGAGTCTGATTTTCTGTGAGGGCTTCTACAGCTTTAATATTCCATATTTGATACTATCACCTATTACAGAGGTTGAGACAAATTTTGTCTAATCACAGAATGTTTTATAGAAATTTAAGAATATTAAAAAAAGAAATTAAAAATTAAAAATCTGAATTTCCATTATATCCTGATAAAGCAGATAATTTGATTATATTGGGCCAATACTCCTAAAAGTGTACAGTTGTCTCTAGCTGAATAATGCTGTCCCTGCAGATGGAATGTGTGCCTTCTGCTTGGCTGGCATGACAGTTCTCTCTATTGCTCTCTCTTTACAGAGGGAGAGTGTAAGTTTCTGCTTATTATCACTCTTTCACAGTAGTTTTCTTCAAAAAAAAAAAAAGAGAAATAGAAAATATTCCTTTCTCCTATTTCTCTGTTAAAAGTGGAAAAAATGAAAGATAAACTGAGAGATCCTTGTATTTTTTATCTCTGACTGATTTTATTTATGTACTTATGCATATGTATGCATAATAGCAAACAATCTAAAATTTGCTCAGGTGGTACCAATTCAAAAAAATTTTTCCCACCACCTAAGTGTGTTTGGACTTTTGATGTTCTGATGATCCTTTCAGAAAATAGTGTTGCCTTAATATAAGGCCAAGGGAATCTTTCTTCTAATTAATTTGGCGAGGTATTTCTTTCATCTGAAGACACATGATTTTTATCTAACAATTACATTATGTTTGAATATTTATTATTTGACTACTCTGCTCTTTTAAACCTTGTGAAAAATATGCCCTGCCCTTCAAGGATGCTTAGCATGATTTGTACGTGCAATGAAAACTTGTCTACTAAATGAGGGACTCTTCACTTATTCCTTCATTGTTCCTGTGAGGACTGTGTATCTGCATTCGTATTTTTTACTGGAGCTGTGAATACGGTGTACTGCAGTATAAAGGGTTAGGAAATAAGACAGACAGGAGGCCGGCATTATAAAGAACACAACTGCCTTCCATTCTCTCCACGCTTTTTGCAAGCAAGCTAAGGCGTTCACCATCTGTATACCAGGCCTCAAAGAATACCTCCCTTGCAATTTTGGTGATATCTCCCATTCCCTAGTTAATGATCGAAGGGGCGGGAGAGGGCCGCTGTCACTCAGTCCCCCGGCCAATGGGAGGGAAGCGAGCCCCGCCTTCTTCCTGGGCTGTGCTGCAGGCATGCGCAGTAGTTATCCCAACGCCACCACCCATCCGCTGAGAATTGTAGCTGGGGGTTTTGGAGCCGTTGGGTGCCCACATCTGGGGCAGGAGGAGGAAGCTGAGGAGGTCCGGGTAAGAGGACCCTGGGGAGGGAGGGTGCCTGGCCGGGAGCCCCAGAGTCCTGTTGTCCCGGCGGCTGCGGCGCCTTCTTGTTTGTACATGTTGTCAGGTGGCCGCCGCCCTGCGTTTTGCGGCAGGCGCTCGGGGGGCGGAGTGGGGACCCTCCCCCGCTCCCAGAGCGCCCGCCGCTCCCCACGCCCCCTGGCCTGGATCGGGTTCACGGCACGGACTGGCGGCGGGGCCGGGCAGCGGGCCAGGCAGCCGGGCCAGTCCGGCCAGCCCGACGCCTGCAGCCCCGCCACCTCCCTTGGCTAACACCCTCGGGTGTCCGGGTCGGTGCTCGCCCAGGCGCACCTGCGGGCTGCGCGCACCCTGGCGAGACCGGCCCTGGAACCTGCTCCGGCCAGCTCCAACTTCTGCCCTGAGCAGGACACGAGTCAACCTCTTCCTTTTTTTAACTCAGATTTAGAAAACACACTTTAAAGTTATCTTCCCGGATATAGAGGAACTGAAAATATCTGGCTATTACAGTAAAGGAACCATATACGTTTATTTAGGGGCTCCTTGTAGTTGATTTTCTATTTGGCTTGATAACGCTAACTTTCCTTGATCTTCTCAGTACATGTTATTGATGAGTTTATAGAAAGAACTTTAAAAATACATAAAGTATTTCAAGATGCCTCTCCCCTCTTTTTAGGTCGTTACTTTCTTTAAATTAAAGCATAAAGAAAATATAACATTGCTGTTCTGGTCAAATGCTCTATTTTTCTCAAGTTTCTCGCATTTGCTTGGCTCTTCTATACATTGATTTCTTTTTCATTCCAATCGATGTTTTCTGACTAAAACTATATATAATTTAAAACTTGCGTGTCTGACTATAACTATATGTAATTTAAAACTTGCACAGAATCTGAAAGAAAAGGAAATGATTATGAAATGCCTGTTTCGTAATATTGGAAATGGATGTTTCTTATACAGGTGGCCTGAGCCTCACCCAGGCATAAACTGAAAGCTGTGATAAACTGTGTCTTATGATGTGAACAGGCCTCTGCTTTATAGGCCACTTTGAGAAGTTTCTCTCAAACTTGTGACTAGTTAAGAATTATGCTCTAGTTTCAAAGTTTCTGTAGAAGTTAATATGATACCATGTTAACTCATTAACATCTACATCATTTTTCTTCAGATATTTTATTTCTGCATCTCTGGATAACAAAGTCAGACCTAATTTTGGTTAGGATCCCAAACTTTAGCCAAGTGCTGGTGATTGAAAAGTATATAAAACACCCGCAGTAAGTCTGAGTAAAGTTTGTTGTAAGTCCATTTAATTTGGAAGTTTAGTATATGAAAGAGTGAAAAATAATCCTTGGTATTGTGAACTAAAACCAAAAATATAATTATTTAACAGATGGAAGAGCTGAGCCAATGAATATGGTTGATCTAGTTGGTATAGAGAATGCTCAGGTCTGTAATCACCCTCACATTCATGGATCATCTGTGCACCCGACACTGAATTCCACAGCTGACAAGGTTGTCTCTCTCATATTTATATTCCAGAGGTAAAGATAGATAATGAACAATGTACTAACTAGATCATTTTAAATGGTGATTAGCACATGATGCAGTAAGTTAGGGTAACAGATTGTGGCAGGGGTGGCAACATCTCACTTCAGATAGGAGTGGCCTCTGAAGGCTTCTCTAGTATGTGATGAGAGCTTGCTGGGAAAAAAGGAGCTAGTCACATGGAGACCATGGGAAGAGGCGTCTAGGGATAGGAAATTGCATCAAGCACTCCAGGCAGCAGTAAGCCTGGAACATTCAGGATATGAAAGAATGCAGTGGAATTCGGTGTCTTAGAAATGCTGATATTTACACTCAAACTGGTTGTGTGTTCTTAGGAAATAGGTACATTTATTCATTCCACAAATATTTTTGAGCACATTTTATATAGCCATGTACTGAGAATAGAGCAGTCTACAAAATAAGACTGCCTGCCCCTCATTATTTGGTTTATATAAAGACCTTTAAAAATATATGAAATATTTCAAGATGCCTTAAAACTGACTTTTTCTTTTGCTTTAAATATAGGTGTATTTTTTATGCCCCTTGAGAAAGTACATAAATAAGAAAAAGGAACATTTCCTCATTCAATGTGTGTGTGTTGGCTGTGAGCCAGTTTCTTTAGATACTTAGTTGATAGAGGGAAAGGAAAAAGAAAGATGTCATTGAGTTAGGAAAATTTGCCTCTGTCCATGCAGTAGAATATTGTTTGGCAATAAAAAGAATGAAGTGTTAATTCATGCTGCAATATGGATGGACCTTGAAAACTTGCCAAGAGAACGAAGCCAGTCACAAAAGAACATGTATGATTATATTCATATGAAATGTACAGAATAGGCAAATCTTTGAAGACAAAGTAGATTGATTAGTGGTTGCCTATTGATGGGGAAGTTGGAGAGCAAGGGGGAGTCACTGCTAATGGGTATGAGCATTTTTAGTAGGGTGCTGAAGTGTTCTAAATGTGATATGATGGTTGCACAATTTTGTGAATATTTTAAAACACCATACGATTGTAAACTTTAAATTGGTGAATTGTATATGTGAATTATATTTCACTAAAGCCTTTATTTAAAAAAAAAAAAGAAAAAAAAAGATGCAGAATTTGGAGATCCAACCGATGTTTTTATAGGATGCTTGGGATAGTGTTGGTTTCATTGAATCCCCAGGTCTGGTCTTTTTCTCTCAGGGTCCCAGGCACTTCAGGTGGCTGCAGGCCCAAGTCCAAGCACTACATGGAAGGAAATGTATACCTGCCGCTCTGTCTGAGTTCAAGTTTGAATTTACCCTTTTATAAAATTAGTTTGGAGTCTTTCTCTAGGACCTGGCGAGGTCCAGAGGGCCCAGAATAGATAAATTAAACCTGTGGCTCAGTGAAGGAGGATGGGGAGCATTTAAAAGCTCCCGGGGACTCCAGGGTGGCCAGGTGCATTCCACGATGCACCAGTTTCAGGCACAGAACTAGTACTTTTCTACCCATTTTAACAGTTTAGCTGTTGTCCTTTCTGCCAGCACTGATTCTTAGAAAAAAGATGCATATTTCCTTGGGGCCTCTTCTTGCCAACCAGAAATCTCCAGTGTTTTTTATCGCAACATATTCAAACTAAACCTAGCACCCAGAGTCTGCCCTCTTCTGTGACATTAGTTTTGCATGGTAGCCAAGCCTGAGTAGCTTTGGAACCAAAACTGTGGGATTAGATCTTACCTCTGCCTGGTGGGTGGGTTGGGTTACATTTCCAGTTACTTAATCTTTATAAGCCACAGAATTCGCTCATCATTAAAACAAGGTTTATTTGCTACTACCTATTTTAAAGGGGAGGCTTCAAAAATTAGACAGTCTTCGTGAAATGCTTTTCATTTCACAGATATGCAATGAATGTTAAGTCATTCTTCTCTCTTTCTGTGTTGTCTCTCACTTGTCCCAGCCGCGAATCATCTGACCCAGGGTTGGCCAGGAACTTCCCCTTCCTTTGGTAAATGGCACATGTGCTAGGTCTGCGCACCCTGGGCTGCATGCCTTTGCCTTTGTTGTTTTCAGTGCCAGTTATACCACGTATCCACACCTTATGTTTCTGTTTCTTAAATTCTTTCTAGATAAGAACAAATAGTGGTGTTTCCTTTTCATCGTCCCTGTCACTTTTGCCTAGCACGTGACCTTTTGCTGATTTGTATTTTGTTGTTTTACATTATTAACTTTATCCTTTCTTCTGAATGACAGACTTGACTTTATCTTAGTTGTTTTATTTGCTTACAGCTTCCAAGTGCTTCTTTTAATGGCGGGCCTGTGGCAGACTCGTAGCAGAGAGAGCTGGCTTACAAGTCGACTGCCTACAGTTTTGGAGTATTCATTGCATACTCAGTGAAAAGACAGTGTAGGAATAGCTGAAATTCTTTGTTGTGCACAGTCCTACGCATAGGAAATCCCTTTTCATCCTTTCTTTTCAAACTCAGCGGTATGGGTGAGTTGGAGAAGAAAAGAACCTCTCATCTTACATCCTTCCTCCAGCAGCGTCCCAGCCTAGCTTCCTGTCCTAAGATGCTGGCTTCTGGAAGATGAGAGTTGTTCTCCTTGCTGTCAGGAAGGTGTATCTGTGATGAGCATTTTACAGGGCATTCTTTTTTCAAATTTGACTTTCTCATTAAAATTAAGGGATCCATTAATCATATGTTCCTGAGCTATTCCTATGTGTGTTAAATTAGATATAATAATGAAATTTGAGGGCATAGCCTGAAGTCTATGTTCCTTTTAATAAATATTTAAATACTGTTTTTATCCCAGGAATCATTTTAAATGTTGGAGAAAAATAAATGGAATGTGGGCCCTGCCTTATAGTTGTTCACGGTTTGGTTAAAGAGAATATATATAAACAATTAAAATTATACACAGAAAAAGAATTTAATAGCGCTTCCTTAGAGAGATCAGAGAAGTTTAAAGGGAGCGTACAATTTGAACCTTATTTCATTTAACATGTTTAACTCGACTCTGTCTTTTAAAGTTCAGGTTGGTTTGTTTGTTTTGACATAAGCATTTTTACTATTTGTTGTACCCCTTAGATAGATTTCAGCCCCATTTGGTTAATCAGGTTTGGACTTGTAACCTCCCAAACTGACAGTGTGGAAAATGCAAGCCAATAGCTTTAAAAATACAATTAATGTGACTTTTCTTTTATGTTATTTAGATGACTGCTTAGAAATCTACACAATCCACCAACATCTGATGAAATTAGTGAATAAGCAACTCTGCCATGTCTTACACTCCAGGAATTGTTGGCGACCCCACCCAGCTGGCCCAGCGTATCTCTTCCAACATCCAGAAGATCACACAGTGTTGTGAGTTGAGTTTTAAATTGACTTCACTGTTTTCAGTTCTTAACTGACTTGATGGAGGTTTATAAAAGGACAACTACTAGTGATTGAGAAGGGGAGGAGAACTTCTCTAAGAACAGATTTTAAAAGACTAGAACTCTTTAGAATGAGTATAAGAGACAATTATATTAGAAGAGCTGATACTTAACTGCATTTTTCTTTAGAGCATCAGGCACATAATAACACACAATTTCATTAATGAAATAAAGATTTGAAATGGTAAATAGTTATGTTTGCTTTAAAACTATCCGGTTCTAGATGACGTTAATGAGACTTGACTAAATCTCATGTATTTGGAACTGGGTAGCACTATCGAGATTTTAAGGAATTTTGATAAAAGTATGTTTATTAAAAGCAAAATCTAAATGGATATGGTTTAGGTTAATTTTATAAGGAGTAAATATGTGCTACGTTATTAAGGAGCAGGGGAGAACTAAGGGAGGCACATTTTTATCTATTGAGGCTGACGTACAATGCAAGATAACTGTCTGGATTCTCCTGAAATCATCCTTTGCTATATGTGTCAAAGACAGAATACTAGTAGACTAATCCAGTGTGGCATTTTATTAGAAATTATTACTCAGAATATATAAAAGGATTAAAAAAAAAAAGTCACTAGCAGAATTGAGCTGATAGATTTTGTTTTGTTTTGCTTTTTGTTCCCAAGTCACAGCTAATCACATACTTGGATGATTCTAGTCAACTTGCGGTCAGTATTTTGGCCCTCTGGGCATTTCCTGAACTCTTTTAGAGTGTTAGTATAATTTTATTCTTCAGCCTACTTTGTTAAGGCTCCTCTCTTTACCAGAATGCTAATACACTGTAGAACTAAGGAATGTTTTCAGATGACCCAGCTGTGTTTCTTTATCTAATTATTAACTTCCCAACAGTTGTTACTCTACGTGAATATTTAAATGAGATTTCAGTGTGTTTTGGGGCAAAGGGAGTAAGATTAGATTACAGATGGTTCTAAAAAGTGTCCCTGTGCACAGCTGTGTAAAATAACCCTTATTTGAGTTAATTTTTGTTTTCTTTGGCTATTCTTAGAGGAGCAAGGGAGTGAGTAGTATAGGGGTGGCATGTTGTCCACAGCAGGGACGTAGAAAGGGTACATCCAGGATCTCTCCATTTTGTCCCAGGGTTACCAGCACTGGCTCCACTTTGTTCTTCCAGCTTCGTATTTGTTCTAATGAGAGCCAAAATGGCCTCTCCGTTTTGTGGCTTCCTTGCTACTGGATAAAAATAATGCTGGCCTGCCTCAGGCTATGTGTGAAAATTAAGAGAGCTTATAATTTTAATTTACATGTGTGGTACAGCAAGACGTTTATGTGAGAAAGGAGGCGAGGAGGCCTTCCTCCAAAGAATAGTGCAGGTATCCTCAAGCTGCACACCATCAGGAACTTTGGGAGGCAGGAGAGGTGACTGTGGTATAGTGAGATTATAGAGGCCATAAGCACTTAGTGGTATGAAAGATACATTGGTTGGAGATTGTGTGTGAGCTTGAACTGAAAGGAGGTAGAGGTTAACTTAAATCAGGTTATGCTCCCTGAGAGATTACTTGATTTAGCCAGATAAGAAGTGATAAATTGGGCCAAAGTTGCATATTCATGACATAGTTGATAGTTAAGTATGTGACTATATTGCAATTCAGGGCAGTCTTGGAGTGTGTGGGACAGTGGTGATAATACCCACAACTGTGCCTTGTAAAGAAAGCCGTGTTAAGATGAGTTTTCAACCATGAGAAGGTACAATCACCACCTTCAGATATTTGAAGCCCTGTCTTATGTAAAGCATAAGAAGCGTATTCTGCATGATTATAAATACCTCCACAAATGAGTAGAATCTACAGTAGTTGGACGTCAGCTTGAGAAGGAATAAGGACTTTTGAATAAGTCAGGTTGTTCGGGGATGGAAATGCCTACCTCAGGAGATGTGTGATCCCTGTTATATGTGACCAGCTTGTGGTGATGAGATATTTCAAGTCCATTATTAAGTTTTAAACACTGTAATAATGGTTCAGGCTGTGACTTTTAATTTTGGTAGTCTTTTTTTTTTTATTCGCTGTTTTAGACCCTGAGAATCGAGCAGTAAGTAAGATTCACATGGCCCTGGTCTCCTGTAGTTTACAGTATAAGGAGAACACAGATGGTAAAAACGAAAAAATAAATTCATGAACAATGTAATTTCCTATGAAGAAAATAAAATGAGAGTGATGTGAGAGCAGGAGACTAGGAGGAAGCTGCCTTAGCTTAGATGGTCTCCTGAACAAGGATGAGAAGGGGCCAGTAATGAGAAGGTACTGAGAAAGAGTGTTCAGATGGAGGCCACAGCTGGCATTTTAGAAAGCAGTCCAGAGCTTGGTGTGCTCAGAAACTAGGGAAAAAAAAAAAAAAAAATCCAGTGCGAAACAGCACTTAAAGCAAGAGTGGCCAGGAATGAAATCAGACATGTAGCGGAGAAGGTCACCCAGAGCCTTGGAGACCATATAGGGAGTTTAGATTTCATTTTAGGAGGTAGGGAAGAGATGTAATCAAGTCTGCACTTTGAAAAGATGACTTAGGCTGCTACTTATAAAATAGATTTTGGGGAAATAGAAGGAGGACACCTTGACTATCACAGGAGTCTGATGAGGGAAATATTGGCTTGCACCGGGGATGGTAACAGTGGGGACAGAGGGAAATGATGGATGTCGTTGGAGGCAGAGCCAGCAGGACTCTGATGAATGTGGATGGATCGAGAGAGAGAGAAAGGAGTCCAGGATGACTCCATGGTTTTTGCATTGAGCAACCAAGCGAATGATGATGAGTATGTTCTTAGATGGGAAGGACTACGGCTGAGGAGAAATGGGAAGAGTTTTGTTTTGGCGAAGTAAATTTTGAGATGTCTTTTAAACATCTGTTTTAGATAGATGAATTTGGAGTTCTGAATGTCATCAGAGTATAAACGGAATTTAAAACCATAGGTCTAAAATAATCACAAAATGAGTTTAGTTAAGAGAAGAGAGCCGGAGCATTAAAAAATGTTGAGGTCAGGAAGGCAGGGAGAAAACAGCTTAAAGAATCAGAGGAGTGACCAGTGAGATAACAAGGAAATCAGGATATGGTGGATTTCCAGAAAAAATAAAAATAATAAAAAGTGTTTCAAGACTTAGGGTGAGGTATCATCTGTGTCTAAAGTTGTTGAGAGACTGAAGTAAAAGCAGAGAATTGGATCAGACAGACTGGTGAGTTTGAAAAGCACTGTCTCATATCCATGTTCCAAGTGTAGATGGAGAAAAGGAGGAAGAAGGGCCAACTGCTTTGATTTAATGAGAGTTCCCAGAATCCAGCTCTCCGCTGCTTCTGTTATTGACCAGAATTTAGATATAGTCATATGGCTACACCTAACTGCTAGGAAGTCTACTACCTTCCTAGCAATGTGCTCACTAAAAAGTGGAGATTGCTTCATTGAGAGAGAAGGGACAAATTATTTAGTAGGCAACTGGCAGACTGCGCCATGGAAGTAGAAAGAGGGTCAAAGAACGGTTTGTATTTTCCCACTACGAAAGGGAGATTCTAGGGAGTATAATTGTAAAAGAACTGTCTATGAAGGCTAGAGGGGAAAGGGAATGGATCTTGAGTGTCTGGTTCACCTTCATCCACTGTACAGAGTCATGTGGTGTAGACAGTAAGCATGGCGGATGCAAAGGAGGAGTTCCTGTCTAAATGGACTGTTTTTAAACAAAATAGGAGGCAAAGGCTTGGAATGGAAAGAGAATGGAAAGAGAGGCTGGCAGAAGTTTATGGAGGGAAGAGGAAGTGATTACTTTTAGCTTTGACAATTGAGAGAGTTGACATGCCTCAGAATTAGAGAAGGGTTGATGTCAGGTTGAGTATTCATTTGTGATTTGGGGTCCTGAATTTAGTGAAGCCTGTTTTCACTGTGTATTTTTTATAATTCTGAGAGTCAGTGTCTGAATACAGGGAAGTTTAGATATAGTTAGCTATTATTAAAAAGTTAACCTGCTATCCGATGTGTGTCACCGATAAGAGGTATAAAGAAATCACATGGAAGTAAAAGGCAGAAGTGTGAAATTTCAGTTCACTTTTTTTTTTTTTTTCCATCTGGTAATGCTAATAATACTGGATATGATCGAATAAAATGTACTTTGCACCACATTTAGGTTCTCTCTTCACACTGTATTTGCATCTTTTGAATTTGGGTCTGTCCAAATTATCTAGTTTTACAAAAGGTACCTAAAGAGAGGATGCTGTAAGTAAGGTAATAATACCCTTACAGTTAGAGTATGTGTGTCTGTTCAACTAAAGCACGGCAGTAGGAAGTTTATGCTTGTATTAGTTTTGACATAGATCATTGAAAACTTGCAGAATATGGAGTCGTATGGTTTAGTTTGCACCAAAAAAGAAAAAAGCAATAAAAAAGATTTGTGTTTCTTGGAGGAACCCAAAGATAACATTTAGTAGGATCAGAGTTGGTTATTTTTTTTAACTAGCAAAGAATGACATGGATGAAACAAAATGTATTTAAACTTTTTTCCCTTAAATTTTTTGTTAAAAATAATCTATAGCATTATCAATTTGCTTCACTAGTAAAATATTAAACCGTATTACAGTAAGGTAATTTATAATAAATATTTAAATATGAATACTTGAATATAAAATATATCAGACAGAAATAGATTATGTTAAAATAATATAGCTTTTTTAAGAATAGAACTTTATAAGGGATATCTCTGCGAAGTATTTAAAATGATTAAGAAAATGTTTTTATCCTATGAGAGGAGGTGTTCTGTTCTTTGAGGGTCAGCGAGGCATTTGTGCCCCCGGCGCTCCATCCTTTTCCTCTGGCATAGGCAGTAGTGTCTGTTACTTGTCCTAACATGGCAACCAGTCTTTCTCAGCCCAGTGCTCCAGGCAGCCATTCCCAGTGGACTGAAGTTGGCATGTAAATTAAACTGTTTGTTATCCCAGGTCTAGAAGGTCATTATGCATCAAAGAAATGCTTAGATTTAGTTCTCAAACTTTGGATCGAGATGCTCCGAAGTAACATTTTTGTTAGCAGTATCTGGAAATGGGATATATACCCATTTACCCTTTCCTTTGAGATAAACTCTTACCAGTGATGTATAGTAGTACAAGGATAAGCAAGCCTTTGTGGGTTGAAATGGCTGAGCCTGTTACATAAAGTAAGCCAGAGTAGGATATGTTCACAGGGGTCATTCATCTTTGCACAAACAATATAGAAAAAGGTATTCAGGACATACAGGACAAACAGAAAGATCTCATGTTTTTGAAAGAAACAGAATAAATATATTGAGATCCATTATATAAATTAGAGATGGGTTTTTTAACTTTTATAAAAGTAGATGTATCATATATATATATATATATATAGAATAGTACATCAATTATTAGTGTGTAGCACAGCAAATTATCTGTTACTATACCACATATGTGGTATAGTAAAATTGAATATTACAAGCCCCCTAAAATCCTTCTCATGTTTATACTCCTTCCATGTTCTCTAAAGATAACTAATGTCCTAACTGCTAACATCACTGATTTTCCTGGTTTTTTAACTTTAATAGAATCAAGTATTATGTTTTATATTGGACTTCTTTCTCTCATTACGTTTGTACAATTCATCCATGTCGTTGCTTTTAGTTGTAGGTCATTTGTTTTCATTACTGTATAGTATTCCATATTCAGACATACCATAATCCATCGATTCTTTCCACTGTCGATGGACATTTGGAGTGTGTCTGTTTTAGTGTTTTGTTTTTTGCTATTACAAACAACGCTGGACATTCTTGTACATGCTTTGGTCTCGTGTGTACCTGGGAATTGGGTCATAAGATATGCGTGTTCAACTATAAAAGATTCAGCTGTACAGTTATCTGCATTAGTTATACCAGGTTATACTTCCACCAGCCAGTGTATCAGAGTTCGTATTGCTCCAAATGCTTGCCAACATTCGGCATTTACAGTCGTTTACATTTTACTCATAGTTGTATCTCATTGCGATCTGTATTGTGATTTTCTGGTTAGACTTATCTCTGAGTTAGGAAAATCAGTGAGACCGCAGGAAAAGTTTCTAGTCAGACACACACTTTGTGTCTGCATGTGTATTTCCTGAAATCAGATCCAAAGAGCAATGTGACCTTGAGTAAGCTATTTAACTTTCTAGGACATGAGTTCCTTGTATATACTTTCTGTGGGCTGGATTATGGTCTTGCAACTTTAACAGAGGCTATAATTTTACCAGAGTTTTAAAGAATCCTGAAAGCTTTTCTAACATACGTAAAATTATTCTTTTTGTTATTAAGAGACCAGTTGCCATATCTGAACCCATATTGCATGATTTTAAAGTCCCATAATAGAAACAGTCATTCACAAGATTAGCTAGAGTTACAGTAAGACTTAGATATTATTTCTAAGTAGTAAGAGGTGAGAGAGTTGCAGTCACAAGGGAATCTGGTGTCAGATTAAGTTATGAATAGAAGGAAATTAATAAATAGAAATGATAACAGCTGACCATGAAACATAACCCTTGAGGTAAAATTTTCCCATATGGACATATAGTGTCTTCCCACCAGTGCTAATGAGCAGTCTAGAATTTGAGTTTTTTTGTTTCATTTTTTTCCTTTTTTTTTCTTTTTTCTTTCTTTCTTTCTTTTTTTTTTTTTTTTTAAGAATAATCTGAAAGAGGAAGATACAGAGTGGTTAACAGCCTTTGGAAAAAGAAGAGAATAGATGCACTGGTAACATAAAGTATACTGATCTGAATTTATAAGTTCAGAGGTTTTCTGCTAAAATACGTGATTTATCACACGTACTCTGTGTGTGTGTGTGTGTGTGTGTGTGTGTGTGTGTGTGTGTGTGTGTGTGTGGTGTGTGTGTTTTCCAGATTTGGGAAGGCAGAACTTTCCTGGGAGACATGAAATGTGTGAAATTTAGCCAATGTTATAAAGGTTAAGGGAAGGTCATTGAAATATGTTTATATTGAATCTTCATTGTTCCATTTTTTCAATGTTAATCCAACACAGTCTTGTTTAAAGTTGGAAAAAAATATTGGTTTCTCTTGAGTTGCAACTAGGTTCCCATTCTGTTTTCTCTCCTTGTCTTTTAAGAAGGATCAGCACTTGGGTCATGTCCCCATAAGGTTCTTAGGACTGTGAGATGAAATACAAAGTCTATATAAAAATGTGAGCCATTTTGTTACCTATGAGAATGAATGCAATTCTTTTAATTAGAGTCTGGTGAAGGGGACACTTGTTTTTGCACCTCAACACATGAGTGCACGAAAGGGAAGCTAATACCAACTTCTCTTTTTTGGTGCTAGGGCAAGCTTTTCTTGAAAAAAAGAGTTCTAGTTCTGAGCAGTTAATGACTTTACTAGAACTGTGCATATTTACCGAGGGGTTGGGGATATATTTTGTTTCTGAGGTGGTCTGTTGGTGAGCCGTGGCAGATGAGAAGGCAATTTATAGAGGAAAGAAGTTGAAAGCTTATTTAGTTTGTATTCATTCATTCTCTGTCTCTGTCTCTCTCTGTCTCTCTCTCTCTCTGTCTGTCTCTCCCCCCCCTCCTCCCTCCTTCCCCCCTCTCCTCCCTCCCTCCCTCTCTCCCCCTTCTCCTTCCCCTCCCCGCCTCCTTGTTCCCCTCTCTCAGTCTCTACTTGCCCCGCTTCCTCCCTCCTAAAATGCTGTTTGATTGTTGATTGTTAGACAGGCTTACTTCTAAAGTCACATATCTGAAAATATTTGCTTTTTCCCCCTTGAGGAGAAAAACTTCAGTAGTTTTGATTCCGTTATGATTTCCTACATGCCTGAAGTGTTGACATTAAACAGAGATAGGTATGGAAATTAATGTCTTAACCAAGGGAATTTTAACAGAGAGACAACTTTTTCTTCTCTCCGGTGACTTCTCCTACACAACCATACATGAGTGTTGTTAATGACCAAATGTGAGTGAGCCCTTTTTGTTTTATGAATTAAAACTTTAAGCTATGGCTCCAGGGTGCTTCAGGGAACTTAACTCATTGCTCCTATATGCGTCATCTACATGCTTCGCCCTGAACATGAGCTTTCTTATTCTGGGGTCCAACCCCAAACCCCAGTGCTCTGTCTTCACTTTTCCATTTTCAGTCTAAGTACATATCCTATTGGTTCTACTTGCCAAAGTTGCCTATTTCTTCTCCATCTTTGCTGTTCCCACTCAGGTCCAATCTGCTGCTATTTCTTCTCCGCATGACTGCAGCCTCCAAATTGTTCTCCCTGCTCCCATTCCTGCTGGTGAATAGTAGCCACACAGTAGCAAAGGCGAACTTTTAAAACTGTAAATAAGATCGTGTCATGCCACGGCTTAAAACTACAGTGACTACGTGTGGCACTTACAATCGAATGGAAATCCCTACCGTGCCCCACAACATCCTCCAGGATCTGATTCCTGCCCCCGCTTGTCATCTCCTACCACTCTGCCCCTGGCAGCTGCAACTTTCCAGCCACAGTGATCTTCTTTCTGCTTCTTGAACTGTCCTCCGTCTCACCTCAGTGCCTTGGCACTTGCTCTCTTCTGCTTCAGACGTCTTCTCAGTTCTGCACATGATTCTTGGTATTCAGTTCTCAGCCCAAGGGTCACTTCCTTGGAGATGTCTTCCCAGACCTGTCATTTTGTTTTCTTCAATTTTTTTTCCCATGAACCTGTTTTATTTTCATAATGCCTTTTATCAGTATGTTATCCTATGATAATTATTTATTGATTTTTTTTTTTTTTTGCATTCCCTACTAACATGTCTGCTCCCTGAGAGAAAGGGATTAGTATGGCTGTGCCTACATCTGTACTGTAAGAACAGTGCCTGGCTTGACTTGGCCTTCAATAAAATTGGAATGAATGACCTCAAATAGTTTACTCAGTGTATTCAAACTACATTTATCTATTTTCAAAAAGTGGAGTAAGTGTGCCTAGCACTTAGTAGCTATTGGATAATTGTTTATTTTTCTTTCCTTTGACTTTATGGCAGCAGTTTCCTAGTACTTGTTTGGTGATAAGATGCTGGCTTGTGAATTTTTTTCAAAGTGCCAACATTTTTTCTTATCTGGTCTGCAATCTACAGCAGAGAATCATGTTTTTATGCATATTTATATTTCTCAAGAGCTTTGTAACAGAGGCTATTAAGTATTTATTGGTTGACGAAGGCTAGAACAGAAATTTTCAGAAAAAGCCAGTGTTATTCCAAGACGTGACGCTGGGAGAAAGGAAGACAGTTGAATAAGATGGGAAGCTCTCATGTCCTGACTGCAATGTAAAATTACCTTAATGAAGAAGAAACAAGGTGTGTAAAGAAGGTGTAAAGGAAAGACACAGTTACTTTTTGTGACTTCAGTTCTTGAAAAGACAGTCACTGGATCTGTGAACAGTGGAAAGAGAAAAAGGGAGGCATGAGAAGGGTGAGACCATGCCGTGGCTCGCTGGCACGTGCTGCATGTTGAGAGTACTAACAAGGATCCCCGCTTAGCGTAGTTGAAGGCTCCTCAGGCAGAAGAGGTTTCAACAATGCTTATCTTCATCTCTTTGATCTTTTTGTTGTTGTTGTTGTTTTTCACCAATTACTGAGCAATATTTTTCATGGAAGAGTAATTGCTTTTTATATTTACTACAGACTTTCTTTTCATTAAACCAATTATTAATTAATTTGCCTATTTAATTGACTTGGAAAAATCTAAAGGTCATATGAAATAGTGTTCTTTACGTCTTAGTACATTTGTTTTTTTTTTTCCAGTCTTTGTGATAGGGTCATTACCATGATCATTATTTGAAGAAACCATTGTTGTGGTAGCACATTATGGATGCCGAATGTGGCCACCTACTTCTCTGGGATAGTTTGGTCTTTATGCCATTTGAAGTCCAGGGGAGTGCACACAGGCATCATCAGGGCCCCCCCACTAGCCTGTGGGCAGTTATTTTCCTGCTGCAGAATGTGGAAGCTGCTAGCTAAAAATCCAGCCAAGGCCTGCTTATTTGTGAATCCCCCCAAAATTGCTGTGCTGCCGGGGTGAGGGGGGAGAGCTGGGCAGAATGGCCCAGCCAGCGCCCATGATTTTAGTTGTACAGCATTGCTAGTATTATTCAAAAACCTGTTTTATTCAAAAATCTCATTCCCAAATGTGCCTTTCTCTTTCTTTCCTGAGTTCCTCTAGTTTCTACTTTGCCACTTGCCTGTTATCTGGCCATCTCATCTATGGGCTTTTTTGTGATCTTCCTTTAAAATTACAATTGGCCTCATTGAGCATTAAAAAAAAAAAAAGAGTGTGGTGCTGTTTTGTGTTATAATTTTCACCTTATCTTCTTCTGCTGTGTTCTCTTTGTTCTCTTTCCCATAATTTTTTTTTTTTTATATTCTTTTGTGTGGTTGCTATATCTGTTCTTTTGTAATTCAGTGTAATGAGTTTGATTCTCCTGGAAGGAGAGTGCCCTGGGCGGAGAGGGAAGTTCCTGGTTTCTCTGCCCAAGGACATGCTCTCTGTCCTGTCCTGAGGCACTATTTCTTTCCCTCTCAGCCTCTCTGAACCTGCCTGGCGGAGGGGGACTTTCCTCTCCAGTCCCCCCATCACTCCATGGCCCCCTGAGTGTGGTCCAAGCCTCCCCTTTCTACCTCCCCTAGCAGAGTGGCCTGCTTCTGGATATTTGCTGGTGACATCTTGGCTCTCTGCCCCTCCTCCACCCTCCCCATTCCCCTCTGCAAACTTCTCTTATTCCCTACCGCACGCATATGGCTTCCCACTCAGGATCTGCTCATTATTGTTGCTTTCGACTGTATGTACGCTTTTGGAGAATTTTTTTTTGTTGTCTTAATTTTATTGAAAATAATTTTGGTGAGTCCCTCTTTTGTGTTCTGTGTGACTGAGGAGCAAAGAAGAGGGAAGATTCAGAAATAAATTTCTGCCATGTTCCTTTAGGAAGCAGAAATCCATTTTCAGTGTTCTAGCAACATCTGAGTAGCAATATCTCGGCAAATAGAACTGATCAGAAATTAGGACTGAGACTAATAGTTTGGGAATTGCTGCTATGTAAACTGGAGGTGAACTTTGGTACATGGCCAACACCCGGCTGGCTGCTTTTGGAGCCAAAGGAGAATTATTGGGCCATCTGGTGATTGACAGGAAAGAAGCTTATCAAGAGGTGGGACAAGAAGGGGTCCAGGAGGTTGGAGAATTGGAAGGAGTGGGACTTCACCTTATTTCCCTCCTCCCCCTTTTTGAAAGTCTTTTATTTTTTAAAGAACCATTCTGTATTTTAAACCTACAAAACAAATTCTGTACACTCTGCCATAAATAAAAACTAACAGTAAAGCAGGACTCTACATAAGCAAACCGAGAACAACTGTTTTCAGAAAACATGATAAAATGCTTTACAATAAGCCATCCAGTTGTTAAAACTGTTTAAAACTCACAGGTCTTCAGGTGGCACATACAAGACAACCATGAAGAGGAAACAAAATGTGGTTCTGTCATTTTGTACTGTTCCCACATTTTTGAAAACCTAATTTTGCTTAGAGCATAGGTCTGTTCCACATTCTATAATTCACACAGGTTGGTTTGTATTTCCCTCAAGAACCACAGGATAGAGGCGCTAATGACAATACAACTTTGTTTCTAAGAATCTCTTTTAAACATATAACTTAAGAAGCAAAGAGGGAGTCTTGGATAAGAGTTTTCTTTCAGAGACAGGTTTTGAGCCTGCTTCACCAAGTCCTTGCTTGTGTTTGCTGCTTACACAAATCTCTAGGGGCCACGTCCTCCCCTGGGATTTAGTTCTGATTCTAGAGTCTCATCAGGTAAACCGATCAGGTCCATGTGATAAAATGTTAGGGCTGAATATCTGCTAAGAGAGAGCGTGCCCTGATCTACCCATCTTAGAAATCTGAAGTGTCGTTTACATATGATTATCAAATGACTTGTTTTTGTACTTTATTTTAAAGAACCATGCCTTCAGATTTAACCCTTTATTGATCTACAGTAGCTTTAAGATGCCCTAAATATTCACTCGGTTAACCTGTATACCTTTCTACCTTTGAAGTATCTTGTTAGAAAACCAATAAGAAATTTAAAAATTAAGTGTTCTAAATTCGAGATGGCTTTGTGCTAGCAGGATATGCCTTCAGGGGTTCCAGTGTTGAAAAGGAGAGCACCACACACCAGTGGGCTTGGCCGCTGGAGGCACTACTCCACTCCAGACTCATCCTTTAGAAGATCCTTCATCTTCCTCCTGACCCCTTCTCTTCTCCACAATTTGCGTCAGTTCTTTTACTCACAAAGAAAGTAAGTTCCCTGTTCCGGTCACAAGACAGAGCATGAGATAGAGAGCCTGTTTGGGGAAAAAAAGCCTGTAATTATTTTATTTTTCTTTCACATTCTCTAGGGAATTTCTCCACTTGTGACATGCTTTTTAGAATTATAATACACTTTTTGTGTTTTTTCTTGATGTTGAAATAGACCAAGTTCATGTGATTTTTTTCTTAGAATCTTTTCGTGTTGATACAAATTTTCAATTAGCTGATATAGGCATTTTTCTCGTGCAACATTATCTTATGCACTTTGTACTTTGTAATGAACTTAATGATTCTCTAATTATAGTCAGGTTACCAGTTTTCATGTATATCAATTTTAATACTACAAATTCCTGTTTAAAACAGAGGATTTGATAGATGAGGAAAGAGTTGAATCTAAAACAGTTTGTTTCTTTTAATACTTACTTGTGTTTTCTAGTTCAGTTTCAATGATACCATTTTTATGTAACTAACTGCTAGATACTTATCACTGTCAAGTAGCTGATTCTTCCCTCCTAAATATGGGATATAACTCACATTGATGGATATTTATCATTATCTCTACAGTTCTCATAACTATATCAGAAATTAAGTTTTAGTACCCTCCTAAAGCATGGTTCACATCAGTTAGTTATGTTAATTAGAATATTTTTCATTTCTGACTTTGAAGAGAAAAACATAAGCCAGTTAGTTCATACGCTTAGCTCTCATTTATTGAGCTTTTATTATACCCAGTACCACGTGCTTGTCTTCATCTCAGTTGAGATGTTGAGATTCATGATAACTGAGAAGGAGCTGAGAAGGAGGTGATATTTTCTCCATTTGACTGTTGCAGCAATTATAGTTTAGAGAGATTAGGTAAATTGTCCAAGGTCAGCAACCAGGAAGAAGTGAAGTCAGGTTTCAAAATCAGGCCGTCTGGCTCCATAGCTGCTTGCTAGTCAATATTAAACTTTACTTCTTCCTCAGTGTGATGCAGATGAGGTCGAGTCAGAAGCCCAAAATCATGTGTCCAAGGGTTTTGCCAACCATTATTTTTTCTACGATTGGTTATTACAACTCTGAGTTATTTGGGGTTGAACAACAGAGATATTTTGTGCTAAAAGAGCAGATAGCTGTATTTTGCTCTTAGTTGTAGGAGACAGTTATTTGCGCTCTGTGTGCCTGTTAGGGCTGGCCCAGAGAGCCCCTGCAGCCCGCCACTCTCACTGGTCAGACAGCATCCTCGCCGTTTCCTGGTGATTGAAGTGTGACAGGTTGTCACATTCCATAGCCTTTGATACCAGCTGTTGCCTACAGCTTTTGTTGTCGTTTTTTAATTTTATTTTTATTGCCTACACTTTAATGACAAAAACTACTTTGCTATGAAGCATTTTTTAAGTAACCCACTAGATGGCAGCAGACCCACATGGAACAGAGTGATTAAGTAGTAAAGCTATTAAGAGCCAGAAAGGAATCTGTTGATTTTGAGGAATTAACAGTGCAGCTTGTTTGGATTTGTAGGAAATAGTGTTCCCTTTATGTTAGGAAAAATGTAATGTATTTTGTAAAGCCGTCTCTCTAGAAGTAATGGTGTAAATAATTTTAAATAGTTAATAATGTAAATAATTTTAAATAGTTAATAATGTAAAATTATTTGTTCATTATATTCTTGTAGTGGCACATTTTGGTTTAATCATGTAGTAGGTAATTTTTTTTTTTTTTTAGGAAACTGTTTATGGTTATATAAAAATTTTGTTTCTTAATTTTCATGTTTCATGAGGTTTTTTTTTAAGTTGAGCATATGCCAATTAAAATTGAATTTGACTATCCCATAAATTTACAGCTCTAGGCTAGATAATGAAATTAAACCTGATTTTGGAAAAACTAGGAACGATAATCAGTTTTTCCATATCACCATCCTGTTTGTCATCTCCCTAGGAACCTCTTTTTTGTCTATAGTTAATGCTCTACAGCTGGAAAACAAGGGTGCAGCCTGTATGAATACTTTTCTCCTTGAGTAGCCATTCCGTGTTCTTTATTCCTTCGCTCAAAGCCTCGGCTGTTTGAAGTACCCAGACTTTCAAACCTGGGTCCTCATTGCTCCTACTGACATGCTATATGATACCAACTCTTATGATTAAAGATGCCAGTATTAGCTAGTTCCCTCCAGCTAATCCAAAATTTATTTACCCTTCTCCCTCTCACGTTGGTATGGGCATAACCTTACTTCCCCTTGATAATACCTCATTCAATGTCCAGGCCTCAGATGGGCAGATGGCAAACTCAGCTTCTACTAGGGGAGACATTCCTCATATGAATAGTGTCTCTAAATCACCTCTGGGTTTGGAAGAAAATTTGCAAATGGGTAATATGTACCCTTCACTTTAACCTCTTAGTTCCCAAATCCAAGTTTTCTTTC
The DNA here is from genome assembly GCF_014176215.1 of Rousettus aegyptiacus. Lineage (NCBI taxonomy): Eukaryota > Metazoa > Chordata > Mammalia > Chiroptera > Pteropodidae > Rousettus > Rousettus aegyptiacus. Next base: position 161,186,448 of record NW_023416284.1, on the reverse strand, counting down.
TAGCTCTGGGTGAAACAGCAGCCTGCAGTGGTTGGTTGTTCTTTGAGAGCATAAATATCTTGTAGGACAGCACTTCAGCTTTCCAAAATATTGTCTCCCAGGAGACACCATCACTGAGTTTCAGTAGGCCGTTAAACATCCTAGAAGTCCTTCAGGTTCTAGATAATGCATTACTGGCAGAGCAATGAATCCCATTGGCTTCGGAAGATCTGTTTAATTTTTTTCTCTATGTAAAGTGAATATCTTGTTCAAAAGTATCCTGATATTAACTCTTGTGTGCAATACCATGATTGTGACTAATACATAGATTAGGAAGCTGGTAGAATTGAGGTGAGGAAAGTGGAGAAAGCATAATAAAATCTAGGGTGACTATTTTAGTGAGTATAAAATTCTGCTTCCACCAAGGTAGAAGTATCATCTTCTTGCTCCTGGTTGGCTGGCTGATAACCCCAAGGTTGGTGCCTTGTCACATATTTATTTGTGATGGCTGTTGCTGCACATTGGTGTATGCAAGCCAGTAGTCATGTTACTCTAAGAAAGGGGAAGTCTGCATTGGTAAGGCAACGTGATTTTTATTCCTTCATTGCTAGTTTATTATCCCATTGAACAACTGCTGTAGGAGTCTGAGTGGGGGGCAGGCTGACTGGCAGACATAGAACAAATGGAGAAAAGATATACTAACAAAGTAACATAACACCTAATGCACAGTGGGCAGCTCAGATCACTTGGTTACCTAGTGTACCGTTGTTTACTTTTGATCCAGGGTGCTGTAGCAAGACCAAAACTATTCCTAAAAAGGATAACATTGGTTTGCCAAAGAGAACTTAATTTTGCTTCATGATTCTAAGGGACTCCTATGTTTTTTTTCCTATTGAGGCTTGAGACTAGTTTTTTATAGGATCCTGATATTAACCAGGCATTTGAGTTACCATTGAATCAACTGAGTCACTAAAGCCAAGTTGTAGAGCTGCTTGTACCACCACTTGAACTGGCTGGATAGCCTTTTCTTTCAGGGAGGCGAAACCAGACCTGGCAGCCGTTCGGGACATTCACTAAAATGGGTTGGGGCAGCATAAGTCTCACCAAGCACTGTTCCCTACTTGTATTGAGACTGCAAAGAAAAACAATTTATCACTTACTTTACAGAGTATAGTATATCCATAATCCATACAGATTAACGGACCAAATTTTTCCACTGAGGGCCTAATATTTTCGTGGAATTTATCTTCTACCTGCTTGTGTACTGACCTCCTTCAAAGGCACCTAAAAGTACATACTGCTTCTTTTCAGATCCTAAAAGCATATGTAAACAATGTGTTGGACTAGTGTAGTGTCCTGCAAGAGATGATCAGTGTCTTTGAAAACCAGCTTGTACCACAGAGATAGTGTATATAACCGAGATGAGACTATTACAGCTCACTGCCGTTGTATCCAATTGAAAGCGAACTCCTCATGTTTTGTATTTTTTAGAGTAGAGCAAAATGTATTTATCACATCAGTAGGTTTATACAAGGTGCCAGAGATTGTGATGATCTGTTCTAGTAAACAGCACATTTTGAAGAGCATTGCACTTGGAGTCACCATCTGAATAAGCTTCTGGTAGTCATCATGACTGTTTTGTCTTCTGTGTCCTCCAGCCCCAGAGAGGCCAATTAAATGGGAATAGGAGAGGCATCACCACTCTGAGCTTGTCAGGTCTTTGGTGGCATTTCTGAGTTATGTGACAGGAAATAGAGTTACTCTAGGTTTACTGCCCTGTTCAAGTGCAGAGCCCTCAGGGGCTTCTGGTGATCTTTTCCTTCTCTCGTAATCCTTACTCAGGCAGAAAGGATGAAAACAGAGGCTGCAAGTACATCTGTTAAAAAACAAACAAACAAAACTAGGGAAATAGACTTGGTAGATTTAGGCGCCCACCTGGCCTATCAAAAGTAGTTCGGCTTAATTCTTTTTAATGGCCAACAGGTCTGCGGCCATGCCACCCTGAACAAGCCTGATCCCGTTTGATCTTGGAAGCTAAGCAGGGTTCTGGCCTGGTTAGTATCTTGGATGGGAGACCACCTAGGAAGATCAGGTGCTGTAGGCGTAAAAAATTAAAAAAAAAAGAGAGAGAGAGAGATTGTAAACTGTCAAGGTCCTTGTAATCTGTGAGGTCAACCAAGGATTGCCTCGCCTAAAAAAATTAAAATAAATAATGGCAGAACAATTTTATATAGCATTCATACATTCAAGTTATTTATTCTTTCCAGGATTGATATAGTTTTTGATCCTTTTTTGCTTTTTATTTTTCTAGTGAATATTACTAATATTTCTGTTCTTGGCTCATTTTTGTACTGGTTCATCTCACCTTCTCTCAATTATTTCTAGTTCTTCATACATAATTGATAGTGCTCCTTTTTCCTTTTAGGCATGTCTCTACCTTTTATTTTAAGGCTTTTGATTGTAATTATAGTTTTACCTACTTATTTTCCTTGATTTTTACCAATGTGATATGCACAAGTTGATTCTCAATAAAGTTGAATTTCTGATATATTTATTTATTGTAAATTTCAAGTCGATATCTTTTGTCTATTTTTGCACAGGCTATTTTTCTATTACCAGTTTGTAGGATTTTTTCTGTATTAGAGATATTTACCCTTTTGCTCATCATTTGCTACAGATATTTTATCCCATGTATACACACATATGTATGTTATTTATATATATATTTGTAACATGATTTTTCATATAACAAAAATTTAAAAATATTTTGTTTTGTCAACTTGTCATATTTTCTTCCATGCTTTTTAGTTTGGTGTCATACTTAGATAATTTATACTTCACTCCAAGATCCTGGATAAGATCATGTAATACATACACTTTTATAGTTTTGTGTAACAGTTTAATGGTTTCAATTTTTTAGTATTTAAATTCAATTTTTTAGTATTTAAATTCAATCTGTATTACAGATTTATTTTGCTATGAGGTAAAATAAGGTTCTCCAACTCCCAAATAGGGAGTTTTCCTGGTGTAATTTATGGAACAGTTTATTTTTTTATCACTTAATATGACATTTTTAAAAAACAGGAACCCTCTAAAGCAGCAGTCCCCAACCTTTTTGGCATCAAGGACCAGTGCTTCCATGAAAATCTAATGCCTAATGATCTGAAGTGGAGCTGAAGCGGTGATGCTAGTACTTGAGAGCAGCTGCAAAGACAGATGAAGCTTGGCTCGTTCGCCGTTCACCGCTCAGCTCCTGCTGAGCAGACCAGTTCCTAGAGTTTGGGGACCCCTGCTCTAGAGATGAGATAAATGCCTAAGAGGCCTATACTACAGTTTGTCTTATCAACACACTTTTTTATAAAATAAAAGCATTAAACCCCTGTAAGGTAGTCCAAGAAAATCTGTTGAGGTTCAGAAGGAAATGTATAACTAATTGCAAGCCCTGGTAAGTTAAAAACACCAAACAAGAATTCTTTACCCTACAAAAGAAAAATCTGCCAAAATTAAAGCAAAAGAAATTCCTTTGAAGCTAGCTGAATGTTTAGCAGTTTCTCTATGCTATATGAGTTCTTCAGGATTTATATTGTTCAGCTTTAACTTGAAAGCAGTGTTCATTACATCATCACCAGCGATCAAAAGTTATCCCCTGTTTTGAAATACAATTATTCTCTTGATTCCATAAATAAATAGTGCCTAAAAGCATTTAGCTATATAAATAAGCCACTTATTTTAAATGAAAAGAATGGGTGTATCAGATTATTTTTCTCTAGTTCTTGGAAATGTGAAAATTCTTTACTTTGAGATGGATTTTCAACTTATTTCTACTTGAGATTTTATTTGTGTACATGTTTGCATAAAACTATAGATCCTCCCATATGCGAAGAGCTTTTTCTTATTACAGTGATCATAGACTTCTGGATTATGAGTTTAGCATTAATTTTAAACCCCTGGCTTTTAATTTTGAGTATTTTAAACCCACTAAAAAGTAAAAGTATAGTACAGTGAACTCTTTATGTACCTTTCACCTGGGTTCACCAATTGTTGACAATTTTTAATTTTAGTTGCATCTCAAATTTCAAGTTCAGATTCTTCTAATAGTCCCCACAATTTTTTTTGTAGCATTTTTTTTTTTTTTCTGATTCAGAACCCAGTCAAGTACCATACATTCGTGTGTTTTATTATTTTGAGGTTTTTTTTCAGTTCTTAATTTAGGAAGTTCACCTACTTTCAGTTTTTTTTTCATTTGTGACATTGGCATTTTGAATAGTCCAAGCCAGTTATTTCGTAGATTATCCCAAAATATAAACTGGTCTGATTTTTTCTCATGATTAGATTCAGGTTAAATATTTTAGCAAGGAAAATACAGAGGTCATATTGTGACTGACTTTATTGCATCATGTCAGGATACTAATAGTGCCAGTTTGTACCATTGGCAGTGCAAAATTTGATTGTTTTAAGCAACAGATTTATCTACGATAAAGTTAACTCTTAAAATTAATGTTATCTATGTAGTGATAAATTGAGGTCGTATGAATATCCCGTGATTTTAGCATCCTTTGATAATCCTAGTTTGAATCACTTATTACAGAAATAATTGAAAAATAATTTTTTCCAATTCTGTTATTCCTCCCTCATTTATTAACTGTAGTTCATTTACTTCATATTCTGATAAATTATGTAATTTTTACAATTATTTTTCTCACAATTTTTATGCCAGTAGAGTTAAGTGAAAGTCCATGTGCCATTATGCTAAATCTTCTGATAGCAAAGAAGATAATACTTTTGCATTGTTAAGTGCAGTTTCATGGGATTTTTTCCCCATTACAGTTGGCATATAATATTGTATTGGTTTCCGGTGTACAACAGAGTGACTAGACATTTGTATAACTTACAAAGTGATCACCCTGATTAATCTAGTACCCATCTGACACCATACACAGTTATTACAATATTATGGACAGTTTCATATGTTAGTGTCCTCACACGATTTTCTCTTGAAAATTAATTCATTGTTACTAATTAGATTCAAATAAACCATTTATTACTTTTTTCTCAACTGTTTTTTTATTTATCTTTGTTTTTCTATCTTTTTCTATCTACCTATTTGCGTACATTAATTTCTTAAAATTAATTTCTGTCATTATAACATTCGTAACAATTATATATTTATTTTCCATAATAATAGCTGTGGAAATACAGAGGACTCTGAATCAACTTGGAACACCTCAAGATTCACCTGAATTGAGGCAACAGCTGTAAGTATTTCATTGAAAAGAAAATAAAAATAATGGGAAAAAACAACTGTTACATTTCTTTGATGGCGTGTAGTGTATGCTTACTGGAGAAAACAGTGGCGAATTAATAAGGTCCTACTGCCTTATTTGTACCAAGCTTCTGTGTAAGATTTTCCCTGTGTAGTAGACATGTTTTTGTTGTTGTTGTTGAAGATCTGGCTTACTCTATCAAAGCAGAATTTCTTTAGTTACCTTTCTTATACTTTTTAAATAGGTTTTTTTTTTTTATGGTGTTTTACTCTACGCTTCTCTGTGTGTGTGATTTGCTTCCCATAGCTACAACTCTACAGTGCTACAGTGACCAGATATTTTATTGGTTTAGATCCATTACATATTCAATATAAACTATCACCCCCAAAACTTAAACCTGCATACTTGAATTTCAGAAAGCATTAGTCTCTGTTTAGAAAAAAAAAAGTTATAATAGTTATATAATATGTGTTTCTGTAAATTAATACCCTGTTAGAAGAGCAGCATTAGTTCTTCATGGTGTTACAGATTTTATAGAATGTGTTTACACATTTTCTCAAATGAACCTTATAAAATTGGAGTGAGATAAATAGATCAAAAGAACTATTTTCATTTTGCTCATAAGGAAAATATGTCTGTTGGAGGTTTGATAATTTGCCTAGCATCATTCTGAACCTGAATTTTAAATCTTAGTTCAGCACTGTTAACATGTAACAAGTAACATGTATGTAATGAGCCATAAGGCAGACAGCACTACCTGTGGAAGGAAAAAAGAGGAAGAAATAATAATTCACATTCTTAAGGAAAAAAAAGAATGTACATTTATCCGTATTACATTTTTCTGTAGTATATAGATACCAGAGTGGTTAAAATGCCCGAAATCTAAATAAATAAAACATTATTTATTGAAATAAAGTGAAATAGAAATACATAATGCTTAATAGCTACCGTAGACGTCATTAACGTCTTAAGAATTTTAATTACATAACATTTTCTAAAAATTTAAGAAGGCATGTTAAAAATAGAGTACTTGGTAAATAGGTACAAATAGGTTATAATTCTTATTAGTAAAATAACAGGTGTCTAAATTTAAGCATACTTTTATATGATATCTCATATTAATATGTATTTAACGGGACTAATATGTATTTAATATGAGAGGTACCAGTGTTGTAACTTATAAAGCATCTCATTAATACAAGCTTTTTTTAGTGTTAAGTTTAGTTAGAAATCTTTTGACTTTATAAGCTAGCTAACAAGATAGATGTAGATTCTGATATAATTCACCTCTTTTATAATGGCTACTGATAATTATTACTTGAAGCTTGGTTACCCCCTGTATGAGTAAGGAACTTTCCATTTATTATTTGCTCAATATTTATCAAAGAATAGAACCTGAAAATTTTATTTTCATAGAGAAAATTTGGAGTCAGTTTATAAAAAAGTGATTTTTATAAAACTATTCATCAAGGTTGATTCAAATGACAGAGTTGGAGCTTAAAGAAATAGAATAGTTCTTTGGCTATAATGCCTGTTTTCTCACTTTAGGCAACAGAAGCAGCAGTATACTAACCAGCTCGCTAAAGAAACAGATAAGTACATTAAAGATTTTGGATCTCTGCCTACCGTGCCCAGTGAACAGGTATTAAGCTTTAAAACACATTGTTGATGTATTGAATGTGAAAGAAATCAAGTACATTGTAGTATCTTTGAACTGTTATGCTAGAAAGGAAAGTATGGGGAAAATTCTGTTTGAGATTAGCTCACAGAACACAAAACTATATTTAATTGTTCAGGTAGTATCCTGTGTGATTCAATAAAGCAAAAATTATTTCCATGCAGTTGCCCTACCCATAATTAAGTAAGTGCTCAGCGCATGCTTCCTGAGTAGTTGTTTTCTGGCCATCCAGGACGGACTTCATGAGGCATGCACACTCATTCTAAGATGTGAGGTTTCCTACGGGCACATATTTATTTTCTTGCTGACTTAGTAGACATTATTAATTAAGCAAGAGTATAAGGTTTTATTTTCCTAAAAAAAAAAAAAAAAAAAAAAAAAAACTACTTTAAAATAAGTTCAAAATCATGGCCCAGATTTTAGGGTGAAAATATGAGATCAGAAATTCAGCATTATGGACCTTTTCCCTTAAGGTAAATTTACGTAGTATTTGAACATACTGTCAAAACGTTATTGAGAGTTAATTAGTAAGGCCCTGCAATTGGAGTGTGAATGAAAATTTCAGAATTAAATAAAGAGCTAGCTAGTGGTGAAACAACTTTTGCAAATTCTATTGAACTTCACAGCTTGATTCTAGTAGGTTTTTATCCCCCTTTTCTCTAGCGTCAAAGGAAAATACAGAAGGATCGCCTAGTAGCTGAGTTCACAGCGTCACTGACAAACTTTCAAAAGGTCCAGAGGCAAGCCGCTGAGAAAGAGAAAGAGTTTGTTGCTCGAGTGAGAGCCGGTTCCAGAGTATCTGTAAGTATTTTAAAGGGCATTGTAGAAATGAACACAATGTTCTCTAAGGATCCCTTAAAACAGCGGTCCCCAACCTTTTTGGCACCAGGGACCAGCGCTCCTATGAGAATTTCATGCCTGATGATTTGCAGTGGAGCTGAGGCAGTGTATGCTCTAGCACTGGGGAGCGGTTGCAAATACACATTAAGAATTCCTCATTTGCCTGCTGTTCACCTCCTGCTGTGTGGCCTGGTTTCTAACAGGCCACTGACCTGTACCAGTCCTCAGCCCGGGGGTTGGGGACCCCTACCTTAAAAGACCACACTGGCATGTTTTTTAAATTATAGAGATCTGTGAATATCTTGGGAATTAGTATTAGAATATTTTCAGGTATTTCTGCTCAGTTTTTAAGAAGAATGTTAGTTATATAATTCTGTATTACTGTGGTTATTTTGTCCATATCATGCGACAAAAGATTTTAAATATAAATTTTATAAAAATACAGAAATAGTTTGTCAGAAGTGATTAGAGGTCAAGTTCGAACTAATAGTCCCACATTTACTTGAACTTAAAGCTGTTACTTTATATTCATGCTAGTATAGAGGACACTTTACTCCTGAGTTGTATAAAAATAGTGGAAATTAAAAAGAGTGAATATATTATACAAATATTGAAGAACATTCACCTCGAGAAATATAACCTGTAGAAAGTAAAGAAAAGGATAATTTAGAGTGGAATTTTGACTTAATCTAATTTCAGATTCCTTTAGAAACTATCACAAGTTTTCTTGTTCTTTAATGTATAAGTTCCAAGATTATGTACATGTTAACTAAAAAAATTATTATTTGACTCTTAGGAATGCTTAATGAATACCTTCCTTGTCATCTTAGATATAGTTTTACTATTATTTGAAGTAGCTGACTTAAAATATTAGAACAAAAATATTTTTGTCTACACATATATTCACATGCATAAATAAATCAGTCTTGATTATTATAAGGAATACTGTGAGTGTTATGTGTTATTCCTTTGCCCCTACTCAATCTATTCTATTACTAAATTATTCAGAGTGGTTTTCCTGAGGAGAGCTCAAAAGAAAGGAATCTTGTATCCTGGGAAAGGTAAGAACTATAAAATATTATACAGATCAAAAGATACTTTTTAAAATACATTTTATACATTATGGTCTCTGGAACAGAATTAAAGCTCTCCATATATTATATCATTTGTTATCCTAAATTACTTATAAATAGAAAAGCAATAATGAATTTGAAAAATTTTCAAATTCAGTACTTAGTATAAAATATAAATATATAAATATATAAAACATTCCATATTTTAATTAGTATATTATAAATAACTTTGTCCAAACAAATATTATTGACTTGTTATTTGATATAGATTATTCCTTTGTGTGAAGTTTAAGTCCACGAACAAGAAATAGCAGCTACCTGATACAGCTTCAATTAAATAATAATGCTAAAAAATAGTATGTAAAATGACACATAAATAAAGTTGACTGATATTTCTGTTATATTCTTAGAATGTAGTTATAAGCAATTCTCTGACTTTGAAGGAAAAATATTCTACTTCGTAAGTATTTTTTAAATAGGAAGTCCTATTTTAATAGTCTTTTTTCCATATTCTGTTATTTTTATTAGCCAAACTCAACCTCAAGTGCAGGTGCAGGATGACGAAATTACAGAGGATGACCTTCACCTTATTCATGAGAGAGAGTCTTCTATTAGGCAACTCGAAGTAAGCTTTACATTATAGAGTTGGGCTGCTGCTCTGTTCTGAGTGAGTTTGTCCTCAAGATGCTTAATTTGGTGGCGTTTCTCATATAAATTAATTTCTTTTTTAAAAAACAGTCTCCTTAGAATTTGATGAGAGAACATACTTTTCTCCACTCAATTTTTAAAAATTCCAGTAAGTCATCTCAGGTCACCCTAGCACTGAGAGAAACAACAATCTAAAGATAAAATGTTCGGCGAGTCTGCACGGCTGCCGTGGCGCATGATACACATCACACCTGCATGAATAAGAATTTCTACAAGGGCTTTAGAAGTATTTTATTTCTCTTTAGTGTATTTATGACATCAGAGAGCTAGAAAGCCTTAGTTCTTATGGCACCAACGTATTCCCTAAAAGGTGGGCTACTGATAGCTAACGATAACCTCAATTCATTGAGGGCTTCCATGTGCCAGACACTATGTAATATAATAAACTTTACCAATTGTCTCCTTTAGTTCTCATAAAAACTCTATGACGTGATTAACTCTGTCATTATCATTGCCATTTTACAGATGAGGAAACCAAGGCATAGGATGAATATGTGAATTGCCCTATGCCTCCTGAATAAAATAGTTTAACTTTACTCTTTAATCAGGCAAAATAATAGTTATAATATACTGAAGAAAAGTAAATTTATAACTTCTTTATCCATCACTATTTCATTGCATATTCAAGTGTATTAATATAAGACTTTAAATTTACACCTAATGTTCTATTATTATAAATTATAAAATTGATGAATACATTTTTACTAGAAATAATTATAACAAGAGTATTTTATACCCTTATGAGGGAATACGGCTTGTGCTAATAAAACCGATCAGATTGTATAAAATAAACTCAGTAACCATAGCCCTTTCCTAATTTAGATCTTTCATTTTCATACTGCCTTGCTTGATATTTTTAATGCCTCAGACTTATTTTAGAGAACTGGTTACTGTTATTCAAGGTCTACTTACTTGGGATTGCTTATGGTAAAATAATTTTGTGATATTCCAAAATATATGTATTAAGTCTATTAATGTGTGGTGGTTTGGGGTTTTTTTCCCCCCTGTTGTGGATTGGGACTGAATTTCTGATTATAATATTATGTCTTTTTCTCTTAGGCTGATATTATGGATATTAATGAAATATTTAAAAATTTGGGAATGATGATTCATGAGCAAGGAGATGTGATAGGTAAGCCCAAGCCCTACTGATTAGATTTTTTGAGGTGTGAGCAAACTATATGCAATTTATCTTTGGTAACTTCTCAAGGAAAAATCACTGCTTCCTCTTCTTTTTGGCCTTTCTGGAATCAAAAGCACAGTCTACAACAAAACATCAACCTTTGACTTTATCTAAAACAGATCTCATTTTTGGCTCTTAGTGGTTGAAATGATCAGTTTCATTTATTTCAGAAGCCTCAAATTTCTTCAGGCTTACTGCTGCTGAGCTCGTGGAAGGCACCATGTAACATCATTCTAGCTTATTTCCAGGACCTCTGGTTTTCATCTTACCCCAATTTAATTGTCATCACAAGGACTTTTTGGGAAATGTGTACTATTTATAATTGTACATGCTATCTTACCTATTGGATTAGAGGGAATGGGCTGCCATTTGCTCATTCATTTTAATAGCTTATTGGTAGATTAGTCGTAGTACTTAGATGCTAAGAATTTTATTTTTTTAATTCTTTAAAGCAGTGACTAAGATTCCCTTTAAGTTTTAAATGTAGTAGTAATTCATATAATTATTAGGATTGATCAGGATCCTGATTATTTTTATCATTTTGAAATATGAAGATGTCTGTGGCTGTGTCTAAAGTTACGTTTAATGTGATTTCTGAATTTGGTTCAGTTGAAACTACTTGGACATATAGTTTAATATAACTGTCATTTGTCAGTTCTTAGCCTTTTCTGTCACCCCAGTAGATGACAAGGTAAGATTTTGAAAACCATTTCTGCATCCAACAAATATTTATTGAGTACCTGCCGTATCCAGGCAGAAATCTAGGCATTGAGGATTCAGCTGAAATTAAACAAGTAAAAGGCCCTACCTTCACAGATCTTATAATCTAACTGAAGGAGAGGGACAGTTAAAAAGAAAGAAAGAAAAGTAAGTAAATGGCGATAAGCGCTAGAGGGAAATAAGTTTAAGGTAGGGGGATGGGGCTGGTGGCAGTGGAGGATGTTGCTTATACATAGCGTAGTCAGGCGAGGCCTTGCCAATAGGTGACATTTTGGTGAAGACTTCATGTCGGTAAGGGAGCAAGTAAGAGAAAGTGCTCCAGGCAGAGGGAGCAGCAAGCATAAAGGGCTTTGGACAGAAGCATGCCTGAAATCTTTGCTGAGTTGAAATGAAGAAGAGGAAGAATGGGGACGATGTCAGAAGTCACAGGGGAGATGCCCTCATGGGATCCTGAGCCACCGTAAGGGCCTTTTTTTTTTTTTTTTTTTTCCCCTCATTATTTATAGATGGGAAGCCACAGAAGGATTTGAGCAAAGGAGTGTTATAATCTGACTTAGGTTTTAATACTCACTTTGGCTGCTAGGTTGAGAACAGACTGTAAAGGGGCAAGACCAAAAGCAAAGAGACCACTTAAAAGGCTATTACAGGAATCCAGGTAAGCAATTATATTGCCTTGGATCAGATGGAAGCAGCGAAGTGGTGAGAAGTGATGGAATTCTGGATATTTTTAAAATGTAGAGCCAAAGATATTTATTGACTAGCTAGGTATGGGTATGAGAAAGTTAATTCAAGGATAATTCTAAGGTTTTGGCCTGGCCCACAGAAGTAATGGTGTGGCCATTTTCTGAGATGAGGAAATCTGTACCTGGAGCAGGTTCGGATAGATATAAATCAATCATTTTTGGATATGTTAAGTTTGAGGTGCCATTTGAAACCCAACCGAAGCTTTGATAGGCATTGAACATGGAGTTCAGGAAAGTAGTCATCTGCACATAAATGGTATCTAAAGTCATGAGATTAGGTGCAGTCACCTAAGAAATATATCTAGATAGAGAAGAGAAGGGGCCTGAGAACTTAACACTTGGTCCTATAAATATTTCTAGCATGGTTGGCAAACTACATCCATATGTTTATGTGTTATCTATGGCAGCTTTTGTACAACAGAGGCAGAATTGAGTATTTATGATAGAAATCATATGAATTTCAGAACTTAAAATATTTGCTCTCTGCCCCTTTATAGAACAAGTCATTGTCCCCTGACTTAGAACCCAGAGAGCTGAGGAAGAACCAACAAAGTGACTGAGAAGGAATAGCCAATGATTTAGAGGAAATCAAGTTAATATATTGTTTTAGAATGAGGTAGAGAAAGTACTTCAAGAGTGATGGCTGGTCAGCTGTTTCAGATGCTGCTGTCGGGTTAAAAAAAGTGAGGATTTAGACTTGACTGCTGAGTAGAACGGTGTGTGGGGCATAGATAACCTCGAATGAGAACCGTTGGCAAAAGCATGATAAAGCAGCCTCAAGAAAAAGTGGGAGGAGAGCTTCCGGAGATGACAAGTATAGACAACTGAAAGGACTCAAGCTGGAAAATGGAGCAGAGAATAGTCATAGCTGTCAGTGGATGTAGAATAAAGGAGAGGGCTTTTGGTTGGTTTGTTTTTAGATGGCAGCTATAGGTTTCATGGGGATGATTATTAAGGGAAAGAAATACGGTTGATAAGTGAGGGCGAGGCAACTTACTGGCTGAGGTCTTTGAGTTAGGTGACAAGGAATGTGATAAAGTGCACAAATGGAGAGGTCGGCTCTTGCTGAGAGCATGGACAGTCCCTTCCTAACCACAAGAGAAGTCAGACAGATATATTGTTGCATGTAGTGGGTGGGTAGGGTCAAGGGAGAATGTGGAAATGTCTTCTGGATTGTTCCTTTTGTCTTAGTGATCTAGAATCAAGATCACTGGCTGAGAATGACAGTGCATGAGGAGGCATGAGAAGTTTGAGGAGAAAGGAGAAAGGAAAAATATGGCAAAAATTATGACATAGACCTCTAGGAGTTAGGGAAATGAGGTAGGCTTGCTTGGCAGTCACAAATTTAAAGTGAAATAAGTCAGCATAGGTTATTCTTTTTTGCATCAATATTCAGCTGCATGGGGCAGGTTGGGTTTTGTTGTGTAATCATAACTAAAGTATAGGGGCAAGGAAGCTGAAGATGAATGCAGGAAAGCGATGATAAATGAGTGCCCGTGGGATCCAAGCTAGATAAGGAGGGAAGTGAGGACATGAAGTGTGTAAGAGACAGTGAAAAAGTTCTAGGATCTGTGAAGCCTGGGTGTTAGAGAACCATAAAGAGAGCAGATGGTGATCAGAGAGGCTTGAAATTGAGATTGTAAAGAAGCCACAGTTATAATGACAAGGGTAGCAGGCAGTCTTTGAAAAGTGTATGCTCAACGAACTGAGGGGCCAGGGTTTTAAAAGGTCAGCAATTGGATACTGAAATGGCCAATATGTCTAATAGGAAAGGAATAGAAGAGAACATTGGTGAGTCAGGGGCTAAAACGTTCAAGGAAAGAGAAGGAAAGACCTTGAGATCTATAGATGTCTGCAACAAGGAGGAGTGGATGTGGCACGGATGTTAAAACTGAGAGTCGAGACTGTCAAAACAGACAGTGAGAAGGGGTCCAAGTGAGACTCTTAAAACTGAGTTGAAACTGTGTCTCAAACCTGCAGTGGTCTCATGCTGCAAAGCCACACTTGTTCCGGGCCATAGGAGAGTGAGACGGAGAACAGTCACCACTCGGGAAGGCCGTATGGGCCCTCAGGGAGGGCCGGGTTTCAGCACAGAACTAGGTTGATGAGAGCCCCAGAGCAAAGGATGTTTTTGGGTCTCTATTTAGCATAAATAAAAGTTCAGATATTGATATTAATTTCTGAATATCGTAATATGTTTACTCTTACCTTGAACAAAATCTAGTGATTTGTGCAGCTCTGTCACTGTAATATCAATACATGTTTAACAGTTGTATATGTGTGTTTTACCTTAAAGATAGCATAGAAGCCAATGTTGAAAATGCAGAGGTGAATGTTCAGCAAGCAAACCAGCAACTGTCAAGGGCAGCAGAATATCAGGTAATATTAACTAATGAATTTTGTCATAACTCAGACTTTGTGTGTGTATGTAATCAGGTTTAAAGTGGCTGGAGATGTTAAAATCTCATGGAAGACAGGTCAGACATAAACCAGTCAGTTTAAAACTGGATTTAGTCTGATCATTCTTGGAGTTGAACCAGAATGTGGCCCACGGGGATAGGAAGTTTAATATTTAGAGCCCTGAGGGGAGCAGTGGAGAAGCCTGGACTTTTCTGACAGCCTATAGTGTCACTGTGACATTCCAACCTAGAAACCCCCTTTGATAGCCTTCTCTGTTTCCCTCTGTTCCCTTCTACCTTTTCGTCCTTTTTTTGGTCAATGACATTATAGGTGAAGAGGTAAAGATTTTTGTCTTAGAGCTCTCAGGTCCTGGGGAAATTATATTCACTTGGAGTGTCCCTGACCATTAGGTATTCTGTCAGCATTCAGCAGGACTTTCACCAGGAATGAACTAATGTCTTAAGTGGATCAGGTTAATATAGGTTGTTTATGTGTATGAGTTAAATACAAAGTATGTGTAAAACACTATATGACTATTAGGACCATGAACTAGTAATACATTGTTCAATATGTAGACCTTTGGTGTTCAGCAAGGATAAGGCCAGGATCTTTGGAAACCCCTAAATACGGCCCTAGCATTTGACTTCCCTTTTAAAATTCCATTTTTGTTTTTGTTCATAATTTTTTTCTCAGACCTTGTTACTTTCTTATAAAATATCTGAGATTTACACCATCTTAAATATTTTCAATTGCTTTTCATGTTTCTCACTAACCTTAAAAGTTCCCTTTAGTTTCAATGTCATTTTTTTTACTGAACAAATCACTGCATATTCAGTGATACATAGAGAACAATGAACTATATAGAAAATGCTGAGTTACAGCCAGTAGTATTCACTGATGGAGTAGCTTGTGTTTATTGTCTTCATGCATGTGATTTAGATAGTGATGCTGCAGAATTAATGTCACTGTGTCATAGACTGTAGATGTTACTAATAAATAGTTGAAAACGCAGTAATCTGTATACTCCAGCAGTTGTAACTGCTCAAATACAGTGTTTAGCAGGATCTGTTAGTAACGGGGCTTACGTATTATTTCGTTTTGCTTTTGGATGTTGGGAGGATGTAGATGTATAAAAGTTTTACTTTTCCTCTTCCTTGTGAAAGGGAAAGCCTGCAGCCCCCCAGGGAAAAAGAACACATTTTCCCATACTGCACTTCCCAGACCAGATTGGACCTCCCTGACACCTGACCACATAGGCCCTGGAGGAATGAGAAAGGGGCCGGGCAGCACAGGTGCTGGGAAGAGAGCAGCTTTCCAGTAGTCCTCTTGGAAGTCTTTACAAACTGTGGTGCTTCTAAGTGGGTTGGGTGAACGAGGAACATAAAGGAAGGTGATAAGTGCTCTTACCACTGCAGCACCCCAAGGACCCCACACCAGGGAGGATGCCCTAGGTAACTGATACACTGTAGTGGAACACCCATGACTGTTCATAGAGGCAAGTTACACATGTGTCTGTGGTAACCAGGTGGAGTCTGGGGCAGATATGTTTAGGCATGATGATATTGAAATTTTAAGAAATCACATTTAATCCGTGTGGAGTATTTAGTTCAGAAATTAGATGAATATGTGTAATAATGAAAGTGTTCGTGGTTTTCAGGGTAATTTCAGAGTCAAACATCTTTCTGTAATATTTTTGATACTTCTGGTTGACACAAAGTAAATTTACAAATTTTTCTACTCTATAAGAAAAAAGATTCCTGCACATTGCTGTGAGATACACAAGCCGTTAAAGAGATGTAGAAATCGACAACTGGGCCATGAGCGAAGAATGGAGCAAAACCCTTAACCTTTATATTTTAAAAGACTGTTTTATAATTTTTTTGCCTCTTGTCTTTTTATTTATATGTTGAGATTTCGAATTCAGTTTCTTTTAATGTTAAACAATGAGAAGGATTTTGGAAACTAATAAATTTACCTTAGAGAAAATTGCCTCACATTTACACTTGCTGATATTTTTTGAGAACTTATTTTGAAAAACAACATTTTTTAAAATTTATTTTTCAGTTACAGTTAACATTCAATATTATATTAGTTTCAGATGTACAGCATAGTGATTAGACATTTATATATGTTATGAAGTGATCACCCCAATAAGTCTAGTACCCATCGGACTCCATACATAGTTATTAGAATATCATTGACTACATTCTCTGTGCTATACTTTACATTCCCATGACTATTTTTATAACTGGCAATTTGAAGAACAACTTTTCGATAAAATTTTTAAGAACATATAAGCTTTTAAGCTGTTCTTGACTTTCATCCGTAGGTAACCTCAAGTCTATTGCTTATATCAGTAACTTTTATTTTTCCATATCTTCTTTTTTAAGCCCAACCACACCTCAGAAAAATTACCAAGAAAAGTTTAATAATTATCCCTTGAATGGGTCCATTAACTCAAGAAGAATATTTTTTGAATGAATAGTGCCATATGTAGTGAAGAGATTTTTGAGAAGGAAAGAAATACAGCCAAAATTTGAGGGCAATAAATTGTTATTAATTTGACTCTAGAAATGAATGAAATTATTTCCAGTTGCTATGGAGATGCTCCACTACATCTGTGAACATGTTTTTTTGTTTTTGCATCTGCAGCGCAAATCCAGAAAAACCCTGTGCATCATCATTTCTATCCTTGTCATCGGAGCTATAATTATTGGTTTAATTATATGGGCAGTGAAAGGCTAAGATTTTGAAGGAGAAAACTGTTGCACTACATTATCTAAATTATGTAAGAAGGTTCTTGTAATCATTTTCTTTTTTAAAAAATTTTATTTTGAACCCTTTGCATAAAGGATGGCTCCCATACTTTGTTGTTATTATTATTATTATTTTATTTTATTTTTTTTTGGTGGGGAGCTTCCTTTGAATTAAATCTGATATTTTCTAATATTAAAAGCTTTTCTAAATATCCCTGCTGGCATAAATTTCATACTTTTTGGTCTAATAACTGTTTGGGTTTTGCCCACATATATGTCTTTCATTTATAATTTATCCTGTTGACTTAGTTTTTGGAACTGGCAAATTTAAAGGTGTATATATTCTATGGCATCTGTCTCTCTGTCACATGAACTCAGATTTGTATTA
The DNA here is from genome assembly GCF_014176215.1 of Rousettus aegyptiacus. Lineage (NCBI taxonomy): Eukaryota > Metazoa > Chordata > Mammalia > Chiroptera > Pteropodidae > Rousettus > Rousettus aegyptiacus. Next base: position 161,168,716 of record NW_023416284.1, on the reverse strand, counting down.
CTGCTATTAAAATACTAAAGTTTATTGATTTGGGCCAGCAGAGGAACTATTAACTTAAAAAATCTAATGTATTTTTTTTGTGTTGGCTTTTTTTTTCTGGTTCAGAGCAGCACAAATTATCTACTTAACTTTTATTGTTGGTCTTAAGATTACTCTGAATGAAATCAGTGAATAATTACCTGATGTGTATATATTAAGCATTTGCTGTAGATTGCCTAGTAAAATACTAAGAATAGATTGTTTTTACTTAGGCTCTGTTTAAGTCTGACATTTACTGGGGAATGTGTAGTCACTATAAATGTTTAATGTGATTTGAAGGAAGAATGTGACAAATCAGTACTCATGTGTTAGAATTCTAAAGATCCCAACCCGTTATTGCACTGTGTATTTCCATAGCTATTATAATCGAAAGTTAATTACCTTCCCTTACGTCCTATAGGATAACAGTTATATTTGTATCATTGGGTCAAAATGATTTTGGGGAAGTAACTTTTCCACAATTACTGTTTTTCAGCACCCAGCACTTAAAATTTAGCATTTGACTTGCATATCATTTTGTACCATTTTAGAAAAGGAATGGGATGTTTGCCAGTTAACTCACTCGCCTTTTTAAATCAGTGTTGTTTTAATGCACTAATCTAAATACTGTAAAGAGCATCATTATCTTAGTTTATAGTTTGTATTTTATAATGTTCTTATATAGCAGTTTGATAATGAAGGCAGTGTTTTACATGGCAAGCTGTAAGACTTCAAATGGGAACAAATAAAATATTAAGTAACTAAGTAAACTGTACATTTGCAACCAAAATAAAAATAGTTTAAAAAGCGTCCGTATAGTTCTGTTTCATGAGGGCTCTGCTTCCGTGGGACCGGCGTTTGCCACTGAGAGATGGGAGCTGCTTTGGATCACAGTGAAACTCACTTTTTTCCATAACAGGTTCTGTAAAAAACTTCTTCATGAGTGATTTTGAGACTTTGGATTTACCAGAATCAACTTGCTTTAGTGAACAAAATGGGTGGTGCAGGGAGAATTCATACAATCGCTACCTGTTCTGTAGTCGGTGCAAGCCCATCATTCCTTCTGGAACATATTTTTTCTTTGTGAGTGCAGGAAAGTGTGTTGTTTCATGTGATATACCAGTATCTTATGGCTGTGAAGGTCCTAACAGCTTCCACAAATCACTTCAATTTTTTTGCCACAGTTGTACTTGTTAAAATGTTATATACAAAATGCATTTACTTCTATATTTATTTTACGATAAGTTCCCAATAACAGCAAAAGTGTTTAATTTTTTTGGTATGATTTTAGCACCATTATTTAAAGTGTAATCATTTATAATATATTTTAACAGGGACATAGATCAATGACTAAAAATAAGAACTTTAGTGGCTTGCCTTCTTTTAAGAATCATTAATTTTAAGGGAGAAATTTACACAAAATATTTGGAACCCAGAGTAGGCTTAATTAGAAAAAAATTAAATGAAAAACAGTATAATAGCCAAATTTTTAAAATTCGTAGTTTTCCTTTAGGTTAGCTTTAGAATCCCTTTGAAAAGTGGTGAAGCTTATAGTATGGAAAATAAAATCAGAGTTGTTTTCATGACTGTCAGCATATCTGAATCCGAGGCAGACTAAGTTTCAGACTGAAGAAGGTTCCTTATCAAATGACACATATTGTTCATTTTAGTGTACTCCAAAGACATGCTTGAATGATGAAGGTTGAGATTAACCAGCTTCTTTGCTTAAATTGAATGACTGTGGCATGAAGTATTTGGCCATCATATGGGTCATTCAAGACTATGGAAAAGTTTCGGTTTTACACAGTGATTGATGATAAAAGAATAACTGATGTCATTTCAACATAATGCAGCTCGCTTTTTAGTAGGCACAGGACCAACTCCAAAAAAAATACACAGATATGGGCACGTTGGAGCTCGATCTAGGACAGCAAACCATGGATGCAGCACCTGGAGCCAGGCCTGCTGAGCACACCCGGTGCCTGGCGGCAGCGTCTGCATCACCTGGGAACCCTACACCTTGAATAGGTCGCCACTGGGTCCTCCAAGGTCTTCACAGCTTTTGCTAAAGATGGTAAAATTTTGTACACAAGTGTTTTGAACACAAATCTTTTTAGACAACTTTAGGGAAAAAAAGTGACTTTTGAAAGCTTCTTGTTCCACAAAAAGTCTGTAGTTTAGCAAGGAAATCAGAATTGTTTTTCTAGTTGGTATAATTTTTTTGTTTCTTTATGTAGAAAAAATGTTATATTAAAAAATAAAACCTGTATAAAGAAAATAAAGTTATTGTCCATCTTAATAGTAAAGGGCGATTCACAGAAATAACTTTTTCAGCATTTATTTTTTGAAAGATAAAACTGACTTTTACACATGACCAGATTGCTGCAATAAAAATAAAATTTCAAAATGATGAAGAGAGTTGTTCAGGTAAGTTCTGAGTTCAGTGACATTTTTAGTTCTTTTAAATATGATGAAAATTCCTCATTAGTGGTAAAGAACGTTATCAAGCATCTTTCCTTTAAAAAAATGTTCAGTTAAAAAAAAAAAAACAAAACATCCGTGGGTCCCTTACCTCTTCAGTCCACCATAAGAGTTGAGCGGCCTGACCTCTGAGCAAGGAAATACACTTAGTAAAATTGACACCGGCAGGAGCCGGAACATGTACTTGGTACCACATTTTTGACAGAATGCATGACATCTTTAACAGTTGTCTAGTCTATGGCCATGTCACTCTGAAGAAGCCCGATCCCGTCTGATCTCGGTAGCTAAAGCAGGGTCGGGCCTGGTTAGTACTTGGATGGGAGACCACCTAGGAAGACCAGGTGTTGTAGGCATAAAAAGTGAAAAAATAAGGGACTGTAAGCTGACAAGGTCCTTGCAATCTGTGAGGTCAACCAAGGCTTGCCTCACCTGAAAAAAAAAAAAAAATCCAATCAGTTCATAAAGAAGGTAAAACCATTTTTTCCACATATTTAAGACTGTGTCCTAAAATACTGTACCACAGGAAATAGTATAGAACTGCCAGGATGAAATATTCAGGGTCATCTCTTCGTTTCAGCTGTGTTTTTCAAAGTTAGTAGAGAGTGAAGCACCATCTCATTCACTGAGTTAAGAAGACACCAGGAAAACTTGTTTTTCCTTAATGGTAATTGAAACTACTTGAACACTTCTCAGTGCTCCGTCAGAATAGCCACTTGATGTGAATGTAAAGGGTTACAATATAGGAACTTAGAAGCTTCCACTAGCATTAGAAAGGTGAAGGAAGGTGCATCTGTAGCACGAGCAAGATGGATCTCAGGAGCTGGCCTGGGAGTGGCTATGCATCTTGAAACATCTGGAAGCTCCTGCTGCTTCAGCTTGTGCTGATGCCGGTGGGTCTCGAGCTGCCACTAGCCACCTTGGGTGTTGATAGCCCCAAAGCACGTGACCTGCGAGAGATCTTAAAGCTGCTGTGAAGCTAGTGTCTGCTGCCTGCCCAGACTTCTACCTGCAGCAGCCTCTGAGGATGGGTGGCTGCCTTTTCTTCACTTTCCCAATTTTATGGGAATACTCATTGGTCCACTCTGAGAACCAGGAAGCAAAGGGAAGTCTGGGAAATGTTTCTAGCTCCCTTACAATGCAGAAGCCACTACAGAAGGAGACGGTGGTGTTGAGACTGGTGTTGAGGTGACAACAGACGGCCCAGCACATTAACGAAACACTGAAAAGCACAGAGAGCACAAACTACGCGAAGCAAAATGTTTCACAGATTTTTCTTCTCTTCCATTAGGGGTTCTTTGAAAAAAAAAAAAAAATAGAAACACTGCTTCTAAATGGTAAACAAGTCAATTTTTCCAACCAGAACAAAATCTATATAAACAAATGATCTGGGGCCCCAGTACCTACCAGTTTCCTCCCTCCCTAGCTCAGTAGATATTTGTTGACTTAATTTGGCACTTATTTTTGTGCCAGGCTACTATATTCTGGGACACGGGGTATAAGAGTGAACCAAACGAATATGGCCCTCAGGAGCTTAGATTTTGGTATTCAGCATGTAAAAAGCAGTTGGGTATAAGAAAGAAAATGATGGGTAAGAGAAGAAAGAGGCAGGAAAGAGGAATGTGTGAGGAGGGATTCCTCACTCTAGACAGTTAGATTTGGGGACCATTCACTCTTAAGGCGTGGCTTCCTGTTTATCCTATTACCCTCCTTATCAAGTAACCGAATTTCATTTTCTTTGCTCCCTTAAAGACAACTAGAAAATCAGTAGTTTTCTAATGAGTGGCTACTAATTTGAAAGGCAGTCTGTATGTAATGTCTCCAAAAAGTAACCCTTCTTTTGATGACAGCATCTGGATTCGGAGCTAGGGTGTCCTGAAGTCAGGAATGACATTTACAGGACTTTTGCAAAATTATTGCTCCCCCAATAGAGGGCAGAGCATTGGAAAGAAGGGAAAGAGCTAAGGGTAGTTTTGTAATCTATATTTCAACCCACTGGAAATTTTCTTTTTTTCTTTTTACTTTTTTTTCTTTTTGTCTTCCTTTTTTTTTTTATGAGAAGGGAGTAAAGAACGCCCTCTTAATGGCTCATTTTCTCATAATTCGAATACTGTGTCAATATGTCCATTTTAATCCTTTGTTTTGGTAATCGGTTAACATGAAAGTGGTATAATATCTTATTTTTCTCCAAATAATCCTAATTTTAAATGCAGAAATAGAACTAAATAACTGCCACACTAAATAGATTTTTATGGACACTGTTGCTTTTGGCAGGTTTTTAAGAGGTTGGTCACTTAATTACTCAGAGTGGGATTCCTGTAGGTTTTGTGTAGTGATGGCATTTCTGCTTAAAATGTAAGTGGGGGAAGGCAAAACCAGATTTCCTGTGCAGTTGTCGCATGCATAACAACCCTACTTGTTTTAGACAGAGTCTGCTAGAACTGAATTGAGTTTTTAAATAAACTTGAAAGAGCCTTAATTCTCACTTTGGCAAACCCAAAGTACAAATTTTTAAGTGTTTACTATAAGTACTGTTTCACGGTAGTTGCTAACTCTAAAACCTGTTAATATTGGTGGAAAACTGAGAAATGCTGTTATTTAGTCTCAACAAAGACTTACTAGTTTCCGTTTCTACTGAATTTTGAAAGTTTTATATCAACTGTCTAAAATCCTGAAGTCACTCGATGAAGAAAGGCCAGTTTACATCTCTAAAAACTAGAGATTGAACTCAAGAGTAAGATACAAGCTTTTAGTAACTTGACTAGCTGAAGACCTGATCCTGAAAAGCTTTCAGGTCAAAGCTGATCCTTCGTCAGTAATGATTCCAAAAACAAAAAGCCAAATTATATTTTAGTGGAGAATATTTATTTTTGAAACCTAAGAGCTGTGATCATTTTAAGTTCATTTAAAGGCATTTTCAATATACCTGACCACATCTGACCTCTTTTCAGTGCCAAATTTAATGTTTTAATCTCCCAAAGGGTACTATGATTATAACATTTAATTATTACTTATTTTGTGATGAGCTATATACCAAAATTTAGCAAGAAAACTATCATATATCATTTAAGTTCGTTCTATCTTGGATTGAACAGAATATTTGTTTTAAATTAAGGCTACTCTATTGTCTCTTTATCTTTTCCTGATCTACGATCAAACATTTTTCATAGTAACTTAGAAGTCTTCTGTGTTGTATTAAGCTTTCCTCAAGCCCGAAACGGAAGCAATTGACCACTTTCCTTTGGAATGGCACGGACATTTTTAAAAAGTCCATTCTCTATGAAGTGTAAAATACATGTTTTCACGAAACTTTTGAGATAAGCGTAGATTCGTATTGAGTTGTAAGAAACAATACAGAGATCTCATGTACCTTTCTCCCAGGTCAACCAGTAATAACGTCTTGTAAAAATATAGTACAATGTCACAGCCAACAATATTGACATTGATAGTCAAGATGTAGAACATTTCTTTACAGAACATTACAGCACAAAGACCCCTCCTGCTTCTACAACAGCGCTTGCTGTTACATCTTGCATTTTTATGTTGTGGAGATGGCTTAACCCTCATGAGCTAACCTCTGCTTGCTTCAAACTTTTCTTCTGCAGCTTCCTCACCTCTCAGCCTTCAAAGAACTGAACAAAATTAGGGATTTGCTCTGGATTAAGCTTTGATTTAAGGAAATGTTGTAGCTAGTTTGATCTTCTATCTAGACCACTGAAACTTTCTCCATATTAGCAGTAGCCTGCTTCATTTTCTTCTCATTTGTGTGTTCACTGTAATAACTTTTAATTTCCTTCAAGAACCTTTCATTTGCATTCACAACTTGGCTAACTGGCACAAAAGACCTACCTTTCTGCCTGTCCCGGCTTTCCACATGACTTCCTAGTAAGCTTCACCATTTCTGGCTTTTGATATAAAGTGAGAAATGCATGACTCCTCCTTTTCCCTGAACACTTGGAGGCCATTGTAGGGTTTTTAATTAACCTAATTTTAATATTCTTGTGTCTCAAGGAATAGGGAGGCCTGAAGAGAGGGAGAGAAATAGTGGAACGGTTGGTGGAGCAGTCAGAACACACACGTTTATCAATTAAGCTCACCATCTTATATGGACATGGTTCATGGTGCCCAAAACCAATTACAATAGTAGCATCAAAGATCACTGATCACAGATCACCATAACAAACATAGCAATAATAAAAAGGTTAGAAATATTGTGAGAATTACCAAAATGTGACACAAAGACACAAAGCAAGCAAATGACATTGAAAATGGTGCCAAATAGACTTGCTTGATGCAGGATTGTCACAAACCTTCAGTTTGAAAAACAGTATCTGGGAAGAGCAGTAAAGTGAAACACAATCAAATAAGACATGCCTATATACCAATTTGGAAAAGTTTGACATTTTACTGTGTTGAGTCTTCCAAACCATGATCGCAGGTGTCTCTTCATTTATTAAAATCTTTTTTTATTTCTTTAATTAGTATTGTGCAGCTTTCAACATATCAAGTTCTAGCATGATTTTATTAAATTTACATTTAAGCATTTTTTGAGAGCTTGCAAGTGATATCGTATTTTAATTCTTATAGTCATGTATTTATTGAAAGTATATATATATATATACACACAATTGATTTTTGTATGTTTATCTGGAACCCTGAGACCTTGCTGAACTCACTAGTTTTAGAAAAATTTTATAGATACCTTGGGATATTTTACATAGACAGTCGTGTCATCTACAAATAGTGATACATTTATTTCTTCCTTTCTGATTTGTATGCTTTTTATTTCCCTTTTTTTTTTTTTTTTTTTTGCCTTAATGGATAGACTGTAATTTTCAACACTATATCGAATGAGTGGTAAGAGGAGATATTCTTGCCTTGTTCTGATTAGGAGGTAAAGATTCAGTGTTTCATGATTAAGTGTAATGTGAGCTGTAAGTTTCTTATAGTTTTTCTTTATCAAGTTGAGGAAGTTCCCTTTTATTCTTGTTTTTCTGAGTTTTTATCATGAATTGGTGTTGAATTTTGTCAAATGCTTTTTCTGTATCAATTAATATGATACCATTATTTTCCTCTTTAGTCTGTTACTATAGTAGATACATTGATTAATTTTTGAATATTAAACTTGCCTTACATCCCTAGAATAAACCCCACTTAGTTATGGTGTATAATTCTATTTCTATATTGTGAATTCTATTGGCTAATGTTTTCTTAAAACTTTGCATCTGTATTCATGAGGGATATTAGTCTATAGCTTTGTGTGTGTGTGGGGGGGTATTTTGTCTGGTTTTAATGTGAGGTAATTGTAGCTTCGAAATGAATTGGGAAGTATTCTTTTATCTTTTATTTTCTAAGAGATTGTTTAGAATTGATGTTAATTATTTAAAAAACTTGATAGAATTCTGTGATGGAATCATCTATGAGTTGGGACCTTTGGGTAAGAGTTTTTAATTATAAATTATTTTTTGTAATAGTTATAGGGCTGTTTAAATTATCTATTTCATACTGAGTGAGTTGTAGTAGTTTGTGTTTTTCAAAGAATTGGTCCATTTCCCCTCAGTTGTCAAGTTTCTGTGTGTAGAGTTGTTTGTAATGTTCCTTTCTTATACTTTTGATGTCTGTAGTGATATTCCCTGTTTTGTTACAGATACTGTTCAATTATGTCATTTCTCTAATTTTTCTTAAATCTTGCTAGAAGTTTGTCAATTTTACTGATCTTTTCAAATAACCAGTATTTGTTTCATTGATATTCTTTCTATATAATTTTAATATTTTCAATTTCACCGATATCTGTTTATATGTTCATTATTTTTTTCTTGCTTTCCTGGGGATTAGTTGAACATGTTTTAGAATTACATTTTAATTATTTTAATGATGTTTTTAGTTTAACTCTTTATATATCCATTTTAGTGTTTGCTATAGGTATTACATTATAAATATGTAACTTATGACATGTATGGTATATCATTTCACCAGTTCTAGTCAAGCATAAAATGTTACCTCCCTTTATGTCTCTTCATCCTCCTCTATTTATAATTGTCTTAAATATTACCTCTACATGCATTTAGAACTACATCAGTGTAATTTTTGCTTCAACCATCTAATGTAATTTAGATAACTCAAGAGGAGAAGGAAAATCTATTTTACTTACCCATGTTTTTGTTTACTGCATTTATTCATCCTTCCTGATATTCCAAGACTTCTTTGTGGATCATTTCCTTTCTGTTTAGGGAAGTTCTTTTAGCCATTTATGATTATTATTATTTTTGTTATTATAGGCCTGTTGACAATACATTTTCTTAGTTTCACTTCATCTGAAATTCTCTTGCTTTCGCCTTCATTTTTGAATGGATGTTTTCACTAGACATAGGATTCTAGGTGGACAATTTTTTTCATGCGGCACTTGAAAGATGTCACGCCACTTCCTTCTGGACTCCATGATTTCCAATGAAAAACTCATTGTTTTTCAGATTATTTTTCCCTTATAAGCAAGGTGTTATTTCTATGTTTTCTTTTTGTTTTGTTTTGTTTTGTTTTTATCTTTAGTTTTCAGAAATTTGGCTAAGATGTAACTTGGTGTAGATTTTTGGAGTTTATCCTGCTTAAGTTTTGCTCATCTTCTTGAATCTGTGTTTTATGACTTTTGCCAAAAAGAGGAAATTTCCAGCCATATTTCTTCACATATTTTTCAGCATTGCTTTTGTTCTTTCCTTCTGGTATTCTGAAGACAAAAATGTTAGATCGTTTGTTATAATCCGTTAAGTCGCTGAGAATCTGTTCATCTTTTTTTTTCTGTTTATTTTCTTTCCATGTTCAGACTGGGGAATTTCTGTTGTTTAACTTTCAAGTTTATTGATTTTTTTTTCTGTCTCTCATTCTGGTATTGAGCCCATCAATTATGTGTTTTGTGTTGATCATTGCATTTTTCAGTTCTAAAATTTCTAACTTTTTACAGAAAAATGTTTGTTGATCTCTAGAATATAAAACTGTGATATAGTAAAGAAGATAAACTTAAATTTAGCCAAAAATTAGATTCTATTTCTTTAAAAAGAATAAAACTTTGGTGAAACTGATTAAGAAAAAATAAAAGACTTAAAAATATTAGGAATAAAAATGGAGATCAAGAAATAAACACAGCAGAAATCAAAAAACAATAAGAGGGCACTATAAAGAACTTTATACCAATAAATTACAAAATAGATAAAGTGAATAATTTATATGAAAAGTGCAAATTATTAAAATCAACTAAAAAAGAAGTAGATGATTTCTTTTTCTGGCAGTATGGTTGACTAGATATGCTCAATGATCCTTCTGCTAAAATAAAATTAGTTCTCAGACAAAGTATGACACGTATAATATTTAGTTCATTTTCTGGCTCTTTTTCTAGAAAGCAAGATAATCACTAAGGGCCATAACAAATGAAAGTGAGTTAAATCCTAAGTAGTGGGAAACTGGAAAAGGCTGTCATTCTGAGACAAAGTTGTGAATTCCAGGCAAAGTAAAGAAGCCAAACCTAAGACTCCTGCATAAAACCAGGAACCCTTTAATGTGTGAAAGTAGTCTCAGGTCAGTGGAGTCTGACAGTTATTCTAAGAAGTGAATAAAAATCTTCTCTGAAGGAAAGCCTCCCTAATTAATGCTTATAGATTAATTAAACAAACACACAGGGAAATAAGTCATTTTGATTGAGAAGCAGAAGATTTATATACTCAAGGAATTCAGATATTGGAATTAATAAAAATGGAATAACTATTATAAAATGTTTAAAGAAATCCCTATGAATTAAAATGAATATGTAATGAGAGATAAGTAAAAAGAAAAGGCAGATATTAAAAAGAATCAAATAGAACTTAAAGTATGAAATATAATTGAAATATATAACTCAATGAATGGTTTAGAGCACATTAGTCATAACTAAAGAAATCATTAGTTAACTTAGGAAATAATATATATTGCAGCAAAAACAGACAAGGAGCTAGAAAATATCAATGACATTATGAAACCTGAAGGATAGAAGGAGTAGCTCTAATATGTGTCAAATAGGAATCTCAGAGATAGAGAACAGAAAAAAAGGAAGGAGATGATTGCTGAGAAATTTCTAGAACTAATCAAAAACATGAATTCACATATACAAGAAACAAAATGCACATCAAGCAGGATAAGTTAAAGGAAACCAGTGTGGTTTGCTTGTAAGGAAACTTGAGAACAACAAAGATGAAAAGATCTTAAAAACAGACGGAATAACTAAATATCTACCTACAAAGGAATGACAAATTGATAGACTTTTCAATACCAAAAATTGAAACCAAAAGACAGTGGAATATCATCTTCAAGCCGCTAAGTGAAAATGCCTGTCAACCTAAAATGAGTGCAGCGAAATTATTTTTCAAGAACAAGGGCAAAAAAATATATATTCATTTTTTTCCCCCCAAAAGGAGAATTTATGAACAATAGACTTTCGCCTAAATAGTGAGGACGAATTTTAGGGTAGAATAAAATGACAAATGAAGGTCTGAGATAAAGGAAGGAATGATGAGCTAAGAAACCGGTAATTATGTAGGAAATGTAAATAAATACTGCCGGTATTTAAAAATATATTTACTTCGTGGGGTTGAAAAGAAGAGCATAATTAAACTACTAATAAAATGGTGTTGTAAGCCAGAAAATATATGTCGTACTTCATATACTTCTGTTAATTTTTAGCTCAAACAGCAAAAAGGTAAATATTTAAAACATAATAAACTAAATTGATTTAATTGATACATAAAAGACCATGCACCCCAAAATGAGACAATGTACATTTTAAGCATGCATAAAAGATCTAGAAGGAAAATGTTAGAAGAATGTTTTTATGACCTCTAATTAGCAAAATATTTCTTAGAAAATATGCAAAAAGATATTAGGCATAATCTGCACAAAGTCAACCACTTTTTATCTAAAACTTCTCTGGAAATAGCATTGTCCACTGTCAAAGAAACACTCAAGGCCAGTCAGCTAATTGTGTCTAGTAAAGTCTAAAACTTTCCAGTACACAATAGGTGGTGTCCTGTCATAAGTTCCCTTCCTTTAAAACAAGAGCATGGTGTCGAATGTTACTAAGAACCTTTTAGTGTTTTTTAACCAATTTAAAGGAGATTTTATTTAAATCTTAAGAGATAATTATTTCTAACACATAGGCTATATTCATCAGTTTTTATTGAGTCATATTGAAAGTAGACGCTGCATTGTCAACATTTCTTAATTGCTTACACAGCATCTGTGCCACTCTTATCAGTTCTAAAGGGTCCCAGACTCTCCTTTAGGATATTCTCTTTATTGGGTAGCAGCCATGCTCCATCTTAATCCCCAAGATAGTGCACACTACTTTATATAAATCAGTATATAAATCTGTCAGTCTAATCATGTTCCGTTTACCTCAGTGATTGGTTCAAGAATGAGCAGAAACCCAGTCTAGGCAATTAGCTCAAGACTTACTTTCCTCCGACTTGGAATCCAATTTGGGCAATATGTGGATCGTGGTGCTCTGGATGTGATGCTGGATGCTGATGCAACATTTTAATTCTATGAGGGACAAAGATATGAGGTTGAGTAGAGTCGTTCATTTATTCATTCAATAAGCATTTGCTGTGCTTAATAACTGCTGGGCCTTGAGAAAAAGCAAAATTTTATTCAGCAAACTCTAACACTGAGGATAATAAAATGATTGATAGCTGCCATACTTAATTGGAAACAAAGATCATCTCTTAAAACTTCATCCTTGTATCTAAGAGGTTTTTTTGTTTTGCAATCAGGAATTGTAGTTTCAGGAAAAAAAAAAAAAAAAGACAATGAAATCGTTGTATGAAAGGTTTCTTTCAAACTTTTCTCAATCAACAGTTTTTATCCCAATCATCATGATGCTGAGAGGCTTCAGAAACACAAATGACTCTGTGTTAGACCAAGTACTTGGCCTCAGGAAGATGAATGATCAAATCTACTCACCATATGATTATAAGGGTCAGGTAGTTTAAAAAGAAATTACAATCTGAATTGAACCAAGGATGAACAGTGTTGCTATTGAGCTACAAATCCCAGCTAATAAGCAAAACCTTATAAAGAGAGGTTAGTGTTTGGGAAACTGCATGTTCTTGCAGAAGGGCAAAGCTTTTGCAATATAAATAGTTGTAAGTGTGCTAGCTTTCATCTTTGATGCCTTAACTCTCAGTGTTTAGACTTTTTGTATCCAGGGCTGGATTGAGAATGTTAGAAGCGTCAAATACTGAAAAGATTGTGATGACAACTCCATATGTAATTCAAAAGAACATTTCTTTTTTTCAAAAGGTCATAAAACTCACATAAAAACAAGTTAAAATTAATTTTCCCCCCTATATTTTCTTTGAAATATTTTACAAATTCATCACAGTTAAACTTTTCTTAGTCATTTCTGGTTCATTTGTCTGCTTTGCTGGTATCCTAAGCACTTAATTAACCTCTTGAGTAGTAATTCAATATTACCAATATCTATTAATCTTTCTGAAATTTCTGAAGTATAGATGAAGGGGAAGAATGTTATTTCTGGGAGGAATCTGATCACTCATAGCAAATGGTGTTCTTTGACTCAGGATCCTCTAGACTTATTTCTTCCTGAATAGTTCTACTAAGGATAAACCTTTAACCCCCCAAATATTATACAATGACTAAGTAATATGGGTTTTAGAAAAACAGGCAGGGCTTATCTTGGTACTATATAATGTTTGGTTTAAATTAAATGTTATTGGAGGAAAGACTTAGCTATGCAAGGTTCATTGAGATTCACAGATCTGGCCTTCTGCTGATTTTCTTTTCCAAGATTTGGTAGTAAAGGGCCTCAGAGAACTAGGGTGAGGTTGAGCCAGTTATTTTTGACTAAATAAAGATAAATGCTTAAGATCTACTCTTTCAAAATCCCCAAAGCTATTTATGATTTATTAAGTAATACTATTTAATCTTTAAAAAGAAGCATTGTATTAAGATCAAATTAAAAGACCAACAGCTCTCACTTAACAATTCCAATGTGACATTTTATTTTTCTTCTTCTCCTCCTCCTCCTTCATCTTCTTAATCTAAAAATCCTCTTGAGTTCTATAGACTAAGAGCAAAAAAGGATTTGACTCTTTTTGTAGAATGAACCATTAACTGGAAAGAAAAAAATCTTAGTTCCTTGACTTTATCTTTCAAGGTGTTTTATTTAATTTTTGTTTCTCTGCTTAAGAATACTTCCAAATTATCTGATTTAATGGCATAATTCTCTTTTATATAATGACAATTTACTATTTAGAAGACCTTCCTTTTTACTGAAACGTAATTAATTATTGAGGAGAAACAACACACAGACAGAACACACAGGCAAATATACACTACAGTGGCACAATTTCATCTGTTGAATAATATATTTAAGTCACTGCTTTCCTTTGGGTCATCGATTATACTAAGTTCTTAGCTTCTTTTCCCTTGTAATTCCTTTAAAAGTTATTGAGGGATATAGAGAAAGTAGTTACTAGGAAGAGGACAAATAGCCTTTTAATAGCAATATTTTAAGGGGATAAAGTAAGTAGTTATCTTCATTTAAATTATAACATGCAACTGGAGGATCTCAAAAGGAATGAAAATACTATAACTGAACCATAATACTTCTTAGCTTACAATGGGGCCATTCCCTAGGCCCCTTCCTTTTAACCAGAACATAGATAAGTTTTTTTTTTTTTTTTTTTTTTTTATTAAGATTCTCTTCAGTGGGTATTAGCATCAATTCCATAGCTAAAACCACCAGAGAGAGAAACCATACTACTTTTTCTTTATAATAATCATCATAATGTAACAAAAAGTTACACTGGGTAGGTTAAACAGGCAAGGAAAACTTTAATCAAGACTATTGCAATAAGAGGGAGAGATTGAACTCCACTGAAACAAAGGTGGGAGAGTTTTTGAGCACTCAAATGAGCTCATAGTAAAGTACTGGAGGACATTAGTGAGAGGTTGGTCAATTTTATTAGGCCATCTGTGTTTGTTAATTGGTGCTTATTGAGGTTAGGCTTTTGGAGGAACCCCAGTCACTCTAGCTCTTTTCTTGCTCGTAAAGAATAATATTAATAGGAAAAAAGAAAATAAAATAAGACTAGGTGTAACAAGACAGACAGTAAAAATGTCACCTTTAGGGCCAATAGGAGTTCGGTGTCAACCAATAGTACGGGGGAAGGAGAGGGATAATGGTGCATTCATGTAGTTAGCATTTTTCCTAGATTCTTCCTCAAATGATGCAGTGAAGAATCACAGGTCATCGAGATTTAATAGTTTTATTTAAAATATACTTTCGAAAGACAAAGAATGCCCCAAGAAGACACATGGTCCTAGCACTGTAAAAACACAAAGGGGCTAAAATGGCCACAAAAGGGCAAAAAGACCACAAAACACCACCAAAAAGAGAGAGAACCCAGAAAGGCCAAAAAGGAGGGGGCAAAAAAGGGGAGCCCAGAGGGCAAAGGGAGGGGATCCAAGAAGGGTAAAAAGGAGCACAAAGGGGAACCCAGAAGGGTAAAAAGACCCAGAAGTGGGAATGTCTGCCTTGTATTTGGGCTGTGATGAGGTGGTTCCAAAGGCATTCCTAGGTGTTTGGCAAGTGAGGTCCTTTTGATTGACACCTGGCTGTTATAACTTTGCCTAGTGCACATGCGTGTACCCAGAATTTGACTACCATTGGGGTGTTCTTTGGGCGGTTTCTAGGCTGAGCCCTATTCCTTTGTTACCCCTTTGCTCATGTCTGACTAGCTACCTAACATTACTACTTCTATTTAAAAACACACTAGTGTTTATAGTTATTGTGACAATGAAATAAAAATAGATAAAAGGTATCTAGATGAGAAACGAAGAAATAAAACTGTCATTTCTTACTGATGATATGACTGTTTCTGTAGAAAAATCAGATGGAATCTACAAAAAAGCTACTAGAACAATAGAGAAGTTTTGCAAATTTCAGGATGCAAGATCGATATTCAAAACCAATTGTATTTCTAAATACTAGCAATTGACAGTTTCCAAATGAAATTAAGAAAATAATTTCATTTAAATCAACATCAAAAAGAATAAAAGACCTAGGGCTAAATTTAACAAAGTATAAGACTTGTATACTGAAAACTATAAAATATTGCTGAGAAAAATTAAAGATATCTAAATAAATGGAGATGTAGTTTGTGTTTACTAATTGATAGCTCAAAATTTCAAGATGACAATTATCCCTGAATGGATCTATACATTTAATGCAATTACTGTTAAAATCCCTCTAAGAATTTTTGTAGAAACCCACAGGTCGATCCTAAAATTTACATGGAAATGCAAAAGACCTAGAGTAGCCAAAACAATTTTGAAAAAACAAAAAACAAAAAAATTGGTGACCTTATTCTACCTGATTGCAAAGCTTAAAAGCAGTTATCAAGACAAGATGGTATTGGCACAGGAATAGGCATATAGATCAATAGAAGAAACTTTATAGTTTGGATATACATACTTAAATTCATGGTGAGTTGATGTAATTAATTTGAACTTCATCAAAATTAAAAATTTTTGTGTCTTCTGCATCTGTCCCTGTAGGGTCAGCCTTTGCTAAGTCATAGCCTAAATGGGAATCAGGCAACAGCTTGTGTGAGACAGACCAGAGCCAGGTGGGTAGGTCTTCTTTAAGGTGAAAAACTCACAAAATATTATGAATACAAAATTAGCTGTGAAAGTTAGTACTAAGAATGAGAAAATAAATCACAAAAAAAAATTTAAAAAACTTTTTTAAAAGCAGGTAATAGCACAAACATTACAAAATCTAGAAAAACAGTAGGCCATGATGATAATAATGATGATAATGATGATCTGCCAAAAACCTCTATGACAATTTTTTTTTGCCTACACACACTAGATTATCTCTTCATATGAAAAAATATTATAATGTTTTCTCTAGGAAGACTAGAAATATAGTCGATCTTTCCTTTTTCATGATCGATGGAAATTGAGTGATCAGAAAGCTTTTATTCAACTTCATTGCCTGTTACCAATAATGCCACATCTGAATTTCTTGCTCAGTCAGTGTTTAGGAAAATCATGGGAAAACTCCAACCTGTTGATATCACTAGATATGGACCCTTGGGATTCCTACCACAACAGATGATCCCCTTGGTTTAGGTCTTCCCACTGGTCAGTACCTGAGATGGTGAACAGAAAATATTCTTGAATCCTGGGTCATTGTGGCCCACAATCAAGGAGACATTGCCTTGGTCCTTCTCCTTGGGGTCAAAGATAGGGTCCAGAGGTCTGAGGTTATGTCTAGGAGCCCATTGTAGCCCACAATCAAGGAGACATTGCCTTGGTCCTTCTCCTTGGGGTCAAAGATAGGGTCCAGAGGTCTGAGGATATGTCTAGGAGCCCAGGATGATATGAACGTATTCCTGGAACCCTGCTAGTTCCACTATAATCCCAGTACCACTCCAAAACTGTAGAGTGTGAACACCATGTAAGGCAATACTTCCTGTCACCTGGGCATTGCTAGGGTTCAATTCTTCCTTTGTTACCCAGAGAACACAAAACGCCTTAACACAGGTAGAAGTAGGAGGCCCTAAATATTAAGTTTCATTAACAACATGGTAATCTATAAATCTACCTCTGACCTCAGCTGACATCTTTCTGAAGGGTGTCCATCGTCCAAGGCCAAACATCCTCAACGTTTCTCTGTCACGGAATATTAGAAGGCAAACAGCATAACATTCCTACAAAAGAACTTGAAATCATTCAGAGTTTTGATATTTATTCAAATGGAGATATGTTGATGGACAGACTGAGAAGAGTGAGAAGGACAGTGAATGTAGAAGTGAAGATAGATTTCAGGGAGGAGCAAGAAGGGACTCCGGGAAAAAAAATCCCTAGTATTAATTAAACTGGTAGTTAGACTCATCAACAGTTCTTGAGTAGTTTATTTTGGAGCATGAGGCTGCACTAGAAAGAGAAGAGAAGACCAGAATGAATTACCACTGGGCTATTTCTCTGCTGTGAGAATTTCTCTTTGAAAGAAGTGGACACAGGGAGAGGGCAATGCTTTCTGATTGACCAAGAAAGCAATCAACACTAGAGACACATTGCAGACAGTGGGGATCTCAGGCAGGAGATAGCAGAAATGAAAGCATGAAAGGTGTCCCAGGATAGCACTGGCCTTGTCCCGATCTGCAGGGCCATGAACATATTTTAGCTGAAGTAGCCAGCACTATTTGAAGGCCAAGAAACTGCAGGCAGGAAGGAAGAGCTCTGGCAGCTGCAGGGAGAAAGCAAACCCCAGGGAGATTACACTGGAGTCTTTATCACCCTTTGGGTGTCCTAGCATCCCTGCGGCTGCTGGGGACCCTGGGTCAGATAGCTTTCAGAAAAGCAAAACATCTTCTGATACAATGTGACCAATGAGCTGGCTCCAGTTGCATACAACACATGCTTTCTGTTTCCTGGAAAATTCCAGACAGGCACAAGAAGAAAAGTCCTAAAATTTTCTCACTTGATAAATGGAGACTATTAATCTATCTATCAAATTTAAGATATGAGATACTATTGGTGGGACTTAGGGGAACACCAAGGGACATATTCTGAATTGCTTTCACACTAAAAATTCTCCAGGAAAATCTACCTACACTGAGAGTCATTTGACTCCCTTCAGACTAAGAAGTGATCAGAAATACAGTCCTCATTTTTCATTAAACTGCCTCTAATGAAGATGTGCTATTGTTCTGTTTCCCACCAGAGTTTCCTAGAACACATGGCAGAGATGGAGTTTGCTTCTTGTTCCTATTGGCCAGCCAGCAGAGGGAGTGAGAATAACAAAGTTTATACCTCCTAAACATAACCATCAGCTAAATCACCATTAGGTTATGATTTCATATCAGTACATAAAAACAATGATTGTGAAACTATCCGTATTCATTTTCATGTTTATAAAGGTAGTCCATGCTTACTTTTAAACAATGTAAAAATACAGAAAATAGAAAACTAAAGTTTTCCAGTTATCCCCTTTCCTAATAAATATTGCTTAAGAGTTTAGTTTATACACTTCCAAAATTTTTTCTGTATAGACATAAACCTCTGTATCTATATGTATGCAACTAAAATCTTTCCACGTTTTCTAGGATATCTGGGTCATATTTTATGTTGATATCCAAATAAAATAGCTTGAGGGTCACCATCCTATGTAGTTTTGGGAATCTAGCATTTTCTGCAGTTGTTTCGCTGACTCTTGAGCAGAATGCTAAATATGGTGATTATTTATTACTTCTTGCTCTTGATCTGTTCCAAACTCAATTGCTTATTGGT
This sequence comes from Rousettus aegyptiacus, assembly GCF_014176215.1. NCBI lineage: Eukaryota > Metazoa > Chordata > Mammalia > Chiroptera > Pteropodidae > Rousettus > Rousettus aegyptiacus. Next base: position 161,149,876 of record NW_023416284.1, on the reverse strand, counting down.
TTGTGTTGCTACTCTCTGGTTTTCTTTTTCTGAAAACCTGAACACAGGCTCATCTCCTTGTTTTTCAAGGCTTAACGTAGATATTGTCGTGCGACATCAAATTTTACTGAAAATAAGGGGTTTTGAAGAAGATACAGAAATTAACCCTTGCTCACATTATGCTTTACATTTAACTTCTACTTAGTGATAGTTCATGGCCCTGTGCTATTTATGGCAATTAGTAATCATTATCATTATGATACATATCATCTTTCATGGGTAACACTCATAGTGTACTTACTACGGATGAGGCATTGTATCTTCACAACAACCACGTGAAGTAGTTATTACCACCATCATTATTTTACGGATAAGAAATTGATTAAGAAAAGTTAACTTATCCATGCTCACACAGCTGACTAAAGTGTGGAGAAGTTTTAAACCCGGACTGTCTGGGTTTAGTGGATATGTACCACGTTCTTATCAGTATGGTATTCTGTCCCCATGCCTTCATAATTATCATAAATGCTGCTCATCCTAGTGATTATTCATGTTTTACATAAAAATCAGTCCCACTTGAATTGTATCCTATCTCACAGCTACAGCATTACTATGGTCTCTATCCCATCTTCCAAAACCTCTCTTCTTTTTTATTTTAAATTCTTACTGTCTCCCTCCAAACAAATTATTCTTTTTCCAATGCCCATTTTAGCCTTAATAATTTAGAATAACCCTGAGTCTACCTTAATCCTCCTTAAGACTCACTTTGGCATTAAGATAAATCAATGTCCATATTAACATTCTTCAGCCCCGTGACTTTTCTATTACCTTTTTTCCTCATGTTTTTTCTGACTGAAAACTTTTCTTCTTCAATAAGGGCAACTTGTTGGAGAACTCTAAAAATCATAGTCTCTACAAAGCCTTGTCTGAATTATGCTGCTCTGAGTTATGGGTTATTACCTCAGAGACTAAACAATGGTTAAAGCTACCATTAAGTTCCCATGATGTCAGCTTCACAAACTTTGGAGTATGCGGACTCACACACTTCTCAAAAGATATAAAAATCGACTACATAGAAGGATTAGGACAAAAACTTATTCCTATTCCTTGAAAAACACTAAAATCCATGCCTTGTTTCCAGAAGACAAAGATACTTTGCCTCTGAACTGTTAAGTTAGAGTTTCATAAAGTATAGTTGATAGACCCTAAATTAGAATAACCTCCCTCTGGTACTCATTACAATGCAGGTTTCTGGGCCTGTGTAAAGCTTACAGCATCAGAAATCACTGTTTGGGGCCTACGAATCTATATTTTGACCAACTTCCTAGGAAATACCAAAAGGCTACACTGTACTAGACATCATCTTCTCTCATTGCCGCTCCTCCAATTCCTGTCTTACTCCTGTGTTATTGGCACTACAGGTGCCTCTTGCTCTCTAGCCCTGGTCCCCTGGATCTGCACCTTAGCATTGCTCTTTGAGGCCCACTGCTTGACTATATTTTTCAAGGGAGGATGAGTTTGTTGAGATGCATCCTCCTGTAGCTCTGCTGTTTAGCAACTAGAGCCCATGCCCGCTAAAACTCTCACTCCTGTCCGCAGCTCATCTACACTGGAAGAGGCCTGAGGTACTGAGGAAGATTGTAGCATTCACCGATGGTTTTCTTGTCAAAATATCATCATTACCTAAGTCACATTCTTCTCATAACATGTGACTATGGTTCTGTGCCACCTCTCTCTAACCTCTTACAGGTATGGAAAACCCAAAGCAAGCAAATAAATAAACAAATTATATATTCAAGTTATCTTTAAAACTATTTTAGTTTACCAAAATATTGGGAAGATTTGTATAACTTCCAAAAAAGAAAGCCTTTCCTGTCTCTCTACTGAATCATCCATCCAGCAATAATATTTATTTAAAAAATAATGCCAATTGTGTTTCTCAGGTTCCACATTGGTTTTACTTTTAAAGTCTCCCTAAGAAAAATCATCATCAATTATTTTTTATATTTAAAAAAGAGAGGAAGAAAACCTTCATAATGATTTTTCTACATTTATCTTTCCCATTTTGGGGAGTCAGCATGAGAAAGCAAGACAACTGCATATATCTGGGCGTGGAAGTACATAACAGTTAGTAGGCACATTCTAATGGATGTACTGTCTTATGACATACTCTTTATTTTTTTTGAAACTTGTGTTTGAATCTTCATGGGGTACATGAGTCCATCACCTCCCTAATAACAATAATAACAATAATAACTAATAGCTTTAAAAAGATCGAATCGAACACTTTGACTTGAATGGAGAACTTGGCTCTGACACATCAAAAAAGAAATTCTTCTGGAAAAAATGCTTTTTCCACTGTGTATAGCAGTGAAAGGGATTGCTTTCTCTTCTCAGCTACTGTAGAGGGTCTCCCAGGACTTAAATAGGCTATTGGTTCAATGGAAAGCTTCAGTGAGCAGAGTGACTCTTCGTTCAGTCCAAAGACCTGCCTGGTGATAGTTCAACAGTCTGTGAGTCATGTTGGCCTGCCTTTATTTTAATCCCTTAGAGGCATGCTTTTTTTGTTCCTGTGTAGATACATGACTATGGGTACTTTTGGCCATGCTTACAGAGATTCATTTATAATCTTAGCATTGGAATATTGGAAAACTATTTTAACTGGTTTATAGTCTTGAGGATACTTGTGGTATTACAATTCTTAAATATATTTATGTTTAAAGAATCAAGCTTATGCAAGATGAATGGAGCAAGCCTGACACACAATTAATACATATTTTAGCTTCAAATATAATAACATGATTTTTCATTAAAGAAGAACTGGAAAGATTGAATGATATGTTGAATTGTTTATTCCTAGTCTAAAAAGAACTCAGTTAAATGTCTTTTTTTTTTTGGTAGGCCTCATTACTGGATACCTAATTTGATTCATTTGAAGATAGGTTAATGAAGCTAGGTCAAAAAGAGAGATCACAAACAACTATCAATTCGGTTAACTAGTCTAGGAAATAACTAATTTAATTATTGAAAAGCATATTGTAAACCAATAAATAAAAGAGTTAGAGATATCAAATATCTAGAATAAAAGCACAAAATATAAAATATTAGAAAATATTAAATTTGCTTTCTAAACCTCGTGACAATTAAGAATAGAAATAATGTTTTCTGTTTGCAGCATCGGATTTTGTTTAAAATAATATTCCACAGTGATGATAACTACACCATTTGGCGCCATTCGAATAATGAATATGATCGAATGAGGAACTTTTGACATTTGAAAATCAACATATTAATAAAACTTAATATGTTGTTTCTATGTATTTAAAAAGATTCAGAAACATTTAAGTAAACTTTATGTTTATATTACCATGTTTCAATTATATTTTTCCTAAAGTTTATTAACTATAAACATTCTAAATCAAGCTTTATTTCCAGAACAGGTAACAATCACAATTCTTTTACATTATATTTGAATTTGAAACATTTTTTTTTAACTTACGAATGATTTAAAAAGCTAACGAAAGGTGAAATAATTGCTATGTTTGTAATTAAGAAACAAATTATGAGTTGAAAAACAAACGATTTGTGCATTTGTATCCAAATATACAAAAAAAGAGAAACACATAAAAATATTTTTCCCAGTTATTGTATTGATTTTGTAATGTAGAATGTGGTATTAAATCTTGTGCAGAACATTATGGATATAGATGTTTTACCCGTATGACCTTGGAATTTAAAAAAATTTTAAACAGAATAAGGTGGTTCTGTTAGGGATTTTCATGTTTATATTTAACCCTTTACCCTTTACTCTTAACCCCCACCCCAAATATTTATTGAGTCAGTTGATACATATTTGTCAATTTTAGTTTGGAGAGAGCAACTGGATGAGTATAGTTAATGAAGAGTCTCAGGCACTCACGTTCCAGAACTTCCAGTTCAGAAGGAGAGCCAGAGCTGGGAGTGAGATTCATAGGGGTAAAGGATTGCTATCTCTTGGGACAGGAAATCAAGTCTTTTCTCTTATATTTTAGAAGATGTCCTAAGAAAAAAATATATCTTCTCTCAAGTTTATACTTGATTGAGGCACGTCCCACAAAACTAAATTTTTGGATATCTACATGGAAGGGGTTACAGTCCTACTGTATCTCTGGTCTTCCCTTATTGCCTTTCCTTTTTTTCAATCACAATACTCCATCCTTCAACAACATTGCTATCTCTAATTATATATTATATGTAAGTACATTAAATAAAGAGAGTGAACCCAAGTTCATCCTTATTATTCAAATTTATGGATTCTCTAAAGGTTAGCACAGTCTTTTTCTTCTCAACCTCTACTGAGGCCTGAGTCTCTTTGTCTTCTCAGCTCTTCACCCTATTACCAAAAACAAAAACAACAAATAAATATTGCTAATTTCTCTGTATCTGTATATAAGTTTTGTATTCGCTCATGCAAGATTAATTTTGCTCAGATTTCCTGGAAGACAATAGCTTAAGTACGTATTAAAATGAAATCTGCAAGTACAAATATACAAGGGAAATTTTCTCCAGGAAAATTACATTCACTTAGGTTTTGTACCAACTCAGAGGAAGCTGTTCCATGTGCAGAAAATATAGAAGTCTGACAATTTGATCTCAGGACTGCTGGTCGAATGAATGAAAGTATACCAATCTACTGTCCCTCCCTCTATGTCTGTTCATATACATACTTTCATTTGCCCCTGTGTATACTCTGAAAACCTTCTAATAAACTCTAAAGAGTCTAAACTCATTTTCAGAAGGGGTAAGTTTGCCCCAATAAAACAATATATGACTACCTCAGGGAAGGAAAATTTGGAATGTTTTATATGTAATTGAGAATCGTATTAACTGTTCCATTGAAATTGGCAATAACGATAATAGTATCCTCATCATTAAAATACAGTGTGGGGAATTGGTTCATATTTTATTTTTAAATTTTCTATTTTATCATGAAAAAAAACCTTGAGAATAAAAAATATTTTGGTCTATTTTAGTAACCAAACTGATTCCAAGTGATTTTGATTCTCATTGTATCACTTCACCACCCTGACAGCTGAATTAACCTAAAACCAACAAAAAATTTTTAGTGTAATTGGCTTAGCTCATTTGCCATGTGGAGATCTGACAGTCAGCCAAATAACAGTTTCATGGTGTATTTAAAACATCCATATGTCTAGGAATCAGAAGTGACCTTCTTCTCCCTAGTTTAGTCAAGTAAATATTTCCTAGTAGCATTTCTAAAGACAATATTGCTTAATTTAAAAACTGACTGTTTCTTTGTTTTCCCTTTAATACACTAATAGGACATGTTTGATCAGTGTTCTTCTGGCACAACACAAATCTGTAAGAGAGAAGCAAGGAATGAGTCTAATTAGGTCACATTTTTGTTATTTGGAAACTAACATTCTTCTCCAATTTAATGCTTACAGTAATAAACAGCTTTTATTTTTTTAGTGAAGACTAGCCAAATAAACATTATTTTTTGTGTGCATGTGGAATTGAAATTAACATAAAAGGTCAAGGAGAAAGAAAATTCTTAAAAGCCTCTGTATTCAGTCTTCTTTCTGTAGTTTTCTAATATTACTATATGTGGGAGTCTTTTTTCAAAATTTAATATTAAGAGAAACAGGGTTCACAATATCTAAATTAAACATTAGATGAGGTGATGGAGGAAATGCTGAACCTAGATAAATGGACATAGTTGTGAAATTTACACCCCTTTTCCAGTTTTGGAGCTCTTGAAAAGGGTTTGTTCCAATAATAGAGGGTTTGTTCTACCTAAATAAGATTTAAGAAATAGTTGAGAGATAGTGAATTTGGGCCGAAGCAAACCCTGTCTAGAAAAAAATGGGCGACTCAAGGAATTTTACGAGCCCAAATTTTTCAGGGATTAAGAGCCAGAAGAATTCTAAAGACATGAAGAGGAATAGAAATGAATGGGAGAGAGAGCATAGCACACTGGAGAACTGGATCTTCATAGCTGGTACAGTTGGGAGACATGGAAGCTTTGGGAGATAGTGGAGTATAATGAAAGAAGGTTTTATCAAGATAATGTGACTGAAGCTCAGGCTAAAATATTATCTACTCCTTTACTAATGCTACAAATATTTGTTGGACACATAATATTTGTTCATCACTGACTCTTCTTGGGTCATGGAACACAGCAGTAAACTAATCAGAACACAATCGTTGATCTTAATAGAGTATATGTTCTAGTTGAAATATAGACAATTAAAAACAAAATCATTAGTATGTTTAATAGCGATAAGTGCTGAGGAGAGGGAGAGGAAAGCAGAGAAGAAGGAGAGGAAATCTGAGGGAAAGGCTTAAAAATTTTGGATAAGATGGACCACAGAAGGGACTAGCAAGTGAGGCAGGAAAGTATCTGTGTGTTTATTTCATGGCCAATTCTTCTGTCTTTGAGACTATGATGGACCAAAAAATTGTTAACATTCCCTTTAGAAAACATCTTTAAATGCTGGATACACTATAACAAATGCCATGTGTATTTGATTTCTATTGCTGTATAACAAATCACTTAATGGATTAAAACAATAGTAAACATTCATTATCTCTCACACTTTTTGCAGATCAGGAATTCAACAGTGGCATATCTGGGATCTGCTTCCAAGGTGATTCCCTCACATAGTTAGAAAGTTGATGCTGGTTGTTGGTGGGAAGCCTCAGTTTATCCCTATGTGGGTCTCTCTACAGGCTGCTTGAAAGTCCCTGCAGCATGATGCTGCTTTCCCTAGAGTAAACAATCCTTGAGAAGGCCAAGATGGAAGATACAAAGATTTTATGACCTACCCTTGGAATATACACATCGTCATTTCCACATTATCCTAATGGGCCCATGGCTCAACCATGATTCATTGTGGGAGGGAACTACGCAAGGATGTGAATACTAAGTAAAGATCATTGAAAGTTATGTTGGAAACTAGATACGGCACTGCTGTATATACATGTACACTAGAGAAATAAGGAAAGACACAAGAAACTAAAAATCTTAGTGCTAAGCAGCACGGAATTAATGGTAACTCCCAAAGGATTTGCCGGTCTCCATCTTCCTGGGTCTGAGGTATAACCTTTTAACCATAGCATTTATTAATAACTAAAGGTTAAACCCTCAAAGATAGGAATTTGGAATAAAAATCAAATAGTATAGTTGGAACCCTGAACATGTTGCACCCTTAGCAAAAATGGGACTAGAAGAATTTGTTTATCAAGAAGGGAAAATAATAAGTGCCATTTTTATTGGCCTGAATTCTGGTGGAAAAATATTATTCCTATCTAGTACATGTTTAATAAATATGAGCATACATTAGAAAATTATAAAGCATACAAGGAAATAAGGCATCATGAGTGAGACTCAAAAGAAACAACAAGCTACAGAATTGAATACTAGGATTTCAGATTAAAGGATTATGAAAATAAAATCTAATATAACTATTTTAAAATAGTTTTAAAAAATGAAATAAACATAAAATATGGTCAGATTTGAAGACTATAAGAACAATAACAACTGCAAACTAGAAATAAATAATATAATAATCAAAATTACAATTTCATTAGGACTTCCTATTAGAGCATGTTAGATAAAAGAGGTAAACAAATTGTCTCTTTAAAAAGCAACCATAAAACTGGACGAAAACACTATATAATCATTTCAATAAGTATAGGAAAAGCATTTGACAAAATCAATGCCATTTATGATAAAAATATCTCAACAAATTAGAAATTAATAGAGGCTTCCTCAACTTGATAAAGGGCATCTATAAAAAAAGCCCTATAGCTAACATGATACTTAATGAAAGAATGAATGTTTCTTCCCTAAGATCAGGAACAAAACAAAGATATCTACTCTGTTACTTCTTTCAGCATATTATCAGAGCCTTTAGAAAGAAATAAAAGGTATTTAGATTAGAAAAGAAGTAAAATTGTATTTATTCAGATGACCTGATCTTGTATTCAGAAAAACCCAAGGATTCCATTAGAACTAAAAAACAAATTCAGCAAGGTTGGACACAAGATTAATATACAAAAATCAATTTTATTTCTATATACTAGCAACAATCTGAAAATATAATTAAGAAAACAATTCCAGTCATAATTTCTTTAAAAAGAATTAAATAATAGGAATAAACTTAACAAAAGAAGTGTAAGATGGGTACACAGAAAACTATAAAATTTGGTTGAGAAAATTTGTAGAAGATCTAAATAGATGGAGAGGCATTTAATGTTTATGGATTGAAAGACTCAATATTGAGATGGCAATTCTATCCAAATTATCTATATCAGAAGAATTGCATAAATTGACAAACTCACCCTAAAATATCTATAAAAATGCTAAAGTCCAGAATAGCTAGAGCAATTTTGAAACAGCAGAAAAAAGTTGGAGTACTTAGAATTCCTGATTTCAAAGCTAATATAAAACTATAGTAATTAAGACAATGTAGTATGGGTATAAGAACAGGCCTATAAATCAGTGAAACAGAATTTAAAGTCCTGAAATAAATGTTTACATTTATGGTGAATTGATTTTCGGCAATTCTGCCAAGGCAATTATTTGGGGGGAAAGGATAATCTTTTCAAATAATAATAATAATAATAATAATGCTGGGACAATTGAATATCTACATGCAAAAAGAGGAATTTAGACACTTAATTTCACATCATACACAAAAATGAATTCAAATAGATCAAAGACCTAAATGTAAATGCTAAAATCCTTAATTTTTGTCCGGTGTGTTGTTTGCTTAGACTTCTATGAACTTGGCATATGTCTATCCTTAAACTCTCTCAGAAGTATAAATCCCATCTCAATACATCAATCATATCAGATACCCTGTCAGTTTCAGAGTTTTCGAAGTTCTCCTGGAGATTTCTGTTCTGTGCCAAGGAGAATTGATTTCTCTTTATGACAGAGTTGTCATCTTTGGATCTCTCTCCATCAAATTCTTGGGGGGGCTCTCCCTTCGTCTTTTCTCTCTCTGAGACCCTAATTGAGGTCTCTACAATCATCTTCTTTCTTGCTTCATTCCCAGAATATTTCTGAGAAAGTATGAATAGGAGATAAGTTTTTGATATTTTGCAAGTCTGGAAATTCTTTATTGGTATCCTCATCCTTAATTGGTCATTTGGCTGGGTCTAGATTTTTTAGGAATTTGATGGCCTTGCTCTAATGACTTCAAGCTTCCAGTTAACTATTGGGAAGTTTGAGCCATTTTGATTCTCACTTTTTATTTTTTGCAATTTTTGCCTTTTCTGGCAATTTTCAGATTGTTTTCACCCCATCTTTAATGATTTCCTGATGATGTTCTTTGGTGGTGTTTTATTTTCATCCTAGACTTAGTGGACCCATTTCTACAGTTCTGGGAAGTTTTTTTGAATTATTTGATAACGTTCTCCTCCCCAATCAAGTGACTGTTTCTTCCTTCTTTTTCTGGAACTTCTGTTATTTGGATAGAAACTTCTTTACTGATTTGATGTTATTAAAAATAATTATTTTACATCTCATTTTTATCTGTTTTGTTTTGTTTTTATTTGTTTTTGTTCTTGTCTTTGTTTTTTTGTTTTGTTTTTTGTTTTTTGTTTGTTGTTGTTGTTGTTGTTTTTGCTTAATATCTTGAATATTTTCCCCCCAATTATCTTCTAAACGTTCTTTTGAGCTTTTCATTTATGGCATTGTAAATCTCCCAGATTCATTTTATTGCCTGATTCTGCCTTTCTCATAGCATCCTGCTATTATTATTTCACAGATGCTATATTATTCATTAGCTCTCTGAGGATATCCATGGTAGATTTTTGTTGTATTTTGTTTTCTCAGGATAGTTTCCATTTCCTCAATTCATATTTAAAAATTTTCTGATGATTTGTTTTCTTTTGGGGGGTTGAAGTGTCTCTGACTTTTATTTTAGAATAGTAGAGGATTTTCTCAAGTATCTTGTGACCCTTCACAATTTACTTATACTGAAGGATTCAATGGGAACTCCTAGGGCCTTGTGGGACTTGTGCACTGTGGTTTTCATGATCTATGTGGCAGTTATATTGAAGAGTCCCCAACATCAATATGTTTAAGCTGGGTAAATTCTCCAGTGAATGATCTTTTCTTTCTGGAGGGTTTAAGTCAGCTCTCAGGGTTCTAGAAGCTAGAACCCTGACTGTAATCTGACATTCCTTACTTCACTTTTTTCCCTCTTCCCTTCTAGGACTCCCGCCCTCAGTGCTGCCTGCTCCCCTCACCCCTTTCCCAATTAGAGTTTCTCTGTTACCTTTTCCAGGGAATAAACTTTCAGTTTGGGGCTGGAATAGAAGAAGGTCTTTGGAATACAGGAGATTTCATTACCTAACTGCTTCCTAAATTTTCAAACTATCTTCCTCTTTTGACTGTCCTCTCCACCTCATCACCTTCACTCATAGCGATATCTGGAGTCCCCAGTGCTGGTCATTTGGAGATTCTGTGACATAAATTTCCTTTCTGCTGGACTTTCTCTATTCCTAGGTTAGGATTAGCTTTCTCAGATTTCCTAAATTAGTTAGCATTGATCCATATGCTTTATGGTTTCCAAAAGTCTGCTATTCTTTTCTCCCATTACATTTTCTTTTACTTTGTGGTTTTAGGGCTTTGAAAAATTATGGGTTTCGGGAGGGAGATCAGGCAAACCAAGGGTTCAGCTGGCATCCTTTATTCAAAAGTGTGTTATATTATCCTTTATCTCTTTTTGTGTGCCAGAAAGTTTTCACAATTTAATTGATTAGAAAAAATTCATGTTCAGAAATATGTACATTCAGGACAAGGCTAGAAGATCACTATTGGTGAGGAGAGTTATGTCTCCCAAGAATGATACTGTGATGTCTTCATGAACATATGGAACTACCTTTCCCTACCACACAGGAAAATTACATTTCTCCCAATCTCAAAAGAAATTGCTACCCTTTTCTTGATAAATATAAAGAGAAGTACTGCAACTTTTTTCTTACTACAAATTTTACTTCTACAATTTTTAAATATTTTTCAGAGTAGACATTAAATAGTAATTTGGTAAATCTAGCAATTAAAAATCAACAAAAATAACTCAAAACATTGGTTTTTAAACTTCTGAAATTAATAACCAGTTCAAAATGATTCCCTAGACTGTATTTTAACTTTTGTACAAAATGAATAGTTATCTAGGAACTCTTTCAGGAACTAGATTTTTTTTTTTTTTTCATTAGGTCAGAGGGCAGCATGATGCAGCGAGTTCTTTGTGAATGATGTCAAAGCCTTAGGCGGGGTCTACAAGTCTGAAGGGGCTTTATTCATCCAAGTCCAACTCAAGGGTCCCAAGCAATCACCACTCAAGAGTCAAGGGAATGAAAGGTCTGTCTCTACTTTCAGCGTGCTCCTTGATCCCCAATAGTAACTGTCTGTAGCTCTACTTGCAGGCGTGTCAGCCAGAGTGGGTGAAAATTTACACTTAAGGTCAAAGCTGCTGGTTTGGTTAGTCTGCTGGAAAATGATGTGAAACTCAGCTCATCCAGAGAGGCTGGGTGGGGCTTCTTCACCCCATCACACTTTCCCTTTGCTTTTGATGTTATTTGTTCTGGAACTCTTCACCTCTGTATTTACGGTTTAATGACATGCTGAAGTAGACTTCTTCTCTTACTAGAGTCAGTTGAGGTCAACAGGACTCTTTGCATGCTTTTAATTATAGGGCTTTTAAATATTCTCCTCTGCTTTCCTGTATGTCACTTATAGTCACTTTGGTTTTACTTTTCTTTCTTTCTACTCTCCTCCACTGATAGCTAATTTCAAAAATAGTCCTGCCTTTCATTAATGACCAATGGAATAGAAACAATAGGTAACTTCTAGAATTTTTAATTACAGATGTGAACTAAATGGACAAAAAGGAATCAATTTCAATTTCTCAAAATAGAATATATTTGTCATGCAAGGACAGGTGCAATGAGGTAAATAAACACTGGCTGGCTTGACTAATTTTCCATGGTTTCATTCTAGAGAAATTATTTCCAGGAGTAAAGAATGCTTATATCAAAGGCTTATTTATTTATTTTATATAACATGTACTCATATAGCACTTCCTAGTGCCAGGCTTTAAGGACTGTATAAGTATGACTTTATTTAATACTAACAATCTTATGAGATAACTATCAATTTTATCCACATTTTATAAGAGAACTTCCCTAAGTTGGTGGTGTTGGCAACTGGGGGCTGAGATTCAACTCTAGGTAGCTCTCTGCTCCGAGGTCCATGCTTTTCCTTTTCTAAAAATGTGAACTCATATCTCATTATCTATTGGTATACTTTACATATAGAAATTAAGCAAGGAGGGAGAGGGAGAGAGTAAAAGAGAGAGAGAGAGAGAAGAAGAGGAAGAGGAGGAGGAGGAGGAGGAGGAGGAGGAGGAGGAGGAGGAGGAGGAGGAAAAGGAGGAGGAGGAGGAGGAGAGAGAAGAGGAGCGGAGGAGGAGGAACGACTGTGCGTGAAGTGATTTGAGTAAATATACAATATAAGAAGCAGAAAATACTTACGTAACAAAGCTAATAATTCAAAATATCATACCTAAACATTCATTTGGTTGACTAAATTTGCTTCCTAATAAATTAATTTGATAAGTTTAAACATCTATGCTTTGGTGTATCACATAACAAAATTTATCAGCCTTTCAGACCTCCTTGAATATTATACTAGAATCCTGCTCAAAATGAGACATCTCCATTTGTTTCTTTAGTGCTTGAACACATTATTACTTTATGGTGGTTTAAACTTTGTGTCTTGGCTCTACTAAAAGTATCTTGATGCAGTTCTCTCTTATATAAATATTCTTTCCCCAAATTTTTGCTTTGTTTTAGTTATTCTCCATGTTTCGATAATTCTTACCACATGGAGCAAAACATTTCAACACTTTATTTATTTAGAAAAATAGAGGCCCTTAGTTTGTTCTTTCTTTGATGGAGGTCAAAATATACAAAAGTGACAATAATTCAAAAATGATATTATATTAAAGAGAAATGTGTCCCACATCCACCTCAAAAAAAAAAAGGATAAAAACTTGTCAGGTTTTGACTACCTACAATTTGATTCTTCTAATGCTTCTTGAGTTACTTAAATCACTAGACTGCAAGCTCAATGATGGGACGGGAAGTTTTGTTCAGTGAGATGGCCCCAGTATTTAGAAGTATAGGCATACAATAGATTCTCAAAAGTATTCATAAATAAATGAATAAAATAATGTTATGGAATGCAATCTAAATGAAAAACTCACAAATTTCAAACAAAAAATACTTAAAGAGCTTAATCTCAACAAATTAAATAAATTTTCTTTTATAAAGCTGTGTAAACATGATAGTTTCTTAGAAAGATTTTGCTTCACAAAACATGCAAATTTTTTTGTTTGCTTGTTTAGAAGTTCTAATGAAAATCAGCTATCCTAATAATTTTTTATCACTGGTAAAAATAAGGAAGCTTATAAATAAATAAAGGTAGCTATTCACAAACAGCTGAATAAAAAAATACTTCTCAATTATAGAATGCATACTATGAACATGTCTTTCTATTAAATATTTCAGTAATGTTTCTTAATTTTAAACTGTTCTTTCTATAAAAATCACAATTTTCTTAGACTTTGTTTTTAAAGTTCTGGTGGTCCTCAACCTAAAATTTGTCTGACAGATGGACATCTTTCTTCTAACCAAAACTGCACAGAGGTCTCCTCACAAATCTGAAATGATATCTCACCTACACATTAAAGTTTTATTTTAATCTTTAACTTTTACTCTGGATCTTTAGATGAACTCTGTTCCTATTATCTCTTTATACCAGCTTGTCTTTCCTCTCATCAATATTTATTTTAGTTGGGCAGAGCTGTCTTTGGATAATCTAGTTAAGTTTCTGTTTTCTGTTGGAACATGCTAAGTTTCTACTCTCTTGGTTTCAAAATGCTACTATGAAATACTGCAAACTAGTCACTGGCCATAATCAATGAAGAGCCACTTTGAAACGGGCTGTCTGAAAGAGGAGAAGATAATGTGGGCTGAGGTCATGTGCTTGATGTTGGCAGGACTCTGGCATTTCACCGTCATCCTTGTCCCTATCATTTTTACACATCTCCCACTCTTCTGACTCATTCAGTGAGATTCAATCTGTTGCTTTTTCTAGTTTGCTCTCTTTCTCTGTCTCTGTCTCTGTCTCTCTCTGTCTCTCTGTCTCTGTCTCTGTCTCTGTCTCTGTCTCTCTCTCTCTCTCCTCTCTCTCTTTTTTAAATTTCTGGCCACCAAAGGGGTGTGCAGATTTCATACTACCTTAGATAGTTTAAAATTAAGAAATACTACTCAAACATTTAGTAGAAAGAAATGCTCGCAGCATATACATTCTATAATGAAATTTGTTTTATTCAGCCTTTTGTGAATAACTACTAGTATTTACAAGCTCCTGTATTTTTACCAAAGATTTATGCATGTTAGGTAATTTCTTCACATTAAAGGGATCGTAGTACTTCATAATTGACAATAAATATGCTTTAATAAATCACTATCGTATGATTTATCAGTTTGACTAACTGCATTACTCTCAAATAATGTGCATATTATCACGTAGTGTTTAATCTAACAGTGAATTAGAGAATTAAAATTAATGTTCTTAACTAGGTATTACTTATTTTTTCCTTGGGAAATATATCAATCCAGGAATTTCTGCAAGATTGAATTAAGACATCACTTTTAAAGAGGAAGGAAGAACAGAGCTGGAAATGGTTCATTCAGGCTCCACTTTGTCACAGGCAGGTCAAAGTGACCCCATAGGTCAGGTCAATCTCTGTCTTTGGAGTAGTTAGGCCTCCTACATGGATAAACCTGCCTCACAAGGGTTGATATTTTTAAAACATTTTCAAATCAAAACATTAGTTTTGTTAGTCAAAAAAAGCTTTTTAACAGTATTGGAGATACAGAAATAATATTTGGATTCTCTGGTTTATATCCCCAAATCATGATCTTTTTTGACTCCCTTTGATTTTTTTTCTGACTTAATATAAGTCAGAAAATATATACTGCAATATAAGTAGCAATAATAAAATATTATTTGTCAATTTTTTAAAAAAGAAAACAAGTTTCTTTTTAAAATTAGGTTTTCAAAATATTTTTTACATACTAACTGGTTAATGCTTATAGTCAGGATCTGAATTATCTAAATGCTTTAGTTCTCTAATGACAATAAGAATCACAAAATAAGCCTACAATCTGAATCAATGTGATCATGGCAATTTTCTCCATAACGTTTTGCTGCTGTGAATTCTGAGCCTTGATTATATACTTGAGAAAGGGAGCTAAATACTTATTTTTTTTCTCGGTTTTTTCTTACAAGGCATCTACTCTCATTTTATGTTGCGTGAAGTTTAAATTTTCAACATATCTAGTTCTCCTTTTCTTAATGTATGAAAAAAGGAGAAAAATGGATTAATAATGACTATTTCCCCTAATGAGAATAACTGAATACTGTATGTGTGTGTGTGTGTGTGTGTGTGTGTGTGTGTGTGTGTGTGTGAAAGAGAGAGAGAGAGAGAATGAGAGAAATAAAAAAAAAATAACTCACTTTATTCAATTTCATTTAAACTCATTTCCCCTCTTCACATGACCTTTTTAACATTAAATTTGTATTTGCCCCATTGCCATACTACCAACTGTGGCATATAGCCACTCTTCTGGGAACTCAGTATTAAGTTACATTTTAGAAACTAGTATCAAGAAAAGGTCCAAATATCTGTAGCAAATTGACTTTCTATGGTGTTTAATTTATTTTATTTGTATTCAGTAAAAATACTACCAATAAAGTTGTTCAATAAGATCTAATTTTTTTTTCTAAAATATATACTTATGGTATTAATAAATATGTAATATTATAAGAGATTTCTTTTTTCAGAGTTGAGAGAAGACCCCATTTTTGCTCTTATATAAACTGAAAATTAATTTTCTTCTTCAGTTTTCTCCAAATGGGGAGAAGACACCACTGACCTTATAGAGTTACTGTAAAGATTAAATGAGACAATTCATATAACACACCTGCAGCACTCAATAAACATATTATTATCATGATTATCATTGTCATTATTATTATTATGCTTTTACTCTTAATGCTAACAATATGTGGCTCCTTCCATGTCCTCTTTTAACAGTTATTCTTTATTCTTTTGGTGTCTCAAGTTCACTGTTGGAATTGATTTTTCCAAATATTAACTTTCATAAACATGTTGGAAGAAGTAGAGAAGAAGAGGGTAGATAGTGAATACAGTGATATTCTCCCCAAGTGAAGGACTCTCTGGAAATCATCCATCTGGTCATGCTTCCGTATTCTCATTATTATTGATAGTTTTACTGCTAAGGTATATTTGTAATGGCCTGGGTTTTGATAGATGCTGGGCAAACTCTGCTATAATTGGGGTGACAGCAATTATCTGGTCAGTTTTAACAGTGACAGTCAATCTGATTATTTGGTTTAAAATTTAGTAGTTTATTTATCTAAGTAAGGGGAAAGATGCCTTTAAAGAACCAAATTGCATTTATGTAAGGCTAGGTTAATTAATCTTTTATTTCTTTAACTTCAAATTTGGAGTCTTAAATCTGGAAATTTCCAAAGAACTGAGACGAGAACATAGATTTACAAACGAGAGGAAATAAAATCTTGCTGCATAAGAAATAAACACACATTTTTTTCCTTTATCCAACTATTGATTAGAAAGCTTCAGAGCCTTCTTTGACACTCATTCCCAGACATGTCTTAGATTTGCCAGTTTCTATATGGAAAAATAATTGCTAATTGTTTCAGTTTTTCATTAAGGGAATCTCTTCATTATTTCTTATGCCTAGTAATAATTATAATGATCAATTAAGGTTTTGGACAATTCAATTTTTGTATTTCTATTTCTAGTTTTTATATATTTTATTATAGTACAGATTTCTTTAAATTTTTCCAAAAACTCATGTAGAATTTTAGAATTAAGTAGCACTGAATCATCTGATCACTCTCAGCGTGGAGTTAAATTTGTATTCAGTTTTGAATTGATACTGGTTGTTCATTTCAACTAAGCACTTAGACTTTTCTTTAAATTGATAGCCATAGAAGTACAAGCACATAGAAGCACACGTATTTGAATGGCAAATCTCCTGCATAACCAGAATAGTAATATCTAGGGAGTCCTTTGGTTGTTGAGAATATCACTGTATTCACAATGCCTTCTTCCTTTTTTCTCCAACATGTTTACGGAAGTAAACCCTTGGTGTAACCAATACCAATAGTGAACAGGAGACATCTAAAAGAACAACTGTTAGGAAGAGGATGTGGAAAGAGCCAGGCATTGTTGTGAATTGTGTAAGGCAACCAACTTTCTTGCTTGCGTCTATTTAGAAATTGTGACTTGAACAATTCACTTCTCTACAAGATAAGAACATGGACTAGGGGGTTCTTAAGGTTCTTTCTCAGGCTGACATTCCTAGGACTAATTCAAACATTTTATCACTCCTCATTTCTCCTCCCATAATCACTGACAGCTGGCTTCAGTTGCTTCATCCTCATAGAAATAAAATTTGCCCAAATGTTGAGGACAATGTTATTTTTCTTATGCTAAAGATCACTCTGATAAAGAGCACAATGCCAGGGCTTATTGCTCTCATCAATAACTGTATAGCTTTTTAAATATGATATAGGCTGAGTACTAGGATAAGTCAATTTCTTTCCTGCCATATTATTCATATACGTCACCACTCCCATATATGTCACTTTTAACAAGTGATCATTAGCAATAAAAATAAGAGGATTATTTTTCCCCTCAGGCCTTTTTTTTTTTTTAGTTGAGACAGTTTTATTTCAGAGCACAGCTTATAGAGAATACCAATGTGTAGGTTTTGCTCAGAGAAAGTGGTTTGCTTGCTCTTATTTTCATATAGCTGAGCCTAAGAGAGATTTTCAATGCCAAAAGGAACTCAATTTCAAAGTAGCCTCAAGAAATCAGTTAAGTCTACGGCCATGCTAACCTGAACAAACCGGATCCCATCTGATCTCAGAATCTAAGCAGGGTTGGGCTTGGTTAGTACTTGGTTAGTACTTGGATGGGAGACCACCTAGGAAGATCAGGTGCTGTAGGGGTAAACATTAAAAAAGAAAAGATTATAAACTGACAAGGTTCTTGTAATCTGTGACCTCGCCTAAAAAAAAAAAAAAAAAAAAGAAAGAAAAGAAAAGAACTCAGTTAAGCCCATCTCAGTTTCCTGATAATAAATGAATGATAGCCATACCTTTTTTATCCACACCAGCATGCATCATCATTGGTATTATCCATTATTAAAATAAAAGCTGTAACATTGGGCTAAAAGTGGGTCATAGCATCTTGCTCATGTGAAAAAAATCAGCCCCAACATAAGAATGTTTCATGGTGATGACCCGATAACTTTAAAAGCTATATTTTTATTGAAGATGAGGTGAGAGCTAGAGAAACTATGTAGTTAAAAAAAAAGGAAAGTAACCGAAGTTCTATTTTTTACTTTTCTGCCACTGACTCATAGTATTAACTTGAACCAGTCACCTATCCACACAAGAGGCTTAGTTAATAGAGGAGAAAGTGAGAAAATGCTTCAGCTTCCCTATTTGAATGTTAGAGACCTGCTGAGATCACTTATATAAATATTTCTCTTTGAGCTCCCTAGAGGACAGGAACTTTATAAATATTTAGTATAATTGTTGCACTTTAGGTACCAGTAGACAGAATATTATGATATTCCCATATTTACATAAGAAGTAACTTATTTGACAATCCTCCTTCTTACCAAGCAACTTCGCATTGGCTTGTTACTGTCTGTTGGGCGTTCTTTTTTTCCCTTCCTCCCCTTGCAGTTGACTAATGTGGAGATATAAATAAACCAAGGTGAGGAAGCTCAGCATGGATGCAGTCACAATGGCTGATCCCAAGCTGTGTATCAGATTGGGTGAAGATTCAAAACAAACATTACATTTAAAATTCCTGATTGAAAAGTGTGAGAAAATGATTCATTTTAGGAATGAGTAATTTCATCGAATGTTCTGAACTTAAGTAAAATCTCACTGAATAGTTTCATCTATTCTGTTTGTTTTTTGGATACATGTGGAGAGAAGAAATCTATGAAAATATGATTATAACTAGCATGTTTAAACCCACTTTGTTTATTTCAAGTGGAGTCTTACAAAATTAATTCACCTGTTTCTTTGCAAATTCTTGTCCAACAGGCTGTTCCTCCAAGGTTTTGTTGGAACTAGGTTCTGGAATGATGTTCTCAGTGTGCAATCAAAGGTTATTTTTGGATGATGGAATTTCAGGTGATTTTTTATTGTCTTATTCATATTTTTTTTTTGCATTTCATGACTTTTTTCCTTTTTTTCTGACCTTTTTCTTTAAATAAGGAGCAAGTAATTTTACAAAAACAGTATTTTAAAAATAAATGTGAAACCCCTTACCACTGATTTTATTTTACTCTCTGCCATACATCCTATGCTTTCTTCCTTCTCTCCTTACAGGTTTAGGACAAGCAGTTATATGTTAATTAATTTTCAAAGTTGTTTTTGATCTAGGGAATTCAGGCGGCTTATGAAGCATCTTTAGATAAAATTTTCTCTTTTGTCTTCATTTACTGTGGTAATTCAATCCAAAGCAGAGTTGGCCTCTTTACTATGAATTGTGCTAAATATTCTGTTTGCTGACCTAATCTCAAGATAGTTCAATAATTTTAATATTTCTTTGCATTCAGGGTACTTTAGATACAACGCCAGTCATAGACAAACACGAAACAATAACTTCACATGCGACGATCTGATATTACTTAAAGAAATAGTAAAAACCATTATGACTTTCTCTTTTGTATATTCATGTGTTGTCTTCTAGGATTTTTTTTTTTACCTTAATACAAATGTAGAGCATAACATTCAAGCATATCCCCCCATAGTCCAACTTTGTTAAGAGGATGCTTCCAGGAAGATCTGGAAATATATTTTTTGTTCCTACAAATATTTATTGAGCCCCTATTGCATGCTTGCCCGTATTCTAGGCAATGGGGTTAAAACAAGGAACCAGAAGTGGTTCCTGACCTAACAAGGATGCTGGAGGAAAATAAGCATATAAACAGTGTTAGAAGTGCCATCACTGAAGTGTTAGGGGATGCCGTAATGAGGTCTACACAACACATTCCACTGGCACCACCATGAAGTGGTCAGTGCAGTACGACTGAAGTGTGGGAAGGAGGATCAGAAAATATTTCGAAGAATAGAGGGGGGAAAAGGAAATCTTGGCAGAGTGTGCAATTTGAAAAGGTACAGCGATGTGAAACAGCAGTGCTCTTTCAAGGATTCTCCAGGTAGTTGTCATGTGTCTAGAGGGCAATGAGTGCATGACATAAGAGCAATGGAAGGTGAAGTTAGAAGAGTAAATGAGGGTTAGATTCTAGACGTAAATTTGGGACTGATATAATGAACTCAGGAAGCAGACATACCATGTGTTCCATGCTCCTCTCTGCCAGGCTCACAAAACAGGAAGTTTGCCTTTGAGCACTATGGAGTTAACTTAACTCCCCTGAAATCCTGCCCAGTATGATGAGTGTGGCTCTGAGAACCACTCCTCTTGGTCTCCATGCCCACGATTTTGTGTTTCTCTCTCCATATTCTCCTTCTCTTCATGGCTGGAGCCAGCAGCAGCAGCCAAGCCCCTCCTACTTGTTGAAACTCAGTTCTAAGGTTGAGGCTCTTAGGTTGCTGCTGCCTTGATGCCTGCCCAGTGGGCCCTGTGTCTGCTGATAGTTCATAGTCTTAATGCCTCAGTTCTTTAAAGGCTTCATGGGCTCTCTTATTTCTTGTCTTATCAAAAAGCTTACAAATCCCTCTTCTCTCATGTTGGCCTAAAATTGTGGTCCCTCATCCCCTTTCTCTTTGAGATGAGTCTCTTCTTGGTAACTCCTTGAAATCTCTGGTAAGTAGATCCACTAATGATTGCCTTCCACACACAAATATGCTTGAATCTTTGGGAGAACACTGTTTGGATGCATACTGGTAACTTAAGAAAAGTTATGGGAAAAGAAATGGGAAAACAGGAGCAAGAAAAAACAGGCTGAAACATGACTTGGAAGAGAGAAAATAAGTAGAAGTGACTTATGTGGAGCTTCTGAATCCAGAGTAAAGAGCAAATATTTGTAGTATTCTTATCCATATTTTTTCATCTATCCTCTCTTATTTTTCTATTTTTTATTGTTTGTATTTTTGTAAGCCACCTTAAAACTTGTTTTTGAAATGTGGCAGAGTATAAATAAATGAATAAATAAAGAAGGTAATTTGCAGTTGTCGCACTGAAGGCAGGAGTGATGTGGTCCATGGAGAGACAAAAACACTTTTTGACACGACTATGACCAGAACTTAAATAGCAGGAAAAAGAGGACTTCAAATTAAAATCTAATTCCCAAATGGTGCTTCAATCCTGACCTACTTTGCTGACGGCAGAGTAGTTTGATAGAATTTGTCCCCTCAAAACCAGACCAAACCAAACCAAATCCAGGCGGAAGGCAAGCATCAGGACGCTGACTCCTGAGGTCAGGAACAAGATTGCTCCAGACCTGGGGCCTCAGCAGGGTAAAGGGGTGAGAGAAATGCGTTGGAGGTGAACCGTGTCCCTCCATGGGGTAGGACTATCGCTGGGTACCATGGCTCCTGAAAATCAACAGCAACGGATAAGATGTTGAACAGTTACTCTGGACCGGACTTTCCCTACCCCAAACCCAGAATTATTCCTTTTGCACACTCAATTCCTCTTCTCCTTAGCTAGGCTAAACTTGCTCTCTCGTCAATTCTCAAGCGTTCCGCAGGGAGCAGAGACCCCCCCCCACCCCGCCCCCACTTCTTCAGCACTTCTCCACGCCCTCCTCGCAATTGCTCTCTCCCTCCTCCTTTTCCCTTTGCCTCCGGTCCCCTTTACTCGCCTTCTGCCTCGTTCTCCCTCTCCTTTCAGGACTCCCATCGCTTTCTTTCCCACCGAACCTAGAACTTGGGGACCAGTCGGGCGAGCGGGGCGGCAGGTGGCTTGGCGGGAAAGGCGAGACAGGGTGAGAGCGAGACAGGACCCAGGCCCAACGGGACGCGGCGGGAGAGCCCCTCCCGGCAGGCGGCGGGCCGAGGGGCGGTCCCAGGCTCCCGCTTGCACCGCCGCCCCTCGTGCCTCCTCCTCGCTCCGTCAGTCGGCGGGAGCCCAGGTGCCTGCGGGTAGGAGGCGCAGAGGATGTGCTGCTGGCCGCTGCTCGTGCTGTGGGCGCTGCTCCCCTGCGCGACGGCGGGGGACTCGGGCCGGACCTTCCCGCACCGCACCGTCCTGGACGCGGAGGGCAAGTACGGGCTGAGCTGGGGCCCGCGGGACGGCCGGCTCGCCTTCCGCCTCGAGGTGCGCACAGCCGGCTACGTGGGCTTCGGCTTCTCGCCCACCGGGGCCATGGCCGCGGCAGACATCGTCGTGGGCGGCGTGGCCCACGGGCGACCTTACCTCCAGGTAAGCGCATCCACTCCCGGAGTCGGTCCCGTCCCGACCCCAGAACACATGCGGGTCACGGCCACCTGGAGCCACCGCCGGTCTCTGTGGCCGAGGCTGGACGACGTTGCCCCGCGCATCCCCTCTCACGCCCCCCCCCTTGCCATCCGGCACCCCTACCGCCCCGGAGCTCCTTCACCCCCGGAGCGCAAGGCTCCAGCGGGGCAGCTTCCCGCCTCCGCTGTCCAGCTCCGAGTTTTCGCCCCGGGAGGCTGAGCACGAGTGACTCCAGGAAGTTTTCAGTCTCAGAATACTTTCCCGTCCCTAGCCCCGCACTTACTAGACCCTCACATACACACCTGCCGCACATTACCCTTCATTCCTGAAGAGACAGTAGCGGGGACCTTGGCTTTGGGGACCTAACGGACTTGGAGGGGCCAGAGGGCTTTAGCACTTTGCTGTCTTGCTGCAGCAGGGTTGAGGGTCTCAGAACTACAAATTCTAATTATTTGGGAGCCCCTGGGCGCGGGGCTAGTGTCACCTACCTCTTCATAGTGATGAATGAAAGTCCCCCCAAATTGTTTTAGTATATTTGTTATTCTGAGAGCCGCTTAGCAGGCTGCGATTAAAGATTTGCAAAACCTGGAGCCCCAGGCAAACCCTCCTAGGAAGTAGCAAAACTTCTCACTTATTTTAATAGCTAACTAAGCTAATTTGGCAGCTGGCGATTTGCTTTGTAAGAGCCAAGTAGAGACATTGCCGGTTCATAGATGTCTTCATGAATAGGAAAATAATAATAATAATAATTGCGAGATGACCAGAACGAAGAGGTAGTTAGATTTTCTGGACATCTTTGTTTATTTGATCTTGACTGACATTTGGACCCTTTTCCACGATAACATAACATCAAAGTAAATATACACCCTTTGTTACTTATCAGAGTTCATTCAAAGATACAAGCCCTTCAATCTTGATACAGGTCAAAACCCCTAGTGGTTCTGCCATTGAGTTAGGCTTTGATAATATTAAAATCAATGTACCTGACAGATTTCAGAATACATTTTTCAGTAATTTTATTCCCGGCGTCTAAGTTTAGTGTCTGGAAAGTTCTGTCTGAGATAACCATCAAACTTGGGCCTTAATTCTGGCACAGAGCTATTAACTTTGGCTAGGAAAAAAAAAAAAATGACAGCAATAAAAACTTCTAAACCAAACTGTTGTCTTTTTTTTCTTTTTTTTCTTTTTTTTCTTTGGTAAATTAATCTTTTCCTCCCCAAATAAGTACTCTACAATTCCAATAAAATAAAGTTTTAGGAGGATTACACTCTACGTAAATTTTCCCCTGCTGCAGCATCTCAGACATTAAATTTGTAAACCAAAATGTGACGCCAAACACAGGCCTCACTGGCTGAATAACAGGTCTCTTGTGATATGAATTAGACAATACCTTATATAAATACCTATTTGTGCCAAATCTTTTTGTTTGCTTTTAGGGTTGAGAGGGTAATAGACCCCTTAACTATCCTTGCATGTTTTCTTGAAGGGGGCATCGGAAATCTTACTAAGTTAATATCAGAAAACAAGATATACTATCAAAGATAATGATATTGCTTTTCCAAAAAGAGTAGCATTTTTAGAAAACCCACCCAAATTGATATCAGATGAAAAGCCACGGATAGAATCTTGTTTCAACATGCCATAATGGGCCCACCACAAATATCGACTTTGTTAAAATAAAGAGTGTTTTTACACTGCTGGTGGTATTTTATAATTACATAAAGTAGCTATATAAAATTACATAAGAATTAACTGAGTGCTTTTTAGATTGATTTTGAACCATAGAACTTTTCTTAAAGTAACTAGTGAATACACATTGCTATGAGATAAACCTTAAAATTTAGGACACTTTACCAATATTTAATGAGAAAGAAATTGGATTTTCCTGTCTATTTTTATTCCTAAGGAAATAAAATTCTTATTTTCATATGTAAAGATCTTTGTTTGTGTGGCAGCTGCTGATGGTCGGAGATGGCATTAGGTTGTATGATAACTGAAGTTGACATCTGTCATATTCCCTTGTGGCTTTTCCCCATTATTTTATTACATTTCTTTCTTAAGTTTTAAAAATTTGACCTTTAGATTTATTTTATTCTTTTGTTAGTTGGTACTTTCATTTTTCTGATTATCTTAAACTCTTATTTTCAGTAGGATGCTCACTCTTGGATAACTAGGTAAGAATAAGTCCCAATCAGCCAGGTAGAGAGAATTGTTGGCTACATAAATGTTACGAATCCGAATGCCTTGAGAGGTCAGGCAGCAGATGTCAGAAAGTGCTGGTGCTCCCATGGAACAAGCAGGATGTGATGCAACACAGAATAGAGGGGACTGAGGAAGCCAGAGTTTTTGTGAGTGAATTACTATTCTGTGGGAATGCAAATCAAGTATTGTGTGATCTTCTGTTTGTTTCTTTTTTCTTTTTCTTTTCTTTTCTTTTTTTTTTTTTGAGACAAGATCGAAATTTAGCTTGTGTATGTTTAAGTAAAATCTTTTGCTTTCTAAATGCTGGCCACAATTCAAGTTTGTACAATGTGCCATGTTGTGCACATATACATACATGATTTCAGTTGAGATAAATCCCACGGACAACTTAATCTGGGACCAAGAGGGAAAAAATGTTAATAAAGAATCAACCCCAATTGTGAGAATTCATGAAAGGCAGAGAGATGGGTCCCATTTCTTTTCAGGCCAGGTTTATTTTGTGCCAAGAACATTCTGTACTGTGTCGAGGAGACGTTGCCCATTGTTTTGGTTATCTATTGTTGTATAACAAACCACCCCAAAATATAGTGGCTTAATCTAAGGAGAACACTTTTTGCTCACAAATCAGCAATTTGAGCAAGGCTTAGTGGAGACAGATCTTCTTTCTCTGCTCCACTTGGTGTCAACTCAAGGTGGGTGGTTGGAATCATCTGAAGTCTCTTTCACTCATTAACCTGAATGGCAGTTGATGTTGGCTGTTGGCTGAGACTTTAGCTGGTACTACGATGGGAACTCGGCCTTTCTGTGTAGCTGCTAGGATTCCTCACAGCAGAGTGGCTGGGTCCCAAGAGTGAATGTCCAGAGAAACCCCAGTGGAAACTATGTGGCCTTTTACAAGTTAGCCTTTGAGTCATATAGTGTGCCTTCTTCTGCTGTAATCACAGTCCTACTGGATTCAAGAGGGAACATAGACTTCACCTCAGCATCACATTGTGAGGAGATTCCCACGGGAATATTAATGTAGCTATCTTTGCAAAATACATTCTATCACATCCATCTTTACCGACTTGCCCTCTCCTTCCTAACACCTCTTTTGAACTTTTGAGTACCTGGCTACGTGCATCCGCTCTCTTGACACTGCTGAGATTCAGAGGCAATGTTTGCTCATTCACCTTTCTTTTTCCTCTCTTTCTCTTTCTCCCCCCCCCCCCCCACTTTCTCTTTCTCTCTCTCACATTCCTAAGAAGTTAGTGAACAATTGATTATTTCTCGATTGTCCTCCTATTTCCTACTCTCTCCATCCCACCCCGCCAAGAGACTTGAACTTCCAGTCATGGTTGCCAGTCACCCAATGAGACTACCTCCAGAGGGCAGTGTGACATTTGCTTGTAGGAGTGAAAAATCAGATTTTGAATTTCCTACCTCAAGGCAACAGGTTTACTATACCCAGAGAGGAGGCATTATGTGAATTTGCCCTGCTCATTGTGTAACCCTCTAACCTTGTCAGGAGTTATTTCCTCAAATGGTATATGACAAGGTATGATTAGAATGGGAAGGGAACGAGAAATGCGGTTGAGAAGTGAAGCCTGTCTCAGTGTACTCTACCAGAGGAAGTGTTCCGGAGTAGCCTACACCTGGGGAAACGTCCTGCCCAGGATGCTGTTGAGCTCAGTTTCTACACTGTCTTTCACAGACTTGCCAGGGGTTGGAGTGGGAAGCAGTTTTTCCTTTCACATTGGCTTTTGAAAACCTCACTATTTTGTCTCAATGAATTAACTCAACGCTCACTTCCCTGATGGATTCGTGTCCTTTCCTTGTACTTTGCCCCTTTTTGACACAGAGTCATCCCACCCCCACCCGAGCCACTTAGCAACTGTGAGTCCTCATTTGAGACAAGTGAACCGGGTTGATGAATGCCTAGTTTGTGTGAGTTAGAGAAGAGGGCAGCATTGTCGGATGTGCTGTTGAATTTGCACAAAAATTGATTCACTCTTCCTTTGGGGTTGTAAATCACTAGTGAATGGAGGCTGAAACATGTGTCATCATTTGTTACAGCCTTGCTTGTTGGCTGTCTCTTAAACTGAAGTCTTTCTGTGATGAGAAGTAAGTCTTCAGCAGCAGGGTAATTGCTGCTGGGCTGCTCGCTGAGGAAGTGCTTGGAACTGATTTGAAATCACAGAAAACAGTCAGCATTCTTTGTGGTTAACATGTGCTTCTTTTAAGTGCATCCCAGCCAACGGCAACGAAGAAATGTTTGGAAAGCAAATTGAAAAGCTATAAGGGAAAGATGACGAGTGTGCAACCCTGACATAGCTCGGCTGGGGCTTTGTTAAGAGATACTTAGAAGTCTTTGGATTATGCACCCCATATCCAGATGACAGAGGGACCTCCCCAAGCTTCATGCTTTATGCGTTAGCAATACAGACACATGGCTAGTGTAATGCACAACAAAGATGATAGCCTTCAGTGTAAGGTTCTTCCTGGGAGAGCATATGATTTAATAGTGCCAGCCTGAGGAAACAGGTAGACCTAAGAGCCAAGGGAACAGTGCACCTGAATTGACCAACAAAGTTCAAGTCTTCAGGCAACCAACGGCATGTTTCTGGATTCTTGAAAGGAGAGGCAAAAGTCCACTTCAAAGAAAGTGAAAGGTGGTTTATTAATTCATCATTTGTAATAGAGCCCTATTAAAATAAAGTTGCTGGCAAAAGGAATGAATTCATTATACATCATCATATTTCTGGAAATGTTTGATCCATATGTAAAAAAATTCAGTGCATATGGATGCCTCACAATGCTGTTTATTTTAACTTTTAAAGAATAACTAATATACAACTTTTAAACAAAAATAATTCTCCAGAAAGCTTCTTCCAAATCCATGTCTTCTTACCTTGTTAAATTCTAGAGTAGACAAAATATAAAAACTGCTCATGGGCCAGCGTATAACACATAAGCAGAAAATACTGCAAAAATTATTTCAGATGAATAATTTGTGTTAACCGAAACTGAGATTATAGATCTGATTGCAACACGAATAATGGATGAGGTCTTTCTTAGTCATCTTATGTAGCCAAAAATTATGAGACAATCTTTAAACAATTCTTCCTTTTACAGGTTAAATGTTGTTTTGTGTATTTATTTGCTGCTGCTTAAGAGTTTAGAGCTTGGGGTGTCAAATCTCCTGACACCCCACCCTTTTTTGAAGGTGAGGAAACTAAGGAAACTAAGTCTTAGGTAGCAATTAAATAAATGGATTGTTGGAGATGAGCAGCCTGGATTTATCTACTCTCAGTTCTAGTTTGATGTCCTTTCTTCTCCTGCAAGCAAGTTGTAGCTTACAAAAAACATATTCCAATTTTTTTCCTTAATAGTGAAGCACCATGTATAATAAAATATATTTTAATGGATTAATAAAATTATAGTTTTTTTATTGTTTTGTTTCACTGTAAATGTCACAGATACACATTTGTATGATATACTTTTTCATTCACTCAGTTCTAAATATATGCCATACATTATTGTTAAGTCCTTAAAGTGTGTTATCTCATGTAATTCTTACAATAGCCTCAGGATCTCAATATCTTATTTCTCCCATTTTGTACATGTGTAAACCTGAGGCTCTAGGTCATACAGCATAGGGATTATTTATGACTTTTACATGACCATTTCAGTAAAGTACTCACCTATAGACAGAGAATGTTGGAATGTTTATTAATTCATTCCATCAATATTTATTGAATATTTATTGCACAGTTCTAGATGTAGGAGACATAGCATTGAGTGAGATGAAATTATTGGTATAATGCAGCTCACACTTTGGTTGAGAGTGGGGATAAACAACTAAATAAGCAAGAAAAATATCAGAAAGTGATGAGTACTATGCAGAGAATTACAATTGGGCGATGTGAAAGGGGCTGCGTGGCTATTTCAGATTAGGATGCTTATAATCAAGACATGAAGGAAAACGAGTGTCCCAAGTTTCGAAGGTTGTTTTCCAAATTAACCATAGTGTTTACAATTCAAAATATTATATATGATGAAGAAGATTATCTGGCATGGGCATCAAAGGACTCAGTAGACCTTGGATATAGGAAACTGCCTACCTGGAGGAAATATAATTAATGCTTTTTCAAATGTGTCTGAACCGCATGAGCTCTCTTTTCTGTTTCTGTGGCATTGTTACACAGATGTTTAGTGAGCTCGACTAGACTCTTTCAAGCTTTGATCTAGAGAGTTGGTGATTTTATAGAAGTTTCTTCTTTAATACTAGGTGTGAATGTTTTTCTCTTGTACCCTGTATTCTTTCTCATCTTCAATAATATTAGAGAGCCAAAGCACTTTGAGAAGCTAGATCAACAAAACCACATGTGTCTGGAGAAGATTTCCATCTTTTAAGCAATTTTTAAAGTAAAACTTTGAAATCTCAGTTTCTCAGATGAAACTAAGCTGCTGCCTTTCCCCCGCAACCCCAGCAAAGTTCATGCACTGAAGCCCACTCAAACAAGGAAACTTATGATGAAGCCATGGAGCTGCTAGGCCTCCTGCTACTTTGGACAACTTTGGGCAAGGCCAGGATAGATTCTGGCTATGGTGGATTTCAGTCTAGTGATGCACAGGCAGAGTTAATAAAGAATTAAGAACCTGGAAAGATATTTTCTATGTCAGAAGTTCCCACATTTGTCTACACATTAGGACACTTGGGAATCTTTAAAAATGTCGAGTATCCAGAAAATCCCTTCCCTCTCGTGTACCAATTAAATCACAATCCCTGGGGGTGGGGAGAAGGTGATACATGTTTAAGTTTCCCTGGTGATTTTAATGTACAGACAAATTTGGCAGTTACTGACCTTATGTGGTCTAGCTCTTTGATGGTAAAAGGTGACTACCTCCTGGGCCGTGGAGAGAAGCTTGGAAGATTCCAGGTACAGGGATTAGGGATGCAAAGGAGGACTCCATACAAAACAATTCAGAGGGACTATTTGATGTTTGACTCAAGGGCTAGAATATAATTAGGTATTTAAAATTATGTCATAAAACAAAAGTAAATTGAGTTTTCCTACAATGGAAAGGTGAACAGATTAATTGATAATTCTAAGTATTTTCTCAAATGTACATGCCAAAACAAGAGCAGCAGTGGAAGAACTGTGGGTAGTGGTGTATTGCAAAATATGCTGAACCAGAAATCTCTCTCCTCCTCCTAGCACTCTACCATTCCTACACACCTTTTGTCAGTTAATACTAGCTGCTGTATTGCTAAGCAACAGGAATATCTACCCACACAGAGTCTAAAATATATGTTCTATATGGTCATAGGACATCAAAGGAACATTAATAAATGAAAGTCTCAGATAATTCGCAGCTTATATTTAAGCAGAGAAAAGTGTTCTGTTCTAAAACCTTTTAGTAGAATTAATAATAACAAAATGGACTCCCTTTGTATTTGGAAAAATTCTCAGGTATCTTTCCAGGTCTATAAATACTTTGCCTCTTCCTCTTCCTCCCCCATTCTCCAAGGTTACTAATAAGCAGTGAAATGCCCTAAAACTGCGGTAGCAGAAAGGAAAAGGAGGAAAAGTAGAAGTGGTAGATAATTAGTATTTTTTTTTTTAGGATAGGGATGGGGCATTTACAAGTTGATGGCTGCGACGGTGCTGCCACATCTGAGATCCCAGGAGCAAATCCATGTGCTTGGCAGGTCTGCAAGAAATACCTGCTGGATAACTGCTGAGCAGTTAAACACAGGAAGTCCCGGTGCAAATTCCAGCACTGCTCGCTACTTATTCCTTCTGTTGCTTTTGGCAAATCCCTTAACCTCAGTAAGTGACATTTACAAAAAAGGGAATCATGACATCTAACGCATGTTTTTTTTGTTTGTTTGTTTTGTGTTGTTTTAAACCTGGCTCTCTGGCTCATGTTATTTATTCATTTTTGTTTGTTTGTTTTGTAAACTATAGTTGACATAGAATATTATATTAGTTTCAAGTATATAACATAGTGATTCAACATTTATATACCTTACAATGTGATCACCATAGGTCTAGTAACCATCTATCACCAAAGTTATTACAATAAAATTGACTGTATTCCCTGTGCTATTCCAGCTGTAAAATAAGCAAGTCGTGGGGAGATAATGTAATGTAATGCATGGGTTTTTGTGAGGAATAAATAAAATATAAATCAATGGGCCTGTAAAACTCTTAGCAGAGTATGTGGCATGTTTATAGTACTCAGATATTATAATGAATTAATCACTTAGTGAGATGTCTAAATTGTCAGATTACATGGAGACAAAGCTTTCCAACATTGTGAAAAGGTATTTGTTAAATGTATAGATGGGAGAGATTGATGGAAATTTTTGAGAAAATTTAAGGGCAAACTTTAAGCAACTAGTTTGTGAACACTTTGCATCATTAATGACTAGAGGCTAGCATGGTTTCAGTAAACACATGTACTGACAAGACGGCATTTTCTTTTGTATTTGTTTACTGGATTGGTAGTTGGGGTATTAAATAAGTGGTGCGTCTGAACGATAGTAAATAATTAACAGGGTTTCTCATGATGCCCTTATAGAAAATGGACTAATAAAGTTGAATTAATTATAATCATAGATATTTAAATATTAACACTCAAAATATGTTGATAACAGACTGGCTACAGAATGAGGACTCAAAAGAGAGTAATATCTTAAAATAATGAAATTAAAAGTTAAAAATTCACTGAGAACGCAAATAAAGTTCAACACTTGGTTAAAAAATTAGTTGTGTAAAACAAATGTGTAAATTTGGACGTAATTGAATTCATATGAAAAGATAGCGATATTTATTTTAAGCTCCAAAAAATGTGCTTGCTAAATGTATGAGTACAATATTAGCCTATAAACGCTATTGTTTTCATTAAGGGAAATAGTATTGATTTAGTACTCTACATTACGCTAATCATACCAGAAGATACATTCTAGAATAACATTTTCAAAGGGTGTGTGTATGAACTGGAGAAGGCTAAAGGGGGATTACGGGATAGTTTAAATATCTGGAAATCAGGGTACCCGAGTAATGGGAAATAGCCGTTAGTGTTTTACGTGGAGTAAGAACAATTAGAAGAGACATGATGATTGTCTTTGACATAGTAGACAATCTTCCTCAACGTGTATGGATTAGATGCTACCCATTAGGCTCCAGAAGGAAGAAAAAAGACCCACTTAATATACATTAAATGGTAGAAGATTTTAGCTTCATGTAAGAATTACATTTCTGACCATTAGAGGTACCGAAATTGAGTGAGCTTCTTTGTGAGGTTGTAAGTTTATGAGCTTTGTCACTGGAGGTATTAAATACTGTATGATCATCTCTTAAGAAATATTTGTGAGAGAAATCTTTCTTTGGTGGGATCTAAGATTAGATATCCTTCAGGTTGTCTTCCAACTTGAGTGTGATGTTGAAAATAACTTTACTCCACATTCATGCATTTAAGTTATTCAAGAAATCAGTAGAAGGGCAGACATCAGCAACTGTGAAACTGTCTATGTTGTTTTTTAACGCACCTCAAAAAGTTGTCTCTGTGTGAACTGTTACAATGGTTATGAGAGTGTTTCATCTCTTTCCCTACTATATATTTCAGTATATTTGAATTATTTAAGTGAATATATATTAGTTTTGAAATCTGAAAAAATAAAAAGAATGTTTTGTAACTTGTATATACTCAAAAGAATAATTTGGAGGGCTTCAAGAGCAAAGCTCGATGAGAAGCTTGTGAGTTTCTGAAACGTGTTTGGTGCATTGTTTTGATCTAAGAGCAGTCTACTTATTCTCTGTCTCCTGACCTTCTCATCTGGATATATAGGTAGGTGTCTCAAACTTAACCTCGCTCACCCTCACCCTGCTTCTTTACCAGTCTTCCCACTCTCAGTAAATGACACCTTCTGGTAGCTCCAGTCAAAAATTAGGAGTCATCCTTGTTTCTTCTCCTTCTCTCAGCCTACATATAAAACCCATCTTCAGGTTCTAGTGACTCTTCTCTCCATACTAAATCTAAAACCCGCTCACTGGCCTTCAATTTTACTACCCCCACTCAATCTCAAACCACTGAGACCACTGTCTGTCTTCCCAACCACCATTCTTATTCTTTCTTTTTATCATTCTCTGCAGTGTAGCCATAGTAACACAAACATACACACACACATGCACACACACACAGACACACACACTTATGTCAGTCAGAATATGTCACTTACTGCTTAAAGCTCAAATGACTTTTATATAAGACTAATATTAAATTTGAATTCCCTATACTCACCTATAAGGCGTAACAATGTCTTGGGCCTCATCTGATCCCGAGCTTTTATTTACATCCTCAAACTGGATAAATCCACTGCCACTCCAGGTCCTCTCCCATAGCCTCTCTGGCTTCCTAGAATCTACTTCTTCCATTTTTTTTTTTGGTAACTGGCTTCTAATTGTTATTTATTTCTCAGTTTAAGTGTCATGGCCTCGGCAGTGACTCTTCAGATCACTCAGTTTGAAGGTTTTCCAGTTCCTCTCTGTAATCTCTGATTTATTTTCCTTTGAGCACTTATTATCTAAACATTTGAGGATATATTACCTAATTTTTAAAAATTTGCCTGCACTCCCCTGTCCCCAACTAAACTATAAGTTTCATTGTGGTGGGGACTTTGTCTACTATCTTGTTCCCTCAGCCCTACAACAGGCGCTGAGGAGTAGCAGTCACTCAATAAAATATATGTTGGAAGAAAGGAGAGGAGGGAAGAAGGGAGGAAGGAAGAAACGAACTTCTTCAAAATTTATTCCTCATAAACTGGTCATGGACAGTTAAGAGAAGTCTTATAAAAACTTTTAAAAATTAAGATGACGGGGTAGGATGAAGGCAAAATAATATCTTATTTCAATGGTGAGATATGAAATTATTTTTTCCATTGAAGTTATTGTTAAAGTTGAAATTTTAATTTTACACTGTATCTCTGATAATTCTATAATCATAGTAAAGTATTACATTACAAGAAAACTAAAATGAGATGATTGCTTGTGGGAGAAAATTCTGGATGTGAGTTTTCATAAGGCACTCAGGAGGATCCCTCATTGGAACAGCAGCTAACAGGGTTCGTATTTTCTTGTCTTGGCAACTATTTAATTGATCCGTTATTATATTTAGAGCTTTGGTTTTATCTGAAGTGGTTTCTAGAAGGCAAACCCCTTCTGTTTTGACATTTCATTCAAATTTCTAAGATTAGTGAAGAAATCACTTGTTAAAATGACCTTATCTTGAATTCTGAAGATTATGTTTACATAGTTTGTTTATACAGCTTTATAATTTTTTTTAGGATCAAAGATTCTCTTTAACACAAAAATATTTATTATTTTACTATCAAATATTATTTAACTATCAAATATTATTTAACCACCATAACACTTATTATAGAAATTGATATAAGAAGCAGAAATGTTTGAAGGAACAAGACTTTTGAGATTTAGAAAAAGAAAAACTACAAGCACCTGTTGAAGAAAATGATGACAGATGGTAACATTTTTCTCAAGGTTCCCCCTGCAGCTGTGCTTACATTCAGTTTTCCAGGCTGAATCGGGGTTTATTCATATCTTTTATTACACCCATAAGAGTTTTCTCTTTATCCTGTTTAACACAGCACTAGTCAAAGCTCTCTTCTGTTACAGAGATTTTATTCAAGAGAGAAAAAAGACTGACAAAAAGTGAGAACCAATTTAACATCTGTGTAATCATGTTTTTTAACAAGAGGTCATAGCAATCTTGTAGATTATAAAAGCTAGCTTTTTTGGTATGTTATCTTAGTTTGAAAGTGACAATATTAGCACCATCATGCTTAATGGTAAATGCCAACTTCTGTTAATGCTGACTTACTTTTCTGTTGCCATACAGCGTTTTGAAACTTTAATGATATATTTCATAATTTTTTTCAAAGCATAACGTGTTCAAAACAAAAGGTATCCTGTGAGAACATGTTTCAGGAGTAATATTTTTATGACACAACTGCAGACTAACTATTATTTGAGTCTAATTATCAACTCAGATTTTCAAGGCTAAGGTAATATTTTTTTTAAAAAAAGTATAAACAAGCTAAATACATGATTGACATAATCAACAATAAAAACAGAAAAAAATCTCTCAGTGACAATTCACATCGAAGCTGATTTTAATGAAGATATTTGAGTTACAATGTAATTGAAATCCACACAAAGCCATTGATCTAGGATAACATTACTTCCCATTTCACTTTATAGAACATTAAAACTGAATAAGTACAAAGAATGACTTCTACATATCAGCTTTTATACTTAGTTAAAATATTTACATATTTTTATTTTTTAACTCTTAAAACTCTCTACAGAATTATGATTCTCCTAATCCTCCTCAACCCACTTCTCTCAGAGTTCATTTTTAGTGACACTTAATAGGAGCCTACTTTTATCATTATTTTATGTTTATAAAATATATATTTAATACATATATCATACATTTAGATTTTTATAATGGCTGTGCTATGACAATGAGAGTGCACTGTGATCAAATCCCATTTTTATTTTAAAAGTCCTATAATATCAAGCACTATAGGAAGATGACTGAGGAATGGCCTTCACCATAGATGTAAAGTAGAGCTGCATCTGGCTCCATTTGCTAAATGGGTCTGGGAGCAGGGATGAGGGATGCCATTCATTCTAATTCTAAAGGTGAAAATCATATAGTAAAAATGATATTTCTTAAATATCTCATAAGCTCTATACAGTATGATTTTGTGAATATAAATTTCTAGATGATGTTATTGCTATTCATTCTCTTAAGTGGTTGTTTTACTGTCGATTCCATTCTCTGTTTTTTTTTTTCTCTTAGAGATAGTAGTAATGAGATAACTATTTTACTTAATCATCCATTTGAAAAACAAATATCCATTTGTCAAACTGTCAGGAAGCCCTTAAACTCACTGAACACACTTTTTTAGGTTTAGCCAATCTGCATGAAGGATTTTTAAGATTGACAGGTCTTTGAGTGACTTGCTTTCTTTTCCTCCTTTCTTTTTCTTCTTTCCTTCTCCCTTCCTTCTTTTCTACCTCCACACAAGAATAAGTGAATGATAGGAAATTTGGGACCCAGATTTTTTTTTCCCATTTTCTCTTCTCTTACCTCAGTTGTGCTTTTAATGTTTGCCAATATGCCATTTTTTATTGTATAATATTGACATTGCTAAGACTGTGTTTGATTATAGTCCATGTATTTTCTTAATACAGGCTGAAGGAAGAAAAATAGTGCTGCTGGGGAATATTTTGCTCCCCAAAAGTTAAACAGTTCCTTTAATACAAAGATGTGAATATTGGAAGATGGTTCTTGGGTTTTTATCTTTTATTTTTATTTAGATTTAGCAAAAGGAAAGGCAGGATGCTCCTTTTAAAATTATATATATTTGATGAGACTGATATATACAAATCACTCTGTTAGGTACCAAGGATTTAAAAGAACATTAGAAAACATGATAAATCTCTCTCAGATCTGTTTTTATTTTCTTTAAAATAGGTAGAGAATGCCCTCTTAGTGTAAAAGGATTTCAAAGAGCTATTGCATGCATAAAGTTTTTTTTGTAAATGCTGATGTCAGTTTCATATGATTCATGTCTATTTAGGGGCTAAAAGGTCATAACAACATTCCCAGATTTCAGTTCCAGATGTGTCTGCATGGCAGATCATGTAGCCCCAAACTTATTCTAGCATCTGGTTAAACATTCCACATCAGATCTTAACCATATGTAAACATATTTGAGGGCAAGTGAGAAAATAATCTGTTGTCTTCCTCTTTTTGTTCCATTTACAGTGTAAATAACTTTTGTAAAGTTAGAGATTTATAACTGGATTAACAAGATTAGATGTCTATTTCTAGGCCATTACCACTTATTTGAGAAGATAATGCTGTGTCTAGAACATATTGCATGCTACATGAGAATGCAAATAGAGGAATAAGGATTCAGAGAGGGAATGATCACTTCTGGTCAGAATGATTAAAGATAACTTTATAGAGAGGATAGAATCATGAGTCTTGAAGAGAATGAAGTGGTTCAGTGGGTGGAGTTGGTGGAGAGGATATCTCAGTGGGGTGAGGAGAGCAGAGGAAAGAGAATGAGCAAAAGCAAAGAGCTGGAAAAAAGGCAGAGGATTTGAGGAGAATAATAGAAAATAAAGATCGTGTGGTGAGAGTAATGATAGACACCCTAGAAAACCAAGTTACACTAAATTTGAGAGAAACTTGAATCTAAATTATAGAACCTTGTACTATATGCTGTTGAATTAAATGTAATGACACATTGAAAGTGATTTTCAAGGAAGACCTTGACAGAAATAAGTAGATGATAGAGTCTGACATTAGATAAAAGTTGTAATGGAGCAGATGTAAAAGGTGGGTTATTTTTTCAAAGGAAGACATGATAGGAGTAGGTGCAACCTGTGGAGTTGTAATAGAGGAGGAAGTTAAAGAAGACTGTGGTTTTGGATTTGGATGGCTGAGAGAATAGCAGTTTAAGCAGAGAAAATCAAGAAAACTAGTCTTACAGATAAAGGGTGGATACAACTTTAGATATATTACATTTAAAATGACAATAAGACTTCCAAGTAAAGGTATTCAGTGGACTGTCACATATGTAACACTGAGTAAAGGTTATGATTAGAAATTCTTGGAGGAAATGAGATTCCCAAAGGATGAAATATGAAGACAAGAATATGATGTCAAAGACAGAACTTTGTTATTCATGTTAGGGAATGGGAAAAACAGAGACCAAGTGTCAGAGGTGGACAATAAACAGTGGAACCTTCTGGAAGTGGGGAATACGAGACATTTTTGCTTTGTTCCTAAGATTTACGCGTTCCCAAATTTAGAGTGGAAGAATTCAGTCTTTCATCATTAAGTATGATGTTAGCTGTAAGGTGTTTATAGATGCACTTTAAAAGGTTAAGGAAGTACCCTTCTGTTGCTAGTTTACTGAGAAATTTTAGCATGAATGAATGTTTCAAATAGTTTTTCTGCATTTATCAAGATGACTGATTTTTCTTTTTTAAACTTTTGATATAATGAATTGCACTGATTAATTTAGTAATGTTGAACCAACTCTGCATAGTCATGTTATATTATCCTTTTTTAAAAATATATATCACTGAGTTGTATTTGCTAATATATATTTTTAAGAAATTTCATCTAGGCCAATGAGAGATGTTGATCTGTAGGTTTTCTTGTAAAGTTTGAATTTGGTATCAAGGTAATACTCGTATCAAAAAATGAGTTGAGAAGTACCCTTTCCTCTTTTATTTTCTAGAAGAGTTTGTGAAGGATTGGTATTATCTCTTCCTTAAATATTTGATAAAATTCCAAATGAAAGCACTTTGACTTTGACTTTTCTTTGTAGAAAGGTTTTTACCAATGAGTAGATTATAGAGCTTCAAAGTATCTGTTTCTCT
This sequence comes from Rousettus aegyptiacus, assembly GCF_014176215.1. Classification (NCBI taxonomy): domain Eukaryota; kingdom Metazoa; phylum Chordata; class Mammalia; order Chiroptera; family Pteropodidae; genus Rousettus; species Rousettus aegyptiacus. Next base: position 161,111,625 of record NW_023416284.1, on the reverse strand, counting down.
GCATTAGTTTCTGGTTTGTGTCTTTTGAGTACTCTACCTGTTTCTCATCTAAATTATTCAACTTTTTTTGCATCAAGGTATGCATAATATTATTAAGCTTTTGATGTCTGTAAGATCTATTTTAATATTTCTTTCATTTACATCTATTTGTTTTCTACTTGTTCCATCTAAGCCTTGTTTTGTTTTTCCCTTTTCAGGTTTTCTTTTAGATTAAGTATATTTTATGATTCCATAAAGTGGATATTATTTAGGATAGAAAAAAGGCAAAATGTGAGTGCTCATGTATTATAGCTGAAATTTTCTTAATAAAATAAGATGTATGATCATAAACTGAGAGATGTTGGCATCTTGCACAGAGAAAGTTTAGAATATCTGTCTTGGGAAGCTTCCTGAGAAAACAGCAAGGATTTCCGAGCATTAGAAGGGGCCCAGCTGAAGTAGGCATATAACTAATAATACTACTTTGATAACTAATCTGAAGGTATATCTCCAAATAGCCCACACAAATTGGATAAGGTGAAAAAAAATTATAATGGAATTACAGTGGTGGTCAGGCTATTTCACATTTTGATTTTAGTTTTACTCAAATTTGTTCATGTTTTCTTTCAAGAATGTCAAAGATACCAGCTTTTTTAGACAATTACGTTTTTCCAGGAATTTAGAACTTTGACATGATTGGGAGCTGTCTGTTCTAAATAGTGAACAAACAATGATTTACACAGGGCAGATGAGCTCAAGGATTTTTAATATGACCTCAGTGAAGTTTCTCCCATTTTCTTTCTTATAGCTAAGTTAGATGAAAAGCCAGAAAAAGGTGGGCTAGCTGGAAGGAATGGAAAATTGGCAGGCCGGCTAGATATTTTGTGGGACTAATGGTTTTGGAAACATATTTGCAAGACTAGGATAATTATTCTTCTCTTTGAACTGATTATGTTCTGTATTGTATTCTCTTTGTTTGTAAAAACTGTGATTACTTGAATTGTGTAATGAAATGTGAGCTTAGTGTAAAGGCACAGTTAGTTTATCTAAATCCTTTTTGTCCATAGGCATTGTTATTTCATTTATATATTTAAAATCTATGTGATTACAAGTGGGAAAATAACAGTATCATAGGAATATTTCATTTGAATTGGTTTTACAATTACAGCCCACTCTCAGAATATTTTTTTTTTGACAAACCCCAACTTTAGCAATAGGAAAAGTAACATTTTATGTGAAAAAACTTGATATAGATATTTTCTGTAGACAGAAAAATAAACTAACCCTTACTTTTCCAGAAGTGGCCACTACGCTATAGAACAGATTGCTTGTGTTTGAATACTGACTCTACTGCTGTTCACAAGCTGTGTGGTCCTGGGCAAGGTGCTTCACCTCTTGGTGCTTCAGTGTCTTCATCTGTGAAATAGAGTTTTATCTCATAGACTTCATATGAAGACTAAATGAGTTTAATACATGTAAATTGCCTAAACTGGGTCTGGTGAATCATATGTATTCAGTAAGTTGTAGTTGTTACTAGAGTGAAAAAAGGTTAGTTAGGCACTGAGCATGCCAATAGTGTGGGGTTTGAACAATATCTAGATGTGGGACTCTGAATGTCCCAGATTTACACACACTTGATAAATACCTTAGAAAGGTACTAGGAATAAAAATGACAAATGCTATCCATTTGAGTGTGACATTTATAGACAATTTAAGGTTTTTTTCTTCTATACTATATTTTCTCTGCCGAGCGTTAACAATCATTTCTTCAAATGTTATTTTAGCATTAGTGAAAGTTATTATAATTATGTTTTACATATATATTCTAAATCAACTCTTTGTGATTTATTAAAATTATGTACTTGAAAACCAGTATTATTAAAGCAAAATATGTGTTTTCTCTGAGAGATGAAAATTAACAAGATTTTTATAACTCTCAACATAGTAAGCTACTGATAAAAGGCATAGGGAAATATTTTGGAAAAACAAACAAACCATATTGCAAAAGAGGGAAGGGAATGATCGATGAATGTGCACTAACCCTGGTAAACAGTTTTTTTCTCTCATATGCCACTGCATTTATTTATCTTTCAAAATCTGTAAATAGGTACAGATTATCTCCGTTGTACTCATGTTAGAACAAAAGTTCACAGAATTTGACATCAACAGTTCTTCAGGGCATTTCAAGGTAGAGCTGTGGGTCAGACCCCGATCATTTTATTTCAAAGCCCATGCCCTCCCCACTGCATCTGTCTGCCTCCCGGAAGTGATCTGTATGCCATCGAACAATTTAAGTACAAAAATTATAGCTGATCCACAAAAACAAAACTTCCCTGGTTTTTCAATATCTTGTATTTCAACTAGTTTCTTTGCTTACTTTTCATTGCATTTCATTTTAATAAGCACATACCATTAAGCTTATACTACAACAATCTATCACCTCAGGATGGGTCCCCTTGCTTTTAGGAAGGTGGAAGGGAAGCGCCATCATGGCAATAGTGGAAAAAGTGCCAGCCATGGGGCTGGTTCTGGCTTTTTCATGAACTAGTTTATTTTACTTTTGGGGAAGGCATTTCACAGTGTTGAAGTTCCTCTTTTCATTTGCACAATACATGAAAAGTACTCAATGATCTTGAATGTTCCTTTATTCCATCTCTTTTGATGCACTGTGGTATCACACAATAGGCTAGTGGTTACCAGAGGGTGGAAGGGGAGGGGAGGGGTAGGTAGGGTAAAAGGGGTCAAATATGTGGTGACAGAAAGAAATCTAACTATGGGCGGTGAACACACAATGTAATATGAAATGTGTGTGTGTGTGTGTGTGTGTGTGTGTGTGTGTATCTGCCTTACTGTTGAATTGTACACTTGAAACTTACTGGATTTCATTAACCAATGTCACCATAATAAAACAAACAAACAAATTAATTAATTAAATAAATTTTAAAAAATCCACATAGTCTTTTCCTGAAGGGCAGGAAGTTCGAATATGGACCAATTTCCTAGGGAATTGATTCCCTAGTTGGGAATCCAGCCCCTTGGAAATGTCCAGGTTTTGAAAAAATGATTATAGACACAAGATTTGGCAATAAGCAAACCCAGAATCAGTTTTTTAAGGTCCTGTTAATACTCTTAATCTAAATTCTTTATCTTCCAAATTTAGGATATCCTGATTTTTCTTTTTTCATATTTTCCACAGGATTATTTTACAAATGCAAATAGAGAGTTGAAAAAAGACGATCAGCAAGATTATCACCTAGAATATGCCATGGAAAATAGCACACACACAGTAATTGAATTTACCAGAGAACTGCATACATGTGACATAAATGACAAGACTATTACGGTAAGAAGCCTCTGAGTGAATGCATGCATGATAATTCATATTTATTGTTGTGAAACCCTTTGCAGAATAAAATAAACAGTTATTTAAAAATAACCTTGATAACAAAGTCATGATTCTTTTTGGGAATATCTTAAAATTTTCTTTATAAGCCACGAAAAAAATTCTGAGACAATAAATTGTGAGGCAATTTTTTTTGGTGAGTGAATCTAAAATTTTGAAGAGCTGTTTAAAATGTGTATAATTTGACTTATAAAAGATTTTTAGCTTCTTTATAAAGTTTGAAAATAAACAATAGATAAAAGTTGTAAGAAATGTATTACACAAGAGAGAATTATGATACTGAATATTAGTATATAATTCATCTGATTTATAACTGATTCATCTTTGTAAATTTCTGAACAGTTAAGATGAATAGTAGACTGATTAAAATTGCTCATCAACATCACACAAGCTTTGTTACTGTTAGACTTCATGCAAAAATTAATATCTTTATGCATATGAAAATTAAATATTTAGAGAGTATATAATTCATGTGGTACTTTGGAATTTTCCACGAATTTCTTGGCTCAATTTTATTTTACATAGACCAATAAAATTATTATTTTTTATTTAGTAAATCAAAGCTTTAAAATGGGAATGCAAAATCTGAAGACGTTTGATTAACATTCAACCAAAAGAGTAAAAAAGGAAGGAAAAAACACATACAAAGACATGGATCACTTTTTATGTAATATACAGTATAATTATACTTTAATTGGAATAATAATTACAGTCATTTGACTTATTAAGAAAGAATATAGCTTTTAAAATAAGTAGCTTTTGCTTTATTGTTTATTTTCAAAGTTCTTATTACAAAGGTCTGGCAAAGGCACCTTTATCTGTGGGAGGACTGAACAATTTCTTTATACCTCAGCAAACTCTCCCCCTTTCCCTACCACCCTTTGGGCAATCTCTTTTGGTTGCTAAATGGAAACCAATTTCACCTGACAATACTTTTTCTATCTGGGATACCACAGTCTCTTGGAAAGTCCCAGGATTTATAAAATGACTGTTAGATTCTAGGATAACCCAATGCAGAATCAGAAGTTCCTCCTGTATTTGAATTTTATGTAAATTCATACATGTGACCGAGAAAAATCTATTGTGAAAGTAAAAACTCTGACTTGGAAAGTAATTTTAATTTTCATTGTATTTACTTTCCCTAAAATGTTTCATGGTATTAGAACAGGTTTTAATTTCCCCAAATTCCTGTTGCTTAACAAGAATATTTGCTTGGTGACTACCAGGTGCTAGTTTGGATGTTTAGCGTGACAATGATTTGCTGTTTCTGTGTGCATGAAAGCATAACTCCTAAGTCAGTCATCCTTCACTCTGTTTTGGAACATAGAATCTTGTGTGCTGAGAGAGACAGTTTCTTCCCCCTCAAAACTTGTCTATTTGGATACTTAATGACTTAATCAGATTTACACAATTATCGTTAGAGAGCATATTGAGAACTCCAAATGTCACTATTCTCCTTTCTTCACTTCTATATCTTGCTTTATTTATTTATTTTATTATTGTTTTTTTGTTTTGTTTTATTTTGTTTATCCTGCTTTAAATAGAGTTCTTTAAACTCAACTCAGTGATAAGAGAAGTTCTCTGATGAGACATAATCATGCCTATGTCTGATCACCAGGAGAGCACTATGAGGGTGATCTGGGCCTATCACCATGAAGATGTGGGAGAAGCTGGTCCCAAGTACCACAGCTCCAATCGTGGCACCAAGAGTCTAAGGTTGTTGAATCCTGAGAAAACCAATGTGTTGTCTACAGCCATACCATACTTTGACCTAATAAATCAGGACGTAAGTTTTTTCGTGTTTTATGACTGGAAGGGTGGGTGTATTGAAAGCGTTTAAGAGTTTTTACTTACATCGTTGTATTTGATAACTTGTCTAGAGAATGTGACTTTGTGTTCACCTCCCCTTTTTATTAAGACAGGTCCTCATCCCAAACAAAGGTACAACGTATTGGTGTCAAATGTTTAAGATTCCTGTGTTCCAGGAAAAGCATCATGTAATAAAGGTATGTGATTTACTCACAGGCTCCACTTAATTTGTATGAATGGAGGAAAAATTGTAGTTCTTAAAATGAAATGATAAAAAATACATAGAAATGATTTTCAACCATATGAAAGTTATTTAGCAAGCAAAGAACTAGTTTATATGACACTGTCTTAAGAGTCACTGAATTTAGGGAGAAGGCTTGGATTGTAGCTAGTATTTGAGGTTTGTCTCCTAATTTTACATGTTAAAGGTAAAAGTTTTGGGATACATTTGAACATCTCTAGTTATTTCTTAGACAACACTTTTATAATTGGAATTGTTAGAATTGCCATTTAAAATATTTACCTATTGATAAATTCTGTCCAGGAAAGTTATATTCCGCACCAGAATTTTTTGAGAATATCTGCTTTATTGAAAATACTGAATATTCTCATAAAAAAATTGTTACAGTATTTTTTGAAACTAGGAAAATGAGAAAATAAGTGAATTTCTATAGAATTAAAAAGTAAGGAATTGTGTAATAAATAAGACCGGCTTGCCTGTGGCGTATAATTCCCTCCCAAGGATAGGTCTCCCAAAACTTTTGCATCTAGTTAGTGAATGAACAAGGATTTAAAAAAAACTTACAGCCCTTGGCTCCGTGCTAGGGGTTGTTTGGCAGTTCCACAGAGGATTTCCACAGTCTCCAAGAACCTACAGTGAGATTATAGGAGACGGGACCAAGACATAGGTGCATATGAAATATCATAAACATTCAGGAGACCAAACATTGCCCTCGGACTATGTAATGAAGCAGTGTGGATGTGAGAAAGGAGCGAACTCTTAGATTCTGGAATCTAGAGGAAAATATGGGGGTTCACTGTGTGAATTGACTGTGTGCTCTCAGTTCGGTTGCTTTGGGGTAATGCCGTAGGCCCTAATTTCCTCATCCTGAAAGGCGGTCGTCATAACACTCTCACTACCAGTTTCAAAGCATTTTGGCAGAGATGGAAACACTGAGTACATTCTACAAGGTGATTTAAATTTATTAATTTCTAATATATTTGTCCAGTGGCACAGACCTGCCTTTCATTTGTAGAATGATTCATAACTACCTAGAGAGGCAAGCGGAGCAGGTTGAGAGAATATTTATTCAGTTAGTTTTTCTAAATATTTGTGGAATATTTTTGTAATTAGAAGACTCACCAACAATATGACTGCAGATGAGTCATTTACCTCTCTGCAATGTTTTCTTCTATTTCTTGCATTTTAAAGAGGAATGCAAATTCTTGCCTTATATATTAATACAGTGCCTAAGTCCTTTCCTTGTACCGGTGAAAAGTCTCAGAAAAGAGAATGTTATATTTATACATACTCTGAGTCATATGTTACTGTGCCATTTGCGGTAAATTTAATTGGAACCTGGCTTAGGGGACAAATGTAAAACTATAGGCTCAGAGATAAAATCAAATGTTTTACAAAATAGGCCTTTGATTCACTTTTCAGAAAAGGTTAATTGTTGGGAGGCTAAGTGCTTAACCACTTACATTAGTGCATTTTTATTCTTATCATTATTAATGCTAATAATGAAGTTGCATGAAATAAAAAATAATTGTCTACCCTTAAAGGAGGGCAATATATTATCTGACCTTCCATGTAGGACATTTTCTTGGTACCTCACCTGAGAATTCTTAGCTAGCCTTCCCATCGCAAGCATATCTAGTAATACCTGGATATATATGGACCTCTCTTATCTAAGGGTATGCTTAGAATTAAGTCCTTTTGGGACTACATTGCTATATACACTATATATCAAGAGGGATCTCATGACTTGAAAGCCTTTGGAGCATTTTTGCAGTGTTTGGAAGGCTATAAAACAGTGAAAACTCTTTACCCCAGCAAAGGAGATTTGAGGGAGAAGCAGCAATTAAGAGAGAAATGCTTATACAAAGTTTTGTTTTTGTGGGGCAGAGGATTGGTTGCTAGATTTTAAAACTCCATTATTACTTTAGAATACCACTTATTGAATAAATTCCCGAGCTTGATGTTAAGCCCTAAAATATTTTAAAATTCATTAAGTATTATAAAACACGTAATTCAAAAAAGAACTCAAATAGGATAATATCCCCCCAAAAAGCTCTACTAGGGAATAAATTCAAAACATTTAGGTCGTATATATGTTGAGGTGGTCTTTCAAAAACAGTTTTATTTTGCAGCGTATGCTAGTTTACGATAATTTAAATACGTTTCTATAGTAGAAGTCTAGGACTTACCTAAGAATTTAAGGTAAAAACAGGAGAAAAACAGCCAGACTGAATCATCATTTCTTGGTCATTTTGCCTTAAAGGACCTCCTTCCTAATATGGAGGCAGTAAACTTCGTGGTATAGTATAGGTGGGTTCTGTGCTCCAATAGACTGGGTATGAACCTTTCTTTCCATTATTAATCACTTAACAGTGGGAAAGTTATTAGCCAACCACAGCTCTACTTTATCATTTAAATGGGAATGGTACCTTCCTTATATGATTGTGTAGAGTGAAGATTAAATATTGGTTTTTAAAAAATATATGTTAACCCTTAGCACAGTATCTGACATAGAAAAGTCTTAATAAACCCAACTATTATTATTAGACAATTTTCAATGTTGCATTCTGACTGACTTTTCATTGAAAACTGCTATTTAGTGGGGAGGCCCAGAAAAGGTTAGAATGTCATGCTAAAAGCTTGACCATTGCCGAGTTTTAAGAGAGGATTACTTTTGTTGTGTGATCTCAAGAAAATTATTTACCTCCCTTGCCTCAGTTTTTTATCTGGAAAATGGCCATAATAGTTCTCATCTAATAGGATTGTTATGACAATTAAGTCATAACAAAAGAGTTTAATATATATTTTTTAAATTAATTAATTTTTTTATGGTGACATTGGTTAACGAAATCCAATAAGCTTCATCTGTACACTTTAACAGTAAGGCATATATATATTTACACTGTGGGTTTACCTCCTCCCATAGTTAGATTTCTTTCTGTCACCACATATTTAACTCTCTTTACCCCATCTAACTCCTCCCTCCCCCCACCCTCTACCCTCTGGTAACCCCTAGTCTATTGTCCATGTCTATGAGTCTCTGTTTGTTCTGTTCATTTGTTGCTTTTAGGTTTATATCTCACATATAAGTGATATTATGTGATTTTCAACTTTTTCTGTCTGGCTTATTTCACTTGGCATGATTATCTCGAGATCCAACCGTGTTGTCACAAATGGTACTATTTCATCTCTTTTTATGGCTGAGTAATATCTCACTGTGCCATAGCTTCTTTACCAGTTGTCTATCATAGGACACTTCAGTTGCTTCCATGTCCTGGCCACTGTGAATAATGCTGCTATGAACATTGCCGTGCAAATATCTTTTCGGATATGGGTTTTCAAGTCTTTGGGGTAAATACCCAGTAGAAGATTGCTGGGTCATATGGTAGATCAATTAGTGTTTAATATTTGTAAATATTTAGAATAGTGCTTGCCACACAGTGTTTGTTAAATAATTAATAAAATTATGTAAATCACTAGCAATACACAATCATTAATCTGTTGATAATCTTATTAGGTCTCGAGGTTGCTGAGGAATCCCAAACCAGCCAACACTTTCTAGATGATCAGACTTTCAAATAAAACCTAGATTGTCACTCATTTCATTTCAGAAGGTCACCTCGATAGCTTTCTGCCTTGGAGAAATGTGAAGTTGAGGTGAACAAACTTGTTAATCATTCTCTTTAATAGATGCAGGAAGGAAAATATTTTGCTTTATACTTGCTACTGAACAGAACTTCTTTCTTGACGTGAAATCAGATGCTGCTATTCTTTTCTGTTGGTGGCATTCTTAAATCTGAATGGTTTAATTTGAGGAATGTCTCCAAGGACAAGAAAATCTAAGCACAGTTGATATCGAATAACCATGAAATATCCTTGAAGCCTGAGTATTGTATAGTCATAATAGTCATTAAAATATTGATTTTCCTGTACTATACATACAGTATGAACATTTGACTTTATATATTAAATTAAATGGACATTGCAGCCTATTCCAGTTTTTACTAAAAGGACACCATCAAATGCAGAATTTTAGCATTAACACATTCTGAAATGTCAAGTATGATACAGGATTTCTGTTTCAGAAAATGTTTAAAACTTTGGGTTAAATTAATAAGCTGTGAAATCCTCAGTGCCAAACTGCATGATTTGACAACTATTAGAATGATCTATTGTCAGTATATCTTCTTCCTCCCCCGCCTCCCACCAAATGGTATTTCAAAATATATTTTAATTGATGTGATTTTTCCCCTGGTGGAAATAGCGTTGTATTTTGTCATCATGATGAATTTCTACAGACTCTGCACTTTTCTTCTCATTATTTTTTCATGTGTTCATCTTCTTTTTTACTTTATTATGTGGCAGATTAGTAGGTGTTTGCTATTGACTGTTGACTGAATGGTTGTTTGTATTTTTACCCATTTTCATTCTAACTTTGTATAACTTTTTTTGGTTTACTGATATTTCCCATTTATTGTTTACTAATTTAATATGTCCTAACGGAAAACCTTTAGATCTCTAGGTAGATGTATTTAGTGTGTTGAAAGAAATTAACTTTCAAAGAAAGCCTCATGTGAAAATACTTTCCATTTCTTTTAAATACTTCGTAAGACTATATTTGGTTATTAAATTCTTAATACCAATGAATTACCACTGAGACCTGTAGATTTGTCATTCAATGACAAAATAGATAATTCTTGACCTGTAGAAAAAGTTATAATTTCAAAAGAATCCTCTTCTTTGGGAATTTGTCATCCAAAGTTTATAAATACCAAAAAAAAAAATTACTCTTATATCCAAGCGTATGTGAAATTTTATATGTCTTTTATCTATTAGAGAAGAGATGAAAATATTTGGGTGTTTACATGGCTGAAACTGCAACTTTGGACCAAAAAAAAAAAAAGTTGGTATGAATACTACCTGTAACAATGAATTGACTCAATTTAGCAATTTTAAAGATTGATGAATTAGATTGTGCAGTCTCAAAGTTCTTTTTAGATCCCCTTGGGTTACATCTACTATACAGAAACATTGTAGATTGTCTAGCTACATGGGTGTTCTTGCTAGCCACTTGAGAGTACAAGGTAATTGAATTCACTTTGAAAGCATGTCTTTTCATGGAAATGATTTATTGCTAACTCTGTCACTAATTAGCTTTCTGACCCTAGAGAAAGTACTTAACCTCACCCTGGTCCTCTGATTCCTTGTCTGTAAAAATAAAAGGATTTGACCAGATGATTTCAATTGGCTCTTTTTACTTCTAAATATCTATGACATGGTAAAAACTAGAAGTGAAATTTGTGCTGGGGTTTGGGTGCCCTTGTTCTGAGCTCCTGATACTATTGCTTCTTACTACCCTTGGGTATGGCAGGGTGAAAAGTATGTCCCCACTTACCTCCCTTGACTTTGAAAGGCCCCATTTCTTTAGTCCCTTGGGCATGAGCTTTCTTAGCATACATTCGAAGGCTTAGGTTTCCATCTGTAAATGATGATAATAATTGTACATACCTCAAATGGTAGCTATTATTATCAAATGAGATAATATCTATAGAGATCTTATATATTTGGCACATATTAGGTAGCTCAATAAATCTTGGAAATAAAACAAACAAATAAATCAATCTGTATCTTGGAAACAATGTCATATTAAAATAAAGGTAGAGATTAAAAGTGCCAGAGTGAGCAAGGCTTATAGATTAGTACAGTGCACAGGATGGGCTCTGGAGATCGGTCAGGGTTGTATTCTAACTCTGCTTTTTATTAGCTCAATGACCTTGGGCATACTAAACTCTCAGAGTTTGTATCTTCGCTTGGGAAGTAGGAAAAATAATTTCCAGTGAAGATGAAATGAATACAAGTGAAAACACCTGTTGCATAATAGGCTTGTAATTGCTTGTTTTCTTCTCTTGATGGGGATTATAGAGAGGGACAACTAAAACTTCATCTAGTATTTTTCTCATACTTAAAATCAGGGCTGCACTGAAACCATGGTAGGCAGTAAGTCTCTCTTATTTTGAAGAAGAGATTCCCTGGGAATTAGATTTCATAGCTTGCTTCCATTATTCTACACCAAATGAAATTTAAGCTAATTTCCTCCTGTTCTTGTCTAAATAAGGATAAAATCCAGCTGGTGACTATCCTCTGGGAAATATTCTTTCTCATTCTTAGTTCACCCATTAGTCTTCCATTCTATGACCTTAAATAATGCCATTTCAACAGACATAAAAATATATTTACTTTTCTGTGTTTTTCTTCTACCCAACTTGCTCCCTAATTTAGCACTATTTTAAGTAGTATAAAATGTTGGATGACAAAGTTGAAAAGCACTAGCACATTTATTGATAATTATTGTCTATAAAAATTGGTAAACAATTTAATTAACAGCATTTTCCTTGGAAGAGTACTAAGGTATTTATGTTGAATTCTAGAAGCTAATGGCACACTGAGATTCAGAAGTGTAATATTAAGATATGAATGACTTTAACTTATATATAGGGAAGTATATAGGTAAAATACTTACCTATTTTTTTGCTACTTTAATATATTATTTTGTTAGATTTTCACAGCCTCCCATGAGGTAAGTTGAACTATCACCACTTTCCAGATGAACACAATAAGGCATGGTGTGCATAAGTGACTTGCTTAATATTACCCAGATTCTGTGAACATACAACCAAGAGTGAGCACAAATCTTCCAAGTGAAAATGGTGGACCTTTATACAATTTCTCCCAGCTCAGGTCTTATTTTTCTAAATGATATGTGATACAATGAAAAATAATTTGTGTGAGAAACATCTGGTAGCTTATATACAGCCACTGGCCATATTGTCTCAGACTCCAGGCTACTTTTATGTCCCACAGAATCAGTGCATTAGCCAAGGGCTGCATGAACAGATCCTACCAGAACCTTCCAGAAATATAGTTCAAAGATACTGAGAACTGATTTAGTTCTAGTCAGATGGCATTTGAGTACACAGAGGTCTTCTGTTTTCATTCTTAGGGTTTGGAAATGCTTGTTAATAAGGGATGACACATGTAAAGTTTCATTTGTGATTTAGGAAGTCATTTAAATAAAATTAGAATTAGGATAACTAGGTGAAAGTTTAAGCATATAGCTATAAAAAGCCACAGAATGTTAAATCTCAGAGATGATGTTAGGGTGAAAGGAACTGGAAATAATTTCAGTGGAAAGAGTGTAGTCTGCTAATCTTATTGGACATGTCTTGTAGCATAAGGATCATGGGAAACAATCCCATAGCCTTCTGTTTACACTGAGTTGCAATCCTCTTTGCAGTTAAGTGAAAATAGTGGCAAGGACCTATTTTGTTCCCTTTCACTATAAAGGCCTATGAAAGGAGACTTGTGAGAAGAAATATTAACATTTTCATTTGAAAGTTAAATTTATGGCAAAATTCCTAGAGAAAAGTACCCTGAAAACAAGAAGAGCTATGTTGTTGGAAAGAGAACTAGAAGCATTGGCATCTCAGAGTAGCCTAAGAGCCAGAAGGAGAGTGTGGGCTCTAATCCTGCACTAACCATTGATCAGCTGAAAATGAATGTGGCTGTACCACAGTTCTTCTCAGGAAATTGAATTTATGTTAATAACACAATTCAAAGACTATAAATCTGTATAACTGATAGATTGTTCTAAGTGACCTTTAACCCTTAAAATTCTATAACTTTAGTTAAGTATTGCATTTGACAAAACTGAAAATTTATCAATAAATTTATAAATTTATAACATTTATAAAATATACTATAATAAAAGACTGTCCTAAAAATTGTAGAAGAAATGAAGGTAATTTTTGTGTATGTTCTCATAGGATATATTATGCCAATTTTATTTTGATGTCTGTTTTCAATGTAAAAATTACATATATACTTATTAAAATGATATGTCCATTATTTTATTTTTGATGCAACAATGAAATTTTTAATAGTTTTTATGAATGGGCCTTTCAGTAATTGGCAGAAAAAAACATTTATGTATAGTGAAAACTCACTGTAAATAAATGAGATATTTATGTTTATGAAACTCATAAATCAAAGGGTAGTTTCTTCATACAACCCTAGTCAAGTTATAAAAGTCTGTACAGTTATATTCTTTAGAATATCAAGTCTCTCTTGGTACATTTAAAATGAATGTATTTCTATAGCAAAAATTCAGATTATATATGTGTTCAATATTATATCTATTTTGTGAAGAAAAATATTATACTCACATCAAAAAGGTTATGTTGAGTCTTGCTTTTTTTGAGTCATTGTATTTTTCTTGATTTATAACCTAGAGTGCACATTAGAATCATCTGAAAAGCATCTTTAGGTATGAAGTCCAGACCCTTATATTGGTGGTGGTTGTTGCTGTCTTTTGGAAAAGTTCCCCAAGTAATTTTGATACAAACCACCTGGTTGAGAGTCACTACTTTATATTTACTAAAATTTTCCAGGAGACTGTATTTAAGTTATGTTTTATAGCACCTAGTAAAATGTCCTTCGTATTAAGTAGTTTAGAGTAATACACTGTTTTATTCAACAAATATTGTAAAAATTGAACACACATTGAACATCTATTGTCTTTATGCACTGTTAGTTGTCTTCGCATGAATATGTAAGCAATTTATGGTTTTGAGATAGTTTATTCCTTGACGCATTGCATATTTCTTTGTTGAAGTGGAGAAGCAAAAAACACCAGCTGTTTTCTGGAACTGCAGCTGACTTTCATTATAAAATTTCAACATGAACTAATTCAGATATAAGGGCTACTTTCTTCTATGAAGGGAAAAAGATTTATGTTCTAGTGAAATATATACATCAAAGTTAACTCTGTATATTAATGTTTACAATGTAATGGACCCATTTTAGAAACTATATACTGAAGGCCACCTTGTCAAATTTAAATGCATTTCATTACCAATAAAGAGAGATCTTTTCATCACTGAAATCTCACTGAATTGCTTTATGTAGAATTTTAAATATTAAGTTAGGCAAGACCATGAAAATAACTGTTAATAAGTATGTAAATGCTACTCACAGCCTCTTAGCCTTTAGCTTGGCATGAGGAAGTCCTGAGAATATAAGAGAGGCACTTGGTTTGTGTTGTTTCAGAAATCAGAGATGTACTTAATACACTATATGTCTTAATCAGCTGAAACGTCCCTTCACACTAGCTATAAATTGCAAAGAAGAGTCAATGAGTATAGAGCAAGTGCCTGAGTCGAGTGCTATGTCTTTTGTCAGATGTAAGGCAATATAAAATATAGCCTTTCACCCCAAGTACCTTACAGTTTAGAAGGGGAGAAGAGATGCACACATGAATAATAGAGAATACCCAAAGCTGGCAAGTGCATATTGGTATGAAACTACATAGTATAGTTAGTAAAGGCAAAAAGGAAGAAGCGAGCAGTGAAGGTTTGGGCACAGTGTCATGCCATATGGAAAGAATAATTTGAGGAAAGTACAACTAGATGGATCTTATGTAGGTAGAAATGTGTGGTGAAAATGGGTAGGAGGCACCATCTCAGTTTATATGCTTAAGAGTCAAAATAAAATTAGATAAGACAACATTTTTTGAGAGCACTGTACATTTTGTACATGAACACTTGATATATATACATATATATGTATGTGTGTATATATATATATATAACCCTAAGGAATCGATAGTATTATTATCCTTATTTTACAGATGAAGAACTGAAGCCCAGGGAAATTAAGTTGCCCAATGCTAATAATTTTCCTGTTTGTATATTTTCCCCTGAGGAAAGTAGTATATTTCAAAAATAAACATGAATGAACATTTTTGCTGGTTTTACCTCAAGACATGACTTATAGGTGTATACAAAAAAGCATTTAGTGACCAAAAAATAGGACTCCTGCTTCAGCATTTAAATTCTTAAGTATTACACATTGGTCTGTGCCGAAGCTCCATCTGGTCCCACATGTGGCAAAGAATACTTGACGCTACAACCAGCATCTGCTGGTGCTAGAGCCACCAGCAGCTGCTAGCTGACCTTTAAATCCATAGTCTAGTTATGTTAAATTAGAATGCAGAATCCCTGCAGTTACTTGTTGTCAGGGTAACTGCATTTTTTGATCAGAGAATGCCTTAACCATACCAAAGCCCCCAGTGTGAAATATTGAAAGGGACTGCAGACTGCAGCTTTTAGTACCTAAATGGGGTCACTGATTTTATCTTGAATGATACTATTGTGTAGCTTTATCCCTAGACATGAATTTGCCAGTTTTACTTAATGTTAATACTCTGGAAAGTTGCGTCATACTCTCTGAAATAGAAATCAAGGCTACCTCTAATTGCACACATATGCATATAACCATTTTGTTTTTTAAAGAAAAGCTGTGGGCAGTTCCTCTACGTGATGACCTTTCAGTCCTTGTGAAAATGAAAGCTATAGTCGCCTAGAGTGACCTGACTATTGAATTTGTTGGACATCCTTTCCCATTGTCAGTATCAGTCACATTTTCTCAATAGTTTAAATGTATGTGGTGCATGTGGGCTTCTTTATAAAAGAGGTTTGTATCATTTAACTTTTTGTTTTATTGAATTATGGGCATAATAAAGATCTATCTCAAGAGATAATTTATTTATTGCCCACGATTAAAAACAAAAAACAAAAAACCTGCTTTAAAATCATCCTCTGAAGACATATGTTTCTCATAATTATTAAAAATTTACACAGGCTTTCTAAAATCATCTTTCTTAATGAAATTAGGTATTTTCTTCATAATAGCTCATTTTAACTTTATGATTTAAGTAAAAATCAGTTCTTTTGGATGGAAACTGGACACAGGTTTTTTTTTTTAAATCACGGCAAGGGGCATATTTAATAATAGGCCATGGTATTGATTGTTATGATCTTGATGTCAGTATATGCCCATATAAAATGGATATAACAATTCCTGTTTTCTCAAGATTACTCTGGAAGGGCTTTCAAAATATTGAATTTTAGAAAACAAATATTTGTTGATTGCTCATTATGTACTAGATACTGTTCTTTACTTACTACTTATACCATTTTACAGATGAGGAACTGAGGCTCAAAGAAACTGAGTATTTAGTATTATAAAACTACATTCCCTCAGACTGGCAGTGAGGGCTTGCACAATTTATTTAACTTACATGAGCCTAGGTTTGGAGGGCCCTGTCTCCCTGTTCACTTGGAGCTGGTTTTAAATGCTGGCTTTCTCGTTTACCACTTATATGACCTTGGGTAAGTTAAAGAGAATTCTAAAAATCTGGTTTCTTTTCAGTGGCGAAATGGAGATACTACCTATTCTTAAGATTACTGTGAAGATTATTTAAAAATGGTTATAAAGCTCCTGAGGGCATGATAGATATGAAATACTGTCATTCTATAGTAATGTATTGTTTACTCTGACACTCTAAAACTTCTGTTTGCTGTTGTCAACAATTTATTTCATGGTTGCAGAAAACGAAGGCTAGTGAAAAGAACTGCCTTTCTCATCCAGTTAATAAATTGAAACTGGAATTCCAATTTAAACTATAAATCCCAAATTGAAATTACTTGTCTGTATCTCTCACCACATGAAATATAAAACAATATCAAGGTAAAAACATACCCAAGATTTATATAACCCTTTCTCTTCTCTTAATAATCTATAATGAAATAATTTTTAGAGCTTTCGTAAAAGCTCTAAATTACTAGATAAATATGTTGTGAAACTCGCCTTGATTTCTTTGACTTTTTTGGGGCTTTAAAAAGAGGGGAACATTGAAATATATTTGTTTTCATCCAGCTAGATTTTATATGGTATTAATTCATTTATAACTCAAATTAAGGATTTTTACTACTTTAGCTTTTTATTTCTATATTCATTTTTAAAATAAAGTGTAATTATTTTAAGGACTAGCCTGCCAAATACATCTTATTTATTGTATAAGGGAAACTTTCATTGCAAGAAGTCATAAGATTCACAATTGAATTAAATTTACAAGGTTAGAGAACTATTTTTTTTTTTTGATAAACAGGAAATGTCAGCACTCTGAGTAAAATTTTCCACTCATATAGCAAATAAAATTTTCCAACAGATTGTTGGTTCAGTTACTATTTCCAAGTATATTTATCCAAGCGCCAAAAAATATTTAATGGAATAATTTATTTCTTCTTATGTTGAATTAATAATCATATGAAATTTATATATGATATGATATACTCCTGCACTAGCCTTTAATGATCTTGAAAAGAGATCACAATGGTTAAATTTTTCTCTCTGATCATTTGAAAGATAAAGGTTTATTCTGTACACTCTTTCTCAAGAGAACATTTTAGTTTTTCTCCTTTTTTTAAAAATCTATTTTGTATGATGTCTGTTTCTACTTGTGATGATTTGACATAAGATTTGAAAACTGCATTTAATCAAGTGACTCGATGTTCTTATTTTTATTTTAATTCAAATGCTGGGAATTTTTTTTAAAAGTAATTTCTAACAGTTGAACTTGTTTCATCTGCAATATAAAATGTACTTGTTATAAGAAAAAAATGTGAAAAGTGTATAAAAGAAATAATAGTGGTGTCCCCCTTCCTCCAGGCACCACTTCCCTGAGGTAACCAATGTTTATAGATTTGTTTGTATCCTTTTGTAACTTTATGCTCAAGAAAATATTTATGTAATTATTTATGATTTTGTTGAGTTAATCTCCCTTCTTTTTTATAAAAACAAAAGTAAAACAACTATATATATATTACTTCTAGATTTATTTTTTCGAATTACCACCCCTATTATTATAGGTCAAAATATAGTAACACATTTATTTTAATATTTACATAATTAAATTCCTTATGTATAAATCACAATTTTTTGTAACTGTCCTTAATCGATGCACATTAAAGGTGAATTCACTTTTTTGCCTCTATAAACAATACCTCAGTAAATATTCTTGTAAGTATATTCTCATGCATTAGTGGTTTTATCTGTAAGATAGATTCTTAAATGAGTAAAAGTTATATGTACTCTAAATTCTAACATATTCATCAGATTACTTTAAAAAATTCACATACTAACAATATGTACATATTTCCTCAATCTCTTTCAAGTATTAAATATTTCAGTCTTTTACATTTATTGCCTTCTGATAGATGAAAATGAATATTTACAATTATTTTGCCTTACTTTCCTCAGACTACCAGTGAGATTGAGGCTTTTTTTATTTATAGTTTCTCTTTTCTGAATTTACTATTTAGTCCTTTACCAGTTTCTTAAAAAAAAATCTGTTTATTAATTTTGCTAGTTTTTGAGCTTTATGTAGAAAGAATCGGATAGTAGTATACTTTTGTGTCTGGCTTCTTTTGCTCAACATAATGTGTGAGTTGTTTGTGTAGAAAATAATGTGTTCATTTTCATCTTTATATGGTGTTTAATTTTCTGGCTATACCAGAATTTTTTTTATTCCTTTGTATCAGTTAGCTATTGCTGTGCACCAAACCACCCCAAAATTCAAAGACTTTAAGTAAATACATACACATGACAGTTTACAATTAGCCAGGGGATTCTTCACTTTATTGCTTTGCTTACTCATAGGTCTATAACCAACTTGGGTTATATAGGCAGCTCTTTAACGGTGGCTGGGCTCTCTCATATGGTTGGATTCTGCTCTTTGTAGGCTACTCTCAGAGGCCTCCTTTGGAAAGTGGGCTCTCCTTCAGAGTATCTTATTCTCAAGACACCTAAACTGAGCTTATTCAAATGGTGGTAGTAAGGTTCCAGATGAGAGAGTAGAAACTATAAGGTCATTTTGAGGCCTGGTCTTGGGATTGGCACACCATTACTCTTGTGCCAAGAAGCAGTTCCAGCCTAGATACAAGACAGTGTATAGCAGTTCTAGTTGCCCTGTGCTCTTGTAAATACTTGATATTATCAGGGCTTTTAATTTTAGGCATTCTAGAGGGAGTGTAGTAGAATTACTTGTTGTTATTTTTTATAGCTACAGATATAATGAATTATAAACTGAACATATTCAAAATGTATAATTTGATAAGTTCTGATCCATGTGTACCTCTGAAATCATCAATATACTAAAAATATAGGCATTTTCCCCAAATTTCATCATGGCTCTTTGTAATCTCTTTCTCCCACCTCTTGCCTCCTCCTGTTCCCACACAATCATCTATCTGCTTTCTGTCACTATAGATTTGTTTTCTAGAATTTTATGTAATGGAAGCATAGTATACATACTTTTTTGTGTCTGCTTCCTTTTACTCAGTATAATTATTTTGAGATTTATGTTTTAATAGTTTATTTTTTATTCTTGAGTGGCATTCCATTGTATGGATATAGCACAATTTGTTTATTTATTCACTGATGGATAGTAATGTTGTTTCCACTTTGGAACTATTACAAATAAAGCTACTGTGAACATTTGTGTACAAGTCTTTGTATGAATATATGCTTTCTTTCTTTTTTTTTTTTGGATGCATACCTAGTAGTAAAATGACTGGATCATGTAGTAGTCAATATGTTTAACATTTTTAAAAGCTGCCAAACTATTTTCCAAAGTAGCTGCACCATTTACATTCCCAGCAACAATGTATGTTTCAGGTACTTATGGTTTCATCAACACTTGGAATACTCAGTCTTTTAAAATTTTAGCCATTCTACTAGCTGTATCTCATTGTGTTTTAATTCATATTTCCCTAATTATCAAGCCCATTGAACATCATTTCACATGTTTATTTGCATTTGAATATCTCCTTTGGTGAAATGACCCTTCAAATCTTTATCAGTTTTTAAAATTGGTTGTTTATTATTTTATTATTGAGCCTTGAGTATTCTTTAATATTTTGGAAGCAATTTGTTTATCACATATTTGATTTGTAAATATTTTGTCTTAATCTAAAATCTGTCTTTTTTATTCATTCAACAGTGTTTCTAAAAAATAGAAATTCTTAATTTTTTAAAGTCTAGTATTTTTTTTTCTGTTATGAATCGTGCTTTTGGTGTTGTAACTAAGAAGTTTTTGCCTAACCCAGGGTCATGAATATTTCATTATTTAATTTCTCTAAGCAATGTTTTTAGTTTTTAGTGTAGAGGTCTCTCACAGTTTTTTTCAGATTTGTTCTTAAGTATTTAGTATTTTTTCATGCTATTTTAAATGATATTTACCTCTAAACTTTATTTTCTGATTATTTGTTACCCTTGAATATCAATGATTTGTATATATGGATCTGTATCCCTCAAACTTGCTAAACTCACCTATTATTTCTGTCAGCATCGTTACAGATTCAAATGGATTTTCTATGTGGATCATCATTTCATCTGACAATAAAGATAGTTTTACCTCTTCTTTTTTTATCTGATGCCTTTTCTTTCTTCCGTTTTAGTTTTTTTTCCTTATTGCTCTGTGTAGGACCTCCAGTAAAATCATGAATAGAAATGGTGACAGTGGACTCATTGCTTTTTTCTTACTGTGAAAGAGTATTCAATCTTTTATCATTAGGTATGCTATTAGTGCTAGTGCTAGGTTTTTCCATTACTCTCTTATGATAACTCCAATATTATGCATGTTAGGCTGCTTCTAGTTTTTCTATAGCTCACTGAAACTTTTTTTAGTCCATATTTTTTTTATTGTGAATAATTTTATTGGTCTATCTTCAAGTTTACCAATCTTTTCTTTGTCGACTCTGATCTTAATGCTATACATTGCATCTCTCATTTTAGCCATTGTAGTGTTAATCTCTAAAAGTTAGATTTGAGTATTTAAATAAAAAATTATTTCCCATGTCTGTATTAACATTTCCAATCTTTGCTTTGTCTTCTGGAACATATGGAATACATTTATAGTACTTGTTTTAATGTTCTTGTCTACTACGTCAATCATTTGCGTAATTTCTGGTTTGTTTGGTTTGAGTTTTGTTATTATGGGTTTTATTTCCTATTTCTTTATATGATTAGTAAGTTTTAGTTGGATGCCAGACATTTTTAATTAACCTTACTGGATACTGGATATGTTAGTGCCCCTTTAAATAATCTTGAGCTTTGTTCTGAGATATAGTTAATATACTTGGAATTAAACCTTTTGGGTCTTATTTTTAAGCTTTTAGATGTTAATTTTACCCACTGCAAGGCAATATCCTTCTGTGTACTTTACTTATAGCTCTGTGAATTAAGAGCTTTTACAGTTTGTTGAGAAAAGGCTCTATTCTCTGCATTATGATATTTCTGGTATTGTTCCTACTCTAATTCTTTACAGTGCTTTTTGCTTTTCTTGGGTAGAAATGTTGGAAGTAATTTTTACCTGCATGAGAAGATCTGTACTCAATAATGTCCTTGAGGAGGGCTCTATGCAGATGTCCTGAGTACTCTCTCTGTGAATCCTACTCCTCTCTTATGCTTTATTATGTGAACTGTAACCTACTTGGCCTCCTGGATTCTCAGCTCCATTTCCTCAAATCAGGGAGAATGCTAGGCTCAGCCTGGGTTTCCTCTTTCTGTGCCACAGCCTGGAAACTCTCTCCAGGCAGTAAACTGAGAAAATTCATTTTTCATTTCTCAGAGTTCGCTCTCCTTTTTTTCTCTATGTCCACTGTCTCGAGACACCACTCAACATCATTACTTATTAAGAAAGTGCAAATTAGTACCACACTGGGATACCACCTATATGAATAACTATATGAAAATTTAAGGGTTGGTGAACAATGGAATAACTAGAACTCATACATCATAGATGGGAATAAAAAGTGGTGCAACCACATTGAAAAGCTGTTTGACAGTGTCTTAAATAACTAAACATATACTACCATATATTCCAGCTATTTTGCTATTAGTTATGACTCCAAGAGTAATTAAAGCATATGTTCATACAAGGACTTGTAAAAGAGTGTTCATAGCAATTTTATTTGTAATAACCAAAAAATGGAAACAACCCATATGTTTATTAATAGATGAATGGATAAGTACTATGGTATAGTTGTACAATGGAATACTACCCAGTAATTAAAAAGAATGAACTATTAATACATAAAACCAACATGGATTGATCTTAAAATAATTATATTGAATGAAAGAAGCCAAACAAAACAAAGTACATAACATATGATTCCATTTTTTATAAAATTCTAGAAAATGCCAGTTATGTATAGTGATGCAAAGCTGTTGAGTGGTTTCCCAGGGACAATGATGGAGCAAGTAGGGGAGACAATAAGAGATTGCCAAAGGCATGAGCAAACTTTTGTGGATAATGGATATATTCATTATCTCAATTGTGGTGATGGTTTTGTGGGTATGTACATATGTCAGGATATCAAATTTTATACTTTAAATATATGCATTTTAGTCATTTAAACCTTAATAAAAGTGAAAAAATGTTTTCTTGGATAAGTTTGAGTTCAGAATGATGTTTTCACATTCAGTAATTCTTTCTTAAATGTTTTTAATATGACATTTAACTTATTCTAGAGGTTTAAATTTTAATAATTTTTTATTTCTAGAAATTTTGTTTTGTTCTTTTTCAAGTCTGCTAAGTCAGTCTGGCTGTTTCTGGGTCATCTTTCTAAGTCCATCTTTTATTTTTCAAACATTTAAATAAAATAACATTTTTTAACATATACATACATATTTTCTATTTTATGTTTGATAATTACAATAGCTCAAGTCCTTGAGAATCTCTTGTTTCCCTAAATTTTTGTTAAATTTTACTGAGTTAACCTAATGTATGGTCATCAGAAGTCACTGGGCTGAGGATGCTTCCTTCAGGAAGTACATATTTGTATTTACTTTTGCCAGAAGCCAGGGGAGGTAACCCATGAGGGATTCTTTATTTTCTTGGTTTGGAATTTCCCCAACTATAAATTCAAATCCTACTGTCACATGAGGGTGGACCTGTGTTTACATATCTCTAGGGGAGGAAATTCTTCTTACTTTTTTCTACCCATGTCTTAGTTCA
Organism: Rousettus aegyptiacus; assembly: GCF_014176215.1. NCBI lineage: Eukaryota > Metazoa > Chordata > Mammalia > Chiroptera > Pteropodidae > Rousettus > Rousettus aegyptiacus. The sequence continues at coordinate 161,088,276 of NW_023416284.1, read as the reverse complement.
GCTACCATTACAAAATACCATAGACTAGTAAACAAAGAAATTTATTTCTCACAGTTCTGGAGGCCAGGAAACCAAGATCACGGTGCTGACCAGAAAGGTTTCGTTCTGATGCCTTTCCTTTTGGCTTGTAGGTGGCTGCCATTTCACTATGTACCTATATGACTTCTTCTTTGTGTAAAAATGGGGGCTAGAGGGTAGGGAAAGAGCAAGCTGTCCGGTTTCTCTTCTAATTAGGGCATTAAGTTCATCATCAGGGCCCTACTACTCTCATGACCTCATCTAATCCCATTACCTCCCAAAGGCACCATCTTTAAATACTATCTCATTGGAAGTTAAGATTTCAACATATGAATTTGGGGAAACATAAACATTTAGTTCGTAATAACTCATAATGTAGCAGAGATAGACAGGTTTTTTCATTGGCCACCTTTGTTAATAGTTACATTTTTCTTGTCCACCATTTCATTACTTGAAGGGTCCAGTTCTATGTCTAAATGAAGTGATGTGTGTCCAGTTTAGTCTCCCCCCAATCATTGGATTAACTTATCCTTGTGACCATTGTCCTGGAGTCTTTAGAATCATAGTATACAGATTCTTACAGGAGTCTTACTTTCTGTTTTTGCTTATCACTTTGATTTCAATTTTATATTATTTTTCTTTTACCTTTGAGAAATCTTTTTTTTTTTACTTTCTTATTTAACTTATTAATATACTTTAAGGAATGTTTGTTTTAACTTTTGAGAATCCAGATGTTTTTCAAGTGAGGGACATTTAGAATGTCTAGCTATCCTTCTAGTGACAGCTCAAGTTCTGATGGGTACAATTCAGTTTTGCCATATTCTGGAATGCTGGAATGCCATGATCAAAGACATAGAACACATATTCTTAGTAATGTTTGAAGGTCTTGTGACAGGAGTTCTGAGAGCATGGATAGTAAGCCAAAAAGTAAGTTTCTGTTGAGGCAAAGTGGACCAATAGATTTTGATAGGAGGAATGAAATGATTCATTCTAGAGTTCAGGAAACAAGATAGGATCTGGGAGTTTAGCTTGGATGTATTAAGACAGTGCATATGAGAGGAAAAGGCAGACTCAGCTGAAGAAGTGGCCTTGGAAGTAAGGAGAGAGTGTACACAGGGTTGTTGTGGAGGTAGATAGAAGTTGAAACACTTGGCAACACATTTGACATTAGTGGTTAGGACTTTAATAAAATCTGAAAGAAGTGATGTTTCATGGGGGAGAGATGATGAGTTCTTTTTTTGGAACCATTATTATGACTCAATTTATCAGATCTTTATTAGGTTGCTTCTTTCAACTGCCAAGAAAGGAGATTGAGAAACTACACATTTCTCTTTGAATACCTATGTAGGTTGTAAATTATAAAGTTTAGATTGAGTGTGGCTTTTATCTGATTGAGAAATATCTGAAATAAATCACCCATGCTTTTATGTTTCTTTCATAAGTAAATCCATTTTTAATGTAATTTCTATGACTACAGACCTGAGAATATTTAAACTGATAAAAGGTATTAATTGCAAAAGTTATTTCAGGTTTAATTTAAAGGAGATGGCTGACATGTTAAGGAAATAAAAGCAGAGCAGACCTTTTAGGACTAATGACCCCTGAGTTTGTCCTTGAGATTCACGTAGGTTTAGGAGTTTGGCAATTCAGGTCACCTTTGGGTATCTTGTGGGAACAAAGAAATATGCTGCATTAGTAGTGGCAAAGATTAAAAACAAAGTAAAAATGACAAGATGTTAGTTAATTCTGGATGGTTGTTTTATGAATGATGTTATATTTTCTCTGTATGTTAACTTTCAAATTAAATTAAAAGCAATCAAACAAATAACCACAAAGATTAGTAAGACATTTGCTTTGCTCTCCAAAACCTTTGTCTAGAGAAGAAGACTTTATTCAAATAGCTGAAGGCAGCAGGAGATATAAGGGCTTAGGAAGGTGAATGCGGTGTGAACCTGTTTATTAAGTTAAGCAAAGGCTTCCTTGAATGGGAGTATCTCCCCAGAATGAGATTCATCTACAGAAGACATGCTTAATTTAGCCATAGCTTGAGACACAGTTCAGTTTGTTGTTTTCTCTTTTTCGTGGAATTGCCTTATAAATGAGGATTTATCTTCCTTCCTTCCTTCCTTCCTTCCTTCCTTCCTTCCTTCCTTCCTTCCTTCCTTCCTTCCTTCCTTCCTTCCTTCCTGTCTTCTTTCTTCTTTCTTTCTTTCTTTCTTTCTTTCTTCTTTCTTTCTTTCTTTTCTTCTTTTCTTTCTTTCTTTCTTTTCTTTCTTCTTTCTTTCTTCTTTCTTTCTTTCTTCTTTTCTTTCTTTTCTTTCTTTCTTTCTTTCTTTCTTTCTTTCTTTCTTTCTTTCTTTTTTATGGAGGCCTCATGTTTAAACACATAGATAAGAAGAGAGAAACAGAGAGAAGCCAGAATTACAAAAGCCATACACTGGTATTCATTCATTTGTTTAACTTTCCCGAAGTATAAAAAATGATGTTTCTTAATTGTAGCAACAGTTAGACACAAATTCTGTGAAATCAAGTATAGTGTTTTTCGTGTTTTTATCATCCCTTTTCCGACCAGATAGCAAAACTCCACAAAAAAATCCGATGGCTTTTTGAAACAGAACATGATACTAATGTACAAAATTATTTTGAGACTTATTTCAGTTTTTTTCTAACCATAGCCCCTCCACCCCCTTCACACTCCCACTGCAGCCTGTGTAGATAAGAAAGAGAGACAAGCACGATCACCCAAAGAATGGTACTTAAGCCAGTCAGCCTTGGATACAAATTCAGGCCTGCTACTCAGCAGCTGTGTGAATGTTCAACTTTATTTAATTGTGCTTCAATTTCCCTGTCTGTAAAATAAAGCAGTGATACTTAGCCATTATTGATACCATAACATCTATGTATTTTCCAAGGGACTCATCTTTCTACCTGACCGTAGAACTTAAGCCCCCTGACAATTGTGCCCTGCTTATCTTCGGGTCTTCAGCCCTGGGCACAGTTCCTGACAGTGGTGCTTAATGAGTGAGTGTTGGGTGAATGACTTAATTCTAGACTCAACCCAATGATGGTGAGTTATAAAGAATTTTCAGAAAATCTATCTTATTCCTGGGACAAAAGAACTTTGAACATTTGGCATTGTGGTTATGTATCTAATTTAAGGGCTAAACTGAACAGTTCTACTGTGCAACTTGTAGATACTTCATAGAAGGGGCTAAAATTCAATGAAGTAAATTATGATTTGAAGACCTACAATTATTACCAGCTCTAAAGCAATGCTATTTTGAGTCTTAGGGAAAAACGCTTAATGTCAGTTTCTTCTATTTTCATTACAGGATAAACAAGAATATATTTTAAATTTAAAGAGCAAAGAATTCTAGACCTCTGGATAAAAGCCAATAGAATTTTGCATGAGGCAGTGCTATTAATTTGTATTGCTTACGATTAGATCTAACCTTTAAACTTTGCCTGAAGAAATAAAAAATGCCATACAATGATTATTTTCCTACTCTCAGAAGAAGAAAAGATGACCTATTTATTAAATTTTTTCAGGAAATGCAATCCTTAAATTATGATAAGTGCTAAAAACATGCTTTATTTAAAACTGCAAAATTATAATAAATTATATATGAACACAGAGTGTATTAGAAGTTTTGGGATGTGAGACAAGTTTTAAAAAGTTAGTTTTAAAATATGTAGAATTTAATTGATTATTTTTATATGTAAGTGATATTTGTCTAAATGAACAACTTTTTTCTTTCCCCTAATTTGGGTCTGTAGTGTTTTATCTTGAGGATCATCTGTTAGTAATTGTATTCTGTCCTTTCACGGATGGAATTATTAGGCCTTTAAACCATAAAAAAGAGGGAAGAACCCCACACAACAACAACAACAAAAAAGCAGACTAACAACTGTAACTTCAAAGGAGACTGAAAAGCAAAAAACAATCCAGACGGACAGAAAATGTTTGACGCAGACTCAAGGGAAGGTCTGGGTGTCTTTGCTGGGACCCTCCCAGCAGGAGCTGTCCCTGCTCAAGGGTAAAGCCACATGTGGTGACATCTACCATTGGACTGTGAAGTCTTGACAGCAGGTCTGGAGAAGAAAACTCTTAATTATCCTAAGGGCCTAAAAACTCAGAGGATATAATTGAGTTTTCAGAGTAACAATATGTTGTTCTGGAAACCCAGCCCCAAATATATCTTGGTTGATTATTGCTCTAAATAACACATTTCAGTTTAAAGTATTATGAAAGAAAATATGTTGCACTGTGTAGGGAAGTACACATTTCCAAAGATTTTGGAGACTCTGTATTATAAAATTAAGTATAATAGTGTAACATAAATACAATACATATGTAATATATATAGTGGCTGGGAAATATGAGAAGTAATATTTGATGAATACTTTGTATACACCATGCACTGTGTGGGGCTTTCCAATATCTCATGAAATTCTCATGATCAACTTATGTTGTAGGAAATGGAGATTCATATAGTTAATTAACTTGTCAGGGGCAATTCAGCTAATAAGTGATGAGACCAAGATTTAAAAAATATATCATAAAATTGGTGTTTTTTTCACTGTCAAAATATCAAATACAAAAGGCCATACTGTGAAAAGCAAAAAGCTCTAACTTCTGCCTCAAGTTCCACTTCCCATAAGCCATCATTAGTATTTTCTTATATTTTTCTGAAATTTTCTATACATGTGCAATCACATATCTTTGTCTGTTTCTCTCTCTTTCACTCCCCTTCTCTTGTTTTTATTCTTAGACCCTAATAGGATTACGCGATATATTTTGGCACTTGCTTTTTTACCTTTAGCAATATCTCTTGGAAAATGTTCTACTTTAGTGTGTATATATCTGTCTCATTCTTTTATAACTGCATGGTAGTCCATTATCTGAATTAAAAAAAATTAATTAGTAACATTAAATTAGTTCTAGTTTTATGCCAGGACATTCTTTCTGTATTAGTTTGCTTAGGCTGCCATAACAAAACACCAAAGACTGGGTAGCTTAAACAATAGAAATCTATTTCTTACAGTTCTGGAGTCTGGGAAGCCCCAGATCAAGGTATCGGCAAGTAAGGTTTCATTCTGAAGTCTCTTCTCTTGGCTTGTAGATGGTTGGGGCTTTAATATACGAATTTTGGGAGGATATAACATTTAGTCCATAACACTCTTCGACATTGTGTGAAAACAAACTTTTAAAATATTATCAATCTGATGTGTGAAAAAAGTTCATTTTTTCATTTCCATTTACTTAATTATGAATATTTTTAACATCTTTTTCTCTATAATCTCTTTGCTGTGAATTTCCTTGTTTTCGGTCTCTTTTATCAGAACTTTTTTGTATTAAGGGTATTAGCTCTGTTTTTGACACAAATGTCGCAAATATTTTCTCCATTGTTTTGGTAATTTAATGTTTACTTTTTTTTTGCTCAGCTGAGTGTTGCTTCTAATTCTTTCCTTTATTAATTTTTAGTTCACTTCTCTAGGATAGGAGGATGGGTCACGTACAATAAATCTGGAGTGTCCATTCATTTTAGTACACACAGTTCTGTCTCCCCTTCATTCTGAGATATGCTACTATAATCCTATAAGATGTTCCCCTTTTCTACCGTTTTCCTTCTCCATAAAACATGTTGGCCCATGTGCGTATCTGTACCCTGTACAGGGTTGGCAGAAATCCAGATATACTCATGCCTTTGATGTACGCATTGTTGCATCAAAGAGCATGTGTTAACCAATAAAATTGTTGGAAAAGTTTACTGAACCATTTTTCTGCAGTATAAAATAGCAAAATCATACCTAATTTATATAATTTTGAATGGTACACTCTTTCAATTTCACGAGTCATCAGAATTTGACATGCATGTTAACCTAAAAAACAATTCAATTTTTCATTTAAAAACAGCTTACACTTTTCAAGATATAAGCAAAGGATAACTAGCAACATCTAGTCTTGATTTTATATTTTTCTAATTACAACACACAAATAATAAAGGTGTTGAAGAAGTCTGCCTCATGTAATGAATTGTCAGCAAGTGATGAAACAATGAGGTACTACTCCAATCAAGGAGAAAAAAATTCACATATAAAATAACTGCATTCAATAAAAAAATGATATATATTCTAAGTTGTATAGAAATTAGTATCGTTTTCAACTGCTTACTACAAATTATTATGTGCTAGACACATGTTCTCCTTTATTTTTTATATTGGGTTAAAAATCAATTTATATTTTAATCTTATAAATAAGAAGACTTAATTTCAGTAAGGTTAAGTAATTTGCCTCAGGTCACACAGCTAGTAAGAGCCAGACATTGGATTCCAAAGTGAGTCTTTGGCTTTAAGCTACCACACAGTACTGCCTCCTGAAAGAAGTTCAGAGAAATGTGGCAAATGTGAGCCAAAACAATCAGAGAAGGCATCCAGCAAAAACAGAACCTGGGCTTTCAAGAATGAGTAAGATTTTAATAAGCAAAATTGAATAAGGAGACGTATTGGATGGAGAAAACAGTATGAATGAAATTATGGAGGTAAGACTGAACATGATGTATAAGGGAAAGGGATCCCTGTGACAGAATTCATACACATGGGACTGTATGGGTCATATGCAACCAATGACAGAGTGCCCTGAATCTCAGAGAAATAAATGTGGACTTGATCAACTACAGGATGGGTGGTGTAGAGTCATGGAATATTATCGGTCAGATTAATGAGATGAAAAGTGCTGATCTGGGAAGATTGTCTGGCTGGGATATGGAGTGTTGTCCAGAAGGCAAGCACCTAAACATCCAAGAAGATAAAGTAGGTGGCTGTTGGTTTAACTCAGGGTGGTTGCATAGGAGGTGTGGACTAGATGATTGCTATAACCGGAAAATAATGTGAGGACATTTTGAAATGGGAAATATGAAATAGAATGAGTCATATTTCTTTGGCATATTCTAAATATTCAGTGTTCTCATGAAAAAAAAAAATCAGTTTTCAGACACATTATAGAACTCAGCTATTTGTTATTTTGGGAACACTTCTTTTTTAGAAATCTGAACTAACAAAGCTTCTAACAATCTAAATTTGAATAGTCATCTCAGTTTTCGTTGTTTATCTAATGAAGGGAAAGAAACAAAGGATGACTAAAAAAAATTGTTGGTAATTACTATCAGAATCAAACTCATTTTTATTTCAACTGGGTATCGCTTGGGTTTGTTTCAAGCAAATCCCTTAGTCCAGAGGTTTACAGATTTCAAGAGCTGCTGCTTCATTTTCAGCTTTGTCCTTAACATTGCATTGTTTTCATACTTAGATTGTTCCTTCATGGTAGAGAAATGGCAGCCCCAACTGTCTTCCACATCCCTGGGACAGGAGAGAACAGCTCTTCTGTTAGCCACCATGTAAAGGTCCTATGTTTGCACCAATTTAAGTTCATGTCAAGGATGAAATTACATAGATGGGTTTAAGCAACTCAAGGGAAGTGGGAATCATTCTTAGTCAAATGGTATGGCTAAGAAATTCGGATTCCTGTTGACAAAGGTCTTCTAGGAGAGTTGATGCTGGAAGGCCACCCAAAATTATCATTCTCTGGCCTTAGCTTTCCTACTGTTCTAGAATATGAACTGTATGACTGTCAGGTTCATAGTCAATACACCTTTATTTCCTTCCTTGACAACAAAGAGCATATTCTAGGTAGAAATAGATTTTCTTTTTTTTTCTTTTTTTTTTTTAAACAATTTTTGGTTAGTTGAGTACATGAATGAATGAACAAATGATATCTCTTGAGAGAGAAAATTTCAAATCCAAATGCTAAGGAAAGTTTATATTCAGAAGTATATATAAACACGAGAAGTGTCATTGCAGCTTAATTTCTTTTGGAGAAAAGGAAGTCACATTTCAGAAAAAGATCTCTAGAGAAAATGCATGTCTGTCTTATACATGCAAGTTTAAAAATCAAATCCTAAATAAATTGATATAGCACACATATATATATTTGATATGATTACATATTTTACAATAGAAGATTTGATCATGGCAATATTTTTTGTCTCGATTTTTTTGTAACATACATACCTTAAAACTAGATTCGGAAACACTGGAACTTGTGAATAGATTACTTGTATAGACTTCCCGGTTATCTATGTGCATACAATGTTAAAAATGTATTAATAAACCCAGAATCCAACTTACAATAATATTTGTATCATTCGTTGAGCACCTACTAGGTATCTGTTCCTTTACATGCTCCAGCCACTTAATTCTCAAGTCATCTTGTCAGTAAGCCTCATAATCATAGTTACTGAAAAGGAAACTGATATAAAGAGAAGTAAAACAAATAGGAAAGAGAAATAGAATGTCATGCAATTATCATTTCTTTGTTGTAATTGGATTAAGATAAGTCTCTTAGCAAGTCTGATGATTATAACAACGGTAATTATAATATGTAAATATCAAACCAACCTCTACATATTAAATTGACACAGTTTTATGTCAAATATATTTAAATTATATACATACATACATGTAATGGAACAAGATTGAAACTCAAAATAATGTGGTCCAAAAAATGCTTTGTCATCATGTCACTTATCTCAGGTTGGATTCCCAGATTCAGTCCCTAGAGACAAGAATTCATGTGCAAATGATTGATTAAGGAAGTACCAGGAGAAAACACTAGAGGGGAGAGTAAGGCCAGAGAAGGAAGAAGTGAGCAAGGGTGTGACAGTATGGTAGTTCCAGCTTCAGTCTGATTCTACTGTTTCTGTCTGTTCAGGCTGCTATAATTGAATAGCGAAGACTGGGTGGCTTATAAACAACGGAAACATATTTCTCATGTTCTGGAAATGGAGAAATCTAAGATAAAGGCACTTGTAGATTTGGGGTCAAGTGAGGACTGCGTCCTCATAGAAGGCTGTCTTCTCACTGGGTCCTCCTATGGTAGAAGGGGTGAGGGAGCTATCTGGGGTCTCTTTTATAAGGACACCAATCCCATTCATGATGGATCTGGTCTCATGACGTAATCACTTCCCAAAGGCCTCAATTTCTAATTCTATCACCTTGTGGGTTAGGATTTCAGCATAAATTTTGGGAGAACAAAAATATTCAGTGCAGATCATCCACGGAGAACATAAAATATGTTTAGGATTTATCTCATTTGACGCAAGATTGCTGGACATTAATACTTCCTTACCTTTTATCTTCCCAGAGGAACATACATTTTCTAGCACTTCTCGTTTTTAAAAAGTGAGCCCAAGAGCAGGCCACTGAGGAAAGTCACAGGTACAAGTGATTAGAAATAAGGCACCTAAAACCTGGGTGATAGTACACAGAAAATGATAAAGGGACCTGAAGTGATCTTGATGAAGCACTGGCACTGTCTCCTTTATGCCCCTGTCAATAAAAGTACGAGAGTATCAGTATGGTGTTTAGGACCACTGACTCCTGATCCAGTGCCCTCAGAGGTCAATTCTGGGCTCTGACACACTTGGGTCAAGTTTCTTAACTTATGTGTGTTTTATTTTTTGCAACTATAAAATGTATGATAATTCTAATACCTAAGCACGTAAATTTGTTTTGAGGATTAGACATATGTATATGTATACGATAATCATCCAGTCTGTATGTAGATTAGAGCCATAGAGCCTGATGGAGAGTAAGAGCTAATGCGATGAGGTCTTGTCACATAGCTGGTTAGTGGCACAGCCAAGAAGCGAACTTGGTCTCCTGACCACCAGATCATTCCATTACTCCGTACTGGCTGTATGAGCATTAATTTAAAATTTCTTGGAGTAGCTAGGTATCTCTACTTTATCGAATATCTCAGTAAAATGAAAATTAATATATATATTAATATAGATCCAGAAGCTACCTTAAAGTTCATGAATAATCTATTAAGAATTCAAAGAATAATATATACATTAAGCATGCTGTGTTCTAAACTTTCTTAAATGTAATTTTCTGTTTTGTTTATATTTTTGAGGTGTTTGGCAAAAATCCTAATTAATTCACATTTGAAATAAATGACTGTAAATCATAATGTTTTACCTCTTTCAAGGGTACTTGTGTATTCATCAAGTAAAACAGCCTTCATACTAAGTACCTATATGGAATTTCAGGAATCAGTAAGGGAGAAAGACATTTCTATGTATTACAGGGAGTGATTTTCTCCTATACTGCTTTTCATGGGCATTTATTGAAGTAACTTTATTATTAACTTACTGAGATGCAATTAAGATGAAAGAGTAAAACAAAAGCAAAGCAGTTTCATTTGGCAGGGTTCCTAAGGAGGGGGGAGGGGAGAGATAATTTCAAATAGCACATACGTAAATGCACATATATATTGATGAGTTAATAATATATAGTTACTCATGTCTGATTATTAATCAGAACTCTTGGTTGCAAGTAACAGAAACCCAGTTTGAACTAGCTTAGGAACTAGAAAGGAATGTATTGACTTATAAATGAGAGGAAAGGTTGACTAAGCCACAGAATGTCAGAGATGAAGTTGGATCCAGGAATAACTTAAGTTAGGTATTCAAACCCTGCCAGGATTGTCTTGTCTTTGGAATTTTTCTGTGTGCTGACTTGTATCTCACTACATCACTGGCTTCTTCCATAATCTCCAGCTTCTAGAGTGTGATAGATTTTTTTCCCCCCCCATATTTTGAAAATCTCAAGAAAAGATTGATGCGTTGGGCACCTATCCCCGAACTGGTCAGTAATGGCTGTCAGGGCTCAGTCATGCTTAAGATGGTAGTTCCCATGAGAAATCAGTAATGCAGTAGTGGATGAATTATTTCCCAGAAGCCTCCTTTTCTTCAGTTCTCTTTCTTTCATTTCCTTTCTTCATCTCTGTCCCACCTGACCACTACCTTGGCATTAGCCGCCAAGTCCATGCAAGCTATGGTGCCTTGACACCACATCAGCAAGTCAGGTTTTGCTTCAAGCCCTGACTTTTTTCATAATCTATTACCTGTAGGACAGTGACACCATTCTCTTGCTCATTTGATTGCATCTTACAAGTTGGATGTGTTGTTATGCTGAAAGAGCTTTCCCCATTAGAGATGAGGATAAGGAAGGAAAGAGGGAGAGCGAGAAGCAAATATCCTGCCCCACCATAGTTACATGAGCATATTAGCATGATCTTACAATCATCTATACACTGCTAGTTCTGGCCGAAATGTCCTCATAGGCAGCATCTCCTTAAGAGCCAGCTGCCCTTTGGATAATCTTTGTTGAAGAAGGGTTACTGGCTTTTACATGGATAGCAACTTGTGCCTCGGGTGAGTATATAAAGCAGAGAATGCCAGGAACAAGAACAGGCAGGAAGAAAAGTGATGGGAATTTACAAAATTTCTAGCTCATTACAGATTCCACCCATCACTTCTCCTTTTGTTTTAATTTTTAATTTATTGAATTGCAAGTTGTTTGTGGGAAACTACGTTCCACTCATGTTTCAACAAGCAACATCTTAAACGGATAGACTTGGAAAAATAAGTGCAGGGAAATTGTTCTTAAGAACTGTAATATCTCCTGTTTTTTTCACACTGAGCTCAGTATATTTAGATAAATGAGGGTGACCATTTCCTCCCCTTTTTTTACCCCCCAAAATAAAAACTAAAGCAAGATACACTATACTTAATATAGATAATGAAACCTATTTAACCTCAACCAAGTAGGGGAAGCATGTATATTTGTGATAAATTCATGTCATGAACAAATGCAGGGACAATTAGGACCTACATAAAATGTACTAATCTGCAAATTGTTAGTTTCTGATTAAAAAAAAAAAATCTGTGAGTGGGTAATATATTAGCTTTCTAGAGTACCATAATAAATGACCACAGGTTGTGCAGCTTGAAACAGCAGAAACTTATTCTTTCACAGCTCTGGAGGCCAGAACTCCAAAATCAAGATGTCAGCAGAGCCATGTTCCCTCTGAAGGCTCTAGGAAAGAATCCTTGCTTGGCTCTTCTAGCTTCTGGTAGTTTCTGGCTTTCCTTGGCTTATGGCAGCTTGACTCCAATATCTGCTTCTGTCTTCACATGGCCATCTTCTCTTTCTGTTTGTTTGAATCTGTTATCTCCATCTTCTTTCTTTTCTATAAGGACACTAGTCATTGGATTTAGGACCCACCCAAAGACAGAGTGACCTCATCTTATCTAATTATATCTGAAAAAGACCCTATTTCCAAATACAGTCACATTCTGAGGTTCTGGGTGGACATGAATTTTGGAGAGATATTGTTCAACATAGTACAGGGCAATTAAGCAAATATATATATATATATATATATATATATATATATATATACATATGTAATGTTTCAGCAAGTGTTATTGTTTAGGTGATGTGGTATTTGAAGGTTGCAAAAGAATGTGGATTAAGTTTACCGATACTCGGTGGCTTTCAGGAGAAGACTATTTTGAACTGAATCTGTTTCACAAAAGGTGCTGGTGAAAGACCTTCAGAAGGCAGGCAGTTTTGTCAAAGATCCTGCAACTCCAATCACAGAAAGATAACATATATTTCCTCTAATATTTTTTCTCCCCTCCGGATGTTGCCATCTCTGAAGATGGGGCATCTCCTCCCAAGCACTCGTGGTGTGCACCTGGAGCCCGGCGCCCCCCGGGCTATGGTCCGTGGCTCCATCTGGGGCATGAACCCAGGATCTTCTGCGTGTAAAGTAGACGTGGAGCCACCTTCACCTCTTGTTCTGAAATAGTGCCTTGGTTATAAATTCTAAGGAATTTTGAGACACATAAGTTTTTTTTTTTTAAATCTTATCCCTGTCTTTTTCTATCCTGACTAGAATAGGGTGACACCAAGTGAGATTATTTAGGTCATTTTATTATTTTGTATAATTTTTGTATATTTAAAAAAAAAACTGAATATGTGGAATAGGTTGCTGATGCTTAAGATTTTTTAATCATTTAGTCTTTTATCAAGTTCTACCCCCAACTGTCCTGTGCAGCTATAGTAGACAGACATTCATTCCTCTCTCATGAAAACAATCGAGTCACTTACTGAAAACCAGTTAGGAGGTATGTACAGTTTCTAAAAGGTTTGCATGGGAGAAAAGTACCCATACCCTGCACCAAACTAGTTGTACTTATTCATAGCCGACGAACAGAATGCAGAACAAAATAAAGAGAAATTGATATGTGGAGGCAAAAGTGTGAATCATGAATTCTGAGGTCTGATATGAATGGTTATGAAAGTATCTTCAGTATCGCAACAGGAGGATCAGAAGGGGCAGATTGCAGAACTGATTCACAGTTGTGAGCATCTGAACAGTAGTGAGGGGTTGGTAAGTAAGTGACCTCTTGGGAAAAAGTGGTGGGCTGAATGACTGGAAAGATGTTAAAGAACAAAAAGAGCATGAATGAGGGACAGAGGCTTTCGGAGGGAGTGGAGTACTGGGTGGTTAAAAGTACAGAGTGCAACAGTGGGGTTGGTTTGCTGAAGTGCAGTGCAGAGTAAATCAATGGTATTGAGAGACAATCAAGAAATTAGGAGGCAGTGAACTCGATGACAGCCTCATCGATATTGGTTTCATGGAAGGGAAAGTATTCACTCATTTCTAGTTAGCAAACAGTTGTTAAGCAGTCTCTGTGTTGTTGCAGGGACTGTGCTAGACGTTTTTGACCTGGATAAACAGGGTAAGAGGAGATGATGGGTCACAGGGGCTTTGTACTGCCCAAGTTCAGTTTTATGGTTAAAACAGTTTAATTTCCACCTTGGCTGTGCCTAGCAGCCTTTGTTCTTCTCTTTCATCTGTATTTTGGTTCCCAGTCTTTATTATGTCCAAGGCTAATAAATAACCCACACCTGCCAAGCCATCCTTGCCTGACGTCTATTACATATGAAGGTGGATATGCAGGACTATTGTCTGTTCTGGGTCTGTAAATCCTACCTATTTACAAGGACACAGTGATCAATAACGTGGTTTAATATGTCGCCAGGGGTTTGCTTCACTTCCACCCACTTCCATATCAGCACTTTATATATATATTTTTTAATTTATTTCTTCTGCAATCATATAGCCAGACTAAAACAAAAATTAAATCACATGTTTATTCCAGTCTCAGAAATACCAAGTTATCTATATTTGTATACTTTATATTGTTATACCTTCTTGGACAATTTCTATAAGTTTAATATTTTTTTAATAGAAACCATTTTCGGCATTCCCATTTCGATTGTGATAAAATGTGACATCTGTGAAGTAACTAAAATAGGGTAACCTTTTTAAGTGCTGTTACTTATGGCACTGATTCATTACAGCCTTATTTGGCTCTTTGGCTCAGAGAAACTTTTAATACAAAAATGTATATCTTCACTATTGTTTCAAACAACAAAGTGATGCAAAAGGAAACATCTTTTTTTTTTTTCCTGTGGACAATTACTGAATATACTAGAAAGAACAATGTTTAAGACTTGCATTCAGCCAACAAGTAGGATGTCTCACGGAGCACTTGCTCATCTCACTCTTCTTCTTCAGGCAGTGCCCAGGTTTGCATAGACAAAGCTTCCTTGTATTATGAGCATATTTTTTTTTTCTTAGGAAATCCTCATTTTCTAGGCTGCGCCCCCTCAATTTGTAATCTGGAGGTCAGATTACAATTTAATTTCCCTTGAAGGTATCACCAGGTTTCAAGGAGAGACCGTGCTATTTGCCATTCTTGGGAAAGAACACATTGAAAGGCCATGGGGTCTGTCTCCTGTCCCTAATGTCAAGAAGCGCTTGGATTGAGATGGAAAGAAGAGCAGGAGACCCTCCCTCCAGGCATAAGGCTCCAGTCTGGCATTATTCCTTCGATGGCGCAGTTGTGTGGTGATTCTGGGTAGTGGCTCCAGAAGTACCTTCTGGCGTTGGCTCGGTGGTGTCATCACCTTCCTTGCTGGCATCTATCAGCTACTTCTCTTAGTGAAGCCTTTCATCCTCCATCTCACGGGAAGAAATTTCCAGGGTCTTTGGTGCGTCTCCAGCAGGTCTTCCTGCAATAATGTGTTGCAGTTAGGAGTACTGACTTTGGTTGGAGTCAGGCAAGTCTGATTTCAAATCTCCATCTACCAGTTCCTACCTGTGGTACTTGAGGCTAGTTGCTTAAACACTGAGTCTCAGTTTTCTTATCTGTAAAATGTAGACACTAACCTTTACCTTATAGATTTGTTGTAAATATTAACTGAAATATGTCAAATGACTAATATAGTGGCTAGCAGACAGTAGGTGCTGAAGAAAAGACAATATTATTATTCCTAGAATGTATTGGTAACTTGTAAGCTTGGTGTTAATTTCAGTACTTTCTATCTTAAAAGAAAAAAAAAAAAAAGAACTTACTCCTAATGTGTTCTTTTAAGAAGTTTATTTGAAGCTTCTTTTTGGCAGGCATGACCCAGTCTCACATCTCCGCATACACCCTCAGCTCTCTCTTGCTATGCCTCAGTGAAGGCCACTAGTTTCTGCAGCTGCCTTGGCAACAGCCAACTGTCATTTGCTCTAACAGCTCCTTTCATGGGCCTACCTTGTAGAGCTAAGTACAGCCTATTGGTCCCGCTTAAACTTATAAGACGCTTAGCAAATCTCATAGGTGCTCAAATATTTTACTGTGGACATATTAGCAGTGCCCTGTCCACCTGGGAGTACTGAGGTACCCAAATAAATCAAGTCTTACAAGAAAGCTCAAACTAGATGTAGAAACTAAAATCTAATAGAAATCTTGATTTACTCTTTTATGTAATTGTTGTGTATTATGCAACCATGCTTGAATAATAACTGTCATTTCCAAGCAAAATAGAAAATAGTTTCTGCCTTCAGGGTGCACAATGTTTTAGAGACTAGACGAGTGCAAACAAAGCCATGTGCAATGTCATTTCTGTGAATGTGATGTTAAAAATGTACATATTGTAAGTAAGGCATGATTCACTGGGCAACACATGAAAAAGCTGGATTTTAAAACTTGAACCCTGGGCTGCTTATTCAGATCTCTGCATATCACGCACCATTTCTCTCTTTCGCTGCTTAGATTTTTCTATTAAAAGAAAAAAAGGAAAACCTACGTAGAAAATCAAAATGGAAAGCTTTAAGAGAAAATAGCTGAAAACACTTTATATTCATGTCTGAATCAGAGAATAAGCTAACGCTTTAAAATGCGTCGCCTTCATTTAAATAGTTAAGACTAAAAGCAGTAGTATAGATGAGTTCCAAGACACCTAAACTCTTGGAAATTTAGGGACACATGAAAGCTTCTTTGTCAGATGAATAGAAGATTCAAAGAACATTGTAATTGATGGCAACACCCATAGACCAGCTGGGCTAAGTACAGGACTCATGAATTTCCTCTGGATATAAGGCTCTTTGGGATGTTAGGACACGCTTAGTTTATTCTGAGTTCCAGGAGTGAAGTGGCCAAGGGAACTAACAGAAAGAACAAAGGCAGGAGCATGTTCACATGGATCCTGCTTTCAGTGTTAGGACTGCCTTCACTACTTATTCTATTTACACTGGTTTCTACTTTCCCTCTCCTAGATTGAGCAGTGTCACAGGAGGAGCACATCACTACAATGGTTTTTTCTCTTTCACAAATTCTAATGGTAAAATTCTTATTAGAATTTGATTTCAATTACTAAAATAAAAATATTCATTATTGAGCCCTACTTTGTGTTCAGTTTTATGCTCAGCATCAGACAGAAAATAGGTGGATGGATGGAT
Organism: Rousettus aegyptiacus; assembly: GCF_014176215.1. Taxonomy (NCBI): domain Eukaryota; kingdom Metazoa; phylum Chordata; class Mammalia; order Chiroptera; family Pteropodidae; genus Rousettus; species Rousettus aegyptiacus. Next base: position 161,071,547 of record NW_023416284.1, on the reverse strand, counting down.
AGATAGATAGATAGATAGATAGATAGATAGATAGATGATAGGCAAATGAAACATCATTTATCACCTCCAGTACGAGTCAGTGAAGATAACATTTTGAGATGGAAGAGAGGGAGACTGGATGGTTATACTTATAGACTTATTTTTTTTTCTATGTGAAAAAAAAAGGGGGGGGGAGGAGGGAGAAATTGAAAAGTAAAACCTGGAAGAGAGCAAGCAAGTTTTGAACCTGCTGCTATGTAGAATGATAAGGGAAACAAAAGTGAGTTAAAAACAAACAACATATTAGTAAAGTCCTATGACTCTTGGAGTAAACGGTTATCTCATCTTTGTTATTGTTATCATCACCATCATCATTATTATCATCTTCATTGTCATCATCTCCAGAACAAATTATACTTGAACAATATAACCTTTACATAATCGAGAAAAGTATTCTTTTGTAAAACTGATAATCATTTATGCTCATTTCATGCTTCTAGTGGCACGTTATAGGGTAACTTAATTAATTACATTCTTCTTATTTGTGCTTATTTAGGTTGAGCCAATGATACAGAGAGGCCACGAGAGTCTAGTCCATCACATCCTGCTCTATCAGTGCAGCAGCAATTTTAACGACAGCATCCTGGACTATGGCCACGAGTGCTACCACCCTAACATGCCAGATGCATTCCTCACCTGCGGGAGTGTTATTTTTGGCTGGGCCATTGGTGGAGAGGTGGGGCTAATGATTACTAAGATGTAGCACAATTAATTGATCAAGTTTTTTCCTTTTAATTCTAATACTTATAAGTAAAAGTTCTGTCTATTCACTACTTTTGATATGAGGGTGGCTTATTTTTCTTTCCACAGGAAGTAATTCTTTCCTTAAAACATTTTATTTCATCAACTATAGATTAATGAAGTTTCAGAATATTGAAATGTCTTTGAGAATGGTCAGTTTCTGAGTGGTGTAGAGCTTTCAGGATCTTTCATTGGACACTGTTTCATGAAATTTTTCTTATTTAGGGCTTTTCCTATCCACCTCATGTTGGATTATCCCTGGGCACTCCGTTGGATCCTTGTTATGTACTCCTGGAAGTCCATTATGACAATCCAACTTATGAGGAAGGTGAGTTTATTCTTCATATATTCTACCTATAAATTTTGAAAAATTTTATAACTTCTGTCTTAGAGTTGAAATAAAATAGCATCCAGTGTTAGAAAGAATTAACCTATGCATTCGTAATTCAAATTAGAATACTTTTTAGAGCAAAAGAGGTACTATTAATAAGTACACTGGGACAAGCATCAGTAACCAATGCTGAACAAAACAAATGGATCTTGAGGTCACTAATCTTAAAAAAAAAAACATTTGCAGTTCCTTTACCAGGAAGTAAAGAATAGACTCTTTTCCTTTGTGATGTAAATTAGTCCCAAATACATGATGTTTTGAAACATTTGAAACATGAAAAACTACAATTATCACACTAGAAAATATTAAGTATTTTGTAGTGTGAGAAGCTAAGTGTAAATACACTCAAAAATATTTATGTAGTCATACTATATAATATGACATTAAAATGAAGAGTGGTAAGTATTTACTTTTGACTTCTGAATTTACTTATGTAATATTCAAACCCCAAAATTGAAAGATTCAATATGAAATTATCAACAGAAGCAATTCCAAGTTACTATTTTACGTTGATTCGTGCAATCATTCAGTAAATACTGAACACCAACTATGTGATGTGTGTGAAAAACAGGCACATTATAGTTTAATGCGAAATAGAAACAAATAAGCACACCAATTAATATAAAATTATATATAAGCTAATAGAGCCAAAGAATCATTTTGTTAGTCATGGGTAGGTAAGTCACCACTGCAGAAAAGAGTTAATTAATTTCAAAGTTAATGGAACAAATTTAAAAAGTTTTAGATTCATACTTTGTCTCCAAAGTATGTCACAGTAAAGAACGATTCTTATTCATCTCCATCCCACAATGCCTATTGTAGTGCTTTTCAGATAATAGATTCATAACAATTGTTGATTGAATAACTATTGAATACTTACAAGAATGATGACAAACTGTATGTCATTTTGCTTCCAGTCCCAAGAACAATGCCTGGTCCAAAACAGACATTTAGTATTGAACTGGATTAAAGAATGGAAGCAGAAGTAGAAATATAAGCTGTGAAGAAAAAAAAAAAATTACTCCTCCTCTCTCTTCAGATTCAGTTTCCTTGTGAAACATACTTGAAATCTATCAACACCGAACTTTCAGTGCCCCTGCTCCCACACCAGTGCCTCCTGTCCTCACCACAGCCATTGAAGGAAGAGCTGCATTCGCTGCCTCCATGTCTTCGCCACCTAGTCAATCCCTGAATCCTTAAAATCTGATTTCTTCCCCCACTGTGCATCTGAAACATCCCTCTCACTGCTTCTATCAAATCAGCTTTCCTGTCCTTCATTGCTACCTACTTCTCCACAATCTTTAATGTTAATGATCACCATTGTATTAATCTCTCTAAACGTGCACTATCTGTGCTACTACTGTTCCTTCTCTCCACTTTACCCTTCTGTCCAGGGCTCTTTTTCCAATCCTCTTCTGTTCCATGTATTCCTATTGCTCCCTGGACGATCTCACTCACTCTCAGAGTCAATTACAACACTCGAATCTGACACCAATAACATGCCATTGGTCGCAATTATTTTTAAAGTGTGATCATATATTTTCAACTTACCCCTGAGTACCTCTGCCTAGATATGCCACTAATACCTTAAATTCAGTAATATTAATAATAATCATAAAGAGCTGATAGTTATTGAGCACTTAAACAAAAAAAGAATAGTAACAAACTATAAAGAAATGTAATCATTTGTAGTTTTCTACACCCACAGATTACGTGTAGTTTTCTGAACCAAGGGTTTTTCACCTCTACTTAACTTACTGAATTTCACCTCAAAACAATATAAAATAAAATAAAGCTTTCGTTGAGTTCTGTATCCTAATGAATGACTTTAGGATTTTCATTCTGTCTTCATGTTAGATACTGTGGAATATATCAGCTAGACAACACAAACATTTCTTCCATGGCATGCTAAGTGAGTCGAAAATGGTTGCAGACTTGTCTTTTAATTCTCATTTGTGAAGCTGAATGTCGTCTCCCATTATCCTTGCTTGTATTCCTTTCCCTTGTGACATTTTAGGGAAAGTTAATGAACTCAATTCAACTGAATGTAGGAATTTTTTTTCTTTTTTTCTTTTTTTTTAAAGAATGCAAGCTCACTTTTAATTATATTCTGTTGTTCCAGGCTTAATAGATAATTCTGGACTGAGGCTCTATCATACAACGGATATAAGGAAATTTGATGCGGGGATGATGGAGGCTGGCCTCTGGGTAAGCCTCTTCCACACCATCCCCCCAGGCATGCCTGAGTTCCGTTCCGAGGGTCACTGCACTCTGGAGTGCCTGAAAGAGGTATGCTGTGTCTCAGTCTATGCTGCTATTTACAGATTAATGAATGCTGTTAGAAAGCTGTGTTAGGAAAACTCCACTCTTGCGTATTATTTTTTCGTTGTCACGTTGTAAAGACTTTTGGTTATGTTTTTAAATCTTGAAGGCAGCAAGAATAGAATACTGAAGACCAGAAGAATTTCTAGCATGTTTTCCTTTCTAGTCCTCTCTCTTTTGTTTCACATTGGACCCTTCGTTTTACCTTTTACTGTTTCCACCCTCGTTTGTGTAGTTTTCCTTTCTCAACTTTACCTTTCATCTCTATATGTTTTTCTTCCTATTATTCATTTTTTAATTTTTTCTCCTCTGAAGTTTAGTTTCCTTTTTTATTTAACCAAAGAGCGAGAATAATTAATGTAAAAATACAGATTGGATAAGAGGAAACCATATATGAGTATTTAACAGTGCCTGCTTCCATCTATAGTTCACATTATGGCCAGCTGGTGAAGTGGAAGGATTGTGTTCTTCTGGGTTACTTAAATCATGATTCAAATTGCTGCGACATTATTTACCAGTAGGACCAAGGCCAATTCATTTAATTCCACTTTCCCATTTTTTTTTTTAAATCTGGAAAAGTGGAAATCATTTCTCTTTTTAAGAGTTTCAATTTGCAGGTTACTAACACACTAGACTCTTTTGCCAGGAGCTTTGACTGCCTCTTTACCTCCTAAAAGGAAGAGAGAAAAAAAGATAACATTTAGGAATGATCCTCAGTCATCATTAGTTCCCTTTCTTTTCTCCAGCGAATGTTACTTCAGAAAGATAATATGCTAGGAATAAGTCGTGAAAAATCCAAACTCATAATGTTTGATGGCTCAAGCATTGACTTAGATCGCTTTAATTTTTCTTCTCAGTTGTCCCTCCAAGTCTCGTAACAAGAACTGTCTGAACATGCACTTGTTTGGGCTAATCGAGTCTTCTGCTTTGTCCCCCCGTAGGCTTTAGAAGCTGAAAAGCCAAGTGGAATTCATGTGTTTGCTGTTCTTCTTCATACTCACCTGGCTGGCAGAGGCATCAGGCTGCGTCATTTTCGCAAAGGGGAGGAAATGAAATTACTTGCTTATGATGACAATTTTGACTTCAATTTCCAGGAGTTTCAGTATCTTAAGGAAGAACAAGTAATCTTACCAGTATGCATGTTTTATTGTTTTTTCACTGAATATTGTAAAAGTTGCAAGACATATATCTGCTGAGAATTAGCAAGGTTTTGAGTGGTGAAATGAATTGTTCATCGTATTCTTCTTCCTATTCCTAAAGCCACCCACCATGGATATTGCACAACCCAGATGGAATGTGTTTGATCTGTTTTCCAAAATTGAAACTCATTTTTCTTATTATTCCCAGGGGCACTTCAAGTTGTTGATTTAAAAAGAAAATAAGAATCGGATTTTGAGCATTAACATTACTCTTTTCTCACTTGACTCCCCAGTTAACAACTTTTTGTCTGCAATTATGGTAATGATAAAATCAGAGGTTTACTTATGCTACAGGATATTTTTTAGGAGTTTCATTTCAGAAAAGTAAATATAAGGATAATTCTTGCATTTGGCAAAAGTATTTGGACATAGCTAATAATACTGTGGTGTGTAATCCCCTTACAGAAATACTTAGGGTCATGGTGGAAGGATTCAGAAGAGAACTTCATGCCTTACAATAATGAAGGCTTTTTTTTTTTTTTAAGTGATGTTTCATTTTGTCGATTTTTTTATCCCTTGGCCATCAGGATCAATAGTCGTATAATTTCCTACCCTTACTTCGTTCTTAAAAGTCCAATTCTTATACTGTTTGTGAAATGAAAGTAACAGCAATATCTTTTCTACATACAGAAATTCCTTGATACACCCTGAGAGTAGAAAGATGAATTTTGAGAAACATTGATCTTGTTGAGATTCTATATGCCCCCTTTTATTGTGCTGTCTTGTCTCAGGACTTTCCTACCAGGTTTATTTTATTGTCTCAGAGTTTCCCAATTGGCATGCTGTGAGTAGGGTATAAGAGTGTTGAAATACTGATCTCCAAGCTTTCTGAGTAGCAGGGTAGGGAAGGCAAACCTGATGGCTAGCACTCAGAGCTAGCTGCATCTGGTCCATGAACAGCCTATCTACTTACTTGAGTGGGGAGCCATAAAAAATATTATTTTCTATGTGTGCCAAATTGTCCAATAGTTTAGAAAGCACTGGAACAATAGATTACTATTAATTTGCCTCACAATTCTATTGTAGGGAAATAAAGACATGACTAAAAACTTTTAAAGGAAATAATGTTAGTGATGAGATAATCACGATAATTAGTATCTATGGCTAACATTTATGAAGTGTTTAATTTCTACTAAGAATTAAATGTGTGTTTTGTCTCTTAATCCCCTCATGACAGCTGCAAAAATAAGTGCTATTTTTATCATTGTTTTTCAGATGAACAAACTGTGCCCAGATGATTCATTTGCTTACCTAAGGTTATGCAACTAGAACATGGTGTAGTCTGGCCTGAAGACAGTCTTACTTTGTTTGCTTGTTTATCATACTAGCAATTCTAGAATTTAGTAGGTCAGGGTCTTCTCTGAATCAAATTACTTAATGCATTCCCATATATAGCAAATTAAACTGTTGGCCTACAAATGTATTAGATAAATAAAACAGTGTAAAACTCCAATCTGAAAGCTCATACTTTTATGTTTTAGGGAGATAATCTAATTACTGAGTGCCGCTACAACACAAAAGATAGAACCCGGATGACTTGGGTAAGAAAATTCTTATTATTCTTAAAATTTATTTGTGGATAGGGAGGACTAAACTTTGATTTTTGAAAAAAAAGAGTAAAAAACATTCCCTCTGGGGAGCAAAATTTCTGAATGTCTTGATCATGAAACATTGTAATAGTGAAATCAGAGCTGTTGTAGCATTTTATCAGATTAACTAATAGTAATATTTGCATTGTTATTAATTCACTTATGAAAAGCTATTCTTAGTCTTATAGTCTTTCTTTATCAAATATTATTAATAAAAGACTTGTGGTCACTAATGACAATCTACACGACTCTGGACTTAGATGAATCAGACTTCAAGAAGAAGAATGAGTTGCGTGGGGTTAGGGCTTCTGACTCAAAAGGAAATCTCATTCCAACAGGTTTACTGGAGACTTCTGCCCATAAAGCATTCCAGAAAGAGATCATTCATGCCTTACTTATCTCTTCCAGGGGACGCATCTCCCACCAATTTATTCTATGAAGTGAGCATACTCTCTATACTAAAACTCGATAATGGTAATACGAGAGAGGTCAACAATATGTACCTGATAGAAATATCTTTGCCAAAGTATTGACAAACCAAATCCCTACATTATATAAAAATATACTTTTAGGATCAATTTGGTTTAGCTCAGAAATGTCAAAGTTGTTTAAATTAGAAAATATATTAATGCCATTCTTCAATCAAGAGATTGAAGGAAAAAGATAAATGATCGCCTCAGCTGGGGCAGAAAAAGCATTTATAAAACTTAAGTCAGGCGTGGGGGGAAAAAACATTTAGCAAATGAAGAATAGGAGAGAATTGTCTTAACCAGATAAAATTTGACTGTGAAAAATCTATAGCAAATATCAAACTAAATGAAGTACTAGAAATATTCCTTTAAAATCAGGAAGAAAACAAGCATATTTATTTTAACTATTTCTATTCAGTATTGTAGAAAAGAAAAAAATTAAATATAAGTATCAGAAAGGAAGAAACAAAGCACATTATTCACAAGTATTATAATTTTCTACATAAAAATTTCAAAATTGATATCTAAAATTAATTATATTTTAGTATGCAAGAAACTATTTCAGGAAAATACAATTTAATACCCTAAGTTCTATAGAAATAAAATCAACATTAGATGTGTTTGATCTCTATGGTAAAAAATTGTAAATCATTATTGCAAGATGTTAAAGAACACCTAAAGACATTAAGAGATACTGTGTTCATGAATAGAAAGTCTCAGTAAAATAAAAATAATTCTATTTTCATTGTTTTATAAATTTGGTATAATTCCAGTAAAATTCAGAGAGATTTTATGTTTTTGGGATTCAGGCATCGTAATTAAGACATCTTCACTAAGCCATAGTTACAAAGATTTTCTCCTATATTTTTATTATTCTAAAAATTTTATAGTTTTAGCTTTTACACATACCAAGTTGATTCTAAAATCTACATAGAAGAGCAAAATGCTGATAATAGGCAGGAAACTACTAAAAAGAATAAGATGAGAAACAAACTACTGGAGATGAAAGCTTATTTTAAAGCTATGGTGATTTGTAGTATGTTTTGCGTCTAGAGTTAGAAAACTGGAACAGAGTAGGGATCCTGGAAACAAACATAAAAATCCCTTATGTGGAAACTTGGTTTGGGAAAGACATGGCATTCAGATAAGTGAAAAAGGATGGACCTTTTATTAAAGAATACACACACAATTAGGTATCCAAATGACAACAATAAAATTATGTCTTTATCTTGCACAATACACAGAAAATCAATTCCAGGTAGATTAAATATTTAAATACGAAGAGCAAAATTTTAAAACCTTTAGGAGAAAAATATCTGAATATAACTTTATGACTTTGTGGTAGGAACTTCTCAATGAAGCATAAAAAGCACAAACTATGAATTAATAGATTGATGAATTCAACTCTATTAAAGCTTTGATTACAGAAAACACCTTTAAGGAAGTGAAAAGAAATTTTAAACTGAAAAAAATATTTGCAATACATAGATTAATACAACATTATTATCCAGCATTTATTAAAAGACATTTCATAAATCAGTAACATAAGACAAACATATAATAAAAAAAAGAACAAAAGATAAAAACATTTCATAGAAATAAAAGCAAAAACGGCTAATAAACATATGAAAGGATCCTTAATTTCATTTGAAACCAGATTCATGCAATGTAAAGCAGAATTAGACATTTGATAGCCACCAGTTTGGCAATATTTAAAACTGTAATTCTATTGTAGTGAAACTGGATTCATTATATGCTGCTGAATGTAAATTTATAAAACCAGTTTGAGGTAAAGCACGACACTCTCTAGTGAAGTTGGAGGTTAATATGTGCTCTACCCATTTACATTCCTATGCAGGAAGTGTTCTAAGAGAGAAACACATAAAATATTCATAGTAACATGAACACAGGAACAAAAAACCGGGAACAGCTCAGTTATTTATCAAGGGAAAACAAATAAATACATTATGTCCATATAATAAATGAATAATATGTAGTTATGAAAATTAATGAACAAAAGTCATTCATATATTAACATGAATGTATCTGAAGAACATAATGTTGGTTGAAAAGAGCAAGTTTGCAGCAGACTCTATGTGGTTATATTATCCATCTCAAGTTCAAGAATATACAAAATTAAGCAGTATATTGTTTAGGGATACATACATCAATAAACTAAACATAAAGTGTGATGAAAGTAATAGAATGATAAGCAAAGTATTAAGATAATCATCATCTTTGCTTAGATTAGGGAAGAGAATTGAAGATAAGCACATAGTGTAGTCAAAACACTGGTGTCGGCTTTATTTTTCTCATGCCTTATATATAATTTTGTTTCCATGAAATATTTTACTAAATATTTTAGTGTATATTTTGGTGCTCTGCCTGGATACTCTCGCTTTTCAGGGCCGTCACTGAAAATATCAGATGATAAGAGCTAACTGTTGTGTCCCTCACTGGGCATTGCCCTTGGTGTCAGAGAATGCCTCCCTTAAAGTTACGCTTCCTTCAGTGGGGCAGCCAGCAGCTAATGACTGGTCGATATGGGGTTACAAAGGCCCAGGTCCCTTCCTGCAATTTGGTAAAACTCTGGATAGCCACCTCAGCTCACAGATAGATTAAATCTGATATTTACTTAGGCATCACTTACAGCCTCATTTGTAAACCAGCTTCTCCCTTTTCCCATTCCTGCCTTGCTCATCAAGTGTAAACATATGTTTTTGTAATTTGTAAAGTCATTGCATATTAGCCACTACATTCATTTATAGCCATGAACAATTCTACTAAGCTTTTCACCTTCATTTTTGATACAGAATTCTTGGTTAATTTATTTTTCCCTGCAACACTTGAATATATAATTCCAGTATCTTTTTGTTACTTTGATCCTTTATGATGAAATGTCAGCTGTCAATTGTATTGTTCTCCCATATGTGATTTGTCATTTTTCTCTTGCTACTTTCAAGATTTTCTTTTTATCTTTGGCTCTCAGCAATATGACTATGATGTGTCTAGGTATGGCTTTTTTTCATGTTTATCTTTAGCACTATTGAGTTTCTGAGGTCTGTAAGTTAATGTTTTTCAGTACATTTGAGAAAATTTCAGCCCTTATTTTCTTTTTTTCTATCCTTTTCCCTCTTTTTTCTCATTTTGGAACTCCAATTACGTGTATATTAGAACATTTACTATTATCCCACAGATCTCTGAGGAATTTCCACTTTCTTTAGTCTCTCTCTCTCTCTGTTCCTTGGATTGGAAAATTTCTGTTGCTCTATCTTTAAGTTCACTGATTCTTTCCCTTTCCATCTCAAATGTGATGTTGAGCTCATCTTGTGAATTTTTTATTCACGTACGATACTTTTCAACTTTAGAATTTCTGTTTGGTTCTTTTTATGTTTTTCCTCCTTTGATGTCCATTCCCTAACTGTTTACCCATTTTTAATGTATTTACCTTTAATTATTTGAATGTTTCTGTAACCTTTTAAAAATATATATACTTTTAAGTTTTTGCTAAATCCAACATCTGTATCCTCTCATAATTAGTTTTTATGAACTTTTTTTCCTGAGTATAGATCATAGTTTCCTGTTTCATTTCATGTTTAATAACTTTTGCTTAAGAACTGGACATTGTACATAATGTATTTTAGCAACTCTAAATTTTCTTCCTCTGATCTTTGAGACTTTTTTTTTTTAGTAGATAATTCAAATGTGAAATCTCTCTCTCTCCTGATGTTTATACATATGACAATAAGATTACAGAAAATTCAGTACAACCATGCAAAGATACATCAGACTGACTGATCGGTATCATATTAACCAAACATTCCCATAATCCTCTGAAATGTTCACTGTGATGAGAAGCATGTATCATATAAACAGAACTTTAAGGAGATTATTAGGTTATTTAAGAAAGGAAACTTTTAAAGAGATGAAAATAATTCTATTAATTTTTAAATGTGACACTACCTTTTAAAAAACTAAATTGTCACTTAGATGATTATTTTTCAGCTTTAAGATTTATCAAGTTTTAATATTGGAAAGAACTGTATAACACTGATGACTTGTATGTTGTAAGTGTCAGAGCTAGTGAAATATGTATATTTTCTAAGTTAAATATTTCTATTTTCAGGGAGGACTAAGCACCAGGAATGAAATGTGTCTCTCATATCTGCTTTATTACCCAAGAATCAATCTTACTCGATGTGCAAGTATTCCAGACATTATGGAACAACTTCAGTTCATTGGTGTTAAGGAGATCTACAGGCCAGTCACGTAAGTAATAAATCAATTTCATGACAGGGGTAATATACCTCAGGGAAGGATCAGCATTATTTTCATATTGGATTTATCACCATGCGATAGATTCCTTTATTTGCTGTTCTGTTTGATTATTTTCAACTGGAGAGACCAGGTGAGATTCTTAGTTGCTTTGTCCAAGGTCCCTAAGACTGCCCCAAGGTTCATTGATTTTCTAGGAGGACCTAAAGAGTTCAGCATATACTTGTAATCCAGGCTAATATTAATTACCATGAAATAATATAAAGAAAAATGAAGAAAACAAAAAGGTACATGGGACAAAACAAAGTCTACAGGAAACCAGGTACCAGCCTCCACGAGACCCCTCCCAGTGAAGTCACACAGAATGTGCTTAATTCTACCAGTTTGAAATTTTGACGTGTATGAAATGTTGTGAACTGGAGAAGCTCATTAGAGAGACTCGGTGTCCAGAGTTATTATTGGGAGCTGATCACATAGGTGCCCTCTACTTAACAAATACCAAAATTTCTAGACTTCCAGGAAGAAAGCAGGTGTTTGACATAAACTGCATGGTTTGTACAAACAGTCTACGCACAATCATTTAGAGAAAGTTTTAAATTAGTATTGGAAACTGGTTAATATTTAAGTTCCCTGAAGACAGCCAAAGGTCAGCGATCCAAGCAGGCATTTCTAAAGGTGGCAGTCTTACCTCTGCTATGTTAACTTTTTCTATAAAACTGCATTTCTTTCATAGGAACTACTTAAGATAAAATAATTAACAAGATAAATATTATTCCTGCCCTCTTAAAATTGTATTCTAGAATGGGGGAGACCTAATAAACAAATAATAAAAATATAAAATTTTAGATACTAGTAGATGTTATGAAAAGAATTGAGACAGTGAAGGACATGTGTAGCCGTTGTCAACAGAGCGGAGAACGCCTCTCTGGGTAGGTCTCAGTCTGGGTTGGTTTCACCTAAATACCATAGACAGGGCGGCTTATAAACATCAGAAATTTATTTCTCACAATTCAAGAGACTGGGAATTCAAAGATAAAATTGCTGACATATCAGCGTCTGGTGAAGCTCCGCTTCCTCATGGACGATCATCTCTCACAGTAACCTCACATGGCAGAAAAGGCAAGGGAGCTTTTTCAAGCTGCTTTTATAAGGGCACTAAATCTCATTCAGGAGGGCAGAGACTCCTAAAGGACCCATCTCCTAATAACGTCATCTTGGGTGTTAGAATTTCAACATATGAATTTTGGGAGGACAGAAATATTCAATTTATGGTAGGAGGTGATGTTTGAACAGAGACCTAAGTGATGAGAAGCAAGTCATGCAAAGCTATCCCAGTATACTTTATGCAGAGAGAAGAGTCAGGGTAATGACCCTATTGTGAGTATGAAACTGCCATGTTCAAAGAGCAGTAAGAAGGTGAGTTTGGCTGGAGCAGAGTGAAATATGGTAGAGAATGAGTGAGAAGTTCTGACAACAAGTGGGACCAGATTATGTAGAACTTTACAGGCAACGTAGGGACTTTGGATTTTAAGTGCAAAGAAAAGCCATTGTAGGGTATAAAAAAAAAAAAAAAAAGTCAATTTGGCTATTGTGTTAAGAAAGGACTCCAGGAGGGCCAGACTGGAAAGAATATCAACCAGGAGACTATTACTATTGTCCAGGGGAAAAGTGAGGGTGCCTTGGAGCAAGGTGGTGGCAGTAGAATTAATGAGAAATAGTAACATTCAGGTTACTTTTTGAAAGTAGCACTTACTAGCCTTGTTGATTCATTGCATCTAGGGAGATGGTCGGAGAAGAAGAGTGAAGGAAAAATGATGATGTATGAATAGTGTAATAGTATAGGGAATACTGAAGGAGAAATTGAAAATTTTGTTTTGGATATATGAAGGTTGATGTAGAAAAAGGGATTTAATCTGTTCTTAATAACACCACAGAGAAGAATAAAGGTGCCTGGGAAAAACTTTGGAGCATAGATTTTGTTTTAATATAAAGAAGAAATTTCTAATCATTAGGACTTTTCAAAATGAAAGAGACTGATGTAATTAGGAAAAAAAGATGCACATAGATTTTTGATTTAATAAATAATTATAAATAAAAAATATTAATAAATATCAAAACAGCTCATAAAATATCATCATAAAAATGCTAAGATTTTGGTTTTAAAATATTGATATTCAGATTTTATAATATATTGATATTTTAAAATATTGCTATTATATAGTTTCTCACCAACATTTAAATAGCCTTTTATCCTTGAGCATATTTTTTACACATTGACTAGAGATGTTTCCTAATCAGGGGTTAATTTGAGAGAATACTGAAAAAAAAAATAGATATTCAAAGCTGTGTGTTTACAAGACGATGATTCAAAATAGGTTCTATGGTCCAATTGTTTTCTTTTGTATTTATCCTGAGCGAAGCCTCTGAAATTGCTCTGCTCCCTTGTCCCAATGAGCTCTGTCAGTATCCCATGGCTTTGATCTCCCCCAGGAAATACTGAAGTCGGGTTATCATTACTTAGAAGGACAGAATTGCTTTACAGAACAAAGCCAGTTTTGAGATGGCATTGCCTACATAAAACCATTTAACTACATTGTTAAATATATTTAATCTTCAAAAATATAAATGAAAAAGAGCTTCTGTTATCAAATAGATGTTTGGACTTTAAATCAAACTTTCAAGTCTAGTTCATTGTCAAAGTGACATAAACATTATTGAAGGCCAAACCAACAAAGCGCTGAAGTGGTTTAGGTGCTTTTTCTGTTTTGCTTAAAAGAAAATTGCTAATTGGTTTCCAGATACAATACCAAAAATGAATATCATATAATTTATATCCCCAAATCCTCTATTCTGTGCTTTTAATACAGTAATTAGTTGAGTGCCTTGCTTCATTTTAAACATTCTGTAGCAATCCTAGGATTAGAGGATGACTTAGTAGACAAACAGAGACAAATACATCCTGTCTCAGGATTTGTCTGTGCTGGAGGATGCAATTTTTCTCTACCTCCTACAGATCTGGCAAGGCTTAAGAAAAAACAAAAAGCCACAAAGATTAGATAAAAGACTAGATAATGAGTTTAGATCAATTCTATATTCTCTGCTGCACCATACATCAACCTTCTCTATGCATTTACAGAGAGGTTTATGTGATGGAAAGTTCCTGTGTTATTTGTTCTATTTCTAAAATCAAGGGAGATGTTCCTGTTTTTCTAGAAAAAAAATCACTTTGTGTTTATAATGTGTAAAAGTCACATATACTTTTTATAAGGAGTTTAGGTAATGCATAAAAAAGTTTTAAAAAGAAGATTAAAGCAGTCACCTTAAATAATATTAAAATAAGTAATACTAACATAAATTGACTGTTATTATAACCATCTTTCTATGTAGGTATTGATATAAAGATGAATAGATTATTATTATAAAAATTATAACTTGTGCACTATTTTAAACAAAACATTTACTTTAAAAAAAATTATCACAAGAAAAAGAAACTAAAACTAAAACTAAAACTGAACTTCAAATCAGCCATAACTGTTTTATAAAGGGGCTAAAAATGTTGAGAGAATAGATCATGAAAGACACTAAAGTGTTACACTCACTTTTTTAAAACTACATGTTTCAAGTTTAGATCATAAAAAATGTGGACATTCACCCTCTCACATTGTCTCCCGCATCCCTTTTCTATACCTCCAAATATTTATTATGTATAATTTTGTATTGTCAAGTATTTTTAATTTTCACGTTTAATTCTAAAACAATTCTCACGATTTTAATGCAACCTTTATTTTTAAATAGACTCAGTGATAATCTCTAATCTGTATATGAATTCTGCATTTCTGAGTTTATAATTTGATTCATCAGGATTTTATCCTCAAATTCCAGGTGCTTTATGCCCTGAGTTCTTTTACATTTGAGAATTCCTGTATTTATATTTGGACAGCATTTGACTGGATATAATAGTTTAAGGTCATTTTTATTCCCCTTTGGAGATCTTTTTGGATGAGTGGGAGCTTTCGTTCTTTACCTATAGAATGCATAAGTTAAATTGAACATATTTCAGTGCTGAGCATCTGAATCAAAATTTCCTGAAATGCAGTGTTTCAGTACATATATTAAGTATATAGATTCCTTTTTTTTTTTTCATTTCAGAGAAATTTCTTATATCTAAAATGTTTTTTTCTAACCTATTTAGAATTTTTAAAAAGAATTTTCTCATATTTTTTCAGATGTGCTCATCTGGTTGCTTTCTCTAATTTATTCAGTGCTAAAGTCATTTTGCCTTAAATTTATTTCCTTTAGTCTGCTATCTCCCTTTTCACCTCATTGTGTCATTTTATCATCTTGTATTTGAATTCTTGTTTAATTGAATTCATGTTCTTATCAAATAAACTTATAACATAAAACACTCGTGGGAGTTCTCTCCAGTATAATTGGTTTATATTTTCTTCTAGTCATTTTTTTTTGTTTCTTTACATGAAATGTGATATAATTTCTTTTTCACCCTAGGTTCACATGGTTGTTATGTCATTTCTTGCTTCTGCTGAGTTAGTTTTGTCTCAATCTTCTCTTTGATAAAAATAGGCATATTCTTGAGTTCCTTCTAAGCAAATATGAGAGTAGCTTTTCCACACCACTAAGGTTTGAATGATATATGTTATGTATATACTTTTTTTATATTTTGATGGTAAAGGGCTGAGGGTATAGAAGTGGGATAGTATACTACAATGCATGGTTTATTCCTTCCTCAGATTTTATAAAATTTTTTGCAAAGAAGCTTTCTCACTGGTAAGGGCTGAATTGCTTCCCATGCAGGAATGTTCCAGGTCTTATATCATGCTGTCAAATCTGTCGCGGCCCTCCAGGCTTCACTTCTTATCAGGGACACTCAATTTCACTGTGTACTTCTCAACATGCATCGATTTAGAGTGTCACGAGAATTAGGAATTGTACCTTGTTAAGTCTGTTTTCCTGGCTTTTTAAATTGTATATATTGTATATATTTATATACAGTAAAATGCAGCTATTTTAAATATATTGTTAGAATGTTTTCTCAAGTGTATGTACCTATTTAACCGCATCACGAATGAGATATAGAGAATTTCTATTACCCCAAAAGTTCTCTTATGCCTATCTGAAGAAAATCCCACCTCCTACAGAAAGCCCCAGGAAACTGTGAATCTGCTTTATGGCACTGTATTAGTTTGATCTTTTCTAGATTTTATATAAATTATATCTTAGAGTATGTTCCTGGATTCTTTGACTTAGAAGGTTTCTGAGATTCATTTACGCTGGTGCTTGTATCAGCAGTTCATTCTTTTTTACTGCTGAGTAGTATTCCCCTGTGTGGATATACCCAAGTTTATTTATGAGCTCAGTTGAAAGATGTTTGGATTGTTTCTAGTTTCTGACTGTTAGGAAGAAAGATGCTATGAGCATTATTGTTTTGGTCTTGTATGGACATATGTTTTCAATTTTCTGGGTTAATACCTAGCAATGGAATCACTGAATTGTATACTAAGTTTATATTTATTTTATGACTCTCAAAATTTCCCCCTAAATGTGTATCTTTTTACACTCTCACCAGTAATATATAAGAGCTCCTATTGTTTAACATTCTCAATGTTCGTATTTTCAGTATTTTAAATTTTATCTATTTTAATGTGTATGTAGTGATATCTTATTGTAGTTTTATTTTCCATTTCTCTCATGACTATTAATGTTAAGCCTCTTATTGGTCACTTATATATGTTCTTTTTTAATTGTTCAAATTTTTATCCATTGTTTAGTTGAATTGTTTTATTATTGACTTGTAAGAGTTTTTTGTTTGTTTGTTTTTGTATTTTTAAAAAGTTCTTTATACTATGGCTATAAGTCCTTTGTCAGATATATTTTTACAAATAATTCCTCCCAGCGTGTGGCTTGATTTTCATTTTTTAAGCTTTGTTTTTTGAAGTCCAATTTACCATTTTTGTTTTGTTTTGTGCTTTTGATGTCCTGTGTAAGACATCTTTGCCTATCAAGGTTTGTGAGGACTTTCTGTTTCTTTGGGTGTTTTTTTTTCCCCTCCCTAAGAAGTTTATAGTTTTAGGTTTTACATTTTGGTTGATCCGTTTTGAATACATTTTTGTGTGTGACTTGAAGTTTTTCATATGGATATCAAGTTGTTTAAGAACCATTTGATGGAAAAACCTACCCTTTTCTTATTGAATTACCTGAAATGTTTGTTGAAAAATCATTTAACCGTACAGTGACTATATCTGAACTCTGAATTCTGTGTCATTGCTGTACATGCTTAGCCTTACTGTAATACCACACTCAGTTATTATAGTTTTATAATGTCTTGAAATAAGAATGTGTAGGTCTCCAAACATTGCTATTTTTTCTTTTCCCAAAATTATTTTGGATGGTCTAAGTTTATTCCATTTTCATATATATTCTTAAATCAACTTATCAATTAGATTAAACTTACAAAGGAAAATTACTCATCAATATTAAATCATAATATTAATGTAATTTTTTTATCGACTATAGTGTTATATAAATAATACCCTTTTATTTGTATACGTATCTGGGTAGACATTTGCACACTGCCCAGACGTGCAGAAATGTAACTGTTTTAATATCTAGAACATTCCTAATATTCTTAACTCTCAGCCTCAACGATAGCAGAACTTCAGGGTTACCTGTTATTGGTTTAAAGCTTGGTCTTTTAAGGAAAAATATTCAGGATAAATATTTACTTTTTCAGGATTTCTCCTCTTTCTGTTTTTTTTTCTTTCTCTTTTTCCCAGGGGTAATCTGGAAGTGTAGTGTAGGACAAGCTGGAAAGGTTAGAGGTGAAGATGTAATATTATAGAATAGGGCCTGAACAAAGTTAATAGCATGGAAAGTAGATAATAAACATGAGACAGTGATGCCATCTCAGAAAGACTGGTGACAACATCCCCAGGTTACTCAGTCATGCAGTCTCTAACATAAGAGCTCTTGGGTTTGCCCTTTTCTACATCCTTTCCACATATTTATGTTAAAAAATATGTTTATATCTCTTATGTCACTTTATTCTGTGAAATCTCAAAAACTATTAGTTTCCTGATATATTCTAGCAGCAAAGTTTTTAAATATTTTTATCTATATACGATAATACAGTATTCATTCTTATCAGCAAGGCTGCAGAACATTCAGTGTAGGTAGGCCACCTCAGTGCATTAGTGATGCAGGACAGGGCAAATTTCCCCAAGTGACTGGGAGACCAACGCCTGTACCGAGAGAAGAGGAGGGTCCTTTGGCTGAGATTGAAGAAAGAATTCAACACACACGCCAAAGTTAGAGTCAAAAGGAAAGTTTATTAGGAAAGGGGTAACACTCCACAGACAGTGTGGTCTCTTCTCAAAGGCAGAGTGAGAGGGATCAAGGGAGGCTTGGAAAAATAGTGAGTAGAGGGGAGCGGAGTGTTCAGGGAATTCAGTTTATCATTCTTTAGTTCCTGTGGGTTATTGTTTGTTAACCCCTTTCCTTTGATATGGACATACAGTAAAGAAGGGGAAGGGTACCTTGTGTGAAAAGGTAAGACTATGTAGAGTGAAAGCTTGCTGGCAGTTCCCAGCCTTTTAATCCATAAATTCCCCATGATTTTTACCATAAAGAATGACTCTTGGTTCCTGTTTCCCCTTCACAGGTGTGGGGAATGGGTTGTTAGCAATCCAGCAGAAATCTTCCTTTGCTCTGCAGGTGCCCTCCTGGCCTGGCTGCAGGGCTGATCAGCATATTTGTGGTCTCTGAATGTGGCTTGATTAACATTTTAATCCTCTTGCCTCCTCCCTACATTATTAGTAGAAATTCCAGTGCCATCTTGTGGTGTGTCAGGTGGTTACAGGCTGATGGTTTTCCCCTAGCGTTTCCCTAGTTATGAAGTTGATTTTCTTTTTTTTTTCCCAAGATAGGCACTTTACCTTTTTGAAAAGTAAACTTTAATTTTAATATTTGACTTAAAATTATTTTATATGAAATAAAACCTAGATGTAGCTTTTAGCATATTTAAAAGGACATTATATGTAAACATAATAGGCCCCTTACAAGTCAAGTTTTTATTTTGTACTAACTCTGGATTATATCTCTACAAGTCCTCACAGCATATTTAATTTTACAGTGCTATAGATTTTGGATTATTGATAGATGTGCTTAATGTAGCGTGATGCTGATTGCTCTTTCTTTACGGCATTTAACTTTAAAGTTTCTATACAAAATAATGCATTTAAAATGCAACAAGGACACATTGACTTTAATTAAAGGAAAAGGAAGTTAGCAATGAAGAATAGAAAAACCCTTATGTATATGCTTTATTCATTGTATCACTTACTAGAGTATGGAGGAAATAATTGTAACTTCAAGATTAAAAATTTATCTTCAAAATTCTAAAAAATTAGTAAAGAATGTTTAATTTACTTAAAAAGATATATTAAGTATGCCTGAGTAGGTTACGTGTGTGAGAGAGAATAATGACAAATAGATGAAGAAATTGTGAAGATCTACTATTAAAATGTAGATTTCTCAACTGGAGGTTAATCGGTTGGTATTTACTGGAAATCACTGGAACCTCTTGGGGTGCACGAGGGCCCGATACCTACTGATTACCCTAGATAATCTCCTGGGAGGTCCATGGATTGGTTCGTGTAAATTTTTGTTATGTATCAACTCTTACGCTTTTCCCTTTTTCGGGAATCAATAATATAAATTTATATTTAATGAAGAGTATCTATCTTTTCATTCAAGTAGGTCTTATCATTTTTCTGCAATTCCTTTCTTTCTAGAACATTTAACATGTTTTAGTGCAAGAAATAGAAGCAGAGCACATGGTCTAGAGAGTATTTTTTTTTCTCAGTGAAATTTTAACAACACTAATTCAAATTCAAATCTTTATCTCCACTTAGGTAAGCCCAAACAGGGCAGCCACTAGGGGTCAGGCTTTTTAACTGCATGGGACTGAAATTTTTATGTTGCAGTACCTTTTAAGAATGTACACATTTCTTTATTACACCATTAGCATAGCACTCTTCAGAATGATTGCTCATCAGTTACATTAACTAGAGCATAATAATAATAATAATAATAATAATAATAATAATAATAAAAGTGAGGAATTGTGAGGCTCTGGGAAAGCTTTCTGAGCCAAAATTATTTGTTTAAAAATAATATCTATCTGCTACTAAAAAAGGAATTTCATTTTAAAAGAAGACTCTTTATTTGGTATGCATTTCTTCTAGGAACCACTGATGAGTTCATCAGTGCACTGCATTAGGTTATCTATGTCTGTAAAAATGAACAAATATGAGGTTTATTTTAGAATGTTGAAAGTAATGGAAGCATGTAATGCTTTTGTTTCAAAATGACTAATTGTGTATATGTGTGTGTGTGTGTGTTGTTTTTAATTTTAAATGTAGGACCTGGCCTTTCATCATCAAAAATCCCAAGCAATATAAAAACCTTTCCTTCATGGACGCAATGAATAAGTTTAAATGGACTAAAAAGGAAGGTCTCTCCTTCAATAAGTTTGTCCTTAGCCTGCCGGTGAACGTGAGATGCTCCAAGACAGACAATGCAGAGTGGTCGGTAAGCCCTACTTTGTTTTAACCTTCGGGGAAATCAGATGTCACATTTTACCTGAATCTGCAATGAGTAAAATCTAAGGAATAGGCAAATATCCGTAAATCCAGTGATCCAGCTGATAATTTACTTGTTTAATGACTACTTGGGTTGACTGAAAACTCCTGATTCCACTTCCTTTGAAGAGAGAAATTTATTCTAAAACTAAAGTTGCGATGAAGCAGGAATAAGATGAGATGGGAGTTTCTAAGAGCAATGGAGCCTGTTTTGTTTGTCTTCTTTCCCAAAGGCGTGTCTGGCCCTCTTCTCCACTTCTCTTGGAATCCCTAAGATTCTGACATTCCCTGAAGTTTGACAACTTCAGCAGACAACCGCCCCAACCCCCTTTAATCTGAGCAAGCTCGGCTGTAGTCCTGCTCCTAAATCATACACTCAGTAGCATTGTCTGCTCTTTTATTTTCAGATTCAAGGGATGACGGCATTGCCTCCTGTTATAGAAAGAACATACAAAGCAGAGCCTTTAGTGTGTGCCTCTTCTTCCTTTTCTGTGCACAGAAATTTCTCTCTCAAGTTGCTCATGTGTTTCATGGTACTTGGCAGCACACTGAGCAGTTTACACTTGTGGTCATAATTCTGTTGTCCTTGGTGGTGATGTTTTCCGTGATCCGAACCTGTCATTTGATGTACAGGTTAAAGACACTTTGGGCATAAGAGTGATCGTAAAGACCGTGGAGACTTTCGTTTCATATACTCTCTTCCTCTCCACTCTCCCGGTCTACCTGAAAGATGTCAATTGGGTTCCCTTCTTTTTCTAAGAAATGTCTGATAAAATATATCAATTACCAATAAAGCAAAACTGGCTTGACTTAATATAACTTTTATAAAAATTCAAAGTCAAGTGGAAGTTAAAGAATTATTTCTTTCTGTATTACATTTATTTAAACCCTCATTATTTCTATTTTACTTTTTTTCTTGATTTGGTTTCTATATTCCTTTTTAAAAAATGGTTTTATCTCAAAAATGTAAAAGAAAGTACTCCCCATTCCATTTTTCTTCCTTTATTTTGTGCTTTGAATGTGACTTCCCAAGTGTAACAATGTTCTCTCCGTTCCTTTAATGTTATCCAGTCTTGTCCTTTTCTGTAAGTTACCCATGGGCCTCTTACCTCAATGCATTTTGATGATGCCCACTCTAATCTCTTCATTTGTCAGAATCTATTGGTACTCTCAATTACCCCTAACCCATCTCCAAGTACTTTTTAATTTTTTCCTGCTCAGCACTTACCAGGTGATTTTTTTTCTTGAGCTCTGTCACTATCTCAAAAGAGGCTATGAAAAGCAAAGAAATGGTGTGTAACCGATTGTAGGCTGAGGAGAAAATACATCTGTCCGGAAACCCTGTGCTGTGAGGAGTCCTCCTTTAGGTTCCAGGTCAAATGTCAGACAGCATGCGCCAGCCAAGAAGCGTGTGAGGTCCATGCAGTACTTTGCTGACTGGGTGGGTGTCACAAGTGCTGCACACTGGCTCAATTCGAGTCACGGTTGCTACTGTAGATTTATTTTTATGTTAGTTAATAAACTAACTTTCCATAATAAAATTGTCACAATTTGAAAATCTTGTCACTCTTTTGGTTCTCTTTGTATAGTTTAGCTAAATCTTGTTTTGTGTCTTTTCCTCATTTCTTAAGTTTTGATCGTATTAATAAAGTAAATAAAATTAAATTTTGTGTGGTATCTTGTACACTCCTTGAAAAAAAACAGTGAGATCATGCTGATGTTTCCAGTCAAATGAATTAAGCATGTTGCATTTTTCTATTCCGTTTTTGAGCACCTTTTCCTAGATAATGTTTTCAACACAAATTACATCACCTTTTAAATAAATATTATATTTTGGAGTGTTTCTTTTTTGATTCTAAAAATTTTGTCCATATAATGAAATGTCTGTAATATTTATGAGGAACATTTTTTAGCTAACTTTACTTCTTTTTATTTCATAAGTGCTATGCCAGATTCTATGATTTCCCATCCAAATATTTGTATTTATAACATGATAATCCCAAACATTCCCTATTTGAAATTTCATGTTTATTTTTACTTCAGAATATCTGAATCTGAGATATCAAAGTCAAATGATTTCCTTTGAAATTTATGTAATATTCAGTAGAATAAAGCTAACATTCTTCTCCTGAGAATTCTCACAAATATATGTAATTTTGAGAAATAGACTCTATTTTTGAAATTAGGATAGGTTATCTATTGAAAATTCAACAAGGCTCTGATTATATTCCAAGTTAGTTTGCTCTTAACATTAAGTGGAACTTCCTGATAAGCCCAGGCTTTTTATTGCCGCCCTGGATCAAGTCATGATATCTGTTTCCTAGGCTATTAGGATGGAGTACCTGAGACCTGAAGGAGAACAGATTCTGCATGTGTAGTCATTTCTGGTTTGATCCTTAATACAGGGAGGGTGAGAGAAACATATGTGATAAAACCAATATACATCAAGGCCATGTGAGATTGAGGGTATCTTGGATGATCATTTTCTTTGAAGGAGTCTCAAACAGGATCAGGGAAGTCTTAGTAGTGATAAAATGATGTAATCAACACAGGCCGATATATTAAGAATTTTCAACTTTACCCTAGTGGCTCTGGAGAACAAAGATGGGTGACAAACAGGAGGACTATGGGAAGCAGAATATAGTTGCACTGTACGATTTGCTCAACCAAACTCTTATTGTTCAATATACAGGCTGTTTCCAGTTTTTCAGTATTGATGTGATTAACATTCTTAAAATTAAAACTTTTCATATTTATAAATATTTCCTTACATTAAGTTACTGTAAGTAAAATTACAGACTTAATAATTATATATTTTTGAGAATTTTGAATTAATATGCATTTTTGAGAATTTTGATTAAGTTTGCGAGATGTTTTCAACTTGTTCAAATTATTCTCAAATGGTTCAGAAGAGAATTCTGTCTATCATCTATCTATCTATTGTCAGTCTATAGAGAGAATGATAATTGAAAAACAGTAGAATAATAACAATTGAGGACTCTGGGTGGAAGATATGAGGTTTTTTAAAATACTATTCTTCCATATTTTAGCTTTATGAAAAGCATATTCATCACCACAGACTATCATCACTTCTCCATAGACTATTTGGTCCATAAACCTAGTTTATACTTTAATTTGATCACCTTAGCCCTGCAAAACCTTAATTCACAGTTATATCCAAAACCAGCAGAGTTGAAGGGGCACTTTATGAGCAGAAAATGATCAGTTGAATAGACTCATGGAAGCATCCCTTAGTTCTCTGGCCAAAGCTGTGTTCCATGGCAAATAAAGAGTCATGGAAACTTGTTACAAAGTTAAACAGGTGTACTGCGGAACTTCTCAGAGTTTTTAATGTACAAACGTGCATTTGAAAGTTTAGAAGTTATGTAGTGTGAAACATTTCCCAACTCACTGACAACTCTACTATGTTGTGGTAGAGGAACATCCCCCAAGGAACAAGCTTTGGGGCATACAATCTTCCCAGTGGAGCATGTCCAAGTTCTGTAACAAGTTTTTGGAAGATTTTAAGCTGTTCGTGGCCAACTGCAAAACTTAGCCCAGTAGACATGGGCCTTCCATTTATGTTCATTGATCTATTCACTGTGATGATTCTAAACCTCTTTATTAAATTTCCAAATTGTTATTCTACTGCAGCTTGTGTGTTATACTTCACCATCAATTTGGGGATTATTTAGATTTTTTAACTTCTCTTTTAGCTTCTGCATCTTTGTTTTTGTTTTGAATTCAATTTCCACTTTTAATTCTGATTTAACTATCTTATACATTACTTTCCAATCTCTTTATTATTTGGTCCATTAGTTTTCTATTTTAAAAAAATATACTTCTTTAATAAAAGCCTACTTCTGAGCTTATAAATTTTCTCCTGTCACTTTTATGATTGCTAATTAACTTAGAGAAATTTATTCTTTCCTTCCTTAAAAATTTCCTATTTTTATGGTTAACAGAGAGCTCCTACTCCTGATTGGGACAGTTATGCAAATATATACATGTGATAAGATTTCATGGAACTGTGTACCCATCTCCCCTCCCCCCCAAAAAGTACACGTAAATATTGTTTAAATACAAACACTGTCTTTTGTCCAGTTAATTGTATTGCACCAATGCCAATTTACTATATTTGACAATGCACTACAGTTATATAAGATGTTATCATTGCAGGGAGTTGAGTGAATGGTACACAGACTGTACTTATTTTTCAATTTCTTGTCAAATATAAAAATGTATAAATGAAAAAAGTTTAAAATAATAAAAATAATCCACGTGTACTTGTTGGAAAAATGACACAAATAAATAATGTTTTAGAATTGTGATCTATCTTCAGTGGAAATGTATATAGTGTTAGGAGAATGTTTAATTGCAGTTTGGGCAATAGGAAACATTATCTGGAGCCTTTGCTTTGTTACAGCTTGGGGCAGCTGCAGCCACACTGAGGACTGGCATTGTAGTTGCCCTTTATTCAGTTGAAGTCATTTGTGCTGCCTTGTTTGTTGCCTGGTGACTCACCTCAGCTGAAGCTGTGAGGGCCACTCAGTGTCATAGAGACTGCTTCATTGCCTCAGCTACCAGGGTTGATGTGACTTCTAAGGAAAACTTTTCCAAAGAAGGCTAGACTTTCTCTGCTTCTGTACAGTCTTTCGTATTCAAAGGCCATTGCCAACTTAATCATTATTTTAAAGATTTTTGGTGTGTACTGGAGCACAAAAATAATGTTTTCTCTTGATGACATCTGGATATCAACAAAAAAATAGACTACTGTTGAGGGTCACTCTCCCATTTAACACTTGATTTCCATGTTCACATAAATTTAATCTGGAGGCTGATACATGTTTATAGCAAAGCGATTTTCACATATTTCATTGATAATGGTTAGCATTAGCATGATACATATTTTTCTATTTTTTTAAATTGACTTGTATCTTTATATTTAAAGTGAGTTTCTTACGGGTACTGTCCTGACTCATGATGGTTCAATCTATGATTTTTCAACATTATGATGGTGCAAAAGTGATAAACATTCAGTAGAAACCATACTTTGAATTTCAATCTTTACTCAGGCTGGTGATATGCAGTACGGTACTTTATTGTGATGCTGAGCAGTGGCAGTGAGATGATTTTGCCCAACTATAGGCTAATTGTAGCTGTTCTGAGCACATTTAAGGTAGGTTAGGTTAACAGTAGGTTAAGTGTATTAAATGCATTTTCAATTTACAATATTTTCAATTTACGAAGTGTTTATTGGGATCTAGCTTCATCACAAGTTGAGGAGCATCTGTGGTTGGGTCTTATTACTTTACCCAATACGAACATCTGTGTATTCTAATTGGGATATTTAGACCATTTAATTTAATATAATTATCGATATGATTTGGTTCAAATCATTATCATACTGTTTTCTGTTTGTTCCATATGCTCTTTATTTTCTTTTTTCTCTTTTTCTGCCTTGGATTAATTATTACTTATAACTCCATTTTTATTCCCTGACTAGCTATAACTCCTAGTTGTTATTTTGGTGATTGCTGAAGGCTTAGAGTATATATCTTTAACGTGTCACATTGCCCCTCAAGTGCTGTCTCACTACTCTGTGTACAGTGTAAGAACCTTATAATAGGATATTCCCATTTTCCCTCTTTAGACTATTTGCTATTGTTGTCACATATTTAACTTCTACATGTGTTATAAACTTCATGATACATGACATTATTTTTACTTTAAACGGTGTATTAACTTAAAGAAATTTAAATAATAAGAAAAGTCTATATTTTACCCAGGCGATTAATATTCCAGCAATTTTTATTTCTTGGTGTAGATCTAGCTTTCCATTTGGTATCCTCTGTTTACTTGCCAGATTTCTTTTAACATTTCTTCTAGTGCGGGTCTGGTGTAATAAATTATTTCAGAGTTTGTATGCTAAAAAAGGTATTTCATCTTTTTTTTTTTAAACATATTTTTGCTGAGAAAAGAATTCTGCTAGCAGTTTTCTTTTTTTTAGTGTTTTAAAGAAGTTGCTTTTTGGCATCATTTCTGCTGAAAATTTGCTGTCATTATCTTTATTCTTTTATACATAGTGGGTGTTTTTCTCTACTTTCTGTTTGTCACTAGTAGTGAGAAATTCGATTATGACATGTGTGGATATAATTTTCTTCATGTTTCTCGTGCTTGGGGTTCATTAAGGTTCTTGTATCTGGGGTTTATAGTTTTTATTGTATTTGAAAAGTTTTGGGCTATTATTTCTTCAAATAGTTTTTCTTGTCCCTGACCCTGTTCCTTCAGGGACTCCAATTATTTGTGCATTTGGCCTCTTAAAGTTGTTCCACAACTATTGGTGCTTCATTTATTTATAATTTCACTGTAGTCTTTATTCTCACTGTGTTGTAGTTTAAGTTTCTATTGCTATGTTTTCTCAGCAATGTCTTATACACTGTTATTATGAGCCTACATATTTTTCATCAAAGATATTATAGTTTCATCTCTAGAAATTTAAACTGAACCTTTTTTGTATCTTCCTTGTCTCTATGTAACATGCTCAATCTTTCCTTTAGTTTCTTGAACATAGGGAATATAGTTATAGTAACTATTGAAATGTCCTTGTCTACTAATCTTATCACCTTCACATCTCTAGATGAGTTTCAACTATCACATTTTTTTTTCTTTCATTATGATCTGTATTTTCTTATATTTTTGCAGGACAATTTTGGGGTAATTTTTCAATGAATGTCAGATATTTTGAAATTTATGTTGTTGGTTGCTGGATATTTTTGTATTACTATAAAATATTCTTGAATTTGGTGTAGAACACTCTTAAGTTACTTGAAAATAGTTCAATCCCCAGATCTTTCTTTGTTTGTTTGTTTGTTTTATATATACCCATATTTAATTTAAGCTTCATTGGTGGAAACATAGCAGCATTTAGTCTAGGGTTATTTTTTTCCCACCATGGAAGCAAGCTCTTGCTCAGTATTTTCACCAATTACTCACGAATTATGAGTTATTCACTCTGGCTATTAGCAACAGGCACTAGCATTACGCCCAAGCTTAAGTGAGTGACCTCCGGGGACTCTTCCCTAAAATCTTTTGAAGTGCATTTTTCCCTGGCTTCAGCATGAGTTGATTAGAAGTCAACTGAATACTTCATGGGGACCCTGCAGATTCTTGGAGTTTTGTCTCTGTGCATCTCTCTCTTCTCTCATACTCTTTCATCCCCCATCCTTGGCTTTCCTGTAAGCCTGGTTCTAGCTCTTCAACTCAGGGAGACTACTGGTTTCTTTTCATCCCAATAAACAGCAGCCTAGAGTAACACTCATGAAATTGATAAGCTTATATGTCAACAAATCTCTTTAGAAGTTGATATCTGAAATGACTTGGTTTTCCCCTGAATTCTTACTTTTCCCATAGGGGAAGACAAAACTTAACCATCTGGTCAATGGGGTTTCTTGGGAGTGGGGTAGGAATGGGAAGTTTCTCGCCATTTCATGGGGCTCAGTTTAAAGGGAATACTAAGACTAGGAGAGAGTAGAGAGTCAAAGGATAGGACTCTATCCCAAGTCCAAGTCAGAATGGTCCGAGCCACAGGAAGCCAGTTGTTCAGACAGAAGGAGTCAGCTGTAGGTGTCCATTTCTTCGGCAAAATTTCCTCACTCTCCCCATCCAAGCATCTGGATTAGGTGTTCCTCATTTATTACCGCGTAGCATCATAGGCTGCCTTTTCCAGAGGACTTATTACTGTACATCTCTATATATTTCCATATATCCTCTGGCCTATAAATTCCATGAATATAGGAATTATGACTATCTTGTTTATTATTGTCTCACTTGTTCCTAACATACTACTGGGTACAGAAAAAATGTTCAATAAACATTTATTGAATAACTGCGTTCTCATAAATTGTCAGATAAAAAATTTTTCTCATCTAACTTCTCTGTTAAATTTAACACAGTGATCACTGCCCCCTTCTTTCTTTTTCATACTTTCCCCCCTCAGTAATGCATTACGATTCTCTCCTCATTCTTTCTCAGTATTTATTTTCTTAAACCCTTCTCACTCCTTGAATTTGGGGTGACAAATTCAATAACCATGTGGTAAGTAGGCAATATAAATAGGCATTCTTGTCGATTATAAGAAAATTTGAAATGAAGAGGTCTCTGGACAAATTAAAGAACATAAGCCTCAACGAAAGATTTCAATTTTTTTTTTTTTTAATTAAAAAGTACTGAGCAGACCCTACAACATGTGCTTCAGCAAATTCCAGGCCTAAATGCTGGTGCTGGTCAGGGTTCTGTTTTCTCTGTCGAGTTTACCATTGCACCGTGAAAATTTCTGGTCTCAAAATATATTAGACTACCCACACATGTACACACACATACATATACATGTATGTGAATTATATTCATTATATTATATAATAATATGACAATAAATATATATTTTTCATTTCAAAGTTTAGTATATCCCAATGGAACTCATCTTTCTCCAAAGTGTCTGTTTTGATCTATTTCCTTTTTATAAACTGGCATCACGACCTTTCCATTCACCTAAACTGAAACTTGAACTCATCATAGATTTCACCCATGTCTCTAATCCTTTGTCTGTCCTTACATCTTGTAGATTGTTGAATGCTTTCTGTCATCCTCACTGTTAAGAGTTTAACTCAAGTTCTTATTATTTCTCATCTGGTCTTTTGCCATAATTTCCTTGTCAATGATTCCCAAACCTGGATGTGAGTCAGAATCACCTGGGGCACTTTGTAATAACAAAGATGCCCAGTTCCAGTCTCCACATCATAGCTACTGAAACATAATCTCAGTGGATGGGCCTAGAACACTCACAGTTGTTTAATTAAAGCGATATGGTGACTCTTAAAAATGCCCATTAATAGTCTTACTATTACATCATATCAGTCTCTGTTTCTTATATAAACCCATCCTCACTCATACTGCTCTCTCTTTTCTTTTTTCTAAAGAAGAGAGTACATTACCCTAATGTGCAAAGAGAAATAACAATTTAAGACGCTGCGATACAGCCCAGAAATGCCTGCAGCTTAAGAACTTTAATAATGGACTGTACAAACCAAAATGCAAGTGAGAGCAAGCATTATGAATTAGAAAATGATCCATCTAAATAGAATAAATGACAACCTA
Organism: Rousettus aegyptiacus; assembly: GCF_014176215.1. Taxonomy (NCBI): domain Eukaryota; kingdom Metazoa; phylum Chordata; class Mammalia; order Chiroptera; family Pteropodidae; genus Rousettus; species Rousettus aegyptiacus. The sequence goes on along the minus strand of NW_023416284.1, from coordinate 161,041,709 downwards.
CTTGCAGCACTAAGTGATGAATTCATATTCTTCAAAATATATCCTTTTCATGGTTTTCATGGATAAATTGTTGCTGATTGTTTAAAATAAGGATTTCTGTCAGTTTTGTTGAGAGTTTTAACCTAGTCCTGGAAACAAGAGACATGCGAATCTCAGAATTACTTATATTTAATGAGCCTCTGCTTAGGCGCTGGTTGAAAATCCCTTATAGTGAAAATAGCTCTCTTGAACAGAAATACACTCTCTAAAAATAGCAAACTTTAGTAAGTAGATAAAAACATCAACTTTTTAAATAAAGCTTCTATTTATAAGATTTTTTTTTTTCTTCAAAATGACATTGCTGATAGTCAACATGAAGTTTTAATTAAGAAATTGACAGCCGGCCGCGTAGCTATCATAGGGGCAGAGGTGCCACCTTGTGGCACGAATGAAAAATGACTTGATGTGCTCACAAACCGATAATTTTCTCATTACTTTCGGTTTTTTGTCTTTCGATCAATTGGGCTCATAATGGCTTCTCCGTTTCAACTTTGTCCAAGTACAACAGACACGTGCAAAAGTTCCTTTTAAAGCATTTAGAACCTTCTGCGGTGAGCCAGAACAGAAACACCGAAGTGAGACACTTCAGTGTTTTAGCTTCCTTTGGAGTGCTACGGGAGCACAGTGCCCTCTTGTGGTAGTTCTGTCACTTTGCAAAGAGAATGGTGAAGTTCTCTGGAAGGATTCCAAAGAATTTTAGGATTTGAATAATGTCAAATGGTTGGGTGGGCTTTGAGAATCTGCAAAAAATCCTAATGCAATTCTAATATAATTTCATATTTTCTATTACTATTACATAAAAAGAACAATAAAGCTTATCTTAATGCAGCCTTTTAAAAGACATTTGTTATAAAAAGAATTGGTTTCGACCCCATATAGTGTTTCCTTCCTGGTCTCTTGTCTTGTGTACACTAGTGGAATCTATTGAAAATAATGACATGGCCAAATGTTTTTAGTCACTTCAAGTCGAAACAATTAAACATCCCCAAATTTATTGTTAATGTCCATTTATGAGAAATGCTGTTAAATTTATTATTTTTTTTTATTTCAAGAATCTGAATGTTTAGTGTCTGGCATAATAATATTAGTTTCATTAAATTTCATTTAATGGATAGAATTTGTATTACCTGTCTGCAAGAATTCATGATCCTTCACATGAAATAGATGAGTTAGGTAATGAAAGCTGTGTAAATTAATTTTTATATTTTAAATGTACTTGAAGAGACATTATTATATTAAAAAGGTACTTAATGCCTGCTACATATCAGGTACATCACTGCATACCAGGTGTGCTCACTAATGAAGCAAATAACTACCTATTATGTTTTACTTTTTAAAGAGTGGTCTACTGCCATGTTGCCCTGAATGAGCCCCATGTCATCTGATCTCAGAAGCTAAGCAGGGTTGGGCTTGGTTAGCACTTAGATGGGAGACCACCTAGGTGGTCAGATGAGCTGCTGTAAGCATAACAAATAAATAAATAAATAAATAAATAAATAAATAAATAAGGGATTGTAAACTGACAAGGTCCTTGCAATCTGTGAAGTCAACCAAGGGTTGCCTCACCTAAAAAAAAAAAAAATGAAGTTTTAGATTGTAGAGTTGGTTAAAGATAAACTAATTTGTTTTTTCCCAAAAGGAGGTATATATTTTATGGCTAATTTTCCCTTTTTAAACTTTTTAAAATAAAGAGAGTCTACATAAAATTTTAAGTTACTATAAAGCTGTCCTATCTCTGTATTAATCGAGATTTTTCCAGAACAACAGAACCAAGAAGATATATTTACAAATTTCTAAGAAGAAACCTGACAGGAATTGGCTCGCGGGGATACGTACAGAGGCAGAGAAGCCTTTCCACAAGCTGGAGAAGAGAGAAAGCTGGTGATATAATTCAGTCTGGGTCTGAGGGCCTGAGAACCAGGGACCAGTGGTGTCAATCCGGATCGGAACCCCAGGCTTTAGGACCAGAAGCACTGATGGCCCAAGAAGAGGAGAAAATGAATGTCTCAGCTCTAGCAATTCAGGGCCTCAGAAGACTAGATGACAGCCATTGCATCGGTGAGGACAATTTGCTTCACCCAGTTTACCAATGCAAACGCTAATCTCTTCCCCAGACACCCTCACAGACACTCCCAGAAATAATGTTTTACTGCTACCTGGGTATCCCTTATCTCAGTCAAGTTGACGTATAAAATGAACAAAGTTCATTCCTGTCTTGTGACAAGTTATAGAAGGTCTCATATAGACATATGAGATTTCCTCTTTCATATAATTATCTCAACACAAAATCTTAAGAACAAAGTAGATGACAATGACTTATGCCCTAGGGGCTGTGTTTAACCATTCTGCAGCTTTTTGGAAGCTACTGAAGATCTGTAAATTAGCAGACTAATTCTGGGAAGATAAGATTCTGCACAATAATATACCCATAGGTTTCTGCTTTCCCAGTTTGGGGACTCTCGTTTGAACTTAAGGCATATCGAATGTAATAATACTTAAACTCAGGAAGAATAAAGCATGCAGAGAGTTACATTTGCTCTTTTCCACTGGACAGGTGGTGACTGTTCACTTTGGAACACAAAACTAGAAAGGATATTTCTCTTTGGTTTTGATTTTCAGGGTTCCAGAAAGATGCTAGGTTGAAAATTTCTCCCACACGGTTCTGATTTAATACCTGCCATTCCATTGTCCCTTTCACAAAGAGTCATGGGTGATCTCTTGGGTGCTTAACGCAGTCTAGGTTCTTAGGAAAGAGTAGAGTGAGAGGAGAGAACTTATGATCTGCTTTTCGGGATTTACAGTCTGGTCAACAACAACAAAAAATGCCTCAATACAAAAAACAATGGAGACCCATAGAAAATGACAAAAAATCAATGTCATGGGAGGATACACACCAGGGGAAGGAGTGGAGCATGGCGAGCACGGTTCCCGAGCATCCTTCTTCAGGTGCAATTTCTCATTTAACCCTCGCAAGTCTGTGAGGAGTTTCCAGTCATAAAAGTAGAACCTGCTAAAGGTCATACACAACTTATGCAGAGATTCTGCAATAAGAATAATAAAGGTAGTAATAATACAATTATAATAACCAGGAGAAGTAATTGCTTGAGGTTCAATTATATGTCATTTACTATGCCAGATAACAATCCTACAAAGCAGGCACAATTGTATTTATTTTGTGGATGAGAAAACAATAAGGAGATGAAATAATTCCCCTTTATCTTCCGAAAAGTTTAAAAATGCTCAGCAGGGATTTAGATCCAATTGTAGCTGAGTCTCAGGCCCATGCTCTTGGTGCTCCGTGAGGATGTCCTAATGTCTGGACTCTGAGGCCCATCGTTTTGCCTCTACTGTGGCCTCTTTGATGTTTCTTCTCCCACAGTGTAAACCATACTTGTCAAGGAACATTCAGTGAATATTGCTATAGCCTGAAAAGTTCTTTGAGTTAAGACACATCATCTCCAGGAGCTTCCTGCTGAAAACCACACATCTCCAAAGGGTTTAATTCTTTAGAGTGTTTTCCACTAGTCACTAGAAAAGAGATTCACAGTCAAAGTTTAGGAAATACTTGGTTCAATAACATTTAAAAAAATATTTTTAATTTCAGGAATTCTTAGTGCAACTAAACAGCTGTTGTTATAGCAGTAATAGTAATACTCCTTGTTACCATGTATTTGGCATATATAATATGACAAGTATTATGCCGAATGTTTAGTATATGGCACCTGATTTCATACTCACACAATAATAGGAAGAAGAGACTACTGTTGGCCCCATTTTGTGGATGAGAAAGTGGAAACAGCTATATGGAAGAACTCTGAACACTATAAATCTCTATGTGACCTTGGGTAAGCTTCCGTTCACAGCATTCCCCCAGCATATTTGAGACTAGAAAGGTTTTTGGTATGGCAAATCATGATGTTCATTTCTTCCAGTTGTTAAGTGCCACTGTAACAACAAAGGCTAATATTGAGAGGCAACATGTGCCAGGTTAAATGTTTTGAATAGAATATTTAATAAATCCTTGGTTATTAGTACTATCTCCTTTTTAAGATGAAAAAAATAAGTCTCAGAGCAGGTAAGAGACCATAAGGTTAAGGAGTAAATGAGTAACCCCCCCCCCCCCCCGCCAACCCCAGGCTGTGTTTATTATCCCTGGACCTCCTCTCCAGGCACGTGGCCCCACCAGGCAACCATTCCCTGATGCTGTGTCCCAACGTCATGCTTTCTGGGAAGCAGAATCTTGAAGGTTTCAGAGTGCCACTCAAGACCTAGAGAGAAAGGACCCCAGATCACAGGTATATTTTATTAGCAGGAAGGCAAGACCGTAGATTTGTGCAGGACATAGGAGAACTGCTAGTAATGGGACATGAGGGCACCTGGGCCAGACCTGACTGAAGGGTGAGAAGTCACCTGAGGCCAAAACGAGAGCTGTAGAGGGTGGGGGTAAGGTGAGTAGACCCAGAGTCAAACGTTTGTGTTTGGGCTTAGAGTTAGCCCAGGCTAGGTTGTCTTACACGGCCTTGACAATGTCTGTGAGCAGAAGGCACATGACATGCACTAGGAGGGTCTGGGGAGCTGGCAGGACTGCCCTCGTAGGGCATAGGCTTCTGCTACCTGCCTCACCTGCGTGAAGCTGCGTCTGCGCGATGCCTCTGAGCTGGTCTTGGAGCGTCAGGCCCCTTCGCCCCTCTCCCTCAGATGGTTTATTAAACAGGATGGCAGCTTCGTCCCCAAGGGCCAATATAAATTAGAGGCCCAATAGATAACAGACATGAGCACCAGAAGGTCATTTCATTAGGATTCCTCGGACTCAGGCAGGAAATGGCAGATGGGACCCGTGGAAGAAAAATCCACAAAAAGAATCTTTCTGTTTGTAACTCACTGCTGGAATTAGGAGAGTAAAAGGGCTCTCTGTTCGCTGAAGTTTCCACTATTTGGTCATTACTAGAGAGTTACAAGTTTAAGACACAGCAATTATAAATCCTCCAAAATGCCAAGGGTAGCTTGCTCCAGAGATAGCAAGGGAAATTGTGCTGAAGGAGGAAAAGTGAGCTATGCTGACTGTGTGATATCGCCCCAGCCAGTACTTGAGGAACTTCTGGTTAATTTTAGCACTTTTCCCAGTAGGAAACACCATGTGTCGGAGGCACCTCTCCAAGTCCACGCTGGAATGTGGCTCCAGAGATGAGGGGAGCCCTGTTCTTATTTAGTCTGGCTGGCTGACCAAGAAAAGGAACAGAATGTGCTTCTTCTACAGCTGCAGAAACCTCCTGTCGTGGCACTCGCCGTTCCAGGAGCAGGTCTTGCCCAGTACTATTAATATTCTGGAAAGTTCTCTGACTCATAAAACTGGAGAGGTCAAAACCTTTTTCTTTCTATAACAGAAGGTGGAAAAGCAGTAGCTAACCATGTTGGGACCACGTTTCTCAAATTGGCCATGAACACCCAGAGTGGTCATGATAGATAAGAGACCACAATTAGAAGACATTGAAAGGGACTTTAGAGAACTGAATTTGCTTCCTCCGGCTCTATAACCAGTTCAAGAGATAGGTTACTTTAGCTGTCTGGAGCTCTATGTTTGGCAGGGTTGAGTCTAATCTATACTCTGCAGGAAAAAAAGTAGCTTCCTTAATTAGTGATGTCTGTTAAGGGTGTTGAGCCAGTGGAGTGATGTCATTTGTGCTGTATAGCAAACCTAGTTTTACGCCAGCTGTTGAAAGAAGCCTTCCCACTGCTTAGGTAGACGTTGAGATTATAGGAATGGTTGACTTTAGGTTCTCGGTTGACTTTATGGCTCTAAAGACTCATTCACAGCAAATTTTTTAAGAGGAAATAGTAATGGGAGGAGACAAAGATGAAGAGGCTTTGAACTTTATTCCCATACAATATAGGAAAAAGAAAAGACAATGCTAATAAAGTTTTTTGAGAAGATGATAGAATATAAATTTTATTCAAAAGCCTTTACATCAGTTAGATATACAGTGACAATTACATGTACTATAGTTTTATAGATTTGTTCAAAATAGAAAAATATTTGTAACAGTAGTATTTCATCTACAACTTAGATTCACTTCTGAGCATTACGTAAACTTCTTTAGTGAAGCAGTTGCTAATCATCAGCTGGTGACAAAATGTTAAAACCTAAGTTGGATTATTCTCATATTCCATGGCTTTAGAGAGCAGCTGAATTTCATTGTGGTTGATCCCCTTTACTTGTACTAGAAATTTATCTTTTAGGAAAGAATTACCTATATCCAAAGTTCTGATACAGTCTGATTTTTGAAAGCTCATACACCTGATTTTTTTTTTAGCCTTAAAGCAATGAACACTAAAAAACAAAGCAACTTCCTTTCTTCAACTTTTCCTTCCAGTCCAAAAACAAACAAAAGAGAAACAGAGAAATAAATAAAACATGTTTCCTGAGCATGTGTGTGCCTGTGTGTCTACATTAGAAGACTAACAAACTGTCAAGTTCTATTAACTACTGAGTAGCAGAAAATGTATAAGCCTATGAGTGGGAACTTTGAGAAGTTCCAAAGGTATAATATTATTCTAGAAACCATATTTTATGTCAATGTTTAAAGGACTGGATAGGTATTGCATTTGCTGCTTAACACCTGCTCAACATCATGCTTTAAAAGGAGCCACAGGTAGGCAGCTTCAGGTAGGTAGCTGGACCCTATACTTGGAAAAGGGAAGAAAAAGCCTGAATTAGGAAGGAAGTTTGGTGGCTGCAGATCAGCTGTGTTTATCAACACGGAGCTAATAAATACGACCTAGGCAATGTCTCTTGATTTTGGAGAGTTGTCAGCTGCACATGGATGAAAAAAAAAAAAATTCTGGGACACGGGAAGAAGAAAGGCTGATATTTGCTCCTGGAATCTGGCTGTTAAAACAATTTATGCAGATCACGCTGGGTGAATAAGGAGAGGCCAATGGGACGTTTAGCAGCTTGGGAGGGGAATTGTCTCAAGACCTGGAGGGAGTTTTCACATCCTGTTAAACTTGAAGCTAGTGTTATTTCTTTCAGTAGAGCTATGGAAAATACTGGAAGATTTGGGCAGGCAATTTGAAAACAAAAAATTGTGTTCCTCGTAACTGTATGCTAGCCTCTTCGCCAGCAGAAGAGAAACAGCCCAATTGAAGACTATTTCCTCTTACTCTGATGCCCATTTGCAATAATTGATTCTTAAAGGTCACCTATGGCTTGCCAGCACATTTTTGTACAAGGAGTCCAGCTTTTTGTTTGGATATTACCCAGATACGCATGTGGCACCTGAGCAATGAGGAGGAGACCGGGAAGAAAAGATTTTCTTTTTGGCTCAATCTCTGTCAACTTGGAGACTCTTATACTCTGAGCGCCTTATTTGGCCTAACACCCCCACTCCAATAAAAAAAAAAAAAAACAACAACAACAACAACCAAAAAAACAACTTTTGTAATATTTTTATACCACAATCTTAAATTTTTACCCTTTGTCTTCCCGCCCCCTCTTTTAATAAAAAATTCTTTTTTTCTCTTTCCTTCTTCCTTCCTCAACCTTTTTCTTGACCTTTTTACTACATATGTCAGGTACATGCAGCTGCTGGGGACATATTTAGCAACACAAAACAGTCTCAGCATCAAGGGGTTTACAGTCTGATGGGAGACGTGGAAACAATTAGTAGCAATACGAACATACGAATGCTAGAGGGGACACATGTACAAAATGTTTCCTGGACAATGACTTGCAAAACATTAGAAGTCCACACTAATTGCTACTCTAATACAATTAATTTTTTTATCTATCTGATCAATAAGTAGTTGTTGATGCTTTTTATTTTTAATTTTTCTTTTATTTTAAAAAAGTTTACCTGTTCTTAGACAGCTGCCTTGCTGATTCATTTCAGCCAAGATTTATTGAATGCTTATTAGATTCCAGCCAGACAAAGTGTTAGGATTTTGGAGTTACAAAGACAAACAGAAAAAGCCCCTGACTTAAAATAGCTCATGGTCTTGTGAATGAGACAGATTTTCAAAGCAATACTATAATTCAAGTAGGTAAGTTCAGCTAGAAGTTACATATGAAGTACTCCAAGAGTGCAGAACAAGAAAAGATTGCTTTGATGGACTTTTTGGGAGATGGGTAGGTTGGTGGAGTCACAAAGAAAAGATGACATTTGAGATAATGCTTAAAAATGATTGATCACAACCTGTCTTGACTGTAAGAGTAAGTGGCAGTAAGGGACCAACTACAGAATATGGTAAGAGAATTAACAGTAGAGACATAAGTGGTTTGTAGGGACTGAGGTCAAGTTTGATAGATTTCCACTGCTTAAGTTGTATAGTTACAGCAAGAGATTCTGTGATTGCCTCTGCTCTTTAGGGCAATTGAGCTAAAGTGGCCTGATTGTTTTTAAGTTCTGAGAAGTACATTTTTAGGCCAACTACATTTTTAGAGAGTCTACATTTTCTGAACTTTTCTTAAATTTTCTCTTTGAAGGTAGAGAAAATATCACTTAAGGTACATTCTTGGAACAACTGCATAAAACTAAAAATAGGGAGAATTGAAAATAAGAATGCCCGGAGAGAAAAGAGCCAAACTGTAGATTTTGGTTACTATATTTGACTTAAAATGTCTCCAAAAAAAGGAAGAAAACAAAATTCTAATAGGTTATATTAAACATTCAGTTGGTGTTATTTGAAAAGCAGCTGTCTTTGATGCTATAAGATTTACTGCCCTTAAAATAACTTATTTCTTTATTTTTCTGAGAACTCACATCAATTCAATTGGCTTAGGAGACTACACATTATTGGTCGATATCTAAATTTAGTTTTACAATCATAAAATAAAAATCAGAATGTTCTACTGCAAAGTGTAGATTAACTTCATAGTTTTTAAGAAGGCCAGGTTTCCATTCAGTTCAAAAACGCCATTCTCTTCATAAAGCACTTAAAGTTTCAAATAAGGAAATGAGAATTGACAACTGAAAAATGGTTAGATGATCCATCTAAAAATCCAATGTCATGCCCCTTTGGAACTACTATTTGGAGATTAAAGAGAGAATAACAACATTTTTATATATCTGTTGGGGGGGGGGAACAAAACATCTGTACAGATGTATATTCTAGTGATGAACCCAGAGATTTTTTTTTACTCTTTCATCACAGCCTATATAGCCTTAATTTTGACAGTAAGCAGCACTGTAACAACACTCTAGTTCCAAATGGGCAGTTTTATCCTCAAGCTAATTCAGTGGATACATTTTTCTTTGTACAGTATAGTAATAGAATTGGCAGTTTTTCTAAATTTCTTTGTTGATAGTATCTGAGCTCAGAAATGCAATGCAAACTTGGTAAAATCAATATTCATGCTCTTAATCCCTCTCTGCCTAATACCCACCCATCTTATTTTTTGAAAACATACAACATTTATCAAGCAAGATTATTACACTAGTAAAGAGCCATGTGAGGAACTTTTGGGAGATCGGGAATTTATAACATATTTAAAAACCTGGGCTTAAGGGTAGAGTAAAAATTCTACTCATCAAGCATTTAATGGGGGCTTGTGGATATTTCAAGTATGGCTTCACACACAGAATAAATGCTTTAGAGTAATCTTTAAATGATGTGTATATAAATATTGTTAAAGGCTTGATTTATTTTCTTGAGGAATGTTAGTAACAATGGTGGAAAAATGGTGGAACAACTGTGTGTGTGTGTGTGTGTGTGTGTGTGTGTGTGTGTATGCATAGTGAGTGCAGTTGCTCCTAGAACACATCCTATTCCTTAAGTATGAATATGCACCCGTTCTTGTGATTCTAAATAAGGTGCATGCCTATTACCTAAAGAGTTACACTCCCATGAAAGAAGCAGATGACATATACCATTATCTTATTTTAACTGAATGTGAACGTATCATTTTTCATTGAATACACATTAACTGAGAACTTAATAGATGTCACAGAAATTCCAGATGTTAAAGATGTGTAGAAAGAATCTTTGTTTTGAGAAGAGCTAGAAATCTGTACAGAGTTTAGTGCAGATAATGTAAACTGATAACCCAGGATTAGTTGTAGCCAGCAGAAATGTTTATTTTGATCTGCAGGGAGTTTTCTCTGGCTAGGAACATAAGATGAAGTCAGTTAGATGTAAAGCATGGAAAGTACTAAACTCACCAGTGAGAAGGACTGGCTGCTGATGGAGAGGGTGAAGCCGAGGACTGCCTGCAGATGTTGAAAGAGACTCCCAGCTGTCAGCCAGCCAGAAAATAGTGATCTGGGTCCTGTAACTGCAAGAAAATGAATTTGGCCAACAATCTGAATGAAGTTGGATGGAGATTCTTCCCCGGAACCTTCAAACAAGAGCTAGTACCTTGATTTCAGCCTTGTGAAACCCAGAGCAGAGAACCCAGCTGAGCTCACTGAGACTTTTGACTTACCGAACAGTAAGATAAAAGGCGGATGTTGTTTTAGATTGTTAAAGGTACAGTTATTTCTTTCAACAGTAGTAGAAAAACCAATCCAAGTGAAGAAGTAACTTAAGTCAACTTAGGTAACTAAGCACACATGAGTACCTTTAAGTAAACTAGTGAACACAAAAGATGGAATCCTATTGAAAAGAAACATGATTGAACTTAGTTTCTGACTCAGATCTTTGAGTGGTCCATACTATTTTATTCAGTTAGCCTTTTAATAATTCAGAAGCACATATGGTACACATACTGCATGCTATGTAGGCATTGGGCTTGTTTTGAAGAAACTGATAAAATTAACCTAAATCCAATGCCTGGCACAAAATGTGGGCACCAGGCCCGACTGGTCCAAGTTCTGGCTGGTCCAAGGTCTGGCTCTGATCCAGGCTTGCAGTTCGGAATAGGACCCTGGATTTAAAATGTTACATTGGTGTAGTAGGGTGCCTATGCCTTAAATATGTAAACATACTTCAGCTTATTGTATCACGCATGTGTGACTGAATGCCACTACGATCTATGTGGAGCCATGTGGTCCCCTGAAGAGCAGAAGAAGAGAACACAAATGGGGAGCAGAAGCAGTGTGCACAATGCTGTGCAACCCCCACAACAGACTGCACTTCCCAACAGAACTTCACTCTGCACATTAAAGTTGGTGCCCACCATTTCATTCTCATGTCTACCCCTTGTGCGTTCTTCCAACTGGGCGTCTCACCATCGAACCTTCCCTTCTTGATCAGCTCAGAGCTGATGCATAATAAGCACTTAATATATGTGGAATTGAGTTGAATTGTATTAAATGCCTTTGAGAAGTCTCAATCTGGCGCCTTGAAATTCTTAAGCTACGTAACAAATAAGTGTTTGTATTTTCACATCTTCTCCATCATGCTTTGTTTTTACCTTGTTTATTCCTGAACACAAAAAAAAAGCATACTATAATTCTTTGCTCCACAATTTGACAATTATATTGTGTGTATGTGTTTGAAAATTGCAAATAATGTTCTTAGTGTTCACCACTAAGCTGATGAACTGGACAGACTGAGTTCTTCTGTTTGCAGGTTGTTCCTCTGCCTGAAATCCACAGCAAATGTCAGGCCATGGATTCTGTCCTCCGAATTGCCATCATGATGCATTAGCAGGGAACAGTGCTGGTTGGGAGAGGATCCTGATGTGCTGCTTTGTTCTATTAAGTTTCATTGCAACAATCTTCACAAACTATAAAGTTGCAGGGCTCTTTGCAAGACTTTACTCAGCTCCTACATGAGATTTACTATACACCTAGTTTTGTTATGGTGAGAGATTCCAGATCTCTGGAGCTGTGCTTTGCTTGAATTATGAATTTCCTCTAAGAATTATTCATGGAAAAACCAATAACCAGTATCTAATTAAACTTCTGGAAAAAAAAGGCATGTTTATTTTCTTCAGCCCTCATGATCTTTTTGTCTTCTCTAGTTTGTCTTAAATCATTTGGTACTAATATTTTCATCAGATTGTTTTGATACAAATGGAATTGCTTAAAAGGATAAAAGGAAAATTTTAGTTTCTAAAGTTTGACTGAATCCAATTAGAGCAACAGAGATAAAAATATTTTAAAATATTGGCATAAACAATCTTACTGTAAAATATCATTATAAGTAGCTTCAAAAGTGCTGAGAATTAAAAATTAATGTTCGGTATTTATAAATAAGAATAAAAAGGTATGATGAGTTTATAAATTAATAACTCCTTATAATTAATATTTTAAAATAGAGAAATATAAATATAGATATCATAGAGCCATTTACAATCAAAGATTTATTAAAAGAAAAAGTAAGCCTCTACTCAACATCTTCGCAACTGCCTTCTCCTCATTTATGTCATTAGAATAGCCTACTCAGTTAGCCCTGAAAAAACATTAATATCCCCACCATATCCTACATGCTATGTCTCTACTATACAATCCCATTTTATTTTTTTCATAAATTACCAGTAGCTGAAGAGATCACATTCATTCTTCTATTGTAGTGTTTCTTGTCTGTGTTCTCCAAACCCCAAGTAGAAAATGAACTCTCTGAGGAGGTTCTTTCTTTCTTACATGTATATCACTAATGCCTAATACATGGTAGGTGCCAATAATTATTTGTCTACACATTAACTTGCTATTCAAACATCGTAAGTAGTTTTGCCATAAACATATAGAAAATGTGTAAAAACTAGAAACTGATACAACTACTAAGATGCAGTTCTTTAATCTTTGTTTCAATGTAATAGAAAAAGCAATAGAATTAGAATATGTATAATTCATTCATTCCTTTCACCTATTCATTCATGTATTAATTCATTCATAAAACATGTAGCGAGCACTAGTTATGTATAAACTCATCGCTGCCTCATTTACTTATATGACCTTAGACAAGTCACAATCTGCTTGAACATATTCTTTTTCTGCAGAGCAGTGACAATGATCCCTATCTACTTTACCCATGTTTTACATAGCAGTGCTTTGAAACTGTGAGACACTCTACAGTAGTAAGATATTATTATTATAACTAACAAAATTGTCACCACAAATGAACATACTCATATAAACAATGGTCAGAAAAGTAAGAATATTCACTGACTTTTATTCAGATCTTCCTACACTTCCCATATGTGCTCAATCAAGAGATACATTTCTGTGCTATTTTTGCATGGAGTTTGAAAGAACAAATCATATATTATATGATAGATAGATAACAATGCATTTATTCATTCATTTTACAAACATTTATTTTACCAAAACTACATGCAGAACACTATGCTAGGTCTTCTGTGTGAAATTGACTGTTTAAAGAAGGTAATTTAAGGATAAGTCTGTGTTATTCTAATTGTTTTAATTATTATTTTAAATATTTTAATGTTCCTAATAATTTAAACAAAGTCTGGATTATTATCTTGTTTTCCGATCCAGAGTATTGTCATCTTATAATGCTGAATGTAGGTAACATATTTTAAACACTCAATCTGTGCCAGTAATGAGAAGTACCCTACTTGCATTTTACAATTTAATCCTTGTAATGAATCTAAAAGATAGATATTCTTATTTTACATATTGAATAACTAAGACAACATGACTTTGAGGCCACACCTCCTAGTGACTATTTTGTACTACCTCAGCTTTGTTGTCTGAGTGTCTAGGCACCCCATATTATATCAGTAATGTAATACAATTGCTATTCTGATTAGAGCCCAGGTCCTAACTGATGTGCTAGATTGCAGGAATGCACAGAAACTAGAATTCTACAGACATAGGCAACTTTCGATGTTGCCTCTCCCATGTAGCACATTTTGGCAGCATAAAAAAAAAAATGGATGCATTATATGTGGAAAATATAGTAATACCTCTGAAATACTGGAAAAGGTTTCAAAGCTTGTCAAGCCAAAGCCTGCAGCAAACCTTTCTTTGACATCACATAACTACAGATATTACAACATATCTGCCTCTGATGTGCTCAACAGAGCAATCTGGACAGATCACGGCATACCACATCTGGGGAAGCTTGTTGGATTCTCATCAGCATTGGTCTTTCTTGTTATTTACTCCTCAAGTACAGATGCAATAGTCATTTAAAAATTAAGAAGAGTGTCCTAGTTCTAATTAGAGAATCATTCTAAGAGGGAAATTCTGCTTAGCTCAAAATGATAAAAATAAGATATGACGCTTTTCTACATACACAAGTAGAGTTTCCATTGAAATCCATGACAGAGAGTGATTAGAGCAGGTAACAGCTACAGAGAAGTTCGGCTTTCTTGAACTGAGATATGTGAAGAGGGATGTTATCCATCAAGTACCTCATTCTATGTATGCTTCAGAGTTGTCTCATGCAAACCGAAGGGCCCTGTTTACAACTGCTATAAGCCCAAGAGTAAAACAGGTTCAGAAGTCAATTAATTTTTAGTTTAACCATCTGCTGATATATGCTTATGTGATTGGCAAGAAACCCAAAAGTAGCTCTTGTTTCTTTATCTGCGGACTCATCTAGAAATGCTGGACAAGGTGGTTTAGTGCACATTCTAATCAGATCTTCTACTTTTTCTACATAAACGTCTTGGTTCTTATTCCACACTGCTATGAATAAGCCACGTTTCAGCTTGGTTATGTCTCTTTATTTCCTCAGCTAATGAGTGAGGGTTTTCAAGTCTAGAAGTCTTTTTAAATCTAGAAGTCTCCTTTTGGTATTTTCTATGAAGTCAACATGTCTTTTCATCTGTGGATACCTTTATGCTTTCAGCTCTTTGTTCACATTCCTTCTATTTTGAACCTAATCCAAACATTAATGAGTCTCACTCAAACGCAAACATTCTTTTGTCTGGAGAGTTTATTCTTCATCTAGGACACACCACGGTATTTTCCAAGTTACTGAATTTTTGGGAACAAAGGAGGGTCTGGGAGATATCAATTTATTTGTAGTTTTCAGTGGAACAGAGGGGAATAACAGCACACTTATGATTGCTGTAGACTGTTTGAGGAGGCCTTTGCCTTGGAAAGCAGACATGCAGCCAGTTTCCTTGTGGTTCCTAGTGACGTGTGAGAATGAAGTTCTGAAACCCTAAGTGGAAAGTAGCAAGCCCAGGAAACGATTCTTTCTCCATATCCTTCTTACATTAAAATTTTATATTATTATTATTTCATATTTTTCACATGGTTATTATTTTATTGATTCAATGGTAGTTCTGCTTTAAGTTTTTTAACAGAAAAAATTTATATTATGAAAGGTCATTGTAAATTAGAAGCACATGTTATATTATTCAATAGCATGAAACGAGTTTCTAGTTACTTTAAATAGTGTTTAAAAAAAACTTGTTTAATTAGAAAAGGAAGAGCTACATGAAGGCTTTGGGAATCTTTCTGAGGAATAGAAACGAAACATTCTTTTCAAAGGTTTTTAGATGTGGCCACAAGATGGAGCAAAGAGTCCAGTCTAGCTTGGTTGTCTTGTAGCAAAGAGAGGCTAAGCAGGATTAGGAGGGGGAAAGGACCTCCTCAGAGGAGGTGAATCAGAGAAGTAAAGAGGTAGGGGTCGGGGTGAGGGTAGGGCATGTTTGTAAATCAAGAAACTTGGCACATACCTGTAGCATTTTCTTCAGAGGCCAAGTTCCTTCCTTTCCTCAAGACAAATGCTTTTCCTCACCTCCTCCTTAACTTAGATCTCTCTTTTTCTCTCAAAACTTCCCTCAGAAAAAATGTTTTGTTTTTTAGGAGTAACCACACAAGACATACACTCAACAGAGTGTGACTTTTCCTCTTTAGCCATAACACATTTTTGAGTGAAGAGTCCATGAATATTTTCATAGAACATTAACTACCCAAGTACTATACCCAATAACCAATGATCCAAACAGACTGGTTGTCACTGATAAAGAGCTATGCATTTTAATATACATTCTTCCCTTCTTGAGAGAATTGGAGGAGTATGGAAAAGGGTAGATACATCAAAGAGATATTTCACAGGCTTCAGCTTGATGTAGTTGGAAGAGCACCCTTATAAATGTTTCAACATTTTCCATCTGGGCTGTCAGCACGCGTTGCCAGAGCAGGGCAATGTTGGCAAAAATCAACCTGGAAAATCCCCTGCAGGGGATTGATTTTCCTTTTCTCAGAGGAAGGTCTGGGCATGAGAGGAAAGTCCTGCTGTTATTACTGAAAGTTGCATTCTTTGGGGTGGTTGGTTTTTCTCCTGACTTGCAGAGCCAAGATTTAGCAGCACCAAAAAAGCATTTGGAAAACTTCATTTTTCTGGTAAACATTATTCACTCCCAGGGCCAGGGTAAGCTTTCTTCTGTTAAGATAAGCATTAATCAGGGATATTCCTCAAGAAGATTGTGTGTGTGTGTGTGTGTGTGTGTGTGTGTGTGTGTGTGTGTGTGTGTGTGTTAATGACATATATAAAATATGTATATACTTCTGAGTGAAAGAGCTGCCTAACTAATATATAAACATATGTATACTCTCAATTCAAAGCTAGTTTTTTTTTTTTTTTCAAAGCTAGTTTTTGATTGGCCTTCAGTACTGGTGCTTTAGGTCATGGTGATTAATACTACAGTTCTTGCCCTCTACAGGGCTTTTTTCCATGCCTGCAATTGCAGGTACAACAAGATAAATACCAAAAGAAAAGTAGATTGCAGTTCCCCTGGTGTATTAAAGAGAGGGCCGATTACATTTGCAAAAGGTCTTTGCAGGAAGTGGAATTCAGATAGATTATGGATATCGAGCACCTTAGTGATGTACTTTAACACACAAGATCCACTATTCTAGGAGGCAGTAGCGATGTAATAAAAACTAACATTTGTTGAGTGCTTATTATGGGCTAGGCATAGTGCTATGGGCTCTGTATACTTAATATACACCCTAACTCCATGAGTTAGGTACTGTTATTACCTCTATTTTATAGATAAGGACAACCATGGCACAGAAAGGTTAAAAAACTTGCCTAAAGTCACAAATGCTGCAGGTAAAAATAATTGTACAGGTGTACGACAAATGAACTCATTATTTCAGCACCTGGGCTGTTAAGGAACTCATCTATTTGGCAAACTGATATATTTGAAGTACAATTGCAAACGAGGAATAAAAAAATAAACCAGCTTTGAGCCACTAAAAGTACACACCAAATCAAGGCACAGTTACAATTATTGGGAGAATCTATCTGTCTTGCACTTCAACTTTATTTACTGTTACTGCATATGAATCAGTTATTACTGTATCACACAACTTACCTCTTGTTACTGTAAACATAAATTGTTTCCTAATCCAAGGCCTTTCAGATCTGCAGTCATTGACATCTGCATTCACAAAAGAGAATAAGTACATGTGAAATAATGGGAAAATGCTAAAAGAGGGGGGAAAAGCCCATTTTTTATATTATAGAGGGTCATTTAGTGCAAGGGCTCAAATCCTTATCATTTTTAATAAACCCCAGAACCATCATAGCCTTGCAATAAAGCTCATTAAGAAATGTTCATGCTAATGATATTAAGCGATGAAGAAAATCTCCAGTGAGGTTTGATTATTGCTTCAAGAAGAAGAAAACATAAAATGCAGTTTGGGAAGATATGCATTCAAATGAATTACTTTTGACACTGACAAATAGTACATTAGGGAGTAAATGCCCTACCAGAACCAAAACTCAGCTATCCATAACAACGTTCCCTGAGGGGTCCAAATGGTTGAGGTCGATTTTAATTTTCTCTTTTGTAAGATAGTGAAACAAAGGTCCTGAGCACCATATCCTTGCACAGGTGCATTTGATGCCTTTTTGGGCCCAAGGTACCATCTCACAGGATGGGGCTACCAGAGGAAGGGAACTTTCAGGGTGAGTCCAGCTTTCAAGATCTAGTTGGGAGACAGGACTGATGGAATTTAGTCTTTCTGTCTAAAGAACATCTATTTTATAATAGATGCAGAAAAATTAATATGATTCATATGTTAGCAAGCAAAGGTACATACATTATTTTTTGGTTAAGAGCTCAAGGTCTAGATCTGTCTTGCCAACATCCGATGAAGTTTTAATTAAAATTCTGACTACTTTAATAAAGAACTAGAGTTCTCTGCTTGAAAAGCAAAAATATATAAGCATCTTTCTCTTCCTTACTTTACAGCAGTACTCCAAGTATAGAATTAATGATTTTAGTCGTTTATCTACCGTTGCATAGGAAGCAAAAATGTGAAAAACATCCTCTTAGCATTCTGATTTATTTCACATACCTACTCTGAACTCTCAGATTTTGAAAGTGAGCACTTCTTTACAAAGAGCATCAATTACATCAAAATATCAGTCAAATTTGTTTTCTTTCGCTTTTTCCCACTGTAACTCTCCAGCTTAAAAAAACAACAGTTAAATGATGTAACTCTGAGAGTTTATGAGGTAAAACTAGAATTAAAAGGAAACTTCTTATTAACATATTTGTTTTTATATGACAACCAGAAAACGTTGCTGTTATGCTGAATATCAAGCTTAGAACACATAGAAGGCCTTTCTTCTCCAGAGAAGGAAAAACACATCAACAAACACTGAAGACCTACTTTACATCCATCCCTCTATCACGCACAGAAAATACATTATGGAGGAAAATCAATCTAATGGGGAGACAGACATACAAAACAGCATAACAGAGAACATATAAAGTATACCACAAGTGTTCCAGCACCAGAATGGAGGCAGTGTAGGTGCACCGAGGGGAAGCAAGATGCTCTCTGGGCAGAAGGGGAGGGCGTGGGCAATGAGAGAGCAGTGTGATCTAGAAGTTAAGATCTCTAGTTCTGGAATCGGCCGACAGACCTGCACTACAAAACCCAAATCTACGTCTTAATAGTGAATCTTGGGCAAATAATTTATCTTCTCTGTGCCTTTTCTGTAAAGTGGGAATAATAACAGGACCTTTCTCCTTGGGTTGTCTTGAGGATTAAATGAGATCATGCATGGAAAAAATGGTAGCTCAGTGCCAGCATATGGTTGCCCTTAATAAATGTTAGTCGAACATAAAGAAAAAAACAGAGCCGTATTTCTACAGAGGAAGAGATACTTGAGTTTAGTTGCAGAATGGCTAGCTGAAGGCTTTTCTGACAGAAGGAACATGAAGTAGAAAGGTAGGTGGGGTGGAATTGATCAGAAAAAAAAAAAGCAAAGTGTTCATAATAACCAAAGTACACAATATATGGGGTGAGGAGTGATAGAGTAGGGAAGAGTCAACATGGCAGTGAAAGTGAAATTGTGGTTAATTACCACCACCTTCACAATTAAGAGGGGCGTATAGCAAGTAAAAGAGAATAATTGTGTGCTTAATTATGTGCTTGAGTGTCTGGCTACTGTTTGGGCATTATTAAACAGATGCTTATATTAAATATGAATTAGTTTAAAATCTCAGGCTACTACTCAGGCTGCATCTCCTCTGACCTATCACAAGCATTTGACATAAATGAACATCAGTTTTATATTTTGTTCACTTGGGTTCAAGGATAACCACACTTCATTGATTTTCTTCATACTATACTGTTAGTTAGCTGTGTCTGATTTTTTCTATATTCAACAAGCTACTGCCAAAGTATAATTGACAGCTATTCTTAAAGAAGAAACTACCATGTAAACCACCATGGAATGTGGACATTCTCTTTTGTTCTGCAGAACCTCTCTAATAAACCACCTACACCCATCTCTCTCCTGTCCTGTTGGCTACTCTACCATCTCTACTACTACCCACTAATTGTTATTTTTGCTCCTTGTCCCCTGAAGTCTTTTGTAATGTCAAATCAAGCCATAAAGAGGCAATTTAATAAAAACAGAAAGGATTAGAGAATGAATATGTCCCATGGAGTGTAGATGCAGAATAATTTCCTGTGTAGTAGGCTTCTCACACTAGATCAATGTGTCTGGGAAACTAGCAGTTGGCTGTAGTGAGAACTTAATCTTAACAATCTGCCACAGTTCTGGCTGGGATTTCTCTCCCATATGAAGTCACTTCCTGGGATTATCAGAAGATTTATAAATTTCTGTTGTTTAAGCCACCCAGTCTGTGGTATTCGGTGATAGCATCCCAGACTACTATTTTCCAAGCACAGCATTGCAATCTCTGCCTCTGCCTCTGCCTCTCTCATTTCTCTCTGATTTGGACCCTCTTGCTCCTTTGTATAAGAATTCTTGTGATTATGTTGGGTTCTCCAAGATAATATCCCCATCTCGAGATCCTTAACTTAATTATATTTGCAAATTCTGAGAATGAAGACGTGGACATCTGGGGGTGTGAGGGTGGGGTGACATTATAACGTGCCATAATGTCTTATATGTCAGTTCCACAGTGTCATAATGAAACACCAAAGTTTAATGTTTCGTAGATCCGTACTATATTATCTGACAGAAACCACAAGGAAGTTTCAGCTTTCCATAGTTCACCTTTCATTGAGCAGCAACTATATCCCAAGCTCTATATGATTTGTTGAGAATATAAAATAATAGCAATGACGAAACAATAATAACTATAGTTACCCACATGTGAAGTATTTTAATGTGTTGAGCAGATAAATTATCTCTAAATTTTACAAGAATCCTGAAAGATTATAGCTCCATTTTGTAGTCCCAGAAATCAAGCTCAAAAGGGGTCGCAGAGTAAAGACTAGAATTTGAACATGGGTCTTCTCACTCTAAATGGTAAGCCTGTGCACTAAAATTCACTGCCTATCCTCCCCACTTTTTCCCTCAGGATCCCTGCGGGCTTTTTCTACATCAATGTTAATAAAGGACTACTTTTTTTTTATTCATTCATTCAGCAACTCACTGTATATGGAGAGGTGGGTTCAACAAGTCTGACCCTGTCCTCAGGGGAATAATAGTCTAGTTTAACCTGAATATGGCTTTTATTGTATTAACATACTTCTCTTGTCTTCTTCCCTTTCTCTAATTTTTAAAAAGGTTAAAATATTTATTTCCACTTTCTTGGAAGATTTGAGTTTGAAGTCTTTTCGTCCTAAGGAAGAGAAAACAAGTTTTATAATTGCTAGTGAGTCAGGTTCTGAGTATGCTGTAGCATAAAACTTATTGTTCAAATAAGATTTGAGATCAGAGGGAGTGGTTTGGAGAAAAATTAGATAGAAGGAATTTCCTTTTGAACTAGGAAGAGCTGTCCTTAGATGGATGAGATGGGGATAGTTCAGCAGGATGTGCCCTTGCTCAAACATTGGAATTCCTTTGAGATGGAATGTCCTTCTGACCCAATGAATGGAGGCTCTGTAAGGGAATTAGTTTGATTTGTAGACAGTGAAGAAATAAATTGTTTCTTGCGCTTAAGATTTGTAACTGCTATACTTAAAGAAAGTTATTTATTAAGGATCTGATATGTGCTCAGAGCAGTATAATTAAGCACATTATTCAGTATCTTTTACTTGATGTTTGAAATTCCAGATGGAAGTTGGAAGTGGTAATGCACCAAACTATAATTTCATTTCAGTTGTAATTTTACTTCTTGCTTATGTTTAAAAAAAGTGCCTGAAGATCTGAAATACAAAAATTGAGAAATGATTTGCCAATCAAGCAAGGTCATTGGAGTGCTATTTGTTTCTCATTGGCTATTGTGCATCATTGAGAGAGATTATATGCTCTGGAGAAGAAAGCCAAATACATTAAAAGAGGATTGACTGTTAAAGTGAGGAATTGGGTATTCATAGCTGTTATGGGCTGAATTATGTCTCTTCACAGTGCACACATTGAAGTCTTAATCCTAAGTACCTCAGAATGAGACCTTATTTGGATCTATAAAGAATATCCCTATAGATATACTTAAGTTAGAATGAGTTCATTAGGGTGAGAGCTAATCCAATATGACTGGTATCCTTATAAGAAGAGGAAATTTGGAGACAGAGAGACAGACACACAGACACATAGACACATACACATGCACAGAGGAAGAGAGAGAGAAACTCCAAGGGAATATCAAGGCAGAGACTGGGGTGATGTTTCTACAAGGCAAGGAATTCCAAAAATTTCTGACAAACACCCAGAGCAAGGGAGAGGCATGATTCTTCCTTATGGCCTTCAGAAGAAACCAGCCCAGCTGACACCTTGATCTTGGACTTACAGCCTTACAGAACTGCGAGACAAATTTCTGTTGTTGAAGCCATTTAGTTTGTGGTACTTGTTACAGAAACCCTCAGAAACTAATACAATAGCTAAACCCTTTAAGCAAGAAGTATTTGCTTTAATAAAATCTTTGATAAAATCTATAACCTTGCTCCAAATCCTCCTGATCACATATTTAAAAACTGTTTTTCTGTCAAATTTTCTTTGTTATTACTATCCCACCTATGGAAAAATTCTAGAACTTGAATTTTCGGATTAAGTTAATGGTACCATACAAAGCCGCTGACTGTTTTCTGTGTAATACCCAAATGGCTTTATAATGCCATAATAGTTTTTAGTGACATAAGCCTAGGGGCTTAGGCAAACTATAGCAACTACAAAACATGAACACATGTAAATAGATCATATCTTTAAAAAGGCTAACGGCAAGAAAAATGCTAATTGGGCTGTTAAAATTTGGAGCAATTAAAGTTTTATACTTAATCTCTAGATTAATATAATGATGTCACTATTTTTTGACAAAGCAACTTCTTGTTCCATCAAAGTAGCCAAAGCCATTAATGACCTTAAGAAGGAAAATATGGATTAGAGCAACCCATTTTTGGTATGAGCGGATTATGTTCACCCATGAATAAAATATTAATGGCACGTAAGTAAGATTTTCTAAATCTTGCATTTAGAAACTGCTTGAGCCATTCTACTTAATTTTTGAAGATAATTTGACTTATTGGCTGTTTTCCAAGATATGTGGTATGGAAGACAAAAGAGTTTCTAAAATGCAAAAGTTAAATTTAAAATAAACTGATTTCTCATTTCATTTATATAACGTAGACTGAAGTTAGGGTGTGAGAAAATATAAGGATGAATAAGACAGTCTCCAGTTTCAGAAACTTGTGCTGTTTATTCCAAGAGATGAACAATTGTAACCAAAGAGTTGCAATTTATAGAAATCCGTGCTACAGTGGGGCTGAGGATAGATGTATGAGCATTTCCTGAACCATAGTTCAGTCCATAACAAACCCAGTGATCTCTCTTTTAGTTTGGAGGTTGTCATATGAATGATAGTCGTCTTGAGACAGCTGTTCCTATCCTTGGTCTGGGAAAATTTGAGAAGGATCTACGGTTCCTCATAAAGTGTGCTGAAGATTGAATTTTGCATTTTCTGCTAATTCTGGTTTCTCTTAGTCTCACTGATTCTTCTTGGAGCCCAGAAGGATATGCATCATATCAATATTTAAAATGGACATTGGTTCGAAGTTGGCAATACTTCTGCTTTTCTTTCAGAAAAAGGTTCTATTGGGTAGGAAGATTCATCACAACAGTATTGAGAAGAGAACTCTAAACTCTGTATGAACTTAGAGTTTAAGTACTGCCATACATAATTCTATATTTCTGCCTTGTGATACTGAAGATTCATTTGTGTCACATTCTTTACTATTTCAGCTTTGATACACACACGAAACCAAACCTTCTCCTCCTATTCCCACTGCCGCCTTTTCACATAGTTGCTCATGAGACAGAACTAGAAGTCATCTAGTTTCTCCTTTTCCTTAGGTGTTTCCAGTTGTGAGACAGCTCTCCATGGATGTCTTGCATTTCTGCAAGTCTGGCAAGCAAGGAATTGAATACTCGTTATTCTACACTGTCTTTACGAGGATCTTGAAGAATGAAGAGACTTGAAAGATAGAGGTAGTGTCTTTCTTTGGAGTAAAGTGCAGGTTTTCTTACAGTCTTGGAAGACAGATATAATGTCTTTCTCCAGAGAAAAGAGAAGGCAAGTTTAATGCTCGTGATTTGGTTTGGGTTCCTTAAACTCAGATTTTTATTCCCCATGAGTTTGCAGGTAACGCCTGGCTTTCTCTTTGTCACTGTGTGGACATAGAGGTTCAAATAACTGGCACAACAATTCAGATACACTGGCAATTGCTATTGCTGTGATTAATACGCAGTCCTTTGTCTTTGACCCAAGAGATCTGTGCCTGCTATCAGCATCCATGAAATTATAGCAAGCTAAATTGTTAGGTCACAAGTAAAATAAAATCTTCGACCTTTTACAATTCTGGACATTTCCCTCACTCATGTATCCACCTTTCTCCCAAGTTGGGCACTGTAATTTATAGAGTAGATCTCCTCCAGAGCACTAGAATTCTCTTTTTTTCCTTTGAAACCCAATTTCTGTAGCTACTGAATAGCCTTTCTTAGTTTAAACTTGTCCCTCTCTTCTTAATTAGCCCTGCAAGTTACTGCCAGATTCATCTTTCTCAAATAATAACTATAGATCATTCTCCTCATGCAATCTTGAGTTGCCTTCCCCAGGAAGGTAATGATAACAGGATAACAGCCAGTGTCATCGAAGTTTTTATCAACTACTTTCTTATTTAATTCTTTCACCTTAACCCCTAGTGTCAGTCACCAAAGTACATGCTGTATTTCAATCTTAGCAAATTATGGATTTTTAAAAAATGTTTAATACTCTTCAATATTCATCCTTTGCACATTCTAGAGGAGCCCACTAAACTCCTTACCCAAACCAGGACTTGTAAATCTTATCCATCAGTCAAGAGTCAGCTAAAGTTCTCTTCTAAGGAAATTTTTCCTGACACCACACTTCCCAGTATGACCTAGATGTATACTTTTTGCTTCTATAGCACCTGAAGCACACCTCCCAAATTATGTTATATAGCATTGTATCATAATTCTTCATTTACTCATCTGAATTATCTGCTAAGGAATAAAGTCCTATCTTTCTGGCCCGTATTCCCTGTGTATCACACAGTTCCCAGAAAATGTAGGTTTTCATTAATCCTTTCTTACATACATGATTGAGTATATAATTGATGAGTGCAGCAGAATGCAGACTTGTTCTGGAAAAAGACATACCTAAGTTATTAATAAGAGGCATATTGTTGAAGTTGTCTTTGGTACACACAGAATGTAGATCAATCTTTTTCTACCTGTTATTTATGATGATTACTGACATATTACCTGTACAGGGTTATAAATATTATCAATGAATTGGCCATTCAACAATTCCTTGGGCTCTGTTGACACAGCTGGCCTTGGTCTATGTTATTAACTTTATGCCAGCCAGTTTAAAAAGTCAAAACAGCGATTGCAACAACGTTACATGAATGAATCCAAGTTTAATAGTAAAAACAGGATCTTCCTGAGTTGTATTGCAGGAAACCTGAGAAATTCATCTGGGAAATTCATGATAAAAACACCCAATTTCTGTTCCTGTTTTACCTCAGAGAAATGCCATTAGTCAGAAAAAAAGGAGCACTCTGTGGCTGCTTCTCAGTAGATTTACTTCCTCCCCGAAGTTGACTCTACGTTCACTCCCAATGAGGGAAAATCAAAGGGAGCAGGAGGATATCTTACGTGGGGCAGACGGCCGAGTAAAAAAATAAAAAAAGGCAAGAACAAGAAACCAGAGAAAGTTATGTTTTTGGATCCCAGAGGAACAACACCTGCCCTTCCTTCACCTCTCTCTCCTGTGTGTATTTTCATAGCCTCTCAGTTTCAGTTCACTGGCAGCCTCAAGAAGGAATGCCAAGTGGGAAGGTGTGATTGGGTGAAGAACTCTGAAAAGTGAAATTCCTTGGGCTCACTGTTTTAACCTAGGAGGCAACTTCACTCACTTGCAAAGGCCAGAGCATCCCAGATGTCAACCCACAGGCTCACACTGCATGGTACCCTCTAAGGCCGGCAGCAGAAGGAACCTGAGATGAGCCAGTGCCACCTGATCAAAGTGCAAAGGGGAGGGGCTGGCAGTCACTCGGAGGGCGATCCAACCAAGATTCCCACCTGAAACTAAATGCCTGTTCTCCGGAGCAGGGGTGGACATGGGGACAGATACTTCCTCTATGAGACTGCTTTGAAGTCATCCCTTAGTAAACATGCCTCCTCTCCCAGCTGCGCACACACACTGAGCAGCCACCCACAATTCTACCTCTACCACCCAGGAGAAACCTCAGGGGGAATGGCTCTCCATCACACTGAAGACGAAGAGAACAGCGGGGATGCCCCTGACCTTCTGGCGTTTTGCATGGGGACTGTGGTGCTGCTTTCCACTGTCACAGAGAGCTGGCGTTGGAAGGGTCTGCACTGAGTTTGAACTGGCGTATTTCTTAAGTCTTTTTTTTTTTTTAAAGAAATATTTATGACAGGAAATCAGGTTGGACATTCCTGAAGCTAGCAAGAGCTTATGAACACACCGTCCTATCCTCGCTGGACATGTAAATGCAGTTAATTTTTTGAAAGAAGACCCAAATACTTCATTCCTCTACATTTAACCTGAGCCATTGGAGGAATGCAAACATCGATTTGGAGCCAGGCCTCGGTAAAGGTTCGCCATATGCGGGCCACACAAGGAAATTCCTCCTTGCCGTCAGAATTTGTTTTGCAGAGTGGGCTATGAATAGAAAGTTTGTGCATGGTTATGAATATGGATAAAATACATCACTCATGTCCAGGGAATGACAAGCAAAAGTGAAAACACATATTTTGGATCGCACAATATTTTCGAAAATATATTTAAAAGAAAATAAACACAGATTGTGTGTGTTCATTTATTGCTTGAAGTACCTTTGGGGAAAAGAGACATCAACAACTTTTCTTTCCAAACCATTTGCTTTCCCTGTGCTTTTTAGCACAGAGCTGGACCCTCTGGGAAGGAATAGGGGTCTCTTAGAGTGCATGGTAAGTAGTTTTACTGGCAGGCATTATATCCCCTTCCTGTAGAAGACAAGGAGTTGAGTCTTTGATTATGTCCAGAAACGACTATGTGGCTTAGGGAGATGTGTTCGGCTCATTCCTGTTAGTATTTGTTTACTGCCCCTTCGGTCTCAGGAAGATTTTGCTCTTATTCATTTTATACTTTCATCTTTTTCTTTGTTAGATTATCCATGAATGTTAAAGACTATATCTGCGTTTTTAAGCATCTAAATAAAAACTGAAAATTTGTCATTCTATGCCACATGTATAGGTCTGGTTACTAGTAAAATTAAGAAAGAGGAAAAAGTGGTTTTAATATCCATCCCCATAAGAGCAAGCCTCTTCTCCTCCTACAGGTAACCCGGTCTCTTTATGCTACCTTTACCTGCCCAGAGAATCACTCGCATACCACCTGAACATGCTCCTCTGAGTTGGATAGCTTACTTAATTTTCTCCTCTTTTATTCTTTTCCCTCCAACTAAACTAAATTTAATTTAATTTTTCCTGCTCTCTTTCACTTCGCCTTGAGATCCTGAGATCCACTGTAGGATAGCTAATTAATCTCAAAATTCAGTGGGTGATTCTGTGGTCAATTCCAGATGGTATATTTCTACTTAATATGGATACTCACATTTTTCATTTCCTCTCGTATTTACTACCTCATCTTGAGAAACCCCCTCACTCAGAGCACTTAGCTACAGCAACATGAACCATTGGACACATTTTTATAGCTAATTATGTTGTGCATGTGACCTAAGGAATAGTGATTCATTATCGGACCAGCGCCCTGTGATATTACCTGATACAAAAGACTCTGCCCAAATAGAAATGTACTGTGTCAATTTGATATTTCCATGAATTTTAAATAAGTCTACCAATTGTTATCCTCTGAATTTGCAAGTTATAATGTGGAACATGGCTTAATGGCTATGGGTAGGAAAGTTTAGGGTTTCTAGTACCCAGGTTCAGTTCATGCAAGGCCTAGCTATACTTGTGTTTTTGATTTTCTTGATGCCCTGTCCCCACATTGGGACTTTCTTTGCAAGTAAGACAACATTGATGAGAACAGTAGGGATGTTTTAGGATTGGGTCTTAATCCTAGGATGGAATCTGCCTTGTTCATGTTAATTCTGGCTCTGCTGTAACAGAAAGGTCAAAGGGTTACTTAGGAGTTCTTAGAATAATTGAGTACGAGGAAGATATTGTAGCAACTCCTTGAGTTAAATTAAGTCTATTCTTTTATTGGTGAAAACTTAAAGAAGTCAGTTTTTGATCCACGGAACAAGGCAGGCAATGTATATATCACTCCTATTACTTTTGTATTGGTAGCTTCGCATTCTGTAATACCAATTACTGATTACAAATTAACGTTGCACAACTACTAGATGTTCTCTCGTTGACTCATAGCAATTTCATCTGCATCAAATCCTCCAGGGAACAGAGGCAGTACTTTTAACTTGCTTTGTGTGGTATTTGGTCAACTAGTTACTCTTATGAGTGTTGAATAAAAGTCTTTTGAAGGTGATGTTGCAATGCTCATGTTGATGATGATGATGATGATGACAGACTTTAAACTTAAGATGTGTCATCTCTAATTTCAGCACATTGCTAGAGGATATTCTGTTATGTTTATTTTCTGTCTCCCCTGCTAGAAGTAAGAGCCTGAATAGAGACGTGTTTGTTACTGCTGTTTCCCAAATGCCCAGAATACTGACTTTTTTCTTTTAAGAATTTTTAACAGCTTTACTGATTACTAATTGGCATACAAAGAACTGCACATGTTTAACGCATGCAGTTTGATGAGTTTGGACATCTGCTCACATTCATGATACCATCACCATAATTAAGGTAACAGGTGCATCCAACTTCTGCCAAAGTTCTCTTGTGTCCTTTGTATGTATGTTTTGATTTTTGTTTCTTTGTTTCTTTTTTTTAATAGTAAGAACACGACGTGAGAGTTACTCTCAACAAATTTTGAAGTGCACAGTACCGTATTGCTAACTTTAGGCACTGTGTTGTGTAACAGATCTCTAGGGCTACTCATTTGTGGTAACTGGAACTTTCTACCCATTGAACAGCAACTCCTCATTTTCCCCGTTTTTAATGTAGTAGACACTTAATAAATATTTGTTGAATGAATGAATACTTAAAGATAAAAAAAAAAACTTGAAGAGGAAGCAATTTCCTATTTCATATCCAAACATTATGTTTGGTCTACTCTAGACAAAGCGCTTTTCTCTGTCCTGTGCCAGACTGACTTTTTCTCAACATTAGTCTGTGACTGCTGTTACCCTAGACTTTAATGAATGGTTGACCTACTTGGTGCGATATTACTTTTTTTGATAATGTGGTGTTTTTGGAAGGTACATACCTGATCATATTTCTTATCCCTGACACTGATGTGGTAACTAAAAAAATATATACCCCAAACATATGCTCTTGTTGCTAATTTGCCAGTGTTTGAATAGGCAGCAAAAGAGGATGTTTTGATAGTATTTAGGAGTAGAGAAAGCAAAATAAACTCTCCATTTTCCTCTCTCAGATCTGCCTCATTCTTTTATAAATAAATATAATATATATGTATATACACAGACACATACATACAAACACATACATACAGTGTATATAAATAATTAGAAAAAACTTTTATGTACTCAGTTTAAGCAGGTTAACATTTCTACAAACTCAGGAAAATTAATTAAGGGATAAATGTCTTCCAAATTGCTTCAAGGTTACTTGGAAAGTTATTTCTATATGAAAAATGACTTAAATATTGAATTTAGGTCAATTTTTTATGAATTTTGTTTTTATAGGAGAGAAAAACCAGTTCAGTAGTGATTTATAAGATTTATATTCTCCGCCTTACTGTTTTTTGTACCCGAGGGAACGTTTCTTGAGAACCACTAAGATTTCCAAAACTTAGTAGATTTCCCTTATTTTGCAGCAATCCAGAAAAGAAGTAAAAAGCATATAAGTTGAGGATTGTTTCAACAATCTTATTGAACATCATCATTTCCTTTCATTGTTTGGAAGAGCATTTGGAAGTAAGAGAAATGATTTTGTTTGAGGCTGGGGAAAGAATATTTAAAAGCAAGTGAGAATTGTTTAAACTACTTTACTTGTTTGTACAACTGACACAGACATTATGCATCTCCTGAAAATACATGCAGCATGGATTTTATCATCTTCGAGGTTGTGAATATCTATAGTTATCTTATAAGATATCTATAGTTGTCTTTTGGCATTAAAAGGCATCAATACTTTATCGACTGTGACAATTCCTATTAAATGGTACATTTACTCTATGTAGGTAAGGAAGAAGATTTTCTCAGAAATAAAGGAAGCCAAAACACCCAACTTGAAATCTACATCATACAGAAAACACGAGGTACATGGCTCTGCTTTGTGCTTCTTTTCTTCCACATTCCCTAGTTTTTAGCATATGGAAGATGATTACCCATAATCATCTATGCCTACTTATTAGTAAATTCATACTGTTATTTTTCATGTTATTTTTATGTTATTCTTTAGTTTTTTTCTTTTTTTCAGTTAGGTTCTGTCTTATATTAGTAAATAGATAAGATAATCAAACTATCATTAAGAAAGTCTATGAATTTTGCATATGCTATTCCCTCTGCTTGGAACCCTCTTTCCTCCCTTACATGCTTGGTAAATTTCGACTGTTCCTTTAGATCTCAGCTCAATAGTCATCATTTTCCAAGAAAGGCCTTTCCTGGCCTCTTTTACTAAATCAAAGAACCTTTTTATAGGTTCTGAAAATATCACTTTTTCCTTCTTACAGTTGCAACTTAATACTTGAATCAGAGATAATCAAATTAATGTTACATCACTCCCAGTAAATTGCAAAATGACAGAGACCATGTCTATTTTTGTTATCTAGTATACCCCCAGTGCCTAACAGAGTGCCTGGCACATAATAGTTTTTTTTTTTTTAATTTGTTAAATAAATGCATATATAGAAAAAAAAAGTCTAAGTAGAAAGTTGTGAAGACAGTCATTCTTTTATAAATTTGTAAGACAATAATAAAATAATTTTTTAAAACTTTAAATACATTAATACCAAGGCTTTCTTTATAATCACTAAATTATCGCTTCCTAGTAGCAGAAACAACGGAAATCTTATTTACCATGAAATACCAAGGACCTAGCACAGTACTTGCTATACAAGAGTTGCACAACAAATACTTGTTGACGGACTGGGATATAAGGAGTATGTTCTGACAGAAAAGTAAGTTCAGAGATATATCTTGAGCCAAGGGGAATTTCAAGTACAAGCAGGGCCTAACTAGATGTGCACTTTAAGGAAGTGACCAAAAACATATACCTAATTCAGACAAGTAAACACCTTCAAAAATACTAGTAGAGTTTTCTATATATAGCACCATTTGAAATATTTTATAAATCAGAAATCAGTGGTTTGAATAATTCAGAGCCTGAATAACTATTGTTAGCTTTTCAAATGTGCAAAACACATTTTTCCTTTTTAGTTTCTAGGAGAGACCTAAAGAATTGGTGTCATTTCAGGGATTGTTTTCATGGCCTTACTCTCAAGGAATAGACAAAGGAGCCCCAAGAAGCACAATAATAACAATGACAAAAGCCAAATATACAAGTGGAGGGTTCAGATTCAAAAGGCCAAAGGTTTATGGAAACCAGTTCAAAATACGAGAGTTTTAAGTCACCAACCTCTAAATTTAATTGGTAATGGGCTTACTTTTTTTTTTTTTTTACAATTAAAAAATTGCCATGTAATACATATCAGATATAGGATAGAAAGTGAAAGATAAGATTAATGAAATAGGCAGGGGTTAGAGGATAGATAGTCTGTTATGACATACTAAGAAGGTGAAATTTTAATTTTATAACGATGATCTCCTGGGATGGATATGATAAAGTATGTTCTGAGGGATTTGAGGAAAGATGCAGGGAAAACACTCACACAATCCCTCTCTCCCAATTCAAAAAGAGAACATTACCCACTACTTCAGAAGACCTCTGAGAGCGCTTCCAGAGTGCCAGCTCACCTTTCTTCCTTGTCTCAGAAGTAACTACTGACCTATATTTATGTCTGTTGTTACTGGAATCTGGGAAGGGGCTTGTGAAAGCCTCAATCAACATTGCATGTTGAAATGATATGTGACTACTGAGACTAGGTCATAAAAAGGATGTGGCTTCTGCATGGAATTTTCTCTCAGGTACTTGCCCTGGGAGCTCAATCTTCATTAGTGTAAAAGCCAGGTCACATAAAGCATCCATGTGCAGATATTCTGGTTGACAGCGTCAGCTTAGCTACTGGGCGGTGCCAGCAGACGACACCAGCAGGCTCACCAACGTGACTGAAAGATGCTTCAGATACTTGTCCTTCCAGCCTTTGGTCTTCCAACTGAGGGCCCCAACATCGTGGAATGGAGACAAGCTGTCCCTACTTACCCTTTGCACACTCATGACCCACAGAAACTGTGAGAGATGATAAATAATTATTGTTGTTTTAAATCATGTGTTTTGAGGAATTTGTCATGCAGCAATAAGTAATGAATGCACCACTTTACTGTATCCCATAGATTTGATATATAGGTCATATAGATTCTCATAGATGCACATTTTTAGATCCTGTTCAACTCATTTACAAGATAGAGATTTCTTCTGAACCCTGAACCTATCATTCACTTGATATGTTTTAATGGTTAATTCTATAACAAAAAGGTCTTTCACGTGTTTAAAACAACACTTAAGCACTTAAATTTGAGAAAAGTGTGTGTTTGTGTGCTATAAATAGGTTTTATACTATTATACACGAATATTTGTATATATACTATAAACATGTGTGTGTGTGTGTGTGCGCGCGCGTGTGTTTTGCCCTGGTTCCAGTAAATTAATTATTTTCTTATTTCATAAAAAGTGATAAATGCTTTTGAATGAACCACTAATAGGATATATCTGAAACAAGTTTGAAAATCTGTTAGGTTGTGTGGTGAGTGTGCTGATTTGCATTGTGATTAAATGTGTGTGGTATAATTTTATAAATACTTTCATATAATGCGATCGGTGCTTTCCCTTGTATATTATGCTTTGCTGATGAAGAGACTACAGTCAAGTCTTTGTGTTCTCCGAATTTGATTTCGCTACTCCTGCTGTGATATCGAAGTTGCAAAACATTTTTTTATATGCTAACTACTGATGAGAGACTTAGTATAGAAATCTGAAAAGTACACTAGGATATGGAATATCACCACGAAATACTATAGTTAAAGAGGTCATACGATTTTTACTTTACTATTATGTCAGTGTTTCTAAACCTACATTTCTTTCCACTAGTTATTGTATTTAAACTTAGAAAACAGACCTAGTAAGTGAAACACTACTACTTAGGGACCAGAGATCCAATTAATAACTAGTGGGTGTGTGGTCTGTAAAACCCACATTATTTCCTTGCTGGTCATTTCATTCAGTGAAATGTCAGAAATAGCTCTTTAATGCCACTTCATGCCTGGGAGGTTCTCTATGCTGAGGACTATGCTAAATGGAATAAAAACAAAAGATTTCCCTTTGTAACCATAATCGAACTCAACCCCCATCTCTTCTGTAAAGTTCATCCCAATTACCTTTTATTTCCCTTTTTGCCCAGATTCCCTGTTACTTGACACACTATTATATATCTTTCTATTCTCTGATTCATGAATGTGTTGCAATACCTTTACTCTGACAGCTCTCTGTAAGCAAGAACTGCCTCTTACGTCTTTCTTGTTCTTTAAGATACCAAGTTTAGGGCTTAGAACACATCAGGCCATGAAAGAAATTCTTGCTTTTGGCTAATTAGTTTGAAACATAACCAAATAAAAATGTTCTTAGAAAAAGGTGATTATAATAATAATACTTATGTTGCTGATATTTAATAATGTATTTTTCTTTTTCCGATTCAAAATATTTTCTCATTGGTCTTACAATATGTATGCATCAGAATGAATTTCTCACTGTAATTAATAACAGGTAACTTAGGCCTATGACCTTTGAAAGAACGTTTTCAAAAGGGTTGAGGAATTATAGACAAATTTACAAAAATATTTGAGAAATTTCTCATAGTAAGCATTTTGTTGAGTGGTTGCGCATTATTGGGCCACAAGCAAGGTATGTTTTAGGTGGAAAAAGGGGTTGGATTAATTCATCTCTGAGCTCTTTTTCAGCTCTTAATATTCTGACACCCCTTACTGAACAGCAAGAGAAAATCTCAGATTTTAATAAGGACCTTTAGATAAATAGATTTGCTTGTATATGTAGGTCTATTATACCCATGCTAAATAGCAAGGTGGCATTTTAAATGCCAACTTCTCTGACTTTTCTGAGCTGGTCCACAACAGTACAGGCAGATGAAGTCTCCAGTGTCTTCATTTTTCACTGACGAAGGACTGTCTGAAAAATAGTGTTTACAAAAACATTCCTTTGCTGATTGTCTGCATCCCCTGCAGGGTTCAAGTGAGGGGTCTAAGAATCTAGGGAGGGCAAAGGCAGTGATGGGTGAATGAATCCTTTCTCATCATTCTAGAGGTCATCCTCAATAAGGCCACTCTTATGTGGGAGGTGGAAAGGAATCTGATGGTGCCTGTTTGTTTTGGCAGCCTGTGCCCTAAAGATGCACACATCCAGAGAATGACAGAGAGCCATTTTTCCAGGCCAAGCCTAACTTGTGTTTCCATAACACTGTGGGAAGCTGCAAATGTAAGCCACACAGACCTTTCCCCAATCTATGAACAAACAGCCCTCTGCTTCCAGAGATATCGTCCCTAAATCACCTTTCATCCATTAAAGATCCATTTTAAAAATTAAGGAAAGAAAACATTGAAGAGATATATTTTTAGCCCAGTGATTAGGTTATCAAGGAAATCAAGACCTTTTTTCATCGTTATTATCAACATCCACAAAAGCGGACTCAGCGAATGACAACTGAATATCCAGAGATCGTATGTTTCTTCGTTAAATTTTTTGCAATCCTTAGACTATTCCTTTCTTCTTCTTGACTTTCATGAACTCATTTTTCTGAGAGCCTGGATCCAAACAGCTCTTTAAATTAGTTTTCTACCTAGCAATGAGTATACTTGTGTTTTGTTGACATGAATCTCATGTTTTAGAATTCTTCACAGATCACCTGTTCAAATCCCAAAATTCTCAGACTATAAGGTATCACAATAGAAGGGACATAAAGCAAAGAAGTTAAGAACCTCTGTATTAAAGTTTTTAAGTCTTTTATACAGAATGTACAGTTGCCTGCAAATCATAAGCACCATAGCTCATAAAACAATTACTGTGGAATAATGTGTTAACAATCCCATATTAATTGCTTCTACCTATTTGTTTCTTTTTTCAGAGTATACTCTGATTCTTCTTTTACATTGCTATTACTACTTGATTTTGAATGCACCTTATGTATGTATTCACTGTTTTACATTATTTCACATGCTTTTACATTGTTTATGTTTACTTTGATAAAAATTTTGGTGCTTTGTTTACAAATATCTCTTTCAAACTCTGTTCAGACTTCTGTTAGTTTCGAATTAGTAAATTGATATGGGTCTTTGAACAGGGCTTTGTCCATCAACAGAGCTATAGTAGTCACACAAATTTTTTTTTTTTCTGAATAGGATATAGATGTAAAAATTATGAGAGCCAGGCTTTTATCACTATGCTGAATGTCATATCAAGCAAGCATCAAACCATTTTAAGGGCATTAACTCGTTTAAACTGAACTACAAACCCATGAAAGAGGCACTAAAGTTATCCTTACTTTAAATAAAATATGAAGGTAACTTGCCCAGTCACAAAGGTAATGCATACTAAAAATGGGATGTATTTGCCTATAATCACAGAGAGATTAGAAAACTAATTGCATATCTTTGTGATGTCACATTTAATGTTTTTGTTTTTTAAAGAAACCATGAAACACAATTATTGATTGTGACAGTATAGTAGACTAGATTTCCTTACCAACTGCCTCTTGAAAACAATGAAAATGCTGAGTAAAACAAATGCATCATTGATCTGGCAATAGGGATGAATAATTAGAGGTCAAATATTATGTGAAGTAGAAAACAGAGGGTAACCTGAATTCTGCTTTCATACTTAGAGTATTCTAAGCTGGTGGGTTTGAGTTAATGAAAAGATACACAATTTACTGAAACCAGGCTTAATTATATAAATATATCTATATATACACACACATTTATAATATACACATATATACACATACACATACACTAGCATATTAATCTATTTATAGAATACACACACATTTTTTTTGAAAGGTAAGTATCGACATATACATATGAAAGATCTTTTTATTATAGAATTTTTCATTAAAAATGTGTTTTCATAAGTGAATGAAGGTTTCAGGGTTCAGAAGAAATCTACTTTATCTTGCAAATGAGTTAAACAGGATCTAAAAGTTTATGTGCATCTATTAGTATCTATATGACCTATAGACCAAGACTATGTAGAACATGCAGATACACATCAATTGGGAGAAATGCGATAAACTGGTTTTTAGGTTTTCATAAAGTTATTTCACTACAATTATTTTTGTGGTTAGTATAGCAAGACATGTTTCGATTTTTCTAGAGATCTGCTTTACAAACTTTTATGCAAAAGAATGTCATATATTGCATTTCTGGAAAGAATTTTGGTGTAAGATGTTTTCTTGAGTAGGTCAAAAATATTTCATCTCCACTAGATATTCATAGACTTGTTTCTACTTAATCAGTGACCTGAGTAATTAAGAAACTTGCGTATGAGACCAGTGTTTTTACCAAGGTCCAATTTAGGAAAAATATCTCTCATGGATGAGCAGTTTTCCTTCAGGTAATAGTCTAGTCACTGTGCTCTTGTACTTCATATTTATTCAAAATTAACTCTTTTTAAATGAATTATAATCACTGTAAGAATTATTTTTCAGTAATAACTTTGCTTACTACTTAACGAATACAAATTTATCACAAGATATTTTCTCAAAAGAAGACTCCTGGTTTCTAAAGTTGAAAAGAATTTGTATAATCTTTATCTATAGATTTTGATAATCTAAACTTCTTTAAATATTTGAAAGAATGTTATGCAGAGTCTGTATTCAGCTCATATTGTAGAAAGTAACTTAAGTTTTTGTTAAACAAAGAAACGAAAGTTGCTTTAAGAGAATTATGTTGTTTAATGTATGTTTTGAAGGCATAGTTAAATGACTTGTAAAAATTTTTCAATGGTTTTAAATTTTTTACTCAAAAAAATAACTATTTGTAATACAAATAGCTAAAGAATACTCCTGGGAAATTGCATGCTGGTAATACAGCAATGAGAAAAAAAATACAAAAATCCAACTTTCATGGAGTTTCCATTTCAGGAGGGGAAGGCAAGAGCATGTACCATGTATGGGCATGGTCCTGAAATTTAGCAGTGATTATACCTTTTTTTTTCCTAAGGATAAAAAAACATTGAATAGGCATGATTTTAAATTATTTAAAGTTCTTTTTAGATATTCCAAAGAAATCAGTCAAAAAAACCTTAAGGTCAAAAGTGTTTCTTTCCAGTCAAAAATAAGAAATTAATAAAAGAAATTGTAATAACTGCCTGTCTATAAAAAATTCACATCACATCCTTTGGCTGCACATCTAGGCTGAACTTTGCCCTTCTTTTTTGCCTTTTTATTAGTATATGTAGTCTTCATTTAGATTGGCTGTTTTGATTGATCTAATCCAGAATTATGTTAAAATTTTGAGCAATTTATTAGCTATTTCTGTTAAATTACTTAGTTGTTCTGATAATTCCATGAACCAATTAACTACTTCCTCATATTAGTCTCCCTTGATTAGAACACATTGACCTAGTAGTCTATGAAGGTATATTCTTATTTAACTGAACTCTGAAATGCCATGATAGATTACTGCTCAACAAATTTGAGTTATTGATTGTTGTCCTGTCTGTTAACAGGAATGAAAGACTGTGGTTAAAGAGTTAGCTAACTATCAATGGTCTCAAGCCTGTAATAAAGATCCTCTTAGCTCTAGAATAAGTCATCTGGCACATTTGCTTCCCCAGGCCTTAGAATAAACTAACTTTAATGCAAAAGCCAGTCCCAGGCAAGAGACTCTCACTGCATTCCCTTGATATGTAGAGTCTACTTGGTAGACCAGGGTCTAGTTGTTTGTCTGCCCACTGAAGGACATATATGATTTGAGAAGTGTTGAAGAGGCTGTAAATATGTTAGAGCTATGGAGATCCTCTCAGAACCATATAAGGCTTTCCAAATATCCTCTGTGATTTGGAGAGTCTTAAGTCAATCAAATATTCCCAGTCTTCTGTCTAGGTGTTAATTTAGTGGCTAGGAGCACAAGTAGTTCTGGGTTTGTATCAAAGTTCTGCTACTAACTAGCTATGCAAACTTTGGCAAAATATTTGCCTTTTTATGCTCTTCATTTGTAAATGTTTATATGTTATAATGGAGATTTATAGGATAATAAATAAATAAAAGAAATATTCAGCTTAGTATTCAATAAGAGTTGGCTATTACTAGTTTTTTAGGTACAATTTTATTCTGTGGGAGACTTTCACTGCAGTGCAAATGCTACCTAAGCCACATATTTCAAATTAATATTCATAACACATAAGTGGATAGTAGAAATAAACAAAAAATTCACATTATTAAAATAGAGTAAAATAGAACACATTGAAGAGTACATATAAATAAGTATGAGTATATTATTCAACATGGCACTTATAGTTAATGACACTGTACTGTACACTTAAAAATGTGTAAAAAAGTAAATCTCATGTTAATATTCTTGCTACAGTAAAGACAGAGAAAAAATAATGAAAATAAAATAAAAATATAAATTGTATTCCAAGGGGGGAAAATAGCATGAAGATTCTTTCATGAAAATTTGTTTCAAGATAATATATATGGGACCTGGTGTAAGATGTATTTCCAAAAAGCTAGAAAAACACTCATCTAAAGTCCACCCCATTAAATTAATTTGTTTAAAGTGATAGATGCAAACCTCTGTTCTTGGTGGAAAAGAGGTGTGTCTACCAGGCAACATATCAAATGGCTCAGCAGTTCTCATTTTGGTATTGTTGAATTAAATTTGCCAGCAATTTAGTGACTAAAAAAAAATGGAAGAGTTTATATATAGGAATTGTATTATGTGATTTAGCTTTACATGAGCCAATGTTTTCACAAGATTAATCTGTGAGTTTATTGTGTAAAATTAGCTATTTTGTGCCAAATGTACTCCTTCCAAGAAGAAAGCATTAAGACATAAATCACATTACATCATTGATTCTGTGAAGTTGTAGCAAGACCAGATTGTTGAAATACTAGTTCAAATATGCAATTGGTGAATAAAAAACATTTTGAAAGATGAACAAGAATGAATCAATTCTTTTTCCTCTTCTGCATCTTTGTCCTCATGAACATATTTTATATAATACAATGGTACTGCTTTTTAAAATTAGCTTCAACTAATTTGTGTTAATTATATCAAGCAGATGAAGGGAACTCCTAATGAAGTGGTTAAAACCAATTGCATAAACATTCTTGGTAGCTAATGAAAACAGTCTAAGAGTATAGGGACCTGATTCTTTCACCTTTCTCAGCTCCAGGGAATTAAAATCTCACATAGTGTGGGTTTCGCTCTGTGTTTTCCACTCCAACAGAAGTTTTCTTTGTAAGACTCTTGCAAGTCGCATACCGATGAGGCTAAAGGAATGACTTTTAAAAAATCTGTTCTGTTTTTTTCTCAAATTTTTCAAGTATATTAACTTTGGTTTCAGCTCATATTTCCCACAGAAAAAGTGGGAGGGAAATTGCTTGTTTTCATCTGCTTGGGCTATGATGTTTTCCTTCAGTACAGAGAGAAGTTGAGAGGGCATGTGTCTGGGTCACAAAGACAGATCTCAGCTGTGTTTTTCAATGTGCGGGTATGTGGTCCCAGCCTTCTTGGCATAATACGGTAGTCATATAATAAAATGACTCTAGGGACAAAGCACCTTTGTCAACCTGCCATCAAAGTCAGTAATGCCTCCTTTCTTAATACGACAAAGTTGTTCTCTTCAATGTTACAAACCTTCAGAAAACCCCAAACCCTCTAGAGCAAGGAATTCCAAATGAATTCCTCCTTGAAAAAAAAAAAAATTCTTTAAGACATGTACAGACCACATCAGTGATACATGAACTGAATCTGAGTTGCAGAAGTAACCTGTGAACAATAGAAGAGCCAGGTCAATGCCCATAGCTATGGTGCATAGGTTGTTGAGATAATCATATACTAGCCACAAAAACTATATTTATAAAACACTAGAGCCACACAAGCTAGGTCGTATAGGTCGTATCATGCAACTGGTAAGGAGTAGAATTCTGCCAATCATCTCATTTGGAAGAATGAAGACATGACAATCTTGTGATCAATTAGATTAGATATACCGTACTCTTTTGCAGAAATCTTTTGCAGTAGTCCCTCTTATCGGTGGCGTATATGTTCCAACACCCCCAGTGGGTGCCTGAAACCACTGATAGTACTGAACACTATATTTTTTACATATACATACCTATGATAAAGTTTAATCTATAAATTAGACACAATAAGAGATTAACAACAGTAACTTATAATAAAATAGGATGATTATAGCAATATACTCTAATAAAAGTTAGATGATTGTGTTTTCTCTCTCAACATATCTTATTGTACTGTACAAATCTTTCTTGTGATGATGTAAGTTGATACAATGTCTATGTGATGAGATAAAGTGAGGTACTCAGAATGGTATGAAACTTAGAACGTATGAATTATTTATTTCTGGAATTTTCCATTTAATATTTTCAAACTATAGTTGACGATAGACAACTGACCCATTGGGGAGTGAAATTGCAGATAAGGAGAGACTATTACTGTATATAATTTATATGTCTAAGGATCTATAATTATGAAATTGTGGCCTATAAACTGTTAGTGGCGTAAAAGCCTTAAGTAGTTCCATGTGGAATAATTAACTCATTAGCATATTTCTGTGATGATAAGTTTCTCTCATCTTATTTCCTTCAGCTCCATTTCCATGCATTATTTTTATATAAGTCAAAACAAAAAAAAAATAAAAGAAATTAAACTGGATACTGAATTCTCCATTGCTTAAGCATTGCATGCATATGTGCCCATTAAAAGATATCATATAACTGAGTTGGAATCTGGGATGCAAATGTAAAAAGAAATGGTCTCTTTCCAAAGGCCAGGAGGAAAGACAGGTTAGAAGATGACACAAATAACATTTTAAGGTACTTATATAAGGGGTATGCCTAATTCACATATTTC
This sequence comes from Rousettus aegyptiacus, assembly GCF_014176215.1. Classification (NCBI taxonomy): domain Eukaryota; kingdom Metazoa; phylum Chordata; class Mammalia; order Chiroptera; family Pteropodidae; genus Rousettus; species Rousettus aegyptiacus. Next base: position 161,000,562 of record NW_023416284.1, on the reverse strand, counting down.
TTATGGATACTTCTAAAGCTTAGTTAAAGGAAACATATGAGCCGAGTTGAAGTTTCTAGGTTAAATAACTTCAAGAGCATAAAATACTATCTGCTATTTTTAAGGATGGGGTCACTATTCAAATATAGTATCTTTATTGGATATTTTACTATTATCTATATCCTCACAGTCATATTTTTATTTCCATAATATGTTGTGATTTTTATATTTTATGATTAAACTTTGTTACAACAATTATTCAAATGTAAACATTACCTAGAAGTCTTAAATGCTACTATATATGCTTGTACTAAATTCGTAAATGGCAATTTAGTTCTACATTTCATGGGAGGAATAGAATGAACTTAATAAAGAATGGGTTACAAATTCAATCCCTGGCAACCTATGTAACTTTCTACTCTCTTAGAGCCACAGAAAGTAGCTTTGTCCCAGACGACTCTCTCACAAATGTAAGCCCTTCACCAAACAATAAAGTAGGGAGTTAGAATAGAGTTTCTTCACCAATGCCAAGCACACCACTGAAATCGTAGGATGAGAGACAATGGGCTCTAAATAAGAACATTTTCACTTTGTTTCATTGATTATCGACAATTGAGTAAGTCAGATAGGCTGAACCAAAAACAAAGAGACAAGAAATGCCTACATAATTTATAACTGAAGAAACACCTTTAGATAGTAGACAAAAATGTACGTATTAAATGAATCTCTGAGAATCTTAGTATTTGGAGATAAGATGGATTTTTGCTTTGCCTCCATATAACACGTGATTGTTATTTTCACTGTTTAGTGTTTTATCCAGCATGTTTTCCAAAGGTTTCAGAGATAAGCTTCTCTTAATGGGGATTTCATGATCTGAGAGATCTCACCAATAGAAGTTTATCCTAGTGTGGTTCTTATGTTTTTAACCAGACATTTTTGAGGTCTTGATGTAGTTCAACTATTTCTTTGTGAACCACATGAATTTTACAGGAGTCATTTCATTTATTTTTATTTAGGGAGGAACCTGTCAGGAATTTCTTTTACCACAGAGCGACACATTTTGTGATTATTATTTGTTCTTTGTAGAATACTGATGGAGTTTTTGATGTTTTAGAGGTCCAACAGAGCTAAGAATTTAAAGGTCATTGAAGAGAATTTAAAGGTTTATGGAGGAGAAAACAGTTTCTAGCTTGGCAGTTGACAAAATGAAAAATGATAATTATGAGTTTGGTCTTATGATTCATTGCTATTTATACAGGTACTTCAATTATTTTAACTCTATTGATGGGTAAATTTGGTAAAAAATAAATAGATCAATTCATTGAAAAATTATTTATACTGATAGTTTAATCCCTCAAAGATGAAACAGTCATTTGACTGACAATTATTTTTTCACTTCTTTATCATTTGTTTTGACATTTTGTAGATAAGAACTAAGCTAGAGGGGTAAGGAAAAGTCAAATCTAAAAGAAAAACCTCTTACATCTTAATTGTAGTTTGGTTAGTTTATTAAACATGGATGTTAAAATATAAAAATATTAGGGCAAGAAATATGATTGATAGCTGTCTGTATTAAAGTACTGGTATAGTATAGAGAACATTATATTACTCATATCATTTGATCATAAGGAAAAAATAAGGAAGAAAAGAAGAATTTAAAAAAATTTCTTTCATCATGATTTCCTCTGACCTCATATAACCTTCGCTGTCATCATATTCACTTCCTCACAGACCTACAAATGTCATATTTATTTTTCTTTATCCCTTGTATTTTTTTTCATGTTTTTTCTCTGCCAAAAACATTTCCTTTTTCTTCTCTGGTGGTGATCAATATCTAACCTATTCTTTAATACCTTTCCTGACTACACTTATCCACTCCGATCTCAACCCTTATTGTTGTGAGCCAAAATATTCCAAAATAAAAGAATCGAAACATTTGTTTGTCTTAAGACTGCAATAGATTGTAAGTGTTTTGTGAATCAGGGTTTTGGTTATCTCTCAATAAACTAGCTCACTACTTCCAAGAGACATTCAAAAACAAAACATGATAAAAATGCAAGGGGAGACACACTAACAAACAAAAAGACAAAGAGCAGAAAGTTGTTGGCAGTGAATACAGAAACTAAATTTGTGGAACAAGTGAAAGTATACTTTAAAAGAGACAGTAATCAAAAGAAGAATCAGTCAATAAAAGAAGACTCACAGATATCATTGATGTTTGAATTACAGAACAAGACCTTTAAAAGATAACTATGACAAATATGTTAATGAGGCTCATGGAAAAATTAAAAAAAATGCATGAGTATATAGGACATTTTATCGGAAAAACAGAAACTAAAAGAAAGAACTAAATGGAAATTATGGAATTGAAAAATGCATAATCAGAAATAAATTTATTGCACAACATAGTAAATCTGAACAAAAAAAAAAAATCAAAGCTAAGAGAATTCATTTTCAACCAATCTGCACTACAAGAAATCCTGGGAGTTTTTTGGGTTGAAGGGAAAATGATAGTTTGTGAAAATTCTGACTGTCAGGAAGAAATAAGGAGCAGCAGGAAGGGAATCGCCCAAAAGTAATAATAAGAAGAATAAATAGAAGTCAGTCTCTATCTTTAATGTAGCTTTGAGATATTTTAAAACCTCAAGGAGAAAACAAAAAGCAACCAAAATAATGAAGATCAAACAGCAATATGAGAAGATACAAGGAAAGGAATGACTATAGAATTCAGTGAAAGCTGGTAGAGCACACATTTCTTTAATAAGTAGCACATAAAATGGTTTTTAAATAAAAAAAGACAAAATGAAAAATGATGTGATAGGAGATAACTTCTATTACTGCTATAGGAATGGTTGCATGGACTGACAAAATGAGTTTCCATGAACATCATTTAAGACTAAGTCTTAAGAGATGAGAAGGCTGAAATGAATGAGGGATCATATAAACAAGCCACACTGACTATTGCCAACTTGGCCACCCAACAGCCAAGCAAGTGTAACAATCATTCAGCCTGTGTCGCCTGACTTCCATCTATGCTTCTCCATAAACTAATGCCAATATAGCATCCAGAGAGAGCCTTTGAAAACTTGAATTAGATAGTGATAATTTCGTTCAATATTGTATTTTTCTTGCACCCTGGCACTCCATAGTCCCCCTTTCTGCTTTTTTACTATATAGCATTTAATACCATCTGATACAACTATATTTTACCTGTTTCTTTACTCAGTCTCCCTCATTAGAATTATGTTCCACATTTACTTTACTCCTGTATCCTCAGTACTTCAAATGGTACTTAGTGCATAGTAAATACTCCATAAATGTTATGAATATATCAGTAAAGTAAGAGAAAGTACAATTGTTGCGTAGGGGATAGAAAAATTTATGAACAGGTTTGTGAGGGACTCAATTGAAAATTCTGCTGTGGAAAAATTTTATAAAAAACGTTTCTTCCCCAAAACTTAAAAAATAAAACCCTGTTCAGCCTCTAATTTTCTGAGCTTCCGAATCTCTGTCTGTAAATTGAGAATTAAATTCATGTCATGGGGATGTCATAAAGACTGAAAAGAACATGAAGTAACAAGTATAGTTCCTATTATGCCATTACGTGGAGAAGGGTAGTTCAGTATGTATTGTTCCTCATGCCACTTTTTCTTTCCACCATCCAGGGAAACCCTAAATTATCTCAAGAACCACATCTGGGACAGTATTACTCTTCTCCTAAAGGGGACAAAGTGCCCACCTCAACCTACTACCAACAAAACAAACACAAATAGTTATTAGTAAAAAGAAAATCTAGGGCTTTCTTTGTTTTTCTAAGGTTTTTTTTTTTTTTTTTTTGCTCCTCACTTTGAAAAATCAGCTGAACTTATCTAAACTCTAAAAAAATAGTTTATAAAGTTATTTACATGTATATTACTTATGTGTAGATATTTGAATCCATTCTAAACTTATCTCCACATATGTAGCTATCCTCAATTATACATAGAGGTGCTTACTCAAAAATCATTGGTTACATTTCTTAAATATGAAAGACGAATTGATAATATGATTACCCAAGGTTTTGTGAAGTTTCTGGTTATTTTGGGAAGTGGAAATGAATTCCAGAAAGAAAATATAAATATTAGGTTAACTATCCTAATGGATACTTACAGGAATATTCTGATGTCAACAAAGCATGGGTGATTTGGACTTTTAACACTTTCCCAGGCTAAATGAATTAATCCTTGGTTTCTAAGATTTGTGCTCTATTTCAATCTATGGAAGTACTTTTCATCTTTCAGGGTCTTCTGAACCCTGATGTTTGCAATCTCACTGTCTGGGTTTGGTCCCATAAAGAGCTCTGTAACAGAGTTATCATCTCTATGGAATGTTGAAGGTTCACTGCTGTGAACTTTGGAGCAGATTTAACAGCTGCATTTCAGCCCCATTAAGAGTCCTAAATTGAGACAGTGCTCAACGACACAAATTTATGAATCTTTCCCTCTCTTCTTCACTTCTGAGAAAGCAATCACACTTTATATGGTAATCTTTTTCTTTTTCCTCAAGATGTTTTTTGATCAGCTCCTTTGACCTTGTAAGAACATCTTAATAATAAGTGGGTTGACAATGGGGTGTGAGGAAAATCAGTGTTGTTCCCAAGCACATGAAGCATCTGTATTGTCCTTGAACTTATCCTCACTTTTCTGCTGTAGAACCTGCTGTCTGTCATTGTATTTGTTTGATACTTGAGTTCAGAAAGTCAATTGGAATGTTATTTCGTAAGAACATAATGAAAACATAATCTTGGGAAAGAATTACTGTTAATCTTTGGCATGAGAAACCAGTTAAAATTTTTATGTTGTAAATGAATTTTATGCCTTTTGCAAGTAATCTATTGAACATTTAAGAATATTTTCTAATGGGTAAGGATTGATTGAATGAGGAGACATAACTAATAAAGCAAAAGCAGGAGCAGGAAGATATGCTAAGTGAATCATGCTAGAATTTTCTTTGGTGTAACTGTACTCAAATAATTATGCATCTGATTCCCTTAACAGTTTTTTTTTCTTTTCTTTTCCTGTTTCTTCTCATTTTAGCCTTTTCCTTCCATATTTCTCTTGCCATCTAAAAGATCACTTTCTTCTTCCCATTTTCTTTTTTTTTTCACTGAAAGAAGAAAATGAGCAACTCTCTCCCAAATCAGTTCTCCTGAATCGTTTTATTATAAGTTCACTATTTTTTCCCCTTTGCAGGAAGTAAGAATAATTTGTTTGAGCAAGAGAGATACATATCAGGAAAGTTTGACCATTCATGGCTGTTATTATTTGAAAATACTTTTTACCTTTTCCTGTGTCTCTTTGAGGACACATCAAATCTTTTGGAAAGTAGTATATCGCTATTAATTGTATTTAGTTATTTGGGACACAGAATTTAAAGCATTCTATTTCTCTCAAGGGAATTTTACTTTTTATGTGCTCCAGAAGCTTGGATATCTGGGTCTCATTGAGAAATAAGTTAAATGTCAAATGATCTTATAAGAATATTAGCAGACAATTCCTGTTCTGCCACCAGCTATGTGAATCTGAGCAATTTACTTAAACTTTCTAGGCCTTGCCTTTAAAATAATAGGACTTTTGACTATATATCTAAGGTTGTGCTGAGTTTTAACTTATAAAATTCGAAATACAGAGAGATGGGACACTTGTGGAAAAGAGCTTCAATTTATTATATGGTGCTTCTATAATGTATTGTATTCTAGTTGGTGACGTGTAACCTTGGGAAAACAAGAAAAATAATATTGACTTCAGAGGAGTTCCCCTTCCTGTATGTATGTTTAAGTAATGTTTAAATAATAAAATATACAATTGACAATCAAGACCATAAAAATAAATAAAAAAATTAATTGTGACATAAAAAATATATTACAGTTTTCAGTATATCATAAACAACGTAGAGTCCACTGTTCTCACATTGTACCTTTCTTTTATAGGACATTCTTAGGAAGGTATATGTTGTAAGAAAAATTGAGTTCTAGCTGGGATGTCAGTGAATTGGAATTTAATTTCCTAAAGATTGTCATGGAGAAAGCAGCGTGTGGGGGCTGCAGTACGAAGCAGAAGCTGTAATAGCATTTATCCCAGGGCGCCTTCTGCTAGAAGAGCACTGAGGTATGTCTCATAAGAAATTACAAAGTGTCAAAAGTTACAAAGACTGACACAAGCTCACCCCTGAGATAGCCAGCGTTGGGCTCTTGGGAATATGTTTGGCCTTTTTCTTGGTGATTCTTCAGGCAGAGTCAGATGCTTGTAGAAATATATTGCACTTTTCAAATGACCCTATGAACCTGTAAGTGACATGATAGTGAGGGTCATCCTATTGTGCTTGTATGTATGTTTCACTTTCTCTTATTTATTATTCATTTCATTAAAATTTCTGCCTATTACATCTTTTGGATCATTTGGCTCAATTCACTGCCTTCATGACATCTGTATCTTGTAAAATTTTCCTGGTGGTATATTTTCAGTTAAACATGTCCATGACAGTTTTATTGTCACAAAATAAACTTGTTTGTGCTAGCATTTGCCAATTCACAGATAGTTTATTTATAGGATACAAGAGGACACTTTTCTTCACTTAAAATACACAGATTGTGAACCTTTACAGTCTTTAAAAGCTATGAGAATAGCACAGATCCAGCAATAATCAACCTTTGATTGATCAAAAGCTAGAACAATAGAGTCCAGTGAATGTTTAGAAAAGAAATTCAGACTGCCCAGATATATCTTTTAACCCTCTATGTGCTTAAATAATTTAGGTGGCTTAGTGCCTTGTGCAATGCATGTTGCTCTTATACTTTACTAAGATATATTTTGCATGACTGTCTTTATTGGAAACTGATTATCAAGTATAACAGGCAAGGGGCTTCTTCCTAGGGGAGTGAAAGATCACTGTTTACATGCATCAGAAGTATACGTATTGATTTAATGGGTTATGTTTGTTTATTGTCTACTATATTTACCAGGCACTGTTGGTTCTGAAGGAACAATGATAACTAATTCAGACACTATCCTTGTTCTCACTAATTGCAGGCAAGGATAAAAAGACAATTATAACACAATATATTAACAGCTAGGATAAGACATTACTTAGAATGGATGCCTAACCCAGACTACGGCGTCAGTTTCCCAAAAGCTGTGAAATTTATATTGAATCTTAGAAAGTGAATAGTTGGATACTAAGTGTTCTGGTTATCCACCACTGCATAACAAACAACCCCAAAACTTAGTGGCATGAAGCAACTATTTTCTTACATGTTAACAATATGGACAGGGCTTGACTGGGAGATTCTTGTACTCCATATGATATTCATACAGTGTGTTACATATGTCCCAAGCCTTGTCATATGCAGCTGTCTTCATAGTGGTTCAAGGTTCAGAGAAAGTACTCTGAGACTAACATGGAATCAGTAAGACCTTCTCTGACAGAGGTTCAGTATCACACCACATTCCTTCATTTCGTCAGTGTTTCTGAGTCATAAGAAAAGCCCAGATTCAAGGGAAAGAGATGCATAAGGTTAAAAATAAAGCAAGGTTTTTTTGAAAAGCCATCTATGGAGATTAACTACCTCAGCAGGTGATGGAAAAAAAGACTGGAGACTGACTCTTAAGCAAGGAGAAACGGCTTTTTTTGAGGAATTAGAGAGCTTAGCTGTTCTACATTTTGTGGAAGTGATATACGTGATATTTACCTCTTTTTCTCTTTGTCTAATATGAATTATACTTAAGCTTTAGGAGTTGCTCTCTGTAAGATTTTTCTGAATATACCTAGCCATTTTTCCCCCCTAAGAAGCCTGCATAGCTTCTAATTCCCAGCAGGAGGAAGTAACCATGGAAGTCATTGGCCATGACTTGTCATTTGACCCTTGCCCTAGAGGCTTAGAAATAGTTTAAGTATTTAAACTCAGTATATCAAGTCAAGTTTAAGGTATAGAAAAAATACTTTCTCTTCTGACTTAAAACAACTGTACAGTTTGTATATGACACCCCTACCAACCTAATGACCCAGTATTAGCTGGTGACTGTTATCATTCCACACCATGTTAACACTTTCTTAATTTGAGGCAAGCCTCTAATCTTACTCATTTATTCTACTGATTAATCTCCTGTTTATTCCCTCTGGTGATCAGGGCCAAGGGAAAACTGGCCAAAGATCTGAGGAAGCTTAAGGAGATATTCCAAACACCATAATTAAAAAAAAAAAGTCCGAATTAACCTGGAATAATTCATATTAGATCATCTATTTTTATTGCTAATGAAAGTGAAAGTGGGCTGTTGCTTTTATTCCTAATATTTTGAATTTTTAATTTAGATATAAAAATTTCCTTCACCACAGATTTTAGGGCCTTGAGGTAATTAATCATTTTCTAGGTTACAAAATAAAACTATATCCAGTTTTGATTATGTCATAAATGGCTTAATCAAAACAAAGACATATTTTTTCTCATCCTGTTCTGGGTAAACCTCTGTTCTGAGTTGCTTGAACATTAAATCCACAGTTCACATGAGAAATAACTTCTCACCTGATAGTTCAACCATTTCTCTGTTGGGCGATGTTTTAAAAATATGACTAGAAATAGGAGTTTAAGATCTAGAAGCCATATTCATTCTCTTGTTTCGAACACTCAGCATAGAATTCTTGTGAAACTGTGCGTCTGAATATTAATTTCTTTTTCTCTATGTTTTTTTAAAAAAGGGTGCTTGCAATTCCTTTCTAAGGAAGGCATCCTTTTTGTTACTTTGTTATAAGGCCTTAGGCGTGGGTCTAAGAAGCAGATAGAGAGAAAGACTTTTTCCCAGTGGAGGAAAGACGTGAGGATATCTTTGAAACCCAGCTACCTAACGTTTAAGTTGAAGTTTGAATAAATGTGATCTAAACTTCTTTCTCTTCCCTCCTTCCCTCCTAATCTTCAGTAACATTTATATACTTACACACACCAGGGTTGCCATATTGCATGTACTGCATGAATGAATGCAGGAGCCCAGAAACAAAGCTGGCTTTGAGAATGTGAGTCCTCTGGACATTTGCAGAAATGCTGGCGGAAGACTTTATATTTATGAAGCCAATCTTACTAAGATCTTCATGGGGTGAGAGATTCACCTAACACCTTTCTTAAATGAAAATGGGGATAATATAAACTCTATGAGAACTTTTGTAAATTATGGTATCCTACAAAAAAGAAAGGTGGCATTACTTTTATAATACAATTTCAATAAATATATGATTAACATTCTGATCTTTAATCTCTTCTCTCTAATAAATGGGTTTACAAAAAAGAAAAAGGAAGAAAAAACAAAAGTCCTTATGAAGAATAGCACATTTTACAAAGAACAGACCCATTAGGAATGAGCCTATTTATTTGGTAAGCAATATTTCAAATTCAATTAGACACACTACATTTTCTGTTAAGAATAGCCCCAGTGTCATCAATTTTCAGTATATGGTGATAAATATTATTTTACACATATTATTTTACACATGATATTATGTATAATGTTATTTTACATATTTTATATATAGGTACCAAAATAAAATGCCTGATATGAAAATAAAATCAAGTCTTTTGATGTCTCTTTCTGTAACAGTGTGAATAAGGTACATGGAAGAACTATAGAAATTATATTTTTATAGGAAGATTAATTAATTAATCAATAGCAGAGAAATAGCTTCATGAAATTTTGGACAATATATTCAAGCCATATATTTCGATGTACCTGTTTAAAATTACGTACCTACTATCTGATTATTTATTTGTCAATTTTGATAGATATCCTTAGAAAATAACAGTAGTATATTGGTTAGAGTCATTTTTCATTACAATTAATAAAACGCCCATAGTATTTTGATTTTAGAATAACAATATTAGTATAATACACTGACCACTAGATGGAGATATGCCTTCCTAACTTTACCCATGATAGTTTTCTTTCTATCAATAGAAACTAGCAACAAAGGAGTTAGGCTAGTGCAGTACTGGATGTGGAGAATCATAACATATATATACGTTAGGTTTCATTTACCCCCAGCATTGCAGATCTCAGGAGCTGCTTAATGTGAGGAATGTGGCACGATTTCCTGTGGTCATTGAGAATAATTTCCAAACTAAATAATAAGACATTGTAAAGTCAAGTCTTTTTTATAACTAAAGAATTTGTCAATATCTTCAGAATAAATAATTTTTATTTGTTTTTTTTTGAGTTTTTATAAATTTTTTTTTATTAAACAGCAGAAAGAGTTACTCTATCACTTTATCGTTAAAAGGATATTTGGTGTTCAAATTTCAATCAAATTGTTTGCTTTGACATAAAAACAAAATAAATATTTGAAAAAAAACTAACCTGAATCCATACTCAAGTCCTTAAGGAATATTTCATCACATCACTAAAACTGATTTAGTAATATCCAAATTCTAGGCACCACCTGACAGATTAGCCTCATCCTTTAACCACCACTAAGGTCAAAATTTGTGCATTCTATCCAGTAGTCCTCAAATTTGCTCACATGGTTCCATAAAACTAAGCAATCTCTCATACATTTTAAAAAAGACATCTACATTTTTCATTATTTTCAGAGTGGAATTTCCAGTATATTGCAAAAAATGACAAAATAAAAATTTTAAAATACTATTATATTATATCACTCTTTTCAACATTTCAGTGGAATCTAAGTTTATAGCCATATGATCCTCACCGTCAACCATTTTTTAAAATGCATGGTCAAGCTTTTCATTTTAGTGTTCCTTCCCGCCCCCTTAAACTCATATTTTCCCCACAGAATATTATCCTAATATGTTTTATGCTGGAAAGTCTTATTAAATACCTTACCATATTTTTTCTGGCATAAAAATATTTATCTCTGCTGTATTTTATGTGCATTTGTTATTTGATTTTTATCTGAATCCTACTTACTTGAATGTAAACTCCATATGGATAGAAATTTCTGTTTTTTTCACCACTGAATTTCTAACACTTGAGATAAGACCTAATACAGAGTACATGCTAAATATTTTTTAAATAAATGGAAGTAAAATTTAAGTTTTAAATTTCTCTATGACCATGAGAAAGGTTTTAAATATTTTGTTGCAGTGAAGTTATCATAATAATCATTACTAACATAATTTTTAAAAACAATATAACATATATTAAAATGTTGATAATTATTAAGATAGAAAGTAAAGTGTTGTTAGAAATGCAGTTTTCAATGAGATAAATGGGGCTTTCCTGATTTTTATTGTCACATATCCCCAGGAAAATATTACTTTTTTACTAGAATGAGAATTCAGTATTGATATTATTTTATTTTTTAATTTTCATAGATATAAACACTAAAAAATTTAACCACATAAATTCAAATGTAAAAGTTACTTTTATAGCACAAACACTTAGTTCTTTAAACTACTCTTAAGAGTCAAATATTACAGTTATCTGTCATCAAAAGAGTTTTGATGATCCATCAGTTAATAGATTAAGTTCTTCAATTTTACTTAAAACTGAGTATTAAAACTACCTGACAAGCAATGTTATGTTACCCAAAGGCATTATTGTTTCAAAGGTTCCTTTCGTTTGACATACTTGAAGTATGTATTCCTCTGAGTGTACTTCTCTATTATGAAGTGAAAAGTAGGCGATCCTGAAAAAGGAAGGGGATAGTAATCAGAGGACAGAAGGTGTGGGGGTTCCACTTCTATCATAGATACTTTTTTGGGTCTTCATGAAGATCATTTTGAGGTAAGAATACAAATGGAATTTAAGACAAATGTATTTCCTAAAACTATACCTCTGACTATTTATTAGTTTTTTGTATATTGCCCAGATTATCCCAATTTAAGGGTAACTGTTTTAGGCTACCATTTAACTCTGCCGTGACAACCCTATGCCCACTATTCTGAGCTGATATAGCTCAACAGAGTAAATCTGACAATAATGGAAACTGCACCAGTCTGAAATAACCCACAATAATGAAATGCAAGCATTTCCTGTTGGGCCAATAAATGAACTGTTACACTAAGCATTTAACGATGATGCACTTACCGGACAAGACAATCTTCTAACCTGATGAGCATGGCTGATCATAGGCCAGTCCGGGGACAGCTGTGTTTTCTAACAGATATTTTAGTCATTTGAGCTAGAATAGTATTTCTAATTATTATAAAAACTAAAATTTATTTTTAAAACTCCAAGATTGTACAATTAAATACATTATTTCTATCTTCGTGACAATCTAACCTGATATAGGTATTGTTATCTCCATCCGCTAACGTGAAATGTGAACATGAAACCTGTTGACTAACTTGCTCAGGGTTATATATGAAAAAAAAATTGGCACATGGCCACGTAAAGAGAACATAAAACAATGTCTACCCCAAATAGTAACAATAAAAATAAGGATAACAAGTAACATTTACCAGGTACTTAATGTTGTTAAACTCTACAATGCGCCAGCTTCTGAGAACAGGGTTACACAATTCTTGTTCTTTGAATTATGTCAACAGCAAGGACATAACACTCAAAATCATATAACCTTGAGAAACTTGGCTGCTTAAACTCATATCAAAACTACAAGATAAAAACATACCAGCTTTAACCTGGAATATATCAGAACACCAGGTATGTTAACGTGGTCCTGATTGAATCCAGGAGCCATCAAAATTGTTTCCAATTTTTGATAGTTTTTCAAAATCTTCTGTGTTTACCTTAAATTTCATATATAAGATCTTTTAAGGATTTTTTGTTATTCATTTATTTTTTTATTTTTTGAAGAGGTTGTGTTCTTCCTGAATGCAGATCTCCCTTCCCTGGCAAGTTGACTTTCTATTTTAGAATCATAGTACACTTTGAACCAAGCACAGTTCTGAGCAGTTTAGCTGCCAATCTATTGAACCCCCATAACAACCCACGAACCATTTTAATCGCCATTTTACAGTTGAGGAAACTGAGGCAAGGAAGTTGATAAACTTATCCAAGACCACACAGGAAATAGCAGGGCCAAGATTCAATTTTCAATTGAAAGCACAAATTTGAGTAACCAAGTAATTTATACCTGAAAACTCGGAATGCTACAAGTGAACAACTAACCCATAAAAAATAATTAAATTCATGAAAATTAAAAATCTGGTTATGGAAATTAAAATTTAAAAGAGTTGGTGCTGGTAGATGGAATAAAACTGGTTCAGCGTTAATAATTGTTAAAAATGTAATGACAGATACATGAGTTTTATCATCATATTTTTCTACTTAAATATATTTAAAATTTTTCCATAATAAAAGCTAAAACATATATTAAAGAAGCTAAATATCAATATGATGAAAGCTTAAACCAAGGGATTCTTACAGAACAAACCACAAAACATACCACAAAAGGTAAAGGAAGCAAAATGTGAAAAAGAAATGAAATGACAAGAAAGGTAGATCTAAAAGTTAAGACATCATTTTACAGAAGTTTTGAAAGAGTGATAGGCCACAATACATAAAATAATAAACATGAAACTGTAGACTGAAAGAGATACAAAGATAGATAAAAATTTTTGACTACCTGATAGGTGATGGGAACAGAACTCAAAGGTGTGTCAGATTTCAAAAGTATTCTTTTCATTACACCACATGGGAAGCTGTTTTTGTGAATTTCTGTATTAGTATTTCTTCCTTGTAAGTCTATCCTAAGAATTTATATTGAAATATTAGTTCACAAGTTGGGAAAATTACCATAAAAACCTGTAAATAAGGAAATTAAAGTAGTTTGAAATTCTAGAACACTACATGCTTAAATTTCTACGGAAAGGAAATAAAATTACCGAGACTCAAATTGTCTATATTGTTGTTGTTTTGTTTTTGTATTTTGGGGTTTTTTTTTTGGTAATGTTTCTAAATGAGTCTTTCAATTGCAATATTTGTTATTTCTGGCATTTTTAACAAAACTATACTTTTCATATCCTCATTTTCTAAGTTACACTTATCCTTATTTCCTATAATTCTTAAGTCCCTTCACATGGATATAACTAACCTAGAGTTAAATTTAAATAGGTTATTTTCTAAAATGAGTTCTACTTCCTTATTTACATACATTATGATTTAAAGATCACCTTAGATTACCAACTAGATGATTCATTTCTTATTGTTAGAAACTATGTTTTTTTCATTTTTTTGATTATAAGTGTCCAAAGATAGTGCCCCATTGTTTTCAAATGTCAATGGAGTCCAGCTCTAGATTTTCTTCTCTCTGCCCTGGTATCTCATTCAAGTGGTTAATTATTAACAGATACGTACAAAAACATTGAAGAAGCATAGTAGGAATCATTAAAACGAACATTTAATCATTTTGTATGGGTCATTCCCTCTCAAGTTCTTTTCCTTCTATGTAAAATTTTTTGTATGTCGATTTTTAATAAGACAGGAAATAAATAGTAATTTTGAGTATTATTACTAATAATTTATCAGAAAGATAAATATATTGGTTTAAAATTTTTACTGTATATTTGATTGCCCCTACAATGGGATGATCTCTTACCCCTGGAAAATGAAACAAACAGACAAAGCATGTGTTCGCTGGTTGAGAAAGCAGCAAAACTATTCCATAAAATACGGTGACAGAGCAAGGAAGAGAGAAAAAAGATCAAAATCTTTTCCTTAATATGAGTCTGAAAATAAAACTTAAGGAGTGACATTTAAAGGGAAAGTTAGAATTTTATATAAATTTATTAGAAAATAAGAGTGCTTAGAAAGTAGATGCATGTGGTTTTTAATTCAAGAAGCTAGAAAAAGGAGAAAAAAAGAAAGACGTATGTCTATAAGTAAAAGCAGATATTTATGAAATGAAAACAAAAATACAATGGAAAGGATCAGAAATAAAATCTGTTTTTTAAAATAACTAATCATATGGGCAAGTATTTTTTTACACAATGGATAAAGTGAAAAAAGACATGAATAAATAACAAAATACTGTAGTAATAAGATGCAACTATAGATCCAAGGGAACTTTAAAAATCATTTGTAAATGCTATTAACAACTTTTGTTCATTCATTTTAATAATAAAATAAAATGCATAATTTACAGAAGAATTGCCAATAATTGTATTTTAAAAATGGAAACAAAGACAATAACTACTAAATTTGACATAATTAAACCAATCATTTTAGTATTCTAGGGAGTTCTGACCCCTCTCCTCAAATAAGGGCTAGAAAATTTTATAAGTGAATTTTGTAAAACCTTCAAGGAACAGATAACTTCTACTATAAATAGATCATAAAAGAAATGAAGATTGCTGTTTCTGTTGGATTAATGTATATCGATATCAAAGCCAAACAAAGATAGCACAAGAAAGGTCAATTATATAGGCAAATTTTATTGTCAACTTCGAGGTAAAAATTTAAATAAAGTACTGAGAAATTAACTATCACATTTATTAAGGGCATATCTTAGTAGATTAAGAGAGAAAAAATATGATAAATTTAACATTGCTAAAATAAATTTTAAGACTATATGATCTCAGGAAAGAGAAGGATGTCATTATGGGTAAATTAGGATCTATTAATTAAAAAAAAATCTTCTATTTGATAGGAACACATCAGGAGCAAAGTTAAGAAAAATATACAATTTGGCGTATATATTTATAACCCTGATATCAAACAATGGGTTACTATGCAGAAATAATGAATCACTCCTAAAAATATGCAAAACAAAGTCATGGATTGAAATAGAAGCTGAAATCTAATACATTATGAAAAAGATGCTAGCATAAGGGGAAATTCAATTTTGAACACTACACTTCAGATTAACAAAAATTATATCTATTTTTGGCAATATCTATTGTTGGCCGAAATGTGGAGCCTAGTGGGAGTGTAAATTGCTGCATTCATTTTGATGAGTAGCTTGGCAATATCAAATAAAGTTGAAAATCTAAAGAATCTGTTGCATAAAGCGCTCAAGGAGCCATGTATGAAAGTGTTCCTAGGATCATAGAGTAACAGCAAAAAAATGAAAACATTGGATAGAGAAATTGTGAAAAAATCTTGCAATAGATACACTACGGCAGTGGAAATGAATAAACTACAGTTGTACATATCAACTTGATTAAATCTCAAACACAATGTTAAGTGAAGAAAGGACATTATGGAAAAATACATACAGTATACTATTTATGTGAAATCTAAAAATATACCAAATAACTTTGGACATTGAGTTATTATAGTATAAAAATTCATGAGAATGTTAACTGAATTCGGGCTGACGAATATCTCTGGGAAGGCAGAAAGGGAGGAAGAAACTGCCATAAGAAGTGAGAGAGGTAGTTAGTGAATTATATTTGTCAATTATATTTGTAACGAGCTGTTTCTTAAAAAAAAAATTAAAAGTTGAGGCACTCTGGCAAACTGTTAGACACTGATGGAGCCTGGTGTCTGGGTCTTGGTTCCAGAAACTTGCTATGCTACAGTCTTACCTTCTTGTGAACAGTTTTGTACCTGCATAATAACGTTTCTGTCAGTGACAGGCCAGATGTATGATGGTGCTGTCATAAAATAGTCATAGGGATGCAGAGTATAGCATAGGAAATAGAAATATGGCAATAATTGTGTGTGGTGTCAGATGATACTAAATTTATCAGGGTGATCATTTTATAAGTTATATAAATGTCAAATCACTACATTGTATATCTGAAACTAATATAATACCGTATGTCAACTATAATTAAAAAATAAAAAATTATTTTTAAAAAAGAGTTTCTTAAAAACTCTGTTAAACAATATGCCATATTTACTGCACCTCTTGATTGCGTCATTCTCTCTTGTGCTTGATTTAATCTTGTGTTGTTTTTTCCAGTGACATGCTGTACAGGCTTGTAGCCTAAGAGCAGTAGGCTGTACCACGTAGCTGAGGCGTGTAGTAAGCTGTATCATCGAGGTTCGTATACATGCACTCTACGATGTTTCCATTACATAAATCTGCCTAGTGACACATATCTCAGGACGTACTCAGCATTAAGTGATGCATGACTGACTCCATTTGAAATATTTATAATATCCAAAGTAAATGCATTAAAAACATAAAAAACTGAAAATCGTTTTTAAATGGATTTGGATAAGAGCTATACACAGTGAGGAGTAGGGTAAAAGTATTTAACTTCCTGCTCTAAAAACTCTGGACCCTCATTTTTAAGGAAATCACATTCTTAATCTCAATCTTTCAGGTAAAAGTTCGGGCCTGTTTTACCTGACTTTCTGAATTTTTTCTAAATGAGATATTTCAGCAGTAATAATCCAGAGGTCGAATAGTAGCAGTCTTTAGGAAATGTGATCATTTAAAGTAGGTGAAACTGAGAAGTCAGAAGAAAAGATTTCATGAGATTCAAATCAAAATTTGGATATATATTAAGAAACAAACAAGCCGTGTGTGTGCGTGTGTGTGTGCGCGCGCGCGCGCGCGCGCGTGTGTGACAGAGAGAGAGAGAGAGAGAGAGAGAGAGAGAGAGAGAGAGAGAGAGAGAGAGATTGAGGAAAAACTTATATAGCTCTTTTTTTTTTAGCTGTTTCTGGAGAAGACTTTAAAAAGGACTTTTTATAGTCTTTTGAGCATTTTGTTTTCTTCTTTTCTGGGCATGGTTAACAAATTAAAGAGCCTATTTCCTCCCCACAGCTGTGCGTCATTACCTTAGGGACTATTATGGGAACAAATTCTAAAGGAGTTCGTTCTAGAGGCAAAAGAGCTCTTAACGTAAACCAGCCTGCGACCTCCCCAAGGGCCGAGCAGATGTCTGCGAGGGTTCCTGCCGACTGCTCTGACTGTCCTGCTGGCTAATCAGAGTATGTTTCCTGATAGCAGATCCCTGACCTATGAAATAATGTCTCCCTAAAGATATTGAATCCAAAGAGAGATCCGAAGTGCATTTAGAGAATTTGCTTCCTTATTCGGTCCTTAAGAGGTCATGACTTCCACACCGGAGTTATGAGGTACTGGGTTGTTCAAGTGGATTGTATTTTAAGCCCATAGGTATTTGTTAATTTTTACTATTTTCATGAGAGTGAGAAACTAAAACTAATGACTTTTGGAAAATCAATTTTTTCCAGTAAGGAAAAATACATATTTTGAAGTTCTTAATTCTTAAATAGCTAAAATAGGCATGTTTTACTAAAAATCCAACCATGAAATGAAATATTATAAAGATTGTTTTAATGTTAACAATGCAATTATGAAGTTGATCTGAATTTCTTTTTATATTGTACTAAAGTAACTAGTTTGACTTTAAACATTTAAATTTATTTAGTTTGCTCCACGTCCTCACCTTATCAGGAAAGAATATACTTAACAAGACTATTTGGAAAATGGAGCAAGTGAGATTTTAGAAAATGAGACAAAAGTAGGGCAATATAATTTTCTACACTATTAACCATTTATCTCATTCAAATACAGAGTGAATGATGTGGGTACTTCAGTGTATCTGAGATATTTCTGTCTTGAGAATAAACTTGATTGCGCATAAAAATAATAAATCATAGACATTCCTTTTAACTGAATTCGAGCAGTAAAAGGATGTTGGTAAATTGTGTTGGCATGTGGTCATCTCAGACTGACACCACTGATCTCACAGTCTTGGACTTTCAGAGTTGGAGGAGTTTTTAATACCAATAAGAAAATGTGGCTCAAGCAGGTTAATAGATTTGAGCAAGACAACACACCATGATTATTGAGGTATCTTTTTTTAAAGACTTTATTTATTTTTGGAGCGGTTTTAGCTTCACAGCAAAATTGAGGAACCATACAGAGATTTCTCATGTGCTTCCTGTCCCCCACCGAGCATAGCCTCCCCCATTATCAACATCTCCTACCAGAGTGGTACATTTGTTACAACCGATGAACCTACATTGACACATCATAATCACCCAAATTCATAGTTTGCCTTAGGGTTAATTCTTGGTGTTATATTTTCTATGGGTTTGAATGACTCTATAGTCACATGTATTCACCATTATGGTATCGTACAGAGTATTTTCAATACCCTAAAAATCCTCTGTGCTCTGATTATGTATCTCCTCACCCCACCAATGCCTGGAACCACTGATCTCTTTATGGTCTCTATAATTTTGCCGTTTCCGGGGTGCCATATAATTGGAATCATATAGTATGCCACCTTTTCAGATTCGCATCTTCCATTTAGTAATATGCACTTAAGTTTCCTCCACGTCTTTTCATGGCTTAATAGCACAATAGCCTACTTCATTAGTCTTATCTTTCACTTTCTATCCCACACCTGATTTTTATTATATGGTAATTTTTAAATTGTAACACAGTTTATTTTTCCATTCACCTACTGCAGTATACCAAAGTTGCTTCCAAGTTTTGACATTTATGAATAAAGTTGCTATAAACGTCCATGTGCAGTTTTTTGCGTGAAGTTTTCAACTCTTTGGGTAAATACGAAGGAGTGCAGTTGCTGAATTACATGGTAAGAGTATGTTTATTTTTGTAAGAAACTTCCAAACTGTCTTCCAAAGTGTTCTGAATTTTGGCCAGCTACCAGATATGCAGTGGTATCTCATTGTTGTTTTAATTTACATTTTCTGAAGACATGTTGTGGAATATCTTTTCCTATGTTTATTGGCCATCTGAGTATATTTTTGATGAGGTGTCTGTCAAGGTCTTTGGCTCATTTTTGCATCAGGTTTTACTTTGCAGTTGTTTTCTTAATGCTGAGTTTTTAGAGTTCCTTGTATATTTTGGGCAATAATTCTTTATCAGGTGTGTCTTTAGCAAATATTTTCTCCCACTCTGTGGCTTGAATTCTCATTCTCTTGACATTGTCTTGTGCAGAACAGAAGTTTTTAATTTTAATAAAATACCAGTTTATGAGTTTTTTTCTGTCATGGACTATGCCTTTGGTGTTATATCTAAAAAAATCATTGCAATACCCATGCCCATCTAGCTTTTCTCTTATGTTACCTTCCAGGAGTTTATAGTTTTTCATCTTACATTTATGTCTATAATCCATTTTGAGTTAATTTTCGTGAAGGGTATAAAATCTGAGTCTAGATTTTTTTTTTTTTTTTTTTTGCGCATGATGTCCAGTTGGTTTGGAATCATTTGTAGGAAAAAAAAAATCTTTGTTCCATTGTATTGCCTTTGTTCCTTGGTCAAAGGTTAGTTGACTATATTTATGTGGGTCTATTTCTGGGCTCTCTATTCTATTACATTGATCTGTTTGTCTATTCTTTCTACAGTTCCAACTGTCTTGATTAGTCTGGCTTTATAATAAGCCTCAAAGTCAGGTAGCCTCAATCTTCCACCTTTGTTCCTCTACTTCAACATTGTGTTAGGTATTCTGGTTCTTTTGCTTCTCCATATAAACTTTAGAATCGGTTTTTTGGTAGCCATGAAATAACTTGGGATTTTGACTGAAATTACATTGAACCTGTAATTAAGTTGAGATGATTTAATATCTTGATAATACCGACTTTCTCTGTCTGTGAATATAGAAACACTCTACATTTATTTAGTCATTTGATTTCGTTCATCAGAGTATTGTAATTTTCCTTATATAGATCTTGCACATAATTTGTTAGATTTATATCTAAGTATTTAATTTTCAGGAGTGCGAATGCAAATAATATCATATTTTAATTTCAAATTCCACTTGTTTATTGCTTGTATGTAACAACATGATTGAATTTTGTATATTAATCTTGTATCCTGCAAACTTGCTTAATCACGTATTAGTTCTAGAGCTTACATATAATTTAAAAACACTTAATGTACGTTTAATTTAATTTTTGAATTCTAAAGGTGCTTGATTTTTATAAACATCTGAAAATATTGTTTTAAATAAAAAATTAATGTATATTTATTTATTTAACAAACAACTACTTATGAATAGGTCTTTACAGAAAGAAGAAAAATCAAACTTGAGTCTTATCAAGACTCTGAAAATTATTAATAGTTTATAAGAAATTTAAGAGAAGAAGGAATATATTAGATGACATTGTGGGGATATAGTCAGAAAATCTGAGAGAGTAAAACTCAACTAGGTAAAAGATCTTGCTTTTCAACAAATGCAAAAAAGTGTTATAAAGAAGGAAACTTTAAAAGAAATTTAACATAGCACTCTAACAAGGAACTTGTTTATAAAAAGGTGTATGTGTGAAATAAACAGGGAAATGTGAACAATGAATCTTTTTCTTGATGAAAGCAAGTAACTGTTGTTAACACTTTTAAGGTAATATGTATTATGGCTTTTTTAGAGAATTTTTATCTTTAGGAAATACAAACTAAAATATTTCTAGATAAAATAATAAATGTCTGACATATGCTTCAAAATAATCTGGTTGGCCTGGGGTAGAAAATGGATAGGAGTATAAATAAAACAAATAGTCTATATATTAACAATTGTTGAGAATGAATAATAATCTCATTGGATTTCTTAAACTTTCTTATAACATTTGTGTATATTTGAAACTTTCCATAATGAAAAGTTAGAAAAAAATTATTGAACACCTAATTAGAATTTCCATGAAGACCAGAATTATGTTTATCTATTTACCCTTGCATATTTAGCAGGCAAAGAGTAGTATCTCGATTACTGTAGAATTCATTAACAATATTTGCTAATTATGCTTGAATCTTAAGAGATTTATACACATGAAAATTTCTCACGAGGCCCCTGAGAAGTGGAGTGTACTATGCCTTAACAGAGCTTAGCAGAACAGGGATGTAAAGATAAACTCAGTCTATTTAACGTGTTAATTTCTTTTGTGTCCCAATTACGCCTTGATTTAAATGATTCTTTCAATCTGAGGTTGTGAAAAATATTCTGACTATTCAAGAGGACTCCCCAAAATTCTCCTACAGTCATTTTGAGAGCGACTTTTCCTAAACTTTCAAAATTCTGAGCAAGTTAATTGAAAAAACTTTTGTTTAGAAATTCGATCTGAAAGATATTCTCTATGCTGAGGGTAAAATAAAGTAAATCTTTGCTCCTCGAGAAGCTAAACTCAGTGGTGTAGATGAGGACCTTACTGTCTGTACAGTAGCTACCCAAACATGTCTGTGCTCATGAGATAGTGGGGAGGTGATTTTTTTTATCTTATCATCTAAAAACAAAGTTAGTGGGATTATGGTTTATTTAAACCAGCACTGTGTTCACATTACATTATTTCAAGCTATATTACCTGATATATATGAAGGAGGGTTTTTTTAATTGATGACTTCTTGGCTTTGGCAGTGGTACTTTCCTTAAAATTTTATCTGGTTTGATGAGCATAGCTATTTACTACATTAATGGCTTATCCTAAACACAGACCTAAATAGTGCTGAATATACATAATTATTGTTTGTTTGTTTTTTGTGTGTGGTTTTATGCTTTTTTCTTTGTGCATGTACATATATATATTATATATATATGTGTGGTTATTGTGAGGTTTTGCTTGATTCATGTTTTGTCACTGCCTCAAGCAGAAATATATTCCAAATTAAGATAGATTTTTGACTAATCATTTGAAAAATGGCTTTCTGTTTTTTTAGGTTTATCCTAAATATTTTATTGTGATATTATATTATTTTATATATTATTTTTGTTTTTTTCTATAATCTAAATTTTTAGGATTAAATTTACAAATAGAAGATTGTCCTTGAACCGTTTTAAAAAAAGAATTCAAAACCCAAGAATGTGATTATAACTTGGTCTAGCATGAGAATTTATGCCTCTAACTCATACATGAGATAAAATTTTATTAGTGTACAGTTTGTACTGTATGCTCTTACATTTCAATGTGTCATGTCCTAAAAATGTACTTTTTTATTTGGATAAGTAATATAAGTTAACCAACGGCTAAGGATGTTTTATGTCTGATTTCCACTGTGTGGCTGGACAACTTTAGGGAATGTTTGATCAGTGTCAAACAACGGCAGAAGTTTAACAGCTGTAGGTCCTTCAGCAGGGTGTCTAGTGTTGGGTTCTTTCTCTCTCACTGAGAATTTCATTCTTACATGTGGTGTAAGTTTTTTACTTTACAAGTCCAGGTACCAATTTTATTTTAGTCTACAGCACACTTTTTAAACATAGGTTTTAGTAGATTTGACAGTGTAACTTTTGAGAAGACTTTTAATAAACCCATAAAGAGTTATATTAAAATAAAACATAGACAATAAAACAATAAGTATATAGTCAAAACAATGCATTCTCAGGTAATGTGGTTGGTTCTGTCACTGAGTAGCTCACTTTAAGATTCCCTAGCAGATACCATTTCTTCTACTCTTCATTGCCATATAATTCACCCAAATTACAGGGTCCTACACACACACACACACACAAACACACACACACCCTCTTTTAAATCTATAGCAATGCAAAAATCAATTAGAAAGCCTAAATGTGTCATGAAACAGACAATTCCATTGAGCAAGCTCAATACTATAAAATAGGCAATTTCTTTGCATATGTATTTTAAACTTCCTAGAAATACAAATTCCTTTGAAAGAACTAAAAGACAATATTTTAAGGTAGGTTAAAAAAATACACAGAGCATAGACCCTAACTGCATATCTAGCCTTCTCAGAAGCTACTGTGAGAGAGGGAATCCTAGATATAAGCCATCAGCCTGGAATCTTCTTTTGCATGAACACTTTACTATATTAGTTGCTGAGTCAAGTTTGAGGCATACAAAGAAGGAACTCTTCTTCAGCGCCAGTACCAAGCATCTCTGACAAGAACAGAGATGTCCACTGAACATCCAAATCTCTGACGGTCTCATTCTCCATCTGTACTAATGTCAGAAACAAAATTCGATTTCTATGAGGATCGGTTTATTGTTTTTAAGAATCATTCTCCCTGCTAGCAAATAGATAATCAACTTCCTTTAAAATAACATTAAACCTTATTTTTTAAACTTGCTATTCTATTTATAAAATTCTAAGACTTTAGAAACATTTAAATGGGGGATTTTGTAGCTCCAACAGCAGGCTTAAGAAAAAAGCAGAAAACTATAGCATATAAAGGAATGTATAATTGTAAATAAAACTTAACAGATAGTTAATGATGAAAAAACTTACTAATATATATTTATAAAGTTTATCATGTTGCTTAATTAATGATATAATATTCAAAATTCAAAGATAGGAGATAATAAACTGTGCCAAATGAAGCATTATGGTAATAAATTAGTTTAAAACACTTTTATACTATTGTTAGCTTAACCAATGCTACATAGTCTTTGGCTAATTATACTGATACTCAGTAAAGACAGGCATCAGGGTGGTCCTTCAGCAACCCCATAGCCTGGCCTTAGTTCATTGCTATTAGGAATACCATGAATGTTCTATCTATGGTCACTGAAAATCTGAATCCCCTACTGCTCTTAACACAGATAATCTCGGCTCTTCTAACCCTTCCACATCAATACCTGATTGATTTTCCGTAAGTGTCTTTCTAAGAGAGAATCTAAGTTAGCCGTGCAAGACTATCCATGACAGGGAATTTCTAATAAGGAGAGCTCTAGTGTCAGGCCATTTCCTTGACCTCTAATAAGCTTATAGATAGCTGTTTTCAGGTTGGATCCATATTCTGAGTTGACTCAACTGGACCCAGGGAGACACAACCACATGGGTCAAAGCTTATTAGACTATGAGTAAGAAACCACTCATTGGGGTATACAGACATAAATTGACTTCTGTGACTTTTTAGAAGAATATAGTGTACCTTGCAGACTCCTTATGGGCATGGACTATCTGGTACAAGAAAAATATTTTATTATGTAGATAGCCATAAATGCCATTATTATATATTTGTAGATACAATTTATTACACTTCGATATGTTTAAAGATTATGTAATAAGCATTTCCTATTCAGAATCAAAATGATCATTACTTTATGTTCACAACTAGAACATATTATTTTTTTATTTATTCATTTAAAAAATAATTATTGAGTACATACTACATGGCAGGCACTGCTAGATTTGGAGGATATCTATACAAGAGAGGAAATACAGATATAAAGCTTACAGTCTTGTAGTAGATAAAAATGTGCAAATTGGCAAATTTAATTGTGTTATGCAGGCTATGACAGGGGTATCATAGGAATACTCTTGGGTCACATAGGACAAGCATTTAACTGTGTTGGTTCGTGTGTAATTACACACGAACCAACACACCTAAAATTGGGGTATGGGGGAGAAAAAAAAGGCAGAATAATAAAGTTCCTGCCTTGAGTGACCAGATAGTTGATAGTGCCATTTGCTGGAAGAAAAAAAGAAAGAAATAAAGAAAAACAGGAGAAAAAGCAAGATTGGGATGAAAATCATACATTTAGTTATGAACGTGTTAAGTATGAAGTACTTGAATAATCTACAAGTGGAAAGGGACAGTGGGTAAATAGATATATAGTTCTGAATCTAAAGAGAAATCTTTTCACCAAAATAGTTTTTAATGAAACCCTGAAGAATATCCTTATCTAAGGGCAAAAGGAGGAGGGAAACCCCAAGACAATAAAAGATTGGCTAGAGATGAGACGTAATAAGAAAATGAAGGAGTTGACCAGGGCAGTTGAATGATAGAATTAGAAGCCAGTGAATTTAGGTGTGATTAGACAACACGGAAGAGAGTCGATATTTATAGACATTATTTTAATAAAAATATTTGACTGTCAAAGGGAGTAAAGAGATAGGAGACAAGGTGGAGATTGCGAAAGATCTTAAAAATGTAGAAGGTTTGTACACATTTTAAATACTGATGGAAGATAAAGAACAAGGAACTTTAGATACAGTAGAGGAGGTAGACAATTAATAGAGCAAAACCCTGAAAGCAGGGTGGGCTGGTGGCCAGACAAGAAACAGAGGAATTAGCTTCAGCAGAAACAAGAAGCACTTTTCCACTGTGAAAAAAAAAAAAAAGACAAGAGTCAAAGGATTTAAAAATACAACAGGATGGTTTGTGAATACAGGTATATGTGTAATTTTGATAGTGAGAAATTCTCATCTTTCTAGTACTTTTAGTTCTACAATGTTTAAAAATCTATCCATAGCCAAATCTCTATATTATTATCATTTATAAACTTTGTTTTACACTATTTCATTTAACATAATTCATAGAGTTACATTAGTTTTCTCTTTCTGGGTGTTTTTTAGAATTTAGTATATTTAAAACATTGATTTGAAATATATAGTACCAAAGTATTCATGCACTTTGTATCACATAAAAAGTTTCATTTTTATTTTGACCTTATTTAATTTCCACCTTTTATACTATACCCTTAGTTTGGCATTAGGATTTTCCTCTAGTAATGGAAAATTTTTTAAATTTAGAATTTTAGCTCTAGATTTAGATTTAGTTAGTAATCTGTATAAATACCTTTAAAATGTAGCTTAAGCTGTATTACTAGTTTAAGAAATAAAATGATAACATAATTCAGGCAACAGTGTTTCCGAAAAGTTATTTATTGCATCGTTCTTCATAAAAATACTTACAAAAACTTGGATGCAATCTCAAATTCAAAGTCAGAATGGATGTGTATATTATGAAGGATAAAATACATACTCATCTATAATATTATTTGCAAAAGGTTTAAATAATATAAATAAATGTTTATATGACAGTGATTGATAAAAACAGTATAAAATATATCATCTCTATTATGTTAATATAAACATGCATTAAAGGGTTTAAAATATTTATTTATTTGTTTGATTATTTTTTTCTACTTACTTATGTTTTCTAAAATGGGAAAGTACTATGGCCATGCCACCCTGAACGAGGCTGAGCCCATTGATCTTGGAAGCTAAGCAGGATCGGGCCTGGTTAGTAGACCACCATGGAAGATGAGGAGCTGTAGGCATAAAAAAATAAAAAATAAGGGATTGTAAGCTAACAAGGTCCTTTCAATCGGTGAGGTCAACCAAGGGTTGCCTTGCCAGAAATGAAAATAAAATAAAATTGGAAAGTAAGAGTTTTATAAGCAGAAAAAAAATAATATTATATTTTGAAAAACATTCTTGGATTTTTCCATTTTGAAGAACATCTGTTTAGATTCTTTCTAATCACTGAACTTTTAGATGATATACACAGCTTGAGATAAATCTATCGTTCATCTTAAGAATGAGTCAGAACTGATATTTACCTAGCTATCCATTTCTACTTTGCTCTAGAAAAATGTTCTTTTTCTTCTCAATTTGCACTTTTTTTTCTTCTGAGAGTGAAAATATTTATGTAATGAAGAGAGTGTAGGTTAAATACAAAGACAAAACAGGGTCAGTTCCATTAGATTGAAGATATTTTGCAGTTAACCTGAATCCTCTCTCTCTGCCTTTCCTCTAGCTCTTTCTGGCTAGAGCTGTGCCTTAAGTCGAGAACAGTATGAACTCTACCTGTACTGAAGCATTTTATTATTTGTTAGAATTTTTCCTATTGCTTGGTCATTTGGGGCAGGAAGTCATTCCCAGTTAGAAAGAGTCAGAAGAAAGAGGAAAAATAATGTACTCTAAAAAGAACTGTACTTGCAAACTGCACATATGGTGTTATTTTAAACCAGCAAGAGCTGGGTTTGTCGGGGCAGCCACATCTATCCCAGTGAGCATGTCATTGAAGAGAACCAGGTATTTTAGGAGCCACAAGCAGACTGTACAATTAAGGTTAGGTGAAAGGATTGGGTAATCCTGCAAGAGTCACTGTTACATAACACACCATTTGCTGCCCAAGGATATGAGCGGTAACTGAATATTATAGCGGGAACCATTAGCTTTGCTGCAGCCAAGGGTCACTTGCTATTTCCATTATAAACCTTGTTTTGTAGTTGGTTTATAACCCAGACAGTTTAATTCTCATCAGGCTGAAAACTGGCACTGAAATTAAAAGCCTAGAGGCACTTTTTCCCAAAAAGAATTTTGAGCCAGAAGAGACCAGGATGATCATCTAGTCCAACTTCTATTTTACAGGTAAGAAGAAAGGCACATGAGGGAGTGAGGCCTACGTAAAATCGCTCACTCACCCAGAGGCAGAACCAGACCTAGATCACAGGTTTTTCTGCCTTTCTGATGAAAACAAAGCAAACCAAAACCAAAACAGAACAAACTAACCTGTATTAACCCATGTTAACTTAATTTCTTTTTAATGTAGGGAAGCCAGAGGAAAGAGATATGTCGACTCTCATATTCATCAGAGATCCCTCTTCAGAAGTTAAAGAGACTTGCCCAGGGAAACACGGCTTATTCAGTGGCAGGAGAGGAAAAAAAACCTAAGCCAGTTTTGTGACTATTTTGCATTTTTACATCTTTTTTCCTCCAGTCATATCAACTGTCGATCCAATTGACTCATTTAATAGCCCAAAAGAACTTATTGCTAAACCATTGATAAATGGGGCACTAGTTTACTACATTCCCATGGTCATAAAATTAATCATAAACCGAATTGGAAAAGAAAGAAGGGTTATAAAGCCAGGATTATGTTTCTATAAAACCACAGTTGGCTGGAAAGTGAGTTCAATCAGTCAACCCAACAATCATTTTATTTCCATAATATCGAAAGAAAATTATTGTGGTGGGCTGTTTTTCCTTGATAAATTCTGATAATTATTTTGTCAATATGAAAATAAAATTTTTTTATGTAAATGGAGTAAATGACATTTTCTCGTACTGTGTATTATATCCAGTTGGCTGGAGCAAGAAATTATATATATACATCTTGATTTCATGCATAGCTGCCTGTCCTGAAATCCAGCCCAGGAAGAACATGGCTCAGCCTTTAAACGTGACCCATTCTCCCAGACCTGGAAGAGCACCCTATCACCTCAACGGAGTGGGATTTTTTATAACTTCATGCCTTAGAATCAGCATTTAAGTTTCAAAACTTAGTTCTATACCCAGCATACAGTTAGGTACTCCACCTCCTCTCTAGCTTCACCTCTTTGTTTATACAAACCAAGATACCTGAAATTTTTTTAAACGTCTTTTTCCTCTGGTCAATGGTAAGTTCCTCTGAGTACAGGAACCATGCATTGTTTCTTCTGCATATTTCCATTCCCTTTATCATATGCCATAACCTATACCAAACCATTGTGCTCTTCAGCTGGCATATCCACAATCAAAAATTATATTATTTTTGATGTTATTTACTTGGAGATACACCTCTGCAGAGTTTAGGATTATTGTGCTACCAGTCATCATCTCCTGTAGAAGAACCTGATAATATGTTGAATTAAGCTCAATTTAAGAGGGGAGGAGGAGGAAAGGCCGAGAAGCCTTAGACTTTGAATTTTGATTACAAGTCAAAAATGAGTTGGACAATCGATTAGAATTCCCAGAATATAATTTGATAAACAACCCAAACAAGAAACTTTGTCTCTTGTTTTTTATACATTTTTTCAATAATTTTGTGCTCATTTTCACCTTTATTTCCCAAATTAAGATGTCACATTATGATTATATTTTATTTATACTTTCTGTTTCTGGTCTTTATTATTCTTTAAGTTTATGACATCGACGGCCTGAAATTCCAATAAACTAGGAAAACCATACTGAGAAAGTGGGTGGTAATTGGCAAAAGGAAAGCGTAATATGGAGAGAATTAGTCAAAGGCTGTTGTAATAATTTGGCTCAGTTAGAGCATTCATTTGTTTTGCATTTCTTGTCCAATGTATTATAACACTATTGGAGATGACTTCATAGGTCAAGTGTCAGTAAGAAACCTCATATTTTTATTTAGCATGAAGAGATCCAAATTTGCCAGGAAGTCAATATTTATCAGGGTCACTTCATTTAATATTTTTATTTTCTCCATAACCTAATCCCCATTTCTGGAGTTGACAACTTTAGTCAGTGGTTTAGTTATTCTCATTTTGTTGGAAATGGTGTGTGCCACCAACCAAACTTCTTGTTGCTAGGAGTGAGACTAGGCTAAAGGTGATTTTTTTCACTGAATAGCATGTCTCTATGATTTAAAAACACAGGTATTAGTGGACTTCTTAGCATTGCTGTCAGGTTTCAGTGGTGTTTGGGTTCCTATTTTAGGAGTTTGGGGCCATCCATTAGAGCATTTATATCGTAGGAAGCACATGTCTTTATGAAAAATCCATGTGTGGACACTCAAATTACATAATAATGAAAACCTTGACATGCAAATTAAATTTTCTGTGCTATTTAGTTTCAAAAGCATTAAAAAATAAAATAGATTTGAGATTAAATGAAAACTGTGGAGAATTCTTATTGTAAATCTGAATTCAAGTCAACCCTTTAAGAAACTGAAAAAACTGACCTATCTTCACAAATGACCATAATTTGTCTTTTGTGTATATCTATCCAAGCATTGCTTTTCTGTAATCACAGAAATATCAGAGCATGAATGAAACTCTATTTTACACACATTTCCAGCCTGTTTGAAACTACACTTTATAATTTCTTGGAACCTATGTGATTTCCACAATACTGATAAATAATTATACATAAAATGTGTCTTCTGAAAGAGAAAATATCTGATTATTAGACAACTGTTCAATCAGTTACTCAGAGATGAATATCTTCATATTTACATGTTAGGTGAATATATTTATCCCAATTTTCTGTCCAAATATTTAGAATTGTTCCATTGTACATTACATTCCACTATTACCAATACTAACATGTATATATAGTTCAGTCTCCAAAACACTTTTACATCTACCATTTAATAATCATCTCTTTGCCTTTTTGCTTCTCATTCTGGGAGAGTTTCCTTGATGTAACAGGTCTTCTACCAGGACTATTCTTTTATTCAGCTCCTTCATGAATAATTTTATTTCCACAATCATGGTTTTAAAATATTTTACTTTTATAAGTATAATTTTAAATTCCAAGAACTCTATTGGTTCTCTGTTTTTTTTTTTTTTTCTTTTTCATAGCAGCATATTTTTGTTTAACAATACAAGATTCTCTGGAATCTTGTTGAGGATGATAGTTTTAAATTTCCCTTTTCTGCAAATTCTCTTTTTTAGGGTATTGGTTTCTTTCTTTATTCTTATTTTTTTCCCCAGTACGCAATGATCTGTAGTGGTCTGCTAATGTATGTGAATAGAAGAGAGAAGGGAAGGAAAAAGAAAGATAAGGAAATGGCCTATTGATTTCTCCATCGACTAAGTTTATCATTCATCCCAGAATCTACATTGTGGTATTTTATACCACAGTGTGTGGGAAAGGGAAAGTTGTGACTCATACTTACAAGTGAAGTCTAAATGTAAAGTGGTCAAATATAGGGGGTTAGAGGGAGGGCGAAGTGGGTAAAAGGGATCAAATATATGGTAGCTGAAGGAAACTGGACTTTGGGTGGTAAACACACAATAGAATATACAGATGTGAAATTAAAATGTATACCTGAAAATTATGTAATAGTATTAACCAATGTTACCCAATAAACTTTTTAAAAAAATTCATTAAAAAAATAAAAGTAAAAGTTAATTTGACCTTCTTAATCTGTATACTTTGATTTGGCAATTCTGTTTCTAGAAATTTATACTAAGAGAATAATCAAGATTATATGTACAAAAAACTAAGTAAAAGAATATTCATCATAGTCCTAATGCAAAAATGAAAAATGTAATGTATTCTTCTTGTTTCTGACGTTAATGAAACACTTTTAATATTTTGTCTCAAAAGTTGATGATTGTTGTAAGTTTTCTATTGAACTTATTGGTTAGATTCTTAAAATTCTTTTATTCCTACTTACTGAGTTTTTAAAATCATAAATACTTGTTCAATTTTAGCAATTTTTTCAGAGCTAATATATAATATGTCTCTTTTCCCCTCTCTTTTTCTGTTAATAAATTATAATTATAAATTTTTCTTAGATTTTTAACAATGTTGAATTTATTGATCATAATATGATCATGGATTAAGATTCCAAAAACATTGGTAAGAATATTTCGCCAAAATGTTGGTAAGAATATTTTCATATATGTTCATGACCTCTAAATTTTCCTTTTTAAGATTTGCTTGTTAGGTGCGATAGGCAGATCATACCCCATTCCCCAAAAGATGTCTGTGTCCTCATATCTATAACCTGTGAACATTCTATGTTACTTACGAAAAAAGACTTTGCCAATGTGATTAACGTTAAGCATTTTTAGATGGAAAGGGTTTGCTAGATCTAATCATATCGGTTTTAAAAAGAAGAGAACATTTCCCAGCTGTGGATAACCAAAGAGATGTAGAAAAAAGGAGAGATATGGAGATGAAGAAAGGAGGCCATGAGCTGAGAAATATGAGCAGCCTATAAAACCAATTCTTCCTCAAACCCCAGAAAGGAACATAGCTCTGCCCACACCTTAATCTCACTCTGTTGAGATCCGTATCAGACTTCTGACCTTTGGAACTGGAAGATAATAAATATGTGTTGTTTTAAGCAACTGTTTGTGGTAATTTGTTATAGCAGCAATAGAAAATTAATATATATGTTTGTTATTAAGGTTATATCTAGCTTATAATGAATGGGATTTATTTCTCTTTATTTCCATTTTCTGGAAAAAATCTCTATAAGACTGGAATAATATATTGAAATGTTTAGTAAAACTTTATCTTTAAAATTGTCTGAGTATGCTACTGACTTAGTGAAGTTTGTTGTTGTTTTGTTGTTGTTGTTGTTTTAATATTGATTGAATTTCAAATTGTTGTAAGATTTGAAGGGGAAGAAAAAGTTTTCCTTAACTTCAAAGGGCCCCTGCCTGAATCTGAAGGTTAAACAGACAATGTCAGACTAACAGGAGACAAGGAAATGAATTTATTAATATAAGATTTACATGACACAAGAGCTGTATAAAGAAATGAAGATTTAAAGAAATAGTTAAACCTAAGTATTTCTATGCTAGCTTTGGTGAGAATAGAGTAAAAAAGTAGGTAAATGTAGTAAACTAGGAGAAATTTAGCAAGTGCTATTTGTTAGAATTCTTCTTGGTGTTGCTTTGTCTTCAGAATAAAGATACTCCTTTCCTCTAGGTATAGGGAGCACACTACTTATGTTAAGCTTTTATGTCCTGTTTCAGGGAAGAAGGTCAAGGACAAGATCAGAGTGACCTTTCTGCTCTTGCCATTTTCTCAAACGCTTTTAGTTTAAAATACTTAACGTGCCAAATGCCATATTTTCGGGTAGTGTGTCTTGAATGCCATCCATTATCCAAAATATGAGTATAAAATTAATCTTCTTATTATTATTACATTATTCTCTTGTTGTAGTACTTATTACTTTGTCCTAGGGATTTCAAATTTTCTTCTACCCAAGGGTAAAAGTTCATAGTATTCTGATATTATCTTTTAAATCTCTGCTCTAGCTTATATTCTCCCTTCTATTACTAATTTTATTTATTTGGCTTAATCTCCTATTTATTTATTTATTTATTTATTTATTTATTTAACAATTCACCAGTACTTTGCTTATTTTGTACATTTAAAAAAAAATGTCTTTCCTTTTATGCATCTTATGTTTTCCTTTGGGAGTAATTTTCTTTTATTCTGAAGAATATACCTTAGAAGTTTACTGAAATTCTGATGATGGCAAAAACTCTCAGTTCTTACTTATATAAACATATTTTTATCTTGCCTTTATTATTGAAAGTTTGGTTATAAAATTCTAGGTTGACAATTTTATCATTTCACTGCATTCTGACTTATATTGTTACTATTTAGACATGGATCATTCGATTTTTTTTTTCGAGGTTTATTTATTCTCTAAAACAACTTTCATGAGCGTTTCATTGTCTTTGGGGTTCTAAAGCTTTAGTGGAAGGTGCATAGTTATTGGTTCATTTTGATTTATCCCATTTGGTATACATTGTGCTTTCTCTGTCTCATCCTTACCTTTCCACATTTCTGGAAAATTCTTTGTCATTATCTTTTCAAAAGTTGGCTCTGCTACATAATCTCTGTTCTCTTTGAAACTGTGATAAGGTCAAGCTTCTCTTATTCTATTTTCCCTTTCTTTGAACCTCTCTTTAGTAATTTTCATTTTTGTCTTTGTACTGTTTTTTCAATATTTTAATAAAGAAACTTTCAGTTTACTTGACTCTTCGTGTGTGTTAATCTGATCACCCCCTAAAATTTTAATTTATAGATTATATATTCATTCTTAATGTTGTATTTTGTGGAAATCTGCCTACTAATTTAAAAAACATTTTACCTTTCATTTAAAAAATATTGTATACATATGTCTTACTTTAATAATTTCTATATCTGCAGTCTTTGAAATTTATATAATTCATTGATTCTGTCAACTCTCACCAGCAATGGTTGGTTTCCTTTTGCTGTAATCTTTGATCAGAGATCATATTTTGACTAACAGAAATTAATAAAAATCTCGAGGATTAACGCAACAGTGAGGTCCTGTTTTTACCCTATCGGCTGAGTAGAAATTTGTGAATGATAATACCCATTGCTAAAAGAGACATTTTTAAGAGGAAAAAATTTGAATAGTTATTGCTTGTAAGAGTTGCCTATGTTAAATCACAAGGAGTCTTATAGACAAGATATGTATTAATAGAAAGTTTAACACATGTTCTTAGTGCATTTTTGATGCCACTAAATAATTTTAAACCCCTATCACAACAGTTATAGAAAAAAATCAGTGATGTCTTCAAGTGAGTTAATTATCACAAGACTGGCATGTAACCTTAATCTTAAACAAAAAGCATAATTAAAAAGCAGTGAATACAGTATTTTATAAGAAACATTAACAAAAGTACTTTCTTATTAAAAAAAAAAAATAACTGGGAATTACAAGTGAAAAATCCTTAGACTAGAACTCAAATTTCATGATGAAAAAATTTAGGCTAAGTGTAGACATATCTCAAATTTTATGGAAACAAGTATGGAACTATTTCCTAGCCTTTCTTTATCCGTTTGATAAGATATAACAGTTATATAAAAGCTTTGCCTTTTCAAATAGTTATATCAACATAGAGCTTTGGATAGACCAAAATCTTCAGTAGTTCTTTTCATTGAGTTATAATTTAGTACTTACTCAAAACCTGCTGAAATTGAATGCAATGCTTTGCTTACTGGCGTGGAGCTCCTCTCTCCCTTAATGCCCTTTGATTTACTCTTTTTCTACCCTGACATTGGCTGTTTATAGACAGTCTCCCTGTCCTCAAAAGAGACCAAAGGCCATACACATCAGTCTCATTATGCTGGGTAACTCTGTTGGACGTAGCAGCCCAGGTCACTGTCTTACCTACTCCTGTTGGGGATTGCGGGGAAGCGAGCACCCAGATTCAGTGAATGGAATTTGGACAGGGTTCACAGTGGCAAAAGTGTGGCTTTGTAGGTTGAGGAATTTGGGGAAATTCAATGTACTCTTGTTGCTTTTTTTACACCTGTATGTATTTCTTCATCTCAAATGTGCCAAGAGGATTCTCCCAACCATATAAAAGAGCTGCATGCAGAGAAATGTTAATGGGACACACAACCCTAGTGACGCATTTGAGCTTAAGTTTCATTGACAAATTTCAGTAGGTTGAGGTCTCTAACAATGGGAAGCAGCCTCCTAGACCCTGAAGGACCCTTTAAGGTTTCAGACTCATTACTTTTGGCATGGTTACCAGGTACAGCTATTTTGAAACCAGTTAAAAGCTTGCAACTGGGCTCTTGGCAAAGTTAAACACCTGACCCATAGAAGGTTTGTGACTCCATTTTTGGTGTGGGTCAGTTGGGACTTAATGACTACCATGGTGGAAAAGCCCCAATAAGCCTCATTTATCAGGTGAAAATGACATATTCAAGAGCATAGTCAGCCTGTCCCCAGCAGCATCTCAGCTTGATACGAAATGTGACAGCTGTCCTCTGTGGGAAATTTCATCCTCTGCGGGAAATTTCATCTCCCACTCTGTATTCTGAAGTGACGCCATAGCTTCAATGGGGCCCTCAATTGACAGAGGTTCTCCTATCTACTTGGTCTGGTTCACTGACAGTGAACATCTATGTATATTGTGTTTTGACCTAAGTATTTCAACTTCTAGTAATTTAGAGTACAAGCATATTGTGTATGTAAAGTCATATTTGGAAAAACTGTTTGTTGCAACATTATTTTGGAAAGCAAATGGCAAGGAACCACTAAGAATCTCTCATTTAGGAAACTCGACAGAGAAATTAGTTGTTTCACACAAATAATGGCAAATTATCTCAAAACATGACAAATAATATTAAAAAGTTTTGTTTTTATGGACAGCATTTCCTCAATGTTATAAAAAGTGTGAATAAAAACATGTTTTGGTACCTTTTGCACTTACTGACCTATTATATACAATTTAACAAATAATGATGTGCTTGCTTAGCAAAGGCAACTTTAAGGCAAACCTTTAGTCTCCTTCCTCAAATCCCCAACCCTCTGGTCTCACAAAAATATTACTTCTATGTTCTGCATACAAATTCTGGTTTCAAGATTTATTATTATGTGAAAGTACAAAGAGCTGAAAAATGTGAAATTTATCATTTTCATGTAAAAATAACATATATAAAGATATTTGCATGGACTACCTCTGAAAGAAAACACAAGACCCAGTAATATGGTTGCCTCTGAGAAGAGGACAGGGGACCCCTGAAAGTCTTTGGTGAAAATAAGACTTATTTTCATTGATATATATAAATAATCATACTTAGGTTAAGAAGTATTACCTCATCTATGGCCATGCTACCCTGAACAAGCCCAATCCCATCTGATCTCGGAAGTTAAGCAGAGTTGGGCCTGGTTAGTACTTGGATGGGAGACCACCTAGGAAGACCAGGTGCTGTAGGCGTAAAAAAAAAAAAAAAAAAATAAGGGATCGTAAGCTGTCAAGGTCCTCGTAATCTATGAGGTCAACCAAAGGTTGCCTAGCCTGAAAAAAAAAAAAGTATTATCTCTGGGTGCTGAAAATCTAAAGGACTATTTATTTATTTACTGCCTGTTACTTATTTTGTATTATTGCTACAAGAACTTGAATTTATTCCAGGACAAAGATTAAAATATTTTGAAAAGCATTATCCAGCAAGAATATGAGAGAAGAAATCCATATATTGGTAGTACAATCCTGAATATAAACCTGGATGCTGACATTAGAATAAGGAAGACATAAAAATGACACACAACTAGAAAGACAAATGACTGGCAAAGAAAATAAATCTAGATGTAAAATTATCTATCAGAAAATTGCTCAGAATATACAACCAAACGGAAATTCAAAGACTGACACAATAATATCTTGTTTTTATTATTTATTTTTTATGTCCTTTTAGATACAAGGATATGAGCAAATCAAAGAAACAAACAGTATTGTAACAAGAAATTCTCAGTTCCATTCATTAGGTTTCAATAGCTGGATTTCTCCCAGAATCCTCTCTGGACTAGTCTCTGTCATTACCATACCATACAGACAGACAGATCTCTCTGGGGCTTTTGGCAGAGATTCTTTTATTCCCACGCACAGCACTTTGAAGGATTTGAGATGGAGAACACTGTGCAGTTGCCTTTGCACGTCTTCCAGACGGTGGAGAATGTGTTTGGGAGCAGCAGCTTGAAGTTCATCTTCTGGGGCCTGTGAAAATATCCGGGGTCTTTGTAGATTGGTAAACTGAAAGAAAAATAAAAATACTTTCAATCACTGGATTGGTATTATATACTACCAGTACTCTTCTAATGTTAATAGTAACCCATACAAACCAGTTTATAAAATTCCAAGCATGTGAGGTAGACCATCTTTTAAGAAAACAGTACCTCTTAAAACAATTATTTTATTTCATCCTTTGGTTGTTGCTAATGGCAACAGAAAGAATGCAGTGAAGTGTCATAATAATCCTCCATTAAATCCCTAGTGTTTAAATTTTAATGCTATAATTCAAGAGCTGACAAAAGCCCATTGAGTGCATCTATGGGGTGGAAAACAGGCGGGCCCATTTTCTCAGGGGGTGATGCTATAGCAACATGGAATGAATTTGGGGTCAGGGAACAAGCAGTCTCCATGCTTTGTTTGCATTTCCTGGCTAAAAGTGGAATCCAACATTATAAATTTTACCCAACTAAGTAGTTATTTTGAGCAGCAGGAAGATAGCTCCCTTTGTCCTGCTATTTATGTTGAAGAAAGAGAAGGTAGCAAAACCAGAACTGGAAGAAAGACGTGACGACAAATATATGATGAAATGACTCTCGAAATGACCACTTTAGAAATCCCTAGAGCCCTCCTATGCTTGACACCCAGCCCTTCTCTCCTGAACAAATGATGCTTAAGAACATGCAGAACTATTACAATTCCCAAAATGCCTTTTAAAAAGGGGACAAAGAAATCTGATCCACAGTCCCTGAATGTGATCCCCTTACAGTCATGCAAGACATGGCAAAGTAGGCCATTGTTGATTACGTCTAGCTCTCTATAATGATACTTTTGTTTTAGTGGATGGATTTTTTTCTACTAGAATAAACAAATACACCTGAAACACAATTGCCCATTGTGCAGCCAAAGGCAAAAACAAACAAAAAACCCTCTAATTCCCAGAAGTTTATACTGCCAACTTTTCTATCCCTAGGCATTTGTGTTTTCACTTTTGGTTTTAGCGTTGAACCTCAGGATAATTTAGTCAGTGTACAATACGTAAAATGCTACGTTTGGGGTGGTTATCCAATAAGGTGTATTTAGTTACGGACTTCATTTCTATGCCTCACAATATAAAAAATGAAGAATGTTAGGTTTTCAAGTTCTAAGCCATAGACAAACACATCTGTAAACCATGTAGCTCAAAGTCATTCCTTCTTTTCATCTTTTTCCCTGCTCTTACTGTCTCATCTCAACAATTAAAAATCCTTACCCCTTGCAACCTCTCATGACCTCTAGTACCTGCCTCTTGCAAATCATCCTAAATATAATGACACTATTAATTATCTTCCTAAAACAATAACAAAATTTCTCTCCTATTCAAAGATCTTCGATGCCTATAAAATTAAATTCATACTCTTACAGTTTAACTCTGCTATTATAAGTAAGCCAAACTGTGTTAACTTGTTCCATTAATATATCTTGCTTATACTTGTCTCATAGTATATTTAGTTAATGGACCTTGCCTAGAAGTTTTCCTATCATTACTCTGTTCATTCTTCAAGCTCACCTTTTCTAGGAAGTCTTCCAGAATCACTTTATTTAGAAAAGATCTCTCTCTCTCTCTCTCTCTCTCTCTCTCTCTCTCTCTCTCTCTCTCTCTCTTTCTTTCTTTCTCTCCCTCTCTCCCTCTCTCTCTTCCTCTCTTCTTAAGCTCACAAGGCAGGTATAGAATTGTCTTGGGAACTTACTTCTTTTAATAAACTATTTTCTCCTGAAGACAGGGACTCTATTTTTAATTATTTTTCTTTCACTCATTTCACACTTGGAAAGAAATGTTTTTTGAAGAAAATATTCTCTAAGCCACATTGCTTGCTTGGTTTTGCTTAATAGGTACACCAAGTATAATATTATCTACAAAAAGAAGCTAAGGAATAAAAAAATATTAATATGTATTATGATCAGGAGTAAGTACTTTAAGTGCGAGAATAATTTAGCATAAAAAGAAAAATAAAAGATAGATTACTTTATTCTATGTGAATAAACAACCCCAGTATCTGAGTAGTTTACCATTATAATAATTAAATTTTTCTCATTACCCAT
Source organism: Rousettus aegyptiacus (assembly GCF_014176215.1). Classification (NCBI taxonomy): domain Eukaryota; kingdom Metazoa; phylum Chordata; class Mammalia; order Chiroptera; family Pteropodidae; genus Rousettus; species Rousettus aegyptiacus. Next base: position 160,960,963 of record NW_023416284.1, on the reverse strand, counting down.
CCAATGAGCACTGGCAAAGAGATTCTGTTCATCATAGTCACTAAGGGATCCAGGCTGAGGAAAGTGCCTTCTCTATACATGTTAATAAAATCACTGAGGCAGAGAAAGGGAACCTGGTGAACTACACCACACTGGCTTTGAGAATTTCCATCCAGAAGTGATACACATCTGCAAAATCAAAGCAAGTCACATGGCCAGCCTGACTTCCAGAGAATGAATAAGTGCAATCTTACATGTTTTCAGAAATGGAGACATTTTGAAATGTTTGGAGAATACCACTAGTGACTACTGCCCCATATTTTTTCCAGGAGTTAGAGAAAAACAAAAGCAATACATTTTTAAAAATTTCTTAAAAACAGAAAAATACTTAAAATTAGGAAGCTCCCTAACGATGATTGAAGATCTTTCAGTAAGGTTAGTAAACAGCTTCCCTCTGATGAATTTTAGATATTTTCCCCTTAAGACTAGAGACAAAAATGTTTGTTATCATTGTTATTGATCAATGTACACTGCAACTCATGGCCAAGTCTACAAGACATAAAAAAGAAAATGAAGTATAAAGTTGGAAGAGAAAAAGCTGCCATTTCTAAAGGTACGATATGAAGTGTTGAAACCGCCTACCTTTTAGAATTAATAATTATGAGCAAATTTACCATACATATTACTTTAAAAATGAAAAGCAGAACATTGGTGACCTGTAGAATAACAGGAAATGAACTAATATTTGTGTAATTGGAGTCTTAGAAAGACAAGAGAGTATAAACCAAAATTATTTGAGGAAATATTGGTTAGAAATTTTCAAAACATTATAAAAAATCCATCCATAAATTCAAGAATTTAAGCAACTGCCAAGCAGGGTTATTATATTATATTAAACTGCTGAAAGACAAAGTTAAATAGAACATAAAGGAGCAAGAGGAAAAATACACATTAAATGCAGGGGTCAGCGATAAGAAGGCTGCCCTCTAATCAGAAACTGAAAATCAGAAGACAATGGAACAATATTTTTAAACTTATTAAAGAAAAATATAAAATCTGTCACTCTAGTAAAATATTGATCAGCAGATATGGACAAGAAATGCTAGAGGAAGTTCTTTTGGCTAAAGGTAAATTATATCAGATGAAAATCTGATTATACAAGAAAAAAAAGATGAAATACAGTGATAAATTTTATGAAAATAAATTATACAAATTAGAAGGGATAAACTCCTTTTGAGAAAAACAAATCAAACTGACAAAAATGAAAGAAAAAATTGAATGGTCCTATTAAGTAAATAGGACTCACAATTAAAAAGTTAGTCAAAATACAAACTTTTGGTTGTAAAATAAGTCATGAGGATATACTGTACATGTATTACTGTTGCAAGTCATGTTCCCCAGAAAGTTAACTCCAAGTTGGAGCTTAGTATACAGAAAGCTTTGGGAGAATTGCTATCAAAACCAACACCTATGTGGGATGGGAAAGAAGCAGAATTAGGCTAAGGGAGAAGTAACAAGAACTAAGGCACACACAAGGGGAGCCCTAAAACTGGAATGGCCCTTTAGATATATATTGAGCTTGGGAAAGGGGACCAGGCCCTTACACCCCACATCAACTGGTCTTGCCCTCTGGAGGAGGAGTAATCTGACTAATGTGGTTCTCTTTAAGGGATGGCAAACCCTAGAGAAGACTGACAGCTGAGAGCTCTCAGCCAGCAACACATGCAGCAGTTAAGAGGATTAGTCCCTTCTTTCCTTCCTTCCTTCCTTCCTTCCTTCCTTCCTTCCTTCCTTCCTTCCCTCCCTCCCTCCCTCCCTCCCTCCCTCCTTCCTTCTTTCCTTCCTTCCTTCCTGGAAGGGGAGTCTGGACTGTGTAGAAGCACATCCAGTATTGCCCACTCTTGCATGGCTTGGATCCCCTGGCTTCATCTAAGCCCTGAAAGTCATTTCTGCAGGACTCTGGTGGGTCCCTTTTTGGGTAAACTTGGGTAAACTTGTTAGAGAAAAGTTAATGGGAAAAACTATAACTTTCACTGATGCAGGTGGGCTTGGAGCTCTCTTTAATTGTGGTGTCATCATCTTCTTCCTCCACAGTCTATCCTAGATTCTCTTCTCCCACAGCTAGCCCTGTACTGGTCTTGGTGGTTTAGCTGGTGGGGTGACCCAAAGTCATTTCTCTGATTGTTTAAACTCCATCAAGCTCTACTCAGACTGTGTCTACTATATTTGTCCATTTACCATCAAAATTGGGCAAAGAGGTACTAAGAGATAACCAAGTACCAAACACATTCCTCCCTGTCCCTAAAGTGTCATAATAGCCTTACTTCTGATGATCGTATCCACTGCCTCTATCACTGCGGTGCTCCCCTATCCTTGCCCGTTGGTCCCTTGGCATGAGAAGTATGAAGTGCACAGGCATAAATCATAGCATATATTTTGCTGGTGGGTGTTTCCTACATTAGGAACCAAGACCATTAAACACACAGAGATCAGAATTTTAGAAAAAGAAAGCATAAACACCCTATGGGTCATTTTACTTTCATTCTTGGTTCCTGGCATCATGAATCCTAACTTATGGGTCGCAGTGCCCTATGATGGTCATTTGTTTGGGTCTATTCTGCTTACTGGATCCCCTGTCCTTGAATGGTATCACTTTCGAGCTTATGCCTCATCTGTGGCATCTATAAGCTATTCTATTGCTCTTCAATGCCAGCTGCTTTTGGATCAGTGGATCTCACTATCGTGAGCCCATTGTTGCACCTCTTTTGATATAAAAAGACTTTTTTAGTCCAGGGTTTCCAAACAGCGGCATATTGACATTTGGGGCAAGATAATTCTTTGTTGTGGGGAGCTGTGTTAAGTACTTTCTTGGATTTTTAACAGCAGCCCTGAACTCTAGCCACTAGATGTCAGTAGCATCCTCCTAGTTGGACAATCAAATTTGTCTCCTGACATTGCCATATGCCCCATGGAGGGGAAATTGCCCCTGGTAAAGAACTATGCCCTGAGTCTGATGTTATGTGGGATCTTTATGGGGTTGGATTAAACATCCTGTAATCCCTTGGATAATGGTGCTGTCCGAGGTTCTTCTGATGAGAAAGGCAAATCCAGACCTAGAACAGGTATAGATTCATAAACTGTTAATCCAAAATAAATTGCTGCCTCTTCCAGGGTGGAAGGAGTCTAATACATTCAACTTGCCACCAGGTGGCTGGCTGGCTTCTTGAAGGGATAGGGCTATATTTGAAGGTTAGCACTGGCCTCTCTTGCCAACTGTTGGTCATTCAGCAGTAGCATAAGTTACACCAGCCTTAGTAAATGAGAGCTCATATGGCTGGGACCATGCATAGCCTCCATCCCTGACAGCAGGGTTACTCTGTTCATTGTGCCTAGTGTTCAAGCACTGGGGTCTCTGATGACAGAGAGATGGCTGGTAGACCAGCTGACATTTTGTCTACTATGATTACTTGCTAGTTTAATGCCTACTCCAGGGCAGATGTTCTCTGGTAGCTATTAATATGCAATACAAAGATCTTCACACTTTGTGCTCACTCTCCTTAGTCCAAGTACATAACATGACTATAGACCTTCTTGTTCCTGATCTTCCCATCTTTCTCCTTCCTAGTTATTCGCCACCCATGAATTTGCATAGACTTAAATCTTGAGCCATTCTCTTTCAACAAAAGAAGATGGTCAGTTGTGCCACCTGGAGCTCTGCTTATTGGAAAGATTTTCCCCCACCACTGTGTCTCAAGGCCAGTATGGAGAGTAGATGTAGTGAAGCCTCAATCCATTTTCAGCTTGCACACATATACCGAGCTGATGGTTCATAAATAGGCTTTGTTCTTTTCCTCCTCTGACAGCTGTTATAAGGCATCCACTATACAGCATAAGTAAAAGTTGTTAAGAGGTCTTGCTTGGTACCACCAAGCAAAAAATGGAAGTTTGGGCCTCAAGATTGTGCTGCTTAATTGTGTCTTTTGGTGCTGCTTGTGCCTGATCTTGGATACACCATTTTCGTCTTAAGACTTGGTGGATCTGGTAAAGTGTATAATTTGACCTCTTTGGTTCCTATTTCCTTATTTCTAAAATGAGAAGCTAAATAAAATAAACCATAACTTCTCTTCTAATTCTAGAATTTTACAAGAAGAAGCATAATTTTGTATTTCGAATGATGATAGAATGTTGGCAGCTGTAACAACTGTGGGTCCATTACATAGTCTTATCTATGAAAACCGCAAATGCCACTTTTTATGACCATCCTGACCAATTAAATCATTACTATGAGAAAACCAATGTTGCCAAAGCCAATAAAAATCTCCTGTGCCCACAATGGCAACATTGTTTCAAGCGTTCAACAGTTTCTTGTGCCAACTTGCACGATCATCTACGCACTGAATTTATATTAAATGGTATATTTAGAATTACGGAATACAATATTTCCATTGAAGAAACCTTAAAAATGAACTATCCAAGCTCACTAGCCACATCTAGCCTAATCTGTCAGAGGAAAAAGTCAGGCGCATTGGCCCTGCTTGGACCCTGGTGGTCCTGAATACTTCAGTGCACGTTAGTCAGGTCTGCAAGGAAAGAGAAGACTCAAGAATGGATTTGCTAAACAATCAGTGAGAGACAATAAGCTAAGTCAGAGATATTTGAGTTGGGGGACTGTAAGGCATGAGGATTTCTGCTTAATTTATTTGCAATGGGAAAACTATTTTAAAATTAATTAAATGTACTATAAGAAAATATTGTAATTAAGCAGATTGTATTAGAGTTCTCGGAGAAATAGAAACAATAGGATTTATATGTATATGAAAAACAGAAAGAGATTTATTTTTTTTAATGGATCATGTGATTATAGAGGCTGTCAAGTCCAAATATGTAAGGTGGGCCGGTAGGCTCTAGATCCACAACCTATTTTGCAGTTCAAGTCCAAGAGCCATCTGCTGCAGAATTCCCTCTTGCTTGGGGGAGCTGTCTTTTGTTATAGTCAAGCCTTATGCTGATTGGATGAGGCCCGTCCACGTTATGAAGGACAGTCTGCTTTACTCAAGTCCACTGATTTAAATGTTAATCTCATCTAAAAACACCCTCATGGAAACATGGAAAATAATGTTTGATCACATACTTGGGCACTGTGGCCTAGCCAAGTTGACACATAAAATTAATCATCATACAGATTATAAAATAAATTAGCTTTAGAAGTGTTTTCAAAACAAATTTTTTTCAAGCCACATTATAATTAGATACTGCAGTGTGTATCATTTAGGCAATTTTTGGAAGGTTGGCTAACATTTCGAAAGCCTTAAGTGACAGCAAATTAATGAAGGACTGCAAAAGCACAGTGATAGTTATTTCATTTCCTGATTTTAAAAGATATAACTCCCGTTGCTGAAAATTGGCCTGTGAATACATTTTTTTAATATTTGAACTTGTGCAATAAAGTTTGCTCACCACTAACTCAGTATATTTCTCACTTTTTTTTAAGGTGAGAAAACTGAGAAATCTATGATATGGTGAAGATTTTAATGTTAATCTTTGTAACACTGATTTTTTTTCTCTAAAGGTTTATTTAAATAAGGTGAAAAATGAACATATTGTTATTATTTAATTTATTTATTTAACCTAAGTATAGTGGGATCTTTTAATAGCACTGCTAATACAAGATGTGCATTATATATAGAAACTGTTCAACGTCCAGCCCAATGCCAATACATGCATTACTCATATTCACCTCTTTCTGTAACTTTTTAAAGACATTTAGAACATGATAAAGGTTTAGTTATCATTTTACTTGTTTTTGATATCTGATTAAAGAAAAAAACACAAGTGACAATATACACTTAAATATATTCTTAAAACTACTTAAAACTTCTTAAGTTGAGTGGTATTGAAGTTTTACCCACACATAACTGTCCTCAAAATTGTGCTGCTAACGAATATTAGCGATTGGAAAATTGCTGTAAAAATGATTTCAGCATGCTTATTTTCTGCAAAAATATGTAATTCTATGCACAATGTTCAAAATACTAGTTCTATTTCAGCAAACATGATTTACCTACCATATATGTCTTATTATTAACCTTAAAAAATTATAGATAAAAGCAGTACATGTTTGTTGAAACAATATTCAAATAGTAGAGGAGCATATGAAATAAAAGAGAAAACAGCAATTCCCTCGCCGTTAAAATCAGGAATTCATATTGATCTGCCTCTTCTTTCATACTTCCTTATATGCACTGTAAGCACTTTATATATTATTTTCTGATAAAAAACTAGAACCATACTATGCATACTATTTTGTGACGTGTTTTTTCCTGGTGAACGAAAGATGATGAATATTCATCCCCGTGTATACATTCAGATAATAATTTATTCTTTATAATAACTGTATAATATGCTACAGTAAAAATATAATATAATTTGTCTAATCATCCCACTATTGATTATTTCTAGGTATTCATTATCATAAATGGTGCTACAATATACATACTTGTCCATTCTTGCACACTTACATGATTGTTTCTTTAGACAGGATTTCTACAAAAGCCACAAATGAGTCAAAAGGTATGAAAATTTTATATTTTGTTATTTACTATTTAATTTTTCACCAAATAATCTATAGTAATACTCCTACCTACTGTGTATGAGAGTGCCTCTTTCTCTATTAGTGTTGAAAAAATATACATCTTTTAATATAGTTAGAATATAGAAAATATTGTTCCCAATTGAAACATTTTTCATGTTATATGACACCACAATACAATAGTAATTATTTTTAAAATCTAAAATTTAAATAATTAATTATAATAATTCTTTCCTGCTCTTTTATCATCCATGTTATTTTATTACTGTGTAGGATCAGTATGTACTCATCCCATTTTATCATATAAAATATGAGCCTGTAAAACTCATACTTCCTAATAATCTGAATCTATATTGCCTGTCTTTAAGATTGTCTTTTTGTATTTCACTGCGGCATTAAATTTAATGGCTGATTCCATACAACAGTCAACTAGTGAATCAAAAATCTCCCAATGCCAAGATAGCAGTAGGCTTATCATGGTAATCATGGAATCCACTAGAATTTTTTTTTTTAAATATAAAGCTTACCACATTACAGATAACTTCTGTAAGAAACTACTAGAAATTATTCATTAGATTCTTGTTACATTAGAAGTTCATTTACTAGAAATATAGCAATACTGCAAATGTTTTCAAATATAGTCAAAATATAACATTTACTATCAGGTGACATAATAGTAATAAACATGCTTTGTGAAAAAACTATACTACAATAATTTATATAATCAAAAATTATTCTGATTATATAATGATTGAATACAAATCCAGAATCTATCACTGCATCATCTCAGACTGCTAATGACTTTTACAAAAGGCACTGAAAGAATTTCTCTAATACAGGATGGGAGAAGTAACTGACAGCAAGAAATTACATGACCTTAAATGGAAATTATCTCAACCCTAAACACCTCCAGGTAACATAATTTTGACTCTGAAACTTGAAAATAAATAATTTTTAATGCCGTAAACCCTGATTTTGATGACTTTTGCTAGACATTTGAAGAAAATTAACCTTTAATTTTTGGATACACATTCATAGGCAGTTGTGAGGAATAATATAGAGGTCCCATGTCCTCTTAACCCAGTTTCTCCCCAATGGTAACATCTTGCAAAACTTCAGTACAGTATCACAACGAGAATATTGATAGGGACACATTAAAGACGCAGCACACCTCCATCACCACGAAGATCTCTCATAGCCCTTTTATAGCCACCTGGCTTCCCTCCTGTCCTATTTCTCCTCCCACCCATTCTTAACCCCCGACAAGTACTAATCTGTTCCCTATTTTTAGTTTTGTCATTTTGAGAATGTTATAAAAATGGAACCATATAGTATGTAATTTGAGGGGATTGGCATTTTTAATGCAACATAATTCTTTGGAGGTTCATTCAAATTGCTGTGTGTATCCATAGTTCATTTCTCATTATCGCGCATTTGTATCATACAAATATATCGGTATATTTAACCATTTATCCATTAGAGAGCATCTGGGTTCCCTTCCTGTTCTGGGAGTTTTGTGTTTTACATTTAGGTTTATGACCTATTTTGAGTTAATTTTTATGAAGAGTGGTAAGGTCTATGTCTAGATTCATTTTTTTTGCATGTGGATATGTAGTTGTTCCAGCACATTTGTTGAAAACACCATAAATGCTCCATTATATTGCCTTTATTCCTTTGTCAAAGATCAGCTGACTTATTTATGTGGGTCTATTTCCTCGCCCTCTATTATCTTCAATTGATCCATTTGTCTATTCTTTTGTTAATACCACACTGTCTTGATTACTGTATCTTTACGGTAAACCTTAAAGTTGAGTAGTGTCAACCCTCTGACTTGCTCTTCTCTTTCAGTACTGTGCTGGCTTTTCTGTTTTGTTTTGTTGTTTTGTTTTGTTTTGTTTTGTTTTGTTTTGTTTTTGCCTTTGCATATGAACTTTAGAATCACTTTGTTGATAGCCACAAAATAACTTGCAGAGATTTTAATTAGGATTGCACTGAATGTATTGATCAAGTTGGGAAAGACTGACATCTTGAAAATATTGAGTCTTCTTGTTTGTGAACATGGACTATCTCTCCATTTATTTAGTTATTTTTAAAAATTTCACTCATCAGAGCTTTGTCATTTTCCTCACATAGCTTTTGTATACCATTTGTTAACTTATTACCTAAGTATTTCACTTTTGGGGTTATTATGATCTGTATGGATCTTATTTCCTTTTCTTGCCATATTGCATTGACTAGAACTTCCAATGCTATTTGAATAGAACAGTGAGACTGGAAATCCTTGGCTTGTTCCTGATCTTAAGTGGAAGTATTCAGTCTTTCATCATTAAATATATCTTTGCTGTAAGGTTTTTTTGGTTTTGTTTTTTTGTAGATGCTCTTTAACAAGCTGAGGAGACTCTTCAGTTCCTAATTTTCTGAAAATTTTTATCACAAATGGCTATTGAATTTTTGTCAAATGTATTTTCTGTATCAATCAATACAATCATGTGATTGTTTTATTTAGCCCGTTAATATGACAAGTTACATTACTGATTCTTAAATAGTAAACTAACCTTACATCCCTGAAATAAACCCCGCTTTGTCACATGTAATTCTTTATATATGTTACTGAATTCTATTAGGTTATATTTTGTTAAGAATTTTTACTTTTATATTCCTGAATGTTATTAGTCTGTACTTTTTCTTTTTGTACTATTTTTGTCTTGCTTTGTTATCAGGTTAAAAATAGCTTTATTAGTCTAATTGGTAAATTTTTTCTCCTAGTCTGTTTTATTGAAAATATTGAAATTAGTATTAACTGTTCATTAAATATTCATATAATTAGTTTTAAAATTATAAATGTAAATTTTAAATAACTTTAGGCTTATTCCAATTCTAATTATCTATTACATATTGGGTGAGTTTTGGTAGCTTGTGCTTTTTGAAGATACGGTTCATTAATTCTAAGCTAACAAATGTAGGTGTGTAGATTACTGATTTGTCATTTCCTCCTTTCTAACATAAACACGTAGTGTTATAAATTTCCCCCTCAGAGTTGCATCAGGTATGTGCCACAAATTTTAACATTTTATATTTTAATTTTTACTCAATTCAATGTATTTTTTATTTGCCTTGAGACTTCCTCTTTGACCCATGGTTTCAAATGTGTTCTTTAGTTTCCAAGTGGTTGGAGGTTTTCCTGTTATCTTTTTGCTATTTGTATCTAGTTTGATTCCAGTGTGGTCAGACACCACACTTTGTATAATTTCAATTATTTTAAATTTGTTGTAGTTTGTTTTATTTCCCAGAATATAACCTATTTTGGTGCACATTCCATGTGTCTCCAGGAAAATGTGTATTCTGCTGTTGATAGTAGTGTATGCTATAAATGTCAATTCAAGCCTGTGGGTTGATGATGCTGCTGAGTTCTAATACCCTTGCTGATTTTCTGTCTAGTTGTTCCATCAATTGCTGAGAGAGAGGTGCTGAAATCTTTAACTATAGCTGTGGACTAATTTCTCTCTCTATTCAGCTCTACTGGTTTTTGCTTCATGTGTTCCACATGTTTGTTGCCCTATTTTTTGATGCATACACATTTAGGATTGCTATGTCTTCCTGGTAGATTAAACTTTTAACATTATGCAATGTCCCTCTATGTCTCTCGTAATTTTATTTGCTTCAGTTTATCTTCCTCTGATATCACTCTGGCAGGTGGAGTGTGGGCATCACCTTATTACTATTAGATGTGAGTTTGTGGTTTCCCTCTCAGCATCTGTTGACTGGCAAAAAGAGATAGGGCTCCTCATTCTTGCTTGGTGCGGGAGAAAAATTCAGGATCCCCACGAGGTATCCTCTGATACCACCCTGGCTGGTAGACACAATAGTGAATCCTACTGCTTCCCATGTGACACCACAGGGCTAGGGATGAACACTTTACTGCTGGCTGGTATTAAAAGTTTTGACACTCCACTAGGCTTCCTCTGACAACATCCTGGTGTTAGAGGGCACTCCTTATAGCCTGGTGAGAGTGGAAGTCTAGACTTCTCTGTCAGCCTTTGCTGGTACAGGTGGGAGTGAGACCAGGCAGAGTTTTCCTGTGATATTTAGCTGAAATAGAGCAGTTACTGTCTAAAATTGTCTGCCTTGCTCGACTGCTCCATTCTTGGTCCTTTAGCTAAGAAGAACAGACTTTTGTTGGAGCTTTTTTGGTCTATACACATTTGTGCTTCTGGGTTGACAGTTTCTTTAGCTCCAAGTCTGGGATTTATGAGGGAAAAGAAAATACAGAGAACTTATTACTTTGTTATTTCTTGGGTCCTGAGGTCTTCAATCAGTCTACCTTCTTCTCTCACCTTTCACAGTCTTCTTATGCTTGTTTTGCATACAATGATTAAGATTTTCTTTTGTCCACAGTAGAAGGAATAAGAAAAAGCATATCTACTCTTTATTTTCTCAAGTGGGAGTCTCCTCTTACTAACACTTTTTATTTTAAAGAGATCAGCTCCACTAACTTCATTTCTTGAATATAAAATTATATATATACACATACACACACACACGCAGGTGTATATATAATTATATATATATATATTTGAATAAAAAGGATGTAAATTGTCTTAATTGCAATCAAGTTTAGTCTGTTGTCTATGGAAGAATTCTAGTGGGTCAGTGATGCATAGCCCTAGACCAGCTCTCTACCCCCATACATATATATCATAATAATATGGCAAATTCAGCCAATATATGAGATGCACATTATCATTTAACTCTTTAGGATTTTCAGGAGAAAATAAAAGAAAACCAGAACATATTTCATTTGTGAAATTTATAAAGGACTGAATGGTGGATGGGTGGGAGAGAACCAGCACTTAATACCAACCACAATAACAGCCTTTAGGAAGGGCTTTGTGCCCCAAAAGTCCTCTAGCTTGTTCACCTGGGAAACATGAAAGTTCCATTTTGGGGTGACAATACTTTAAAATACATATATTGAATACTTTTATATAAACTTAGACCAATTTTAATAGTAAGAATATGTCTTCATTCAATATCAGAAAGCAACCCTGAGCACAAGAAGAAACAAACTAAAAATCCTAAACTATTTCCACATCTTTTTCATTTAAAAATATTTCCTAATTCTATAATTGTTCTATTATAGCAGAATACAGAGTTTTAAGAAATATATCTGGGAGAATACTTGAAATTGAAAGAATTCCATTTGTTTTTAAATTTTGAAAGAGCAGTTACCATTTGTTAAAAGAAAAAAAAATAGCTTGATTCTTCAAGATATCTAAATGACTTTGTAACAAGCTGCAAAACTGAAACAATTCTGACAAATAAATCATTGTTTGATTTGATTCTGAGTCTCAATCGTTAAATTGAACTGGGCCTGTATATTCAATATTGTGCTTTGAAATGACAATGTGGCCCTGATAAAAGGGAGAGATGTAGGAAAGAAAGTAGAGACTAAGGAGGGAGAGAACAAAAGGAAAGTGGCAGAAAGGCAGAAGGGAAGGGAAAGGAAGGGAAGGGAAAGGAAGGAAAGAGAAGGGAAGGGAAAAGAGGGGAGGGAGGGGTCAAATATTTCAAATTAGAAGCTTGTAGGGAAAGGCCATTATTTTACTTTGGAGATGTATGCTTCCTAATGGATTAAGTTGTAAGCCCATAACCTAAGCTAGATCAATCAGTTAATTATATATAATAGAATTATGAAAAACTTTAATTAGATACAGTAAAGCAACGATATTTTTTCACCTAAAATTTTGTTCATTGGCCTCATTCGACAGATATTTATGGTCTATAATCATCTTGAAAAAACTCATATGAACCTCTAGACTGAGCAATGTCCATGGCCTTTCAAAGTTCCCACTGCCATTCACCTGAAAATGCCCACATTTTCCTATGACGACTAAAATTATAGTTTCATATAGATTCCAATATCCATAAGGATGTTTATTGCTTAAAAAATTTAGTTTATCCTTGAAAAAAATTCAACCAGAGTGGTCAAGACAAATGTCCTCTTAAAACATGTCTGCCTTAAATGGCACAGGATGGAATTCCACAGACAAACCACTGTCAGAACTCTCCACTGGATCATTTAAACAGGTAGGCTGTTCATGAGACTTGTGTATAATTTGCACTATGTTGCAGGGGAATGTTTGTGGTCTCCTGTATACTATTTTATAATATGTTTCAAAAAACTTCCAAGAAATTATATCTACAGAAGTTGTTACTTGAAGGTACCAGAAGGCATTAGCCTTTGATTAGAGGGAAAAATATTTCTTTTGAAAGAGAGTAAGGAATAGAAAAATATGCAACTTCTAATGGATTGAAGGCACATTCTACAGTTTAGAACCAGAGTTTATATTACAATTAAAAATTCTGGACATTTCATGGTTTTATTTTAGAAATAAGTAGACTGAAATTGGTGTTGTAAAAAGTTGGATTGGAAGAAAATATACTCAGTTATCTGGTAAATAATTTCACATAAGGTATTTGCTATGATGAATTAATGCCCACCACAGCCTGAGGATTTAAAGCAACATACAACAGTTAGAGAAAAGTGCCTCTGCATGAAAACACTTAACACACAGAAACTCATAAAAGCAATGGTTCCAAACCCAACTTTGGTTTCATTGTCCTGTCAGTACCACATCAAGCAGAGCAATCACCTAATCCCTGCTAGATCCAGCCATTTTTGAATTATCAAGGCAAATGTTTCCAATCTGAAATATCACTTCAAAGAGAAATATGTGACTTGTAACATCTATCAATACAAATACATTTCTAAAAAGCTATCCAGTTCTCAATATAACATAATGGGAAGAGAAAAGAAATAAATTTGCTAAGAATCATAAGAATAAGGCATGAAATGAAATACAATCTCCAGATAATAATATTTTTTTTGGACCATAAAAATTCCAGCATGAAGCCCTCATTACTAGATGATAAAAAATAGTATCAGAACTCAGATCCCTGAAAACTTGTTCTGCTTAATACACTGTCCCTTCAAACTAAATTTACAAATCAATAATACAGAAATACAGCCATAAAAATGCCCAGTTTAGAAAAGTGGCAAAGTTTTATTAAAAATACCATAGTCTCTAACCAAAAAAGATAATGACTATTAACAGTTTGTTGGTATGTTTTCCTGATTTACTTTTCTATTCTAGCCTTAAATGAAATCATAGTTGTACTAATGTAGCATCTATAATTTTAGAACCTTCTTTTCCACTTAATTTTATAATAAACACACACCACAGTTTCAAAACTTTTGTAAATATGCCTGGGTGGTGTTTCATTGAATTGGATGTTCCATAGTTTAGAAACTGGTTTCTATTTTTAGTCTAATTTTTAGTGAAGTCCCTCCAGGCTTAAATATTTTGCACTGTTGCCGGAAAATAAAATCATTTTGCCTTGCATCTCTTGTGACATTAGGAGTGCAGTGTTAATTCTAGTTAAACTCAATCTTTCTTGAGAAGAACCTTGAGAAGAAAACCTCAATAGCAAAGTGTGAACAAGTAAAAGAATTTCCAATAATGGGAAAAGCGTAAGTCCTATGATGCTGCAATTCTCAGAGCCAAGGAATAAGCCTTGGATATTTTGGGATTGGTTTGTCCAAATATCGGATTTGAGGAAGTCTTCAGGTTCACATTTTTCCTGGATTAGCCTGTCTTTGACTCTTTATCCTTATATAGAAATGGCTGGATTGGTTACATTTTAAAAAGAAATGGAGAAAAGATTTTTCAGGCCAAATCAAATTTTATGTTTCTCCTAAATTATTTTCAGATGCAAGAAAAAGCAAACCACACAGAAGAACTGCACACTGCAATGAAGTTGGAATGCAAGTCTTCATCAGAAGGGAGGGAACAAATTTTGGATAATTCAACCACAAAATATGTGAACCACAAACAAGTGTAAATAACAGGTAGACACAACACATACACGTACACACATACACACACACACACACACACACACACACAGGTCTGCCCTTTCCTGAGGAATTTTCATTAATGTAGTTTTTTTAAAAAAGCTTATTAACAGTCCAGTAAAAGTATATAAAAATTTCATGTCTCTTTCCATGTTTAAATGCTTGGCTTTACAAATATTGTGAATAGTTGGAAAAAAAACAAACAAAAAAGCCAAAAAAGTATAAAAAATAAAACCCATGGAAGTAAGTTTTTAATGATCAGGCCATACATAGCCAATTACAGTTGAAAATGAATTACTATTCTTCAAATCTTCCTCTAGGACCCAGTCCCAAAATTGTTCCCTAAAATATAGGCATTTTTAGAATGAATTGCTTTTTTCTCCTTTATCATATAGATTCATTTATGTAGAGGACAGAAAATGTCTACTGAATAAAGCAAATTTAAGGATAAAGACACCTAATTAGGTTATCTTTCTCTTGGATGCAAACAACTCAAAGCACAGTGCTTTAATATTAAATTGTAGTCTCTCTGCCAGTTGTCATAATTTTTAAAAAATATCTAGTTATGCAAAAATTATAGATTTTAATATTTTGACTTTTTAATTTTCTCAGATAATTAGCATTTTCATTGGGCTATGCAATCTCTTTTAGACACCTTTATAGTAAAATGAGAAAGTTAACATGATTTCCAAATTCTTGGGGAACTAGTAATGCCTTATATTCCTTGAAATGGTCTGTAGTTTTCAGAGGCTATATGGTTAGATGATTGGCTCCATTCATTTCTACTTTATTCTTTCATTGCCTTTTATGTGTCAGGTACTGGGTTAGGTTTAAGGATTTTGACAGGCATAACATAGCACATATCTATGAAGAATGTTCATTTGTTTAGATGTAAACAGATTATTTAAAAGATAATTAAGGACTTTTTCTTTTTTTGAAAATATGGTGGGATAGTTGTCCAGAAAAACTCTTCCAGAAAATAATACCTACACGTACTGAATAAATTTTTGTAAAAGAATATATATCTTTTTTTTATTACTTGCTTTACCTAATAAGAAAGTCAAGAAAATCCTGAAGGGCAGGTGGCAAGAAGATGTGACTAGAAAGAAGTAGACAAGTTCCAAAGTCGCCATTTGCCCTGAGGGTGTCTGCCACACCTTGTGAGCCAGAGCTGCGTGGGCAGAGCAGAGACAAAGCCTGGAATCTGTTTAAGAAGAGATAGAAGAGCAAAGAGACAACATTAAACCAAAGCCCCCAAAAGGTGACATCTTAGTAGATGAACTAGGAAAGAACATTCTCACAAGAAGATTAAAGCCAATACAAGCAGCTATAGATGACAATCACCAAAATTCAAACTCAAAATATTGCAGATTTTGGAAAGACACATACAGACCGTGAAATAAATATCAGTCACAGGTTTAAAGAAAAGCAAGACAATATCAAGATTATGAAGATGGGCAAGAGATTTTTCAAAAATCACTAGATAGCTTTTAAAAAATGAACCAAATGATAAATTTGGAGATAAAGGAATTACCTAGAATATAGTAGAAGGACAAAGAGATTAAACATATGAAAGATAGTTAAGCAAAACAGAAGGTAGAGAAGGTAACTGAAGTTTCAGAAAGAGGGTGGGAAGGAGAGAGAGAGAGAGAAAGGCAGAGACAGAGACAGAGACAGAGACAGAAAAATTGAGAATAGGAAAAAAAAAAAAAAGCCCTCCTAGACACACTGCAATGAAACAGCGTAACATCAAAGACAAAAAGAATATCTTAAAAGAGAGACAAGATAAAATAACTTCAAACAAATGAAAATTAAACTGAAGCAGATGTCTCAACAACAACATTGAAATCCAGGATAATATTTTCAAAACTCTGAAGGAAAATAAATGTGAACCTACAATTTTAGAGTCAGTAAAACTATCTTTTGAGAAGGAAGATGAGATAAAAACAACTTTGTGTTCCCTGGGTGGGGGGGACATTTAAAGTATAGAATACTGAAATTTGAGACATAATCCAAATTATAAAAATAATCTTTTACTTTAGTTTCTGTTCTATAATTTACAACAAATGTTCCCATTTTTTCCTCATTAGAGCCATATTAATGTGGTAATGCTGCTGCCCCAAATAAGTTTTTTTCCAAAATTGGAAAAACAAGTTTTATTAATTAACTTTTAAAATGACAAAAATAATATGTAATTAATCCAGCTGACTTGGAAAACATGGGGAAGTATACACAGGGGGAAGAAATCAAAATCACTCAATATCTCATTTCTCAAAGGTAAACCACTGTTATAATTTCATTCCAAAATCTTCCTATAATTTTCCATACATATGTCTTTTTATAGTGTACTTTTCCCTTAAACATATATCATAATCATATTATTATTCCAATCATTTTTTCCTATTATAATTTTTTTTATGTGTAGGTAGCCTTTCATTCTATGAATGTTGCTTAATCATTAAATCACTACTTAGCTACTATGATAGTCTGGATTATTGTACTCTCCCCCCTCCCCCCACACACACTGTACATGATTTTTTAATTCTATTCATGTTGAGTTCCAATAAGGCCATGGAATTTATTTTGGCCAATGAGAGTTAATACATTTTATAGAAGATGAGATGTTAATTTGCTTGCCCAAATTAGTTCTGCTCTAATGTTTTGATGACTCACCACAGGTAGCTGCTGTCCTTTCAGCTTGGGCCTCCAAATAAGCACACATGGAATGAATCTGAACTTATACTGGGCCTTGGAGCAAAGTCCCACCATGTCCCAGTCAAGCCTAGTCTAAATCAGCCACCTCAATGATTTGCAGATACATAGGCATTAGCTTAAATGCTTGCTGTTGCAAATCACTGTGTTTGGAGATGATTTGTTACATGCATTCTTGTGACAATAGATGATAAATACAATCAGAATCAGACACTGAAGTCATTTTCCAGTTTTGCTATTACAAATAGTGCTTGATTAAACATGTCACTAGAGCTTTTAAAGAAAGTATCTTATTCTCTTTTTACAGGGGAAGAATCTGAGGTGTGGTTTAAGTATGTCACCCAATGGCACACAGCTATTAAGTGGTAAAACCATAATTTGAATCTGGGTCTGTCTGATGCCAAAGCTCATGTTCTTCATAACATACTAAATTGCCTGTCACTGAAATGTGTTTTCTCTTTTGGGTAAATATATATGAAAGTAAGCTTGGTGTTTTATAATAGCACAGAATAGCTTTGACTGGCAATGTGAGTATTAACTGCTTTTGTGTCTCATTTTTATTTAAAATCAAATATTGCACTGAATTTCTGTTATATGAAACACTAAACTCTTTATATCTATTATTTGAAGAAACTTTAGCTTGATACAATATTTTTCCTTAAAGCAAACATAAAATCAGACCATAATGTGTAACAGAAATTGTAGGTTCAATATGAGAATGAACACCTTGCTAAAACTTTCATTTCTTGGTTCCCTTTTAAAAATAGGCATGTTTTTCATAAACTGACATCACTGTCAGTTTATTCACACTTTCACAAATATATATATATAGTGATATAATACTTGAAAGAGTCTGTAGTACTTTCATACTTTTTATTAGAGTCAGTAATGTTCACATTATTCATGTGAGACAGCGTCATAAGGGAGTAACATACACCCTGGGAACTAAAAGTCACAGAAATTAGTACCTGTCAGAGAAACCCCATGTCCTGCTTATGTTTGATAAGTTAAACATGTTTGATTTTGGAATGGTCTTGTTATATAAAATTTCCCAGGAAAGAGAGACCAGAGGAAGAGGCTGACAATTCTATCATTACATTAGTAGTTTATTAAGGGAACTTACATAGGAAGCACATGCCTGGTTGGAGAAAGATGATACTGGCATGCTCTGTACCAGGGGGCAGGAGCTATGGGGTTATATAGGACAGGGGAGGATGAATAGGGGTACTGGGAGATGATCCACCCCAAATAAGGAGAAAATAGATACTATGCTTGCCCACCTATTATGTGTGACAGGGGCGGGACAACAGCCAGTTCCAGGAACCAGCATGCTATGAGGCATAGGAGAGGATTCTATCAGATAGTCTCAGGGGACTTAAGGGACACAATCTCTGTTCTGCCCTGGGTCTAGTGATGGATCTGACAGTGCTCATCATTGAATAGCATTTCCTCCACAGGTCTATTCAGAACTAAGGGTATGCCATAAATCAACAGAATACATTCATTTCTCTATGTTCAGCAGAACTCGACATCATGTAGCTCAAAATAAAAGGAATTTAGTTGGAATCATTTCATAAGCCAAAAAGCACTATTCTTATGAGCTCTGTACAGAAGATACAAATCTTCTTGATGGTGAGGTCTACGTATATTATTGTCAAAGGGAGGGATTATGGCACTGGAGATCAATTTGCAAATACAACCATTTCTCTACATGACCCTTACATTACCTGACTCTATATATATACATACAGTATTTTGATTAGTTGTGTTCTGTCTCACAAAGAGAGGCCAACTTAACTAATTGAAAAATACAAATCAGCTTTGTCTTTCACAGGCAAAATAACCTTCAATAAAAACAGCTCACTTTCAAAACATATTTAAGTGCACACCCCATATCTTTGAGCATGACGATGACGCAAGATGGAATGAATAGCAAAATGAGAGAAGTGAAAACAAAGTTCTGAAAGCTAGCAAGGATGGAGTCATTGTCAAGTTGGATCTTTCAGATAAACTTAATTATATCTTTTTCAATAGTAGTAAAGTACAGAGAAGTAGTGATACTGGGTTGGGGCAGCACTGGAAATTCTGAATAAAGGTATGATGTTAGGTGATAAATCCAGTTTAGATAACATCCAGAATCCCAAGAGAATTATGAGTTAATACAGGGAAGGTAGGTTTTGTGTCCATGATGGATGATTTTATACATATATGTGTGTGATTATATGCATGTGTGTATATATACATCTATATTTATATATCTACTGACCCGAAAGTGTATCTTTCCATATAATGCTTAAAACATAATCATGAAGGCTTATGCTTATGCAATAAGAATTTTCTGAATTTATTTTCTTTTTCCAGAGCAAAGTTATGCTTTGCCTCATACATGCCAATGCTATGACAGTGCATTAATTGGCACCAGCGAAATGGGACATCAGTATCTTTGCCTTCAGGCTCCTCACACAAACATTCTCCATTAAAGAGTTCACTTCATGATTATCTCCTGCCATATTAACCTTATTTGCTCTAATATATTCGGAACATGTGGGGCCAATGTGGGGTTTGCAGACATATCCAACTCCTCCCCGAGAAAGCTCAGGTTGAAGGGTGTAAGCCTGAGTCATGATCAACTATTTCTCAAGCCCTAGGAACTGCTTAAAAATCATAATTTACTCACTGAGCATCCAAGACCATAGATGTCTGTGGCATTTCCCTTCACCCCAGGGATTCTCAGATCTTCTTGGTCCACAAATTGTTTGTCCATAAAATGATGTCATAATGAAAGCATTGATGAAGCACTGTCAGCTGATGTTCACAAAGACAGAATAAAATCACAGTACTGTCAAACGCCTCTCTGCGTTCCCAGAATCATATTTGGATAGTGTCTATTAGCCAGATGTGAATTTAAATCCATTGTAGTCAGCTAACTTTGGGATGACTCTACTCCCACATTGCTGACCATAATTATTTCCTGCTGTAGGAATACTACTCACTGCATGTGAATTTTCTTTGATTTTTCTGTATTGGCTGCTGTGTCAGGTTATGAAATAGTATTTTTTTTTCCAAAGTATGAAATCTACAAGATCGATATCAACATAAGGTATTAATCAACATTCCCCCAAACCTTTGCTCTTCTAACATTTATCTAGAGAGAGACTTCTTTTTCAGTGTTTATAAAATGGTATTTAAGGTCTCAGTTATCAGCCAAAGAAGCTCATTCCCATGGACAATCTAATTTAGCTAAAACCACATGACTAACCACATCCTACTTCATTTAGCACATAAGTGGAGGGCAAGAAAGCATCCACTCCAAGCAACAATAAGCACATGGTGCTCTCCCAAAGTCCTCCCTTCTTTTCTGAATATGCCCCATTCCCCTTTACTCAACCATCAAGCAGTACGAGGGTGTATAACAGAGTTTTTTTCTTCAGCAGTCTTGGTGGCTCAAGAAGAACACTTTTTTCTTGTCAATAAATTTACATTAAGTATGGTAAACTGTCTTTTGAAACTTTAGAGTTTTACCTAAAGAATCATTAAAATTTCACTTCAGTGAAGAAATTTGATACATCTTTCATTACATATCTAGGTCAAAGTGAAACATGATGCTGTCTACATTTTTGATGGCCAGTGGCTAAATAAGCCATTTCAGGCTAAAGCTGAATTCTTCTGTGCTATTTCATACTCCAAAACAGTAGCTCATAAACTTCTCAGGGACACACTGAGCAACAACAATTACACGCTCAATATACTCTCATGGGCATATGTGGACTTTCACATAATCCACAAACTTTCTTTTGTCAAGTGCTTTGGTGATTTAGAATCTCCATAGTTGTTAATGGTCTATCAGTAGTAGTCTCTCTCACTTGGTTGTCAGAAGCTGCTGGTGATGCGCAACTTCTGGGCAGCTTGTCAGAATGCAAGTGAGCGAGAGAGGTACTACCATGAAAATAAATTTTAAAGCATTCTAATTTATATTATAAAAATTAACTCATTCACCTACTCAGTATTCTAAGACTTTTTTGAACCAAACTATGTTATGGCAGTTGATTCACACAAGTCAGTGCCAGGACAGGAAGTTGAAAAGTGCAGTTCTGAAAGAGGTCACTGACCTGTTCTGGGGCAGTGTGTGGACTCAGGTGTTGTTGTTGTGGGCTAGCAGTTGGAATTCTGGTTGCTAAGAGGTTCGGGCACTGTTGTAAAAGTATTGGTCTCATGGCCACACTGCACTGTCTCCAAGAAAATCTTTGTGTGGGATGGAAAAGAAGTCAAGAGATGCAAGAGATATAATAGAATCCCACTCAAGTCCGAGAATGATGTAATATAGTTACGAGTTTGTTCGAAACAGCAAAGACTGAGGGCAACTGGAATAGTGATTCAGCTTGTTGTAAAAAGTACCATACAGGGCTTCTTGGCTAGTTTCTCTTAAGCCTGACATCACAACTGTTGGTGGGAGATCTATTAGTTGTAGAAATAAATAGGTCATCAACGAGGAAGGTAAGAAATGGCGATGGTCCTATGTGCTTTGGGTGTCTGGAGATTCTTTCGGCCTGAACTTAATTTTGGCTTGTGATATTTTATTTGTGAGATTTTATGGCTTAAGCATGAAGAATGGTGAAGGTGGGTGGAAGAGGGAAAGAAATGTGGGTAAAGAGAGAGACAAAGAAGCCAACTGAAAGAGGGATAGAGAAGAGAAAAAAAGAACTTGGGAGGTGGAGAAAAAAGTTACCAGTTATCGTAAATGTTTCCTAAATGCTTGAATGGCAGACTCATGTTGAATACTCATAGAGTCTTCTGAAATAGATGTTTTGTTTAGATGAGGAAACTCAGAAGAACCATCTGGCCCAAAGCCACCAGCTTCTAAGTGGGAACACAAACCTGATTTCTCTGCTGCAGGAGTCCTGTGTTCCTGACCTAGGCACCCCAAGTCCTTG
This sequence comes from Rousettus aegyptiacus, assembly GCF_014176215.1. Taxonomy (NCBI): domain Eukaryota; kingdom Metazoa; phylum Chordata; class Mammalia; order Chiroptera; family Pteropodidae; genus Rousettus; species Rousettus aegyptiacus. The sequence continues at coordinate 160,938,837 of NW_023416284.1, read as the reverse complement.
GCTTCCTGGGCCTTTAGAAGGTTTATCCTCTGAGGATAGAGTGTGTGTAGATGAGTGAGGGAGAGCTGTTGTTTAAATAGGACCCCTTGACTCTGGAGAGATCAGGGGTGTGAGGTTCAGAGGAGAGAAAGCTGGGGACTGACTCTAGCCTGCTTTATGGAGAAGGGAAAGAAATGATGGTGATTGTGTTTCTGTTCACTTTCTTCCAGGTTGCCCTGAAAGTTGACTAAGAAAGAAGATGGATTCAGGAAAACACTATGTAGGATAAAAGGATCTGCATTTGGCTGTACTTTCCTTGTGCCATGGCCCTTAGGAACCAAAGCAATTTAATATGGGAATGGAAGAGTACAGGCTTCTCACTCTTTGAGAATTCTTGATTTAATGGATCCATCTCATTTTTCAGGCACTTTGAATGATTTAGGTAAATATATATGTGTTCATTTGTATTCAGACTGCAATTGGGCTGCAGTAGCAGCACAACAGTGAAGCCCAAGTAGGAGCAATTCTTTGAAGACAACTTCTGAGGTAGAGGATTTCTCTCTCTCTCTCTCTCTCTCTCCCCCCACCCCCCGCCAATTTTCCTCCTCCGTGTTTTGCCCTTTCTCCTCCCCTTCCTGCTCTCTTTCCTCTCAGAGTCTAACCCTATACCCACTTCTCTCTCTCCCTTACCCCCATTTCTCTTTCTCAATAACTTCAGATCTAAAGATTCATTACATTTGTGATTTTTTAATGAATTAGTACCATTGTGGAATTAAATGATGTAAAGTGGACCTTTCAAGCTATTTCTTGCTCTGCTGCAGATTCCTGTGAAAGAGCTGATAAAAGAATATAAATGCATTGGACTCCAGTTCCTGTCATTCAATCATGTTAATAAGTATGAAGAAACTTTCCACACCATTTATGACACTACAGAGTAGACTCTTAGTGAAATATTTACTCCGAGCAGCTACAACAAAAATTCTGTCTAAACTGCACAATCACTGGGATGTTGAAGTACATACAGTGGGTTTAGTAATCTTAGCAATGAAACCTTTGAAAAAGATAAATACATGGATGATATTTTTACTAATTGCTGAAACACCACAGATAGAGTCCTGATTCTATCTTACACTTAGAGCTACTAATAAATGCTCCAGCAAAAACTATAGTATCTATAAAATTCTTGATATAGACATTGAATAGATATATCTACTTGCTTTCAGTCTTAGACAAATAATCAAAATAATCTAAATCTGTGCTTATTAAATCTTAATTATCATGAGTCATTAGGAAAATTTGTTAAAAATGCTGATCTTGATCTAATCGGTCTGAAGAAACCAAAGACTATATTTCTACCAAGTTCTCTAGAGGTGATGTTGCTGTTTAGGAACTCATGCTTTGAGTAGCAAGGCTGTAGAGGAAGAATGATGTACACTGCAGAGGTTATCCTTAGAACGCATTCTCAAGGATTTTTAATGGCATGCTCCTTCATGGTGGCCTTGTCCCAACATATGAAACAGATGCGAATGGCCTTTTATGTTAGTATAAATTTTATAATTTCAATATAGGGCCAGATGACCTAAATTTATTGAAGAAACTACTCTACTATTAAAACCCAACTGGTTATCATAGCCACACATATTTTTTGTGTGTTTTCTGGAGTCTATTTATGGAATCTGATGACAAATAACTTAAAAAATATATGCGCATAGTAGCTCCTCATCCCAATTGAATGAGAACACGATGAAAATAACGATCTAAAGATGTAGTAATCTAGACTTAATATCAATCTTTTCAAGACTCAATTAAAACAAACAAAAGAAAAACCTTTTTCTGTTTCTAAACCCACAAGTCTGATAAGCAGTGGAACTATATCTTTGTGTCATCTTCATAAAACACATCCCATATCCCAAGATGATTTCATGAAACCATCCAAATAACTGCTACCATTCCTTCCTTCTATTGTCATGTCCACACACACTGACACACACACAGAGCCATGCAAGCACATGTATGGAGTTGAGCACATACACACGCCTGCACACTGTCCAGAGGTATTTGCTATACAAACATCTCAGCATCATTGCTTTTCTTTATCTTGGATTCAGGCAGACAACATTTTTCAGACTTTTCAATAATATTCTGATAGTGAATTAGGTTTTTATATGATCTATGGATTATATTCTTCCAGAAACTGCCAATTTTACTCTAATATAACTCTAGTATGCTGAGAAAGTTATTCCAACTAGAATGTGCTGAAGGGATGAATGTGGCTTCCACGTAGGGCATATTTCAGCTTTTTCGAAATAGCATTCTTGTAGAGATTAGAGGATAATCTGGCAGCCAGACTCAGCCAATTAAAACAGTAATTGAAATGGTGAAAAATGTTTTCCTTGGCAAACATAGGTTATTTTGCTTCATTTTTGGGTTTCCTTGAATAACAAAAAAATAGGGTCAAGCAAATGACTCCTAATTTATTTTTTTGGTTATCTTTTCTCATCAAACTAAAAAGGGCAGCTGAGGAGCCTAAATAAAAAACTGCAAACTCTGGCATGGAGTGGCATAAAGTAAGGCATGAGAAAACATAAAATCATTCTTAAGCTAACATAAGTAAATCTCCTGTCAGCATTAAATATGTGGGAATTTCTGTTTTTTGGGTGGAAATGGTAAAATGAGGAGTGGAATTCAAGAGGAAATAAAAATACGGAAGAGGCATTCTTATAAAATGCAGGTTTAATTTTCTACAGAGCAATAGGTACTTACAAATTGAAACATAAGTTTACAAATTGAAACATAACTTTAAAATATTTGAGATGAAGAAAAATCAATTGATGTGACATAATTCTCTTCCACTGAAGTCAGTTGTATACTTTTAAATGTTTAATCATCATCTCTGGGGTGAGAGAGCATCTTATACGCAGCATTTGCCAATTTCTATGGTGAAAACACTTTTATCATGGCTAATTTCAATCTACCAACCTGATGCTCCTCAACATAAAGTTGGGAGGAGTCATGCACAATCAACTTTTACAAGCCATGGTGAGCTGCTCACCATAGTTTTACAAAAGGAGACAGACATGAAAATGCAATCTGGGTTGATATCAGGTAGAGAATACTGATAGAAGAAATTAGTAGGCAAAGATCATCATCTCACAAGCTAATCTAAGTTTTGCTAAATGAAATTATAAATCTTGAGAAAACCCAAATCATAGAATTGACTTAAAAAAAACAAAAACAAAAAACATACTTTTCTAAGTCAATCAATGTTGCTATCCTTTAGAACCTTACTTTTAGGGGTAATCCTCTATGAACAGCCTCTAAAGAGGTATGAAATTAGTTCCTGAACGCATTTTATCATTCTTTTGGAATTAAGACAGTTTCAAAATACCGTATACACACTGGAATCATGTGGAGAGCTTCCATAAAGTACTAAGTAACCCCATGATCCTACCCAGGATAAACTGTTTTGGGTGGGCACAGCATGACATTTTTGTAAAGCTTTCCAAGTATTTAATTTGCAATCAGGGTTGAAATTATACTATATATTTATTTGTCTATATTTATTTGTCTATATTTATTTTCACTGAGAGTGCTTTAAAGGATGGCTATGTTCCATCCTATTAAATTATGAACTGTGGCTAGACTGATTATATAATTTCTTTTTTTCTCTATTTCTTCTCCCCTTCCCATAGCACTGGCAAATGTCATCGATAAAAAAACAAAAACAAACAAACAAACAAACAAAAAAAACAAAAAAACCCCCCCAAAAAACAAAAAAAAAACAAAAAAACCCACGCTTTTGATTAAGTTTTGAATAGACTAGCAATATGACATCTATTCTTTGGACTGTAGATTGAACTCATATTTATTCACATTTTTCCATTTTTAGGTACCAAACCAAGCTCAGAAATTTTTGAGAGGGATCACACTCACTGGTGGCTTGTGCTAATTAGTAATGATTTTCAATTATCCCAGGCAACACATGCAGAAGAAATACACCTTTTACTTAGAAATGGGCACTAATTATAAATTTGATTTATTGAATGATTAACTCACAGGCTTTATCCACATTCATACCAATACAAATATTGGTCTGCAAAGAAAAGAATAAATATTCCCTCCTTTTAAAAAAATGTAAAAATATATTGAAATGTGAATGAGGTTTTAATTCTTTTCTGGAAGGACAGACTGTATTACATGATACCATAATCTTATAATTTATTAGCACAATTCTTACTCTGAGAAAAAAATATTAAATTATTCAAAATGATTCTGGTCTATGTTCCAAATACACAGTCATCATCATTAGTAGCTGCATTGATCAAACTTCTATCTACGAATCTTGGAAAGCTGCACTCCATGTGTAGAAATCTATGCCACCCCCAGGCATTGCAACTGAGCCAAGAACAGCAAGAAGCACAACGAATAGCAGCTGTGGCTCTTCACATGTGTGGTACCGCCTAGGCTAATGCTCAGGATAGCATATCATTTGTCCAAAAGGTGCAGCTGCACCAGCTGGAAGACTGTTGAAAGTGGCAAAAAACACAGAAGGTAAAAACTGGCACCACTCCTTCCCTCCCCACACTCACTCAGTCCCTGCAGCATTACCAGGGGTAATGTTCACAGACAGCCATGGCCAGCATTTGGGAAAAACATGTACTTTAATTCAGGCGGAGAGCAGGTGTCATCACTTGATCCTGTCACTGGTAGGTCTTCTGTGTAGGTACACCTGAAGTGAAGTGTATTAATTCACTACTTCTTCATAACCATCCAACCCCAAACTTAGGGTCTTTTAATAGCAATGACTTTTTATTCTTACACCTATGTGGGCAGGATGGGGTTCAGATGATCTAGGTTGGGTTTTATTGGATGGGTTTCTTTCTCCCTGCAATTCTGTGGATTGACTAAGGCAACTCTGGCCTATATATATTCATTCTGGGGCCCCGGCCAAAGGGGCAGGAGCAGCCTGGAAGGAAACTCTTCTCACAGCAATGCAGAATGCGTGCAAGTGGAAACAAAAGGATTTCCATGTCTAGATTGAGAACTTGCAAGTTGTCACTTCTGCTTGTATGTTATTAACTAAAACAAGTTATGTGACCAAGTCCAAATTCAAGGAGGGAAGAACCACGTTCTGACCATGAAGAGACCGTGGCAAAGGTGTAGATGCTGAGATGAATAAAGAATAAAGCCCAACGAATCAACCTATCACATGAACCTGTCGGTTTTTCTGGAAAAGAATAATGATAATGATGATATGATAATGATATTAGCAGTTATCTTTTATTATGCATTTTCAATTGGCTTCTCTCTATATATATACGCACATACATATATACATACACACATACACGTACACACACACACACGTATATAAAATCTCAATAAATTCTCACAACATTCCTATGAAATGAGTACTACTATATTCTCATTTTACAGACTAGATAACATTGGTAAGGAAAAGAATTATAAGCAAATAATAGGCAATTATTAATTTAAAATAACAATAGTTGCTAATTTTCTTAAACTATTATGTGGATTATGTATGGTAGCTTTGAGATTTCCCACCTTGATATCTCCTGTTTTGGGAGCAGGTTTAGATGATCTGAACCATCATGTCATGGTTATTAAGGAAGAGCGAGGACATATTGTGCTCGACACCGGGATTTACCTACAGAATGTGCACACGAGAACTTAGTGGCAATGACCTCAAAGCAAACTAGCAAATAATCTTGGCTCAAAAGCTAAAAAAATAAAATAAAATAAATCAAATGGGCTTAAATATTTAAATGAAATTCTAATGAGAAATTCTCTATGCTTTCCCCCCTTTTTAAAATGTTTCTTTTAGGTTTGAGGCTTATGGAAATTGAGGGACCTCGTAGTGGGTTGATAATGATAATCCTTTGCCCATTTACACGTCAGAACACACTGGAAAGATTAATTCCACAGAAAGCAGTGATGTAGAAGTCATCATTGTTTCTCTGGAAGAGGGGACTGGAACAGACAGACAGGAGACAGCAGATTTCACACAGCTCCTGGGAAGTCACCTGCAAATAGCTTGCCAGATGCCGCTGAAACCGGGAGCAATGGATGGTTTCTTGTGATTCTGGCAACTTCCTGAGTTCCCCAAAGATCACAAAGTTTTGCTCTGGCCTTCTGGCCTTCACTTCTCTAGTGGGTTTTTGTTTGTTTGTTTGTTTTTGTTTTGTTGGGTTTTTTTATTCTAAATCTTCTGCTGGTTGAAGTAACTAGTTGACTACTCTAGTTGATCAAACCTGACTGAGGTGATGAGTGTTGAAAGCTTGTAAATATACATAAATCTAAGCAATTATGGTAAATTTGTTCAAAACAAAACGATTACGTCCAAAATACTCTCAGAAGTTAAAAATCTATAAACAAAACATAAATATCTAAATAATGATAATCTAGATTGTAAAATACTATTAACAAAGATGAGGATATTAGCTAGGCAGTACTGTGAAGTGATAAAAGAAAAAGTACATGCTTTATCTTGCAATTGAGAGGTTATTGTTAAATTTATTTCCAAAATGTACATTAAAGAATATTTTTGAAAAACTTAATAATAAGCATTAATAGATTTAAAACTTAGATGTATAAGTCTCAATTCACTTAATAATATCAATCAAGTGTAACACGTTTGGAAACCAAAACTCCTTCATTCTCTCTCCCAGTTATTTAGCAATTATTTATTGACAACGTATGATTACTAGGCAGATATATAGGTGCTAGGGAAAGACAGTGAACAAAACAGACAAATCTCAACTCTCATGAAGCTTAGTTCTATTGCTGGGGTACAGACAATAAAGATATAAAATAAACACATTATACAATAGTTTAAAAGAAGATAGTTACTATGAAAAAGTGGATGAAGATTTCTAGGGTATAAGTTTGCAATTGGTTTTAAATTGGGTGGTCAAGGTAAGCCTTATTGAGAATGTGATATTTACGTCAAGATTTAAAGTAGGCAAGCAGTGAGACATGCGGATAATGAAGATGAGATTTTTCCAGGTGTTAGAAACTGTTTTTGCAAAGAACCAGAGGCAGAAATGTACCTGGCATGCTCTAGGAAGAATAGGAGATTATTTGGTACAGAGTTTCTCTGGGGTAGGGGAGGTGAGGAAGGAATAACTAATTAAAGAGTTAAACCAAAGTTATCTAAATTGGAACAAAAGAAAATACAAGTGATTCCAATTACTTGGCCATTAAAAAATTATATTGTTTTAATTTAGTTAGCTAATTAATCAGCTGGGCAGGTGGCTAATTTTAAGGAGACAATATACATACATGGTAAATTTTCAAATTTTCAGTAATACAAAAAAGTATACATTGAGGAGTAAGCTGCTTTGCCCTTATCAGGGTTCCCAGCTCCCTACCCCAGAGGAAATAATGTTACCAGTTCTTCTACATATCTCTCTAGAGACAGTCTATGACTTTCTATTATACTCCCCCAACTGAGGTAATTTGGAAAAGTTAGAGTATGTGTTTGAGAGAGCTAGACAAAAATTGTACTTTCATAGATGCACTTTCTGTAATTGTACTGTAATTATGGGTCTCCAAAGGAGATGGCAGCCCAAGTCATGCGTATCTTGGGTGGGTGGAGTAGGGCCTATCTTGTGAAGTCACCAAGTCACTTCAAGAAGTTACCTGTGTGTGGCCATGAATTATTCTGAGAACTATTTCTGCTCTCACATCCAGAGGAAGATTCCATGACTGTCATTTCTTGTCTGTCATTTTTTACCCAGGACAAGGAGTTATTTCACTTAGTACTCGAAAACAGGTGTAAGCAAGTAAAAAAACAAAGCTGTAGGTAAAAAAAATTAAAAAAAAAATTAAAATTAAATAATAATAAAATGAAAAATAAATGGAAAATTTCTGCGCCTCGCAAATGGGTATGGGAAGGGCACAAAAGGTTCTTTCTTTGATGAAAGTTAGAAGGTTCAGGGCAACTCAAGATTTTCCTCTAAGTGCAGCCAAACTATGTGTAATATATACTTCAGGCTTTTAGATATTTCCCTTGCAAGTAAACAAACAGCAAACCGTAAAAATCTCCTGTATGTCTTTGATATTACAGATGATCCATTATTTTATCAGGAGCCTCACAGTCTAATTCTGCTCAGCAAGACGTACTGTATAATTTTCTAATAGTGTCAAAAAAAGTGTCATATGATCACAGTCTCTACTCCTCTAACCTTAGTAGAATAAAGAAAAAGATGCTTTATTCTTCAGAAAGACTCTTAACGACCCTAGCATTTCTACCACTCAATAATCTAACTTTCTTTACAATTACTGGTTTGCATAGGGTTCCTTGTCTAGGTAATGCCAGGAAGATGCTAAATCATCATCATCATCATCTTCATCATTGACATCAACATCATTAGAGAGTAAAAGTGAGAAAGCTATCAACTAATTTAACTCTGGGTTTTTTTTGTTGTTTTTTGAAAAGTCAGTGGCAACATGTCTCAAACTTCTCAATGTCGCTAGTATGTAAGTTCTGTAAGATAATGGCTACTTTCATAGTGCTTAGACCTGTACCTAGAACTTATGTGGTAGTTAATTTTATTTATCAACTTGGCCAGGCCATGGGACCCAGATATTTGGTCACATATTATTCTATATGTTTCTGTGAGGGCATTTTAAAAATGAGATTTCCGTTTAAATCATCAGACTTCGAGTAAAGCAAATTACTATCCATAATGTGGGTGGGCCTCATTCAAACAATTGAAGGCCTCAGTAGAAAAAGACTAATCTCCCAAACAAAAACTAATTCTGCCAGCAGATTACCTTTAAACTGAAACTGTAACTTCTCTCTGTGTCTCTAGTCTGCCATCCTACCCTGTAGATTTTAAACTTGTCAAGCTTTCACAATCACGTGAACCAATTACTTAAAATCTCAATCTCTCTCTCTCTCTCTCTCTCTCTCTCTCTCACACACACACACACACACACACACACACACACACCTTGTTAGTTCTGTTTCTCTGGAGAACCCTGACAACTACAATTTAGTAGGTACAGAGTAGTTACAAATAGCAATTGTCAAATGAATAACCACTAATTCATGAGCAATATAAATATTTTTCTTCGATTAATGTGTTATGCATGTGTTAACTGTTGAGACTTTCGTTACTATTTTCTTGATGACCAAGGTAGGTGGTATCCAGCTGTCTATATTGGGAAAGGAAAGCAGTGATAGCTTTATTTACAATTCCACCAACCTGCCACTATGTTCTTGACCCTATTCCACAGTGAAATCACCAGCGCTTAACTACTTTCCCAAATCCAACCTCTAGAAAGAGTTTGTCCCCAGAAGGAAGGCTTTCTCCCCTGAAAACTCCATTTCTAGAAAACAGTGGTTGCATATCGCTAAAATTTCTCTGAAGTGCTAGACATAAACAGCCAATTATAGTTGCCAGTGATCACTCTTCATCAAGGGAACATTAGAAATAGAATGCATAGCTCAGGACTTATCTGTGTCTTTCAAAATAAACTTCAATGCACAACACAAAAAAGAATAAAAGTGCCGATATACTAAAATGCATTTTGTTGCCATATCTGAAAAAGAACAACAATGAAAGTAAGGCCACAATGGTCTCTTAACTGGGCTACATTAAAATTGGTTTTCTATGAGGCCTTCTCTAGATTTAAAATTTCTGTTTAGTTGTGTACTGGTATATCCATTCTTCTCATTCCCCCAACTTTTTTTTTTCAACCCAAAAAATGACCTAAGCTACATAACCCTCTTTTACATTTTACCCCTTGCTTGCCTTCTCTGACACATGTAAACCACCATAAAATTTGACTACTAGCCTTTTTGTTTTACTCTCTAAAATTTTGGTTTATTCTGATGTGCATGTATTCTACAAGAATCTTCTGGATCTAGCAAACCTTAATTTCAAGACACTTAACTTATATCTCTGACTCATTCTGAAGAATCTTACTGTTTAATGGCAGTGAAGACCTTTGAGAAAGAAGTAAATAAAAGTATTAAGGATGTATAAGGTATAAGTGATATAAATAAAGCCCCCTAAAGCTAGTTAAAACTATGATTCAGTAATAGTCTTTTTGGCACCCTCTCTTATTCTCACCTTAATCTTCACAGCTATTGTCCAATCTGGACTTTTTCCCCAGCATAATCAATCTAGACCATTTATGTTTACTACCAAAAGGTAGCTCTCCTTTGTCTCATGCTGAGATCGAGGATATAAAGGTAATGTATTTGTAGGTGGTGATGGGTTAATACTTGGCCTTCCAGAGGCCAAATGGCCCAGTTTTCTGGAGTTGATGTCCTAAACAATGAAGTCCATTAACTGTAATTTTAGTGACCAACTAACTAGCGGAAGTATTTAGGATAAGAATGGCTTTTGGAGACCCTTAAATTAAACCAACTAAGAAAATGCCTACTCACATTGCATGGAGAGTCCACTAACATCATTAGATGTTCAATGAAGAATCTAAAAAAGACGAAAATAGGAAAGAGAAGAGATGTTGTAATATTAATATCAGCTTTGAGTGAGAATTTTGTTATTAAATATAATTATTTTACTTCTCGTGTATTAAAAATACTGACTTCTAAAGTAATTCCTAGGAAATGAATCTGTGAGGTATGATTTCTGACCTACAGTAGGGTTGAGGAAGCCCTTCTAATGAAGCTTCTGTGAAGAAAACAGGAGTAACTACTAGATTCCTATGTGAAATGGAGAGATTACCTTCCAAGATGATAAAGAAAGAAAGGGAGGAAGGGAAGAAAAGAGGGAGAGCGGAAGAGAGGGAGCGAGGTAGGGAGGGAAGGGAAGGGGAAGGAAGAGAAGGAAAAAAGGAAGGTTGGAAGGTAGGAAAGAAGGAAGGAAGGAAAGAAAGGAGAAGAAAAGAGAAAGAATTTATAACTTAGAAATTAAAGTTGTTGAATGTCTTCTAAGATCAGGCAGCATTATCCATTTAAAGGATTGTGAAGAAAGAATTAGGTCCAATTTTGCATTTGCAGAGGTGAAATCGAACTTTTTTTAGGAGAAGTTAATAAATTTAAGATTAAATAGCAAAGAAATTCCTGAATTTGAGGAGAAGAAATATATGAAATAGATTTGTTTGGGAAATTTTTGTATAAGCCTCTGATGTGGGCTAAGTGAAGGAAAAATATATTGGATCTTGATTTAATTTTCTTAATTTTTTTAGTGAGTAGAAATGAACTCATCGAAATAGCATTTCCTCTTTTGTACTTTGCCTAAACTATCCTTCTAAATTGTACTGTTTAGTATTCCAATTCCTAGGGATTCTCATATTATTGTCTCAGGACTGCTCATGAAATAAACAAAATTCTTATAAAATAAAGCTATATCTTAAATAGATTTATACAATTAGTAAAAATATGGTGCAGTAATCAGCACAAGGAGCCAAGGAGGTCTGTGTTAGGCCCAGGTCTTCTGCTGGCTATGACAGTCACCTCTGTGCCTAGATTTTCTCTTTAGTGAAATAAGAGAATGAATAACTCCTCAGTTATCTTCCAACCAGGAGAATCTGACTTTGTTATGTAAAAGTAGCCTGGTCATGAATAACAATCTTAGTAGCAGTGAGTCACTTTTCAACAAGTTTGAGAATCTTGCGTTTTGAAGAAAACCTTGGAAATCACATAAACTTGCCCCCCCCCCCCATCTCCAGTGGGAATCACGTCTTAATCATTCAAATAAGCTCTTCCAGGCTAATCTTAAAGATTCTCCCCAGGAGGCAAATTTCACAACTTATCCTGTACCTTTTTTTTTTTTGCCATAAGTTCTTCCTTGTATCAGGCCTGAGTCTCCCAACTAGATTTTCAACTTATTTTCATTGATTCTATCCTTAGCAGAGAGGGAATATAACGGGGGCAGACCATTCAAGTGCTATCTCTTATTAATCTGAGCTACAGTAAATTTGTTTGTACTAGAGTTTCTATGGTCTTACATTGCATTCCAGTGAAACGATAGAGGCTGATCTTCTGATGGAATGTTCTCTTTCAGGTCTAAAATGACTGGAAGATAAAGGCTAACAGGCTGGCAGGAATACTGAGCAGCTCTTGATAGTGGACACAAGGAAGGGCATTGTTTCTCTCGATGACCAGTCTCCTAGCCGGCTAGGGCATAGCAGCTCTTGAAACAGTACTTTCTGAAACCCCAAATTTGGAAGTATTAAACAAATTCTTCTAAAATGAAATACGTGCTCAGGGAATTGTGTTAAAAAATAGGATAAAATGGGAATCTTTCCAGTAGTATTAGTGCTTAATAGAGATAGGGAAAAATAATGAAAGGGAACCTAATAATATTGTCTAGTCCTACTTCCTGCTTTCTAAAAGGTGAGCTCTTATGATGCCCATTTTATAGACAAGGCAGAAAAAATGTAACCCAATCAAAAACAGATGTACTGAGAAACAGACAATGTTAACAATATAATCGGTTTAAGAAGGAACCATATAGGATTTTGGAAATAAAATAAAAGCTGGTTTACTTTGCTGAAACTCAAAAAGTAACCAGAAAGAACTTTCGTTCATTTTCCATTTCCTCTTAATCGTGTGGGTGTCCTGCAAGGCCTGGAGGAGGAAAAAGTGGTATTCCCTGAGGACGGGCTTTCCCAGCCTCCTCCAGCGCAGTCCAGGTTTGTGAATCAATGTTGGAGGTGCGGGTGGAGGTAGGGGCGGGCAGGGCATGGCTTTCCCCTTACCCACGCAGGCCATGATTAAGAAGGCAACTGTCTGTCAACAGAGGATCTCAGCTGTATTTCCAGCCCGGCTTCCTCCCAGCTGACTCATTCGGTGATGCCACAATCTAATGTTTATGACTTAACAGTTGATCACCATGGAAGCTGCACAAACCTTGAACTGTTGAGGAGCAAAACCGAAGTGGAGATTCTGGACAGTTTAGAAAAAGAAAAAAAGAAGACCCTTATTCACTGAGACCACATGTTAAGACCGAACACCCCATTCCTCCTGTGGGCACTTCCACTGGTTGCTAAAACTAAGATTTGGATGACTTCGTTGCCTATCGGAGAACCCAAATAAGGATTTAGGGTGACCAAGTACAAACAAATATCATGGCATTTAGAAATGGAGAGCAAAACGTAGAAGGGAAAATGTGTATGTAGCAATTTAATGAGGTTTGGATTACAAATTCTGTTTCCTTACCTTTTTGCCAGCATGTGGCAAGGGTTTTAAAAGAGAAAGAAAACGTGCTAAATGCCAGGAAAAGGCTAAGATCCCTTAACACTCAACCTTGCAAACAGTCCTGGTATATTCACAAACTGGGAATGTCAGGATAAACTTTAGGTTACTCCATGCCCCCCATGAAAATCAAAGCTAAAATAGAAAAGAAATCCAAAGGAACAAAATAACTGCTTTTTAGTTAGTAAAGATCATCGTATCAAATGCTGTGAGCATCAGGAGGCCTTGGCACAGAGGTCCTAACTAGATGAGGACTGCGGTGTGGTCAAGGTGAAGTCTGACTTCCTGGCCTGGCCTCCCCAGACTAATAATCAAAAAGAGCTGCCTTCTCCAGCCCTAAACAGCCCTGTATGAATAGTGTCTCCCAGTAGTGGTTGTGGTTCCAAGTAATGTGAGAGTCTTTTTATAACTGTTGAGGTTTAATTTAAAAGGAAGCTCAGAATCAGCGGTAAAGGGAGGGGAATGTTGTGAACTACAGACCATCTGAAATGGGGAAAATCATAAATACCAGAGTGTCTGATTATTTGAGCTTCTCTTGAAGTCAAATAATGAACCTTCTTCATGTTCTGCTTTCCTGGACTTGGCTCCCTCTGACAAATTTGCAGGCATCAGGGTCTGTCTGGAATTCATTCCAAGTTGGAGGGATATTTTTTCCCCTGACATTTTGCAGCTGAGACAGCCCCGAGCAGGAAGCTGGGGAGCGTAACATTACCAAATATGTCCTTTCTCCTGCCTTATATTTTATTTCCACAGGAAAAGAAGGCAGACGCTGGCCAATGAGAGCCGGCCAATGAGAATGCGGTAACAGCACACGGCCTCTACTGGCAGTGGGGAAATTGATCTAATGCCATTTTTCACACACAAAAAGAAACTATTCTAGATACCACCAGTTGAAATTTGTGCTATGCTGGAGGAAGAAGTCTGGCAGTTTCCTTCAAGTTGCCCAGCTATTCCAGGGAAATTGGTCTCATTTTCTCAAGGAGGCATTAAGAAAGAAGGCAGTGTGGCATAGTAGAGAGAACACTGGAATGCGGGTTAGGAGGGAGCTGGCCTCTGTCATTAATATGACTGTACATTTGACCAGATTGTTCTACCTCCTAAGGTTTGGATGTGACCATCTCCCAGATCCTTCCCAGGTTCCCAAGACTCAAGTCTCTACGTTTGTTGGATCACACGCCTTAGTCACTAAAATAAATTAGAATATCTATCCATATATGTATGTGTATGTGTGTATGTATACATACAGATATATGTCCTGGTTTATAACTATATTATGAACTTTCAAAATACATAAAATAAAAATTAAAAAGGATATAAAATATATAAATTCTAATCGTTTTTCTCTCCAAGCCTCATTAGTTTATTTTAAACACTCCCAGGGGCTCACACCTCTTTGGAGATCACTACTCAACATCTCTGCTTTTCTTCATGGGTGTTAAGACATTAATATTCAAATACCATTTCTACAGGGGTTAAAAATACACAAGTCAGTTAAGTGGCTACGGATGGACTACCCTTTGCTTGCATATTCGATATGTACGAAAACTTTTTTTTTAACATACAATCTCCTTGGTTAATCTTGTTATACTACTTTTAAAAGACAATAGTTAGAGAAGTTTCTTTATTGAGGAAACTAACAGTATGTTTGTTGTAAATGGCAATTGACAATCTTGAGTCAGAGAAAAAGGCAGCAGTAGAGATCGGGGTAATCTGGAACATATATATTTTGACCAAAGACAGAAGCTGCTTTTCATCTCAAGTGAGCTGTCATCTTATAGGAATGGAAACCTAGTGCTGCCAAATGTGATTTTTTTAAAGAGAATCGAGAGTCTCTTTCAATGTGAAATTAAATTAATTTCTCAAATTAATGTTGCTCAAAAATTTTAAAGCCAAATATATGTTAAGATGGGCTACATCCAGCTAATGGGCAGGCCCTTTGGAAATCTCTGATCTAATATTCAGCAGATTTAGCTCTGTAATTTTTTTGTGATAATACCGGCACTTGGCGGTCAGACATCTAAGCTCTGGGCAAGATGTACATGTAACACAGAAAAACATGATACATCATTTCATTAAGATAATGTTATTTTCTCACCAAGTTTTCAGAAGGGGCCAATTCTTGAATCCTCTTAAGGCTTACTCAAAAGACCAGTGACCTAGGTTGTTTAGTCATAAAGATAAGGAAAATAATTACATTGCTCTTGATATATCTGTTACTTTGGCATATGGAAATCTCATGGAAAAATGCATTATTTTAAAGAAATGTTGATGTTTTACTAAATCGGAGATTGGCAACCTTTTTCATAGATAATTTTCAATGAGTATTTAGGCTTTGTGGGCCATATGGTCTCTGCTGCAACTATTCAACCCTGTGTGGCTGCACAAAAGCAGCTGTTGACAGTACAGAAGAATGAGCCTGGCTGAGTTCCAGTAAATCTTTATTCACCCAAACAGGTTGTAAGCCAGATTTGGCCTGTGGGCTGTAGTTTGTCAACTCCTGTATTAAATCATAAGCCCTTCTAAGGTGTAACCTGTGTTGGACCCAATGCTGTATCTTCAGTCCACACAATCCTGGCACAGAGGCGGCACTCCATGAACATCTGCTGAAATAAATTGAAGGTGTGGAATGTAGTAGTTTATGTCAATAATAATTAACCTCCCATTTGGGTGATGGAAACCCCATAGTAGGGTTTATGGGTTGTGCTCACCCTGAGGCTTACATCAGCATATGAATTCCCTCAGGGAGTGCATGAGTCATCCAAATGTCCTGAATAAGGGAAAGAGGTGCTCAGCTGGCTAATGAGACAGCCTCCGGGACTGACTGCTTAGACTGAAGGACCATAGGGTGAGAAGAACCACAGACCCTTTTAATTTTATATACACAGACTTTTTCCAAATCTTTTCTCAACTCTTCTTTTAAAGATCATTTTCACTTTGAGAATTCTACAGTAGGATTTTAATCTAAAGAAATTTTTTAAATTAAAAAAAAGAAAAGAAATGGAAAAAAACAATAAAGCAGAACTGATGACATTCCCTCTTACACAGACGATGGCATCATGGAAATGAGTAGTCTGGTTTACAGACATTTAAGGGAGGGTGTCTATAATTATCTACCAATGATGTCAATTTCTGCCAGTTTTCTCTCAAAGTTCAATTAATTTTAAACCACATTTTAAAAATTTTGTGTGTTACGAGTCAATCTAATGCTACTAAGTCCATCAGAAACCAGGCTTCATTACTTTAGTGACTTACTGTGTTTAACACAACACTTTTAGGAAAAAAAAACACATATATTTGAAGCCAAATGTTATATTTTCTCTTTAAATTTAGATATCATCATTTGAGTGATTTATCTTATTTCTGAAATATGTTAGGAATAAACACAGAATCTTTAGTAGTGATAATCTCAGTTATGGGTTTTTTTTTAATTAATTTTTTTATGGCAACATTGGTTAATGAAATCCAGTAAATTTCAGCTGTACATTTTAACAGTAAGGCATATATATATATTTACATTGTGTGTTCACCTCCCATAGTTATATTTCTTTCTGTCACCACATATTTGACCCCTTTTACTCCATCTACCTTTCACCTCTCTCCTCCCCCCTGCCCTCTGGTAAGCACTAGTCTATTGTCCATGTCCATGAGTCTCTGTTTGTTTGTTTTTCCTGTTCGTTTGTCACTTTTAGGTTTATATCCCACATATAAAGTGATATCATGTGATTTTCAACTTTTTCTATCTGACTTATTTCGCTTAGCATGATTATCTCGAGGTCCATCCATGTTGCTGCAAAAGGCAGTATTTCATCTCTTCTTATGGCTGAATAATATTCCATTGTATATGTGTACCACAGCTTCTTTATCCAATCATCTATTGTAGGACACTTCAGTTGCTTCCATGTCCTGGCCACTGCGAATAAAGCTATGAACATCGGTGTGCAAATATCTTTTTGGATATGGTTTTTCAAGTCTTTGGGGTAAATACCCAGTAGAGAGATTGCTGAATCATATGGTAGATCAATTCTTAGTGTTTTAAGGAATCTCCATACTGTCTTCCATAGTGGCTATAGCAATTTGCAGTCCAAGCAGCAGTGTATAAAAGAATCCTCAAAGTTATGGTTTTAAGGGCAAGGTTTATTGAGCTTGGTTTCAAAGAGCTATTCAAGATTCCTTAATTTTACTTCAGAAGAAAAGCTATAAGTTTCTGTCCAAAAACTACTTAAGAAATAATTAAAAATAAAATCAAGCAGCAGAACAATTCCAAATAGTTCTGGACTCGTAGGAAAAGGAAGAGTAGAGGCTCTCACCCTGCAACCTGGAATCTCAGGTAAGTCTTTTGTTAGTGGAGACACATGCTCTTGGATGACCCATTCAAAGATTTGATTGTTTCATTAGTGAAAAAAAAAAAAAAGAGCAGGGGGCATACTATCCATTCTAGCTATTAAACTGTCCCTCAGGGTGGGGTCTCATCTCTGTAATTTGTTCTTGAGGACAAGCCACTGTATTTTCTCTACTCTGGGCAATGCGCCTTAACAAATGGCTCTTAGTAATATAGAAAAAGTTTTCCTGGGCACTACTTCAGTTCCTAATGTGGACTTAATATTTTTTGTTACTTCCCTCCTCTCTCAGTATCTTAGGTTGTTTACAGAGATAAATTCATTATAAACATATATATTATATATATATATATATATATATATTTGTGTATGGCATGTGTATACATGCAAACAGACCAATCTGACATTCTATTTTATTATTCCTACATACAATTCATAAAATAGTATTTCTAGAGTCCTGTTAAATGAGGGGTGAAGTTATTACAAAGTGCTGTGGATAGTAAGGAGTGACCTTTGAAAAGTGAGGATTTCCCTAAATCTTTCTCTACACAGGACCAGAATTTATTCTGCACATGTTCTGTATTGCAAATTATGGCTTGAAAATGTCAGTGACGAAACTTTGTAAGAGGCAGAACACAAAAATGACTGATTTTTCCAGGAAAAGAAAATCTTCTTTAGAAAGGAAACCACGTCACCAGAGCCTAAGGGGTGTAACAATATTTTCTGAGTAATAGTAAAATATTTGCAGGTGAAGAGGACATCACTTCCATTCCTTGTTGAAATGTCAGTACTAGTAAGCTAGGTCACCTAACTGTGGTCACCTGGTTAGTGCTGGGTCAAGTGTGGTCAGACAGGCATGGAAGTAAGGGCTCAAGTTAAGAATGAAATTGGAGACCAACATACCATATAGCTTAATATTTAAGTTATAAAACAAACTAAATATATGTCTTATTCTCTTACCTCGACATATATAATTGTCATAATGACAAAATTGGAAATATGTACCAATGTATGGTTTTATATATCTGAAAGTTGGCAAATTATGAAAGAAAAATGATTAATTTTTTATTAAGCATGTCCGGGTGTTCTGTTGATGGCCCAATGATATTTGGATGACTAATAAAACAGATATAGAAATTTAAGAGCAATATGAACCTTTTTAATATTGCAAAATGTTCCTTAGTTACCATATGCAACTGTTGTGAATACCACATTAGCTTGTATCTCTGGAACCATAAATTAGAACATGAAGAATAACCAGAAAAATGGTTGTTCAGCACTATTGGGAAATAATACTTTGCTATGAAGGAATGAATATACATTCACATTACCTGAAAGGAGGGATTCGATAAACTACTTAATATATTTTCTCCTAAGGGCTTTTGCTGTTCCAATCCTGCCTCCACTTCAAAGCAGTTTCTCTTAACAGCCACAATGACCCAGATACAATCACTTTTTCTAGGACACAGGGCACAAGACAGACACAAGCATTTCCCTGAAGCCCGGACGGGTTAGTCACAAGCACAGATATGTAGGGTTACAAGCTGTGTTGTGTCAGTGCTAATTACTGGAGTCATAGTAAGGGCACCCAGTTTCTTTACTAAATTTTATTATCTTGTGTTTGGAATATGCAGGGCTTCAAGTGCAGAGCCAAGGGCAGGGCTTCTTTTACTTGCATGTAAAGCGAGTACTAGATTTAAGTTATTTCTCAAGTGCTTTCATAGATGTGCAGAATCCAAAAAGGTTGAAGGCATGAGAGAACTATCACAGAAAGATGCTATTTTTGGGTTCCTTGGCAGACTAGCATTTAGTAATTCTAGGTACTACATTGTATCATCAAGGTGGCCATTACCATGCAGGAATAGAGTTATAGATTCACTTCTAGCCAAAGGGCTTTGGTAATTTTTTTTCTCTTGTGGATATGGTCAGGTCTTTTCCAAGATCAGGTTTGCTCCAGTGCTTTGTTTTCTTATAATTATTCCCAATACAACTGAAGTTGGCAAAACCTTGATCTTAAACTGTATTTTCTTGTTTTCATGTCACTGTATCTTTTTACATACTCCCTCCAAAAAAAAAAAAAAAAGGAAAAAAACAAAACAAAAACTTCTATCACCACTGGTTTAATTTCAGTTTAATTACAACCATTTTCAATTTTTGATCCATCAAAAGTTTAGTCTTTCCTAAGCATGCGTTTCCTACTCCAGTTTCATAACACTACAGGCTCTGAACAATGGCTACCTGTTCGCTCCTGTTAGATTTCCTGAAACAAGCTTTAGAGAGCTGCCATGTATTTATCTTCATAACACTCTAACAAGCACCCCTCCGTGACTCACATGCACAGAAAGCCAAAAGCCCTGAATGGTTGTTTATTCTCACCAGCTGGATGACCTTGCATGTGGCTCTCAGCATGGGTGAGAATTAGGGAACCTTGAAAAGGTACGTCATGTAGATTTAAGTGCAAACAAAGCTGCATCAACTTGCTCTTTGCTGGATCTTTTGAGAAAGTCCAGAGTTAATCATGAAACTCAGCTCAACTTGCCATCTTCGCTTTTCCCCATTTATGCTCAAAATGGGAGAGGAAAGATCAGGTCTGGTGGCCAGAGAAACACAAATACAGTGGGGGTTTGTCATTTTCAAGAGCTTACAACACAGTGTTCAGCCCTTAGAACTGACCCTCTGTGGCTGTATAGCACATGGCTCTTTATGGCCTGATTAGATCAACGTGTTATGCCTGCTTCAGAGAAGTAAAGATGAACTATCTTTTATCCCACTCATAAATTATGTATGAGCTCTAAGAATTGTACAGCTCTCCCTTTATCTGGTTATTTCTGTCCAATTTTGTGGAATTTTATCCTATGCATACACAGTTTAGTATTCAACAACAGACTCAAGAGACCCCAATCAGAAATGAGGAGGTCTTTCTCTGCATAGCATTCTTCTTACTGGCGATCCGCACTGAAAATTCCAGCTAAATACCTACCTAAAATCCAGTCTCCATCTCCTCAACTCAGTAAAATTGAAGTGCTCTCTTTGGATTCCTGCTCTGTGGATCATGATCAGGTAAGTGCCTTCAGGTAGAATACAAAGACATTTGCTGGGCTCACCTCATTTGTTTCTGTGTATATTACAGTTCTGGCTGCCTATTGTCCAATTTCTGTTGGTACTTGTTTTATCCAGTTTTCTAATTGTTTATGGTAGGAGGACATCTACTACCAGGTACTCTAATCATAAATTATGGCTTAATAAGATTAAAACTGAGACAAAGACAACAAATTCATTCTTTCTTTTTCTAGACTTCACCTCCCATGCTGGAAGCAGGAAGTAGGCACTCAGCCCTGTGGAAAATATGTGTCTTAATCTTAAGAAGAGTCACAATGAAGAGGAACATTCTTTTTCTGTCCAAGGATATTTTCTTGAGGTTGTGAAACTGCTGAAGTCAACTCACAATTAGTCTACAGAAGAGGTATATAAGTCAAGGCCAACCACAGGAAAAGCTGAAATGCCTAGGTCCTTCTTGATGATATTGTGACAGTGAATTGAATATCCATGAAGTGCCATAACTTTAGACTTACTATTACATGACATAATACATTCCTTAGAGTTGGAGGTAGTTGAGTCAGGTTTTCCATTACTTACAGGCAAAAGCATTGTAACAGATACCATCTCTCTTGTGAGGTGACTTTGGAGCACTTAACTAAAAAGAGTGGGGAAAGGACAATTATGAAGATATGAAGAGACAGTGAGGAGTCCACTTTGGAACATACTGAGTTTGAGTTAAAAATCATCCAGTTGGGATGTCCAAAAGGCAACTTGCATACATGACCTGAAGATGAGAAATGTCATAGAGATTTGGAGGTTATCAGTATGTGGTCCTTGAAGCTATAGCTATGGAGAATATTGCTCAGGAGAATAAGCAAGGGTTGAGAGCACAAATATTATTCAGGTGAATAATGAAAAATAGCCAACAAATAAGAGCCTAAGATGACATAGTTAGAGAAGAGAAGGAGATCAAAGAGAAACTGGTGTCACAGATGCCATTTTTTTTTTTTTAATGGAGATATCCTCAACTCTTAAGGTATACTGGCATATTGGTCTGAAGGTATATTGGTATACTGCCCTCACTGTAGAGAGTAACCTAATTTTATTCTGTCCTTTCCTCTCAGATATTGGAAGACAGGATAGGATCTGAGATAAATCATGAAGCCTGGCCTATGAAAAACATCAGGAGCACACAGACTGAATGCATCCTAGTCAGGTTCACTCTTGTTAACTTTGGTCTTGCAATATTGTTGTTAATCTTTTTTTTTCAAAGTAATTTATAAAAGGATACAAAACAGGTCATGAGGCTTATAGTTTCTTTATAATTTTTAAAAATAGAAACCAATGTAATTTATCAATATAACTAATAATTCTTAATGAACTTCTCTGAATTTGACAAATTCATGCAATCAAACAAAAGATCAATGGTTTTCTTCTAGGTACCAACCCCCTCATCAATAGACTCTAAAACTTGCAAATACTAAGGAAATGTAATCTGAGATTTCCATTATAAGAATATTGATTTGGTCATTCCCTAATGATTTTTCTTTATAGAATCATGAGTGTCTACAAAATATGCAAACTCAGAACACCTTAATGCCATAGCACAAATCTTTAAAAAATATAAAGTTTGGGGATGGGTTCAAATAGGTTAGAAGAATACTATTTTCCTAAACTATACTAAAGGGAAAGTTATCTCCTTTGATCATCAATCATAAACTAAAATAAGCTTTGACATATATTAGCAATTGTACAAGCAACCAATCAAATTAAAGTCTAGGTAACTCAATATTTATTAATTACTCCAAAATATACATGTAAAGGTAAGTGACATTAGAAGTAAATATATTGGAACATGTAAATTGAGGACCATTTATTTTTTTAGAAACAAAGATTATATATAAGGTTGTAAGGATTTAATGAGAAAATGTGCATAATGTATTTGCCCCAAGGCCCAGCACCTGGGAACGCTTGAATGAGAACCATCACTACTATGATATCACTATTCTGGCTAGGCCAATCCCATTATTATAAACATTATGAGATTTTTTGTTTGTTTTTCACTAAAGACTGGTGTAGCCTAATTATTTGTCTATAAAGACAGGTCATATTAGTAGTCTACTGAAGTTTAGGAAGTAGTAGATGAGGTTTATCAAAAAGTCTTCCCTCAGTAGTCCCAGTATCTAGAATAAGTCAAAAAATGTTGAGGCTAAAGACAGAAGAAGCACTCTTTTAGGATGTTACAAATACTGTTGCTAAGGGATTCCCAGTTTGCTCAGCTTCTGCCAAACCACTGTGTGCATCCCATGCACTCTGGAGGTAGGAGGAACCCAGGAAGCCCTAGAGCAAGCCAGCTCTACATGATGGCTCATCAACCAGTCTCATCTAGCTGTTTCATAGCAGAGTGTGAAATAACTTGCCTTCTCTCCAGGCTAATTATTATTCCCTCTTTTGGCCCCTTTGTGCCATAAACTCTATAGTTCTCTCTTTATTCTTTTCCTGTCTAATCTCAATTCTAAACAAGATGTTCTTTTTCTGATAAAAGCCTAAAATACTGAAATAGTTTCAGGATATACATCAGTTTAGGTCGCAAGAATCCTGTAATATTGCAATACCTCATTTTAATTTTCGGAGTTTTCTTTTTTCCTCGAAGTCTTTCAAAAAGTTTGATAAAGATTAAGTAATGCTTAGCGATTTACCAATAATATTTATAGGAAAACATTATGTTAATTAAGTCTCCTCGTGGCCTTAATGTTTCTGAATGTCCATTAAAATTGAAGTTCTTCTATGTTCATTTCTAGGCTCCCTCATCTTTTCCATCTACAGTAGTTCCCCCTTATCTGTGGCTCCTTTTTCTGCAGTTTCAGTTACCCATGGTCCACCATAGTCTGAAAATATCAAATGAAAATTCTAGAAATAAATAATTTGTAAGTTTTAAATTGTGTGCCATTCTGAATAATGTGATGAAATCTCAATCCCACCCAGGATGTGAAGCATCCCTTTGTCCAGATTATCACTCTCCACCTGAAAGTTACTCCATAGGCCTCTTGATTATCAGATCAACTGTGGTGGTAACACAGTGCTTGTGTTCAAGTAATCCTTATTTTACTTAATAATGGCCCCAAAGTGAAAGAGTAGTGATGCTGGCAATTCAGATATGCCGAAGACAAACTGTAAAGTACTTCCTTTAAGTAGAAAGGTGAACGTTCTCAACTACTAAGGAAAAAACAAAATTGTATGCTGACGTTGCTGAAATCTATGGTAATAATGAATCTCTCATCCATGAAATTGTGAAGAAGGAGAAAAAAATGGTGCTAGTTTTGTTATTGTATCTCAAACTGCAAAGTAATGGCCACAGTGTCTGGTAAATTCTTAGTTAAGGTGGAAAGACATTAAATTTGTGGGTGGAAATGATAACATGACAATGGTTCAATGATCTTCCTTCTGACATATTATTAGAAGGCCAAGAGTAGGCTAACACTACATCACAGTGTCTACATCATCCACCTCACTTCATCTCATCACATAGGTATTGTTTCTCATACCATCATCATAAAAAAGAAGGGTAAGTACAGTACAATAAGATACTTTTAGAGACCACATTCACATAACTTTTATTACAGTATATCATTATAATTGTTCTATTTTATTATTAGTGATTTTTGTTAATCTCTTACTTTACTAATTTATGAATTAAATTTTACCATAGGTATGTATGCATAGGAAAAAACACAGTATACATAAGGTTTGGTATTATCCATGGTTTCAGCCATCCACTGGGGGTCTTGGAAAGAATCCCTCATGGATAAGGGAGGAAGGACTATTGTATATTATCTCTCTGGACAATCTGATACTTCTAGATGACCTATATACTGATGACTTCAACTATGTAGTTCCAGTCCAGTTTTCATCTAGAATACAAAGTACATATCTCCAATTATCTAACTGCTCTTGGATATCCTACAGATACCTTGATCCTGAACTCATCATTTACTCCCAAAAGTCTGATTATCTCCATTTCTTGAAAATTTCCTCAATGGAACTGCATAATTAATCCATCAATAGTCTAAACCATGAGAGAAAAATATTGCCTCCGCTATAACCCACACACCCACTCAGTCAGGTCCTACTTATTCTACCTCTTAAGTGTTTTTTTAGTCTTTCCCTCTGTGTATAATACCAATGCCTTCCCTAGTTTTGGCCACTAATCTCTACCTAGATTCCTTGAATAGTCTCATAACTGGTCTCACTGACTCTAGTCTGCCCCTTCTACTTTCTCTGCACTCGAGTCAGGATGATTTTTCCAAACTCTGTGATATATAATAACAGAAAGGAGAGTACAAAAAGTGGGATTAGTGCTTACTGAGAAGCAACAGAGGAGTGTGTTTGATTTTTATAGATTTATGCAGTCATTTCAGTGTAATTATCAGGAGATTCACTGAAGGTTCTTCTTATAACTGCTAGTAAAGTTGAGAAAGGTGGTGATGTTGGAGATGATGATAATGAAGATGTAACAAAAAATATGACTGGTAGGTTATTAACTCATGTGAGCAGACCAGTGAGGAAGAAAATAAATTGAGATGCAGTGGGGTTAAGCTCATAAAAATCAATTTATCTTTAGGGCTGGCCCCAGAATGTGTGGGGAAGTCAGAACAAATCTGTGTCCAAACACAAGCAATATTCATGCAGATGTCAGTACTCCAGGAATCCTGACCTTCTGGTGGGTGACTGGAATAGCAGAGAGAGAGACAGGCGCAGGTGAGGACAGCATTCTTACACTGGGTGTCTGATAGATCTGGAAAAGAAGTAATTCCAGTGGAAATTTAAAAAGTAGGTAGAGACTTCAGGGTCATATCAAAGCGGCTTGCACCTAGATTTTTTTAATCAACCATACAGATGAACAATGCCGATTTCAAGTCATATGTCAATAGTAACCAGTGTAATTTTGGCATCTAGAAAAAAATGACTGAAATGTCCTCTGAATAGCTATATTGCTCAAAAGCCAGTGAAAGAAAAAGTAAAAAAAAATATAAAGTCACACCAAAAGATAACTTTAGGCATCGGTTCTCAAAATGTGGTTCCCAGACCCCTAAGCTTCTGGAGACCCTGTGAAGGGGGTCTGCAATGTAAAAATATCTCCATTACATTATTGGTGGGATTTGCTTTTTACACTGTGTTGACATACCCATGGTGCAAAAGCAACAGGTTTAAAACCTCTTGTGCTTTAGCATAACTCAAGGGTAAGTGGCCTCAAACTATATCTGTAGTGATTACATCCTGGCTCATGCACTTGCAGTTTTACTTAAAAACAGTTTTGATAAAACAGTAAAAATATTAACGTTATTAAATCTCAGTCTTTAAGTGTATATATACATATATATTTAATAATATGTGTGATACAATGGAAGTATGCATGAAGCACTTCTGCTAACATATGATGGTTGTCTTGAAGAAGAGCACTTTGTGATTTTTCTGAGTTAGAGCTGAACTGCTTTTTTTCATAGAACATGATTTCCATTTAAAAAATTACTGAGACAAACTATAGTTATTCACACTTGGGTATTTGTCAGCCATTTCCTCAAAACTAAATTGAAGAGATTCTATTACTTCAGGTTTTGATACATGATAAAATAAGAGTAAAAGTGAAAATTGGGACTTTAGTAAACTTAACTATGTCACTTTGAGTGTGACGGCTTCCTCATTCATTAATACTTTTGATGAACTTGGTGCTGATAAATGTGAAATGCATATTTTAATATATAACAATATTTTATATATTATAAAATATATATTTTATATGTGTGTATGTGTTATATATATGTGTATATATATTAAATATATATATATTTATATGTGTGTATATATATGTATATAATGAGATGTGTCAACATTTGTAAGGTCTGCATAACTCAGTAAACTAATAATATGTCCAAAAGGATATATGTGTGATTCTGCACAATAAAAGATACAGTCAAAATACAGGATGGACCAGTAGATTTTAAAGTAAGAGTATGAAAGTTCATTGATATGGCTTAAGGTTCTACACAGTAACTAACTTTTAAGAAATTACCACTTGTTGATTTTTCATAGAGTATTGGAAAAGAATATTCACGACTATCTGAAAAGCTATTAAAATACCCCTCCCTTTTCCAACTACATATTTTTGTGAGAATAGATTTTCTGTATAGACTCTTTTATACTCTTGTTTGTTTTTTGTTTTCGATATTTTGGTTTGTTTGTTGTAAATGCAAACATTTTAATCCAAGGACAAAACAATAACATACAAAATATCTTAGAAAGAAAATTTAAAAATCCATCATCAAGTTCAAACTCAAGTTTAAGATCTTGGTGACTGGATCTGTGAAAATTCTAGCAATGTGAACGCTGGGTAGAAAATTCAAGCAGCCAATGCTTTCAGACGTTTCTAGAATGAGAACTCAGGAGGCTTGTCAAGGCAACATCAAATGATGAACACAGAAACTGATCAAGCATGTTAACAAGCTGAATTTTTACTATAAAAAATGAGTACTTTTTTTTAACTTTATGAATTTAGTTATAACAAGACACTGGTCAACAAAAACAAAAATGTAAAACATATAAATGAATAACAAATGTGTACAAAAGTCCTTTTTATATTCAGAAAGAAGCCATAACATATAATTTAAAAAATACATATGTATAAATACAGAAATTTGCTACAGTGTAAAACAATGTCACCTTTCTTACTAAATTTGTAGTTTGGGAGATATATTTTTCATAAAGATATGTTATTTGTATGTAATAGATTTTTATGGTTATTTTAAATGAATCAATTGAGAACATGTTTTTCATTTCTTAGTTTTAATGTCTGATATCAATAGATATAATAGCAATAGATATAACCCACATAAACAAAAGCTCTTTGGGCTTCTCAATAACTTTTAAGATTCTAAAGGGCTATTAAGGCAAAAAATTTAAACTCATGAAGGCTAATCAACATGGTTGGCAACAGGCTGTAGAATGGCTTAATTTGAACAAAATGAATGAATTTGAACAAAATGAAGGTAGAAGCCTGAGGAGGTACTGTTGAAAAATCAAAAATAGTCCTCACAATTAAGCAAAATTGGTAGAAAATGCCTCATCTGCTCATCTTTTTGGTACCCTTTCAGGGAAGTTAAAGAATGTGCCAGAGCTCTCAGTTCGTTTACGTGGGGAGAACTCACTCTCTCTCTTACAGGCAAAAAAATTTTGATTTTGCCAGTACTGCCTATAAGGTGGGAGAGTGGAAGGTGTATGTGAAATTATACAAGAAGTATTCTTTTCAAATCTTCAGGGCCAAGAGTAGAGTGGAGAGGCAACAATCCAAGAGGGTAATATTTAAAGCACAGAGATGTAAAATATACTTTCTAAATGCAGTGATACTGTGTAGTGTTCTATATCATTAAATTATAATTGCCTGGAGAAAAAATTTAAATGTGTCATTTACAACAGTTACCAAAATGAGTGAAGGCGACCCTTTTATTTTCATTCTATTTACATTGTGTATATAAATAATACTTTTTAGAGAAATTTTCAGAAATTATAGCAATCTCTCAAACCAGATGGCCAATATTACTGTCACTACTTCAATTTCATATGTTTAAATGTTAGGCAGAATGTTTGCGTGAATCTGCAATAAATCTAAGAAAACAATTCAAGATTGACGATCAGCCCAATTTATATTCTATTTGGCTCATTTTTCAGCTCACGCACATTAACAGGTATGATGTGACTATGAATTTACTGAAGCACAAGTTGAAACCTGGGATTTGTGTTGTAATTGTGTGAATTAACAGGCTCACCAAAACTTGTACCGACTGAAACTCAGAGATCCTTCTTTCCAAGCATATTGAGTATTTGATGTACCTACTTTCAAGCTTCTGCAAAGATATTCCTAGCCTATGAATGTAGTGCTTCCCATGCAAGTAAAAATAACAGTAAGATTGCCTTCTTCAGAATAATTATAACCCGTTATAATAACCTAGAAACCCAAGATATCAAAAACCTTATGAGATCATATATTTGGTCATCTCCTATTAGACACCATCATTGTAAGGGTGACCTTAGCAGTCTCTCATTTGTCTCTTAGTTTTCCCACGGGGCTTATTCTTCAGAAGTGCTCGTGTTATGCTTTGTTTTAGACTATCCTGCTTTTGATTTTTAATACCCATTTCCATGCTTATTTTCTATGGGTTCTAGGTTCCAGTGCTTTTCAGATTATTTGACAGTTAAGTAGAATATTACATTTTAGAATCTAAGGGAACAAAATTCTTACTCTTTTGAAGAATGATTAAGAACAAAGAAACAAATTTTCAGGTCATTTAAATATATATATATACTTTCAGTGGCATTAGGTTCCCCTAGATAAAGCATTCTTGTTTTTATTCATATTAATTTCTGAAAGAGACTAAAATATCTCAAAAATTTTTCCAAAAATGTTATCCTTTACATTCAACTTAAGCATTCATTGCCAACTACAAAGCTCACAAAGTTTATTTTACAAGAATAAGCTCTGAATGAATAAACATATGTATCAAAGCAATTATGTATTATTTAGCCATTTAGCCTACATATGGGTTTTTATCTTCCCTGCTTTGGCTCAGTTGCCTATATTAAAAACAATGAAATGTGAAAAGAAAATAGAGAGTTTCAATTGGTGTACTGTTATGATTCTATCCAATGAGTCACTGATGAGTAGCCTTGATTTACCTTTTATTTCTATTCTATTATCTTCCACAAATCTTTGACATTAGCAAAACTTCTTTCTATAAATTATTCTTTATGAAAGCCTTCTTTATACATGTTTTATAAGATCATGTTGAGTCTCCTGGAGTTCTAAGAGCTGCTGTGTCTACCAGCAAAAATCCTTTTCACCAGCTGAATAACCTGAGGCTGGAAGACAGAGTACGTGATACATGGCAACATGTTTATCTGTGAGCTCTTGGCTTCAACATCTTGGGGAATTTTACATGAGAAAATACTTCAAAGTTGTGTTGCCCTCTGGCAGAGGTCCAGTTCTAGTTGTTTTCAAAGCATAAAAATGTTTCCCATCTGTTAAACAATTACTGAGCACTCTCCATATTCCATCCAGGCTTTTGGCTAAACTTCAGGGAAAGAAATATGAATAACATAAACATAGTCCTTGATCTCAATAGGTTCATAGTCTAATAGACAAATACACACTGAAGATAATTCAACATAGGTTACGAATATTAAGCATTCACTCACATGGAGAACTCCCGATGCAGGCACTATGTTAATGATGATAGCAGAAGGAAACTCAGAGGTAAGGCCCTTAGTCCAACTGGAGGGCTCAGAGGTGATTTCCTGAAAGAAGTCATATTTGAATTGTTGACACACAGCTGAAGGGCAAGGGCATTCTGGGTAATAAAGAACAGAATCAAAAGCAGAGTAGTATGAAATGTCATGGACAATACAGGAATCTATGCTATTTGCTATTTCTAAAACATTAAATGCTAGAGTTAGGGAAATGATCAATTAGATTGGAGTTCTGTGAAGGGAAAGAAAGATGGGCTAGAAATTATCAAAAAGTATCCATCTTCTCATGAGCCTCTTGATTAGAAGCAACTTAGAAAAGCTGAAGCCATTTTCTCAGCAAAGAATTATAAACTCATTAGGTTAACATACTATTGTACTGAATTTGGGTAAGAGCTTCTGATCATGTGGTATAGACAGAAAAAAGAGGTTAGATTTATAACACAGAAATAAACAGGAAGGTTAATTTGACTGAAGAACTGAATTTTTTTCAGACACACAACACATATTCACACACACACACACACACACACACACACACTAACTCTAGGATAACACTTATTTTTATTAGCTAAAAAACATTTACTTAATACACAGGGTGTCTAAAGCCACTGCCCAGGTCATGATTACCGTGAAAGTGAGTAAAAACAGTCTAATCAGTTTCAATCAGATTCCTGCTCAATTTAGTGCCATATATTCTTCCTAGCTTCTACAATTTCTAGGACTGGAGACACTTTTACTATATGTTTCTGTAGGAGGATTAAAGAGGAGATGGTGTTGTCTCTATATCGCCCATTTTTTTCTGATCCCTTTCTAGCTGTCTCTCAAAGGACTGGAAGAAAATCTCTTCTGTGATGTGAATTGCATACGAACTATTCACAGTTGACCACATCCGCTGGGCAAGACTCACCAATCCCAAGGAATGTACAAACTCAGGTTCCAAAACACAGGCTGACTGATCATTCTGGCCATCTAAATTGGGAACTAATTAAATGTTTTAACTGGAAGTCTCCTCACTGCAGCAGAACAGAGTCATTTTGAAGCAAACACCTCAATGAAACACTTCTTTGGGAAAATCCAGTTCAACTACAAGAAACAACTGCTTCTGGTTGGCAGAACAATCTATTCCTACTTGATTCCCCACCCCAATGCATACACACAGGGTCAACATCACTTATGCTGAGAAGTGTAACCACAGAGAAAAAGTGACATTATAACTCAGAGATGTCAAAGTCATCAGAAACAGTTTGTTCTTACCTATGTAGGATTTCAATCCAGTCCACTGGGGCTGATGAAAGATTATATAAATTATTTACATAAAGGAGCTTTTAGAGGATCACTTAAACACATTGGGTATTGTTTGAATGCATAAGAGGAGGTTAAGTTATTCATTTCATTTCCATTAGTAATTATATGTTAGTTGAAGAATTCTCCTGCTTGGCAATCCCTTAAAGAGGTATAATAATCTGAGGCAACTGAGCTCTAATTCTCTCCAAGAATTTATAGCCCAGGCTTCTTGAGAGAGGCAGCTGGAATTATTAGATTACCCTATGTGGATATAAGAAGAGTCAGACCATAAACCCTAAGGCCAAAAAGAGGAAGTTGCCAAGTGTCTTGAGGTGAGAAATCTCCACTTGGACTTGTAGCCTAAGCTTCTTTAGAAAATCAGAATCCTTTAGCACCACAGTCTCATGCGTTATTATGGGGTATCATCCCACTCAATTGTTTTGGATACAAAAATTAGTATTAAACATGAAAACAGCTACAATGAATATACAAATAAGACTTCAAGTTGTTAAGCAGCTGTCCCTGGGCAAGAACTGTCTAGATTGAAGATTGCCATCAAAGTTGAGTAACTTGAATACTTAATGAGTCAAATATTGTGCAAGCTAATGGTGCATAGATATGAAAAAAGAACACACACACACATAAAATAGGGCAGACATATAAAAAGGTAACTTCGATACAGTAAGGTTAAGTTCCAAGATAGAGATAAATGTAGTGACATAGAAGCTACTCTAAAGGTAGGGGCTCAGAAAGAAATTCTGAAAAGAAATCCGGCCTAAACTAAATTTTGCCCAATGAGTAGGAGTTGGTCAAATTAAGAAGAACTGGGATGGGTATTCCAGGTAGAGGGAGCAAAATAACCAAAATAATGTGCATTGTTTTACTGTAAGCAGTTTGATGTTACTGCACTACACATGGAGAAATGAAGGTTGGTAGGTAATGAGAAGAGAGAACTCAGTAAAGACAAATATCCATATTTTCTGAGGTAAAAAAAAAAGAAACTCCCTTGAAAATCAGAAAAGACCAATTTTAAATATGGTCAAAATATTTTTACAAGCATTTAACAAAACTGAATATCTGAATATCCAAGAAACTTGTGAATATTTGATTATCTCATTGGTAATCATGGAAACCAAACAAATTTTTATGATAAAGAACTTGGACTTTCCCTCTAGGTAATCATAAGCCATTGAATAATTCTGACAGGAAAACAAACAAACAAACAATTGAAATAGATCCACAGAGGATCCAGATATTGATATAGCAGTTTATATTAAAATATAATGGGCTGAGAATAGCCCTAATATTCTTGGAAAAGAAAATAAAGTTGCAGGATTTACTTTACCAGATCTTAAGACTAGTATAAAGCAACAATAATAAGGACAAAGTGTAATGATAGACAAATAGACCAATGGAACAGACTAGAGTCCAAAAATGAACATACATATATAGATACTATAGTTTCGATAAAGGTGACCCTGCCAAGCAGAGGGCAATGTACCATCTCTCAGTAAATGGTGCTGAGTCATCTGGATATGAATATATGAAAAAAAAAAAAAAAACTTACTCTTATCTTGCATCACAAAGATCAATTCTAGGTATATTATAGAGATAAATGTGAAAGGATAAACATTAAAGCTTCTAGAAGAAAACAAAATATTTTTATTACTTTGGGGCAGGTGAAGTTTTCTTAAACAAGATTCATAAACCACCAGTCTTAAAGGAAACAATTGATAAATTGGATTACATTAAAATCAGAAATTTTTGTTTATCAAAGGCTATTAAGAGAGTGAAAGGGCAGATATATATGTGATTTGCATCCTATCAATATCTATCCATCTCACAAAACCATACTCAAAATATACAAAGAACTCTTACAAATTAGAAAAAAAGGATGGTGAGCTCAATTTTTAAAACAGATAGATACATTCCAAAAATGGGTATATGAATACCCCAGAAACATGAATATTTGGTTAGTAATCGGGGAAATTACAAAATAAAACCATGGTGAGAGCATTACACATCCACTAGACAAAACAAAAAGATTGACTATACCAAACAGGCAAGATTATAGAACAACTGGTGCTTTCAAACTCTGACGGCAGGAGCACAAATTGATGCAATCACTTTGGAGGACTCTTTGGTAATAATCACCAAAAATGGATAGAAGTGTACTCTGTGGTCTAATAATTTCACTACTAGGCATTTATTTGATTAATATAAATGTATAATATCTTCACCAAAATAAACATTCAGGGCATCATTATTTGTAATAGTCCCAGACTAGAAATTGCTCAAATGCCTACTAACAGTAGAATGGATAAATAAATCATGATATATTCATATAACAGACTACCATAAAATAAGAATGAATATTCCATAACTATATGCAAGCATATGCATGAATTTCACCAATATCATGTTAGAGGAATGAAGCTACACCAATAAAAAATAAGTATATTCCACGTGATATATAGTTTTCACAAACTATAAAGCACGTTGTTAGAAATTAGGATAATAATTAGCCTTAGGGGAAGTAGTGACTAGAAGGTGACACAAAGAGAGGCTTTTCAGGGTGTTGATAATATTCTGCTTTTGATCCGAATGGTGGTTATACAGATATATTCAGTTGATGAAAACCACTTGTGCATTTATGGTATGTGTACCAGTCTGTATGTTCTGTTTATTTTAACTTCAACATAAAAGCTAAAAAGTATCTGTCAGTCAGGCAGGTAAAGTAAATGAAAGAATCAAGTTGAGTGTCAGAGTACCGACTATACTTCTTGCTATGGCTTCTTCTTAATATCATATATTAATGAAAATTATATGAAAACACAAAAATATACCCTTCAAGTGAATTGGTTAAGGATATAACATTACTATTTAGAACTAAGAAAAAAGTAGAAAACTGGCAGAAAATAAATAGCAGAAGATGTGACCTGCTAAGAAGAATACTGCTGGGCCCAAGTAGGCTTTAATCAATGAGCTCCCACTCATAGTTGTAGGATATCAGCCCACTGCATTTTTCTGAAGGAATTATGAGCTTCGAAGAACCACCTTTGGGAACTATGTACAGAACAAATTCAAATTTTCACATGCAGGATTTTTTGTCAATTATTTACAATCTGCTTCAAAACTCTGAATATATGTTAGTTTATACCCAAATGATTTTGTTTTCTAGCTGAACTTCCATCTTCAGAATTATCTGTATATTCTATAGGCAAAGTTACCACTATACCTTAGACCTCTTGCAGAAATACTGTAGCCCAGAATTCCAAAATACTACATATTTCAGCGTAGGTTGGCCAGTTTTATTCTTTTAAAAATTTATTTTTTTTAAATTAAATTGATGGGGGTAACATTAGTTAATAAAATCATATAGGTTTCAAGTGTACAATTCAATAATATGCCATATGTATATTTTATTGTGTGTTTACCATCCAAAGTTAAATTTCCATCATTCACATTCTTCTTCCTTAAAAAAAAAAAAAAAAAAAAATAGGTTTTTGTTTACCGCTATCCTTTCAGGGACTCTGTCAACTTTCTTCAAATTAGCATCTCCATCATGGATTGTTACTTTCAAGGTCCTTCCACTGCTGCTATTGCTTTTCAGCAATTTCCGGTGTGGCTGAATCTTTGTATGATGCTTCATATAACCACAAATAATTTCTTCACTTTTCCAGTTTTTGCATGACTTCCTTCAGAGTATGACAGCTGCTTAGAGTTAGCCTACATCCTTCTTCTTATTCTAGAAGACAGTAGAACTAAGCTAAAGCAGATACAATCAAGGACAATGTACTTTTTGCAACCCGAGGCTGAGAGTGGAGTTTTTTTTTAAACGTATCATGCATAAGTAATTTCGACAGAGCCCTTGAATAAAGCCTTTTTGAAGTTTAGTAAATAAACCAAGCACTTGCATGGGAACTCTCTTAGTCTTTTCCTCTCAGTGGTTACTTGAGATGAAACATTTAGGAAGCTAAAGAACACGTCAATATGTAATCTCATGATTAACTAAATATTTGGTTCTCTGGTTACTGTCACAGAGGGTGACACTAAAAAGGGAAGGAAATTAACTAGTGCCAAGGCAGCTGGACTTGGAATGGGCTATATGGAGCTACCAAAGAAGCCCCATCAGGAGCTCTGAAGGCCAAAGAGGAGAAAGTTAAGTGTCTCATTCATTGACAGAAGAAAGCACCAAGACTTGATTGCTTGGGGAAGAGTGTTCAGCAAATTGTAAACACTTCTTGAAATGGCAAGACCACACAAAGTACCCGAAACAGGATACTAGGCTTGTTTAAAGAGTGTGTCTGTGTGTCCTTGGCTCTTCGCTCTCCAAGGCTGACATTGTGTCTGTGCTATTGTCCGCTTCACTAAAACCAGAACTGAGAGAGCTGAGGTAAGCCATTGACCCAAGTGTTTCCTCGGCTCCTGAGGAATGTTTACTGAGGTGGGGTGTTTTTCAAAGCCTTTAATAAGAAGTACACCACGTCCTCCGTACCTTTATTTTTCTAAATGTGTGAGGAGGACACACCGTTTTTGCTTTTTACCAGCATTCCAAAACATTCTTGTCGTTGTGAATTTCATGGCATCCTCTGAGGGTGAACAACAAGACCAGATCTTTGCTCTACAATATTACATTCAGGTTTTCCAAATAAGAGAAACCTGACTCTACAGACGTCTCAAAACTAAGGCCCATTAAAGGTATAAAATTTTTTGAAAAAGGCAGTGAGAGTAATATTCATGTTTGCCTTTAGAACTTTAAGACAGAAACAAAAAAACTGTTTTATTTAATATCCTCTTCAGATAATTTCAATCCATCCTGATATTAATGACAATAATTTAACCAGGCCACAAAACACTGTGCCAATAAACAAGCTTTTAGGTTTAATGATATAAATATGTGTTTTCTCAACACAAGCACTGAAACTTTACTATTTTTACATGATGCTTCACCCTCTTTGACACAGATGTTTCTTCCTTGAAGAACAACTAGCCTAGTTTGAGGCTTTTATTGTCTGCTGAATAAAACAATATGGAGTCAAAATGGGTCAAAGACCTAGATATAAGACCAGAAACAACAAACTGAATAGAAGAAAACATAGATACTAAACTCATGGACCTTGAATTTAGAGAGAATTTTATGACTTTGACCTCAAAGACAAGGAAAGTAAAAGCAAAAGCAAAAACAAAAACAAAACAACAACAAAAAGCAAACCAACTAATGCGACTATGTCAAACTAAAAAGCTTCTGTGTAGCAAAAGAAACCATCAACAAGAAAAAGAGGCAACCAACTGAATGAAATAAGATATTTGCAAACAATCCTTCCGATAAGAAGCTAATATCCAAAATATGCAAAGAATTTATATCTCAACAATAAAAAAAAAGAATTTAAATTAAAAAATGGGCAAAGGACCTGAATTGACACCTCTCCCAAGAAGACATACAAATGGCCAACAGACATATGAAAAGATGCTCAACTTCACTAGCTATTAGAGAAATGCAAATCAAAACCACAATGAGATACCACTTCATACCTAGAATGGCTGTCATCAACAAGACAAGTAATAAGTGTTGGAGAGGTTGTGAAGGAAAGGAAATCCTTATACACTGCTGGTGGGAATGTAAATTGGTACAGATGCTGTGGAAAATTGTATGGAAGTTTCTCAAAAAAATAAGAATAGAATTACCATATGACCCAGAAATCCCTCTTCTGGGTATTTATCCCCAAAATTTGAAACCATTTATCCATAAAGATATATGCACCCCCATGTTCACTGAAGCTTTATTCACGGTAGCCAAGACATGGAAACAACAGAAGTGTCCTTCGATAGATGACTGGATAAAGAAGATGTGGTATATATTTATAATGGAATATTACTCAGCCATAAGAAGGGATGAAATACTGCCATTTCCAACAACATGGATAAATCTTGAAATTATCGTGCTAAGTGAAATGAGTCAGATAGAAAAAGTTGAGAACTATACGATTTCTCTTATATGAGGGATACAAATCTGAAAGCAACAAATGAACAAGGCAAACAGAGACTCATGGACACAGAAACAATTTAGTAGTTACCAGAGGGAAGTGGGGTCGAGGGAGGTAGTAGATAAGGGTAGATGGGGTCAAATATATGGTGACGGAAGAAAATTTAACTTTTGGTGGTGAACACACAATACAATATACAGATGATGTATTATAGAATTGTACCCTTAAAACCTATATAATTTTATTAACCAATGTCACTCCAATAAATTTAATTTAAAAAAATGTGGAAGTACGTTTCGCCCAGATGACAACAAGTAGAATCTGAGACGCAATAGAGAAGAAAAAGCACTGCAGTTCGTGTCTGTCAGT
Organism: Rousettus aegyptiacus; assembly: GCF_014176215.1. Taxonomy (NCBI): domain Eukaryota; kingdom Metazoa; phylum Chordata; class Mammalia; order Chiroptera; family Pteropodidae; genus Rousettus; species Rousettus aegyptiacus. The sequence goes on along the minus strand of NW_023416284.1, from coordinate 160,901,347 downwards.
TGAAAGATGGAGGTTTACCAAGAACCAAGGGGGAGAAGTTTCTCAACTTACCTAAGAACAGTTTGCAGACTCTGCTAATCTTGAAAGATATGAGAAATTCTGAACCCTGTGAACCAAAGTTGCCCTTATTTAAGAAGGACTAATTTGCATCTCAATTTTGGGATTTCTTTTCAGAGCACCCCATAGTTACATTCATGCATCATTTAAAAGAGGGCAGCATGGTGCACTGTGATTTAAATGTAAAAATTACTGTCTTGAGAAACATGAAGGGGAAGTTTGCCCACACACACTGTCTGTGCAGGAACTACTACAGTCGAGGGGTTGAAAGCGTCTTTCTCCAGAGAAATATCTTTTTAAAAACCAAAAGCAGAGCCCTAATTTTTGAAAGGGACAATCCAGCAGGTGCTCTGGACATCATGTTTCAGAGAATGAGCATTGAATAGCAAGTTATAAAAATTGCCTTCAAACGGGACTGTAACTTTAGATCTCAAATACCAAAATGTGAAAATAAAGATGAGAATCATATGTAAAGAAGTAATTTTTCAAAAATTGGAGATTTAGGATATAGAAAATTCAGAAAGGTAGCTTGTTGTAAAAGAAAACACAGTTATTAAAAAGGCAAAACATTCTAAATGGTTCTATTTTTTAAAAGAATTTTAAAATATACTCCTCTATTAAGTTAGTATTATCAAGGACATTTTATCCATTAGTCATTAGAGTCCAGTGCCAATGGGCTGTGAGATTTTTAAAGATCTACAAAAATGATTGAAACCTGAAAAAAAAAAAAAGTATTGGCTCCAAACTACAAAATGAAAGCTGCAAAATAGAAATGAATAATTAAATGTCTACAAAAAAGAAAAAAACATTACGTCAAGTAGTCAATTGCCACTCTACCCTTGTAATTGCAGTACAAATTATATTTAATGTGAAATATGGGTGGATTTTAATTTATTTGAGATATTATACATTCAGGGCAGCCAAAAAATAAGATCACAAGGCCCTCGAAACAGCACTGAATAACATCAATATGATAAAAATGGCCATCTGTTTTCCTAAAAACATTGGAGATTAAACAGGAGAAAATAGGAAAATTGGGAAGTACCAAAACAGTAGGCCTTGGAGAGAATAATGCTGCCCCACCCAAGAACAGGCAAGATCTGCTGAAATCCTCATCTCGGTTCCCCTGAATTAAGGCACTGCTGTATAGTAGTGTCTAGTTTTTGTTTTGTTTGTTTTTAAAGAGCAGGTTTTCCTTAGAAAAGGTAAATAGACCATTTATATCTCATTGTATATCCTATTCAGAGAAGTTAGAAAATCAATTTGATTCTATTTCCTGAAGGGTTATATATCTAGTGAGTGTGTGAGATGGTAGGGGTATGGGGTGTTTTAAAGATGAAGGAAGACCTGGTTCTGGACAAAGCTGGCTTGGCTGAGATGTGTAAGGTAAGAACTGTTTGGGATACAGTACACTGGGTGGAGCAGTGTAGTTTGGGAATAATCCTGCATTTTGATAACCCCGCCTGATCTGTCCTACTAAAGAAAAATGATCTGCTTCTTAGTATCCTCTAATCACCCAAGAAATATAGTAATAACACATCAGTAGATACCCTAGGTATATAATCTACACTCAACAGACCTAATGGGAAAATATTTTCCTTATTTCTTAAATACTGCATCTTAAAATTTTTTTTGATCTCTCTCTCTCTCTCTCTCTCTCTCTCTCTGTCTCCCCCTTCCTCTTTCTCGCTCTCTTTCCTTCACCCTTCTTTTCTCTTTCCCTCTCTCCTTCCCACCTACCTTCCTCTTTCTCTCTCTCTCTCCACACCTACACGCACACAAACTCACAAATACAGAAATTATGTCAAAAATTATTTGATGTTAATTGCTGGATCAGGAGCTATAAAGCTAAGCTGGAGAAACTAGACAAAAGGTATTTCAGCTCACAAATTAGAATCTTGAGATCTGAGAAGTTATGTTTTATTTAATGTAAAATCATACAGACTATTATGGAACAAATAATTTTTAGGTTTTTTTATTCATTATTTATGAAATGACTTCTGGACCTCTCTAAGAAAGACAAAAATAAAATCAAGCCATAAGGTAAATTAGGACTAAGGGGCCATGCCTACATAGCAGGGTGGGGGATACAGGGAAGGAAATTACTCAATTAATTTAACACAATTAATTTTGATTTCCTAATAACTCCGTGTGTGTGTGTGTGTGTGTATGTGTGTGTGTGTGTGTGTGCTGTGTTTTGTTTTGTTTTGTTTTGTTTTGTTCTGTTTTACATAACGGCCCTTAATTTGGAACTGTTCTGTTGCTCTGAAGAAAATTCGAGGTGGCAGTTCAGAGGCAATTTAAATTTATTTCCTATTTTTGGCTGTTTAAAAAGCCAATTACTCAGACACTCTTTCCTATAATCCTAAAGTTTTCAAAAGCAGCTCTTTAATTAAACTTTATTTAAAATAAATAAGACCTATCATTTCTCTTGGATAGATGAAGCCTTATGATTTTCACTAAGAAAATATAGAGAAAATATTGTTTTCTTTGTATATGATTTTTAAAAATTTAATTTTAAAAGGAATAAATACCTACCTGCTATAAACTATTCAACTAGTATAGAAGGGGAAAATAAAGGTAAAACTTCCACTATTCTAGTTTCTTCATCCTTTCTCATCCCATCCCTTGTATGTACACAATCTGCTCCTGTGTTTTACACATTTAATCTCCATTGTTAAGGCGACAACAGAGACTTCTGCAATACAGTCATATCCTGGATAAATAAGAACAATTTTCTCCCACATCCCGTATTTCTCCTCTCAGTTGTTTTCTCAGGATGCTGAAGTACATCCTACAATAGGTGGTATTGTTCTGTATAAAATGCAACCATATCTTTTGACTTAGCAATTGAGAAGCTATCCCACAGGAATACCTACATCTGTGCAAAAGACATGTGGAAAATAATGTGGCATTGTTTGAAACACTGAACATTTGGAAGCAGCCTTAAATGTCCTATCAACAGAAACAAGTTCCCTAAGCAGTCATTAAAAGGATGGAATAAATTTATATGTGCTGATATGAAAATATATTTTCTTTGATGACAAAAGCAAAGAAAAAACATGATTTATTAAATGACAAAAGCAAATTACTGAGTATGTATTGCCTGATTATACACAACACACAGACACACGCAAACACATATAACACATATGTAAACTTAACCTATTATTACTATCAAACTTTGCTATGCATTTACAAATATATGTAATATATTTGTAATTTATATATGAAATGAACGCCAGAGAATGACTTCAATGTGGCTAATCTTAGTACTAGAAAGGCATGTTATCTATATTTCACCGTTTTGAAGAAACTGAATGAATGACTTTCTTTTATCCTCTAGGAGTTATGAGAGCAGGGAATTTTGTCCCTTTCATTCACTGCTGATCTCTGCATCTGGAATATGGTAGACTCTCAACAAAAATGTGTTGAATGAAGGAACAAATTTTCCTGCTCCTTATCAGGAACACCCCATTTGATAAATGATTGATAGACTAGGCTTGAAGTAGAGAGGGAAAAGAAACAGGACACTACTTATAAAAGAAATTCTATAAAAATATTTTTATAAAAAGAAATCTATAAAAAGAAATCTATAAAAAGAGATAGGAGGGGTCAGAATGGTGAAGAGATGGAAGAGACATCCTACAGGGAGAGGAAGAGAAGGAGGAGGAGAAACCTTAACCGAAGACTATTTAGGGGAGGAAAGCAGAGAGCTGGTCTGCACCACCCCTTCCCAAAGAGGAGACTTGCTGTTAAAGGGCTCTGTGTTCATGCTCCTCCAAATATTAAGCACAGCACAAAGGGGATGCAGTAGTATTAGCAACTAGATTCAGAAACACAACTTGGCATTGCAGAACAATTTCATATTGGGGGTTGGGGCGGGAAGTAACCAAGAGAACCATGGTTTATATTTGTCTGAATATGGTCTTTGGTCCCAGTTTGGTGAACACAAATTATACACTCTCCTTCCTCTTTTAATGCTAGAAGACTTTCTTTAGTTTTTGAAGAACTTATATTTGTGTTCTAATTAGAGAATGTAAAGCTTAAATTGGTTTAATTAAAATACATTTAAAGCGGCAGACACAGACATAAATGAAAGTCACCATATGTATTTCTGTTTTCTCTGATGGTTATTTATTTAAAGTTTAATCTGTTATTACGAATAGGTTAAACTGTGTATCCTTCATGAAGCACTTCAGTTCCTTGTAGGCCACTTTCTCCTGATGACTAATTAAACATTTTATACAATACAAATCTGTATGTGTGTGATCTCTTGGAATTATTTAGGGTCGATTATTTTGCAATTATTTGCTTTAATTCTTTTTTAAATCATGACTTTTTATTCTTGATAAGATCATAGGTACAGGGCCTATATGTAATGCCAAATAATCTCACAAAGATACACAGTATCAAAGAATAACAGCTTATACTTTATAAAGGTTAGATGCATTTAAGTTATATTTAGTTATTAAGATATATAAAAACTAAAGAAATAATATATTAGACTTGGAAATACGATCCTTTGTGCCTAAACTGACTATCCACTCCATTTGTCGTGGATAGTCCCTACTTACTCCTGCTGTCCTGGTATAACTATTAATAGGGTACCCCTTCAAATCTGTCCAGGTTTGAGAATAAGTTACATGGTTATCCTATATTAAGAAAAAAATGGTTGGCCTTATGTCAAATTTCCATCTTTACTCTCTTCTACTCTATATCATATTTCTGATACCAAAATTATAGGATGTTGCTTGGGTAATAATTGAAAGATAATGTTATCTGAACTTCTCCCAGGATGATGAAGAACACCCATTAAGTTGGACTACAATAAGGTCCCAGCTGTCACATGGCAAACATTCAGAAAAAATATTTTAGGTTGTGCTTTTGTAGGAAGAGAATCACTTGCTATTCTGCAGCCTTATTGAAATGAGACAGTCTGTGTTTCTTCCTGTCCCTACCTTCCCAAATTCCCTTGATTAGGACAGACAGCATTATAACAAGGAAACTTCTGGACTACTCCCTGTAAACCATAATGAGTAAACTAAAATTCCAATGCGATGAAACAATTTGGGTCTTTTCTTGATAGAGATTTTAACCTGCACAACAAAATCAGTTCAATACCTTGATCGACTTACAGCCTAAACAACTTCTGAGCTTATTACTCTATTTCTTGTTCTATCATCAAATGAGCTCGCTTATCTGATATTCTTAAAAAGTCCTTAATATTCCCAGGATTTTTTTTTCCACTTTTTAGATCCAATCTTTTATTTGGATGCTAATTTAACTGTCACACTTTAATTAGGTTAAAGACAAGAAAGAAGTTAACAAAATTGGAATGCACAATAAAAATGGTATCTTTTCATTTAAAAAAATGGTGGCAGTAATAATGAAAGTAGTTTTTGCTTTTTGCTTTTTGTTTTATTTGTTTTTAAGCTATGGCCATTGCTATGGCTCAGAACTGATATAGTGTGCAGGAAAGCAAACTCTTGCTTTTCATATTCATTCAGTAAGCAGTTGACACTCTTCTTCAAATATTTAAATCTAAACACTGAATTAAAATGTTATGTTAATACCCTTGTAGAATATTTATTTTGGCGTTTTAGATTCTAATCACGAGTAGTTAAAAAAAAAATCAGTTACTCCCACCTTATTTCCCTTTCCAAATGTTTTGCATTTTATTTAATCATAAGTGTATTCACATATAATTCTAACTTCAAATAGACTAAATTTTATCTCTGCTCATGTTCTTACTGGCTTTTAGAAGCGGCTTGCTTTTGCAGTCTGCGTAGGGTCATCTTGGATACTTCTTCTTCTACAGGAGTCTGGCTGCTGGTCATCTCTGTCTGAGCTTCTCGCTCGCATGCCTCTGGTCTCTTCTCTACATTTATGCCAAACTCACAGGTTAACATGACCTTTTGATATCCCTCCTCAAAGCTGCAATGACAAGGTGCCCAAAGATGATACAGCTGAAGTAAAGACACATTTTTTTAATGAGAGGTCTTCTCAGATTAGCTTCACATACATTCACATACTATTTAATCACACCAAAAAAGCTGGCCACAGTGAGGGAGAGATGTTGGCAGCCTAGGAGCAACAGTCATAACCCAGTTATTGTGTGGATCCACCCTCTCATCCAGATCCAGAGATACAATTCTCAGGCTTCTGTCTTCATTCTTTTCTTGCTGGCTTCTTTTTTCATCAATTTGAGATGGATTCTTAATCCATGACTACATCCTCAAACCCTACTCTGTACTGATTCTAAGTCTAAATGCTGCCCCCAGCCACCTCCTCAAATTCAAAACCCTCACACTCAAAATGAGTTTTCTATTTTGACCTGCTATAGACCTCTGATCTCCATTCATATTTAAGAGTCACACTAATGAAAATAATACTTCTTGTTCCTAGAACTCTCATTCAGCAACAATCTCTAGCTTAATCTACTTAAGCCATTCATAACTGCTGCAACTCTCAAACTTGCTGTTATATAGTATTCTCTAATGGTAATCACCAGTGTTATCCTAAAATACGAATATGGGAAAAAAATTTTAAATGTATTAATTTTCATTATTAAATTCTCTGCTTTATAACTTCTAGTGGTTCCCCATAAATGATAAGCAAACTGCTTGCTTTGATAGATAAGGTTCCTTAAAATCTTCTTTCAAACAAAATTCCCAACTTCATCTCTAAATATTAGCATTTTATATCCATCCCTAGGTGCCTAACACATTCCAAACCCTGACAGCAGGACATGATTCTTCCAACTTATCATGCATTTCAATATCTTCATGCAATTACCCATTCTCTTTCATTTGTCTAGGAACTCTACTCATCTTTTGCCAAGTAAACTCTATTCATCTTCTATAAACCCAATTGTCACTTCCTCTAGAAGTCTTTCCTCAGACCATCCAGAAGGTAAAAAACCAATTATATACCACTTTCTGCAGTGTCTTAGTTATTAATGTTCTCATGATTTCTCTAGCTGTCGTACTGGAGCAAAAAATATCATGATTATAAGAGGTATCTCTACTTGCTAAGCTAGAAAGAATATGACTTAGAATACTGGTATTTAAGCCCGTGCAGATCATTTGTGCTTCAGCTACCATTTGAGCCTTTCACTAGGCCTATTCTGGAAAACCAAGATCCCAAACAGAGCAGACCCATAAGTAGGAGGAATTATTGAAACGATCTAGGCTCCTTAAGGGAACTAGCCTTCTTTTGAAATCCTAGTACCTACAGAATTATATCCAAAAGCTGCCTTCTACATTCATCAAGAAAATTAACTTTAGTAATGGCAGAGTACCTACCCTCTCTTCCTATGAGATCGACAACGATACTATGAGATCAACAACTCTACAATTTTTGAAGGATTATCTATCTGTCCATACTCTGAGGAGTTGTTTCAAATCTTCTATACAGGAATTCATTCATTTCATAAATAGATAATTGACCAACTGCTAGGTATTAATGAATACAGATCCTTGCCCTCATTGAGTTTTAATTTTATGCAGAAGGCAAATGATAACCAACCAATTATTTTTAAATTTCCATTATCATAAGTGGAGCAAAAAGAGAAGTACAGGCAACTGTAGCTTTGTACATAAAAGATACCACCTGATCCCATTTGAAAATCAGAGAAAGCTTCCTTAAGGAAGTTCACATTTGTTTAATAATTAACTTTTTTTTACTTATGTTGAATCCTTGATTTTGGCCTGTATCTTCATGCCTGATATTTCTTCTGAGTTTTCCCTCATAAGGCACAGAGGGAAATAATCTGGACTCTTTCTCATTTGTAAGGATTAGGCATAACTCGCGGTTTGTGTCATTATTTCCTCACCTCCTAGTCCATGATAAATTGTATCTTCCCTCTTTCAAAGTTTATATTATATTTTTATAACTCTAATTCCATATTAATAAATAAATTAGAAAAATTAGTTAATTATAAAACATCTTTATACGGAAAGATACGAGGATAGGGTAGATGTACGGATATTCACTTTCTGTATTTTGTACTGTTGTTCAGCTAGTAGTCTTAGAAAGAAAATGTCATTCTACCAACCTACTGAAATACCTAGTGCTAGGTTTGGTATAAAATCTACTTTTTTTTCTTGAGTGTGTAAAGGGTATTCGCTACCAACATTATTTTCATAACCAATTTAGAGGTTATAATGTGAGAGGATTCTGTAACCCAAATCATGCAGTTTAGAAAAGGAAGTTGTGGCAAGTGAGGGTGGCGGTTGGTTGGCTGGTATAGAAGACACATCCACTCTAACATAGCTACAATACTTAAACCACACGAAAGCTTAACTTCTTGATAGTCCATCATGGTGAAAGCCAACTCATTTCAGAGCAAACAATGGTTTCTCCCAACCTGTGTCCTGGCAAGCTTTTACATTCCAATTCACTTTGTCGGGAATAAAGAGAATCATGGCCAAATTTACCTCCTGACTATAAGAGGGTAGGAATATTTACCCTCTGATTATAAGGATGTGTCCAGTTCTTCTTAAATTTTTTATTTTGCTTTAATTGTTTTCTGTGAATTTATTAGGAAGATAATCTTGATTTTCCTAGTTTAAGTTTTCATATAAAAGTATTTCTTTAAAATAAAAGACTTTTGGCTAACTTGCCATAACTATTAGTTTAGCTTCTATATCCCTTAAACAGATTTTTAGGACTTCATCAGGTTGATTAGTAAAAATGGCTTTTCTCTTTAACAGTCCTGATTAAGTTTACTCTGTTCCTTCAATATGTTATTTTTCAATTACAGTTGAGATACAATATTATATTCATTTTAGGTGTACAACATAGTGATTAGTCATTTATATATTTCTATAACATTGAAGTGATCACTCCAATAAATCTAGTACCCATCTGACAGAATACATAGTTATTACAATATTTTCAACTATATCTCTTATGCTGTATTTCATATTCCTATGACTGTTTTTATAATCTGAAATTTGTACATCTTAATCCCTTTACCTTTTCCCACCCATCCTTCTAAACCCCCTCCCATCTGGCAACCATCAACATGTCCTGATTAGGTTGACTCAGTTCTTTTACAGCTCAGTTCCCAACCTTTTTGGTACCAAGGACCAGTGCTCCTATGAGAATCTAATGCCTGATGATTTGAGGCAGTGATGCTAGAGCCAGGGAGAGGCTCCAAATATAGATGAAGCTTTGCTCACTGTCCTACCATTCACCTCCTGCTGTGTGGCCCAGTTCCTAACAGGCCATGGACTGGTACCAGTCTGTGGCCTAGGGGTTGGGGACCCCTGCTGTAATACATTGTCTAGCTTCAAATTGGAAGAATCCTAAACCAAAGAAAAGTAGACTCACTGTTAATAAAAAATAAAGAAGTGATCTTTTTCAAAGGAGTTTTCTATGTCCTTAAGGCAACCTGGAAAACCCTTTGCAGTTGCTCTATCTAAACTCTATGAGGAGACTGTTCACTTTTAGACTGTGAAATCTACCCTGCCTGACTTAAGGCCAGACAATGACTAACTCAAAGTTTCATTGTTGGGCTAGACACATGGCTTCCAAGGAAGCATGACTTAAAAGCTCTTTGCATAAGTATGAGAAGCAACCATGTGTCTCTTCCATGTAAAATTTTAATTTTCCATCTAAATTCCATTGAGGAGAAAAATCATGACAGTAATCATGATTCATAGCTTTAATTTCACTCACCAACATCCTCTTATTTTTTCAGAGCTCTAGGATTTTCAAATGAACACTGTTCCACCAAAACAACACTATCTTAATTTTTTTCTCAGCCCTAAAGAAAGCCTGTTTTATTTATATGTTTAAACTGTTCTTACTTTTTATTCAAATTGAGACCCTGGAGCCCTATATAAGTTCTGTAAATCTGATTAATTGTACACCAGAATGCTATGACTTCATTCTAGGAATAACTAAACATAAGGAACAAAGGACTGAAAAGTTTGTTTTGTATGCCATCATATCAACTAGGTATAAAAATCTATAGGTAATTTGGAGATTATTCTTGGGGCAAGAGGGGTTAAAACTCAGACATCGCATCAGTTAACTATTGCTGTATAAGAAAACATTCTAAACCTTAGTGGCTTAAAACAATAAGAACTTATTTTTCATAATTCTGAGTGTTGGCTTGATGGTTCTTCTGGTTTCACCTGTGTCTGCATTCAACTAGAGGGTCATCTGGGATCATCTCAGGCTAAACCATGAGTCTTTATAATCGGGTTCCAATAGGGCTGGACCCAAAGCACAAGTGTATATTCGGACTCTGTTTATATCACACTTGCTGATGTCCTAATAAATAATGCAGGTCACATGTCCAAGCCTAGAGTCAGGTGAAAGGGACTACTTAAAGGCATGGATACTGAGAGGCATCATTCATTACGGTCATTATTTTAAACACTACCACAAATGATGGTAATGTGAGAGTATATCTTATTCTCATACTAAGATAGACCCTTAAAGAATAATGACTTTTATTCCAAACTTAGCACAATTACACACATGGAAAGAACATAACTAACCAATGAGTTGTCACTATGAGAACCAGGATTACTGATTAAAGGATAATTGATGTAGAATTTACTAGATAAAAATATATGGGTTCTAAGATTAAAGTGTACATCAGGTAAAATGTAAGAACACTAGAGATAAATTTACATCTAGATACATTAGAAGAAAGTTACATATAGTGCATCAAAATACAATTTTTTTAAAAAAAAAAAAGGGAAAAAGAACAAATCTTATCCGTAATAACAGATTACATAATACAGTGAAGTAATATCATCCAAGTACTGAGATGAAATAACTTCTAATTAGAATTCTACATTTAATTAAACTATCATTCAAAAATAAAGGCTTTCTAAAAATTTTAGACCAAAAAAGCTTGAGAAATTGCTACTTTCAAAATGACAGGTAAAATTCTATGTAATAGTTAATGAGAATAATAGGAGATTGAGTGTTGTGTGAATAATTAAAAACATAATGAGATCCATATTATGCATGAGAAGTATAGACATTTTGAATAATCTTGAACTTTGTTAAAATAATGCATGCTCTTAAATAACCAGCATAAAATGTAATGGGTATCCACTAAATTAAGAGAAATCTATAGCTTTTTAATCAGCAAAGAAAATAAAGGTCAATTTTCTAAAAGATTAAATCAAATAAAATACAGAAGAGGAAAAATAAGCAAATAAAATGTTGAAAAATAAAATCATACTAAGATGTTATAAATCAGTAAACATAATAAATTATATCAAACTGATATATTAAAAAAAGAAATTATTAAATTGTTTTTTTGAAATCTAGCTAACTCTGTTTAAGAAACACACCAAAAACAAAGAACACAGAATTTGACAACAAAGGGGTACAAAAATATAAAAAGGGCAAATGAAGATAAAAAGCTAAATTAGCAATATTAATGAGAGGCACGTTAAAATTTAAAGTAAAAATTAATAGAAAAATCACAGTAATACAATAATTAATAATACGTGAATAAAGACATATATAAGAAAAAATTTCAGAAATACAAGGAAAAATGAACAAATCCATAATTAATGGGAAACTCAAACATACTTCTAACAGAAGTATGGAGAAATTGAGCAAGTAAAAGCAGATAAAAGTTAATACTAGTAAGGATATTCTAACTGATCAAGTGACCTCCTGGACCCAATAAATAGAGAATATGCATTTCTTTCAAGGACAAAAGAGACAGTTGAAAAATTTGACAATGTATTAAATGACAAGGACATCTCAATAAACATTAAAGAATCTATACTATATATTGCATGCTCTCTGGCCAATTATATAAGAAACCAATATTAAAAATATATTTTTAAACTATATAGAAATTTTAAAAATACACTCTTTACTTATTGGGTTAAAGTGGAACTTATAAATCAATATTATAAAATATATAGAACTGAATGACAATTGTATTACATATCAAACTTGTGAGATATATCTAAGTGATTTTCAAGGAACATTTGTTTATAGCTCTCAATTTTATTAAGAAACTGGAAAGATTAAGTATAAAAGAGTTAAAAATTTTAAACATTTGACTGAAAAAGCTAGCCCATACATAATAGAAAATATCAAAATAAAATAGAATACGGAGCAGAAATTGATTAAATGGGCTTCTCTAATAGTTTAGAGTGTCCATGTGAGTAAGTCATGGCCAATGGAGTATCATTTTAAAAAGTATGTCTTTATAAAATGTAGCCTTTGCTTCCTCTTCCCCGTAGTACTTCAAACTGGCTAGAATGTACATGAAAAATTTGGAATTACAGAGGCCATCTTTAACCATAATGAATGAGGGATACAAAAAGCACAGGAAAAAGCAGAAGAAATCTGGGTCCATGATTCTGTGGCAATCTTTTCCAGTCCTGTACCATCTATCTGAACTCACATAAAAAAGAAAGAAACGTCCACCTGATCAAAGCTACTGTATGCCCCTCACAGAAAAACCTAATCCTACCAAAAAAAGGTGATAATTTATCTTAAATGCAAACCAATGTAATATATCCCTTAAATAATAAATATAGAATATTCCCAAAAAGTGATAAAAATTAATTCAATACTCTTTCGTGTAGAAAACAAGAATAGAAAAGAATCATACTTAAGCAGATAAAGGATTTCTATCAAGACTTCCAGCAAATATCATACAAGGACACTTTCCACTATCTCTTTTATTGAACAATACATTGGGTATGCTAGCCAGTTCAATAACACAAGAAACACAAGAAAAGTAAATACAATGTCTTAGGTCATAAAGATAAAAACAAAACTTTATTTGTAAAAGACATGACTGTCTACATAAAAAATCCAAGAAAGTCTATAAACTATTAGACTTCAAAAGAAGTCTCTTAGGCTATAAGAGAAACCTGAGAGTTTTCTGGGACAAAATATGGTTAAATTTTCATATAGATAGAAACTTTTAATGTTTGGTGCAGTTAACTGTAACTGGATTTTTAATGGATAACTAAGTTTAGCTACTTTACAAATCAAACCGACTAATCATATTTATATTTATATATGCTATATGATGATCTAGACTGCCATGAAAAAATACCATAGATTGGGTGGCTTAAACAATGATTAATTATCTCACAGTTCTGAAGACTGGAAAATCCAAGATCAAGGTCCAGTAGGGTCCAGGTTCTGATGAGAGCTGTTTATGGCTTGTAGTTGGGTACCATCTCCTTGTGTCCTCACAGGGTGGGGAGAGAAAGAGAGCAAGCTCTTTGGTGTCTCTTCTTATAAAAGCACTAATCTCACCCTCATGGATGAGGATAATTAAACCTAATTATCTCCCAAAGGCTCCGACTTCAAATATCATCATACTGGGGATTAGGGTTTCAACATATGGATTTGGGGAAGGGGATACACAATGCAAGGCCAGAGCAATAAGTCTTCAGACTTGCATATTATAAAAATTTTTCTTATATAGTACAGGGGATAAGGGATAAAAATGTTTATCTGAAAATCTTTCCTGTGATAAAGGTATGTTTATGCTTTTTCCATTTTTACTATTTTTATATACAAAATAATTTCTTCTTAAATAATATTTATCTACAATGAGCAAAATTAGTCTCAGATGTGAAAAGAAATTCATATTTTTAAAAAGGCTTGATGGAAATGTGGCAGAAATCCCTTAGGAAAAAAAATTCTACAGAGATATTTACAAAGGCTAGGCCTATGTTTTTGAGGTCCTGTACCCTATGGGTGTTTGTAAAAGAGGAAAAGTTACTCTAGACATCTCAGGTGAGCACTTACGGAGGATCTAAAACTCTCAATCATTTGGATGTTGATGGGACCTACCTGCGAGCAGCAGGAGCCTAAACAGGATGGCCAGAAATCCCAAGAAAATAATCAAGATAGAAAAAATATGTCATCGTCGGCTTCTGAATAAGAAACTGGCTCACAGTCACACACAAAGCCATAGACTAAATAGAAATTTCCCGTCCTAAAAACAAAATGTATACAGAAATCTTAGTGAGTATACCCAGTACAACCCACACATAATATTATTATTTTCAAACCTATTCTGAGTTTTCTTTGTAGGAACAAGCTTCCCTCATTAAGATATTACTGTTGGGTGAATGGGCGAGATCTCCAGAAGTTCAATGTGACACTTAGCAGAAAAATTGCATAGTGTCAATACTTTAAAAAGCTATCTACTTAGCTCAGTCACGAGATGCTTATTTAGCTAACAGAATCAGGAATTTTCTAACTCGATTGGTTAGCAGGAGATATCCTAAAACACTCTTAGCAGTCTGAAGTCTGAAGATGTAAAAAAAATCTAGATGTTTTGAGAAAATTTGTATGTATGTTTCTGTGCGATTCTTTGTATTTCTGTGTTATAGAGAATGAAATACGATATCCTTCTTTTATAAATTGTCTCTACTCACTTTTATCTTCTAAAAGTTATAATCTATTTATAACCTCAAATTCTCTTATGAATAAGGGCAAAAAAGAGGTACCTCTGGAGGCGAACACCTTTAGGGTCAGTATACTCTAAACAATTTCTGCTCTTTTGGCTCTGCCCTAAGATTGCCATAAGAAGACAACTATGGAGGAAAGAAGTTCAAAAAATCTATCAAAAAAGCACACCATGTATGTTTTCCCCAGTGATCTGAATGCCTCATATTACACATTACTATAGTTTCACTTTAATATTTTACTTTAAGCATTTTACTATCAATTTGTTGGTACTACTTTTCTGATAAATTGTTTCAATGGAATATGATACTTTTGAGTGTGAGTTTAGTTACATATGGACATTATTATTTTTTCTTGTGATTTAAACTACACATGCCTTTAAATTAACAATGCCAGCTCTTCAACTAGAAGGTTCTGTTAGAGAATTATAGAATTCCAAAGCTAGAAAGGAACTGTAGACAATGAGACAATATATTCCAGTAATATCGTTTACATAAATCTAACAGCCAGGATATGGCAGATTCCTGTTGCTGGGCTCTTAGCCCAGCACTAGGTCTATCACGGAAGACAATAGTCTTTCTCACATGAGTCACTGATGCTTGCCAGTTGCTGACAGCCAACTTTGTTCTGATCTTTCTTCAAAAACAACATAGGATAGTTTGTCTTCCAAGATTTTTCATAAAAAAAAAGAAAAAAGAACCTAACCAAACAAAACCAATCAAATCCTGATAAGCTTAGCATACAACCAGTAAAGTAATCTACTTAGCATTTTTATGGTACAATAAAAAATATCACTTTCATTTCAAGTAGTAGAACTTGGAGGTCAGAAGCATATATTCTGGAGTCATTAAGATCTGCGCCTTTGCCACTTAGTAGTTGCATGATTTTTTCAGCCTTAATTTTAACCTTTAATAATAGAAATAATAATAATAATAATAATAATAATAGTTACTCCTATAAAGTTGAGAAAATCATGTGAGAAATCAATGTGCATACTCATGTCAGTGGCTAATGTAATACTTGTGCCATTATCATAATTTCCTCTAACATATTTATCCCTTTACACATTTTAATACTATTAATGAAAATAAACCTATAAGGGTAATATTTAAAGTCACTATAATCCTATCTTTAACTTTTATGTGTTTTATTTTATTTGAGCCACTAAAAATCTGCCAACATAAAACCCAGAATAATCAAAAAAGGTTGATCTAGATTTTTTTTTCTCTTTCATTCTAAAGATGTTTGCTGTTTGGGTACTGAAAAAAAAAGAGCACAGAAACAACTCAGACTAAAGTCTCAAATTCACAACACAAAGTGATCTAGATTCAATAACTGTTTTCTAATGTAGGTTTAATGGCGTGGCAGTGTTGAATTAGAAGAAAGTTTCTCCCTGCTCTTGTGCCCTGGCATGAAAACAAGAGGCTATCGATAACGAGCACTGTCCTCCATACCGACATGCTTCGGGGCTGCTGAAAGCCACACAGACATGTCTTTATGTCTGCAGGAGAGCTCAAAACATCGATTTAAAGAAACACTCTTATACAGAGGAAGGATATTTCTCATATACAATTTCAGCTAGGAAATTAGCTTTAGCTATGAAGGTGGGTTGGAAAAAAAGAGTTTCTATAAGCAGAACAACTCTCATAGCATTAAATGCCTAAATCACTCAAAGAGAATATCTTGATGCTTTTAAAGAAATAAAGCCAAAAATGTACAGAAGACCATCTCCTCTGATAAGTCATGTTTCTTAACTGCCTAAACCTGTATCTTCGTCTATTTATTGTGGCACCAACACCATCTTCCCTTTATTTGGAATGGCTGACTAAATTTAAATGGTTAATTTTTCCTAAAAATACAATTACTTTATTCTCCCTGGGGGTAATCAAACCAGATGAGCCTTAGTACTTATAATATCAAGTAGCTGTGGCTTATATTATGGCTACCACACAGTTACAGGGGTCACACGCTCCATGGGTCTAGGGACCGTCAATGTTCCAACACCTTAGAGGCACACTGTCCATTTGTAAATCTTACTATTAATTTGCATTTCCCAATGAAGGGCAGGGAGACTGGGAACTATGAGAAGTGATTGCAGTTCTGCTGTAGCTGGCTAGGCTATTAGGTCATTTTAATTTTTGTGTCTTGTTTTCTTCATCTAACGAAGAACTTGGACTAAGGGCTTTCAGTATCCTGCACAAGTCAAACATTTTATGATTCCGTGTGGTTTATCAGTTATCAAATAATTTACAATATCTTCTTGTGTTTTCTGGGGGGTGGGTAGTTGTTTTGTTTCTCGGGTTTTGCTTCAGTGCTTTAATTCTTGGCAATCCCAAGGAGAAACCTCTCCTGTCTTTAAACGAGCAGAGCAGTCTGTGTGCACTCGCAAAGGGCTCAGACCCTACCCCGCTAGAATATGTTTTCTAAAGTCAGAGTGAAAGCTGAAATATAATTGGTTGCGAGATATTGCCTGGGAAAATTCAGAGTCCTCTCACGTACTTTTATATTATCCTCCAGAGTGCCTCAAGTTCTATTTATTCTTCAAGTGCTGAAGTAACCCCAGCATATTTCAGTAACAACTCAAGAAAGAACATCTTTTTGACTTCACCATGTATGGTTTCAGTCCAGCTGTTTCCATTTTCATAGCACATGCTGTTTGCAAACCTGACATACAGGCACTCTCCCCCAAAAGGGCAAAAGATGCTCGTTGGGAAGAGGCACGTAGAAATTCCATCCAATCACTTGGAGCTTTTATTCTTAACCCAGCACCAAATAGTGTAATAGCTCGTCTTGCCTGTTATAAATAGGTTCTGGGGCCTATCTCTCTAGCTCACTGGGAAAGAATGCAAACAGTTCCAGGAATGTAATACTTGGGAAGATTGTCCTGCCTGGTAAGAGCTATTTTATTTTAAATGACAAAATTTTCCTTCAGATGTAGAGAAAGCTTTACATTTTTAGCTTATGAGTTTTCCATCTTTAAGAATGATGTTTCATATGAGAAAAAAAAAAGAAAAAAGAAAGAGGAAGTTACATCAGTGGTAAAAATATGCTGAGTAATACCTTTCTCCCTCAGTTAGCCTTTAAAGGAATGTTCATTATTTTGACCAAATCTGTGTGGTCATGCTTAAGTCTCCAGGAACAAATATAGTTCATGTAAAGGCCTGGTAAGAAGGACATCAAAAAGTCAAAAGCATGAAGCCACTAGAAACACATTACAGAAGATACCGAGTTGAGTCCATTGAATCAAGAAAAATATCTCAGGAACAGTTTCAGAAAATGAACTTGTTCTTTTTCTCCTGTACAAAGAAGTGAACGTGAAAAACATTCTACATTGTTACAGAGATAGATAGATAGATAGATAGATAGATATAGATATATAGATATTTAATATAAACCAATCAATGTTGCAATATTTTTAATATAAACCAATCAAATCGAATACATGAAAGTAATTACAACTGCAATATTTTTTCTAGTTTAATAATCAGTAAACTATCATAAATATAAAGGATTCTGAAGTTTCAATTTCCCAACTGTATTAATCAAACTCTGATGACTTATGTACAAAAAGGCTTTGTTTCAGGCATTCTAAATTTTCACATAAAGTTCATAGGGTGTCTAAATAAAGTGGTTTTAAAATTTAATCTTCTAAATTGCTTTTATTTCAAAAAAAGCTCTTCCCTCTCCCTTTTCAATGTGTGAATGCTCATGCTAATTCTCATTCTTACCAAAGTTTAAAAGATATCCAAGGTAGCTATTAAAATAGTATGTAAATCAACTGCTTCTGAAAGAAGCATACATGTATGACTGACTATATATTTTTTCTAATTTATATGTATCTTTCAAATAATTTTTGAAGGGGACTCATTTCAGCTTCTTGGCATTGGGGCTTTTTCCCATGACTCTACCAATCTAGCCCTAAGAGCCCACATTTCTCCTGGCCAATTAATCATTCATCAAGGATTTGTCATCTGCCACCAAAATCCCTAGATAAAATAGATATCTTAATTAATGGCATAGAGTGTAATTAATCACGGTACTATTCATGATGTTAAGTCATGTGCCTATAAAGTATAAGTCTAATAAGTAAAGTTAAAAAAAATCATGACCTACTTTCTTTAAAAACATGGTAAGGCAGTTCAAAGAGTAGAACAGTTAGAAAATACAAAATGTGAAGGCTAGGTTTTGAAGTGGCCTGAAACCACACTGGAGGCTCTGTCTGCTTTTACAATTCCCATTTACCTTAGGAAAAGTAGAAAGAGAGAGATCTTTAGTCTATTTCCTCCAGTCAATATAGGCAGAGATCATTTAATATCTGGACAACTATTCTAAGTTCTAAGTCAAGAAACCAAAATCTGCCATCATACTCATAACTACCGATAATGTGATACCTCATGGTATGACAAGTATAAGATAAATTAGAAGGTTCCATGTATAAAGTTACATGCGGGTCTGAAAAATATATTGACCTTTCTAATGGGTATGATAGTAGTCCAGTTGCTAAACAGATGGACCTCACTGCTAATAATCATATTACTGAGTTAGAAGAAAAGAAGTTAAAATATTTTTTCACAAATATAGACATCTCAGATCAATACAACTGCAAACAGAGGCATGAGCAAAAATGAGGAAATTGTCTGTCTTATATTAAAATTAGAGCAATTCCCAGAGCCTCCACTTGCTTTATGCTTGAAAACAATGAATTTGGTCTTAGTTTCAGTTAAAAACGCCATCCCAGGCACTATTTCCCTTTTCTTTACAATTTAAACTTTTAAAAACCAACATCAGCAATTTCACATCCTCTCTTGCACCTGGAAAAGTGCTGTTTCAGACTCACAGGTTGTCCTTCAGTTTTCTACTCATTTCACTTATTAGTTCTAATAAAAAGTTGGGGGAAATATTCTCTCCAGAAAGGGTATCTTTGGTATAATTCTTGTTTAGCCATTTCATTGTGGCCATATAGTTTCCTGGATTTATCACCCCAAAATGTTAAAGCTACGAAGATCTTTAAACTACTGACTGTGCTCTTTGCATGAGGAGAAATATGAAAAGTGTTTCCAAAAGAAGCATTGACATCTGGTGGGCAGAAGGTTAAGTAAGGTTCCAAATAGGAAGACAAAATTTCCTTTTAGACAAGTTTGAGTATCATTTGGTTAAGACATAGCATTATATATCAGGGTATAAAAAGGATTTTGACAAGTGATTCTAATTTTTAGAGAAGATCGAATAATTGAAAATGAATGTGAAAGATATGAATAAAGAGGTTAGTGAAACATGAAAGGAGCCTCGACTCTGCCAACAAAGAAGCAATAATGGTGAGTACATATTTTTTAAAATTTTAGCTTTACTGAGATATAGTTGACAAATACAATTGTAGGATATGGACAATAGACAAGTACTTACCAGAGGGGAGGGGTAAAGAAGAGGAGAAGTAGATGAGGTAAAAAGGATCAAATATGCGGTGACAATAAGAAATCTAACTATGGGCGGTGAACACACAATGCAATATATATATATGCCTTACTGTTAAGTAGCACACTTGAAACTTACTGGATTTTGTAAACCAATGTCACCATAATAATAATTTAAAAAAATGTAATATATTTAAAGTGTATATCAGATTGATTTGATATGAATATATGTTGTGAAAGAATTATCCCCATCTAGTTAATAAACACATCCATCACCTCACTATTTACCTTTTTGTATGTGTGAGAACATTTAAGTTCTACTCTCCCAGCAAATTTCAATTATACTATACAGCATTATCAACTACAGTTACCATATTATACATTAGATCCTCAGAACTTATTCATTTTCCATTTGTTTCCAGATCTTGACTGTTATGATTAATGTTGTAATGAACATGGGAGTGCAGATATCTCTTCGATGTCGTGTTTTCACTTCCTTTGGATATATACCCAGAGGTGAGAATGCTGGGTTATACGGTAGTTCTATTATTTACTATTTATTTATTTATTTGTTTGTTTATTTATCTATTTATTGTTTGTTTGTTTGTTTTTAGTGACTATAGCACCGGGTATTCCTTGGTGGTCTCCTATCCAAGAATTAACCAGGATGGACCCTGCTTAGCTTCCGAGATCAGATGAGATTGAGCATGTTCAGGGTAGCATGCTGTAGACAGTAGTTCTATTTTTAATTTTTTGAGGAAACTTCATACTGTTTTTCATAGTGGCTGTGCCAATTTATATTCCCACCAACAGTGTACATGTATGGGTTTTCTCCGCATCCTTGCCAGCACTAGTTATTTTTTGTCTTTTTGATAATAGCATTCGAACAGGTGTGAGGTGATATCTCATTGTTTTGATTTGCATTTCTCAGATGATTACTGATGCTGAGCATCTACATGTCTTATGGAAAGAATGTCTATTCAGTTCCTCTGCCCAGTTTTTAATTGTATTTTTTTTGTTGTTGTTCTTGTTTTGAATAAGAAGCCCTTATTAGATATACAATTTGCAAATATTTTCTCTCATTCCATAGATTGCTTTTTTTCTTTTCTTTTTTCTTTTTTTTTCTTTTCTTTTTTTACTGGTTTCTTTTGTTGTGCAGAGTTTTTTTAGTTTGATGGAGTCTCATTTGTTTATTTTTGTTTTTGTTGCTTTTATCTGAGCATCTTTTTATGTGCTTAGCATTTTATTTGGTATTGTGAAGGATTCAGAAGTTTCCATATAATTGTTGCCCTTAAAGAGTTTACATTTGGGGAGAAAACATAGAGCAAGTAGAAATAAGATAAGATTGCAATTGTAGAACTAACAATATGAGTACTAGAAACTCAGGAAAAGAATGAGTAGAAAATCATTTGGTAACAGTAATCAGAAAACAATTCATGATGGAGGAAGGACTTGAGATGGACCCTGAAGATGGGTAGAAGATGACTGAGTAGGTCTAAGGAAAGATGAAGGAAGAGTTGTTAAAAGGGGAGAACTGAACAGATTGAAGACCATAAAGAATCCAGTCTGTTGAATAATAGAAGATTATTGAGATGGAAATGGAGATTATTGAGATGGTCTGGATGGAGAAATGCTGCATGTAGAAAGTGAAAGGATATTAAATTAGATGGGTAGAGCGGAACTAGATATAGGCCAAAGAGGACTATAAGCCTGTGTGGTAAATAATAAAGGGCTACTGTGCTTTCTTTAATACAAGTTAAGTCATAAATAAGAAAAGCTAGTTTGACATTTTTTGTGGGACTCCTAAAAACATCCCTCAAATAGGAGCTCAGCTAAAAAATTAGTATTTACTTATGATCTAAGTCCTAAATTTTTGTTACTAAATGAGATGATTTTTGCCTAGGCCAGTATCTTATTCCAGTAGCATAAATTATGCTGCCAAATACTGTAGAATATATTTTGGTGTTACATAAAACTCATTGGAGAATTATTCTATACGTACTCCTTCCTATAGAGGTTAAAGTTATATATAGACCCAAGACAAATTTATTTATTCACTTTCTCATTAATTAATTAATTCATTGCATATTTATTGAGTACCCACTCTGTGCCAAGTACTCTACTAGGCACTGAGGATGCAAAGAGATTAAAAAAAAAAAAAGAAAAACACAGTCCATGACTTAAAACAGTCCAGTGGGAAATATAAACATATAAACAGATAAATTATATTATAAACATATAAAGATAAATTATCTTTCATATATATATATATAACTGCCGTACCTCTTTTAATAAGAATTTATTTTTTTATAGATCAAAGTAATACAAAAAACATAGATACTCCAGGATATCAGAAGAGCAGTGTTTCTATAAAAATTACTATTCAGTGATGATTACCAAAATGTCATGATGTCAGAATGCACAGGAGATTCAAGCTGTTTGATCTTGAACTCTCTTTACAGGGAGCAATGGTAGGCAGAGTATCTAGAAGGAACAGATGTGCACTGGACACCTGTTCTAATCTTGGAAGGAAATGCTAACAATAGGATATGCTCTTTTCTGCTCCCAGAAACTCCAGGAAAATTTTGCTCCTACAACCGATGGGTGACTATTAGCCTCAGTTTTACTAAAGGAGGGTAGGTAAGCAAAGAGACTATGCGGTACTGTTCCTTTAGGCTACCTTACTTTCTCTCAGTATCATTAAATGGAATAACTTACAAAGATATACAATTAGTTCGAGGGCTTCCCACCCTTTAATTATCTTATCCCATTGTTACTGAGGCTGGCATTTTAATGGATTCAAATCCTTCCATTAGAGATAAAACTAAAGGCTTGAGTGAAGATGTTTAGTTAAGATAATGCATGTGACTGAAGTTCATTCACACCCATGTAAAGTGGAGTCAATTAATCACACTCTGAAGGTTCATATCAAATTCTCTTCTGTTTATATGAGAGGGGAAGTTTAGAAAGCAGTTGGAGAGAGTGAGCCAGGAAAGGTCAAGAATGTAGAAGTTGAGGGCAACGTAAAAGGAAAACAAATTTCATCAATTGTGTAGTTTGGTTTGGGACTGACTGCTCAGCTCCTCACGTAAGTCAATGCTGTTTGTGGAAACTGAGTACTGTGTGTGGCTGGATCCCGCCAGTTAAGCAAGGACCATCTCACACTGCAGAAGCCAACCCTGCTATACATGATTACAGAGATGACAAAGATCTATAAAGAATAGGCCAGCATCAACGGAACTTTCCTGAAGACTTCAACATCAGCTGCTCAAATATTTATATCGCAGTATTCGGATAGTAAAGGAGGTAGAATATCTAGGGTGTTGGTTAAGGTACAGCCCCAAGGAACCTGTGGCAAGTAGAAATTTCTTTCATCTCCTTTGTGCATATTTTATGTTACACATGAAAATATATCTGCTTAAATATAGAGTCATTGCAAAAATTCTAAGATGGATGTTCTAGGAAGTTTCACCTTGTTCATCCTGGGGTATCAACCACCAGCAACCTGGCATGGGTCCCAGGGATTCAGTTACTCCAATTTGAGAAGCGTGACAACAGGAGATACAAACAAAATTCCACACTGCCACCGAAATAGGCCACACGAATTATTTAAAACTCACTTATGAAATGAGTCTTGGGGAGGATAAATCTTGAACATTCTGGTTCTCTGATAATTTTCATGTGTATCAACAACTTAAAAAGAATTAAAATGTGATTGAGTGTACTTTTTTATTTACAGAATTTTATATTTTAAAATTTATTCAGAAGGCATCTGGTTCTCAACATAAAGTCATCATATTGACTTAAAATCATCATCACATTGATCCTCAATTAATGCATCTGGCTGACCAAATTACTCTTATTAAAGTCTTCAGATTTTTATATACAGAAAATTTTATACTATATAGCTTTTAAACGTATGGTAGTTTATTTTTTTCTAAATATTTTTTAGCTAATCATTTTTGGCTGTGGAAGGGACAGGGAGGTATGGGATACACCTAAAAAAATATTTATTTAAGTTTTGTTATTCTTCTACAAAAAAAAAAAAAGCAGTGACTGGCCAATAATAGTATAAAACTCTGATTTGCCATTCTCAAACAGGAAACAAAGCTAATTAACAAAATTCTGATTATGACAATTTATATATTTATCCATCACTTATGATGGATCCTTCTCTTCTTTCTCAATGAGAAACATTAAATATCTGCTCCGATTAGTTGGACCTTTTCCAATTCTTTGTGGAATTGTGCGTGGTATGCGGTATCTTTTTGGGGGCACCTAAAAGTTCTTGGGTGATTGCCATCAGTCATTCCAAAATACCTAAGTGGATTACTTTAATTACAGATAAGTTAATTCGTGGATATCATTTTGGCAGTGGTACAAGGGTAAAAAATAATCTCTCTCCATGGAAACCAAAGACAATAAGGAAATTCTAATTAAATCACATGTATTATATGGACATGAGCCACATTGTTTTGGTCAAGGACATTTATTTTCCATCGCTTTTTTGAAAAAAATAAAGTATCACATTCCGGTGAAATTCCAAAAGTGTTTCCTTTCCACAAATCAAAATAAGTAAAATTAATTTATCAAAATAACTACATGGACTTATGAATAAACATGTTGAGTTGAACACATAGGTTTATTATTGCTTCAACCTAAAGCCCACTAACCCATCATTGAAAGAATATAAACAAGCATTAAGTAATGAAAAATTTTTAAAAAGCAATGAGAAAAGAGGATTAAAAAAGATGAGATGGTATAGAAGTGAACCATCCTTCCAACTGTCTAGACCAAAAATCTTAGCATTATACATGACCACTCTCTCTCTTTAATACTTATGTCTAATCCATCAGAAATCACTACAAAAACTCTTAGCACATAAGCAATAGACTGGGACTGATAATGGATATCTACAAAAACCCTATAGCAAACAAAATTTGCTGGTAAAATATTGAAAGCTAATCTCAGAGTTTAGCAAAAACTAGGGTGTTTGCTAAAACTATATCTATTCACTATGCATTAAATAGTAAAAGAGAAAAAAATAGTACATATAAGAACTGAAAAACATCACTGTGAATAGAAAATTTAAATGTTTATTGATAAATGGATGAAATTAATAAGTAAATTTAACAAGGTTGCTGGATGTAAAAATCACTTGCATTTATATATGTAAATGCAAAATGTAGTTTAAAAATGATAACATTTGCAACTTAAAAATTAAATATGTAGGAATAAATCTAACAAAAGGTGAGTATGACTTTTATGTAATACTACAAAACTATGTTACTGAGAGAAATTGAAAAGATTTCTATAAATATTCATACACTGGTAGAATCGATAGTGTAAAATTTTCCATATTCTCAAATGAATTTACTAATTTAATCAAATTCAAAAAAATTAATAGGTATTTCAATGGAAATTGAAAATCTGGCACTAAAATTTATTCAAAAACACAAAGTTAAAAAAATAATTTTAAAATTCTTTTAAAAAATTATTAAACAATTCTTGAAGAATAATAAAGTTGGAGAACTCACACTACCTGAGGGTCTAATCAGGAAGAGGAAGTAGTTAATTGCAGTATAAACAAAGACTGAAATAAAATCTTCCCCTGAGGGCATTTGCTGAACCTAGGAATGTAGAGAAACCTGAGTGTTACTTAGATACTTGCAAGGTGGTGAGTTAAAATGTTGGACTCTCAGGAAATGCAAATCAAAACCACAATGATATATCATCCACACCTGTTAGAATCGCTATAATCAACAGAACAAGTAATAAGAAATGTTGGAGAGGATGCAGAGAAAAAGGAACCTTCATACACTGCTGGTGGGACTGCAAATTGGTATAGCCACTATGGAAAACAGTATTGAGGTTCCTCAAAAAACTAAGAATTGACATATCATATGATCCAGCAATCCTTCTATTGGGTATTTACCCCAAAGACTTGAAAACCCATATCTGAAAAGATATTTGCATACCGATGTTCATAATAGCGCTATCCACAGTGGCCAGGACATGGAAGCAATCGAAGTGTCCTACGATAGATGATTGGCTAAAAAAGCTGTGGTACATATATATAATGGAATATTACTCTGCCATAAGAAGAGATGAAAAACTGCCATTTGCAACAACATGGATGGACCTTGAGATAATCATGCTAAGTGACATAAGCCAGACTGAAAAAGTTGATAATCACATGATATCACTTATATGTGGGATATAAACCTAAAAGCAACAAATCAACAGGACAAACAGAGAATCAGAGACATGGACAATGGACTAGTGGTTACCAGAGGGTAGAGGGTGGGGGAGGAGGGATGAGGGGGAGGAGGGATGAGGTAGAGGGATGAGGTAGACAGATGAGGTAGCTGAAGGAAACTGGACACTAGGTGGTAATCACACAATAGAATATATAGATGTCAAATTATAATATACACCTGAAAATTATATAATTGTATGTATTAATCAATGTTACCCCAATAAACTTGAAAGGAAGAGAGAGAGAGAGAGAGAGAGTAGAAGAAGAAGAAGAAGGAGAAGAAGAAGAAGAAGGAGGAGGAGGAGGAGGAGGAGGAGGAGGAGGAGGAGGAGGAGGAGGAGGAGGAGGAGGAAAGGAAGGAAGGAAGGAAGGAAGGAAGGAAGGAAGGAAGGAAGGAAGGAAGGAAGGAAGGAAGGAAGGAAGAGGCATATTCTGATTAAAAAAAAAAAATGTTAGACCCTCAGGCTGGGACAGAAGAGGGTGTCTAGAAAATATTTATCTCCTGACAAAAAGAAGGGTCAAAAAAATTTCTTGGCCTTTGTCTGGGTTTGGGAGAAAAATATTCAAAACTGCAGGTTTGGGGTTCAAACTTAAGTTACCTGTGGGGTCCAAGAAAACCAAGACAAGGAATTAAGGCATTACTTGGTAAATAATTTCCCAGGATGCTTGCCCAAAGGAAACAATATCTCCTATCTGGAGGAATACACACTTAGTTCAGGTGTCACAAAATTATCAGAGATTAAGTTCCGAACATAAGATCAAAAGACAAAATTTTTAAATCATACAAGAAAACAAGCTATCATACCCTATAAATGTAATTTTTCACTTAGAATGAAGTTTAAGTCAAAAAAAATTTACATCTAAAATTTATAGATAAATTCCAAATATTGATAATAAATTCTTAATCAATGTATGTGGCAACTGTCATATGTTACTATTTTTAAGTGATATGTTGGGATACTGGTTTCTTTTCAGAGCTAAAAATGAAAAAGATGAGTCAAATATATAGGAGACTGACACAACTCATAACTGAAAATTCTCATAATATGTATCCTATTTATTAGATGTATGGATTTTGGAAGACCTTGTTATGCTACAGCTGAGAAGACAAATACCTTGTCAAATAAAAAGGCAAGTTCATTCAGAAGATGGCCATCCAATAAAAGGTAAAGCCATGTATTCCCGGTTCTCATACACATCTTCACTCTACGGAAAGTACTGCTCATAAGGATTTTTAAATTTAATAAATAATCGTGAACGACTTTGTGATATCTCTAGGCAACACGGAAAGCCTTTCCACATGGTCCTTTTGACCCCTTTCTACACAAATAGGCTTGCAAACATCTGAGCTAACAGAAAGCGAACCCCCTCCCCCCAAAAAAAAATAGTACCAGTAAAGTTGCTTAGATCCTAGGAATAAACATACATAAACTGTCCTCTGTTCAGCATGAACAAACAGAGATACACAGTGTTACACAGAAAGCTAAAATTGTGTAGTATAAAGATAGCAGGACCTTTGAAAAGTCCGAACAGCTGTGAAGTACACTTAGCCATTTGGTCAATGCTATTTTATAATATGAGGTCTAGTTTTTGCTCTACTGCTAATAATTCAATATTGTGTTTGCTTTATACCTATAATTTGCATTGTCTTAGTAATATGTATGATATAACCATGTCAAACTATTTTTAATATTGTTAAAAGTAACATTATTCTAAATAAAACAAACGACTACTTTTTTATTTTGAAAGTTTGAAAATATTTAGGGGTGAAGTTTTCAATTCAAGAACATTATAGATTTCTACACACACTCAAAATTATTACTAAAATATCTAATTTCCTTTTGTTCTTGATTTTTAAAAGTTTTCAAAGTTTTTAACTCTGTATCAAAGGATTTTGTACATAGTAAAAATATGATATTTAATGCAAAAGTAAAAAGTTAAATAATTTTCTCTCAAAATCCTAATTGTCAAAAATTAAAGCTGAAAGTTCATTAGAAAATCAGTTTGGAGAACTGCCAAACCTAGATCAATTTTTAAATAATTTGACTAGTCTAAGAATTCCAACTTCCTCTACTTTGGCTTAGTACTAGAATATTAGATTCAGAAATCAGGTGGTGATTCCTTACCCATTAATTTGCAACTTTATGTTAATTTCACAATTGTAGGACTGGATAAATGATGGATAGTTCTGGTCCTAGGAATTATTCTAGCAGGACAATTTCATGTAGACAAGTTATTTTATATATACACATACATATATATATATATGTATGTATATATATAAAGATAGTTATAGAGAGAGAAAAAGAAAGAGGAGAGAGGAAGGAAGGGAGAGAGGGAGGAAGGGAAGGTGGGAGGGAGGTGCATGCTATATTCAAAGTATATGGATATAACATACATTGGCTATTACGTATATTTATCTTTTATTTACTCACTGATTGGGCCAGAACACCAACATCTCTCAGTAATACACAACCTCTAGCATCACTGTTTAGCCATATAGTAGATCCCTGGTAGGTTTCATGGAATCTTACCTTACACAAGCCTAGCTAACCTCCAGCCAAAGATTCATGGTAAATCCTCACAGAGATTTTGGTGCCTATCCTCTGTGCAGCTTCCTCTTCTCTGGAACCCGGTCTTGCAGATTCCATCCAGGTGCTTAAGATAGCCACACACTCCAATCTCTGCCTCTAAAAGGTTAGCAAGACCGTGTATCTGTGGTTTCCCCACCTCTGTGTGGTAGTAAGAATCTGTCCCAGACAAAAAACTGGGAAAATAGAAGGGCTCACCTAGTGTCTTTCCTTTATCTCAGTGACTATGGTCTTATGATTTCTGTTCTTCAATGCTTAGAAACACTGTTTCATATATTTACTTTTGTTTTCCAGCTGTTTTCAGTGATAAGATAAGCTATACTAGTTGCTCTGCCATGTCGGCAAGTGATAGTCTCCTCTGTTTAACTACTGATTTTACTGGCTATACAGTAATATTCATGTTTTCCGCATCTTCTGGAGTCAATTTTGTGTTTCCAGGAATTTGTCTGTTATATCTTTTTATATTTCTGGGCAAAAATTTCTTCATAATATCTCCTTGTTTTAATTTCAATGTGTACAGCCATCCATTCACTCTTAATATTATTTTTTGTGACTTCTCTCTTTTTCCTGACCAATTTCATCAGAGGCTTGTCAAATTTATTAACCTTTTTAATGAACTAATCTTTGTACTGTGTAGATCTTCTGTATTAAATGTTTCTCTACTCCGATATTATTTTCTGTTCTTATCTTTATTGTTCCTTCTATTTGTTTTTTTCTATCCTTCAAGATTAAATCAAGCACAACATAAAAATGAAACACTTGACATATAATTCATTTTTTAAATACTGTGAAGGGAAAAGATTGAAACATATAGCTCATAGACTCTGGGACTCAAATATCTTCTCTTGACCATCTCATTTTCAAGTCCTTCCATTCTCTGGCTGTTAGAGAATTCTTAGATATTCATGTATGGCAGAAGTAATCATACAGAGAATTCAAAATTCTGAATGCTTTGGAAACTATAAAGACCAAAGAAGCAAAGATACTTGTCTTTTTTTTTTCCTTATTCAACGTTAAACCTAATGCGTGAGTATTTAGATCTCAATTATAGTCTCTACTTACATTTTGATTACAATAATGTTAAAATCAGCCCACATAAATTAAATAACAGTTTTTGAGAGCCTTCTTTGTGACAGGCACTATATAGACATGCTTCCTTAAGCACCCAGAATCATGCCTGGTGGCAGAGGTAAATAATTCTAGGTTTCTTGTACATTTTCACAAATTACCCACAAAGCACAGAATGTAATATACACTCTATATCAAGACTCTATATGATTGAAGATGCCTGATTTCAAACTGTGTTAGGAAAGGCCACTGTGGAAGACCAGCAAGTGTGAATGGAGCATGATTGATTTGGTTCTTTTATGAATCCTATAATGAGATTTTATTGGTGCTAAAACAACTTTTTTTAAATCTCAAGCTTCACTAAATATAGCTTTCTTAGAAAATAATTAGTCTACAGCAATGCTATCCTGAACAAGCCCGATCCCGTCTGATCTCGGAAGCTAAGCAGGGGCGAGCCTGGTTGGTACTTGGATGAGAGACCATCTAGGAAGATCAGGTGCTGTAGGTGTAAAAAAAAAAAAAAAAAGGGATTGTACGCTGACAAGTTCCTTGCAATCTGTAAGGTCAACCAAGGGTTGCTTTGCCTAAAAAAAAAAAAAGAAAAAGAAAGAAAAGAAAGAAAAAGAAAAAGGAAAGAACTATAAAAATACCACCTCTCAATGTTAATGTTTCTGTTTAAATATAATGCAATGTACTTCTAATACCTTACCAGAGGCGTGCATAAAAGAAAGAATACACACATACATACACATACACAAACCCAAAACATATGAGTCTGAAATAGTCAGATAATTCAATATATACACTAAATTACTTAATTGGAAACAGCCTAATAGTTGCTGAGCAGCTACCAAGGTAGCTTTGGTAGTGAATGAACATCTCTGTGGGGACCCTGATGCCACACAGAGGTCAGAGGAGATCATCAGTGAGTCGCTGAAACCTGAAGCCATAGCTGAGGTTGATATTTCCTGATTCCCTTCTACAATTTGGTCAGACAAATATTTCTTTCACAATTTATAAATGTGACACTAGACAAAGAAAAGCTTAAAAATTTATAAATCCTTGTTCAAATACTATGTTCTTTTGATTATATGGTTCTACTTTTTAATATATGGCTATTATTTCAATGAAATAGAAAAGTAGCCAATAAAATACTCCTAAAGTATAATTAGCTAATGTGGAAAATAACACTTCACAAAGCAAAAGAGGCTTAAATCAAAGAACAACATTTTAAACAGGACGACTAAAGGTATTATTTTATTAGTTCTCCATTACTTCCTAGCTTCCCATGTCCCATATTACTAGTATGTATAAATAACACTTAAAAGGATTTCTAATTAACATGTCATAAGGCTCAATTTCCCCTCTGAATTCAGGAAGAAGTATTCAATACAACAACAGCCATCAGCATCACTTTCATCTCAATCCAACCATTCCACACTCTGCCACTTGTGTAACCTGAACATGTTACCCGACTTAGTGCCTTTGTCCATTCTGTCTCCTACATAAAGCCCAATCTTTTTGTAAACATCACCTTCCTTCAAGATCCATTTCAGATTTGATATCTCAATGAGCTCTTACTTATCCCCCAAACACAGTCTGAAATAATTTTCCCATCTCAAAACCCCTAATGGTCCTTTGTTTTCATTTCTCATTATAGGTGATCCTTGGCTTATGATGAGTCATTATTGAAAATGTATTTAATATACCTAACCTACCGAACATTATAGCTTAGCCTAGTCTACTTTAAATGAGCTCAGAATATAATATCAAAAAAACACTACCAACACAGTACACTGTTGAGTACCAGTTGTTTACTCTCATGCTCTCATGGCTGACTGGGAGCTGTGGGGCTGATCAGCACTGTGAGAGAGAATCGTACCATACATATCACTAGCTGGAAAAAGATCGAAATTCAAAATTCAAGGTATAGTTTCTACTGAATGTATATTGTTTTGGCACCATCACAAAGTTGAAAAATCATAAGTTGAACCATCCAAAAATCTGCAACCCCCCCAAAAAAGTAATAATAATCAGCGATCATATGCAGTTTGTTGTGCTTTGGGGTTTTCTTTTTTGTTGTCATTGTTGTTTTTATTGACTGTATTTTTTTAGAGAAGTTTTAGATTCACAGAAAAACTGAGCGGAAAGTACAGAGATGTCTCATATACATCTTGCCCTTACACATGCGTAGCTCCCCATGTTGCCAACATCCCCAACCAGAATAGTATATTTGTTACAACTGATGAACCTATGCTGATGCACTGTCATCGCCCAAAGTCCAGAGTTTACATTACAGTTCAATCTTGTTGTTGTCCATTCTATGTGTTTGGACAAATGAAGAATGACATGCATCAACCATTATTTGTATTTAAGTGGGCAAAGAGTAAATTTAGCCAGGAAACGCAGAGCTCTAAAGAATGAGCAAGAACACAATAAGTCAAGTTTGGTTTCTTCTATTACTCTTCAGATGTATGATGGCTTGTACTGATAGGCTTGTATAAGGGAGTTTGTCAGCTGTTGCCACAATAATTAACTAAGCTCGATCTATCATTTTAACTAAACTCTTCACCATAGCAAAAGCAGCAATACTGAAGTCTTACTTCTAAAGAGAGTCAGTTCTAGGCAAAAATAAGAGAGAGTAATCGGTGGCTTTCTGCCATTTTAGTCTGTGTCTCCTTCTTCCATTCCACTCCTCACTGTATTCATACCACCATGAGGGAACTCCACTGGGTATCCCTTGAGAGCCATCGTACTCAGGCAGGAGCCCAGGTCCCCAAATCTTCCCTTCCCTGCATCTTCCCTACATTCACTGCACTTCTCTGAACTACATCCTAATGGGCAACTTGGTTGCTCATTTGACAAACTAACTTCGAATGACTGTTTATAAATTACAAACTCAGTGTTTTACCCATTCATAATAACATACTGTACCTATTCCCAAGATATCACTGAAATGAGTAACTCATTGTATGTGGGCCTCAAATTATAATGATCAGAATATGCAGTTTTATGTCCACATAACAATTTAAAGTCTGAAAGTTTTTAAACCTATATTTTATGTACTTCAGTCCTTTTAAACAAGAGCTCCAAAGCCATTACCAATCCATCCCTCTGCCTGTAATACTTGAGGAAACTTACCTAATGATAAGTGACAAAAATGTTAAATCCCAAGTCATTAGGGACGAAAAAATTTAAAGGTTTCAAAACTCACAACTCATGGAAGAATCTGTTCCAGAACAATTCAGAAGGACAGTCAGGAAAAATGATTAGTTATTGGAGCAACTTTTTAACACCATTAAATTTAGTTCCTTTTAGTAGTGAATGCCTTCAAGAACTTTCTGAACGGTGATTTTTAAACACATATACACACCCTTTTTACTGCTCTCCCCACAAACCTCTATTTTCTTTAAGTCCTTAATCTTGCCCTCCATAGTTTAACACACCAACGTCCTTTTCACAAGCACATCACACAAAGGTTATAAAGGATTACTCTATTTGCAGGCAGGTCTATCTCTCAGCTCCACCTGAGTGCTCTGCTGAGCAAACATCTGGGCTGTCTACATGAACTTTATTTAGCCTTGTTTCTAAAGAGCAGTTGAGAAAATGTGAAAATTGCTCTCAGCATTCTATAACTAAACTCATCATCTTCCTTTCTGGCTTCTGAAAAGATGCCCTTTCCCCAACTGTGTACCTTTCCCCACTCTTAAAATTCTTTGTTTTTAGTTTATAGGAGAAGAAATACAACCTGTTCTTGATAATTTATGTGAGTATTGTATTATTAACACTTTCAAAGTAGGTCCATAAACATTATACCATCTCTTTTTCTAAACAATAATATTACGGTAGGTATTATTTCTAAGTGAGGCTCTCATCACACTGCTGGAGATGAAATTAACAACCATGTCTTTGGATTCTAAATTCAGTGCTTTTTCCATTGTACATTTTTACTCAACTTTTTTCAACTGTTTTTAGTTCTCTACAAGTTTCTCTATATTAACATGAATTATAACAGCTGGGTAGTAGGAAAGCACATCATCTGTTTCTCTTTGATAGAACATAGCATAGTTTTAACTAATGTTTTTAAATAAAGTGTGCATCTGACAAAATCAGGGATATCGCATTTCTTCTTAGTAGGTTATTATATTTCATAGGAAGCCGAGCCTCAAAGAGGTTAAGTACCTTATCTAATTTGCACAGTATGTAGTAAAGACAGGATTTAAATTTATTCTACTGACTCCAAATCTTATAATCTTCCCACTAAATAAATCATCATGCCTTCTTCCAGGGTGGTCTCTGGCAAATTCTACCAGAAGCAAATTTACTTTGTATCAACAACTCAATCAAAGCCTATCCTGATTAAAAGGTCATGGTCGGTCCCTGTCCAACAGCAAATGTGAGGCAAAGCACATGCTCCCTTAGCACTAACTACATATTTCCTTCTGGAGAGTCACTACAGTAACAGCATTCCTTTGGGAAGAGTCCCATTCTTCAACCTCCCTGGCACAATGTGGGATGACTCAGGTCAGACTACAGCAGCTCCAAACAACCCCTTCTAAACAAAACTCTGAGAATGTCAATGACTCAAGTACTATTATTCTCAGATGACCTTGGGTGGGGTCATGACCACTCACAAGTATTAAAAAAAAATAATAAGTGATACAAGATGGGGAAAGTGAAGGAGAGGGGTTTTATTGCTTTTGGGCTCAAAAAATTTTTTTTAATGTACCAACGGACTACACCATAACCTAATAAATGGTAGTCCTCCTTCAAATCAAATTTTATTTTTGCCTCTTTTGATCGAAGGAAAATGCAATATAAGACCTAAAAGTAGTTACCCTCTGAAGTTCTCTAGGAAATGTTTGTTTTGTCTTATGTATAAAACCATAACTAGTATTCAAAAGAACTTGATGCCCTGTTAAGAATGAAAAAAACCATGGTAAACAGCTGGAGGGGACTGATAGTATGTCGGACTGCATGCATTCTTTACCAGCCCCTTGAATTGCTCATTTCAAAAAGGAGGAAAACATTTCCTGCCTTAGTACATAACAGAAACAGGCAAATAGTCTGGAATGACCTCAGAAGGTTTAGCAGTTTTCCAAAGAACTTAAACAGAGCTTGCTCAAAGGTTCAATTAACTGAACATTTGCCAAACCACTTGGAAAAGTTCTGCATTCAGAAAGGAGTCTCACCATGAGAGAAATTCTCCACAAGAAATCATAACAACCACTGAAAATATTTAATCATTGATTGTATGAGTGATTCTATCAGAATTCTTAGTGTGCTTCTCCAAGTCTCCTCATTCCTATCCAACTATAACTTTTTAAAATATAGGCTGTAATTTACCTACTTGTATAAACCCTATAGAATTTAATATATTCATTCATTCACTCATTCAAAAATAACTATGCTTAACATTGTATCAAGAATTGGGGATACGAGGACATTTTATCCATGGATATTTCTTGAGCATTTACTATGTTTCTGGCAGTAAGCTAGAAAATGGGACATGATGGTGAACTAGTCAACCGGCCTGCCTTCAGGGAGATTTCAGTCTAGTTGGGTGGGTCCTAAACCTGGTTGTGAACCAGAATCACTGGGGACCTTTAAAACCAGACCCCACCCAACACTAATTAAATCAAAGTCACTGGTTTGGAGGTGACCACAGACATTAAAACAAAGGATGACAATATGATGCAGTAATGATTGAGAAAAGTAAGGTATACTTTCGAATAACATAGAAACACATAACCCAGATGCAAGGCTGAGTAACATGTTTTGAACAATTTATTCATTAGCCTCAGAAATAAAGGGAGTAGGAGTATTCTAAATAAAAGGAATACAAAATTCAAAAGCAGAGAGGCACATCTCTGATGTAGTACAGTGATATTGCTAATTTTTATGAGTATGGCATGTGAAGCCCAAGGTTCAAAGAGAAAAAGACAACCACAGTGACTAGATAATAGGTAGAGGCCACCACGAGAAAACCCAATTTTCATGCTGAGGATTTAGTAATTCATTCCTGAAACAATTATAGATTTGGAGGAAATTTAAATAAGAAACGAATGTGATCATTACCCATTCTTTTCCTTTCTTTACTCCCAGGCCATAGATACTTAAATTTTGCAGGTCATGGAGCAACTACACAGTAACCACAAATTGTGTCATCTCTTAATCACCTGAGGAAATGCACACTTGATCTACTAAAGCTATCTGTCATTATTCACTTTAATATGTGTCCAGCTTTCTCTGTGCCCCTTCCAACAAAACCAGTCATTTGTCTTGCTCTGAAGACTTAACCAAGTCCAAGCTCTGAAGTGTGGCTGAGGATACTTATCCTTATTCTCAGAAAGAAGAGAAAGTACTGGAGTATGGGAGGAATGACTGGAGCTTTGTGTACAGGCCTCCAGTGGAAAGGGGAACTAAGTATTCTAAAGTGGTTTTTAAAATATTTGTCAACTTGCTTACTTGATAAGGGAAGGAGGAGAACCAGTTATTTTCCTGGGAAATGATGATAATTTAAACTTTTTTTCAGACTGTCCTATAATTGCCTCTATGGGTTTCATGAAGCCCAAAACATGTTTTTGTTATTTATAACACCTTATTTCCTCCCACTATTCATAAAATAGTGAAAACCATTTCTCACGAATAAGGGGAAATTCAAGCACAGTACCTGCTTGTTTGACTCAATATTTTGATTTGATTTAAAAATCAATAATTTATTTTAACTAAATGACAGACATTTTATTCCTATGTACAAAGAACTCACAAATTCCGCCCTACCTCCCACATCCTGTTTGGTCACAAGAGATAATGGTTGCATTGACAAGAACTATTTCCAGTTCCTGTCAAGGGTTAGTTCTTAAAGAAAACTGAAGCAAAAGCCTCACACTATTATTTTTATTTTAAAATGCTTAAAAATAAATAGTTATTGGCCTCAAGGGTCTTCTTGTTTCTGCAAATGAAAACCTTTGGAGGAAGGAGTTTGATGCTGGTGAAGCACCAGACTGGTCAGATTAAAAGGAACCAGAGACAACAGCCCAAACATAAGTATAGCCCTCTGTAGCTACAAGTCAGACACTGGTTTCTCTCCCACTTGGCTCTGCTAGTGGCCTTCTTCGGTCAATCATGGGAGACCAATGCTCACTTGAGACAAATTTGGATATTGGTTTCCTTTTGACAAAAGTCAGAGAGCAAAATGCTACATCCTACAACATTCATATTGATAGCAACTACTGTTTGATGTCTTACTCTGGTCTAGGCATTACACCATGTGTTTTATATATATCCATTTACTTGCACAATAATCCATGAGCTTTAATGCATTGTACTAACAGGAAAAATGCCTTAGCTAATATGTGAAACAGAAGGGATTAGAATTATTTTTTGTGACAGAATCAAGAGCTCAAGAACCATTACACATATCTGTTTAGATCATGAAACAGATTTACCATGCAAATCATTGTCATTCAGTATTCATATGGTGCTCATGTGAAAAAGGCACTAAGAAATAAACTGCTCTCTGACTCACTACATATACGTTTGGACTCTTCAGGTACATGTCATGAAACTGGAAAGACAAATAGTGTTCATATCTCCGACGAGGCTCCAGCAATTAACCATGAACCAGCAGCAGGTCACTTG
The DNA here is from genome assembly GCF_014176215.1 of Rousettus aegyptiacus. Classification (NCBI taxonomy): domain Eukaryota; kingdom Metazoa; phylum Chordata; class Mammalia; order Chiroptera; family Pteropodidae; genus Rousettus; species Rousettus aegyptiacus. The sequence goes on along the minus strand of NW_023416284.1, from coordinate 160,863,881 downwards.
CGTTTGTTTTAGATCTGTTAGCCCTGAGACAGATTAACTGTCTGCTGAAATATTTATTCTTTTCTTTCCTGGTGATGTTATTCCCATAGCTACTTTTGATATAGTTAGCAGATTGCCACTTAACAATACTTGTCTTCTGAATTCTTTTTTCTGCTATTCTAACCCAATGATTTAAAAGACAACAAAAAAACTTGTGCCTCTCATTCTATCATCCATTCTCGGCCTTTCATGTTCAAATATTTGTGATCTCATCCTTAAAGGCTATTTTAAAATTTTTCTTTTAAAAAAATACATTTTTTAAAATTAAACAATATCAAATACACATGGATACTAATAAGATCTTTTTAAAGAAGGACCTTAACTGATATCTTTCTCTCTGATACATTCTTCTAGTCCAGTCCTGATTAAACATCACAAGAAAGAAGCAGGTTTAGAGTTTTTATTTATTTATTGTTTTAGATATAGAGTTTTAAAAAACATAATTAGAAACTCCCTTTGATGTAAATGTGTTGGTGACTATGAATTTGGTAAAGACATTTTTTAAAAACTTTTACCTTTTTCCTTTCATCAGTTTTGACAATTGTGTATAAAATCCTCTTTTATTATAATCAAGAGAGTGTCTGTAAATGCCCATGAACAATTGGCTGGACTGGACTATCAACTCCTATTGGGTAAAGAGGCATCACAGTGTCGTGGGTATGACACAAGATTTGAAATCACACTTCAGTTTGAATCCTAGCTCTGACATATAAAGTAATTTCATCTCCCTCAACTGTTTCCTCATCTATGCACTACAGATATAATACCTACTGTTACCAGCATTAAATACACTTATAATGGAGGTACACGCACAGTAGGAGCTCAGTAAATGTGTTTCCCCTTCTCATCTTCCTATTCATCTTCAACTCCCTAGCATTTTCACTTAGAAGGTGCATTAAATTGAATCATGATTTTCTTAATATGTGAGGTAAAAACACTTCGAAGCCCCACTATGCACACTGACCTTTTTCTACAACTAAGAAAATATGTCTCTTATTACCTCATCCTCCAATAGGCTTGTGAATGTACATTTGCACCCGTGCACATGTGCACACACATGTGCTTACGTGCAAATTGCTCAGTTTGGTCCTAATTAATAACAATAAGCAGAGCCAGGCAGCATCACTTACAAGCAGGTTATGTTTAGAGCTCCCCAGTGCCCCAAAGAGCCAAGTGAAATGTGTGATGTCTTAATTGCTGATGAGCAGCAAAGCCATTTTCAGTGTTACAGTGGAAACTATGCAGTTTTCCCGTAAGAATAAGATTAGCTGTGTCAGAAAATAAGAAGCCCTTATCCAATTTGCAACTCAAAAAACATTGTGATATCCTCCTGAGGCCAATATCTGGTTATGTGATTCCCAACAGAAACATAATAATAATGAAATTAAGAAACAGATATGCCTCAGTATTTAGTCCAATTTACAAGACTCAGAATTTCATAGGTTACTTGAGACCAATTCTGCTCCCTATGGGAAAAGATAGAAAACAAAATAAATTCTTTTATATCCTTCTTAGATTTTGTGGTGACAAAGTTCAAAACACTCTAAGAAAGGAAAACCAAACAAAAAAACAAAACATTTCAATGAGACAACTTATTTATTTACTCCTAAATATATTTCCCTGATCTACTTATTATACTGGGACTCATTAGCAGGTATCTTAAATTTCCAAGAGTTTTGAATGTACGGATTTTGTTAGGTTACCAGATAATTACCTTCTAACTTCAGGATCTTTAATAATAAATTTTGCTGGTAACAAAGAACTCCTTACCCCATCCCCTCCCCGTCCTCCCCCCACCCCCCACAAACACACAGCAGTAAAACTTTTACAGTATGAGACTGTAATAGGCAGATGGGTCCCATTTTATGACTCTGCCACCAAACTGATGATGTTGACCCACTGCTCTTTCATACTATGCTAGTAAATACTTGAAATGGAAATCTTGGGATCATAGATCAAACATTACAAGGTAAAAACATTACAAGGCAAAAACTTTGTATGCCTCAATTAGAAATTATTCTGCTTGGTTCATATTTTCCATTTTAAACATTTTTTAAGAGCCCCAGTTTCTCTGAGGTTTTTCTCAGGAGGCTAAGATATTATGCCTAACGGAAGGCTACTTTGACTTTTTTTCCCCTTCTGTTTTACAACTGAAATAAAATTTACGTCGTGAGGCATATCAAGGCCTTTTCTTGAAAATAAACAAAACTCTGATTCCTCCAAAAGTTCACCAAGTTGATTAATAACAGAGTGCAAACCCAAAGTAACTTACTACATGTGGAATTCACTTAAAATAGAACTAAAAGTATAATTAAACAGCTCCAGAGGTTGTTAAAAATCTTTGTTTATTCACTAATGGAAATTTGGCCTAGGCTGCAAGTCGTTAGTTTTCCAAACAACAAGGACTTGAAGATTAAGCCTCGATTTTGTTGATAGAAGTCATCCTCTAAGAGCAGAGTTGAAAATGTTGGTAGGGAAGAGTAGGTAAATATAATTTCCTATACTGCAAATAATTCAGTAGGAAGACAGAGTTTGTCCTACTATCGCCATTACTTTAAAAACAAGAGTAAAAATCATTACTAAGAATGTTAAATAAAGAGGGAATGCCTCAAATTATCAGGTTGTTTCAGAAATCAGATGTTGGGGTATTTTATGTAAATATAAGAAGTCAGCTAGCATTTGTTGGATCTTTTCAAAGACTATGCTATTTTCTTTTATTGCACAACAAATCACCTACTTGTTGATTAAGGTGCTCAACCGACCTTTATTTAATTCATCATTTTGCAGGTCAGCAGTTTGGACTGGGGTCAGCTGGGCAGTTTGGGTCACAACCAGACTCACTCATGCATCTCAATTAGTTCCTAGGGTTAGTAAAGTGCTGGCTAGTCAAGGATGATGTGACAGGCAAAATAATGACCACTCCCTTAACCCCACCCAAAGATATCCATGTCCAAATGCCTGTAACCTGTGAATATGTTACCTTATATAGCAAAGGAAAATTAAGATTAAAGATGTAATTAAGGTTAATAAATTCATCTTAAAATAAAGAGATTAACCTGGATTATTTAGGTTGACTCAATATAATAACAAAGGTCTTTAAAAGTATAAGAGGGAGTCGGAAGAGGAGGTCAGGGTAATATGAGGTGAGAAAGACTCCATCGGCAATTGCTGACTTTGGACATGAAGGAAGGACCCATAAACCAAAGAATGGATGTAGGCAAACTCTGAAGCTAGAAAAGTAAAGAGAAGGATTCTCCCCTAGAGCCTCCAGAAGAGAACATAGCTCAGGTGACACCTTGATTTTAACCGAGTGAGATTGGTGTTGGGCTTCCGGCCTACAGACTGTAAGATAATAAATTGGTGTTATTTCAAGCCATTAAATTTGTGATAATTTGTTATAGCAGCCATAAAAAAAAAAATAACACAGATCATTTCATCTGGGAGTTTATCTCTGTTCCACATGGTCTCTCAACCTCTAGCAGGCTAATTTAGGGTTTGCTCAGATGAAAGGTGAGGAGTATTCCAAAAGAAAGAGTAGGGAAAGTGCAAGATGCCTGTTGATATCTAAGCCCAGAATTGGCACACCATCATTTCTGCCACATTCCATTGGCCACAGCAACTCACAAGGCCAACTCAGATTTATTGAAGCAGTAGGGATATAAACCTCACCTCCTACTGAGAGTAGCTGCCAAGTAGCTCAAGTAAAAGGAGGAAAGAATTGAGTCCAGTTTCTGAATCTACCACAAAGACTAAAAGCTTCACATTTCATTATTATAATTATTTAGGAATTGGCTTAAAATTTGAACAATGGTATTATCTTGAAGATAAAAATAGTATATTGTATACTTTAAAAAAATTATTAGTTTCAAATTGCAGTGCTAATTACCTTTCTTAAAATGATAAATTCTATTTTTTTTTATTTAAATTAAGTTAACATTATTCAGGGTGTCTAGGTTATCTGGACATCTGAAGCAATGCTGCGCAAAAGCAATATAATGAGAATCACATATGTAATTTAAAATTTTTAGTAGCCACATTAAAAAGGTAAAAATAAACATGTGAAATAAATTTTAATAGCATGTTTTATTTAACCAAATATATCTAAATATTATCATTCACCATGTAATTAAATGTAAATATTGAGACTTTTGCACTTTTTTCATATTAAGTCTTCAAAATCTAGTGTGAATTTTATACTTCTCAGCACATCTTAATTTGTATTAGTTTCATTTCACATGTTCAGTCATCCCATATGTCTAGTGGCCACCATACTAGACACACCACATCTAAAGGATTCAAGGAAAGCCCCAGGCAAAATTATAAGGTGCCGGAAGTTTGTCCGTAATGCTCCTCTTCTCTCTTTTCCACTCTGAGACACCTTCCTGCTTTACCTTTCAGGGCTTCAGTGACTTAATCGCCTACAACCCTGCTCTGGGAAAACAAGAGAACACAAGGCATAGAAATAAATACACTGTGATTCAAACAGCCCTGGGTTTGAAACCTAAAATGCCATTTGCTACACCATGTAACATAACTTAATCTGAGCTTCAGATGCCTCATCAATACCTATATCACTACTCTTTATAAAGTTTTCATAAAGTTCAAATGCAATGATATATGCAAAGGCATTTAGCACAACACTTGGCATAGTCAAGGCATTGTGAAGAAGCTACTATATTAGTTTTGCTTTCAAATCATGTCTGCCAAGAGAAGGCAATACCTACTATTAAAATAATAGATTACTTTTAGTATTTCAGGTGCCAATCGCTGGCTGTAGAGGGTATTCTTTCAGATGAGGAGAATGAATCAGGGATATAAACAGATAGTGGGGAGAAAGTACGTTAGAGATTCCTATAAGATTCCTAACACTTCTAGACTCTTCTCTCCTTCTGATATTATAAAAGGAAAATTAGATTTTAAGAAACCATATTTCAATTCAATGTAAGATAATTTAGTTCTTTTCATTGTGAAGACATTTTTAGTAGAGTACGAATTAAACTGTAAATTAGGTTTACTTTTTTAAGGCAAAAAGCATACTGATTTCCCAAAATTATACAAATTACAATCTGACTAAATACGGCAATGAAAATTTTAAAAAAGAGACAAATTCATAGATTATCTACAGTTGTTTTAACCTTACAGTTTTTCACAAGGTAGACAAATCTAAATGCTCTTACATAATACCAGCATAGTTCATTCCATCTTAGTGAATCATTGTCCTTCAAAACGAACAAAAATATACAATAATTAGCTTCCCAGAAAATGAATACGATGTTGAAAATTCAATAAAGTATTCACTTTGTGAGTCAGTCAGAGTGTTCTTTGATATTTCTAAGACATACAGTCACAATTGCAAACATATTGTCTTTGGCCTTCAGCCCATTGTTTGGGCACCGAGAATCTGACAGACGTGACAGTGGGCAAAATGATAAGTAAGGGGAGGTCTGCTCATGGGCTAAGCAGGAATCTGGTCAGACACCAGAATGTCCTTCTACGTTACTTGGTGAATTTAGTTTCCTAATACTACAAAATGGAGTCTTAGAACAACAAAATTTATTGTCTGAGACCTTAGAGACTAGAAGTCTGAAATTAGGGTCTGTCAAGTAATAACAAATGTTAGAAAGAATGTGGTAAAAAAGGAACCCTCATACACTGCTGGTGGGACTCCAAATTGGTACAGCCACTATTGAAAACAGTATGGAGTTTCCTCAAAAAACTAACACTTGCTTTACCATATGATCCAGAAATCCCTCTGCTGAGTATTTACCCCAAAGACTTGAAAACCCATATCTGAAAAGATATTTGCACACCGATGTTCGTAGCAGCATTATTCACAGTGGCCAGGACATGGAAGCAGCTAAAATGTCCTATGATAGATGATTGGATAAAGAAGCTGTGGTACATATATACAATGGAATATTACTCAGGCATAAGATGAGATGAAATACTGCCATTCGCAACAACATGGATGGACCTCGAAATAATCATACTAAGCGAAATAAGCCAGACAGAAAAAGTTGAAAATCAAATGATATCACTTATATGTGGGATATAAACCTAAAAGCAACAAATCAACAGGACAAACAAAGACTCATGGACATGAACCTTGACTAGTGATTACCAGAGGGGAGGAGAGAGGGGAAAAATAAATAAAATGTCAAATAAATAAATAAATAAATAAATAAATAAATAAATAAATAGGTAAGTTGTAAAAAAAAAAAGGGTCTGGGCAGTGCTATGCTCCCACTATGCTCCCTTTGAAACCTGTATAGGAATCTTTTCTTGCCCCTTCCAGAATGGTCGTTTACTGATAATGTTTGATGTTCCTTGGCTTAGCTGCATAACTCCGATCTCTGTCTTCATCACCACATGATGTTCTCCTTATGTGCCTGTGTCTTCACACGGACATCTTATAAGGACATTGGTCATATTAGATTAAGGATGCACCCTATCTGAGTATTACCTCCTCTAAACTAATTACTTTTTCAATGATCCTATCCTTTAACATGGTCGCATTGTGAGGTACTGGGGGTTAGGATTTCTAGTGTATCTTTTTGAGGATCATAAAGCAACCCATAATACTTGATTTTATTCAGACTTTAATAAAATGGTTGAGAGGGAATGTCGTATAATGATTTAAGTCATGGACTCTTGAACCATTACCAGTCTGGATGATCCCAAGTGAATTCAAATCCCAGCCTTGCTGCTTAGTGTATGATCTCGAGCAAGCTGCTTATCCGGGTGCCTCAGCTTTGTCTATCTATCTATATGATGGCAGTACCAGTAGCACCCAACTCGCAAGGCTATCTGAGAACTGAGTTAACGTGTAAATTGCCTCAATAGCGCCTACATGTATAAATACATTAAAAGTGGTTACTAACTATTATTTTTGTTGTTGTGTATTGGCTTAGATCCTCACAGCTATTCCTACCCAAATCTGAAGTTCTATTTTTCACAGGGGTAGCAAAGCTGCTGCTCTGTTTTGATTTTGCTCGTAGGGTATAATTCATTTTCTTTCAAAGTTAAATGAATCTGTTACTATTTATAACATTTAATCCAAGCATTTTATTTCTAAAAATTTATTCTAAATAAATAATTTAAGTGCAAACATTCTGCTACAAGGTTTTTTTAACAGTCTTGTTTATAACAAAAATTTACAAAAGCTATTTTTGTAACAATTGATTTTTTAAAATCATGTTCTATTAATATAAGCAAATACTATAAATAACTAAAAATTGAATTTGAAGTCATTTTCACAGGAAGATATATTCATTATATATTGTTGAGTGAAATAAGAAAAAACTACTGATAGTAGCACTATTCAATAGATTTTCTGCAATGACAAAAATGTTCATATTTGTGCTGTATAGCAGTCACTAGCCACAACTGGTAACCAAACATTTGAAATGTGGCTAAAGCAACAAAAAAAAACTTGATTTTAAATTTTAGTTAGTTTTAATTAATTTAAATTTAAATAGATGTAGCTCATGTTAGTTTTAATTAATTTAAATTTAAATAGATGTAGCTCATGGCTATTATGATAAAGAGCAAAGGTCTATAATATCTTTTGTTTGTTGATTCCTCGGCCTCTTCTTTCCTTTCCTTTAAAGCCATACTCATGGTCCTTCCCTCCAAACTCCACTTTGCAAGTAATTCTTATTCTTCTCCCTCTGTTTTTCAACCCAATATCAACTGCTCTCGGGAGATAACAATATGTTAAAATATTTTTCAAGGCACAGACTTGATATGCTACCAGTTTTGTATATTTGGAATTTAACCAAAATTTGATCTACTACCAAAATAATCTCATGAGAACTTTACACATGAAGCTGAATATGGGGACAGCAAATGAAATTATTACTGAGTGTAGAATAAGAGACCTTCCATATTCACATTTTAAAACATTAACTGTTGCTCTAAGGACAAGCCATTAGACTCGTTGAGGATACTAAAGTGCTAAACTATAACCAAAATATAGAGCAACTAAAATTTTTTTTGAATTAGTTGTTTTCTTGGGGATTCTTTAGGATTTTCTATGCATAGGATCATGTCATCTGTGAATAAAGACAGTTTTACTTCTTTTTTAATTTGGATTCTTTTATTTCTTTTTCTTGTCTAATTGCTCTAGCTAGAACTTCCTGAACAATGTTAAATATCAGTGGTAAAAGCGGGGATCCTCGTCTTGCTCCTGACTGTATGGGGAAAGCCTTTCACGTCTCACCATTGAGTTTAATGCTAGCTTTGGGGTTTGGGTTTTTTTGTTGTTTTTGTTTGTTTGTTTCATTTTGTTTTTTTTTTTTTTTTAGTGTCTTGTTTACAAATGCTTTTACCATGTGGGAGAAGTTTCCTTATATTTTTAGTTTTCTGAGAGTTTTGTTTTGTTTTGTTTTGTTTTATGAAAGGATGTTAGGCTCTGTGGAGGTGAATGACTTCCAGGTAATTAACATCCTATAAACAGCACCTAGTATTGAGCTTTGCACAGTTAACAATTTAATAAGTAGTTACTGAGTTAAACCAATTTGAAAACAGCAAACACCAAAAATCTGAAATCACATGTCAAGAGACATTCTTTGATAAATTACCCTAAGAGCTCATTTGGAAAGGTTGGCTTTTTTTCCCCCCACATAAGCCATGTAATTTACAATTAAAAAAAAATCGCCTCTTGCACTAAATAAATTTTAAAATATGTAGAGTTAACTCTGACAACTAATAACCACTAGTAAATATAGTTGTCTAAGAACACTCCAGGATTTAAACAGGCTCAGTCAGGTAGGGAAGTGGGGAAACAAGCCTTCTGCCTGAGCTTCTGTAGAGAGTATTTGCAGCTCAGTAGCCTATGCCAAATATAAAAGGTTCCTCGAGAGCTTGATATAAAATTTGAATATCTGAGAGTTTTCTCTAACTAGATCATATGACATATATTTTTAAAGCCTATTGACATCAGAGTAAAGTTCTGCATAAGGGACTCTGTGGCTTCCACCCGAAGTCTATATTTTTCCTCCTGGGTACATCTGTGGCATTTCTTGCTAGGTCTGATGGCCCCAGGTATGTTATTTTCCTTTCAGGCATCCTAATTGAACCTTGCTGATGAAAAAAAAATCCACAAGGAACATGCAGTACAAAATAATATTTGTCACTGATGTGGTAGAAATAGAAAATTACACAAACAATTTGGGAATTATAGGTTCATCGCCACTGGGGTGAAAAGTTATAGACCATTTTTCACCCTCGATTATCCATTGGTTCCCTATTGTACCTGAGCCAAATGCTTGGTTTCTTTGCATGCTCCTCTAACTTCTCACCAAGATCTAATACTCGAAAATGTCAGCCAGGAGTGACACTGGCCAGGTTCTTGGTGAATACCTTCGAGGGTAATAATATATGTTTACATGTAACTCATAATTCATCACTAAACTTCCTTTTGGGAAAAAAAATAGATTTGGGGGTATATATTACTGTCTGGGGGGCAAGAAATGACAGGATGGGAAGAGAAAAGCAGCAAGTCAGGGGTATGATTGAAAACATTTGACTTGGCTTGAAATAAAAGTACATATTTCACACATATTTTTAACCAACCCCAAAAGACAGCCTGACTTCGAACACGCTGAACAGGAAGCCATTTACTGTTGGAATGCTTGCTGAGCCCATCCAAAACACACACACTCCTAATATCCCTGGGCTATCTAAAAAGGGTTAGGGTGAAAATATTTAATTTATATGTGCAATCCTGCTTCCTGTTTTATTTTTTTCTTCTTTGCCAACTCTGTTTTTCAAACTTTGTGAAAAATGATAGGAAACCCCTTTCATTTTTCTCCCCACCCTTTATTGACCCAGCTGTACATTCTACCTCAATTTATAGCTCATACCTGGCTTGAAGACCAAAGAAAGAGAGAAAGGTAAAGACGGATGTTAAACTCTCATGGTTGCTGTGGTTAAAAAGGAATCTGGGTGGAGGAAAGCTTGCTGCGGTGTCAATATCAAGGGCAGAAGGATGTGGAATGGGGGCTTGCTTTGGTTTTGAGAATGTGTGCATTCAGTAGTATGCATTCAAAAAGAGTGAAAGGAAGAGTATTAAGAGAAGGGGAAAAAGAATTTTCTTAGTATTAGATGAGTGACTGGAGACACCTGAATCCTTTTAAATTTCAAAGAAACAGTCTTGGTTATCAAGAGGAATTTTTAAATATTTTGGAGGAAAAAAAAATAATTAAGAATTATAATTCAAGCAAAAGATTTTCCAAAACTTTTCTTAACTATATTGGAGTGCTTTTGTAGTTGGTTTAATGTAGAAGGTATGCTCTTTTAGAATAAAATGATTTCCAGATGGGTGTACTTTACTTAGTATACCTGTTACCCTTATTATTATATTTTGATTCCATGAACTGCTGAGTCAATGTGCAATAAAACATTTGAAAGAAAATCTGAAACCAAATGGAAATCCAACAAGTTTGAAGTTCAAATTTCAAAATTCTTGAACTCAATTTAATTTTCCCAGAAAGCTGACCACACTCTATGGAAATCCTGTCGTAGGAAGGGTTTTATAATTGAACAGTTTGTTTTAAATACTTCAGAAGAGTTGGGGAAATCTGTAAATACCTGAACTCAAATAAGTATTTCAATGTGAATTTTTGATCCGACTAACACTCTAAATGGAATACCATCCTGGGAAATTCTACCTGTCACCATGGGCTTTACAATGCTTTAATGTCCAGGTAATCATTTATCTTTAACTTTTGCTTAAAGTTGATAAAGGTGAGGCAGCAAACCACTTTTAAATTGTGAAAATATTCAACCGTATAGTAATACAGTTCCTATGTCTTTCCTTAAACCTGCTTTTAAAGTTTATAATCAAGAAACATGATAATATTGATTTGTACTTTTGAATTTAAAAATAAAGTCAGACTCCCTATTAACCTGAAAATGCCATGTGGCCATAGATGCACACTGCAGTTGACCCAACACAATTTCATTTAAGACTATATTATTGATTCTGATCCCTGTAACATATTTTCACTATGGCTTATTTTAAGAAAGGTGATGTAAGAGTAGATTTCTGATGTATTTTCAAGGTAAACTAGAATGGATTATCAGTTCTGCTGCACAGTCCTAGCTGAGTCAGCCATCTGCAATAATCCTTAAGACTGCTGTTACAAAATTCCTGGGAGCAATATTAGATCTCCCGGAACCATGTAGCATCGTAATATTTTATCCATTCATGTATGAATTGTGCCAAAGAGTGGTGTGCTGGTAAACCAGCTCCTGAGGTGGGAGAAGAGGCCGATTATAATTTTTGACAATTTCTACGGTATAAATTATCCCATTATGGTCAATTTCAAAGTATCATCTTGATGATGCCACAGGTATAAGCTGACTCTAGCACATCACAAATACCAACCTAATCCCCTAGAACCAATGGAATGTGTCAGAAGGGAATATCCTTCTCTCCTAAGTGTACTTGGGTTCCAGAAATCTTCAGACTCTGCATCTCATAACCAATAAGTCAAAAACTCATGAAGCCTAAGGCACTAGGATCAATTTTGGGTAGGTAAGCTCTCAGCTCTATCTTAAAGTCCAGTCAAACTTCCCGATCTTTCTGCTCTTATTTCTTCCTCTCTGGACCTCCTTCTGTGCCCTGACTCTGGTATCCAACTGGCACTCTGCAGTATCTCCCAGATATGGCTGATTAGGGTCTTACTTCTTTTCTTAATTTCCACTCTACACTTGTCTCCTAGAGTTAAAAACCTAACTGCAATTCCCTTAACACTAAGTGAGATTACCTTCTACAGTTAATAACTCAAACTGCACTTGTCTTAGGGTCAGGCTACTGCAAAAAGCCTCCAAAACAACGTCCCAAGCTCTTCTCCTCCAACGAGGTCCCCTAACCCCAGAAATTGGTGCCTGCCTAGGTTGAATTGATATTTTTGCCACACTCCTGAATTTTGGTTTTTAAAGCCTGCAATCTCTCTGTTGAGGTGGAAGCATCTACAGCTGGTCATGTCTCCATTCCTTCTGTTAAGCTTAGTCCCTTCAGGCTCCTCCCCATTTCCACATTTTGATGTAACCCTCCTGGAACCCACTCCTAATAGACACTGGATAGGACTGAACATTCTTTTCAACCTACCATATTCACTCCCATTTTTTCAAATATAAAGGCCACTTTAAGGTAAAGAAATTACTCAAAACTTTCCATGTGGAACCATAATTTTAGTGTTTTTAGTTGGGCAACAAAAACTACCACAATTAGAAGAATTTTTTTCTAATTTATTTTTTTGATCACAACAGCCACTCAGTTATTAAAAAAAAAAAAAAAAAAAAAAAAAGCTAGATATGCACATGATGCCAAATATGGTACCCAAATATAAAAGTGCAGAATGAACATCAACCCTGATTATTGTTATTGATGTTGTTCTTACTCCAAACAAAATACCCCATGATCAGACTTCTAAATGATCTCCTTGCTTCAATCTTGTCCCTCTACAAAGCACACAGCAGAAGGAGTGACCACTTTCAAATCTGAATCTGATCAAGTCATAAAACACAAATTTAAGCTTTTCAATGTTTTCCCACCAAACCAAGAATTAAATACCAAGTTCTTGCCTGAACCTACAACACCATTCATGATCTGCCCCCTGCCCAACTTTCCTGCTTTCTTTCTAATCCTTAGATCAAGTTTCCAGCCTTCGCAGGACCATTGCCTTTGCTGTCTGCCACCTGGCACACTCTTCCTCTAGATCTGCACATGGCTGTCTCCTTTTCAATCACCAGATCCTGGTTCAAATGACACTCCAGAGAGGCTTTCCCTAGACACCCAATTTAAATAGCCATCCAGTCACGCTCTATCATATTACCTTATTTTAATCCTCTCTATAGCAATGTTATCCTTATCTGCTATTTCTATTGTTTATTAATTTATTGTCTATCTTCCCCACTAAAAATAAGCAGGGTCCTGTCTATCTTGCTAGCCATTATATTCTTCTAGCCTCTAATCTGTAAAACACCTACTTTATTCAGCCTACAAATAATGTGTGTGTATTGTTACAAATTCCCTGCAATAAACTCTTGGCCTTATCCCATCTATGGCCTACATTACATAATACTTCCTCTGAAATCTAACAAATCATAATCCTTACTCAACTATTTGAAATTGAAGGCAGTATCACCTATTTCCAAACTCTGCCAGTTAGTTCTTATGATAAAGCTGGCCAATTACTATCTTTCATAGCCATTTGATCTGCCTTCTCCCAGAACCCTATCTTGACATCCCAAAGAATCACTAGTTAAAGGCTTATTATGTAACTGAGAAGGCATTTACCATAAAACCTGGTTCTTTAAAATATGGAATTTTAGTGCTGTTAGTATCCATATCACAGTAAGTAGACTGATTCATCTCTAGTTGCTGTAGTAAAGAGGAATGGAATATGAGGGAGACTGAAAGCTATTTTACAGAAGCAGAGCCTTCTGAGTGATGGAGAGTTTTTCTAGAGAATCCTCAACCTAGTTGAGTGGAGATTAAAGTCATGCAAGTTCTTGGGCAAACCACGCCTAGGCATTTTATAGGAAGTGCTTTTGCCGAAACTACTTTCACATAGCAAGCAAATTACTCTCCTCACTGTCTCTATATAATTAGTAGAGAAAACAAATTTTAAGAACAAAGAATATCATTCATAAACTGTTTCACAATAAATATGAATTATCCAACTGACGATTGCTGTTGCAGACATACAGACTGAGAATTTGGCGATAGTGACTGCCAAAGAGTGACAATAGAGACTGAGAATTTGGCAATAATGACTAATCCAATATGGACTGGCAAAGAGTGGGGAAACAGAATGGAAACCAGAGTAAGAGAGAAAAGAGATCCAAAAACATGAGGACATGGATATTTGGGCAGTGTCTCTCTAAGTTTTACCAAAAAAAAATGAAACCACCTATATTATGTATTATTTGTAGGTGATATACACATGGAATAACTAAAATGGTATGATAAATTATTAGAAAACTAAACATAAGCCAACAAGTGTGTTTGATTCTCAACTAGTTATTTCATTTTTGAGTTAAAACTAAAGAGCACATCTTTTGTAATAATTAAGAGAGGTATAACGTGAATCAAGTGAACACATTCTACATATTTAGCCATTTATCCAGTGAAAGACTGTAAAATAGTTTACAATCTCTATAGCAGCCTTCCTTAAAATGATGCACCCCATTAGGAAGTGTTCCTCAAAAAAAAATCAAAATAAAAAGATGACAATGTTCATACGGATTTTGAGAAAACTGGATTAAACATTATTAAAACATTTACATTCAGATGCTACAATAAGCCAATGTACAAGATGTATCTCCAAGGATATATGATGCCACTTCCAGATGATCACAGACTCTTTTCTATTAACATCTAAGGAAAATTACATGGAAAACACCACCAGGGGAAATGGTGCCTAAAAAAAAATCTCATACTCATTATAGCTCTCTTAGGGAAAAGAATGACAATAGGATTCTTAGTCTTCCATTTCTGGGAACTGTAACAAAACAGAACTGCGTATGATATTCTAGACAATCTCCTACAGACTTCAGCTTATAGCTCATTTACTTAAACTTGGGCACACAACCAGACAGACACAGATGCAAGGAATGCTGAAAGAGTAAGATTTAGATTTCCCAGCACATATAGTAGAGACAGGTACAGGAAAAGGAGTTTGGATACAGGTCTGGGGACTGTAGTCACAGCTATAATTTGTGACATAAAGGGGGAAGTACATGATTTGCACTAAAAGATATTAAAACGTGCTATATAGAGTCACAATATTAAAACAGTATGGTACAGTAGCAAAAATAAACATGCCAGAAATAGATGTAAAACACAGCTTAGTAATTACATTGAGTATATAATAATCTATACTTAGCATATTATAGAGATGACTTTCTAAGTCTATTAGGAAAGAAAGGTTTACTCAATAATGTGAAAAATGGTTAGATATTTGGAGAATACATAACATTGATTCTTATCTCAACTCACACTCAATATACATTTCAGAAAGGCTTAAGAATTTAATGTTTGTTTTTTAAAAGGCCTAGAAGAAAAGATGACTATGGAGATCTTGTGATTTTTAGAGTTATTAAGCATAAGAGGTAGGCAAAAGAAAAATACAAAAGTAAAAGGTCAGTAAATTTGTCTTTAAAAAATAAAAACAGTATGGATCATAAAAGGCACCCCCCAAAAAATGTGAAAACAAAACCTTGTGGAAAATGATTGCCAAAATATGACAGATAGCAAGTTGAAATAGGTCAAGAATTTCTACAAACAAATTGGGAAAAAGAAATGAATAGACAACTTACAGAGAAAAGGTATATAATAAAAAATAATAAGTGTATAATAAAAAATTTTAAAAAGAACTTCTAAAATAGTAGTCGAAGAAAAACACTTAAATTAAGACTTATAATATCAGTATAAAAGGTTAAAAAAAAAATTCTCAGTGTTGCCATCAGCGTGCAGCAATAGATAAGCTCATAAATTAGAAGTGAGAAGGTAAAGTCTTGAAATCTTTCTGGAATGCAATTTAGTCATATATTTAATGCTTTTGGCTCTGTAATACCACTTTTAAGGAGATTATCCCAATGATATAATCAGATGGAAAAAGACTCAGATCCAAGAATGTTCATGATGCTTAATTTTTAATGACAAAAGTGAGAAATAGAACATCTAACATTATATTAATCATGCTATAATGACAATAACAGCTTTCTTTGTTATTATTTAATAATAACGATGATAGCTTACTAATTAATAGTTAATTATTAATAATAATTTTTAATGGCTTCCTTTATTATTATAATGCTAACACTTTGTGAAAGGAATTGTTTTGATAAATACAGATTAACCCATTTAATTCCTTACAACATCCCTATAAACACTGTATGATTATTTTTATCTCATTTTAAAGGGAAAGGAAACAGATACTGAGAGGTTAAGTAACTTGGACAAAGGCATTCAGCTGGCAAGCGGCAGAGATAGGATTCAAACCCAGGCAGTCTGACTCCAGAACCTACAATCTTAACTCCTACACATATTACCTAACACGTCAATCCATAAAATGAAACATGAGATAGTCATTGAAACATTTTCAAACAGCATTTAGTGATGTGGGAACATGTTTACATGCTAATTAGAGAGGAAAACCATTATGCAAAAATATATGTGTGGCATTATCCTAATTTTGCTAAATATACATATGAATAGAAAAAGTTAGGAAATACTTATATGCAAAGGTCAAAGTAATTATCCCTGACTGGTAAGGAACTTTGAATAATTTTCATTTCCTCATCTATACTTTTATGTGTTTATAAGATTCTTAAAAAAGACATGCTACTTTTATCATCAAATAATAATGCAAGTCATTTTTTAAAAAGAGAATTAAAAATATTAGTACATAACTAGAATAATTCACATCCTCTTGCCTTATTTGCCTTTCTAATGCACTCTCAGGATAGTACTAAATGACCTTAACTATACTTACAGCAATGTGAGAACTGTAGCTATCTATGTCTTGAAACCTGCCATAGTGATAGAATTCCTTCCCCATTTATAAATCTGAAATGTTGCTTTTAGCATATTCTTCATAGTAATGCTGAAGACATCTCTCAAGGGTGCCATACTCTCTTTGATGAAACAAACAAACAAATAAACAAACATCTAGAGTTTCAAAATTTACAGCTCTGCCAACTGATAGATTTATGAAAATCTTTCTTTTTTTCTTTCTCTTCCTTTCTTTCTTTCTCTTTCTTTCTTTCCTCCTTTTCCTTCCTTCCTTCCTTCCTTCCTTCCTTCCTTCCTTCCTTCCTTCCTTCCTTCCTTCCTTCCTTCCTTCCTTCCTTTCTCTTTTTCTTTTGCTCTCACCCTCCTTTTCTCTTTTTCTTTCCTCCCTCCATCCTTCCCTCTTTCCTTCCATCCATCCTCCCTCTCTCCTACCTTTCCTTCCTTCCTTTCATCCTTTTCTTTCCTTCTTTCTTTTTTTCCTTGGGCATTAAAACATTCCTATCTGTAGCCAGTGGTATGTTTCTTTCAACTATAACCTATTACCATGATAAAAAATACAGAAAATTAAAAAAAAAATTTTAAAAAGATGAAAAAAAGCCTCTCAATTTGTTCCACAGAATTCAGACACAGCTTGGGCTTCTAAACCAATTGAAATTATTAATGTAATCTTATGACGTAGAAAAGGCCCCAAACTACTAAAGACAGAACACACACACACACACACACACACACACACACACACACACACACACACATGCATGCATATAAACTAACTCCTAATACAGAAAAATTGAAAATACTTTACCTATATTATCTCACTTTAGCCTCACAACATCCCTTTGAGGTAATAAAGATGCAACTCCTTAGGCCATTGGAAGGCTTTCAAAATGAAGTTAAATTATGACTTATAAAAAAAAGCCCCAAAGTATTAAAGCTATTCGCATACCATGGAGTTTCAAAGGCTAAAAGCTGACCATGAGTAATAAAAAGCAATGCACAAGTAAACAAATGCAGAATTGTGGTTAAGGCTGATTGCTATTTGGGGTCTGGCTAAAAGATCTGCAATAAAGCACTGGCAATGCTAGATTGATCTTCTCATCCTACCAGGAGGATTTTTTAAAATACATCCTGAATACAAATTATTTATTTTTTCTACGAGTTCTTTTGGTCCTTGTCCTTGTCAAACCTCATTTCCCTCAAAAACCACCCTCTACCCTTGGATCACTGAACAAGAAGTTTTAAATCCATCGATGAGCTAAACACAGAAGTGGGTCTTTAGGGCTCTAGTCTGACTATACCACCAAGAGAGGGTATCAATGTCAATAACTGAGTTAGTTCAGTTTGGCCTTCAGTTTGCCCAGATGCAAAACAGAAATAACAGTGCTAATTTTAACTTCACACTTTGATCAAGAATACAGCAGTGGCTTAAAGTTTCTCTCTCCTCATACCTGAAAAGAAAGAACAAGCTAGGCTAATCAATTAGGGATATATGATAAGGTAGAATTCGATTCCAATCAAACACAGATTTAATGTGGCCACGTCTTCACTCCAAATTTCAATGGTTTCCCTATTCCATGAGGAATAAAATCCAAACCACTTGACCTGTCCTGAAAGAACCTCCCCAATCGGACCTTTGCTTCTTTCCTAAATCAATCTACCTACCCTACCTACACTATTCTCAGAATGCGTCCTGCCCCATCTTGTCTCTGAGGCTTTGCTCATGGTGCCTTCTCTGAAGAGTATCCTTCGCTCCACTCCCACAGGCTGAATTTAACAAAAGTACTGTGATGGTTCATTAAGCTCCTACTTTGTGCCCAGCAGTGTTCTAAATGCTTAACATCTATCACCTCACAGAACCTCATGACAACCTTGTACTGTTCCTCATTATTTTTCCTATCACAAATGAGAAAAGCAAAACACAAGGAAGCTGAAAATTTGCCTTTCAGAGACAAACAATTTTTTTACTTTGCTTTGTTTTAGTCATTTAATCATTTTTTTTTTAAATCTGTGATTTATTGTCTGTGCCTGTTGTAGGCCATTATCAAGATCCACCTAGTATGACAGCTACTTGTTCAGTGGGCCCTTCAGTGTAGAGAAGGGTGTTTCTCTAAGTGAAGTTGGGGACCTGGAGTTCAAAACTATTTTCAAGGGTTCTGTGAGGTCATAATACTACTAGGACCTTATTTGCCTCCATGGTGTGCGATATCACACACACACATGATTACAGAAGCAGATATTAGAATACTATTGTCTTCTTAAACTAAGCATTAAAGATATTTTTAGAATTTAAAACAATGCTACTTTTCTCACTAAATTTTTTTGTTTTGGAAAAGTTATTTTCCAAAATGTTTACAGAGAACACAGTCATCATTCTTACTCTTTTTTATATCATCACATGGTGCTTAGTACTGAAACTTAAACATAATAAGTGCCAAATAAATGTTTATTAAATATATCTGACTAGGAAAACAAATTGAATTTCCATAAAGTACTTTTAAAATATACATTTTCTAATAAATAATTAACATGCTAATTACAATTTTCATTTCTCCGTATTCAAACAGTTTGATCATTCCTGTGTTATGGTTATGAGTTTAAAAGTAATACGATGACACTTCATTTAAAAAGTCCTATAATTCGGATTTCACAACAATTATATACTGAATTTGTCCAGAATAATAATAATTAGTAAATTATATTAAAGTATACTAAAAAAAATGACTGGAAAAAACTAGAGAGATGGTATTATAATATCAAGCCTGGCGATGGCCTTAAAAGGTCAAAATTATTCTTTTGGAATAGATGAGTCAATATCAGCTGTTCCACACTTGAGAAGCAGCTGATTAATATTAAGTATTAGGATGTTATTTAAAAATAAATATTAAAAATTAGTATATTTATCTGAACCTTCTGAGTTGTCTAAATTGGTCCAAGAGTACTTTCTTCCGATCCAGCCAGAATCCCCATAAGAACGGCTCAGCTAACATGAGTTGGTTCTTCTTAGTCTGACACCAAAGAATAAAAAACTAAATGGGATACTAGGAAAAAGGGAAGGAAGATCCTAATGCGACATCCTGGACTTGACCCATTTTAAATGCAGTTATTTTCACCAATAAATTTGCACATCATTTCATTATTATCAAGAAATGGAACTAAGATTATTTTCCAACAGAAAGATTTACATGAACCAATCAAAGAAATACACCAATAACTAATTATCAAACCCAGATCTCACCAGCCAACTCCATTACCTTGATTATTGTGTTATTTCCTGCATGTTGAAGGATTTTTTTTTAATCAAAAAAATTTTAGATTTAATTCCTTCTTCTCTTTGTGCTATGAATTTGCCTGAAGTCCCAGCTTATGTCCTCCTTCCTTCTTGAAATCCCCATCAGCTGTCCTCCCCTTATACTCACATAGTCACTTCTGGTTCAAAAGCCAGCAGTGTCTTTTATGCTCACCTAATATAACTTCCTCATTGAACAGTGAGGAAAACGAGGTCACAGTTGTGACTTGGCCAAGGTTTCACAACCAGATACAAACAGGGCCCAAACCAGACTCAAGGTCCTAAATTCCAGGCAATTTACCATTAAAACCACAACACTGACACTTAATTTTCTTCTCTCATGTTTTATTATTAATAGTTTTATATCAAAATTTTCAATCTCTTCAAAAGCAAGGACCATAGTCTCAATGGAGCGTAGCCTTGAGCTCATGGTTGATCCTAATTAATTGGTTTAAATTAAATCAGAAAAAATAACTTTCTAAAAGACATTTTTAAATAGAGAAGGCAAGCTGCTAAGACAATGATATATCCTGGCAATGATTATTAAATAAATAGAAAGCCAAGCAAGCATAGAGAATACGGCACACTATTTTTCATAGTGTTCAATTTAAAATTTTCAATTTCCTTGCTCTATTGAGAAGAGTGAAAGGGGAATGTGACAACATTCTTGAAACATAGTTTTAGAATCCTTGCTTTAAAAAAAAAGCAGAACACAGAATTTCCATTATCAATCAAATGTTCACCTCTTCCACAAGATCTTTCTGGGCATAAAGATCCTTTACTTTTCACTTCAGAGAACTTGATTATGACTTTTGATATATGTTACAACATGGAT
The DNA here is from genome assembly GCF_014176215.1 of Rousettus aegyptiacus. NCBI lineage: Eukaryota > Metazoa > Chordata > Mammalia > Chiroptera > Pteropodidae > Rousettus > Rousettus aegyptiacus. The sequence continues at coordinate 160,843,190 of NW_023416284.1, read as the reverse complement.
GAACCTTGAAGATACGTTAAGTAAAATAAGCCAAATTCAAAAGGACAATTATTCTACAACTCCACTTATATGACATACCTAGATGGTCAAATACATAGATACAGAAAGTAGAACCGTGAGTGGTTCCCAGGGCCTAGGGGCAGGAGAGAATGGAGAGTTATTGTTTGTTGGTATAGAGTTTCAGCACGAGATATTTAAGAAGTGCTGGAGATGGATAGTGGTTATGGTTGCAAAATAATGTGAATGTATGTAACACAACTGAATTATACTCAGAATGGTAAAAATGGTAAATTTTATAATTATTTCTATTTTACCACAATAAAAAGAATAAATAAGAGCACATGTGATGATGAAAAGCTGAGAGATAAACCGTGTATTTTAGCTATTTGGAAGCAACCTTTCTGCTTTATTCCATTGTTCATCATGTAGATGCAGCCTCTGAGGGTATGTTACTGATGAGCATAACAGATTCCCTGGTAGGTTTTTTTAAGGGCTTTTCAACCATAAATTACTTTAATTGTCAATAGACTGGACCGATGTTTATGTTTAACCAAAGATTACATGACTCTTATAACCTACAGAATAGAAGTTGGAACTCAGGTACTTACTTGCTCAAATCCTTTTTCTCCACTTGGAAGTCTTTACTCTCTTTGGACATTCAGATTTTACTGTGGTCTCCCATAATTCACTTTGGGTTCATAGGTCATATGTGTTTATCTGGAGTTCTTCCTTGTAGAATAAAATACCAGCAAAACCATGGATGTTTGAAATATCTTCAACATTAAATACAATGTTTTTTTTTCTACATGTAAAAATACTGGCCTCATAATAGATATTAACTTAACAATTGGGGAAATATTTTTCAGACAATCTCTCAGATGGAATAAATGGGATATAAACTTGGATTTTCCTGGTAACTAAAGAAATTGCTCAATTTTTCAAGAGTTCCCAAAACAATTTTGCTAATCAATATAAATTAACTCATTTTTATTATGAAATCATCTACTTATATCTATTTAAAGCATATATGAAATAATGGCAATAAATGCTATTTTAGTACTAGTAATTGTTATTAACATTGACACAATGGACACAAGTCTCTTAAAAAATAAAATAATAATGATGATGATGAAACGGTCTCTTCCCTTTTATAGAGACCATAATTATATCATTATACTAAAGCACTCCACTTTCATATTCTTCAAGTCACACTTACCCCTAAAGGCCTTAAGACTATTTCTTGGCCAAAATTTGGTTGTTGTTCTGCCTTAAATCTAAATGGGACAGAAAAGCATTGAAGTCGACAGGAGTATAGGCCAATGCCTTTAGAATGACAATGAAAAGAGAAAAGATGTCTGAGTACGTGAGTGTCAAAGCAGAGAGAGAGGGAAGTAGGATTGCTGGCTAGAAAGAAATGCACATCTCTAGCAGACCACATTCGGAAGGGGATAGCTGAAAGCTGAAAGTCTATTGAGAAAATCTAACATTAGCATGTGGCATCTCAAACACAATCCATTTCATATAAATACTCATGACTTAATGTCAGTATATGTATTCTAGTGTCTGATCCTGAGTAGAGTAGAAATACAGGAAAAAATATTAAAATTTATTTTATCACATTCTACCTTAGATGATATGACTTACTTAAAGATGGAGTCTCTAAAGCAAAAGAGAAATCTATTCTATCTACGGGATGGAATCTAGAACATTTTCCAGTTTCTTAATGTTCATTTTTCATTGGAGCAATAAATACAAAGCATTTAGCGAACTTGTAGAAATGTACTAATAGTTTTTCTTATTGTTAAGTTAATAGTATTTAAACAGAAATTTAAATAGGACTACAGATTCTATACATTGCTACATTGTATCCAGGTCTCCCAGCCATTTCTAATTGGAATGACCCATTTTAAGAATTAGAATAAAAATCCACTTTGAAATCAAGCATTCTCTATTTGTTTCTGTGGTTTTATAGAAATTTAGGGAAAATTTTCTCATGTTTGCTCTAAATCAACTCAAATTCAAAGATGAGTTTTTTAAAAAAGCTTCATTTTATGTTGATTTCTATTAGACAGAAATGTGAATGAGGTAGTTTGATTCTTCATGCCTCATCATTATACTCTTGTGTTCCTCTTTCCCTTAAACCTTAATAAAAAAGGAATTTCTAAAAATAAGGCTCCAGGCCAATTATATTTAGAACTAAGGGGAATCTTCTGGTACCTTTCATTCAAGTAAGAAACATATTATTATCTAATCATATTTCTAGATTACAGATATTAGGAATCTATTCCATAATATTTATTTAGACCAGAGAGAAAATTTAGATATTATACTTATTTAGATCACAGAGAAACCCAAGTCCAGCCCCTTCATTTTATTGACAATACCTGTTCAATGTATAAGTCATGGCTTAAGTCCCAGTTCTAAACACAATACTAATATATAAAAGGGCTGCCTAAGTCTCATCATATCTCAGCATCAATATGTGAAAGTTAACTATATTTTATATCTGTTAAGTCTCCTGCTATATGGATTAGAGTAGCCAAACCAGAACTTGCACTAGGCATCTCTAGGATATATATATTAGAGTAATTTGCATGTAGTCAATCACAGCATGGCTGTGAACTGCCAACACCTCTAAGGAAATCAATGACGAAAAGGGAGTTCCCTTTTACAGGGTATGGAAACAAACCCAGTGCTATCATGGTCAATGACAACACTGCTCCTACTATAGGGAAGCATGATGTCCCTTCATACTCCTACAGCTGGAAGATCAAGGCTCTAGCCCAAGATTCTGGACTTCACTTCAAGGGGAGTCTTCTTCTAGGATCCAGGCCCCATGGCAGCTTGGACAGCTACAAGCAAGACTGAGAACATCTGTATCCATGAGGAAACTAACCCCGACCCAAGGAAGCTTTTGTCTTGATAAAGTGAGTTAATATTGGGTAATTCTTTTTAAGTTGGATAATCATATGATAAATATAAGTAATTTGAAAAGTTTCCTTTCCCTATGCCAGTTTTTACTCATCATATGGAAACCAGTGAAATAAATATAGTGTGGTTAATGGTAAATCTGAGGCTCCGATAGCTTTGAAAAGACCAAAGATATTTCAACCTCACTTGTCCAATATCACACACAAAGCAGAGTACACATTAAAACCCAGACTATTTGCTTCCTAGTCTCTTTCTAACTCATCGCATTGCACCCATCGTGTAAAAATATTTCTCATGGCTAAGATGAAATTACATAAATTACAAACACATAATTTTCATTGGAATTCTGTAAGTGAAAATATTTTCTACAAGACAAAGATTTGAGGCTGTTCCATAACTGTCATCTATTATTATATCCAAAGTTTACCTATCATATCCCATAAGAAGCTTCCACGAAAATATGAAAACTAAGTGAAATTTAAAATTATTTTTGACAGATAAAACCAAAGTCTCAATGGTAAATGGAACAAACTAAAATGATGAAAAATATTAACATTGCCTTTCACATAAAAAATGTACTTCCTTGATTTTTAGTTATATTGTCATGAAATCAGAACGTGTCTTAAAATCAATGTATGCAATGTGGCACACAAAAAGATATTTAAATCAATGACAGTCTTACAGTCATGGTAAACATGATAATCTCCTAAGCCATTAAATTTGAATTCAACCATAATACAAATGAAACCTCACACTTGAGATCCTGGGAGAGTCTATGAAATTGAGATTTTAAAAAAAATCCTGTATCTACAGACAGTTTAAGTTTCTGATTTTTCTTTTTATTGATTATTATTCACCCAGGCAATGTCCTCCCTAGTCAATGAAGGAATTTGAGGTAATCAATGTAGAATATGTCTCATGTGTTTTTCTACTAAAGTCTCCTCCTCCACTCAGTCATAATTCTAGTGTTATTTATAGAAAATGTTCCCTAGGGTTCCACTGAAGAGAGCCTACTAATTTTACTCCACAGCACACTCTGGTCTCATCCCTTTTTGGAGTTCAAAGCTAGCCTGACCCCTAGACATACTCAGAAACCACTTAATACTCATAGTGATGTTCAAGGCCAAAGTCAGCAGAGGCAATCTATAAACCCCCAATGCTGAGAAAGGACAGGCCACTCATTTTTTCAAGCAAAAGAGATTTCTCAAGAAACCACCATCACAGCATTGGGTTATTTATGGATCGTCTTTTCTCTGAGGTACAACCATACCATCTACTCAGTAGAACAGAATGTAGGCTCCTAAAGCCATCCATCTGCCTTCCTCTAGTCTATTTGATTTATCCTTTTACATAGACCCTATTGTTTAGTCCTTATTGATATACTCTGATGAATCTTAAATTCTCTACCTTCTTTGGGGACATGCTATGTAAAATAATATTTACGAAGTATTCAAGATCACAATATATTGTAGATTCTGCTAAAGCAGTTTCTTGGCAAGTTGGATTTTAATTCTCATTTCCACATACCACCTTCCTGGAAGCTGCAACAGATGATTACCAAAAAAAAAAAAAAAAAGAAAAAGAAAAAGAAAAACCACCCATCCAGTCACATACTTTCCCCTCACTAAAATAGTCTCCAGTGCTTTTCTCCTCATCTCAACCCCTTCTTTCCACAAATTCTCCCTATGCTAGGGGGAGTGCCCTAACATTTCTAGCTTTTATCTTTTCCTCATCTCTTTCTCCAAAGTAGAATAAATGTGATAAGCCTAATAATGACATGAAATGAATGGAAAAAGAAAAATGTAGTTATTTCTTAATTCTTCCCTTCCTACCATACTGCCCCCTTCTCCAGTGCCATCATCTGGTCTACCAGGCTGTGTCCCAGGCCAGTCCCCTCTCTGTCAACCTGCTTCTGCTCTTGAAATGAAGTCAGGTACCTCAAACATACTTTTCCATTCTAATCCTTTATGCTCCCAAAACCTTATCAATATACAAGTTGGTCTCCCCCACAAGATCTAAATAGCAAAAACAAAAAACAACCAAAACAGAGATAGGGAGAATACAGGAGAAGCTTCTTTATAATCTTTGTGGTTCACAATGTTCTAACCAAAAATAAAACCGAAAACAAAGAACTCTAAATGGGTAGAAAACTTTAAATATAAAAACATCTTCATATATACTCACGCACACGCACATGGTGTTTTAAATATCGCGATAGATTCTACAAATCTACTAGAATACTCATTTTAGGAACATAATATATTTGGAAGTCACCCTGGGTGAGACTGAGTACATAATAAAAAACTCACTTTTCACTAACAAGCTGTTTCACCTAGTGACTGGGTGTTACACACGCTTTCAAGTCAGGTTGGGTTTAATTCTTGACCTCAGAAAAAGTCATTTAAACTTCTTGTGCCTCAATTTTAATAATGTGTAAAAGATTATTCCAACCTAATATGGTTATTAAAGAGGAACAACTTAATTAATACACATTAAGCACTTTGAACTATAATTGGCACATGATAAGCATGCAACTAATAGTCATTATTATTATTTATTATTATTATTAAAGATATTATTTTTACATAGGTTGCAAATTTCCACACATCCTTATGAACTAGAATCTGTACACAAGTTGGGGACCCCTGTAAATTCCTCTGATGGGAAATTTTAGGAATATGTTCACTTCGTGCACGGCTAATAGTAAGAAAACTTGATTTTAAAAGCTAGGGTTTTATTCTGACACATCTTTGGGGCCAAAGCATGAAAATAACTTTCAAAGAATTATATTTAGTATTTCCCTCTAAAAATATTAAGAAAGGAAAAACTAACTCTTTCCCAGATGACTTAAATATTCACCTGCTTATGAGGTTCCTTTATGCCCTATTATTCCTTTTTTATACAAGTATTAGTGATAAGTCTCTTAAGAGAGACCTCTATAGCTTTCCCTGTCTGAGGCCTCATGAAGGCTTTGCTTTAGTTCAACCTTCCTTCTGCCTCTTGTGATTTTTTAAAGAAATGGATTGCATTTCAATATCAGAAATGATGGATGGTTTCCAGGGCCTCTTGTGGTTAACACAATGTTGCTGTAGTGAGCAAGGTCCAGGCCTCCTGCAGCTAGATGACATAGTGAGAAGGAGATGGCTGTAGTACGTTAACTGGTATACAGCAAGGAATCCCTTATATGGCAATAGAGTCTATGATTCTATGACAAATAAAATCTATTTGCCATAGGTCCCTCTCCCAGCCTGTTAATACAAAAGGTAGGAGTCTGCATTAACCCTATTCAAAGGAGATAAGATAAAAGGGGCTGTTTCATTGCCCTTGTGACCCAGTGGGTCCCTGTCAAGGCTGCATTGACCCCTCCATTGAATCTCTGCTATGTCACATCAGGGAGCATCAAAGAGCCAGTCTGCTCACTGTGTCCTTCTCTATTAAAGATCCAACATGCTGCTTGGTTTGATAGTAAACCAAAGGGAAAGAACTTGAACAAGTAGTTCTTTCAACCCAGACCAACTCTTTGTTAGTCTGTCTGAGCCACTTACCATTTGGTGTAAACTAGTTTGACATTATGCCAATCCAACCAGGTATGTTCATTCAAGTCCGTTTAAGTTTAGAAAGTAATATATATACCAGTCCCTGTCTTCTCCTTCATGCCATTTCAATAACATCTGAATGATATTAACGAGATAATAGTAAAAACAAGCTATTATGCTTCTATAACCCAGGCTCCTATTGTGATGTTCAGAAATACTTCTTTTTCTCTAATAACACCAATATTAGGCAAATGCAAATTCAGTTTTCAGGAGCCATTCTCTTTTAATTTGAGGACCTTTCTAGTTCTAAAGCTATTTTCCTCATCCATGGAAAAAGCCTTCCCTCTCCCCAGCTCCTAATATATCATGTATTAATTAAACAGTAACAATGAACCAAATTCCATAAAGGACATGATATCCCAGTATTACCTCCTAGGTTCACAATCTACACAGCAGGCTGCAAGAGCCAGAAGCTGTCACCTGAGATTTTTCTGTACTTGGAGCTGGTCCAATGAAAAAATTCTTCCCATCAAGACTGTTAGTCTGGGCCAGCAACATCACCTTGAGAACGACATTTTACCATTCCAATGATAGCATTAAGGGGATATAATACAGAAAAAGAAATCATTCTTAAAAATGCCACAAATTCCAAGAGAATCAAAGTGCCTGCCTATTCATCACTCAACAATCATAGCCTGTGACAGCCCAGAGCCTATGCCTTTGGTCATGCCTTGGACCATTAGTCGCCTTCGTCCCTGAAATTAACCTATGAAAGGGGCATTGCGCTCACAATGCGCAGGGCAGATCTGAATTAAATCTCTATTGAGCCCCAAGTGGAACTCCTCTCCCCCCAAGTCTTTCCCCCTTTTTAAATTGCCAGAACAATCACAAAAAGTTCTTTTCTTGATATTATTTCAGGTTGTCTCCCTACTCTTCTCCCCGCACCCCCTTCCCACCAAGTCTAAAAGACTAGACATCTTTGGCTTCAAGGGTGCTAGTCTGTTACCTTAGAGACTGTTTCTTTACAAGGCAATGGAGTGGCAGAGGGAATGCCTTTGCTGCTTACCTTGGCAACCGTGAATTGCTGAATGCTCTTCTCATGAATGCAAGTCATTCACTGCCATCTGGACATGCCCACAGGTATAAACATTTTTTCATGAAAGGACTGGGGAATACACATTGCATCAATAAATCTCTTGAATGACAAACAAAGCCTATCCATATGTTGGAACAGCTATATCACATTAAAATTGACATAAGTGTCTAATGCCATTGCTTCCAGACAAGGTCAAATTAAATGTTCAGTTTATACATCCTTCAGCCTTATCAGGCAAACAGCATGCATCAGGTATGAAGAAGGAGGTAGAAAGAGGCTGTCACTGTAAAGTGGAAGACCACTAATTTTGACCAGAGAATAAATATACTACCTTAAAGAGTCTGGGAGAGGCTATTCATCTCTTACTAGCATTTTTCTAGGTGGAAACACAAGAGGATGGATTTTTTCCCTTGGCTTGGTAAAATAAGACTTGACACTTACCCCATTCAAAGGCATTTTTATAGTCTTCATAGACAAACATTACAGATGAAATTCTTAACATATTTATAAGAACACAGACTTTGTACTTGATTGGGAGTGAGGGCGGAGGATGTAACAAGGGCTCTGTTGTGTTTTCCTGTATGGAAAGTCATCATGAAACCTGGAATTCAGTCATACCATAAGCTTTAAACTTAATTCTTCCACGTGTCTACTTTTTTATTGGGACATTGTTATATTCAGTGTGAAGCTTTTGTTTTTACTAGTTTCTCAGATATGATGTCTTTTACATATATTTATCATGCTCATTCATACACATATACCAACGGAAGTAAAATATATAATTATAGCCACACTCAAGCTTATATAACCAAAATAAACTAATATTTCTCATAGGAAGAGATGAGGGAAGAGAAACTTTAGGCAAAAAAAAAAAAACAGTTGGCAATATTCCTAACTTGACAAAAAAAGGCAACAAGAAGAAAGAGCAAAGAACTGTGGGCACAGAACAAGCAGATGTCAGAGTTTTCCTACTTTGGCCACTTGTGAAAAAGGAAAATCTAAAAGTCTTTATCGACTGATTAAAAGACCAGGGAGTTGGCCAGGTAAATTTCTACAAAAATTACATCACTCCTAATACCCCTGCCACAATCACTGATTAATCTGGTCTGGTCTCAAACATGACTTGGGATGAAAATGGGAAGTTTGTAACAAGACATCCTCTTGCCATAACAAGAAGTGATATGTATTCCTTCTTTGGTGATAAAGCTTTCCAGTTCAGTAAAAATCTTTGTTTACCAGACATAAAAATGTTGATTTTCAAGTTGTTAAATTGACCTTGGGCTTTTTCTGTACTTTCTCCCTCTGCCTTTTGCCTTTAAAAGTTCAGGATGTCTCCAACAGTAACTGTTACATTCTGTCTAGCAAGCCTGGACTGTGGACAGTGATCTAACCTCTTGGAAAAAACATGGAGTTCACCCAAAAACTGAGAGAGACATTCTCTCGCCCCAGCCGCCAGCTCATAGGTTTCAAAGCTCTGGGACAGACCTCATGAACAGCTTGAGGCTCTAGCATGTAAGCTGGCAGCGCCAACTCAAACACAGAAAGCACTTCGGCAGGTATAAACAGCAACCGCACACCAGGCCAGGCCCCAGAAGGCAGGCACTGAGGGGGTAAAAACCAGGCCGCGGGCCCCTGTCTGCGTCACTCTCCTTCAGGCCTCTCCTGTGTCTGAGGACACGTGGAAAAAGAGAAACTTCCCAATTGGACTGCAAGTTGGGGAAACCAGAAGTCTCATGTTTAATGAATATAGAAATATCTTTTCTCTTGGAAAGAGAAAGGTCTTGCTTGCTCTCTCTCTCTTACACACACACACACACACACACACACACACACACATCTTTGCAGCAGTCAGTGAAGTGACCTATGATCATTTTGATTTGCTTGAGAGCAGCAAAATTTGCTTTCGATAATATATGTAAAAAATAAAGCCATTTCTTTTTCCTTTGTGGATTTTGCTTGCTTGCCTCAGAGTGTTCTCAGTGTCCACACTTCAAGGGTCCACCACACTCTTTTAAAACATAGTTGGCTTTCAATATAGTAACATCTATTGCTGGCCTCAGACTTTCAGCACTGACCCAGCCACTAATTTCAGTGAATCCAGATCAGTATGTACGATTATGCTTTTGGAGAATGAAAGAGAATACCCCCACCACTCAAAGAGAAGGCCATCAAGCTTTTCAGACATAAAGACACTGAACTTCCTTGAGAGTTTTCCCTCTGTCCACTGAATTTTTAAAACTAGACTATCAACAATTACAGGTGTTATTCACTTACACAACATAACATAAGATATGAGGACTTTCTATTCCCCTAAGAAAGTTTTTTAGCTAATATATCTTTTTCTAGAGGCAATTGCTAATTTTTAAGTTCAGATTTCTTTATACTTTTACTCTATTTTGTACTTAATTGCAATTCACTCAATAAACTTTATTTCAATAACTATCATATTATTTTTCACTTATAAAACTAGCATTTGTTGCTATTACAGATATGACTAATTAATAGCTGCATCATCAAGAAACAGAATCTCTTTGGAAAAACAGACTTCAAAACTATACATTATAAAGTTGCTATTCAAAGTCCCTAAACCACACAAATGTTTTCATTAACTGCCATTAAATGATCTATGGAAACACATATTAGGTTCTGAATTCTCCGCTGAATTTTTGGGGAGTACAAGCCACACAGAAAACATGGCCTGTGCTACAAAGAGACTCACAATTTACCTGAGTAGGTTAAAACATGTTTCACTTGTTTCACGCTTTATATTTGAAAACCGAGACTTTTATGAAATGAGCAGCTCTCTAAAAGCCAAAGGATCACTGACAACAACTAATAGGGTATGTGCATAGATATTTGCTAGTCAAGTTACACATGATAGGATGGAACCTGCCCAATTTCAAAAACTATGTAGAGTCATTCGAACCATTTCAATTATTAGCTCTGACTGGAGCTAAGTAGAAGAAACAAACTTTTGTCCAAGTGAGGACCGGCCTCCGCTTTTCTAAGTTATCAAAATCCAAACATGTGTAAAGTACCTCATAAAAGGTTCCTTGGTGCCTATTTTAATTCTATTTATTAATTTATCAATCACTTGACCCTAACATCATTAACAAATCTTCATAATTAAGTGAACTTTATGCTGGTTTTGAATACTCCTAAATAACTCCTCAAATCTGGAGGAAGCCATTTGGCCCTTAAAACCAAAGTTTAGTGTAATGAGATTTTTTTTTCTATTAATGGGTATACAGAGTAAATCAACTTTATAAACCCTGAAGGAAAGATTTTTATTTTTGATTTATTTGTAAATTAAGAAAATTTCAAGCTCAACAGAATTACTCATCTGTTGTATCATTAATTTAGTCACACTGTGGATCCGGCCTTAAGGATTATGTAAATGTCATTTTAGTGAAATTGAATGAACTAATATGAATTACACATTAATGTTAATAGACCATGTGCTTTCAACTAAGAGTGAGAGCATAGGAGGAGTACAATGATTTCCTGCTACTTTTATTCAGTCCCCTCTTTTGCCCAAATCCTTCGGGATCTGAGTAGAAATCTAGATTTGCTGGAGTTCAATCTACACCAAGCATTTTGTGAGCCTGTTGACATATACCATTTCTTTTATAATTCATAACAACGCTATTTTTATGTGTATTATTATCTTCCTATTTCAGATGCAAAACAGATTCATAAAGTATCATTCTCCATGTCATATTACTAGTAAGTGATGTGCCCAGGATTCCAACCTGTTAGTCTAAAATCTGAGGCCTTTCAAATACTTTATGTTCAATTCTTTACTCCAACCCTTGTTATGCTCACATGTACCATGTCTGTTTGACAATATATATAATTTGTACATGTATATAGGATAAGAATTATCATCCACCAATAAAAATCACCATATTCGGGATAAATCATTAAAGGCATTTCCATTAAAGACAGGAAAAAGATACAGACATATACTATCAACATGATTATTCAACATCATGCAGGAGATTCTGGCTAATGTAAAAAAAATAGCAATAAAAGAAGTACTGGAAAGAAAGAAACAGTCACTTTTGTAGACATGATTATAAATCAATAAAATTTATGAGAATAAAAGATTCATTTCAGTAAACTATTCATGTTGATAAATATTTTTTAATGGTTAACTTTTATTAATACAGAAAATAACTGGTTACTGGAATAATGGGAAAATTTCCATTCATATTAGAAAAATTAATTTAAATTACTAGAAATAACCTTAGCATGAATGAGTTAAAACATATATTTAAAAAAAGAATTATAAAACATTAATGAAACATGCAAAAAAAGATCTGAATAAGTGGAGATATCATGTTCCTGGATAAAAGGTCTCACTATTATAAAGATGTAAACTGTCTCCAAATCAAAGTATAAATGCAATGTATGCCCAATAAAAAATATTAATTTTAGATGTCAAATAACTTTATGTAAAATTTTAAAAATATATAAATAGGGAAAATGTAAAATGATATTGACTTTCTCAAGGATAATTTGATAATAGTTTTAAAATTAAAATGGGCATATTTTCAAATCTAGCAATCTATTTTTTAGTAGCTTCACAGAGAAATGTGAACCAAAAAAAAAGGAATGTTTTTAAGAGTTTATTGAAAATTTTGTTGTAATTTTGAAAAATGAAAAATGGCAATACCCTAAAGGTCCATTAACAGAAAAATCATTAGATGAGAAAATATGCCTACACAATGGAAACTCCTACAGTAAGTAAAAAGAATGAGGGGATATGTCTGTATGGATATATGGATAGATCTCAAAATAGAGACAAAGAAAAATGCATGCCATGTATCAGGTTATTTAAAAAAGAAATGAAAAAAAAAAGAACAAATTAGATGAGCAGCATAAAGAAGGCTATACATCTGTGAAATAACAGAAAAAAATATATATTTGGGTCTCTGACTCTAGTTCCTGACATATAGCTTCTAACTCCCTTAGAACTTCCTGGATGATAGGAGTCTCTTTTGTTTTAATGAGGCAACTCTTGGTGGGTTCCTGAAGAGCTTCAGGATGGGAACTAGTCACTAGAAAGACCAAACAATGATTAGAAACTTGGCATTTTCAGCCCCACCTCAAACCCATCGTCCAGAAAAAAAAGTGTTAGAGTTAGAGTTCACGATCGGCCATGCCTACATGATGAAGTCTCCATAAAAATCCCAAAGTACAGGGTTCAGAGAGCTTCCAGAACGGTAAACACATCCACACACTGGGAGAGTGGCACACCCCACCCCACCCCACGGGGACAGAAACTCCTACTCCTGAGATTCTTCTAGACCTTACCCTATATATCTCTTCATCTGACTGCTCATCTGTACCCTTTACTATATCTTTTTTAATAAAACAGTAAACATATAAGTAAATGTTTTCCTGAGTTCTGTTAGCCATTCTAACAAATTATTGAACCCAAAGAGGGAGTTTTGAGAATCTCAATTTATGGCCAGTCAGAAGCACTGGTGACAATCTGGACTTGTGACTTAAGGCTGAAGTAAGGAAAAGCAGGCGTGTGGGGCCAAGCCCTTAATCTGTGGGATTTGTGCTAACTCTGGTTATTGGCAGAATTAAACTGAATTGAAGAACACCCAATAGGTGTCACAGAATTGCTTTGTGTGGGAAAAACCCCACACATTTGGTGGTGAATAAATATTCTGTGAATACAGGAGAAAACACAGTGTTTTCTAGACAACATCAAATAGGAGAACTGGAACATTTGGAAAAGTGAGCCAGTATTGCTTTCATTTGGCTCTTATACAAAAGGTTTAATGTTAATTCTCCCAAAATTAACTGAAAGTGCAATGCAATACCAAACAAAATTCCACATGTTGTCTTTTTAGAATTTTTCAACTGATCATCTGAGGAAAAAAAATGCTGAAACTGCAGCTAAACACATTTTAATGAGGGAAAACTTGTTTACAAGACCTCCCAAATGTACTAAAGTTAAAATAATTAAGATAGTGTAGCATTGGTACAGGAAAAGGCTAGTAAACGGAATAGAATAGGGATTCTGATCGATGCATGTTAGTTGGGACCTTTTTCATTTCAAGTACCATTACAATTTGCTTAAGCAAAAAAAAAAAAAAAAGAAAAAAGAAAAGAAAAAGAAACACATTGAGGAAACAAAAAATGTAAGAACCAATTTATACATCCATGATCACAGCAGTGTTACTTACAATAGTTAAAAGATGGAAATGCCTCAAGTGTCCATCAACAGATGAATGGATAAAGAAAGTGGTATATACATACAATGGAATATTACTCGGCTTCAAAAAGGAAGGAAATTCTGATACATGCTACAATATAGATGAACTCTTAAGACATTATGTTAAATGAAATAAACCAAAGACAAACACTATATGATTCCACTTACATGAGGTACCTAGAATAGTCAAATTCATACAGACAGAAAGTATAATGGCTCTTACTAGGGGCTGGGGTTGAGGGAAAATAGGAATTATTGTTCAATAGGTATAAAGTTTCAGTTTGGGAAAATGAAAACATTTTGGAGATGGATAGTGATGGTCGCACAACAGTGTAAATATACTTGATATCACTGAGCTATACATTTAAAAATGGTTACAATGCTAAATTTTATGTTTGCATATTTTACTAAAATAAAAGTGATTCATAGGAAAAAGAGAGATGCATCTGGGATTACTGAATAACCAGAATCAAGAAATCTAGCACTGTCAGGCCTCTCTTCCCGCCTCTTCATTGCATTTCTCTGCATATTGGTTTTATTTATCTTTACGACAAAATACATTTTCCCACATGGTGGAAACCACAGATGTCAAGTAGCCACTGAGTTTTATATTCAGAGCTTCAAATTCTCTGCTTTCAAGCCCAAAAGTCCCAGTGAAAGGATTCATTGACACAACTCTAATCAGGTACCCACATCTGAACCAATTAAATATGGCTTAAAGGATGGAGTCTCCATGAACCAAGGTGATGGCTGTGCCATACCCAATGAAGACAATATGCCAATTTTATTTTGACCATCAAATTAGCAAATAATGAAAAGATACCTAATATTAGACTTTGATAAAAATATAGGGAAACAGATCTTCCACTTGTGACCATAACAGGGAACTTTGCATCAGACCAATCCTTGCACCAAGAACATCCAGATAAAACTGATAAAATATATCTGAAAAGCCTGAAGATGTCACAGAGCAGTAACATTAGCCAATACTTTGTGCAGGGATCTACCATCAAATAGGGAGTGGAGATCTAGGCTTTTTCCCACTCCAATGAGCTGATGAGAGAAAAATTGCAGTTCAGAACTGCTAAGCAAAATAGAATTTGAGGATCCAAGACTCCTGAAAAAAGGGAAAATAAGAGCAGTCAGGAGGTGAAAAGTGGAATTAAGATATTTTAAGGTACTTACATTTTCCACAGTGTAATAAAGTAGCTCTAATAAGTATGAATGTTGTAAATTTTAGGATAGCTTAGGAAAGAACAATAAAAGAAGGCATGTATAACAAACTAAAAAGGCAAAAAATAAAATAATATATTTAATCTAAAAAAGTGACAAAAGAGAAAAAATGAAAATCTGATAAATAAAAAGAATATTGGCAATTTTAGTAAATGTAAATAAACTAAATATACTAATTCATGATGGAATGTCAAAATGGATTTTAAAGTCAAGCTATATACTGTTTAAAAGACATGTCTTAAATAAAAGATAGTAAAAGGATGTAGTAAAAAGATGAGAACTATATACCATGAAAAAGTTAAACAATTAAAACTAGCATAGCTGTATCAATATTAGACAAAGACAAAAATGTTAGAGGAAGAATTATTTCAAATAGAAACTATACATTTATAATGATAATCCAAAGCAAAATAAAAAAATCAAAAATATATATGCACCTGGTAATATATATGCACAGGCTCAGATATATAAAGCAAAAATTTAATAAAAATGAAAAGAGAAATAGATAAATCTACAATAACATATATAAATGTCACCACAGAATGAGCAATTTAGAATGTCAATAGACCATTCTACTTAACAACTCCAAGATATATATATTCTTTTCAACTGCAAATAGAATATCCTCCAAAATTTACCATATTCTCTACCATAGGGTAAGCCTCAAAAAGTTTCAAAGGATTGATGTCATGTTTACTAACCATAGTAAAGATTTTATATATATATATATATATATATATATATATATATATATATATATTTACTAAGAAAGTAAAACTTACATGCTCACTGGAAAAAAAAAAAGATAAATATATGAAATAATGGGTGTCTTAACTAGCTTGCCAGGGAAATACTTTTACAATACATACACATATTAAATTACCATGATGTACATTTTAAATACCTTACAATTTTATTTGTCAATTATGCCTGAATAAACTGAAATTTTAAAAATATATTAAATGTTTTAAATATTTACTATAAAATATAAATAATATTGAATGTCTAAAAATAAATATAATGAAATATATCCAATTACCTCTACACTTGAGAAAACTAAATAAGTGGAGGGTTATACCATGCACATGGTTTAGAGGACTCAATCCTGTAAAACTCATTCTCCCAAAGTTAGTGCATAGATTCAATGCAACCTCAGTCAAAATCCAAGAAGGATTTGTTGTGGGAATTGCTAAGCTTATTTTAAATTACACATGAAAACACAAAAGGCAAGGGATAGCACAGACAACCTTGTAGAAGGAAACAGTAGAGGACCTGCACTACTGGTTATTAAGCATATGACTTTCACAAAAATATAGATAAATCAATCAATAAAACAGGATAGTCCAGAAAAGCAGACATATACGGTCATCTGATTTACAACAAAGATGCCACTGTTGAACTTTTTAATAAATGATGCAGTAAACTGGCTATCTATATTGGGAAAATATGAGTACCGACCACTTTTTTTATACCACATAATATCAATTATGAAGGATTATAGATCTAATGAAGAAAGGTGAAACAATAAAGCTTCTAGTAAAAATATAGAGCATTTCACCTGACACCTGTCAGAATGGCTATCATCAATAAATCAAAAAACAACGAGTGTTGGCGAGGATGCAGAGAGAAGGGAGTCCTCATACATTGTTGGTGGGATTGCAAATTGGTACAGCCACTATGGAAAACAGTCTGGAGGTTTCTCAAAAAATTAAAAATGGATATACATACCTTTTGACTCAGCAACTTTACTTCCGAGTATTTATCTAAAGAAAACCAAAACAATAATTTGTAAAGATCTATGTACTCCTATATTCATGTCAGCACAATTTATAATAGCCAAAATATGGAAGCAACCTGAATGCCCATCAATAGATGATTGGATAAAGCAGTTATGGTTCATATATACAATGGAATATTACTCAGTCATTTAAAAAAATGAAATCCTACCACTTGCAATGACATCGATGGACATGGATGGACCTAGAAGTTATTATGCTTTTTGAAATAAGTCAAAGATAAATACCATATGATTTCACTTATATGTGAAATCTAAGGGACAAAAAGAACAAACTAATCAAAAACGGACAAATATAGAGGACAATCTAGTAAAAGCCAGTGGGGAGGGGAGTTGGGGGGCTGGGAGAATAGGGTGAAGGGTTTAAGTACAAGTTAGTAGTTGATAAATGGTCACGGGGATGGGGAGTATGGCATAGGGAAGGCAGTTAGCATTAATGTAATGGCTAGGTGGAGAGCCAGAGGAGAGAAAGAGTAATTAGGGAGATTGTCACACAAACTGTATAAATGTCTGACCAATGTACTATATACTTGAAACTAATAAAATAAAATTTAAAATATATATATAGAGAGAGCGAGCATGACATTACGGCCTTGGGTTAGCCAAGCTTTCCTAAGCAAGACACAAAAGGCACTAATTTCATGGAAAAGATTGTAAAGGCAGATGTCAAAAAAGAACTTCATTTAAAGACACAATTAAGGAAAAGATATCCTAATTGTTTATATTAAGATATTATATGTGTGTGTGTGTATATATATATATATATATATATAAATGAATATATCAAGATACATACCTAGAAAAAGAAAGACCTCCTAAAATAAAGAGGAAAAAGACAAGACAATTTTAAAATTGGCAAAAGTCTTTAAAAAACACTTGATAAAACAGGACACCCAAATAACCAACAATCACATGAAAATGTACTAAACTTTATTAGTTATCAGAAAAATACAATTAAAGCCACAATGATATATCACTACACACCGATCAGAATGACCAAAATTTTTAAAATAAACAATACCAAGAATTGGCTGGTATGTACAACTGGTACTAGCTTACACTGCTGTCATTGTAATAAACTGGCACAATCTGGAAAACTTAAAACCGAAACACGCCTACCTTATGAACTAGCAATTCTACACTGAGGTAAATGTCCAACAGAAATATGCGTGTATATAGCTTATGTATTTTGGCTGTTTTATGTGTTTGTTACCAAAGAACACAATTATAATTCTCCTACACGCCTTTTGATGCATATGTGTGTGTGCATGCGTACATGTGTGTGTGTGTGTGTAAGATGTCCATCAATGGTACAATGGATAATTTACACTATATTCCTGGAATAAAATTCCATATAGATAATGAATTATTGATATCTGCAACAACATAGATGGTCATAATCATCTAAGACAAACAATACTGAGTGAAAGAAGCCAGACATAAAAAGTACAAAATTAATCTATGCTGATAGAACATGTTAGTGCTTAAATTTGGGGCTGGAAGAGCAAATAATGACTGGGAGCCTTCTAGAACAGAAATGTACTGTCTTGATCTGGGTGTTGGTTACACATATGGGTTCACTTTGCTGAGTCAATACTTGCAATGTTCACGTACTTTTATATGTGTATGTTATACTTTTATTGAAAAATTTAATTTAAATCATGTGGGGAAACAAATATTCTTTATTCACTGATGAAGGGAGTATAATTTGGTAGAGCCTTTTCGAAGGGCAATTTGGTAACATTTACAACTGAATAATTTCATTTCTAGGAGTTTGTGATAAGGACATAGTCACCAGTAATAAAGAAAAAAAAATAATAGATTTTTGAAGACATATGTATCATGTACTCTTTTGGACACTTTAAAGGTATTAGTGTATATACTTGGAATTAATAAATACACTAATCACTAACTAATGATGTTATCCCACTGTATAAAAGTGTGACTAGCAGCATTACTATAATAGTAAAAATTAGAAACATAAATAGATCCCAATGATAACATAAATATTATCTCATTCATATAATAAAATGAATGAGGTAAATATATGTGGAAGTAGGTTCATAATTTATTAAAATAAAAAACAGAAACTAAAATAGTTACTTTAGAGCTCATTTTTGTTTTAAAAACTAAAAATAAATACATAGAAATATAAAAATAAATAAAAATAAATACATAGAAAAATAAATACACACACACAGAAACAAACCTGGAAGGACATGAATTAAACTGCTAAGTTTAGATATCTATTGCAGGTGGAACTATGAGGAAGACTTGCATGTCGTGGTTTATACATTTCACTATTGATAGAATGTTTTACAATGAGGACGTATGTATTATATTCCTGATTAGGAAAAGCCATTACCTATGAAAAGTAAGAATAATAATAATACATCTTAGTTTGTCCATTTTTGAGCTCAAACTCAAAAAATATGCAATAAATTCAGGAAAATAACTTATCTTAAAATATATCTAATAAAGGTTAAATGGAATATATCTCAGTATTTCTACATTTAACTCCCTTCACCTTTTTCCAGCCAAATCTTAAGAGTGATCGTTAAGTCCTTTTCCTCTTCATACCGGCCAACTCCAAAATCGTATATGGTGATGAATATTTTTATAGCCTCTTTATGAAAAAATTATGTCTATATTTCTTACCTCTTTATTTTGGTGATACTGAATGGAAACTTTAATTCACAAGGTCTAAAAACAGACTGCAAAACAACGCAAGTGTAAAAACCATTAGTGGCAAAAGCATTTGCTAAATACTGACATCTGACTGTGTGACAGATCAAGTTTAGCAGCTCTGGGGTATCTAATTCTAAAAATGAAGGTATATGGAACAGACTAAGAAGTTCTTGGCACATAGGTCAACAGAACTTTTTCTGACAAAGCTGTTGTTTTCCAGTCTTACCTAACTAAAAGGAATGTTTTGAAGAGTTGGATTTCAAAATAAGTGGGAAAAATTGCGAGATATAAACAGTGTATTTATATGTACACAAAGAATGCGGGGAAATCCATAGCCAGAAGAAATGCATTTTAAACCAAAATGTTTAAATTCTCTCTTTATTATGGTCTTCTGATTAAACAATTCATCAAGAAGACAGATTGCAAGCCCTTTAGTATTCATGCCTAAAAGGTCAGAAAACTCTGGCAAGAAGGAGAAGAAAAAGAACAAGAAAAAAGAAAGAAATGAAAACAAATAAGCGACTTGAAGGAACTGTGAGCACCCAAACCCTGGCATCAGATTTGGCAACAGGTGAATTTTCTTTGGAGGGTATTAATTTTTTAAGTCAAAGCTATTAAAATCCGACTTCCCGTTTCAGGTCTGGAAGGCATAATGCACAGGTCTCTTGCTCCAGCTCTCCCTAGGGGCTGTATTTTATCCAACTAGCCCCACTGCCTTCACTGGCTCATATTTCAAGTACAAATTCTACTGGCCAAGACCATTCATTTAGTCTTGCCTCATACTGTGCGGAAGTTTATGTCAGTGTTAATCTGGACTTCCTGGATAAGTATACATCATTCCACTAAAGCCAGAAACCTATGGTTCCCAAAAATGGTTCACGATACTTTTAAATCTCAGGAAAATGTTCAATACCCTTTTGCCTCAAAACTAATGCCATTCTTTATAAGACAGTTATTTACCACCCTTTTTTGTTCACTCTACTCCTTCAAGATGTTTGACTCCAACAATCCAACAATCCTTTGACCACAATGGAATCAATCTATCATATTTCCTCAATATGTAAATCCTCTTACTCTCTCTTAAAGGACCGTTTCACCTACTTATTTTTCTTCTTAAGCCTCAGATCCTCCTACATTCTCTGACATCTGTCCCATTACAAAAAATGAGCTATGACCTTGTACGATGCCGACTCTTCCACTTGTGCCCAGCTCTAATATCTTCTTGCCCAAGTCTCTCCTCTCTCTCCTTCATCACCCATTTTTCCCCACTCTAGTCACTATTATTCTATAACATGTTAGTTCTCTCATCTTTCATAAGTTTCTCTTAACACCTATTACCTCTCTAGATATTGCCTTATTTCTCTTCTCTCTATCACAAAACTCTCCCAAGTGTTTTCTATACTTACTGCCTCCAAATCACCCCTCCCCTTCTCTTAATCTCATTTGAAAGAGGCTCCCCACCCCCACCACCCGGCAGAAGCTGCTTGAGTCTAGAGCACCAAGAACTTCCACACTGCTCACTCTAATAGTTATTCCTCATTCCTCATTAAATTGGTCAGTTTTCATCATGTGACATAGTCACTGCCTCCTCCTTGAAATACTTTTTCCACGTGATAGCTAAGACAAGGCTACATTTCTGGTTTTCTTCCTACCGAATTGTCCACTTCTTCTCAGTCTCCTTTTCAGGCTCTATCACTTCTCCCAAATAGAGGTTCACTAGAACTGTCCTTGATCCTCTTCTCTGTGTTTACTTATTCTCTAGGTAATCTCAACCAGACTCATAGCTTTAAGTGTCATCTATTTAGTGAGCTCTCCCAGATTTATAGTCCCAGACCCCTTTCCTGACCTCTAGACTTAAATATCCAGCTGTACACTTGACAACTCCGGTAGGATATCTAACAGGCATCACAAACATAATTATAAAGAGCGTCTCCCCACCCTGCAGAAACCTGCTCCTCCCATATATTCTTTTCCACCTCAGTCAGTAAATGGTAACTACATCTGTGCACTGGCTCAGGACAATAAATCCTGTAGTCTTCCTTGACTCCTCTCTTTCACTGCTCCCCTCCCCTTATCACACCCTCAATGTTGAATCTATCAGAAAGTCCTGTTGGCTCTGGCTCTAAAATATATACAGAATCTGATCAGTATTTATTACCCTGGTCCACACCACTATCGCTTTGATTTGGCTTATTACAAGACATCTAACTGGTTTTCATACTTCCATCTTTGTCCCTTCACTCGCTCTATCCTCAACACAGATGACAGACTGATCCTTTAAAATATGGGTCATGTCAGTCCTCTACTCAAAACCTTAAATTGCCTCTTTATGTCACTCAAAGTGATGGCAGAATCCTTACTATGATCCTCAAGACTTCCCTGTCATGCCCTCTTCAACATCCCAGTTTCCTCTCTGACCTCTTCTACTACGTTACCTGTCCCTGACTCTGCTCCAGCCACGATGGCCGACTTACTGTTTCTAGGAGAAGCCAAGCTCACTCTCACCTCAGGACCTTTGCACTTGCTATTATTACCTCTTCCAGGAATATATTTTTTATCTAAGATAGGAATATAATTTACTATCTCACTTCCTTCAAGTCTTCACTCAGTGCTGAGACCTTCCCCAAATCCCTTAGTTAAAAGTACAACTCTCCACATTCTCCTCTATCCTCTTCTCAGCTTTTCTGTTCAACATTTATCAACACATAACACTTTTTATATTTTATACTCAATGTTAAGTTCTATGAAAACACAAATATTTGTCCATTTATTTTTCATTGCTGTATCCCCAGCACTTGAAATACTGCTTAGGACACAGTTGGTGTTTAATACATAAATTAAATGAACAAATTTGGTCAACTTACTAACTGTCAGCTTACTAACTTATTAAATATATATATTTGTGATGAGCAAGAAAGATCATTTTACAGTATACTTGAAAGTAGGAAATGGTAGATGAGACAAAAATGAAACAATAAAGGGGTGGGAACAGAGGGGATGAGCTAATGAAGAAAGTGAGGTAGGACCAGCTATTAAAAAATATTCTGAGCTGTAGAGATTTCTGCATATCATACAGGTATTGTCCAGCTCTGTGGCTCTTGAATACTTTAGCTGAAGTTCCTAGACAGGTATGGTCTAGCTCCAAGGCTGTTGAATTACACTCCAACCCCAGAGTCTCTTGGACCATGGTTAAGTTTATAGGGCCGAGGATCCTGGGAAAAGATACTTTACCAACTTGAATGGCTATTCTAGTACCTACCAACTGAATATCAGCACTGCTTATCTTGCCTTATATCCCCCAAGGAATGGCTGATTAAAAAGTTAGTAAATTTAGAACACACTACTTACTTGCAATCTAATGCTGACCTTCCCCTCTGCTCTTACTAGATGATTCTTATATTATAAAGCCTATGAGACTCATTCTCATTGCTATAAAAGTACATAAATTTTAAAAAATAAATAGAAGCTTAAAATTATTACTATCAATTATTCATATACAACAGGTTCTTTGTGAGTCATGCCTCTCAGATTCACCTGAGACAAAAGACTTTAGTCAGTAGATGCCAAATTTCCCTACACCATATAGGCAGACAGTTTATTGAGAATACAGTTACATTTTACTAGGTTCTAAATGAAACCAAAAAAATAGACTCCTGTCAAATACATTCCCTGAAACATATTAGCTATTCGACCTTGGATGGGGCATTCACATTCCTTGGGGCTCAGTTTCCTCCTCTGAAAAGTGACAGAGTAGGACTAGGCAATTTCTAAAGTTCTTTCCAGAGGTAACATTCTGAGATTCTCTCTAGAAGCCAGTATCTTCCATTAGCACTGAATCATGGGACTTCCAAGATAATCTAGTCAGACCTGATCCAATGCTGGAATCCTCATTATAACATCTGCTTGACCATCTTCTTGACAAGAAATTTACCACCTTCCAAGGCAATCCAATCGAACTTCCAACAGTTATTTTCATTAGCAGGGTCTTCCTTCCATTAAGCCGAAATCTATCTCTCTGGAATTTTCACATATACATCATGAAAATTGAATATTCTATGTAATTACACCTCTAAATCAGGGTTACTATGTTGAATTTAATGACTCCCTTATCAAGCCCTAAAATAAAAGTGTATGAAAGTAATATAATCTATGTACATTGCTATCACTAAAGAACAAAAAAAATCATTTCTTGAGTCAGGCACTTTTTAACTATATCCTATATACTTGTATGTTCTATTTTTCACAGTGCACTTCATTCCAACAAACATGACACTAATCAGCTGAATGTTCTAAAGCATACTCATGTTTATTTCAATATAGGTTAAACATCCATACAGATACCTGCATTTTCATGTGGACTTTGTATAGATATGCTTTCTAAATAAGTAAAAGATATATGACATATGCATGTATCATGAAAGATAATATTCAAATATTTAGAAAGCACTGTCAGATTCATTCAAACAAAGCATTATCACCAGGACTTAGTAAAAATATCTAAAATTTTATCACATTAAAAATAGGTAAGAGGTTTTATAAACCAGGTTTTAAACTAATGAGTTCTATTCAGTTAAACTCTGTGAATACCATATTTATTTTTGTTAACTTTTATTTGCCACAGTTATAGGCATATACAATATTTCTATAAATATCGGGATCCAAGTCATTCTTCATTTTAATCATAATTGCTTTCCCAGGACTTTGGATTTGTCTGATGCTTTCGAATCAATATCAGATTACAATTTCTCATAAAGTCAGAAAGAGTAAAATGATGTATTAAATATCTTGATTCTAGAAAAGTACAGACTGAGCACAGTAATATACAGTTAAGCATCTTACCTTTTTTAAGATTATTCATAAAACAAGGAGTTACATTTCTGCTCACAAAGGGTACTGAAAACAGACCTCAGCACTTCTGTGTTTCAGAATAACCTTGATAAATAGAAGTTTAACCTACAACTAGATGAAACAATTTAAAAGCCTTTACGCACCTGCAAGGCAAGAGGTTCCGCCCTATGCAAAGCAGAAAAATAAACTTTGCTAGGACCCTTGTGTTTCAGTTTCCTCATTTGTAAAATGGAAGTAAAACCACTAAACTCTTCTGCCTGATGTGATGTCTGTAACCACTAGAGGAAAAAAGCATGTGGAAGAATATCAAAAACCCTAGAAAGTACTATATAGGCAGTAAGATATTAGAATAGTTGTAATTAGTGTTGCTATCCATATAAGTACAATTCTTATTTGATTATTAGCCTAAATGTCTGGATCCCATATTTTAAAAAAGAAAATTCAACCTAGAATTTTCTTGAGGACAAACTTTCTCAAGACATTTTAGAACTTCCTGATTATTTTACTTCTAGCCAAAAGTACTGCAAAACAGCCACTCTCGTAATTCTTTCACACCTCTGTTTCCAATCCTGGCCAGACACTCAAATACGAAAAAGATGTGTTAAGATAGTCAGGGGAAAAGTTCAGTGGATGCTACTGAACCTCTAAAACAAACTTTGGAACAAAAGTGATAGTAGTTACTCTTTGGTAGGCAGTCTGTGGCTCTCCCATTTACTGAGAGTGTCAATCTGCCCTAATTTCTAGAGTTTTAATGATTAAGCACCTGAATCGCCTATTATGTTTTCTTTTATTTGTAATCCTAATTCCTGAAACTGAAATCCTGTATCTGCCTAAACCAATGGAAAGTATTGGATCATTCAAACCCCTCCAGACTTGAAAGCGAGTTCAAAGTTTTATATCTAATATATACAGTAACTTTGGTAATGAAAGCACTTAATTAATTAATTATATTTTATTTATTTCCTCTAATGCCTATTCTAATAAGAACTCACAAGAGACCCAAGATGTGGAAAGGGA
Organism: Rousettus aegyptiacus; assembly: GCF_014176215.1. NCBI lineage: Eukaryota > Metazoa > Chordata > Mammalia > Chiroptera > Pteropodidae > Rousettus > Rousettus aegyptiacus. Next base: position 160,817,811 of record NW_023416284.1, on the reverse strand, counting down.
ATAAAGGCTATCCCGTTCTGATGAAATAATCCTAATGTCCAATGATTTCCTGTAGTTTGTATGAAAATCATGGAGTGGTGAAGGAATTTATGTAAACTTTCTTCAGCTAAAGAGAGAAGAAGAGCTCTAAAAAAAAAGACAAAGGGTATGATGGGAAATAACACTAGGAAAAAATAGAATTATTGATGATGAAAAATCTCCACAAACAAAATGGAAACTAATATTCAGGTAGATTAATTTTAGATGTTTTGATGATGTCATTCTTTTCAGGGCCATTAGAAATCAGTGACTTATTTAAAGGGAAGGGCTCAGGGGAACTAAAGCCCCACAATTTCCAAGAAATATAAAGCACAGATCTATCCTATTATGCCTCTAAGCGTATAATTAAAAGAAGAAAGCTTTAATGCTTTGCTAGTCATGGCAGCCAGGACTCCTGTGCTTTATTTTTTCACCTAAAAGAAGAAAAACAACAACAGTGAAACTAAAACCACCAAGTTCAATTCCATGGGCCAAATCCTAAAAATAGGTCAGACTCAGCTTTCTTACGGAAAGAAATACAAAGTAAGGAATAAAAAAACAGATCTGAACTGCTTTTCAAAGTCGTCTGAATTTAATGCCAAGTCCACAAGGCGGCTTGGTTTTTAGGCTTCTTTTGTGAGCTGTGGTAAGCCCTATACAGTCACCAGTGACTGAATTTGTGATGCTAGGATGTGAAAAAAAAGTTATTAAAAAGCATACATGCTTAGTTCTTTATACTATTGCTTAAATGTATAATTTTCATTATCACAGAGATTTAGGCTGGAGTAGTTTTCTTAATGGATCAACGCAGACATAATTTTCTTCAAGATGGTAGCTACATCCATTGTAATCAAAAGTCTCATGTTCTACATGCATTTGACTTCTAGATTCACCTTTTGGAAAACATTCATTATCTACCACTGTGCCATGTGCTATGCTGAACACAAAGATAAATAAGAAAATTGGCATACATTAGTGGAAAGAACTTAAAAGAATTTACATGGCAGTTTAGCCCGTTGCCTCGCACAGAATAAGCCTTTAGTAGGTGTTAGCAACTTCAGTGATAACAGCACCAATGAAGACCCTTCTACATATGAAACATTCTAAAACTTCTGTACTTTCAGTTTTCACAAATATATTTTACTTTTAATTTCACTTTTAATAACAAGCTTTCTTCCCGCCAAGGATAAAGGGCCATACGAATATTTAAAAACATATAATACAATGTGTAATGTAATTAAAGAGGTAGAAACAAAAAGTATTATTGTTGCTCAAAATAAAGTGTAGAAATCAGGAAAGACTGCCTTCTTGTGGGAGTTAATATTTGATCTGGGTTTTGAAAGATAGGAAGTGGATCATCAAGAGTTCAGCTAAATTACAGAATATATAAACGGAGTTGACAGGCAATATAGTGGCTAGTCTTGAATGCTAGGCTATATTTTAGATTTTATTCACCAAGGAAGAGGGAGCAAGTAGAAGAATTTGAAGAGGGAAATAAAGTACACACATATATGATTATATATAGGCATGCATATATGTGTATGTATATACATCTACCTATCTATCCACCTGTGCGTCCATCTGTCTGTCCATCCATTCATCTATCTATCTTAAAGTGCTACACTATACTAGTCCAAAATAATTTCTTTCTTCCTTGTCAATAATTTACTCTTACATTCTGGGGAGGTGAGGGTTTGGCTGCAGAGGGCAAGCTAGAAATGCTGGGATGTACATGAGGCTTCTGAGGTCTACTGGGTCCTTCCTAGTCTATGGTAGGTTGGAGCACAGGCTTCAAGCAGGGAGCCTAGGGAACACCTGAACCCTGCAGAATCTGAAGAAGACTTCATTTCAGGAGACCTGTACATACCCTCATAGCAGGCTGGAGGCTGCCAGCCTTGTCCCAATAGAGAACCCTAGTTTATTCTGAAGAACTTCCACAGAAAGATTGTACTAGAAGACTGATATACTACTTATCCTAGAGGCTGAGAGAGAGAGCTCCCGCTTAGATCTGGAGAGATCTGGGAGCAGAACTGTTTCCTGTATACATTTTAAGAGTTGGATGATTCTTTTTCTACTGCTTAGTGCACTAGTTCCCTAGCACTGTTGTAACAAATAGGGTGTGACAAAACAATAGAAATTTACTCTTTCAAAGCCCTGGAGGCTAAAAGTCCGAAATCAAGTGCTGGCAGAACCTTACTCTCTCTGAAGGCTTTAAGAGAGGAATATCTCTTCCTGTCTCCTAGTTTCAGGTGATTATAGTCATTTTTGATTCATAGATACATCTATTTAATCTCTACCTCTGCCTTTACATGGCCTTCTCTCCTTGTGTGTCTGTGTCTAAACTTTCTTCTTCTTATAAGGATACTAGTCATTAGATTAGGAGCCACATTTATCCAGTATGATCTTAACTTGATTATATCTGCAAAGACCCTAATTCCAAATAAGGTCATATTCACAGGTTTCAGGGATTAGAAATTCAACATATCTGTTCTGGGAATACAATTCAACTCATAAAAGTTGGATTATTAATCACTAAAGGAAAAATGCTGTGTCTCCCACCATTCAGTGGCTCTCTCTGATCCAGTGACCTAATATCTTAATTAAGGATTTACAGAGTCATGAGTGCTCAGGATTCCAGGAGGCAGGAACACAAAGCTCCACAAACACCTGGAAAAACTGGCCTTCAACCTCTCAATACTCTTGACTATCCCGCTATAAACTGTCTAAGAGTCTAGTCTCAAGAAGAAAGGAAGCCATAATGCGATAATCCACCTGAAGTGAAAAAACCTACAGGATAACCCCATCCTGCTTTACAGCCCTGTTTTCCTCAATCCCCCCAAGAGGTTCACTCTGAGGCAGCCTCTCATTGCTCAAACTTGGCTGGTCAGTTCTCAAAGGCTTATGTAGGTATCCATGTGTGAGGGCTCTGGAGACCTTATGATACTCCTCTGAAAAAGAGGATGTGGTTAAGCTATTTGTCCTGAAGTAGCCAAAAGAAATGCACTAGAAAGGACTGTTAGGACCATTACTGACCTGTGCAGAAATAGAAATGTTGGCATATTTCCACTTTTTTCTTTTAATACAAAAATCTAAACGAGAGCAACAAAAACTTTAAATTTTACCCTCAACTAAAAAAAAAAAAAGTAAGGTTTTACTGTAATTTTTTTCTAGTTGTAAGCTCAGAATCAGAATCTCAACATGTTAGACATAGAGGCGGGAATAATACAGGGACAGGTACATTCTTAAGATTTGTTTATGTTCATGTTGACCCAGGATGACAACTAATGACAGATTATGGGATTTGTCATAATCATAATAAATTCTTTGTTTATTACCTAAAGTAAATACATTATAATTAATTTTTTAGCAACTCATAAAAATTATTTGTTTCAAGTCTGCTTACCTTATTGAATGCTAAGCTCTGTGAATATTAGGCCTTTAACTATTTGATTCATTTCTATATTCCCTAGTATAGTACTTATTATATAATAGAAGTTCAACAAATATTTGGGAATTACAAGCCAAAAGGACTACCCATATAGGGAAATGGAAAGAAAGATCCAGTGAGTAATTTTGCAGTTATGAACCTTGTTTTACAATGAGTATGAATCACAATCAGTCCCCATCCTGGATTACTGAGCTGGGAAAATACTGACTTTGAAGATTGACAGTGATAAGAAGAGTCAGCTTGATCTGTATCCCACGTAAAATTAAGGCACCAAGTCCAATGTGCAGCACTGATTTAGAACATAAGTGGCTAAAAATTTGCTCATAAATTGAATTCAAATCCTAAGTTTTTTTAAAAAGTGATAAAAATCTATATTGATGAGTTTACAGAAAATTCCGAATTGATTAAAAAAACTAATTAAAAATATTACAGATGAATCCACTTTGCTATAGCAAAGCATCTGTATACAGTTGTAAAATATTAGTGTGATTTTATTTAATTTTGTACTTTTCCTATACTTACTTACCCTTCCCTTAAAATAGATTATCATGTTGTCTAGTTGAGGTCTATTGACAATAATGAACATACTACATTTTCATAGCTTTATTCATTAAAATTAGTGGATATGTAGGATTTCACTGTATAATTCTTTCAACTTTCCTGTATGTTTGAAAATTATAACATTTTGAGAAAAATTACTTAAATTAGAAAGGAAGAGTGGACATGGTTGCTTATTGTCACTGTATGAATAGACAAGTACTTACTTAAAATTTTATATATTAATGAAATGACTATGTACGTACTTTTAAAAACTATTGTTTTAACCTTTGTCAGCATGTTCCATCACTTAATAGCTCTGCAAACCTTGGAAAATATTTCTCTGAGCTTCTTCTGTAACATAATACATCCCATGTTCAAAGACAATGGGTTAAATCAGATGATACCTCAATATCATTTCCTGATTAATGCTAATAGGTAGAGGTGGAGTATAAAACTCCAATTGCCTTAATTTATTAATAGATATAAGTGTGCGTATCCTCAACCATAGGAAATTGCTACTTTTGTACTCAGAAATTGTCAAATATCAAAAATTTTCTATGGTCCAACCTATACATACAGCTATATATTTATAATTCACCTTCTACTAGGTATTCTGTTATTCGACATATACTTACCTGGCACCCACTTTGTACCAGGCCCTATGGCAGTTCTTAAGATACAAAGAGGAACAGACGCTGCACTAGAGGGGCCTATAGAGTAATCTCTTTCTCCCAAGGTGTATGCTCTAATAGCCATGTTTATCATGAGCCATGTAAACACAGAGGACGGACCACTAACTCTGAGTGATTGAAGAGGACTTTACTGCAGACATGATAGGAGCCTCCCGTAAGAGAGGATGGATGTTAAAGGATTAAGGCACCACTATAAAATGGCATAGAGGTAAAAAAAGGATTTGTCCTGTCAGGGAATGATGAGAAGCTCAGGGTGACAGAAGCACAGTATGTGGGGGATGTGTTAGAGAACTGAACCATTCAGTGATTATTTTTTTCCTTTAGTTACTGTATTTTTCAGTTGTATAATTTCTATTCGTTTTTGTTTTGTTTTGTTTTGTTTCTATTTCCCTGTGGAAATTCTACTGATTTGTTGTGATCAATTTTTCTTTATATTTTATAGTTATAACAGCTGCTTTAAAATCATGTCTGATTATTCCAATTTCTTGGCCTGTCTCTATCAGTTACCTTTTCTCTTGAGTGTGGGTATCACTTCCCCGTTGTCTTCTAGTAATTTTGTTTTTCTCCTGAATTTCGTAGAGCATTGTTCCCCAACCTTTTTGGCACCAAGGACTGGTGCTCCTATGAGAATCTAATGCCTGATGATCTGAAGTAGAGCTGAGGCAGAGATCTAGTGCTGGGGAGCAGCTGCAAACACAGATGAGTCTTTGCTCGCTTACTTGCCACTCACCTCCTGCTGTGTTGCCCAGTTCCTAACAGGCCATGGACCAGTACACATCCACAGCCTGGGGGGGGGTGGGCGGTTGGGGACACCTATTGTAGGGCATATGTTATACTTCCCTGAAAAGTATTAATATTTTGTTTATTTGTTTGTTTTAGCAGAGAGACACCTTGGCAAACTCCAAATTCTGTTTGCCCTGTGGTGGCCAACAGATGAAACCTCTGTTCAATACTTTCAGCCTTAGGTGGCTACTCACTGCCACACATGTACACCTCAGAGGTCAACTAGATATTTGGACAGAGTTAACATGCAGAATCCTGGGTTCTCCCTGCCTGTCTCTCTCTTTTCTAGGATTTTCGCTATCAGTGCTTCTCCAGTTTCTGCCCACTTTTTTTCATCCTCCAGTAGTTCTGATAGTTTAAACATGTGTTTGCCTCTGTGTGTGTATAAAATTATGTATATATTGTGTGGATGTGTATAATTATCACTGGGATGGTTGATCTGATCTGAGCTACTCTACTATTACTAAAAGAAGAATCCATATCTAATACAGGATGAGATGTATTCATTGTTTTGAAAGTAATTAGGATAAAAATCAGTAAATAATAAAGTCTTTATATGAAAAATAAAACATTAAGAAAAAACAAATAACTCAAAAGAAAAACAAGCAAAAGAACCATTGAATATAATATAAAAGGAAAAACACAAATGATCGATAAACATATAAAAAATTAACTCTAACAATAGTCAACTTCACATTAAGATAACAATATTATACCTATCTTTAACAAAAATTAAGACAAACAACAAAACAAGATATAGATCAATGGGAATCTGTACACGCTGATTGTGGAATATAAAATTGTACAATGGAAAAAAACTTGGTATTATTTTGAAAACTTAATCATTTGCTAAGACCCAGCAATTCCATTCCAAAATATCTACAACCTAGAAAAATCTCTTCATCTGTCTATCAGAATGTACTAGATGTTCAAAGAAGCATATTTCATAATAACAAAAATAAATCTGGGAAAACAAATGTCCACTAACAAGAGGACAGATAAATTTGATATATTGCCGAAGTTAATATTATACAGCAATGAAAATGAATTACCTACTACTGGACACTTATATGTATGATCTTAGAAAATGATATCAAGAAGAAAAAGACTAGATACACATGTTATGAAACTATTTTTATAAAACTCAAAAAGCAAGGAACTAAATATCTTATTTCAATTCATCTGGCTATGTGCTAAAACTTTTTTTTGAGAGGATGATTAATGAAAATGTCAGCATAGAGGTTACTTCTGGGATGGAAACAGGAGATGAATAAGTAAAGAATACAAAGGTATTGGTATTTTTCTAATTCTTAAGGAGGTGATGGGTTCACAGGTATTCTTCTGAAAATATGCTTCATAAATTATTCATATTTACATATAATTTTGTATGTATAAAGCAATATATTAAAATGTAAAAGAGGCAGAATATAAGGAGAGCTTGAAAAAAGATGAATAATAGCATAATGGCAGGAAGAATATAATGCTGCCATGTTTTCAGGTAAGTAAAAAATATTTGACTAAATATATTTTTTGTAAATTCCAACAAGAATGACATTTAAACAATTATGTAATCAATGTCCCTTAAAATTAGCATGTTTTTTGGAGTGATAAGGTTTTCAAAAGTCATATTTATGTTAAAAATAATATCAAAGCATTCATAAACTAGTGATTTGTATAAAATATTTTTGAGGCAATAACTTTGACTTCAATGTTATGTGTAAATATCCTGGCCTTTGCAACTTACTACATAAGCTTATAATTTAAATATAGGCTTCCCTTTGGTTTACAACTAGTTTGATAGCATACAGTGAGTAACTATTGTTGAGACAAAATATAGTTAGTAATATCTATCATTTATAGATAAGTTTTCTGAGTTACATCTTCTCCTTTCTCAATATCTTGCCTCAACTGATATGTGTTTTTCTTTTTTTTCAAATGTGGGTCATTTTGGAAAAAAAAGAAAAAAAAAGCTTTCTGAAAAAAACCATGTATGATTAATGCTAACTTGAAAAGGTACCCTAAAATTCTGTGGTCTTCTAAACATCACATGTTGAAAAAAGCTATTTGAGATTATATTATAGATTTCCCCAAAAAGGCCACAGAGCCTTTTTCTAGGGATATTATAGAGTTCATCTTGAAAACAGCTGGGAATATTTAGGGTTTTAGTCACATTTGGAATGTAATTAGATTCTTAGTCATTAGGGTAAAGAACACACCAGAAAACAATATGCCAGGCTTTCTTAGACCAAGGATGGAAAGTGAATTATAAATCGAGAAAAGATTTCCAAAGGAAAAAATATTCCTTATTTCTTCTCCTTACCAAATCTTTTAAGTTCTAATGGATCATTTTCTCCAATGAGTTTACTGGTTCAATTTATTGGAACACTAAAAAATAAAAGTGATTAAGAGCAGGAAAAATGCCTATGTGGAGTCACGTTGAGATCCTTCCTATTCAATTGCGGTCTGCGGACCAGATGAGATCTTGGTAGAAATGCAGAATCTTGGGCCCACCCAGACTTACTGAGTCAGAATCTTCATTTCCACAAGACCTCCACATGATTTATGTGCACATTAAACTGAGGGACTCACTGGTATAGATTAAGTTTATTTCAAATAAAGTTACATAAAAATCATCTGCTTTTCTTCAGGTCATTAATTTCCACAGAAATGCACATGAATAATAAGAATGGCCTAGGGAGAGATATTACTATTTTCTTTTAATCACTCTTTTAACTAAAAAAAAAAAAAAAAAAAATCTATATTATATCTCTTTTTCTAGATATTTGTTTTTGTGAACTGGAAAAGCCGGAAGAGCAGGAATGTCCTTTGGGATGAAGGAGACATACGAGATCTTCAAAGGCAAATACTAAGGTAGAAATTATTGTTCTCTTAAAGATCCTTTCTTGTTGGGTTTTTTTTTTTTTAATTAAAAGAAAAAAGACCCAAAATAAAGTTATCTCGGTAGATATTAATCTTCTAATTTATGAAGGCTTAGTTAATAAGAAGAATTGGAAGTACTCAGTTAAGATGTTGTCATTAGAGTTTATAGGTAAAACTTAGAATACTTAAAATACTGAAAAAGTAGTGTTTTCCTAATTTCCATATGTAATTCATCGGCACGTCCTGTCAGTCCTACCTCCGCTGTATTTCTTTAGTTGTTCTTCTTTTCCTCAGAAACCCTTCTCTTTCCTGGACCCGAGCATTAGCCTCCTAACTGGTTTCCCTACATATCCTCTTGCTTTTCTCCAATCCTTCTCAAACGGCTGTCAGGACTTTTGTAAAGGTAAATCAGACTATCACCTTCATGCTTAAAGCCGTCCACTGGACCCTGTACAATGGCCTAATGGGCCCCAGCCTCTCTCACCACAGGGTATCTCCCTGTACTCCCTACTGTGCACCCACACCAGCCTAAAGTCCCCATCTCTGGCTCCTTTCCTGCCTCTGGATCTCTGCACCTGCTCCTTTCACCTCACTCCAACACATGTACTCTGGCTCTTTTCACACCTGGATCATTCTCATCCTTCAACTCAAAGGTTACTTCCATGAAGAGTTTTCCCTGACCTGGCCACCTTACCTAAAATAGCACTTTGCCCTTCACACCCCAGTCACTCTACTACACCACTCTGTTTCTTTCCTACGATCTCATAATATAATATTGTTGATTGAGTCTTCTGTTTACTGCCTGTCTCCCCAACTAGGCCTTGTGGTCCACAAAAACAGGGACTAGTCTACGTTTTCACTGCTTCTATCCCTAGTACTTAGTACAATGCCTGGCACAGAGAGGTGAGTACAAAACATTTGATGAATGAAATGAAATGAATTATCAAGATATGGTTCTTAGTTATTAAATACATATTGTAGTTAATTATTTCTTTGTAACTTTATTCAAGTAGAAAAAAAACCTTAAAACACATTCCAGTGATATCACTGAACTATAAATCATCACTGTTCTCTCCATAAATCACTTTGTTTTAAGCACATACTATATGCCAGGCTCTATACTAACCATTAACAACAGAGCACTTAACAAAACGACAAAATTTTGTCCCTGGGTAGATTTTTCCCTATTGAAAAAATTTAAACAAATGAAGTACAAATCAATTAAAGGGTATTACAATAAATCAAACCTGGGCTGTAATAAGTAATGAAGGCAGAGTTGGTAAAGCTATACACCAAGGTGCTAATGTAATGAAAAAAGTGTCATTCAGAAAATAAAAGATAATTCTAAGGCTGCCTCACTAGAATTTTAAAAAGAAAATAAGCAATAATTTTTATTTTTCTTCGTTTATCCCAGATCTAGTTACTGATAAGGAATAAAAAACGTAAAAGTAAGATGATTTTCAACTTTTTCTGTCTGGTTTATTTTGCTTAGTATGATTATTTCAAGGTCCATCCATGTTGTTGCAAATGGCAATATGTCATCTCTTCTTATGGCTGAGTAATATTTCATTGTATATAGGTACCACAGCTTCTTTAGCCAGTCATCTATCATAGGACCCTTCAAAAAAGTTGAAAATCACATGATATCACTTATATGTGGGACATAAACCTAAAAGCAACAAATGAACAGGAAACAAACAGAGACTGATGGACATGCACTATAGACTTGTGGTTATACCAGAGAGTAGAGAGTGGGGAAGGAGGGGGACATAGATGGAGTAAAGGGGGTCAAATATAGGGTGGTAGGGGAGGGTGAAGTGGGTAAAGGGAATCAAATATATGGCAGCTGAAGGAAAATAGACTTTAGGTGGTAAACACACAATAGAATATACAGATGTCATATTATAATGTACACCTGAAAATTACCTAATTGTATTAACCAATATTCCCCAAATAAACTTAATTTAAAAAAAAATTAAAAGATGAAACAGAAATACTTCATAAGCATTCAAATATATGTACAATAATGTTTCTTATATTATTACTTATAAGTCAAAATTTGGAAACAATCTAAATATTCCTCAATAAAGGATTCGTTAAATAAAATGTGGTGATTTCAGACTATGGAATGTGATGTAGCCATTAAAACAATGAAAAAAGTTTATAGCTACTCGTATAGGAAAAAAAAAAAAAAAAAAAACTACTCCAAGATATAACTAAATAACGCCAAATCCTAAAACACGTTGTTCTCTGCCATTTAAAAATATTGCTGTTGTTTTTAAAAGAAATTCAAAAGGCTCTCTCAAAATATATATAGCTGAGTTACAGACAAGAATGCCTTTATGTTTTACGTTGGTAGACATGGTGAGGATGAATGAAGATTATTTGTGTACAAACCTTGCTTTTTAAAGAAATATGACAGTTGTTAATATGAAACATTATCTTCCTGTATTACGTTTAGAGGTTCCAAGTTATTTGAATTTTAGTGAACCTTTTCCTGCAACTTAAATTTTATAGCCCACATTCTTAATAAATGTGATATGTTGCATTCTAATATACAAAGAGCAAAATTTTGTGCCCATTCAGTTCAACCCTTAAAATGTCTTTTTTTTCTAACGAAAGGAAGATTCCCAACAAACAAATATAGCAGCTATGTTGTAAGACCTGTGAAGGAAGGACCTGTGTTAGTCAACTGGCACACAGTAGGTACTCAATAAAGTTGCTGAATGAATCAGGTTTAATTCATTTTATTCTAAAATAAAAACGCTGAAACATGCTTGGTACAAAACAAAAGTATCTTAGTAAGATAGTAATTGCTACTAGAAAACATTTCCAAATTAAATAGAACACCTGGTAATGGCACCAATCGTTGAAAATTTACTGTGATCTAGTCTCTTTATATTTCTTACTTTATTTAATCCTTACAAAAGCCCTACAAGGCAAATGCTATTAGTATACACATTTTATAGATGCCCCGGGGAACTAAGGCTTAGAGTTATGTAATTTACCTATATCACATAGCTACTAAGTGGTAGAGGAAGGCTTTGACCTCAAATAATCTGTCTCTCACAATTACTCTTTTAACCAGTTATGTTACCTTGTCTTCAAATTTTTAAAACACTTCTCATTTACAGTATGTAGCCTTGGAAAGTCAATAAGAAAAAATAAAAGCAATAGGCAGACTTCTACTTCCTAAAAGGAGATATGAGACATAATGAAAGTGCTTGTAATGGCACATATTGAAGCCAAGATGGTGGTTTTTAATAAAACTGAGAAAGGGTGGATTGCTTTCCCACAGAAATTGTGGAAACACAGATGCTGTCCAACCTTAGAAATGTAAAATTGTTCATGTTTTTGATCTCTGGACCAAAGGAAAAACTACGAATTCCACTGTTTGGAACATTTAATGGAAGAGTTTAAAAGGAAACCATTATTATAATCATGGTACTCACCAGGACTATGAGAGTCCAAGCTCTGTCAACATTTTCTTTATAAATTCACTATTAGGACTTTCTAACTCATCCAGTATTATTCAGCTAGAGCTTTAAAATCTGAAATGTAAGATCTTAAATTGTGAGTGATATTATTCCAAGAATTAAGGAGGGAAATGGATATCATGTGATACAGACACAATAGAAAAACGTTTGGCTTATGCAGCATTTGAGCAGGCATTAGCTGTCTTTTACTTTGTTTTTCTTGCTTTGGGAGAAGGTTTAGGGGAGTAGGGTTGATCTGGGATAGAAGGTTGAATTGTCAACTAACCATGAGCAAAATTTTAAAAGCTTAGTATGTTATACACAGTTTGATAAATTCTTTAAAAACCTAGATGTTGTCTCCACTTCTGAGTCTGCACAAAGGCTTGGAATCTCATAAAGAGAGATTACTTTTAAGAATTCTGGCCCTTTGCTTTTAGTCTAAATCAGAAAAAAATGTCATTTCTAATCCTGTCCAGTACATTCCAGCTAAATGGAAATAAGAAGACATAGAATAGAAGGAACTATTCAGTCATTTCAGAACTTCAAGAAAATATTGAATTAAATTCCTTTCTCAAGAAGGGTTAAAGTTGATTCCTCTGAAAATGCTTGTCTTATCTCCATACTCCATGTTCCTTGACATTATTTTTTATCTTCCTTTCTTGAGATGACTTGCCTTTAATATACAATCTAAGGTGAAAAAAGAAACAGCAAGTACTATCTTATGAAGACAATTGAAGTAAACTTATTTAACAACTCAATCTAGAATGACAGTTTATGGCACTATTTATCATGCTTAAAAAAACAAAATAAATGGTTTGTAGGATCCCATTAGATGGACAAGTCAAAAGAGAACAAATGAAGCAATCCAATCCATTTAATTCATTATAGACAATCTAGACAGTCACAAACTATGGAACAGACCAAGAAAAATTAGGCCCCCCACTGACACCGTAAAATAACACAGTGAATTGCCCAAGGTCACCCTATTTGTCTGGAATCACATAAATGTAATTTTATGTGGCTTCTGTTGCTAATTGACCCAACTGGATTTTTACCTTGATGGATCTTTAAAAAGATATAGTCTACATGAAGTCCCAACTTTAAACTATCTCTGCCTCATAGGATTACTAAAAATCAATTGGTTGATCATTAGAGTATAAAGTAATTTTGATTTATTTTCTGGTAGGGCCTGATATTCCCTACCAAAAAATCATCAGACTATTCTACCTAATCTAGGATTTTTGCTTTTGGATTTATTTCACCTAATAAACTTCTGCATCATATATTCACTTAATGAGTGAAGTCTTATAATAATAGACCCATTTTAAATAAACTATTCAATAAGTAAGTAAAGTCTTGAAACTATGAAAAGTATTGCTCTTTCCCCTATTATGCTTTAAATCTCATGAGTCACATAATGTCCTTATATACTTTTTTGGCTACAAGTACATTCTAATATTAAATAAAAATTGTTTAAAAGTAAACTCATGTGTCAGCATAATCTAAATATGGAAAGCATCATCGTATAAGTAGAAATGGTGCTAAATTCTGAAGTTAGAAGGTTTACTGTAAGTAAGAAGCCAAAAGTTCAGACATTCAACCAAAGTTGATCCAAACCTCTTGGGTTGGAAATATCACAAAAGCGGGCTTTTCCACGAAATGGCCTGTATTTCCTGTTTTTAGCTAAGTTGGAAGTGCAATAGGAACAATACTTATTATGGCATGTCATTCCTTCTACTTTTGGTTTAAAAACACCAAGCAGAGACTATGAGCGTGACGAATAAAAAAAAAAAAGTTGAGTGGAGAGGTGTTCTGGGCTAAGAAAGGGAGAGTTAATGGGAACAGAATTTCCTAACTTGACCACCAGTTAAACCATAGCTTGGACGCCCAATGTGCTATGAGTCACTAGCAACTTACTCCAAAATAACACAAGAACATCTTGGGCTAGATCATTACTAAAGCATATTGTTAATAATGTTTCCAGAAAAAGAAAAAAAAAAGTTGAACCAGTATTCAATGGGTAAAATGGTATTCATGTAAATTCTTTTTTACAGAATAATCTGGAAATGAGATAGCACAAACAACTTGCTAGACAGTCTGATAATGTTATTCACCACATTCGTTTAGAAATCGTAGGCAAAATTCACAGCTCTCGGGAACAGGGTTGATAATAATTCTTCACAGAAAAAGTGTGAAATTGCCAAAGACAGAACACACGCTGAATTTTCAAAAGCAAAGTCTCAAAAGTTTTATGGATTGTGAGTATAAAGGTATATTTCGCATTTTCCAAAAGGCCACTTAAATACTGCGGTCTCTGACTTTTTTTCTTCTCATCTTTAAAACTATAACTTCTTAATCGATAAACTATTAATATTCAACCATTTAGTTAACGTATTTATTGGATCTGTATAATATTGATTATAAATACTCAAGAGAAAGAATAGGGGGCTATTGCTCTTTTCTACTATGTGACAAAGGTCAAGGTGCAAAGTTGGACAAAGTTAGGGATGCAATATCTAAGCATCCTCCTCTAGAACCTGGAAATATTATTTGCTCCCTAATAAATCAATCCTCAAAGATGAAGAACAAAATCATGAGAAAAAGAAGACAAGTGTTTAGGATTTATGACCAGGAGAGAATATACTGTATGTATAGCATACTATATAGCATACTTAATAGCATACTATATTGCCACTAACCTATAAAGGAAATCTGTGAGTCCCTGCAAAGAAGAGTAAAAAGGAAGTAAATAATGAAATGAGACACCAGAACTGAGACACGGGTCTAGGTGTCATTAGCCTCCTCATCTATCCTTTTGTGGAGGTATGTCAATCCTAGCAAAAGGAGCAGGGCAAGCAGCCTGGTGGTCAGGGTGGTGTCCTGGGGATCTAGGGCTTAGAGATGTGTGATCTAGACCAGGTCAAACAGAAGAGCAGCGGATGCACCACTCAAAACCAGCCCTGGGACAAGTTCTCTATCAAGATCAGGGTATAAAATCAAGTGGGGCAAGTCAATAAACTCTAGAAAAGGGACCTATGTCAGAATCTTGTGGAAAGATGATGAAAAAGAGCCTAGACCTTTGTAGGAGTAAGGATTACAGGCCTAGAATATGCTTTTGGTGAATGCAGTGAATGAGGAGCTAATCCGTAGTCCAGGGCAAAAACCCAGCATCGCTTTGTGCTGTTTTGTTGTATTGTTCTGTTTCTGTGGGTTTGATGATCTCCATTTTGCAATAGTTCCTGCCTTTCCTTTTTGTTTATAACCTGACACTTCATATGTGTTACTGCTGTGTCTCTAGGAGTTTGTAACCCAGGTCTGAGTAATACTAAATGTGAAAACAGATTAATCAAATATACATACAGTATGTTTATTATTCGTTTCTATGGCTGGGTTAATAATTTAGTCATGTTAATTTACGGTTAGAAAAAGAGAGATAAAGTTATAATAGGTCCCTTGTTTGGTGGCAGTCAAGCTTCCTTCCAAGAGCCACGCTGTTGGCAAGCTCTGAGAAATACATGTGCTCCACTGTGGGACCACATTCAGTTGATGATAAAGCCTAAAATAGCATTGCTGGACTTTAGTCTACCAGACTATGCATAAGGGTTTGTTAGTTTGATTCCATGACAAAAAGACTGCATTTGATTTCTTGAGAAGGGCTTGCCTAGCTAAAAATTATAATACTGACACAAAGGACACCCGAACTACAGAAAAGTAAAACAAATGCATATGGAGTGGCTTCCCTAATTTATAAATTACTGGACAATGAAACCCTTATAGTGAGTTATTTACTAGGGCAAAGACCATGTCTTATTCGGTTTTTATTTCCCAGCATCTAAGCATAATGTCTGGCATATGGTAGGCGTTCTGTAAACATTCGGTGAACTGAACTGAACTGGGTTGCTTCATATCCCCACCACTAGTCTCCTTTTATCCAGTTAATAACTGTACTTGACCTTGGCTCAACCATCACTTCCTCAGAAAGACCCTCCCTGACCTCCATGACTTGACCAATTCCCCTCCCCCATATTTACACTTATACTGTTATGCACTCATCTTCAAAGCACCTATCATAGCTATAATTTTACATTTACTTATAAAATCCTTTGATATAAACAATACGAACCATAAATAATCAATTTCAAGGAGGCAAGGACTGTGTCTTTTTGTTTTCCAGTCACGCAGTAGACATTGTTTTTGTTGGCACTCTGTAAATATTTGTTAAAGTAGTGAACCAAGAACCCATAATTTTCATGGTTTCCTCTCATTCTAATAATACTCACAGGTCCTCAAATAATATGAAATAAATTATCCAGCACACACTCAAATAATGGGCAGAGTTGGGAAAACAAGTTTGTCATGCAGGTTATCCAGTTAGGAAGAATTCTGATAAGGCAGAGGAAAAATGTAAATATCTTTCATTACGGCCTGAAGTTAAGTCTCCATCCTGGAATATCATAGAAATGTTTGTGGAGATATGTTTATTCTTTTAAAGGCATCTCAGATGTTTTATTTTTAAAAAAAAGAAAGAAAGAAAAATCATAATTCATTAAGTTTAATCACTGAAGGTCAAAAATTCTCAAATATTGTCAATTTCATGTAGACTGATCTAGCAGACTATGACTAACCTAGCAGACTATGACTAATCTAGTGGACTATATGTATTTGTTTAGATAGTCAAGTTTAGTCATAGGTAAGAGTTTTTCTACAGTATTATTCTCTGAACTTTGGGAGTAAAAAAAGAGAAATACTGCTCTGATCCAAAATACAATACTAAAGAACATATGATGGGGTGAATGACGTGGTTACTTTCCAGTTAAAGAAAAAAAAAAAAAAGAGCAGAAACTGCAATTAGTAATGCTTAATCTAATATTTGAATATTTATAATAAACCAATATATCCAATTATTATAGTTAACAGCTTAATAAGTACAATTTCAGGAGAATGATTAAGGCCAATAACAACAAAAAAAAGCCCATCCAGGATGGTGGTTGCTTTAATTCAACTGGACCATATTTATGAAATGAACCATGTGTGCCAGGCAGCACACTCAGTACAAAAGATCCAGCTATAGCTCCTGCCCTCAGGAACTTACAAGCAATGAAGGAGTCCCCAGTTTGTACCTCACATCCTTCACAGCCCTCTATCTTCCTGTCATTCCCTGTGGGAAACCCCTGGCCTCAGGCAGGACCACAATGGATGCACTCCTTCCCCTAAAGGGAATTACTTCTCTCCACTTGGCCAGAATTCTTCAGGTACAGTGCTGTGCACCAAGTCAGGTTTCAATAAATATTTTAAGAATAAATTAATATTAATCACCCAACTGATATGAGAGGGAGATCTATAAATGAGGTAAATTGGAACACCTATGACTTGATTTCAACAAAGGTCATGTTTTCTGACTTGGCACTGATCTTCTAAGTTTTCAAATGTGTTTCCTGATGACTCCTCTATCACCAGAGATAAAGACAACATTCTTTTGGCGATTTAAGTCAACCTTACCCAAAAGTAAAAGTTCAATTTTTCTCTTGAACCATGTAATGTATGCAGTGGATACCCCTGGCTCTTAGAAGGTAGAAGAATCTGACCTGTGTCTGTGTGACTTGGAAAAAAATTACAAAATCTCTCTGTGCCCATTTTTTTAATCTGTAAAATGTTGATAATGATACAATAATTTTGAGAGTATTAAATGAGGCAATACATGCAAAGCACTTGGCACAGTGCTGGTTGTATAGTAAGCATGCAGCCATTGTTGGTATTATAATTAATACTATAACATTACTAGTAACATTATTATTCTTTTTTCCATGGTTTTTTTTTTTTTTTTTTTTTTTTTTTTTTTTTTTTTTTATGGAGGAGACCAACATCCTGGTTAGATTAAAAAGTTCTGGTAAAAGGCTCAAAAAAAGACCGCATACCTTCACACAATTGTTGTACAAATATTCATTGAGCTTCTGCAAGGTATCTGGGTTGACCAATTCCCAGAATTAAATGGGTAACTTACTGAGGGCTTGAAAGGGAAAGGACAGAATAAGTGAAGCATAAGTTAGTGGGACCAAACTAAAGTCCAAACCCTGAAGATGGTTAGCATAAATAAAAGGCGTCAGGCACAAAAGTGAACATCAGAGCTATTGGGCATCAGTAACTCTTAGAAATCACGTTAACCTTTAAGAAGAGTACAAGCTTAGAGAACTTTCTTACCTGTGACTGGACCCTACTTAACCTAAGATGCTAAAGAAAACTTCCCCATCTTAAATTGAGCATAAATCTCATCAGAGGTGGTTTGCTGTGTTAATTCATTACTGTCCCAAATTATCATCCAAAAGTGAACTGGAACTCTAGTCAGAAATGGAAGTCTCATACTGAGCTGAGGATGAAAATCCGGCATAGTGAGAAAGAGTGAAGATAATTCTCAAATGTATTGAGCGATAAGATGGGAAAGTAAAAGCAGCAACTCAGACTGAAGACCCATCCCCTAGGTTACTCAAGACAGGTCTTAAAGGGATAGAAGTCAGCAGTGGAGCAGCAGCAGTGAATTATCTGAAAATCCCCAAATTCTTTGTAGTGTCATTATTTGCTGATTTCTTTCATCTGACTACACATCTGATGTTTACAAACAATGATTCGCTGTGAACTGCCAGAACCATTCTGCTAGAAATACATGACTCAGGAAACTGTGATATTGTTTTGTTTCTTTTTTTTTTGTTTTGCACTAGGCTAGAGATTGGGTGAGGGGGAGATACCGTATGACCTGTCAGAATCGTGAAGGCTATTTGCAAGCCTACACTTAGCCTGTCATATTTTCACAGATCCTCAAGAAGACATGATATATTTGAATCAGAGACAACTGACTTTGTTACTCTTAGCAGCAGTGGTAGTTAGAATAGCAGCACTTTCTTGCACTGGTTCTCAAAGTGCCAATTCCCTTAGGGAAACCCAAAGAGGGTAAGATGACACCTTTATATACATTATAAGAGAGGGACCGTTAGCTTAGGGAATCTAAATCTTTCATAGTGGACAGTAAGCATGTCTGCCCTTTTTTCTGGAGGTATACACTATCTCCATCTTCCAAGGCTGTTCACTGTACAAACATTCTTGAAATGATCGAATGGAATAAAGTTAGTACCTAACAAGATATATAGAAATAAAACACATTCTGAGAACTGTTTCTCAACATGACCTTGATGCTAAAAGCACTCATGCAGAACATGCTTAAGTACTTGGCATCCTGTTTGTAGGCAGCATAAATAACTGGATCTATAAAGCCCTTTCTGATCCAGGATGCCATCTAAACTGTATAACCATTACTAAACATTCCCAAGAACATTTTCCTGAGCTTCAAAAACACCTACAGGTATTCATGTCCTCTTTTTTAAAGTCAACACAAATTTCGAAAACTTTTGTGTTTCACCATTTCTCAGAAGAATCTGAGGATTCATATTGTAAAAGGCTTCTGCAATGTAGAACATCTCTCTTTCACTATTGCTAGAACAGTATTCAAAAGTATTGTCTATATCTATCATGGGTTTAAGGTAGGCACAGTCCTACTTTATACTGTGAAAACATTTTAATAATAATGTTTGCTGCATCTACCTATGAGTCCACCCAAACCTTCTAAGGAAGGACATCAACACTGAATAGTAACAAAGGCATGAGTCCTGGCTTTGCTACTTACTAGCTATTGCCTGGATGAATCACACTTCTTATTCTATCTTGTCTCCTTACTGTGAAATAAGGTTAACAATATCTCATACAATTTTTGAGAAAGTCGCATGATATAACATCTGTGAAAGCAATTTATAGTCAAGGAAAAAAATCTTACCCTCAGAAACTGGGTCATGATAGTGCATTAGGCAGGGTTGTGGGGTAATCAGTCATTTGTAATGAGATTCATGTGTTATTGAGTATCCAGGGAAAACCTCTTCACCATCAAGTATTTGGGAGGAGGTTTAGGGTGAAAAGGGTCGGGGAGGGAGGAAATACACATTATTTCTAGGTCAGAAACCATTTCCAGATACAAAAAATAAGCCAGTGTTTTATGATACTAAACATTGGCTTTTGGTTAATTTTTAGTTGAAAGTCAGTGAATAGGAAAGAGATAAAATCTGCTACCCACTTTTCATTAACATCTTCATAATCTGCCTTCCATAATTTTATCTTTCTTTAAGGCATCAATAAAACTATTGTCAGAGTATATTATTTTCCCCCAACAATGTCAGAGTGGGTCTACAGGCAAAGTACAAAAGTCTCAAGAAAAGTAGTTTAAAATCCATAAAAGATGCAAGGCAGCTGGTGAAACAGTTCTCATCTGCAAATTACAAAGACTTGGACTAAAAATTCTGCCCTCTGCCTAACTTTCCAGAGATAGAAAACCTTGTAGATTCTTAACACACTAAGAAGACAAGAAGCATAAGCAATGAACAGACCAAAAGTGGGAAGCAAAGAAAACAGGAGGAAGTGAAGGGGGCAGGGATCTGCTGCTAATCCAAATCATTTAACCAGAATAAGAATAAGAAAGAACTAAAACACGACAGTATTCATTTATTCTTATGACATTGTATTATTTCCTTGAGGAAGAAAACTTGACCCAGATTATTCCCACTCCCCATCTTGTATTCGGTTCTCTTTTTGGAAGTTGTCAAATACTGGCAATGATACCATTTAAAGGAAACAGAGTTTCCAGTAAAACTAAAGTTAACCGAAGTGTTTTCAATTCCTTAGATTCCCTAGAAAACTAAGAGTGATGGGTGGAACCAGCCTCACTCACACAGGCTGACTCCTGAGCTCAAGTCTGGAACCAGTACGCGTCAGTGCTGCACATCAGCATCCACTGAGGGACATGGATACATGGGAATGACATGAACCGGAATACTGAAAACTACTAAACACAACAGTCATAAGTTAGAACTCATTTTGCTCTTTTCCATTTACTTTTGTTTTCCTCAGAATGTATTTTCCCATAGTTAATAAGATAGGATGAGGCAATGAGAAGGGAAAAAACGTCCATCGACAGAGCTGAAGTTAGGAAACCTGCACTTAGCACCAGCGCTGCCACTAACTCACTACGTGGCTTTGGACAAGTCTTTAAATATGTATTCCAAGCCCTAAGCAAAAAAATCTAATTTTTCCTACATAAAAATTCATAAGGGAGTTAGGTTAATAGTATTATTAATCACCAGAACTGGTAATTATTATTATTAAAGAATTAACTGCAAATAACAGTCATGCTTTAATTTCTCTTATACTGTCCTAAACAACTTTAAAAACCTATTCTAAGACAGTTTAAAAATAATTTCTTTTGTTTCCTGGGACTTTTCCTGTAGATAAGAGTAAAACTGTCAGCATTTCCTCCGTGACTCTTCATTACTCTGCATCTTCCTGAAGATGAACCACATTAAACAAACTCTAGAGAGGCCCCATTTGGAAGATATGGTAATTAGCAAACACTGCTTCAAGGTTATTCATCTTATATGACAGATGCCTTGACTTGTTTTAAAGAAAAATGACTGAAATTAAAACCACATATTTTTGTTATATTTATGTCAAATAAAAATCTAGCTTACAAATGGAAATAGTAAATGGTAGTGATTGGTCAGTATGTGATCATACGTTTGAATTTTCACAGGTATTGCTCCTTTCTTTCATCCTTACCTTTTTCATAGTAGGAAGTCTGACTCTTTTGGTCACTTCTTCATCCTGCTACCTAAAATCAAAGAAAATGGTGTTATTTTCTTGACAAGCTAAAGAAAAAACTCCTATTCCTAAATTTGCTGGTTGTACATGCAAAGTGGATATTACATTTCCCTTCCATTCAAGATTTACCCTTATAACAATATCTGCTAACATCTATTTATGTAGAGCTTTTATAACCATTTAAGTCAACTCAGCTTTAAGAACTCAGCTCAGTGAAATGTGTCTGTTTAATACTTCTAACTTTTTTCTTTGGTAGTGAAGGTGAAGGTAGAAATTTGCCCTCACTTTGCTTTTTTTTTTTTTTTGGATTTTGGTTAAACATACGCATCAAGAATTAGTCCACAATCAAATGAGTATAAAATTTTAAAACAAAGAGCTACCAACTTTAGTGAATTTCCAGTTTGGTTTACATTTGATTTAATGTTCAGTCATACATATATATATGACATATCTTATATATACATATATCTATACATCCACTAAACACTGACTATATTATTTTACCCATTCATCTTGTAAGTCAATTATTGTTTCTCTTGATTGTCTGATAATAACAATCACCTATAACATTCAGACAGTTGTAGAAGTCTACTTGTCTCTCAATGAATGTGACTCTACCACCTGTATCTATATGTAAATAGATCACATAAAAGATAAACTATTTGCATAAACGATCCTGTAGAATTTAAGAATGGCGAGGCTTAGGGTTTATATTTATGCATAACTCATACTCTAATTTGGGGTGAAGGGAAGAGAAATCTGATAAGGCTGGCTTATGAGTCTGTAATGTCCTGCTTTAATACGCAGCTACTTTCCACCCTTTGTGACTATCTGAGAAAATTTCCAAGAGTTATATAACGTAGGAAATAGTTTCACGTATTAGTTAGCCGAAAGGAATGCTCTATCTTCATGCCTTTGGGTGCCAGTTGACTCAAAAGCAACCTGATCCAACCCAGCTAAATTCGGTTCAAGTCAACTCATACTTACTCATATGCAAAGCACTCTGCTAGGGATATGGAGAAAATAAGGACAAGCACGAGCTGGGCCTAAGGCATCTCTAGGGAATACAGTAATACACTTCACCAAATCTCCTCGTGAGACAAAAATCCACTTGTGCTAAGAGTAATGAGTCTTCCTTCTCATTTTTCATTTGTGTTAACGTCTCTTCCAAATAGAGTTTTGAGGATGGAATGACATCATTACTATCATCCAATCCAAGATATGTGAGTTGTCTCTGGCCTCCAACTGTATAAAAGTACATGCCTCCATAGTAAGTAAATACGTAACTCGTAACTACGTTGACCTTACATATAACTTCTATTTAGTCTTAAAAAGTTATCATGAGGACTGAAAACTCACAATCAAATAAACAAGGACAAGGTAATAGATTCTAACATTACCAAATTTTTGAAAAATAATCAGTCCCCATTTCTAAAGATAACAATCATTACTTATATGGCTCAGAGTGTCAAAGATAAAGTGTTTTTTTTTTTAGTGTTTTGTTTTGTTTTTTTAGGCAGGGCAACTCTTGGTTGACCTCACAGATTGCAAGGACCTTGTCAGTTTACAATCCCTTATTTTTTTTTTATTTATTTTTTTTTTAATGCCTGTAGCACCTGGTCTTCCTAGGTGGTCTCCCATCCAAGTACTAACCAGGCCCAACTCTGCTTAGCTTCTGAGATCAGAGGGGATCAGGCTTGTTCAGGGAGTCATGGCTACACACAAAGATAAAATTTTTGAATATTACTCAAATTGGGTCTTTAAACAGTTTTTATTAACTGAAACTTTGAATAAACATGTCTTCATTAACTATTTTAATTAGGCTTTTTCAAATTTAGAAGAAAAAACCTCAATCTGAAAAAAAATGAGGTGATAGGCATTTATGCTGGTTTTAAGGAAAATATTGTACATATCATACAACTTCCATAATTCCTTCCAAGTGTGCTTTACTAGAAAAAAATTGTTACTTTTTTATTATATAACTAAATAAAAAATGTATACTTTATTAATGAAATGGTTATTTAAAAGAAGTAAAATAGAAAAGTTCCTGAATTTAGCTTTCCTGCTTTATATTTACATAAAATTCTAACTTATTGTGATGATCGTAAATCTAAGAATCACATACACATTCATATAATCACTTATACAATAATAAGTAAAAATTTAAACTCTACGGAAACCATATGCTTTATTATCCTTCACATACCATATTACCTGACATGTAGGTTTTTATAAAAGGTGATCTGGTATCTGGAAAACTCTATGGAATTTGGGAAATTAGAGAGGCCTAGTATGAATCTTGACTTCACCAATTATTGGCTCCATGACATGGGCATGAGACCTAGTCTCTCTACCCTCCCCCTACCCCCCATATTTATAAAAATGGAGTAAATTTTATAAACTTGCAGGGTTGTATGAAGATTTGAGTTACCCTACGCAATCAGTCTAGCACAGGTCCTCAATAAATGGTAGCCACTATAGTTATTAGTAATATATGTGAACGTCATTTTTGTAGATTGTGAGGAGAGACCTGTACTGTGGCAACTCCCCTCTTCCTTCAGAGCACATGGATGGCCACAGGGAAGCAGTATATATGAAGAGGGCGACCACCCACATCCGCGAGGCCCCCTCAAGATGTTTACTGGACTGAAAGAATGGTATAGTGGAAAGACTCGTGGTGGTGAAGTCAGAAGGGGCTCCCTTCGCCCCCTGCAGCACAGACAAGACTGCATCACTGAAATGCGCCTGCCCTTGTGCACTCTGAAGACAAGCGGCTTTACTTCTTCAATAAACGAGTACTTACTGTGAATGATCTCTAATGTCCCCTCTGCCCTGCTCTCATACTCAGTGTATAATGAAAGGGTTGTCTGTAAATTTTTAATTAAAACATTAATTACACAGTAAAAGTTTCCCACAGTAAAAAATGTATATACTCACACAACATGAACAGTTTATTAATGATAATATACATTTCACCTTATTTTTTTTAACTTTTTAAAAATTAAGTTTATTGGGGTAACATTGGTTAATACAATTATATAATTTTCAGGTGTACATTATAATTTGATATCTGTATATTCTATTGTGTGTTTACTTCCCAAAGTCCAGTTTCCTTCGGCTACCATATATTTGATCCCCTTTACCCACTTCACCCTCCCCTTGACCCTCTATATTTGACCCCCTTTACTCCGCCTACTTCCCCACCACCTTATATTTTATGTTGCATTTTTATGACTTTTCAATTTTTGTTTCTCGTTAACTCATCTTTTGTCTTCAAACTGTTATAATCCTAGTAGGGTTGTTTTGTTTTTGTTTTTTTTTTTTTTTTTAGTTAGTTAGTTTTCTGAACACAATACTTAAAAGCCAAATTACCAATTCAAAGCCAGACATCTGACAACACCATCATTAAAGATTAGACTTTTTTCTACAAACACTTAATCAACAAACTCTCAACAAGCAACATCTATAAACAAGTTATTGGGCTTGGTACTAAGGACATAGAGGCAAATGACTCAATTCTGCTCTTGCGGAGCTCCATCTGCTAAGAAATACAGGCAAATCACCATACAGTTTGAGAAAGGCTGTGAAAAGATAAGCACCCAACCTAGTCTGGAATGCCAAAACAGAAAGTGAGATGTGAGCTGACAGCTGAAGAATGAGTAAGAGTCGGTCAGCCTGTACAACAGCACAAAGACATAAAACTCTTGCTAAAATCACCATTAGACTAATAGTCCTCACATTAGCACAGCGTTCAGTGAATGAATGAAAGCATTTGTGAGACAAGTTGGCCAAGTAATAGTCACTTTAGCCACGTTTGTACCTTGATAATATAAACATTTTAAATTATATCAACATTTTTAATACTTTATTGTCATTAGATGTCCACTGTGTACAAAACATTCTAGTAGGAGTCAAAGAGAATCATAAAAAGAAGAAAAAGTATAATCTCTGTCCTTAAGAAAGATGCACTAGTTCAATAAATATTTAGTGCGCTTTGTGTTTTTTCCATGTGCCTGGCACTGTGCAAGTTGCGGAGAGAAAAAATAATATATACTATTTCTTAAAGAGGAGAAACAGAAGCATAACAATTTCAGCATTACTAAGTCTTAGTTTTGAATTAATTTTACCCTATAAATTCACGAATGCCTTCTTTTACTTTTAGTCTATAAGTTCACATATGTCTTCTTAACATTCTCTAAGCCCCAAAAACTATTATAAAGCAAACTATATAAGTTCCAAAAGACTAAAGGACTAAAAATAAGTGTTATATTCAACATTAGAGTAAAGGAAAGAAATTAGAATTCCAGTTCCTACACTGCAGTCCCTCTCCTAATCTTCCCATGTTGGCTCAGGTCAAAACAGCCCACCTATTCTCTGTCACACGTGCCACAGCATTCACAAAGTCAAGACTGCCGCACCATTCCTAATACCTAGGCTGCCCTTGCTCCTTGCTCCCTCATCAGTTTATGTGCATCAAAAAAAAGTCACACCAGGTTCTTTTCCATATTTGTTACTTCTCCTTTCTCTTCATCTATGGAACACTTAGTGCTATATCCCTCCATGACTACTTAATGGCTTATCACTGACAAGTAACAAAGAGCTTGAGCTTCATAGCACACGTAGTTCTGTCATAAGCCATGACTCAAAGTTCCACGACTCAAAGTTCCACGAAAGTTCTAATTTTGAAATCATGAAATATTATACCACACCAATCCTCCAGAGTTTTCAATGTCATATGACCGTGAGAATAATTGGTTTAACTTTTAATCCATATGTGACTTTCTTCTGCAAATGGGTTACAACCTTCTTGCAAGCAAGAACTAGTTTTTAATATCCCACAGTGTTTCACACAACATTAGAAACATATCAAATGTTCAAAATATTTGTGAATTATTTATTTTGTTGCAAGAAGACAACAAAATGACAATAAATGATAAAAAAATGAGAATAAAATGACTTTTATTTTGGGGCATCTGAACAGATTTATTGCCCTGAAAGAGTTTTACACTAAGACCTTCTTATGTTTA
Organism: Rousettus aegyptiacus; assembly: GCF_014176215.1. Lineage (NCBI taxonomy): Eukaryota > Metazoa > Chordata > Mammalia > Chiroptera > Pteropodidae > Rousettus > Rousettus aegyptiacus. The sequence continues at coordinate 160,791,257 of NW_023416284.1, read as the reverse complement.
AGGTTAGGCAACTTTGACAATTGCATTAATTTTTAAATTATATCAGCCAGTCCATCAATCTGCAACTTTTCCTAAACACTCACTAATGTTACTTTCCAGTTTCCTAGGTAATTATTTACTTTAATAAATTATGGCTAGGATAACATAAACATTGTATTCCCTAATATTCTGAAAAACATAAACTTACCAGATATTAATACATGAGCCTCAAAATTTTAATTATACAATCAATAAATATAAAATACTTACCTATGAATTGAGATAAATATGCTATAATATAAATCACCATAATTCTCAAGACCTTAGTAAATTTTAGCTAAATGTAAAATATTTATAGAATATTTTAAAGTCAAGTTAGTCCCCAAAGTTTACATAAGGAATTCATTCAATGGTGGATTTGTTTCTACCTGATGCTGTGTGAGAGGTTATTCATAAATAAATACTCAGCAAGATAGCTTCTAAGAAATACTTTAAATTACTTAGAAACTTAAAAAAGAACAAAAAAGGCAGCAATTTACCAGTAAGCTCCCCTATGATCTTTGATATCTTTAAACCAAAGGAATTTCCACTTTCACCATTCCAAAACTTTAGAACCTTTAGAAAACCTTTGCCCCCAAATGCCATAAAAATATTATCATTTTCTGTATATGCCATTGTGTTAAAAAAAAAAAAAGGCCGTAAAGCACTACTTATCGTAATACTATGATAGAATTTAAAAAGTTATATAAGTAATTATATTAGAAAATATAATGTGAAAATAAACCTATTTGCCTCTCACATTATTGAAGTCTGTGTCAGCTAGGATGTTTTATAGTACAATATCCAGAAACCATTTTTTAAAAATGGGACATATTGGCTCATAGAACTGAAAAGCTTGATTTAGCAACCAAGAACCCAGGTTTTCTGTGGCTCAGCTCTGTATTTCACCTGGACTCTCACAGTGGTTTCTCAACAGCTACCAGTTCTCCCTTGGTAGTCCCAAAATGTCCACAGCATCCCCAAACCTCATATCAGTCCTCACATGACCTCCTACCTCCCTTCACTGCTTATTCAGATGGCCCATCCTGATCACTTGTGGTTCCAAAGCTATGTGTACATGTAGATGTGTGTGTATATATACATAAAAATATACATGTGCGTATTCTAATATGTGGGTTCAGTTAAAATAATTTTGGAGGTCAAGACCAGTATTTATTCTTAATGACATGTAATAGAGTTTAATGAAATATAAAAGGTATCACATATAATAACAATATGGTTTCTAGAAAATTTTTGTTTCATTCTATATGTATATGTGTGAGTGTATATGTACTAGATCAAATATAAACTGAGTTCTTACTACATGCCTTGCAATTCCTCCCAGGTGCTGGATGAGCAATATGAGCAAGTCATCAAAGGCACAAAATAGCATGATTAAACTGTAACTTGCTGAAACTAACTGGAGCAAGACGGGAGGTGAATGGGGCTGATCTGTTGACAGCCAGAAGACAGGATAGAAACCTGGAGGGAGGCAGCAAGGTTTGGAAGGTGCTGACTGAGGGCCCAGCTACACTGGAGATCACGAATGTGTGGCAGGCCATGTAGGAACAACTGAAGCAGGCGGCTGGCTTGAAAAAAGGGAAATTGAATGCCACAGGTGCTAACGAGAAACTGTTAACATAAAACAGGGTGCTGTGGACAGAGAAAGAAGCAAAGCCATGTGTTCAGAAAGAAAACAAGAGATCAAGGTTCCAAAAAACTGATGTAAAGGGTAATGATGTGAGGATAGATGGTTTAGGACCCTAGGGGATAGAGCAGTTCTAGATAATGACAAGGTTTGGGGCAAGAAATAGACAACAAGAACTTAGAGCTTAGAACTTCGAATGGTTGTGCTGGTAGATATTTGGATAACCCATTATGGTGGCAAGAGTTGGGGTACAATAGAAGAGCATGAGCCAGGTACAAAGCCCTCAATAGTCAGAAAATCAACACGCATGCTGAAATGACACACATAAAGAAATCCTATAAAAATAAGCATCTTTAGGATAAGGTTTCTTCAGAACACTGCACCAAACAAGAGAGTTGGGAAGGGAAGAATCTGTGTGGGAAAGGTGATCTCAACTGTGGTATACCAGGAAGTCCTGAAGAAAAACTTTTGGGGAGAGGCAGAGAGGTAAAAGGAACACTGACCAACCATCTGAAAGATGATGATCTCCCAACAGGAAACAGTCAACCGTTAAGTCTCTCTGTCTTGCTTCTCCAGGACTTTTGTTGTGCCTCATTTTTCCAAAGAGACAGAGAAAAATAACAGCATTTGGGCTAGTAGTATTATAAAATTAAGTCACGATTTTTGCAGCTACTCAATACAATTGTATTATTCAAAGAAATATTTCATCCTCCACTTGCACAGTCTTCTCTATTTTAGAAATGTCTTATCTAGCTATTGAATTTCATAAGGTTAAATTTCCCCATCTGTACACATGAGTTCTGTATCATCCACGTTGCGAGGCTCTGTCATATTATTGTATTCAACCCATTCTGGCCCTCATGTTATAGATATTAGCACTTACTCACTTTCTCCTTCTTCTTCTCTCTTTCATTTCATGATTTTAATAGCAAAAACTAGAAACTTAATTTTTCTTCCCTTGCCTACAGCACAAATATTGCCCGTGTGTGTACACACACGTAGACACACACACTCACACATATATTTCCAAGCACTGTTTCTCCAACTATCACAGAATAACTAAATTTGAGATTGAACAGCAGTCTAATGTTTGTTTTATCGTCAAGATTTCGACTTGCTTATGGGTATTAATATAATCTGTTTAGATGTCTTAGATAGGAATTCTTAATAATAATTGGCATCAAATTCCTTAACTGTATTCTTTGCTCCCCCCTGTGGCAATCTCATGGCAAAAAAAAAAAAAAAAAAAAGGATCCTTAAGAACAGAATCACAATTCCTAACTCATTCACGAGTGACATAACAATGGTGTGTGTCTTGCTAGAAAAAGGCTGTGGATAGAAACTGTCACAACATTCTTCTCTTCCCATGTAATCTGCATAATGCATGACCCGGAAACCTACTGGGCTAAGGGCTAATATTTGGCAATGGGCTAAGGCAGAAATTTAGTATCTGAAAATATTTAGCAATGAACTAAAAGGAAAGTTTTACTTTACTTTAAGGAACATTTATTGAGTGCTTACTCTGTGACAAGCATCGTGTTTTGTGCTTTACAAGATTTGTGATATTTAACCCTCATGAACTGTCATAATAATCTCTGTGTGGTGAGTGTTATTAGTTAAGAGGAGACAACTGAGGTTTAGAATGATTAAGAAGTTTGCTCGCTGTTAGGCATTTAATAAAATGACTAAATAATGAAATAAAGAAGAAAAGACCTCTCCTGAAATAGAAAGAGAAATACAAAGTCCATCAAATACTATATTCAAACTAATTTTATATTATGTCTATTAATAGGACATTTGAAATCAAAGTAACAAAAAATTGGCCTGGCTAAATCCAAAATGGTGGCTGATTTTGTAAAATACCTTAAATTACAGAAGTAATCTATTTTAAAGTAATAGAACTTCATAGTAGAATGTCAAACTAGAATCATTGAAAAGCTTGTTTAGTGCAATATGAATCCAGTTTATTTTTTCAGGCTTTATTCTTGAGATCTTAAAAGTCAATGTAAACATCAAAAAGGTGTTTTTAAATGATCTATTGATGTCGTGTTTTTTCCCCTTTGCTTTTCTAGGCATAGCTTGATTGAATATTGAGCTGTCTAAAACAGTAAAATAGTAGTATTTCTCTACTACTGCCATTGCCAGGAAAAATAAGGAACCCCAAGCAAAGCAACCCTCAGCAGTGCTCCTTAAAGGATGTCAGGTGATGTTCCTATCAATGCATTTGGTCACCTGCCCTTGCATAAAGAAAACCTAAGAATTCTCCTAGTCCTTGGCACTTATTGTAGACAAAATGGCTTCTGGATTGCCATTTCTGCTCAATATAAGGGCATTTCCCTTCTTGGAAAGCTGGATGTCATGCATGAGAAATATAGGAGTTTGGAGTTCCTAAGCCCTCTCAAGATTAAGAGCAAACTTCAGTGAGTAAGAAGAGAACAGCAGAGAGGCATAAGTGTCACCGCCATGCGTGGGCCCCCCGCTGTCAGCTCCTTCAGAAACTGGACAGGAAAAATCTGCTTGACTGGTGAGTGAAGAGCCTGCCTGTAAAGTAGTCAAAGGCAACAGGGGATACGTTTGGCTGTGGCAGTTTGGCTTTACTGCAAAGTAAAATTGGTTCAAAGTCTATCTGAAGCTGGACAGGAAGTTTGCTTACTTACCTACAGAGCTGAAAGCAAACAGTCAGAGTCTCGGGAATCAGCCATATATGGAAACAGCAGGGCAAAATACTTGAGTAAGAAGAATCAACAGAAAGCAGTCAGAAAGGATGTAAACACCACAAAAGATTCATTTGGACAAAATCTGCTTTCATCATCTGTCTGTGAGAAATAGCTTAATGGTGAAATATTTCCAAACATTAGCAAGTCCATGGTCACATGAAACTTTATCCTAAAGTTGTTAACTTTCACACACATGCATGAGTCAATAAGAAAACTCCCTCATCATAAACCTGCCATTCCTAGACGACACTCTTAATTTCTGCCATGTGTAGTTAATGCCATAGATCTCAATCCATTAACAACATGAAACTAGCCATGATTCAAATCAAATCATTCAATGGTGAAAGGAGAGAAGGGCCAAGCTGTAAGCCTGAAATACAATGCACTCGGTTTGAGAAAAGTGCATTTTCATAGAAAATGAAGTTCATAAAATAAGCACTATGTCAATAACGTGCCAAGACATGTCTATTAAGAGATACTTGTGAAAAAAAAGATCTATGTTTATAGTGGATATTGCTTCAATGCTAATGGCCTGTCTGAGACTCTCATGATTTTTGTTCATAACAGCTTATCAGTGAATGATGCAAGTACTCTAGGAGACTTTTATGATGCCTGTGGTTGGTCCGAGTCTCAGCCTAAACAAGATCACAGTGAATTAGAGACTGAACATTTTCAATGTGGGCTGAAGTTGATGTCACAGTAGTACACACCCTGATATTAAGCTTCCCAAAGCACATCCATCATCTTGATCCATTTTTTTTTAGCTACCCTAGCTCATTAACAGATAAGAAGCAACACATCTGTCCACAGAAATCACAAAAATCTTGTCAAAAAAAAAAATCTTTGTCTAAGGAGCCCAAGGTTCTCTCCTAGCAGATCATTAAACATTATCTTTCTGCTTCATGCTTATCTCAGAACACAGCATAATACTGACTCTGCCAATTAGCCGCCAGTGTTTTATATGCCTTCCAGGGTGTGCGTGTTAAGAAGTTTAAGATCTGAGATAACTATCTTAAGAATATACAGTGTTCAGAGATCACTATATATCGAATGCAAAGAAAAGACAGTAGAATTTAGAATAGAAGCAAGGGTGTTTTCTTTAAAAAGAACTGAATTCAAATTCATACGTCTCTGCTCCACATCTAACAAAGCTTGTGTTATATATTAGCTTTTATGGACCTCATTTTTCTCACTGGAAGGATAGGGAAAATAATACCTCACAGGGTTGTTATGAAGCTGAAGTGAGACTGTGTATGTGAAAGGGCTTTGAAATGTAAAGTTTCTACATAAATGGAGGGTGATAGAGACATGTAGGGTATTGTTTTCAGGTACCCAGACAGAGCTCTAACAAGTTTTCTTATTAAAATGATCACACTAAATTGTATTGTGCATTCTAATGTCAAATTAAACAATGCATTAGTTCACTTTTACTTCAAATCTGATATGTTTTCTCCATAAATGGCATAAGCTACAACCTAGAAGGTAAGACATCTTCTCAACAAGCCTTAAGCATGTATCCAGCTTTTAATATATGATTCCCATATGCATAGTTCTTTAAAAATTCACAGATAGAAAAATATTTCAGAAACTCTTTGGATAATTCGAACTTAAGACTGTACTGGCTACCAGTTCCCATTTAACTTGAAAACTAACTTGTCACTGTAACGGTACCACAGTTCATATTATGTAATGAAATAAAATAAAAATGTTAAACCAAATATATGTAGAGTGTAAAATGTCTGTGGCATTATGTTAAAAGGACATCATCTTGATTTCTGAGACATAATCTAAAGAAAACATCATCAACATGGGCAACAATAAATTTTTAGTTGTTTCTTTAATATTTACATACAATATTCTTACCTAAGGATCAGTGGTACAGGCTTTTCATTGAAGAAAGGGCTAATTGTAAACCCCTTTCCCGCCCCCCAAAAAATGGAATAAAAACTATAAAGTTTAATTGAAAGGAGCAGATGCTATCATGTGACTAAAGCTGGGTATAGAATTTTCTTTTTATATATCCTGAAAACTATAATTAAAAGAGAAATATATTGTCATATTTCTTTCATACAGATGACATGTGAGGAATATGAGACATAAGACAAAAAGGTTTCTTTTGTTAAATATCTCTATCAATTCTAAGCATCTGTTCTAAAAATCGAAGAAGTAGGATTTGATTTTCTCTGCGTTCTCACAGAGTTTTAACACTAAAATCTCTGCAAAGATGAAAGGTGTTATAAAGTCAAACTCTGATGGGCTTTTAAAGTCAAACCTGAGCTGGACTCAGTCTTAAGATCAAGGAAGAGCCACTAAAAACAGAAGAAATGGGTAAATTAAAAATCCTAATACATCATGTAAAAATATTTTCATAAATATGATCTCCTTGGACTGAAAAATAACTATGAGCAGGAAGAACATTGGGGGCTCAGAGGACGTCTTCCCTGAGCTCACATGGCAGGTGAATGGCAGGTACAGAACTCACATCTCCAGCTTTCTAGCTGGAGAGTCCTCTGGGCTCTATCTAATGTTTGTTTGTTTGTTTGTTTGTTTGTTTGTTTGTTTGTTTGTTTGTTTTAATGTTCTAGGGAGCCCTGAAGTTGTGAGAAAGGGCTTCAGGCTGTTTGGCAGGAGCTGGGAGCACATTTCAAAGGATGAACTGAAAGGGCCTGGCTTAGTTTGCAGCCCCCTCCCCAGCTCCCAGTAGAATCTCTAGGGACACATTCATGTACATTTCACTCCAGTCCTTTCAAAATATGTATCCTTTCACTTACTCTCATTCATTGAAATAAATTATCTTGTTTCAATTCTCTCTTCCTCTTAAGCCTATAGACTTGGCTTCCTCAAATAATACATTTGAAGGAATGGTTATCTCCACTCTTTTTCATCCCACTCATGATCATTTAAGTATCACCAAAAAGACTCTTCCGATTTAGGTTGATAAAACAAGGGGTTGTAAAGACTCCTGGTCACTAAATCGTAATAAATTTGAGTCGCTAATCTGTCAGGAAAAGTATTAGAGGCATGTCTGACATCTATGTTCTCCAGCACCATTGCAGGTCAATGCAAGCAGATCAGAGGCAACACAGGATTCTAATTAAACTATTAAAATAAGTAAGACAAGTAGTAAACCGAAGGAAATTATTTTTTTCAATTCCTTTCCTTTCTCACTCCTCTAACCCTCAACTCCATCTACAAGCAAGTAAATGAGCAGGCAAACATAAAACACAGACCACATGAAATAGCACTGACTACTTTCCTACAAATACCTTTGCATCAGAAAATATCCTAAGAAAATCGGAGAGCTAATTATAAGGCAGAAAAAGGATGAAGGAAATTAATGTAATTTAGATAATAAACATCCGTGCTTCATTCCCACCTCTGAATTCCTTGTAAGCGCACCCTCTCTTTAACCTTTCATCTTAACCAAATATAAGGCAATGTAAGCCAAGACAGGGTTCCTGAAGTCTTTAGGATAATATTTATCACTATTTCTCAAAAAGCTTTCTGGCACATCATTTTTTTGGTGAAATTCATTCACATGATTGAATTTGACACATGCTAGAAACATTGGAAGCCTACTCCTAAGACATCATAATGGCAAATTGCTTACTGTCCAGATGCCCTTATACGGCCAGACATCCTGTAAATCTGACAGTTCAGTGTATGCATTGCGTATGGGTCTTGGCTTAGAGTCACATTCCTCCAGTATGTTTCCCTGGGAGCTTTGATTTCCGCTTTGAGGGCTGGCACAGACTCCTACTTGCTCTTATAAGAAAATGTCTACAACTCAAAGTTGAAAATGTGCAAGATTCCTTCTTTAAGTACACAAACACTCTTAAGTCTGGCCACTTTCCTGTAGTTCTGCCAGGTTTTCTCTATGTCTGATACCTGATCAAGTAACCTTTCTTACGGGGGGAAAAAACAACAAAAAGCATAAGAGAAGGAATGTAGTACATCCAAAGCTGAACATCTCACAAGTCTTAACCAGAGGATCTGCACAAATGATGTCCATGTAGACATACATATACCTTATATAGCTCTGTAAACAGGGATCAATGACCAGCTTAGTGAATTCCTCATTTGACCAGGAAAAAAAAAAAAAAAAAAAAGCTCTCTAAAAAAGTATTTGCCAGATAAACACTTGCTTACAAGACAAAATTAGTGCATCTTAACAATTTTGCACACAAATTCAAAGACCTTTTTCTCCCAATGCTGACCTGCTGTCAATCAAAAGGGTTGGGATAAGTCAGAGTTGGATGAAGTTATAAGAAGCCACTATTTCCACTTTACCGCCCAGGTACACACAAACATTTGCTGAGTCATTTATAATAGCGCAAGAATTCAGATCTCTATGGCATGATTTAGGGACGAAGTGTCAGCCGTTCCTTTTGAATTTCCTGGCACTTGATGGCCCATATCACAATATAAACATACTTTTGAGTCTGTGAATGTCTCTGGTGTCTCTCTCTCTCTCTCTCTCTCTCTCTCTCTCTCTCTCTGTCTCTCTCTGTCTCTCTCTCTCTCTCTCTTTTTCTCTCTCTCTCTCTTTCACTCTCTCTCTTGCTGTTGCCCTACCAATAATAATCTTATTTTAAACTCAAGAGTTCCGATCATACACCTTATAATGCACAGGATATTTTTCTATTCTGAGATTCTATGTTCGGTGTATTTCAATATGTTGATTTTCTCTTAGTCAATATTAAAACCATCCATTTGGAGCTAACTATGGCCTTTTAAGACTTTGAGGGACCATGTGAATTTTATAGTAAAACCAAATTCTTTTTATAATATCTTAGTATTTTTTAACAATACAGCAGAATGGTAATATATTTGTTATGTTTGTGGAGAAACAGGAAATCAAAAAGATTGAAAAGAATAAAGGGTCAATTCCTTGAGAATTTTAATCTAATTAGCATCATTAAACCCTATGAAATAAAACATTCTCATTATTATCATGATTTTTATTAATAGAAACTTGGGAATAGGGCTCCTACATGTGAGTTCCCTAAGATTTGTGAATGGCAGTTCCAAGAATACAACCCGAGTCACCAAATGTAACCCAGTCCAGCAATTTATCCCTTCCATGAATGAAAGTCTTCACTCTGTTGCACATGAAGTAGTGGATGGTGGCTCTCAGACTCTATAGAAGATTCAAAAATTCCCAGTCATTCACCCTGCAAGCTAAGAGTGCTCACCACTGAGCCCACATCACCTTAGGTGAGGCTGGATTTTCAGATCCCTACCTTTCCCCATTTACCACACCTTTCCAACCATTAGTGGTAGATGTAATTGGGGGTTTAGGTCTTGAAAGATTTTACTGTGGCTTCCCACATATTTTGGACTTTTAAAATCATCCACAAGGGAAGAAATAGTTGGGGGCCAAGTTGCCTTTAATACACATGTGGCTATTAACATAACTTGGAATGTTCCGTCTTTAAATAGGAACTGTTAGGCCTCTTCTCTTTGAGAAATGCTTGGAAAGAACATTAAATAACAATGATGAAACCCCTTCCTGAGCTTTGGAGGCCCCCTTTGCTGGCCATTCACACTGTTGACATGCAACTACACTGTACAACATGTGGACTGCTTAACAAGGTAATTGTGCACAGATGATGTGGTCTATGCTGAAGTTGGAGTGGTTATTTTTTTTTCTTGACTATTTTTCAACAGAATGAATTGAAACTTTTTTAAAAAATGTGGTCAGTTTAAACAGGCTGTTTTCAATTTATAAATGTACAGTCTTGTTTCTAAAAGCTTGTCTTTGCATTACAAACAGATATGTTTATCTTAAACCAATACAATGAAGCATCACTGCAATGAATCTACTCATTGGTAAGACTATTGCCAAATGATGTAGCATTACAATAGGAAAAACTGGCATGTCTCTGGAATCACTTTCTTTACATAAAATAGTACCTGGTGTTATTAACAAAAGGCAACTAAACTAGATTCTAAATGAAAATGCAGTCTATTAACTGAGTCCTTAGTGAAGCTAACTACAATTTTAAGAAACTGAGATATGCTTAGACTTTGTTGGCCATCTTTGACATCAGCATATAAGCAGAGAGAATAACACCTGTTCCTTCCTTGACCTGATCTCACTCTATTAGGCTGCATGATCCTTGGGTAATAAGTCACAATCACTATTCATAGATGTGTGGAGAATCGCTAAAATATATTTTTCACTGACACTTAGTTTATAACCACATACAATGGGGTACACTGTTTTTGTTATATAAACAGATTTTTACTGCAAGACAAACCAAGTATAATTCACATTTGAAGATCATAGTTTTGAGTGTAAGAAAAATCACTCATTTCTCAAAGATCCACAACAGTATTTTCAACACCCCAAGTAAACCCTAAGCTTTTTGTTGGCCCTCCTCCTAATGTCCCTCTCTTCCCACCCTGTGTTCTCATCCCAAGATGGAGAGCCTCTATCTACCCAACACATAGTCGTCTGCTCTCACATAACAATAAGACCATTTTTCTGGAAATATTGATGTCTACTCATCTCCTTTCCCTCCCTATACCACCAAAAATAAAACTATTAAATATGTTAAGAGAAAACAAAGCAAGAGTGCTGAAAATCTCCCCCAAAAAACTGCATATACACTCAGACTTCTGGCTTTGTTCTTTCCCTTTTGGCAATGGGCACCCAAACTGTTAACTCCATAGGCTAAAGATCAAATTCCTACATCTTCGGTATGGAATTCAAGGGTTCGCAGGTAGGCTTCTTGAGGTTTCGGATTAAAAGCAACTCTCTGAAGAGTTTCAAAGGCAGACAGCCTCTAAAATTAAAATCCTTACAAAAATAATAAAAGGAAACCCTTTCGAATTTTTTAGGAATCCCTGCTGTTAGTCTCTTTAGCTACCTACATTCTAAGAAGGATTTATGCCAGTGGGTGGAAGAGCCACAGCTATTAGAAACAGAAGCGAATGGTATAAAAAAATAATAATTATTGCCGATGTGTTTTTAATAATATAAATCAGGAGTGGTGAGAAGAGGCAAGGAGAAAAAAATCCTATTTGGTGCTGGAAATACTGAGCCTTTTTTTCTTTTCTTCTTCTTCTTTTTTTTTTTTTTTTTGGGTGAGCTGGAGTGTGCCAGCTTTTTCAGACGGGAGGAATGCTGAGTGTCAAGGGGTCAGGATCAATCCGGTGTGAGTTGATGAGGCAGGAAGGTGGGGAGGAATGCGAGGAATGTCCCTGTTTGTGTAGGACTCCATTCAGCTCATTGGCGAGCCGGGACCGCCTGGAGCGTATAAAAGCCTTGGGCCGCCCGCCCCAGCCTCACACAACAACTCTTCCCCGCTGAGAGGAGGCAGCCAGTGCAACTCCAACCACAGGCGACCGACCGCCTCCAGCCCGACGGCAGCCGCCCCGGCCGACAGCTCCAGAAACGACAATCCGGCGCTTGCAGGCCCCCACCTCCGGCCCGAGCCCGCGTCCCACTGTCCCGCCGACCGCGCCGCACCCACCCCGCCGCCGCCGCCGCCGCCGCCGCCGCACACTCCGACCCTGCGCCCGCAGCTCCCCGACCATGTCCGCCGCCGGCCTGGGTCCCGTCCGTTTCGCCTTCGTGCTCCTCTTCGCCCTCTGCAGCGGGGTAAGCGCCTGGAGACCCCCGCGGCGGCTGGCGCGGATGGGGAGGGATCCCCCGGGGAAGGGGAGGGCCCGGCGGCGCGGGCCGTGTGCCGGGCTGACCGCCCCCTTCTCCCCGCAGCCCGCCTCGGGCCAGGACTGCAGCGGCCAGTGTCAGTGCTCGGCCCTGGCGCCGCGCTGCCCCGCCGGCGTCAGCCTGGTGCTGGACGGCTGCGGCTGCTGCCGCGTGTGCGCCAAGCAACTGGGCGAGCTGTGCACTGAGCGCGACCCCTGCGACCCGCACAAGGGCCTCTTCTGCGACTTTGGCTCCCCGGCCAACCGCAAGATCGGCGTGTGCACCGGTAAGATCTACAGCCCGCGTCCGGGTCGCTTACCCCTTTCTGCCGCCACCGCTGGTCCAGGTGCCGGGGACGCTTAGTGACCGGCCACCTCCTCCCTCACGCCCACCTTCCCGCCAGAAAATAAGCCAATAAGCCGCTTGAGTTGAGTCCCTTCTCTGGCTGTTTCTAGCCTGCCCCCTGGAGCCCTGCTTCCACCTCGCATTTCCGACGCGCCAATTGTTAAGAGGGCCAAGGACCAAGCCTGACCCCTGGCATCCTTTTTTCCTTTCCTCTCCTTCAGCCAAAGATGGTGCCCCCTGCGTCTTTGGAGGGACGGTGTACCGAAGCGGAGAGTCCTTCCAGAGCAGCTGCAAATACCAGTGCACTTGCCTGGATGGGGCGGTGGGCTGCGTGCCCCTGTGCAGCATGGACGTTCGCCTGCCCAGCCCTGACTGCCCCTTCCCGCGGAGGGTCAAGCTGCCTGGGAAATGCTGCGAGGAGTGGGTGTGTGACGAGCCCAAGGACCACACCGTGGTTGGCCCTGCCCTAGCCGGTGAGTTGAATCGTCCTCTAAGTCAGGGTTACAATTCTCTACCACCACCACCACCACCACCCCTCGACTCCCCAAGCCCCCTAAGCAGCTGAGTCCTAACTGTGCCAAGGGAGGAGGAAGTGCCTTATCCTGGCATCTAACCTGTGTTTGTGTGCTCTGCTCTCCCAGCTTACCGACTGGAAGACACGTTTGGCCCAGACCCAACTATGATTCGAGCCAACTGCCTGGTCCAGACCACAGAGTGGAGTGCCTGTTCCAAGACCTGTGGGATGGGCATCTCCACCCGGGTTACCAACGACAACGCCTTCTGCAGGCTGGAGAAGCAGAGCCGCCTCTGCATGGTCAGGCCTTGCGAAGCTGACTTGGAAGAGAACATTAAGGTACATGTTCTGTTCCTATTAACTTATTTGAATGGAATGATAGTGAATAGGACCAAAGTTAGGGCTTCTACCACTCTTGTTATTATAGGCCTATGATCTCCAAAAATATCTAACCATTTTTGCTGTTTTGCTGGAATGAGATGTTATGTAATAAGAACCACCAGCTTTCCACTAGAAATTCTCCACAGTGTTAATTAATTCAAGAGATCCCAAGAGAGGCTATGTCTATTTTTGGAAAACTGGCAAATGAGACTCAAACTTCCTCTCCTCAAAATATAAACATAAGTCAGATGACTTAAGCTTAGAACCCACAGAGGTCGAAAAAAGCCACTCCTCTTGTAGTCATTGTTTTTTCTCTTCTCCCTTGTCTTCCTTAGAAGGGCAAAAAGTGCATCCGTACCCCCAAAATCTCCAAGCCCGTCAAATTCGAGCTTTCTGGCTGCACCAGTGTGAAGACCTACCGGGCTAAGTTCTGCGGAGTGTGCACAGATGGGCGCTGCTGTACCCCCCACAGAACCACCACCCTTCCTGTGGAGTTCAAGTGTCCCGACGGTGAGGTCATGAAGAGGAGCATGATGTTCATCAAGACCTGTGCCTGCCATTACAACTGTCCCGGAGACAATGACATCTTTGAGTCACTCTACTATAGGAAGATGTATGGAGACATGGCATAAAGCCAAAGAGAGTGAGAGACATTAACTCATTTGGCCGTAACTTGAATTGATTCACATCTCATTTTTGTCTAAACATGATTTCAGTAGCACAAGTTATTTAAATCAGTTTTTCTAACTGGGGAAAAGAAAAATTCCCTCCAAATTCAAAATATTGTGCCATGTGACATTCAAATAGTCTATCAACCCCAGACACTGGTTTGAAGAAAGTAAGACTTGACCGTGGGACTACATTAGCACATAGCACCAGAATGTATACTAAGGTGTGGCTTTAGGAGCAGTGAGGGGACAGCACCCATAGAAAGTCTTGAAACTTTAAAGTAGTAATGTGCCTGCTATTTGGAGTGTTATCGAGAAGGAAAATTTTAGCATGCTCATGGACCAGCCTGTAGCTCTAGCAACAGCTAGGATGTGCGTTCCCCAACCATCATGAGGCTGAGTCAAGTTCTTCTTTAAGTCAGAACAGATTCAGCTCTGACATTCTGATTCAAATGGCAGTGTTCAGGAATCAGAATCCTGTCTATTAGACTGGACAGCTTGTGGCAAGCTAATTTGCCTGTAACAAGCCAGATTTTTTTTATTGATATTGTAAATACTGTGTGTATATATATATATATATTTGTACAGTTATCTAAGTTAATTTAAAGTTGTTTGTGCCTTTTTGTTTATGTGTTTAATGCTTTGATATTTCAAATGTTAGCCTCAATTCTGAACACCATAGGTAGGACGTAAAGCTTGTCTGATAATTCAAAGCATGAAATGGATATTCAAATGGAAATTCTGCTCAGAGTGACAGTCCGTCAGAACAGATTGTTTGCTGAAGGTGAGGCAGTGATGCCTTTGGAAGTCTGATTTGTAGATCGAAGATATGGTAGCCTCACTTTTAACGAACAAATGGCCTTTATTAAAAAAGAAATGGCTCTATACAGCTGATCAGTTTTTCCACCTGGAAGCATTTGTTTCTACTTTGACTATGACTGTTTTTTGGACAGTTTGTTTGTTGAGAGTGTGACCAAAAGTTACATGTTTGCACCTTTCTAGTTGAAAATAAAGTATATATTTTTTCTATAAAGAGTTTGGTTATTCATTTATTTTCTAAACATTTCTGAGTTCCCTCACATATAAATGAAAAGTTTTGTTTATCGTAAAACACCTATAACTTTCTAAATATATATAATAAAAAGTTGAGTAATTACTTCAATAGAATTTTTACATAAATATTTCACACTAAACTGTAACAAACTTGCAGGAATATATACTATATTGAGCACACAGGCATTTTTTATGTTCACAGTACTTTATAACCACAATCAAGTCTCTACTTCAGTCTCCACAAGCCCCTATGGTATTATTCTTGGTCCTGTTTACATTTAATACCTTTTTGGCAATAGTAGGCACTTAGTTTTCAGTCTTTCACATCACAGATTAGTCTATGCTTAAACATAGAAAATGTTAAACTGTTTTTGGATTTGTGCATTCTACTGTAGATATATTTCTGAGCTTTAATATCCTACTCTTAAATCTGAAAAGTGTAGAATTAAATTGGCATTTAAATGGAGCAATTTAATGACTTATTTTATATAATTATTTTTTCATTTGCCATGGTAACCAATCACAATTTGATGATGGCAGAAGTGGAAAAGGGAGGGTACGTAAATCTTCCATCCATTAACATTAACAGAAATTTGTCTTAAAAGCAATTCTTCCATTTCCCTAAGTTTTTGGCTTTTTCAGATCTCAGGATCGATAGATTACCAAGTAATCTGCAGTAAGCAGCAAACAAGAAATATTCCGAGCACGACTAAAAGCGCAATTTTTTTCCAGATCAGAATAGCTGTAGTTTCTAGAGGGAAAAAATAGTCACAGACAGACTAACCTATCACAGAGTAATTGGCAATGCTGTAGTGGCAGTGTCATTACAAGAGACAAAAATATATCTGAAAATAAAGACTAGTTCTACAAACAGTGCTCATGCCACAAACCAAAGAGAAAACTTCCCATGTTCACAATGTGAAAAGTATTTCCAGTCAAAACATTGGACTTTTAGGATACACCCACGTACATATATAGCAAAGCTCTCAGCAGCTACATCTCACTTCCCCAAATAAACCCACATGCTCATACACGCATACAAACACTCACAAACACATGCAGAGTATACTGGTTTAGTTCACTTTTCCTTTCTGTATATTGACTCCTGCTGCAAAGATGCAGGGCCATGGTAAATGAGCCTGTTTTAAAAGGAATTTGAGAATTCTGAGAAGGTAGAAGTAGTAATAGAAACATAGATTTTCGATTTTTCAAATCTCCACATAAAAACAGAGTAACTAGATTGCAAACTGAAAACCCCATGACCCATGTTTATTAAAAAAAAAAAAAAGTGACAAAGCATTCCTTGAACCTCAAAACATGAGTGGGGAAAATCATCAGCCCCCACGAGACCTGCACTATATCAGTATATGTCTGGGAAAAAGCAGAGGAATGTACCAGGGTATCTGATGCTTCTGAGAACAGGAGAGCTCTAAAATAGCCAACAGTAAAATATAGAAGGCCAATTTGAGAAGAGCTACAGAACTTGGTAGGGGTTTTGCCCTCTCCAACAAAATGTACAGACTAACACTTTCCCAGGAGAGGACGCCCCACTTTTGAGAGCAGAATCAAATTTGAGCAGGTCAGAGACAACAAAGACATTGAGAGAGAAGGTCCAGAGAAAAACAAGGAGAGGAACAGAGGTTCAAAATCTCAGGAAGCAAACTGCCATATTTTTAATAATGCATAAAAACAACCAAAGATGAGCTCTGTAAAGTTAGAGAAGTTATCTAAACCAAGCCTCCGTCTTGAACAAAGTTCAGGAAAACTAATTTCACACAAAAAAATAAGAAAACAAGTATCAAAGCCAAAGTCCATACAAAGTTATCATTAAAAAAGGGAGGGGCAGAATAACATCCCTAATGATAGTAAAAGCATGTCAGAAATACAGGCTCAGAAAGCATGTCAAAACTATATCCTACTACTTCAAAGAATGTTAAGAAAATCACATTAGACATAAATGATAAAAAGGAAATAACTAATGGCAAAATAGCAACATAAATCAGAATTAGTAAAACTTAGAAATATGGTAATAAAACTCTAGAAGGAATTAGATAATAAAAGAAATATGTCAAACTAAAAGAAACACAGAGTGAATAAATACAATACATAATTCCTTAAGAAGAATAGATGATGAGGTGAAAAATTATAAATAAAAAAAGAATAAAAATGTTTCAAGAAAAAGTAATAAGTATTGTAGGTAAGCAAAGAAGTTCCAATATGTAGACAGCAGGGGATCCTTAGAAACAAATGAAACAAATAAAAAATCTCTAAAAACTATAAATCAAGATAACTTTATTGAAATAAAAAGTGATTTGAATGCACTTATCGAAAGAGCATGCTATGTATCTGATAAAATCGACCAACACCAAGACATATTCTAGTAAAATTGGTGAAATATAAAGAAAAAGGGAAAACCATCAGGACATCTAGGCAAAAAGAACAAGAGCCTTATAAGTAAAAGAAAGTTAACTCATCATCAGCTTTTTGACAGCAACAATTTACACCAGAAAAATTGGAATGACATATTAAGATACCAGAGGAAAGAAAATGTGAGCCAAAGAATTTTTATTCTCCAAACCTGACATTCAAGAATAAAAGATACAAACTATAAAAAACATACAAGAACTCAGGGCATATTGTTTCTGTGAGCCCTTCCTGAGGAACCTGCTAGAAAAGAAGTTCAGACAACAAAGTATCTAAGACACGTTAACATAAGGATTGTTGGTAAGCATTTAAAAATATAGCTTATCTTTCAAACTACAACTAAATAAAGGTTAAAGAGGAGAAAGTATAGTAAGCAGTGGCTATATGCTCCGATAGTATATAAATCAACCATAAAAGGTGGGATTGAGAAAAGAAATAGCATGACTCCCCCTCAAATATTTAACTGCTTTTCTTGGTGGTGATAGTATTATTAGTACTGTTACTCTGAGACTGTCAGGTGTATAATAGGTAATAAAGTAAATAAGCAATTATGAATATTCTAATTCTAACCCTAATGTTGGTGAGTACTGGGATTCTTCATGAGGAAGCCAGAAAACACAGATGTAATACAAAAGTGGTTAAGTAAAACTCTGTAGTCTTGAATTTGAATTAAATTTCAGCATAAACTTATGATGTATTTTATCTTTAAAACACACACACACACACACACACACACACACACACTCACATTTTTCCCTATATCTTCTCACTGAAAAGGCTAAGATACAATGTCAAGAGCAATGAGCATCTGAAGGCCCAGATTGCACTCTTAAAATATTACCACTAAATTGAAATATTTCCACTAAAAGAAGCTAGAGCTTTTTAGATAATGACTGATCCCAAGTCTGGAGCAAGAAATGTGTAAGATAAATACATTTACACTTGGAATATATTTTCATATTATATAATAATACAGTTAAGAAGGACCATTAAGATCATATCAAAAGGATTTGGAAGGCAAATTGAAGAGATTCCTATTAAAGTGAGGCAATTTGAGCTTCAATAAAGACAAGAATAAAACTTTTAGTGCATTAAGTATATCAAGTATCTTTAAATTCATTAGTTCATAATAATAGTTAAAGAAAAAAACCTAATTGGTCTCCTGAGAATGGTAGGGAAACTTTTCATTATACACAAAATATAATCTTTCTAAGATGACTTCAGTCTATTTTTGGTGCTCTGCACATCTCACAATGCCTCAGAATAGATTGGCCTAATTTGTAGCAATAGCAACTTCAGACATAAGCCAGAGATGACTTTTAAAAGAAATAAATCACTTAGTAAGTAGTGTTTATCTCATGATGGTTAAAGTAATTCTTATTCTTTTCTTATAATTTTCTGTATTTTTCCATATATTCTGAAATGAACATGTACTATTTTATAATCAGAAAAAAGTATTTGAAATAAATCTTGTATCTCCTCATTAAAAAATAGCAAAGAATATGTTGAAGTTTTTCATGATTTCAGATTTAGATAAACAATTCACAATACATAAATCAATGAATGGCTTAGCTATTTGAGCCACTGTTCTTTAATGATCTGTGTGCCTGGAAGCATGACAACACACATATAGCTTCTAGAGAATTTCCATATTCATGTACATTCAGTATATCCTCTTACTTCATTTTCCCATGCCATAAATGAAATCATGGAAGATTTTCCTTCTTAAGTTTATAATAACTATTCTTTACTTCATGAATCATACTGATTATATATAGACTGTTGCTAAAACTAAGAGTAAACAAAATAAGATATACCCTTAAAATACCAAGTCAGATTCCAGTCTAAAGCAATAAATAGGAAGGCCCATATTGTATGTTTAAAAGATAGTTGAAGATAAGTTGGTAAAAAACTTAAAATATTATTGATTAATTAGATTTTTTATCTCAAAAATATAAAGCATGTTAAAGACTTGTTAAGGTCAACAAATTATAATGTAATTTTTTTCAGCATAGTTAACGTGCAATTTAGAGAAATACAACTTTAGAAAAATGTATGACAGTATTTAAGAAAGCCAAACCTATAGCTAGCTACCTGTGACACAGCAAACTTTTACTCCTAGGTATAGATCCAAGAGAAATAAACAGAAGACAAAGTGGTTTCATCCACCCAAAAACTTAAAACAATCCAAATGTATATCAACAGGAGAATAAATTAAATGTAGAATATTTGTGTGATGGAATAAAAATTACTGCTATTATGCCGAATGAAAGAAGCCAGACCCACGAATGCATACACAAACCATATGATTTCATCTATGTGACACTGAACAGGCAAAACTAATCAACGGTGATAGAATTCAGAATAGTAGTTACTTTGAAGGTGGAGGAAGGAGGAAAAGGCATACATTTATTGTATGTATGTTACATAGCAATAAAAAGTTTTAAAATTAAATAAATGGATTCAAGCACTATTTTAAAAAGAATTTTACCAGAACATTTTCCAAATTGTTAACAAAGAATCGTTATTACTTTATAATCAGAAAAAGTTTACTTATTTGTAATAAATAAATGATTTGTAATCATTTCCTGAAAGAAAACACATAGTACATATAACAAGTTTCATTGAAGATAAAAACTACTACAGCGCCATAGGAGATCGAGAATTTAATGGAGCTATGAAAAGAGTTCTTGGACCCAATCCCAGAGTGTGTGTGTGTGTGTGTGTGTGTGTGTGTGCGTGCGCGCGCGCGCGCGCACTCACGCACGCACACACACACACACACACACACACAGTCTTCTCCACACTGACAAGCAGTTTTCAGTCCCTAACAGGATGTCTGCAAATTTAACTTATTTGTGACACTATCTATCAAGAGGTAGAATAAGAATCCATGGGTAAAGGGCTCAGTTTCACAAGACCGCTCTCCACTTCAGAGCCCAGATTAACTGTACTTCTGACTGACTGGCTATCAATCAGAGGTTCCCACAAATCCTCTTTTTGGGTTTAATTTATTTGCTAGAACAACTCACGGAATTAAAAAAAAAAAAGCCATTTACTCACTAGATTCTCAATTTAGTATAAAAGGAATAAGTAGATGAATGAGATACATTAGAGCAAGGTATGGAGAAGAGGAATAGAGACTTTGAGCCCTCTCCAGATGTGCCACTCTCCGAGTACCGCCATGTGTTTACCAACCTGGACGCTCTCTGAACCTTGTACTTTTGGGTTTTTATGAGGGCTCCATTACATAGTCATGTTGATTAAATCATTGGCCGTTGGTAATTGATTCAACTTCCAGCCCCTCTACCCTCCCTGGACATGGAGAGGGGGAATGGGACTGCAAGTTCCAACCCTCTAATCATGTGTTTGGGTCTCCCGGCAACCAGCCCCCATCCTTAAGCGGGGCGGGAAGTCACCTTATTAACATAACAAAAGACACCTATATAGCTCTCAGCACTTAAGAAATTCCATAGATTTTGGAGCACTATTGCAGAAATGGGGACAATGACCAAATATGTATTTCTTATAAATCCCAAAAACACAGAGTAGAAACTAAAAGCTATGAGTACCTATAAAAAGAAAGTCTCCCCAAATGCACAGATGTCTTTGAGAGGTATTAGACCTCTCTTTAACATCAGTTGGACTCAGCCAATTTTTATTTAAATCTCAGAAGATGGGTTGACTTCTTCCAACATTCATTTTTATTAGCTTACCAGCAGGAACATTTGTTAAAACATAATTCCAAATGAAACTAATGAATAGAAGGCATAAAAATATATATTTAATGTTTACTTAATGGGATTCAACAAACATCATGTAATTATAGAGCACAACAAGATTTAAGGTGTCTGGAGTCCCATGTGGAAAATAACGTCTCGTTACGTAAAGTTTCACTTTAGCAATAAGGGTTATCAACACATTATGTTTGTGTGCATTTCAACAGGATGTAGGCGGGTGAATAGTTAGAAAATACTGCTTTTGTGAAAAACAAAAACTGCTCTTATCCATACTCCCTTTACCTAATTAAAACAAACCAACAAAACCAAAAATCTAGAGATATCAATTAATAAAGCATCCTGGAACAGGGTAGAAGAAGCCAAGAGAAGGAAGGAGAAGGTGATGCTTTAAATAAATTTTATTCATATGTAAATAAAAATTTTAAACCAAATCCTGCTGTCTGATTAAAAAAAATATATATTACTCTGTATACACATTCACTTTCACATAAGAAACCAAGATTCATGAATGTCACTTAAGGCATCTGGGTCCTTTCTCAAAAAAGGTGAGTCTGTAAGTAAACACTATAGTTAGTGATTACATTTTTAGTCCAAAGACAAAGGGAATAATAGTAAGATCTATGAAACTAATTGGATGAGGAACATCTTGTACTCATTATCTTGTGTTTTCAAGTGACCTTCAGTCTATCATTATTTTTAGAAAAATAATATATAAAGCACATAAAACACTTAAATCTAACTGCTCATATGATGGGTGCTGTAAAAAGAAGTTAGAATTTAAGAAATACAGGCTGATTTAACACACACCATATGTAATCCAAAATTCAGAAGAGCAATCTGAATTGGGAAATTGTGATAAAAATTTTGAATTATACATCTTCATTCACTGCTGACAATGTTGACTAGTCTCCATTTTTTAACCCAATTTATATTGATTTATTCTATGTTTGGAACTGAAGTCTTTTAAAATTGAAATGCTTAGCATAAAAAAAAAAAGATAAACTATTATTCTTTAATCTTTTTCCAAATGTTCTTTTATATCATTCCAGAGGAATTTTTTAAAATGAAAATAGACCCAACTCCTTATTTTTCTCCCCAGACTGAATTCCTTTCTAGCTACATTTTTTCTGATCTGTGTTCAGTATTTGTTATACCCTCTCTAGTGGGTTATTATGAAGTACTGAAAATGCCATTATATCTAAGGGCTTAAGAAATATTCTCTCCATGACCAATTTTTTTAAAATTCTACTTATTTGTTTTTAAACTTTATCCACAGTTCAACCTGATGAATCCCAGTTCAAAGATTATCTAATGTCATTCATAATTTTAAACTCAGGGTTATTAGGCAAGTTTACATATTTATGTTAAGGAACTCTGAATGGTCTGGGGAAATTCTCAGGATTTCATTTGCATAGATACCTTGATATAGGGATGTAGTGAGAGAAGGGACACATGTGGGGCTTGAGCCAAAC
Source organism: Rousettus aegyptiacus (assembly GCF_014176215.1). NCBI lineage: Eukaryota > Metazoa > Chordata > Mammalia > Chiroptera > Pteropodidae > Rousettus > Rousettus aegyptiacus. The sequence continues at coordinate 160,768,617 of NW_023416284.1, read as the reverse complement.
ACTACAGTTCTCTAGATTTGGGGAGAAAGTTATGGCCTTCATAGTGTAGCCTTTCAGAGAGAACTTCCAGGGAAGACAGTAGCTCTCCCAGAGTTCTGGGAAAGTCAGTTCTATGTTCTGCCTTGGTGAACAGCAAAAGAATGTGGGAAAGGCAACAAGAATGGAGTCTTGAGTAATATTATATACATTCTTAGTTCACTCATAAAATATGTCTTGGCTTTTATTCTTTTTGGTATGAGTCTTTGTAAATTTTCTGCTATTCATTATGGTAGTTTTTCTGTCACAGTTTCAAAAGTGCTTGTTTAGTGATCTCCCATACCCACAGATTGCTCAGCCAAATGGAGTCAAATTGTTAATCTCAGGACTCTACAATGAGAAAACACTCAAAGCTTCAAGCCAGAAAGGCCAGCATCTGTGTCTATGGGACTTTTCTACTAGAGGTATGTAGAGTAGCCAATTGAGATATAAAGGACTTTGAAAGGACAGTGCAGCATTGTAATTGGCCCTGAAGGGCTCAATAGGGAGCCTACTGAGAGCCAGCCTAGAGATGTGGTTCCAGAAGTCTAATGCTCATTAGCCACTGAAAGGAACCAGAAGATTTTTGAGAAGCTTTGGAGACTGAGGTCCTTTAAAATCGAACCTTTTAGAATTTAAAGGGAGTCCAAGGAAATAGCAGTCGGAAGCTTTGGGCAACTACTTGGAGCAGTGTTCACCAGCAGGAGGATCTGCTGGAAAGTGCTGCTGCTGGTTAAGGTCTGTGACAATGTGACTGGCCACTGGAAGCTGCTGCTATGGAAACTCATGCTAACACTGTTGAAAGTAGTGGCCAATGGAAGCTGTCATTGCCAAAAGCAGCAGCCAAGATACTCTGCTGGGAGATGTCTACTGGACGCCCCATTGGGCGTATCTAATAGAGAGCCAGGTCTGGATCATTGACTGGAAGAGTGTTGGGGAAAGAAGGTTGTTTGTTTTGTTTTGACACGCTTGGGTGAATTATCCTTGATGTTAGGGAAAAAGAGAAATACTATTGGTCTCACTATGCTCCACACTAAGCAAATGTCATGATTTCCCCTCAAACCAGCTTCTCCTTATGATCCTGCATGTCTGTTAATGTTACCCGGGTAGAAACATTCCATTATCATGGAATCCTTCCATTTCCCTTTCACCTACATTCAAACATTTTAACTCCAATTTAGAAATTCACTTTATAGAGAAAGTGTTCCCTAACCCAATTACGGGGTGAGAGGCACATTTTTGTGGGTTTTACCTCCAGGAGTTCTGTGAATATGGGAGGAAAATATGAAGGGGAAAGTTACCATTTTATTTATTTATTTATTTCTCCCCCTTTGCGATTCTTTTATTTATTTATTTTTGAATTTTTATTTTTCAATTATAGTTGACATTCAATATTGTATTAGTTTCATGTGTACTGCATAGTGGTTAGACATTTATATAACTTACAAAGTGGTCTCCCAATAAGTCTAGTACCCACCTGAAAAGTAACCATTTTTAAAATACACTAGAGCATGCTGTTCTTCCTAGCTGGCCCTCAGGAAAAATTATTTTATCATAACCTTGAGTCATTGGGATTTTGTCAGAGATTAACCTAGGTGGAGGAAGGGAAACACCTAACTCTAGCTCCCTTTAACTATGTGATCACACCTAAGGTGGTGGTGGGGGGCGGGAAGAATTTTACAGGGACATAGGCTCATCCTTGAATCAATCACTCATGATAGCAAGAGGGAATGTTCAGATTATCTGAGCCTCAGTGAACCTTGGAGTCCATGAGCAGAGTCAGTTTTACCCGAAGCACACGGGCAAAAGCTGGGGGATGATGGTTACACCAGTAGATTGATAAACTCTTTCTGTAAAAGGCCTAATAGTAAATATTTTAGCCTTTGTGGGCCATATAGTCTCTGCCTATGCACTTCCGCCATTGTAGCTCAAAATCAGCCATGGACATTACATCTACAAATGGGTATGGTTATGCACAAATAACACTTTGTTTACAAAATTGGAAGGCGGGCCAGATTTTGCCTACAGGCTATAGCTTGCCAATCCCTGCACTAAAGAAAAATTAAGTAAATTATCAAGATGGCAGTCAGGCAACAAAAGCAAACAACAGATGTCTACTGCATGCACAATGCAATATAGATATGCCTGCTTCTCTGGGTCTTTACCCCTTTCTTCTCCCTCATTATAATGAGGATTATAACAGATGACTTTTAGGGAGTCTGCTTTTCTTCCAAGTTACCTGGCTTCAAATTAAAATGGTCTGCTGAGTGTCTAGGTGGTTCTCACAAATACTTGGCACCCAGGAGGAAAGATGACACCCTTCATGGTAACAAGCTTGTGGGCAATGGTACCTCTAGCAACAAATGATTTGCCTCCAGATACAACACTTTCATGTGCTAAAATATAAATCTCTTCCTTCTGATCCCCCGGAATAATCTGCTTCTTCCTCGGTCTTTCTAATGCCAGCTAATGGCACTGCTTTTTACCCAATCGTTCAGGCCAAAAGCTGAGTTATCAGCCCTGATTTTTTTCTTCTGCTTACATCCCACAGCCAACTAGTCAGCAAGTTCTACATCCAAAATACATACTGAATCTGACAATTTCCTTCTACCATCACTGTCACAATTCTGGCTCCTGTCACTATTGTCCCTTTCCTGGACTTCTCCAATAACTTACTACAGGTCTCCCGCCTTCTGTAATTGCTCTTCTACTTTTCTTTGTCTATTCAGCAGCCAGCGCGATCTTTCTAAAATATAAATCCTCCCATAGCTTTCCATTACTTTTAGAATAAAATCTAAACTCCATAGTGTAGTTCACAAGATTCCCATAATCTCAACTTTCTCAACTTTCCCAGCCTAACATTCTTCTCTTTTTAACTTCGTCCCTTTGTCTCTTTTTAATTTCTAAGAGAACAAGATGTTGTTTCTTTTGTTCTTTACTATATCTGTAGGGTAGAGAATAGTACTTGACATGTAGTCAATAAATATTTGCTGAGTGAATGAATGAGGCAAATGTGGAAAAACAAATGAGGGCAGGTATATTGACAATGTGGAATGCAGAAATTTTCAGATTAGTGCAATAATTCTTTCTGTTCAAGTTTCTGTTCAAGTTTCATTGCCTGGTCAAATAACTACACTAAGAACAATTTAAAGTAGCAATCACTCAACTGAAAAACAAACAAACAAACAAAAAACAAAAAATGAGAACAAAAAAAACTTAGTAGTTGCTATATTGTTACCATTGATGAAAAGTTATGTTCTTCTAAGTCAAGGTACTTCATTTTTCTAGAGCTCAGAGAAGAGAAGAACAGATTCACACCATGGAGAAATAAGTAGTGTGCTAAATTAAGCCATTGGGAAATGAGTTGATTTAATTAACAACTGATTTTCTATGAAATGCAGAAAGAACCTTGCAAAGAATTTCTAACACTAGTAAAATTGGGAACAAAGAATATTTCACACTTGTAACTGAAAAACACAAAATGCCCACACCAACAAATCCCAGAAGATATCATTAGGGACAAATAAATAACTTTATTGGCCATTCGAATATCTCCATGACTTCACAGCAACCTGACATAGAGTTTATGGCCATGTGATCCAAGCAGCACAGGGATTACCAATTCTTTTTTATGAATTTTTATAAGAGTTTATGTGAGCCAAAAATGAAGACAGTTACCAGGTAGCAAAATCTCAAAGGCTCCTAAGGATTGCCTTTAACGTTAACTTTCTAATTCAGTTGAGGTGTTAATTACTATAAAGTAAGCACAACACTATTCTGGGGAGAGTGGAACAGGCTGGTTTCTTTACTGCCGATTAATGCAAAATCCTGTTTTTCAAATTAGATCAATAAAATATTATGAGAATAACTCTTTCACTTTGGGAAGATTTCCTCCTTAACACCTATATTAATCAGCTTTCCTGTGGTAACAAGTCAGTCCCAAATCTCAGCGGCTTATAACAACAAATGTCTATTTTTTGTACAATCCCATGTGAGCAGCTGTACCTCACTACTGTGGCTTAGCTCCATGTCCCTTCTCATGTCAGAAACCAGGCTAAAAGAGCATCCATTATTTGGGATACAATATCATTATTGAGGCAGAGGGGAAAGGTAAAAGACAGAGCCAAATCACACAACTGCCCTAAAAGCGGTTGCTTGCATGTGGCACTAGCACTTCCATTGGCTAACGCAAGTCACATGGCCAAATTGACATAGTTGCAGAAAGTGTATTTTGCCTACAGTGTAGCTCTGCAAGTCACATGGCAATGGGTGATAATGCATAACTATTCTATAGGGAAGTGAATGTATAGATGAGAACAACACAATCTACTCCATAGACCCAATTAGCACAATCATCTTAAATGTATCCTTTCCCCCAATAAACTATTCTGAATTTTGTAAGATTTGAGGTTCTGAAGCTTCGTGCAGTTTTTAACTCCTTAGTTAAGTCCTCGATTTTGAGTTCAATTCTATTTCTCTGTTCATTTCTGTTCTTCTGTGGAGCACAAGGATTTAATCCTTCTTTCCTCTTATCTAAACCCTGCTATCAACCTATTGGGCATCAGGTCCTCCTGTTCTCTGAGGTCTGAAAGCGATCATGCAGTTTGAGATTTCATAGAAATAACTTTACTACCGCAATGTCCAGAATGGTAGCTACTAGCCACGTCATTATCGAGCCCTTGAAATGTGTCTAGTGTAAATGAGAAACTAATTTTGAAAACTTTGTTTAATTTTAATTAATTTTTTTAATTTAAATTTTTAAAAAATAGATATTTATATGATCCATAAAGTGATCCCCCTAATTACTCTAGCACCCATCTGGCACCATACAGTACCGTTACAGTAATGTTGACTATATACCCTATGCTATAATCTAAATCTCTGTGACTGTTTTATAATTACTAATTTGTACTTAATTTAACTTTGAAATTGATACTCAATTCAGTTATTGGAAAAATTTTGTGTGTGACTGGAATAACTTGTATATATATAAATCTATTTTTCAGCTGTCAATTTTATGAAATCTAAACATCAAATATTTCTCACAAAAATTAGTATCCTAACTGAGATGACCTGTAAGTGTAAAATACACACCAGATTTTAAACACTAAGTATGATAAAAATGTAAAATATATCAATAATTTTATACTGATTTTATGCTGAAATAATATTATATTTGGGTAAATAAAATATATCATTAATATATTTTATTACATATATTTTTTAATTGTTAATATGTTGATTTAATATAGATTTAAATAAATTTGAAACATTTATATATTTTATATAAAATACATAATTATATAAATGTAAAATGAATATATTTTAGAACATATTACAATATCAATATTACTTGTACCTGTTTCTTTTTACTTTTTAAATGTGACTTTTAGAAAATTTTAAATTACATATATGATTAATATTTCTATTGCACAATGCTTCTCTATTACATATTCACTTATATCCTGTAGAATGTTTAATAATATAATTTTTAATGGTCAAATTCTGTACAAATGGTTTGATAACCTTTTTCTATTTCTTAATATGTCAAGAACATCATTTGAATAAATGATGTTCATAACAGCCTCATAAGGATTAAAACAAATGAGAGAACCTGTCTACTAGGATAAGCTTCTTACTGCGTCAATTATGAATTGAATTTCCATTCCTTATTAGACTTTTTCCTAAAATATGAAGAGAAGAAAGCTAGCAGGAAGGTGCAGGAGCCCTGGCCCTTCAATGACACGTGTTCTCAAGAATCTGAGTAGAGATTTGGATGAAAAGAGTGCTTATGAACTAAACCTTTCATATGCATTTGCTCGAGTTGCAGTAACAATAACAGACTATTGTCCGTCGATGGTATCTATGGACTATTCTCTCCCACAAATTTAGGATCAAGCAAAAATACTATTTTTAGGAGGTGACTGTATGGTTGACAAATCTTGCAGTAGCCACAGACTACCTCTAAGCAACCAACACAAAACAGATGGATGGGACTTGCTGCATTTAAAGTCTTACAAGAGAACAGGGAGTAATAAAGCCTCAAAATAGATTTTTTTTTTATTAAGAAACTTTTCCCTTAAATGTCAACTTTTGAAGTTCAATTCAAATATAGCAAATCTGGACTTTCATATTTAAAGAATAATTATTTTGTACGTATGCCTACATATACTGGCATAAAAAGGCTAAATTACTTCATCAGTTTCCAGATCCCAAAGCAATAGTTAATGGCATCAATATTCCTTGCACAGTAAAATTGTCCAGAGACAATATTCACCATTAATGCTACTTCTCAGAGATGTATTATGGTCCTGTGAAAGAGTCACGAGTTTCTAATGTTTCAAAGACTGGCATTTAAACCCTGGATTCACATTTATTGGTTGTGTGACCTTCGGCTCTAATTTAACCTTCCTAAACCTAGTATTGCGTTCAATTGATCCTTTTAAGCATTTATTATGTTACTACATAATAGCTGATATATAATAAACTGTCAGTAAATATTCTTTTTTCTTCCTTTCTACCTTAAACATCTAATCTAATTATAACAGAGACTACGGAGGTAAAAGAGTAGAGATAAAAAGAAAATAGAAATAAATTACAACACCCTGCCACAACAGGCTAATAGGACTATATATAGTTTGGGGATTTTTTTTTTCTCATTTCACTTGCCTGTAATAATTTATTTTTAAAAGATTTTAGTGGGAGTTTACTGTAATATATCATTTACTCTTTCCTGTAATTACACTGACATTCATGGTCATCTGACCATGTCTGAAAATTGACGATTATTATTATTCCCATATTTTTAACTTTCATCTGCAGAGTTGCTATATGAGGAGTCTCCACATTCAAGAATTAAATAACAAAACAAGGCCAGAGGATACACTTATTTTGTAAGCTTTAGTACACATTATATCGAACATGAAAATGCATCCATATTCTTAATTAAATGTATTATATTGATAATTATAAAAATTGCGATTATCTGACAAAATACTACTGTTTTGTGCTGTAAATAGTTAATGAACTATTAATTTTGATTTACAGTTCAGTACTTTCTTTTTGTGACTCGAAGATAAAACTTTGTTTTGAAAATTACAAACATTTGTTGTAGGCTTTCAAAATCTTATGTACCTGGGCAAGAACTCTATCTAGATTACTTAACATATAAAAGGCTGTAATGTGTTGTATAGTAGGGCTTCTCAAACTTCAAGGATTATCAAATTCCCTACAGAGTTTGTGAAAACAAAGACTGCTGGTTCTCACTCCTAGAGTTTTTGACTCAGAACTGGGGTGGGATCTGAAAACTTGCATTTCCAAGAAGTTCTTTGGTGATGCTGATAACTCCCAGAGGACCCCACTTTGAGAACCACTAGTGCTGTGCTTGTAACTTAGAATCCAGAGGATCAAAAACACACCATTAGTCAGAGGAACTATACTTAAATAAGTTGGGATATGTATAAATATACCGTAGATATTTGTTTTTTACCTCAAACTACTTACCGTGTGGCAAGGGTAGTGTCTGGACGACATAGTGTCGGTGCAGAGAACAGTGGAGTTCCAGTGTTTCCATTAATTTGTAGAATTTCCTCAGCAAAGTCACTTCTACTCTCTGGGCTTCAGTGCTGCCTGCATAGAGTGGAGTTTGAGTATCAATGAATTATGAAATGGCAAGACACTGTACCAACGAAAGTTATTAATTTTATTCATATTACATGAAACTAATATCCTTGGAAGAAACATATAGTAGTCTAAACACTATTGCAAAGCAAGAGGGGCAGGGAGAATCTGAGTGAGAAAAAGCTGATTTGGCACAATAGTTGGCTGAGGCTAAAAGGCCCTCAGGACGAGCTACTCTGTCATAGCGTCAGAAAACAGTTGCTGAAAATCTGGGGACGAACGAAAAAAGGCGCAACTCTGCCATCCAAATGAGGGTACCAGCAAGGCAAAATTTTACCAGCTGACAACTGGCCCCGGGACGCTGCAGGACCCATGTTCAACAGCGACATCGTGTGATAACGACTGGTAATAGCTGTGTTGAGAGACAACGGTTCTCTGGGTCTTGGAGGAGGTCTGATTCCCTTTGATCGAATAATTCCTAGGAGTTAGTAAATAATTTACTGGAGAGAGTGAGGCCTCGAAAGAGGGATTCTAGACTCTTTTAATTAAGGCAGTTAGATTTAAAGTGATTACACGGAAACATTTTTTAAAGTGACCATATTTGTGTTCTAAAATTGGTGATTTGGGTCATGCCTGTAATACAGTGTTTCTGCCATGGAGAGAATCAGGCAGTACTTAGTTGTCTATATCTACCCCTGTAGAGATGCAAATAATTAGATAAGGAGCAACTGTCACAGGTCTCACTCTGTTGCTGTATGTGTCTATGGATGCTAAAGACTGTTTGATGTTAGGTATTAAAGATTTGCTGGATAGATTTCTATTTCTGGGCAGTGGATAACCTGGCCATTCTCTTACTACGAATCTAAAAATTCTGGATAAAATATAGTCAACATTCTTTAAAATGCATTGTTAAGCTCTCAAGGGGAAAAAAAAGGCAATTCTATAGGGCCTTCAAATTATAAGAAATCAAAAACTACAGCTGTGATTGCAAGATAACATTGAGGCTACCTAGGAGGGAACCAGCTCTAGTAACCAAGAGTCTGGTGTCTTAGCACATGCAGGAGCACAGAATGTGAAGTCTTGACTCCAGGAGTTAGGGGTGCATATAAGGCCACTATCTCATGCCTCTGCCCCAATAAACCTTGAATACTTGTTGTACCAAACTCTCAGTGAAAAGGTGGACTAGAAAAAAATCCACTCACTAACATAGGAGAAGCAGTTTGGTGTGCTTGGATAGGAAAAAAATCTCCTCTGGCATTTATAGCTATGGGCCTTCCTATAAGCAGTTTGAGGTTTGAAATAGCACTACTTATGTAGTCCGGGAACCCGAGCTAGGAGATTACTGTTAAAGTTAGTCCCACGATGCTAGTATCTCCAGAGTGCTCAACTAAAGCAAATTGGAAATCTTTTTGGAAGGCATATTTCCAAGCCAGGCTGTGGAGGATTTCCGTAGATAAATATGAGTTGACAATTCAAAATTACAAAACATATATTAAAATAATCTTTCGTGAGGGACTGTTAGGGCAGAAAAACAGGAATTTTAAATCCACAAGAATTAACAGAAAGGAGCAGAACATCAGTTAGAGATGGGGTGGGGGTGAGAAATAGGTCTCATAGGCACATGGGAAATGGCAGGCAGCGGCTCGCCTGAGCTCTTCATGTCCATGTCTGTGGCCAGGTCTAGACTCAGTAAAAAAGCATAATTGTCATGTATAGTATTCTCTTCCTATTGGAAAAGTTTGTTTGTTTTCTCTCTCTGGGTCCAGGATGTCAGGAAATGTCACATAGTTAACGATTTAAAAAGTTTGCGACTAAAAGGAAGAAGTAGCAGTGAAATGTTAAGTCCTCTGTGATACCTTCTCGGATTTACTCCCTCTGCATGTTCCCATTTTATCTTGTACACCCATTTATTATTATAACTTATCAGGGACTAGTATTAAAAGTTTACAGATCTGTTTCCAACACTAGACAGTGAGCTCCTTGGAGGAAAAAAGAATGCTGTTGTATTCAAGAGGTCTCCCTAGGGTCTCACTTAGCACATAGCATGAGCCTAATAGAAGCATGCAAAATTGAACTAGAGAAGAGGAATGAAGGGAGTTAAAAGTGAGATGGTGGTGTCATTTTTAACATATGCAAGCACTTCATTCTTTGTTGTTTTCTCAGACAAATGAAAACAATTCACTTTATCCAAAACACCAAAAAAAAAAAAAAATTGACATCACATATTTATTTTTATATCCCCTCCACCCCTAGCATCCGTCACTGTTCTTGGCACATAGCAAGTACTCAACAAACCCTTGACAAGTGATTGGATAGATCAGTTTTTCTGAAACAAAACTTGAACTCTTGGCTAAGATACCTGTCTTCCTGGAATCCTAGAATCCATGGCCTGAGTAGTGACACCCTCTGGTTAGAAGCATCAAAGACAGCAATTGGCCCCCAGAAGACAGTCCCAGTGGGGCACAGGAAGTCAGCTAATGAAAGGGTTAGCAGCAGAACTGCCTCATATGCCACCTAAAAGCCACTATTTTTACCCTTCACAAGATATTTTCCACTTCAAAATTGTTGCCTTTACCCCCTTGATATATCTCTTACTTCCCAATTAAGTTTCATGCTTTCTTTCTTCCAGTTTCAAACCAAAATTCCCTCCCCAGAGATATATCTCCAAACATGGTTTATGGGGAAAGCTAACAGACTTGGACCTTTGATACGGATGAGAGCACAAACAGTCTGCTCACCTCCAGGGAATGCCGCCAAGCAGGCAACCACTTTAAATAGACAAAACTCAAGCCCTCCTCCCCTTCATTATACCCCACATCCGAAATCTCTATTCATCACTCACACTCCTGTTTGGTCTGGACAAGGCAGGGACTTTTGGCAAGATTCTCAGAATAATCTTCATGAACTCCAGCATTCCTCTTTGCGGTCTAGTCGACCACAGTGGATTATTTCAGTTTCCCCTTTTAACGGAATTTTAGGAGTTGGTGGACAAATTTAAAGACTCATGCTGTTGAGAGATCAGATTTCTAGGAGTAGCAGAATTGAAAGATTAAGAAGAAAAAAATCTCCATAGAAAAAATAGCATTTGAGCAAGACTTTGAGGGAAATGGGAAAAGACACTCCACGGCGACAGGAAAGAACACACACAAAGATGGAGGAGAACTCGAGAGGCGGCTGTGGGGCTCATTGAGGGTCATGGTTTGAGCGAAATGTAACAAATATAACAGGACGAATGAAGATGAGAAATAAACAATGATGTTACTATGTCGGTTGGGGTCAGATGATGAACACAAAAGAATTGCAACATCGCTCTGTGGCAATAAGCAAAACTACAACCGTTTGAGTGTCTACTACGTGCCAAGTTCTGCTACAGCCACTAAGGTCACCATGCTGTCTCAGACACATGCCTCCAAGTCCCCTCTAGGAACTCACAGTCTAGTATCTAGCCACTAGACTCTTGAGAAATACATTATAAAGTAAGAGTATTTTACTCTGTGACATAAACAAAATGAACAAAATGCCTTAGAAGCCAGAAGCACAGGGGAATTGGCAGGGGATAGAGGAGCAAATTCAATGTCACTACAAGAAGAAGTCAATTTGTTAGTTTTGTTTTTACTTTTTGACCTCCTTCACCCATTTCCCCCACTCCTTACCTCTGGCAACCACCAATCTGTTCTTCGTTTCTATGAGTCTGTTATTTTTAGATTTCACATAAAACAGATCATACAGTATTTGTCTTTCTCTGTCAGGCTTATTTCACTTAACATAATGCCCTCAAGGACCATCCATATTGTTGCAAATGGCAGGATCTCCTCCTTTTTATAGCTTAATAAAATTCCATTGTATATAATTACCACATTTTCTTCATTCATTCATGGACTTAGGTTGTTTTCATATTTTGGCTATTGTAAATAAAGCAGTAGAAACACAGGGGTGTGATATCTCTCTAAGACAGTAATTCTATTTCCTTTGGGTATGCACCCAGAAGTGGGATTACTGGATCACATGGTTATTCTACTTTAGTTTCCCGAGGAACTTCTATACTGCTTTACATAGTGGCTGTACCCATTTACATTTCTACCAACAGTTGGTAAAGATTTCCTTTTCCCCACATCCTTGTTAAAACTTGTTATTTCTTGTCTTTTGATAGTAGCCATTCTGACTGGTATGAGGTAATATCTCATTGTGGTTTTGATCCGCATTTCCCTGATGAATAGCAATGTTGGGAAATTTTTTGTGTACCCATTGGCCATTTGAGTATCTTCTCTGGAAAAATGTCTATTCAGGTCCTTTGTCTACTTTAAATTACATTATTATTGTTGGTGGTGGTGTTGTTATTTTGCTACTGAGTTGTATGAGTTCCTTATATTATTTAGATATTAACCCTTTATCAGATATGTGGTTTACATATATTTTCTCCCATTCTGTAGGTTGCTTTTTCATTTCGTTGATCACTTCTTTTGCTGTGCAGAGCTTTTTAGTTAGATATAATCTCACTTGCTTATTTTTGCTTTTGTTGTTTTGTGCTTTAGGTGTCATATCCAAAAAAATAATTGCCAGTACCAATACAATATCAAGAAGCTTCCTCCTATGTTTTCTTCTAGAAGTTTTATAATTTCAAGTCTTACATTTAAGTCTTTAATTCATTTCGAGTTAATCTTTGTGAGCGATATAAGTAAGATAAGGGTCAAGTTTCATTTTTTGCATATGAATATTTAATTTCCCCAGTACTATTTATTGAAGACATTGTCTTTTCTACACTGGGTGTACTTGGCTCCCTTGTCAAATATCTGTTGACCATGGGAGGAGGTGAATTTGAAGTGAGTTTTGGATAGTGAAATAATCTGAGGTTTTGGAATTGATAGGATGTGTGAACGGGAAAAGAGGTATTGCTAAGAGGCAAAGAAAATGTATTTGGATCAGTGGAATACTGGTAAATATTTAACAACCAGCCAGAGTTGGTGGAAAGTCCTAGCTTGTATCAATAGGTGATTTCTATTGTAAATGATTCCGTGACCGCCAATTTCGAACTACCACTGCAAAGTCAATCAGCTTGTAAAATCTCTGATAAATTATCAATTGGCTCTTATGAGCCTGTAAAGACTGCTGTATCTAACACACTACTGCCTGGTTTGAACATGTTGAATTTGAGATGACTATTGGGCATCTAGGTGGAATTGACTAGAAAGAAATATAGGTCAGTTTTTCCCATGAGAAGCTGAACCAAAGCAGGGTATTTGAAGTCCCAAAGACCTTATTTATTTGGGCAGAGCAGCGCTGAGAAGTTAAGCTCTAGGTTTTCTGCTCCTATTCAACTAAAGCAGCTCTGCTGTTAATCTGTTTTATGCTTAAACAGTAGGTACCATTTCACCAGTTTTGAGGTACCAAATAAAATGGCATTTTAGGTGATATTCAAATTAAAAGCTAACATCAAATTAGCATGATGTCCAACACGCTCTTGAAATTACCCTTTCCAAACAGCCCTAAGTAAATGCCAAGGTCTTTTACACTGATGCTTGTTACGGTGTTTCCCATATTCATTTACTGCCATCTGCTGGGATGTAGCACTCAAGGACAATTTGTATTTCAAGAACCAATTGAGTTCTAAGCAGTTATAACTCTGGGTTCTTTGTCCTCTGTTGTCACTGTTGTTAAAGCAAAGTCATGAAAATATACACAACTGATTTTTGTCAAAGGTCTAAAAGTGATACAATAGAGGATTTTGCGAGCTGATTGACTTTAAAGTGGTAATTTGAAATTGGCTATCATGGAAGCATTTACAATAGAAATCATCTATTATTACAAACCAACTCTGGATCCTATCCGACATATGGTGCTGGAGCAACAGGATAGTCAAAAATGTTAACCTTGCCCTAAACCTCACATTTTATGCAAAAATTAATTCAAAATTTTGGATCACGGATTCAAATGTAAAATGTAAAACTGTAAAACTTGTAGAAGAAATCACAAAAGAAAATTTTTAGGACCTAAGGCTTGGTGAAGAGTTCTTAAACCTGACACCAAAAGCATAATTCATCAAAGAAAATAAAATGAACAAATAGGACTTCATCAAAAGTAAAATATTTGTTCTTCATAAGATCCTGTTGAGGGTGTAAACACAAGCTACAGACTAGGAGAAAATATTTGCAAACCACATATCTGATAAAAATCCATATCTAGAATTTATTTAAAAAATGCAATAGCAAAAAATAAATAAACCATCCAATTAGAAAATAGGCAAAAAGCATGAAAAGGTATTTCATCAAAGAGGTTATAGATGACAAATAAGCACATGAAAACATATTCAACAACATTATCAAATAGATAAATGCAATAAGATCACTGTGAGATATCACACATCTATCAAAACAATAAAAATGATATATCATGACAATCCAGAATGCTGGCAAAACTGAGGAAAAACTGGATCTTTCATACATTGTGGGTGGCAATGTAAAATAGTACAGCCACTCTGGAAAATAATTTGGCAGTATCTCAAAAAACTAAACATACAACACAACCCAGCAATCACCCTCCTGGGCATTTATCCCAGAAAAATGAAAACTTATGTCCACACAAAAACTTGCACATGATTGTTTATAACAGTTTTATATAAAAGCTCAAAACTAGAAATAACCAAAACATCCTATAATAGGTTAATTTAAACTTCTCAGTGAGTTTAAACTACGTAAATCCATTTAAAAAAATACTACCAAGCAATAAAAAAGAACTAGTAATGATATATATACGACAACTCAGATGGATCTCAAGGACACTGTATTGTAAAAAAAAAAAAAAAAAGCCAATATCAAAAAGTCAAATACTGTATGATTCCATCTATATAACATTCTTAAAATGACAATATACTTTTGTATTTTTCTGCATTTGATTTACACAACTTTTGTGTCTATATCTATTAGATATCATCTCTAGTGGCCAATGTCATCTTTTAACAGATTAACAGTTGGCAGGGGTAACGGATGGTGGAGGGAGGAGGTGGGTGTTGCCTTCTCAGGGGTAACACTGAGAAGGCTTTGTGGTGATGGAATACTTTATATCTTGATTGTAGTGGTTGCTTACCAAATCCAAACATATAATAAAATGGCTTAGAACTATGCACATACCTATATCACTGTTAACTTTCTGTTTTGAAGATACGATCACCAGAAAACTGGGTGCATGATACATGAGACTACCTGTACTATTTCTGCACCATCTTGTGAATCTGCGATTATTCCAAAATAAAAAGTTGTTTTTTAAAAATTCAACTAGGAAAAAAAGTATGCTCTGACATTTTAATACATTTGTATGCCATATATAACTGAATTATCCTCTTCCTAGTGAATTCTAATGGCAGGAATCCAACTTACTAATTATACTTCTGAACCTCTTGCCTCCTTTATACCTCAATTCTTATACTCTACTACCTGGATGACTTCCATCACACTTATAACTCTTTATTGCATTTGACTTAATGATTTGCATGTCTATGTCACTGTATTAGATGTCAAATCCAGTTCCACGCCAATGTCATCTTTGAAACCTGCCTTGTAGCACAGCACTTGGCACATGTTAGGGGTTAAATGAAAGTGAGTGAATGAGTGAGCTACATACAAATTAAATGTACCTTCATTTTAAGAAATGGAAGAATAAATTTGAGTAAACAATTTCAGAGAATAGCTATGGGAGTTTAGCGTCTCTACAGGAGATATTTTGGTGAATAACAACGCTTAATCTCGCAGGGACCATGTGGTCAATATTTCCTAAAGCTGAACAATTCCAAGAGGCCAGCAGGGGGAGGACTACTCCGTAGTTTAGAATTGGAATCTAACAAGTCGTATCTGTGGCTACAGGGGTTTCCTTTGTTCGGTTTTATCCAATGCTTACATTTATAGAACTAACAGTTTCTAAAGTGACAATCGTTTATGTTATTTTTACTGCTGTTATAGTTCTTATTGCTGTGAAACATATTCATAAACTTAAAAATTCCCCATTTACAATCAGGACTTACAATCTATCCTGTCAACATAGCTTCATTTCTCCTTAATTATTTTTTAAATTGTAGTAAAATAAGAACAAAACAACAAAAAACACGTAACATAAAATTTACTGTCTTAACCATTTTTAAGAGTATAGATCAGCAGCAGAAAGTATTTTCACTTTGTTATACAATAGGTCTCCAGAACTTTTTCATCTTACAAAAAAACCCCTCAATACTCATTAAACAACTCCCACTTTGCCCTTCCCCAGCCCCTGTTAATCACCAATCTACTTTCTGTTTTATTAATTTGACTCTTCATAGATATTACATATTAGTGTAACCATACAATATTGCCTTTTTGTGTCTAACTTATTTCACTTAGGATAGTATAGTGCTCTCAAGGTTCATCTATGTTACAGCATGTGATAGATTTTCCTCTTTCCTTTGACTGAATATTTTATCGTATGTATATATCACCTTTTGTTTATCCACTCATCCATCAATGGACATTTGGGTTGCTTTCACCTCTTGACTATTGTGAACTATGCTACAATGAACATGGATGTGCATCAACATGTCCTTTTAAATATAAAATCAGATTTCTGGTCAAGGTGGCAGAGTAAATAAATGCTGTGCTTGCCTCCTCTCATGAACACATCAAAATCACAACTAAACTACAGAACAACTGTTATTGAGAATCACCTGAAGTTTGGTTATGCAAAAGTCCTACCACAAAGGGCATACAAAAGAAGCCACGTAGAAACTGGTAGGAGGGACAGAGACATGGAACGAGCTGGTCCCACACCCCCATGTGGTGGTTAAAGAAGTCAGGAGGGCTATCTTAGCTGCAGAGGTTCCCCAAAGGAGTGAGGAGTTCCAGCCTCATACCAGTTTCCTCAGCCCACAGTTCCAGTGCTAGGAAGAGAAGTCCCCATAACATCTGGCTGTGAAAAACAGCAGAAATTGTGGCTTAGTGAGACAGAAGTGAGATAGAGGGCAACTGCACTTCTTAAAAGGCCCACACACAGATTTACTCACTGATGGATTCACTTGCTCTGATCTCCAGTGCTGGGGCAGCTGCTCAAAAAATGACAGGGACATATGGGGAGAAACTGAGTTTTCTGGCTTCAGGGTGAGGGCTGGAGAGGCAGCTTTCTCCCAGAGAGAAGTGCTGATAGAACCCATTGTCTCTTTGTTGAGCTCATCCTTATCCCAGCATGCAGATGCAGACAGCTGCCATATCTGAGTCTCCATGGACTCTGCCAAAAAAATGGGTCACTCCACCCTAGTTAGTCCCTAAGTTCCTGTCCCTCCCAACTTGTGGTTTTCCCCAAAGCTCTTCTAAAGCCTTTTCCATACAAATGGCCTATCTTGACTCATGCTGAGAATTTTTCTAAAATCAATCAAGATTCACAAAATACAAAGCAGCAACTAGTCTCAGTGTGCCCCAAACCTTTTGCTAAGCACTAGAGCATGCTCCATACCCAAGCTTGGCATGAGAGGCAGCTAGCCTCAGTTCATAGTTTGGCCTCTCTAGGCACATCTAATCCAGAGAGGGTGCCAGCCATCTGCAAATTAGTTGCTTGTGGCTCATACCAGGTGGCTCTAGGCAGAGCAGAGCCTGCAGCTGAACTTGGCTTGTAGCAGGACCCCTCCAAGAAGGCACTAGGTAGAGGGGAGGCTGGCACACCCAATGACTGTATTCAAACCAAACTAGAGCACCACCCAGGGGTGCACCAAGAATGACATACCCAAAAGACAGACTGGAAAAATACCAGATTTCTTCTAAAGTAAATTCTATTCTGTAGTTCAGCCCTTCCCTAGTCAATCCTCACAACCAATCGGCCATAGGGTTGATCCCTGACACTGATATACAAACAGCAAACAAGGCTCAACTACAGCAGGAGGGCTCACACAACCCATATAAGGAACACACCTGGAGCACCTGGCTCAGGTGACCAGGAAAGACTGTGCCACTGGGTCCTAGAGCATACTTACTACATTAGGCCACTTTACTAAAACTGGAGACAATCAGCCCTACCTAATATATAGAAACATGGGGAGGCAGCCAAAATGGAGAGACAAAGAAACATGTCTCAAATGAAAAAACAAAACAAAACAAAAAACAAACAAACAAACAAACAAAAAACAGGACAAGGCTCCAGAAAAAGAGCTAAACAAAATGGAGACAAGCAATCTACCAGATGCAGAATTCAAAACACTGGTTATAAGGATGCTCAATGAATTTAGGGGAAGAGTAGATGAACACAGTAAGAATTTCAACATAGAGACAGAAAATATAAAAATGGAAATAGAAAACATAAAATAGAATTAGTCAGAAATGAAGAATACGATAACTAAAATGAAGAATACATTAGAGGTAATTTACAGTAGATTAGAATAAGCAGAGGATCTAATCAATGGTTTAGAAGATATGATAGCACAAAACACCCAATCAGAACAGAAACAAGAAAAAAGAATTCAAAAATATTAAGATAGTTTAAGGGCCCTCTGAGACAATATTAAGCTTATTGACATTCACATAATAGGAGTACCTGAAGGAGAAGAGAGAGAACAAGGAATTGAAAATCTATTTGAAGAAATAATGATGGAAAACTTCCCTAACCCAGTGAAAGAAGGAGACACACAAGCCCATGAAGTGCAGAGTCCCAGACAAGATGAACCCAAAGAGGCCCAGCCCAAGACACATCATAATTAAAATGCCAAAGTTTAAAGACAAAAAAAAAGAATCTTAAAAGCATTAAGAGAAAAGCAATTAGTTACCCATGAGGTACCTCCCATAAGATTGTCAGCTGATTTGAGAGAAACTTTGCAGGCCAGAAGGGATTGGCATGGAATATTCAAAGTGATGAAAAGCTAGGACCTACAACCAAAATTACTCTACCCAGCAAGGACAGATAAAGAGCTTCTCAGACAAAAAAAAAAAAAAAGGCCAAAGGAGTTCATCACCACCAAATCAGAATTATAAGAAATGTTAAGTGACTTTAAAAAGAAGTAAAAAAAAAAAAAAAAGATAAAAAATATGACTAATAAAATGGCAATAGTTACATATCTATCAATAATTACTTTAAATGTAAATTAATTAAATGCTCTAGTAAAAAGATAATGTGGATAAATGGATAAGAAAACAAGACCATTACATATGCTGCCTACAAGAGACTCCATTCTCATCAAAAGACACATACAGATTGAAAGTAAAAGGATGGAAAAAGATATTTCATAAAAATAGAAACAAACAAACAAAAAACTGAGGTAGCAACACTAATACCACACAAAATAGACTTTGAAACAAAGACTAGAACAAGGGACAAAGAAAGACCCAGTAATTCTACTTCTGAGTATTTATCCAAAGAAACCCAAATGCTACTTTGAAGGGACAATTAAATCTGTATGTTCATTGCAGAATTATTTATAATAGCCAAGATATGAAGGCAACCTGGGTGTCCACTAATGGATAAATGGATAAAGAAGAGGTGCTACATATATACGATGGAGTATTAGCCATAGAAAGAATGAAATCTTGCCATTTGCAACAATATAGATGGATCTAGAGGGTTTTCTGCTGAGTGGAGTAAGTCAGACAGAGAAAGACAAAATCTATATGATTCCACTTACATGTGGAATCTAAAGAACACAATAAACAAACAAACAAAACAGAAACAAACTCATAGATACAGAGAACATTTTATGGTTGCCAAATAGGAGGGGGTTGGGTGGGTAGGTGAAAAAGGGGAAGAGATTAAAAAATACAAATTGGTAGTTGTAAAATAGTCATGGGGATGTAAAGTATAGCATACAGAATATAGTCAATAATATTGTAACAACTATGTGCGATGTCAGATGGGTACTACATTTTTTGGGGTGATCACTTTGTAAGTCATATAAATGTCTAATACCATGTTGTACTCCTAAAAACTAGTATAATATTGTATGCCAACTATATTTGAAAAACAAAAAATTGAAGAAGTATGTGAAATCAATACACGCAAGTTATGTCTCAACTTTAAACTCAGTTTTGCCTTTAGAGCATTTCACAAACAACTGGAGATAAATTTTGGAGAGCTGCAAAATTCATAACACATAAAACAGGTAGTCTTTTGCCACGTCTTTCAAGTTGTCCTTATAGTACCACTTCTTTTAGGTAACAATTATATATTGTTGCATTAAAAAAAAAATACTCTAAGACATAGTGGCTTCAAAATAATTTAATATTTCCCATGATTTTGTGGCTGTGCTCAGTTGAGTGGCTCTTCTGACTCTCTCACCTGGAGCCACTCATATAACTACATTTATCTGGCAGCTATCCATTTGGGTTAGAGAGCATAAGATGGCTTTACCCTCTCATACAGGGCCTTGGTGAAGGCTCTGAGCTGAGCCTCTCTCCTTCTTAGTCCCTCATCATTCAGTAGGTTAGCCTAGGCTTCCTTACGTGGTGGTAGGAGTATTTACAGAGCTGAAAGCATAAGCTACAAGGAGACCTTATCATCTGCCACATTCTACCTAGCCCACATTTGAGGGATGGAGCAGCAAAGTTACATTGCAAAGAGGCATGCAAGATGGAAAGAGCAAGGAATCTACTACAGTGGTGAAATGGGAAATATAAGGGGAACAACATTTGGAGAAAAAAGAGTGAAACAGAAAAGAGAAAGAAAATAAGGTCGACAGAGATGTGAAATCTCCTGGGTATGCACTAAGCTGAGGATGTGAGCCGATGTCCAAACATATCCAACACAGGAATTATTTATACCTCAGATGAAGTGAACATTTTATGAGACAAAATCTCTGAAGAGGGAAAGAGCCCAAATATCATAGAAACTCTAAGACAACCTCAATAAATCTTCTCCCACTCTTACCTACACTGAGATTTCAAAAAAGTAGATAGAACACAAAATATTCCTCCCTGATGCTGTAGTTTAAAGGAAAAAAAACAAAAAACAAATAATTCTCTGAAAATATTGGAAGACAGTCACCTACTCCACCTCAAAGTAAAATAGAATGTCAACCATGAGTAAGATAAAAAGAAATGGCATTAAACTCAGCAAATATACTATAAGATAAAAAAAGAGGGAGGAAGGAAAGAAGGGGGGAGGGAGGGAAGAAAACGTAAGTGAAAGAATAAAAAAAAATGTTGAAGAAACTGTTCACATTATAGGACAGGTAAATAAGAACATGAATTCAATAAGTAAATATAAACTCAAAAAAGATATGATAAAACAATAGATTTAGCAGGCCCAAAGAAATAATACTTTAGAAATCCATTACAAGTAACTTAGAAGAAAATAAACACTGCTGAAAAATGGAATCAGGGGCATAATAAGGATGCTTGAGAAAATACAAAAAAAAGATTAATGCAATAATCAAGAAGTAATAAAGTAAACAGGATGTTAATAGGAGGCTGCATGGGACAATTCTTATTTTCCTCCTTTTACTTTACAGTATATTTTTTTAAATTTCCAAAATAAAAATAAAATCTGTCAATTAGAAAATCATCATTATTTTTTTAAAAGAGGTTATAGAAGATAGGAAGGTTTAAGGAGGTGATCAGAAAACAACTTACATTCAAGAATGGGGAGAGGTTGGTAAAGGAATAAAGTCAAAAAATGAGAACCAGCCCCTTATTTGTCTTGTCATGCAGTGAAAGGAGCAGACTGTGAGAGAGCCAGAAGAGACAGACACTATCAGGTAAATACTGCAGGAAAATGGAAGGACAAGTGCATAGTCAAAGCAGAGACAGAAGCCGGTACAGGTAGGAATCACAGGGGGTGTGTGTGTGTGTGTGTGTGTGTGTGTGTGTGTGTGTGTGTGTGAATAAGGGTTAATAATTAAGGAAACAAAGCACTGGAGGAAGTGAAGAGTCATGTCTGAAAAAAAAAAAAGAATCATACTTTCTCTGTAAAGGACTTGAAGGAAGATGGGCAGGCGCAAACACAGAAACACTTGAAAGTGGAAAGGAAGATGATAAAAGACAAGCGTCTTGTGCAGTATGGCGGTATTCAAGTCAGAATGGGCCTTTTGGGATTGTGTTAACTTTGTCATGGCGAATAGCAATATAATGAAGGAATATTTCTTATCCACAACTTTCTGCTGTTGGGACACTGATTACCATATATAGAGATATGGGTGAAGACACCTAAAATACTTTATGAGATTTAAAAATATTTTTTCCTAAACTAAGTTTTTGTTTTTTTCCCCAGAAATGCAAAATTATAAAATTAACGCATTATGAGAAAACAAAGTAAGGATCATTTCAAATTCCACCACACAGGTATAATTATTGTTAATATTTTAGTGAATCAACTTTCGGAGAAAAGAAAGATGTAGTGAAACTAAAGAGGAGAGAGACAGAAAAAGAGGAGGGAAAAGAGGAAGAAAAGGGGATTCTATTTTTCTTTTCACCAAATAAATAAATGATCATATGCTATTTTAGAAGCTATCATTTTCAATTCCTATATTGTGAAGTTTTCCACTTTAGTAAATTTAGATAAACATTAAATTTTTAAAAAAGTATTCTATTATATAGATATGTTATATAACTTCCATTTCTCTAATAAGAGTCAGCCATTTAGATAGAGCATCACTTTGTCTCTTCCTAAAATGGCTTCTTCAGGATAAATTTGAAGATCTGAATGGGAGCCACGGTTTATGAACAATTTTTAGACCTTCAGAACACAATTGTCCAATTGCCTTCAGCTGTGCCTCGTGTCATTGTCATCAAGGTACGACTGTGTATTAACTTCACAATAGTGAACATGTGCATCTTTTAATCTTTTCTCATATGGTAAGCACAAAAATATGTCACTGACATATCTTTGATTTAATTAATGAGCTAAAACATTTTTATGTATTTGTTTGCTCTTTACACTTCTTTTCTATGATTGTCCTAACCCAGACTTTTGCCCAGTTTTCAACTGAGAGTCAACATTATTTTTTGGCTTTGTTTTTAAGTGCTCTTTTTCATGCTATTGATATACTATGAAAAAATATATTTCAAGAACTGATTTAGGATTCAAATACTGATGGAGTAGGACTTGATAAACTTGAACAATTTCAATGTGGTTTTTAAGGAGGCATGATGCTACATCGTTTTGAGCTTTTCCAAGACCTGGTTCTAAGTCCCTGCAAGGAATAATCCACTAATCAGAGTCAGGGTTAGTATTATCACAATACAGAATTGTTGAGGAAACATATATAAATAATTTAGCACAATTTCTGAAACAAAATAAGCACTCAGTGAAGGATAACTTATTACAATGATCATATTTGATCTAGTTACAGAGATCTTTGGTATCACGATAACATTACTGATTCATTACATATATAAAAATTTGAGTTTGTTCACTGTCAACCTTCCATTAGACACCTGATGGATGGGATAATTTTACTCACTTCTAATACTTCTTAGTTCAATACATCTTAGGGAATGCTAGATTCCATTTCCCTGAATTTCAAAGGCAGAAAAATGGGGCGGGAAAATATCTCTCCTGTTTGATAAAGCAAAGTTGCCTGAAATCTGTTTGTTCTAGATGCTCCTCTGTGGTTGCGCTCATCTGTTTATTTTTTTTTCCAAGGTGATGTGCTTTTCTTCACAGCAGAAAGTGATACGTGGAGTTGATGGACATAAGAACTAAGATGCCCCATGCATCTCCACCATTGCCACCGAATACTTACATAACAGCTGGTTGCTGAAGAAACACTATGTGCTTTGTAGAGATGTTTGCATTTGAGATGTCAAAACCCTGAGAAGTTCATTCTTTCCTCTTCAGTTCATTAGGCATCATACTTTCCACAGGAATGCAGTCAATGAAACAACCGTGAACAGCTCTTGAAAGACATTACTTGAACTTCTATTTACTATTTTTTAAAATTATTCCTTGTACACAATGAAGATATCTATAAATGAACTTCTTTTTAAAAACATCCCATCGAAAATACCATCTGGCACTTAAAAACTAGGGATGCAAAGAATAATTCATTTCCGTATGATTGTTCTAGCTGCTTTTCTGTAACCTAT
This sequence comes from Rousettus aegyptiacus, assembly GCF_014176215.1. Classification (NCBI taxonomy): domain Eukaryota; kingdom Metazoa; phylum Chordata; class Mammalia; order Chiroptera; family Pteropodidae; genus Rousettus; species Rousettus aegyptiacus. The sequence continues at coordinate 160,744,969 of NW_023416284.1, read as the reverse complement.
GATTCCTTAGCTATCTTAAATGTATGTTTTGGTAGAATTATCTCATTGGTTTTTATTCATCTGGACGTGTTTTCTTATTTGAGCAACTACTATGTGCCAGGCACTGTACTAGAAATAGTAGATATAAAGATTATTTCAGTTCTCAATGACAGATGACTTTGGAGACAAGATAATGAATACATGAAAAGAAATTTGTCAATTTAAGAGATATATGCTAAATGCCCAATGAGAGTTATAATCACCGGGGGGTAAAAAATCCCACAGTATTTGAGTTGCAGTCCTTGTGAAACAGTGTAACTACACACAAAATTCATTTTTTAACTACAGTGTTTTTTCTCTGATTCAAATTGGTTTTGCCCGGATAATGGCATTGTGACTCACTTGCTTCCCAGACCCGCCCCAGCCCTTATCCTCTGTGTGAATGCTCCTTTAATCATTAAGCCTTAGGACATAAGATTAACTGAGCCGCAGGTCCATAATCATGAGAACACTAGGTTTCCACTGGACTTTAGACTAAAGAGAACATCTTGGCTTTAAGTGTTTCAGCACAGGCCCATTGGGCAGAACCACCACCCACCAGCCACAAGACCAGACGGGATGGCATCATGATTGATTTCAGAACCAGACACAACGATCAATTACCTCATCCCCCTCCAAGTGTCCAATTAGTAGCACCCATTGACTCCAAATCCCTTAGCTTTCAAGACTTCTGATTTTTCCCTATATAATCTGTACTCTGAGACACCCCAGGGGCCAGGCCTTTGAGTGGTAGCTTGCGTGTCTCCGAGACTTGCAACTCTCTAATAAATCTTACTTTCTTTGGTACAAAACCTACACGTATCTCTTCTTTGGCTTAGATACACGCAGAAGAAGGACCCCTTTGTAATGGCTGAAAAATGACTGCTAGAAATCTATTATCTGCAGGAAAATTACTGCTTGGCTATGCCCATGAGAACATGGCTATGTCCATAGAAACATAGGCTGTTACCCATAAGAAGATAACATTCTAAACACACTTTCTGTTTCTGTAACCCTGCTTATGCACCTGACCTGTGAGTTGACAGGTAATGAATAAAAGAAAGATAGCCCTTGATCTTTAGACAGAATGAAGAATAGGATTTGGGGCTTAAAAGCCCTGTACCTCTACATTTCAGGGCTGCTTAATTTGGGGTCTGCGTACCCCTGGCAGACCCAGCTGGCTGAATAAAGAGTATTTCCTATAACTCATTCACTGAGTTCTGGTGGTCCGTGTGTCTTTCGGGGACTGGCGGCCACAACACCTTTTTTGTCCCAATAACAATAGCACACACACTCTTGACATCTCATCAAAGTTATAGTTTTGGGGAATAAGGTCAAAGGATACAATCTTGGCAAATTCAACAGAAGACCACAGGCTGAACATGTTTAGATAGTACAGCTTCTTTGTACTTCTCCATTTCCTTATGAGGTTTGTGGTAATGTGTTTTCTTTAGCATATGATCTAGCCAGATCCCTGAAAGCCCCAAGGGGAAGTTAAAGATCCCCTTCTACCTATAACCACACCATCCTAAAATTATTTTCTTTCCTTTTATGGTTTCAGACTACCTTTAGCAAGCAATGTATTTGTATCTAGCATCAAGGGTCTGGGTACTGACAACATAAGAACTGTCCAAACTTGTAGAGAATTGCTATGTGCTTAGTTGAGCCAAACCGATGACACATGCTGGGGATCAAGACCTCAAATGCTCTGGAGAAGAAAAGTGTTGCAGCATTTTTTATACATTTGGAATTAAGGAGAGAACATAAGATTATGTGAAGATAGGAGAAAGCAAAACGGGAGATTGGGTTACAGGATAGTTAACAAGTTAAAATTCTGTGCTCTCTTGAGGGTTAATATTCCCTTCAAGGGGTATTACTTCTGACATTTCAAAGGTGTGTTATCCTGGATGCTTGAGAACATGTACAGGGCTGGCTTAAAAGCTCTCACTAAAGAACTTATAGGCCTGGGGCATGACTACCCAAGGTAACCTGCCCAGTTAGGAATTTATGATTGGACCACCCTGTGAGATTACTTTCCATAGAACCTTTTTTTTCAGTCCACAGTACAATGTATTAGAAGGTCACAATACCATCTTACAACATTGTGTACAGGTTATGAAACACTATATTGCATTACACATGTGCAGTTGGTTGTGGGCTTACCTCGGAGACATTTCTGGTTCAGTTCCAGGCCATCGCAATAAAGTGAATATCATAATAGAGTCATACATGTTTTGCTTTTTCAGTATATATAAAAATTATGTTTATGCTGTACTATAATCTATTAATTGTGCAATAGCAATATGTCTACAAAAATAAGGTATACACCTTAATTAAAAAATATTTTATTGCCAAAAAAAAGTGCTTATTGCTAACCATTGTCTGAGCCTTCAGGAGTCTTAATCTTTTTTGCTGTGGTTGCCACAAACTTTCAATTTATAAACAATGCAATAAAGCTGGATAAAAGGAGGTATGCTTGTATTTAACAATGACTAGTTTGAGGGCCTGTGCTATCTGTTCTGTTAAAGACAGTCTGTTCACACAACCAATGCCTTAGGAGTACAAATGAGAAGAGGACTAGTATCATAAGAACAGGGACCTTGGGATGAATCTTGAAATAAGGTGAAATGTTGATAAGTAAGGACCAAGTGGCAGGCACATCATCTGTCCTGCTCTTTAACTTATCCCCAATGTTTAATTCCTAGAGACAGAGAAAGCACAGCTTTGAAAATCTATTGTTAATTTTGATCTAATTGAATCTTATCTAGTTGTAATGTCTTAAAGTGTGCTGCTGAGTTTAACTGTGGACAATATCTTAGAAACAAACAAGTTCACAAACACAAGCCCCACAGATTTACCACTTTGTTTCTGTTCAGACCTTAATACAAGGAACACTTTAAAATAAAGACAGTGTAATTGTATCAAGGTATAGGGTAGTTTATGATAGAGAATTCAAAATTGTGTTGAGATTTTAAAATTTGTGAAAATTTAAGCAATGAGATCCATTCATTGGACTGAGAAAATTTTGGTCTCATTTATTTAAAATCCTGTCAAGTTCCAAGACCCCTGCTTCACTTCCTTTATATTATGGCCAGTACAATGCCATCCAAGTGCAAGCATAAAACATTTCTGATATTGAAAAATACCTGACATCATGGGGCAAAATTAGGAGATGTTATAAAAATCTTATTTCCTGAATATTTCTTGTTTTGTATTTCTGTTCTGTGAAAGCAGAAGTCTATTCTGAGTTCGGAATTGACGATATATAATAAAATCGGCTATAAATTTTAAATGAATGTTATATTTTTATTAAAATCCTCTGTCTACGGCCATGCCACCCTGAACAAGCCCCATCCTGTCTGATCTAGGAAGCTAAGCAGGGTCAGGCCTGGTTAGTACTTGGATGGGAGACCACCTGGGAAGACCAGGAGCTGTAGGCGTAAAACATTTAAAAAAATAAGGGATCGTAACCTGTCAAGGTCCTTGTAATCTATGAAATCAACCAAGGGTTGTCTAGCTTAAAAAAATAAATAAATAAATAAAAAATAAATAGTGACAGGGTTGGGCCTGGTTAGTACTTGGATGGGAAACCACCTAGAAAGACCAGGTGCTGTAGGTGTAAAAAAAAAAAAAAAAAAAAAAATCCTAAAAATTGTCCCCCAAATTGAGATGTATGGTAAGTATGAAGTTAAATTTAAAATAGCATCTGGTAGGATGAAAGAAGCTCCTTTTACATCGCTGCTTCCTTTTGGGATCCCATATACTATCTATTCTAGAGATTCTTTCATTTCTAGGCTAAAACATATTTTATGCATCTTGTTTTCTGGTATGAATATGATTTCTAGTAAACATCTTTAGTTTTTTCTTCAATCACTATTTATATACAATGAAAAGGATAAATGTGAAATTTTCATGTTGAAAAAGATACATGGAGGTTACAAGTTGGAGACTTTTCCTCTGGTTTCAGATCATTCTAAGTACTGAAAGGATATTTATATATGCCTGTTGCTTGTTTTTACCCAGAAGTATGATTAAATATAATTAAAATACCAAAAATAAGAATATAGGTCACAGAACAGAAATAGATGTTTACTCTGTGAAACTAAAATGAACTTTGGATCTTTTTTTTCCTTTCAACAATACAGTTGTAGTTAATTGTCCACAACTTTTGCACTATCAACTCCTGGAGAACCACCACCACCCATTCCCTGCCCCCACCCTCCACATACGCACATATGCACATACACAAACACACACACACACACAGGAAAGCAGCCAAGCTTCTGTATATATAACTTTTATTTGTAAATCACATTTCTTAGCCTAGAGACACTTATGTTCTATATATATATATATATATATATTTTTTTTTTTACCTTACAATATTTAGACTGGCCAAAAATCAGGGAGAATGACCTTGGACTGTAGCCATGATAAAATTTTACTTAATACGTATTAAAATTCCTAGGATAGGCTTCGGCATGAAGTATAGTCATCATATTTAGTTTCAAAGTCCAAATGCCAGTTTCTATTAGATAAGCATGTACTCACAGAGCAGGGCAGGACGGTTATTGCAGCTAATGAGAGAAAAACATCAAGGCAGGGGCGAAGTGCCTCTCTGACAGGAGCAGGTGGTTCAGCTCCATGCTTGTCTCTTCTGTCTCCTTAAACAAGACCAGGCAAACTGGACTAACAGAACTCTACATATTTACTCATTCTGCTGGAAACTGAATTTTCACCTTCCTCCTCCTAAGGTTTGCCCTCTTTTCTCCAGTTTTTGAAAATATTTTTAAGTTCCATCTAGTTATTTGCTCTGCCACATATGAACTGACTAGCTATGAAATTTTATATGAAAGTTACTTACCTCATTTAACTGACCAGATGCATGGCAATAAAATTAGGAATAAATAAAAGTCTTGCTTAGCATTTGAGAATTAAGGAATAACCTTTATATTAAAGAAAGTAGGAGAAAGAATTTCCATATATGATCATGTGAATTTACCATTCAAATTGGAAAAGTGGTGACTAGTCACATGTTTTAAATTGCTAACATAGAGAAAGGAACGGTCTCTTTCAAGACAAGAAAATATAAAAAGAAATAGTATATAAGAGCAACTGGGGAAAAAAGGCTAAGTAGGAACCGATATGGATGCCACTTCCTTTAAAAAGTCAGCACAGAATTCATAGTCTGACATTTCCTTCACGAATGAGAGATTATTATAACAGAGCAAAAACCAGGAAATAGTTGTGTATATTATAAGTTAGTCACAGTGACGCTTGAAGAAAATATCAGGAGTAACAGTAAAAAGGAAAATGCTAAAAATGTGTCCATCCCTGAAAGACTAGAATGTCCTTTCCTCACCTGTTCCCCTAAAGTGCTCCAGTTTATCCTTCAAGTCCCAGCCCCAATGTCACCACTCTGGGAAGCCGCTGCTGATACTGCCAAGCAGCACCTAGTGCCTCTTTGTGCTCCCTGGCACCTCACAGGCCTCCATTATTAATTACATTCACCACCTTTTAGGGATCATTTCCACTTCTGCTACCCGCTTCGTCTAAGACTATAAAGATTATAACCTGTTTTTCTGGGTATTCCTGATATCTGGCAAAGGAAAAAGGCATCTACCCATTTAATTAAGATCTGCTAAGATGCTTTATATAGAGGCAATCATGCGTCTGCATGTGTATTAAAGAATATATAAAAATCAATAAGACACTTCTACAAAGAAGTAGATATCCTTCTGCTAAGTGCAGATAAAAAGCTTGGTTATTACATATAAAACAAACAGGAAAATTCTGAAAGGTGAAGAGGAGAAGACAGGCTAGGGATCTTGGGACCCAAAAACAACACTGTAATGAATTCCTGAGGATTTTTTTTGTTAACTCATATATCCCAGACTTGCAGCTGAAGAAGTCAGCAATCTGGAAATGCTGAGTACAGACAAAAAGAAGCCCGGAACAAGGCCTGTGCTCTCTCTAGCCAGAGAAACAGAAGAGTAGCCTAGCAAGAGAAAACAATAACTGCTCCACTCCAGTCAAACGCCACAGAAAAGACCATGACTCCACCCATACCAGCAAAGATGGAGTGGGGAACCTACAATTCTACCCTTGCTAGCCTATAAAGAGGTGTCGCGAGTGCACTACCAGGGTGCTATTAGAGAAGGCTGAGTAGGGAACTGGTAATTTCGTCCCTACCTGGTAACAATAAAGCTCTCCCCGCCGACCCTGTCCACAGTGTCAGTGGAGACCACGTTGGGGCAGCACCAGCACACCTTGCACATCCCAGCCAGGGAGGCATTGCAGGAAACCAAGAGTGGAGCTGAATTCCCACCACGTCCAGTAACAACAAGGGTTCCCTCTTACCCCAAGTATCAATGGAGGACATAGATTTGATAGCAGCCATCATAAAAAAAAATGCTTCAATAAACAATTACGAACATTCTTGAAACAAATGAACACATAGAAAGTCTCAGCAGAGATAAAAATTCTCAGCAAATAAAAAATACAATAACTGAAATGTGTGTGTGTGTCTGTAAGGGTGTGTATATACACACGCAATGGATGGGCTCAACAGCAGAATAGATTAGATACAGGAAGAGTGAACTTAAAGATAGAATAATAGAAATTACTCAATTTGAACAGAAAGATAATTTAAAACAAATTTTTTTTAGATAAAAATAATGTATTTAACTCCAGAGATCCGAGGAACTAAAACAGAAACCAATGAAACTTTCTAAATTATTAAATAATTTTTAGGTGCAAATTGTATTATCTAAAGGCCTTTGTGTCCCTGAGGCTGATGAGGAATGAGTATTATATGAAGGACAAATACAAATAGATCTTCAGTGTACTAATAGGACACCTAAGTTAGCCCCAGGTAGCCTAAAAGTGAATGTAGCCTTTGAAGGTTCACACGTCAGCACTAAAGGATAGAGTCTGTGCAGCGGAGAAATCGAGTTCATTTATCATGACCACCAAAAGATATGAAGTGATGGTAACATGTTCTCTTCAAATCTGTGGAACTTCAAAATGAACAGCTCAGTACAGTATAGCTTTGCTGCTGTTGGGGTCATTTTTGTACACAGAGGAGGAAAAATGCCACCTTGAATGTGTTGACAAGTTCTCTAAAGATTCACCAAGATAAGACATTTTAACCATGTAAAAGAAATACTTTTAGAGCTATTTTTAACCTATGTTAAGTACCAGTGAGCAGAATGCGATTTTTTTTTTTTTGGTACAAATGTAGAGTAAAATTTTACAACAGGTCAATGTACTCAATTCATAGATCTTCCCTCAAAGTTTAACTTGTTAGAGCCATTAAATCTAAAAACGCCATCACAAGAAAATAATAATACATGATTACATATTTTGGCTTTTGAGGACCTCAGAAACATTTTGTTTCTATCAACTTTTTTTTTGATTAAAACCAATATACATGAAATTCAAAAATCACTTCTAAAAAAATCAAGAATTACTTTTAAATTCTTGTAAAGATACTAGTGTAACATGGATTATTCCAATCCTATTCATTAGTCTAGCGCTTGCTGGCTCCATAAACGTTTATCGATGATAATAAGATTCAAATATCTGTTGTCCAGAAAGTGTTCACAGGTTATTTCTGCCCTTAAGAGAAGTAGAAGAGCAGTTTTAGGTTTGGTCTGTCTTTATTCCCGAATTTGAACAATTCTTACACATTTGAACAATGTGCGATATTCAACAGGAACACTTTCCTATTGCTCTGCTGAGGCCACCAGTTTCCCTGAGATGGTCACATGTCACAGAGGATCCCCAGTTCTAACTCTGGGAGACAGTTTCCAAACAATGCAATAATGAGAATAAGAGGACTGTATAAAATAGAAGGTTCTTTCAAAAAGATTTATAGTGTGTATTTGGAATAAAAAAATTATCAGTCTTCTTGGTTAAAGGTTGGCAAGTGTGTTTTCAACTTTAAAATGTCTGAAATTGGCTCTTTTCTTTCTTGATAGAAGCTGAGTCCAGTGATATGTTCAACATCTGTGATCCGAGCTCTGTGTAACTTCAACAACTCTTCAACCCATGAGGACTCATGCTTCCCATGCTATGAGGGTAGGAAATAAAGAAGAAAGTCACTGAAGAACCAGCAGTTCACTTTCCCTACAAGCTCTCCAACTCTCTCATTTTAATCAGCTATGACAGTTTAGTTCCCAAATGGTAGATGTCGTAAGATTTGCCAAGCATAATCTCTGCTCTTGAGTAACTCACCATCTAATATAAAATATGCATGTTTATTAAATTAGATGCATCAAATTTGGTGAAAGAAAAGTATACCTGGAACAGATGTCCATTTATTGCATTGGTGCAAGAAACTTCAATTTCATGGGGTTAAAAATGGAAAACAGAAGCAATATGGGATGATAGAAAAAACATGGGAATTAGCGTAAAGAAACTTGGATTCGAGTTCTGGTTCTACCATCACCCTACCAAGTAAACCCAGGCAAGTTATTTAATATCTGAATCCTGATTCTTTTACCTGCACCCTCCTTACTGGGTTGTCTTGAGGATCCAATGTAACAATGTGTGCACATGCACTATACAAATACTAGTTCTCCTCATAGTTACATGCATAGTTGCAGTGAAGAAAGGGTTGGGGGAAGTGGTAAAACAATTTCACTTCTAGTGAGGTTGTGAAGTCTTAGCTAATATAAGATTAGAAAAGAATTAAAGGCACATGACCTGGCATATGGAAGCAGAGGTGGTGGTAGCTGAGGTAGGTAAGAGAGATAGAAATCATACATCCATGTGTTAGTATAAATTTTTCTGAAAATATCTACTGGAGAAGGCCAGATGAGGAAAGTGTCCACTGGTTGGTGAGCTATGATTATGCTTTTAAAGACATCCTTCAATAATGTTTCTTGTATCTTTGGGACATTATTAGTAGAAAATGATAAATATAGACTTGCCACATAAAAGAGGAACAGATCAATAATTTCCATTTTTCCCATTAGCCTCCAAATCATCTACCACTCAATACTACTGCTCCACTGCCTTCTTCTCTGTAGCTGTCCTCACCCTGGCTTTCTGAGAAGTAGCCCTGACTCAGTAGACTCAGAAGATATTTGCTATTGGTTCCAATATTTACAGGAATAGATAAAAAGTGCACATAAGGCATGTTTCCTCAGGCCAACATCCAGCTGACTCTTAGTCGCTACTTTTGGAAATGAAACAGATGTAAGTATGTGTGATATACCTTCAAATAATCCTCTCCTTGGTTGAAGGCCAATACTTAGTATCTTCTGGGCATACTGATATTATAAAATTTGATAAAATATTTGTATTAAAGATATCTGTACAATAGATTTTGGAACAGTTGAGATGAATAAGGAACTCGACACCTAGCTCGGCATTTAATATCATTTGGTCAATGAGATATAGGCATAAGCCTGTTGCTGCCTTCTTTTGGGGGTCAGGGACCACAATTCAGATATAATATTTAGAGAAGTACAAGCCATCTTTAGGCCAATGGGCCATACACTATGAATAGTGGCACAGAATGATAGAAAAGGTCCTGGTCCATAAGAGTACTGTCCCAAGACTATCTACCTCTGGACTTTCTGTGGCCTGAGGAACCCCTTACTTTCTCAAGTACCTGGGTTCTCTGGTATTTGCTGCAGAACACAACACTGATAACTTTACTGAAAATTTAATCTCTCAAGGAAAATAAAGCAATGAAGAAGGAAACACTTGGTATGTGTCCAACAAGAGCCACAATATTGACGGTAGGCAATGTTAGATGCTCAACAGGCATCCAAATAGTTAAAATCTTGCTATTCTGTACTTAATTCTGAAGAAAAGGAAAAAAAAATAATGAGAAATGTGTTCTATGGGGACTGGTCAATTCTGAAATAGAAACAAAGAGACATATCTTCACTGATTTTAATGAATAATACATAGAAAGACTACTAGATCGGGGACAGCAAATGGGTCACTGCATTCCATCCATTCCTGGGCCCACTGCAGAGACCACTGTCTGCTTTGTTCACTGCTGTGTCCTCAGTAACCTAGACTACCTAGCAAGAAATATCTATTAAAGGAAAGAATGGCTGGCTCTAAGAAAGGATAAAAGAATCAATGGCTGGCTCTAAGAAAGGATAAAAGAATCAATGGCTGGCTCTAAGAATAGATAAAAGAATGAATATAAATGAGTGATAACAGCACTCGTTCTTGCCAAGCTGACTGGACCTCAAGATCCTTTTGACTATAAGACTCCAGGTGTCCACCCATCCATTGAGGCTGGTAGGAAAGTCAAATCTACTTGCCAACTTAGGTCTCAACTTACTTTGTATAACAACAACAACAACAAAAAAGACAAAAACAAAAAACTAGGAAATCTAGAAAGTACTCTAAAAGAAAAACTTTTCACTTACCATAAGGAAAAACTTAAAAATTGCTAAAATTTTGAAGAAGTCTTGATGTTCAAAGACTACAGTTTAGACTTTTAAAATTCTGAGCAAATAAGATAAAATAAAAGAATCATTTCCAAACACTGGAATGATAATAGAATAAGAAAAGATAATTAGGGACAAACATGATTTTTATAATAAAGTAAAATTAATTTGAAATGCTTCCTAATCACAACAAAAAGACCAATTTCTAATAGTACTGATGCCTTTGGAGTTATAAACCCAGATTTGAGACAAGAGTAAATTCATACTTTAAATAAACCTAAAATTCAGTGGCTAAACCATATGAAGTCACTAAGTTTTTACATTTTGATCTGATTTTTAGTGTTTCTAGCAGACAAGAGTGGTCTTTTCCAAATATACGTCGTCCTAGAGAATCAAATTTAAGACCATTCTATGATTTCAAAGTATATGTATATTCAAGTTATACTTTCTCCCACAGAAATGTTAGATGTAAGATACAAACAAAAACTTATATTTACATTTTCATTGTTTAAGGTAAATTAGCAAAGGCTACTTACCACACAGCTCTCACTGTTATCAGTCCTGTGAGGCAAAATGAAAGCTAAGGTATCTAAATTTTCACACTGTGAGGGAGTCTGTGATGTATTTTTACAACTTGTTAGTACAATGAAGAAGTGAGTTGGAATTAGAATTTCTTGATTACGGATGAGTCTGCTGTTTCTGTAAAATATAGCAATATTCACCTTAAGAAAGAAATAACCAGTTTCTTTTCAATATTTAATATTTAATATTTCAGTTAAGCATTTTTAACACATCTAAAAATAAAATTCAGTCAAATAATCAATTGTATTATAAGAAGTCAGTAATCATAATACCTCTATATATTCTGCCAGACCAAAAGATTTAGAAGACAGTCATATAAACACAATCCAAAGAATTTATATTCTCTCTGGAAATTTAATAAACTGTGAAATTTTTAAAAATTCTACCTTAACACACTGGAATTGAGACAATAAAAAAATAAGAATGTTTTTGAATACTTACAACCAACATTCTAACACATTATTCATAATCTATTAAACTCTGTGGACATACAATGTATGGAGAGAGAACTGGTTTGGAATATATTTTTATTCCATCTCCTTCATAGAAGCCGTATTGCTGTGAATTCTTTGTTTTGACCGAATTTTCTTCCTTAGCCCAATAATTTTTTTTTTTTAATTGAGCATATTCTTAAAGATGTCCCAACTAACACTTTTGCCTCATCTCAATTTTCCTGTTTCCTTTGGTCTCAAAGTTAGGTTTGTTTGCTTGTTTTTTCAGCATGTTTCAAAATTTAAGGTTGTGTGATCACTGTTTTCAAACATAATTTTATGTAGTACCATAATATATAAAACCTTAAAACAGAGAGCTCTGGTTGAAGCTATGAATGGAAAAGTTATGAAGTTCTTTTCTTTACCCATTCTACTGCTGTGACTTATGAGACAGTTATGTGGAACCCTTATGTCTCGAGGAATATAGTAAAAAAAAAAAAAAAAGTGATTTTACAAACTAATGTAGTTACAGATGTATATGTGTGTAACAGTAATCCCTAAGTGAGCCTGAGAGATAAATTCTCAGAAAGGGGCCGAATTTTAGCAGAGGTTTCAGTCCCTTTTTCTTGTAGCCTTAATAGCAAAATTGCTTCGAAAAATCTTGTAATTACTGTTTTAATAAAGATCAACCATTTTCTAAACTCCTCTGCTTTATAAAAACAGCATCATTAATGGTTTTTTAAAGATGGTCACTTTATCATTTCCCTCCAGCCAGACTTGGGTAAAAGCTGTGTCATTCACCCAAGGCCTACATTTGGACACTATAGCTTTATAAACTAGTTGACTCCTTGGCTCATGATGCCTCTAGCCACATATACTTCTTTATCTTCTAAGTAGCAGTATGTTAATTAGAATGGTATTTTAGCCACACATAGAGATTTTAAACACTAATGTTACCTTCTGAACACATGGCAGAGTTCAGTATTTAATCTAAGCTCAAGAATTACTCCTCTGAGCTGAGTGGTAGAGAAACACTAGTTCTTTCAACTAAAAAAATATTTTATTGAACACTGAGCAAAACATAAAAACTAATTAGATATTTAAAAGGGCTTCCAGTGTAATCAGAAATGTCACATATATAAACTTGAATAGTAGTGGACAGAAAAGGTTGTCCTGACTCATCTGGATGGTAATCCCACTTGATAGGTGTTGTTAAGAATAAGTGAAATATGTTCTTACTGTTTCAGAGTCTCTGAGGAATCATAACGTCCATCATAATCAGAGTCAAACACGGGACCACTGACAACATTGACCCCATTTCTTTCTACAGCATACCTTTGCAGTAGGGTACTATGAAAGTATCGCCATATAACTGAAACAAGGAAGAAGACAGCATAGTTTAGAAAGAACAAGGAGCCATGCTCTCATGTGAAATAAGTCAACACCATGATTCAAAATCAGCATTTGTAATAATTAGAGATTAAGTCTAGTTCGGCTTCGGTAGTAGTGCGAGGTCAAGCATTCATTGTTCAGCTTTGGCCTCTGCAAGGACTAATATACAAATGTTGACATCAACTCTCAGTCATTTCTGAACTGGTATATCACAATGAACGTGTGGTCACATCTCATCATTAAGCATGAAAAAAGACCCACAAACAGAAACAAGGCAGGTTATTCAGATTTACTGTTAATATCTGAATATTCTGTTTGAAATAGTCACAAGTATTCTAGATATAGAGTAAAAATTTCCTTGGATGCTCTATATTTTATAATCCCATGTACCACTTGAAGTATAAATGTATATTTATTCTTATAAGAGCCAACTGCCGCAATAATTAATAATTGTATAAAATCTGTTCATTGTAAGATCAAAAACAACAATCAGAAACTTGAAATAAATAGGAAAAAGATTGAAAGTTGATGTTAGTAGACTATATTAGCTAGATAACTTAGAATATTATTTTTTCCACAAAAAATGTTTAAAAACATCTAAATACAAAGCAAAATAATAGTCAAACCTATAAGAATGTATTTAATATTTAGTCATTTAATTTAGAACATCGGTCTTATACACATAAATTATACCTATAATACACAACTATTCATTGAAATTATGAGATAAAGGGTTAAAATTTTTTACCTTGAAAACTCTGGTACATTGGCACTATATTAGTAGTAAGCAATGCTTCAGAATATATTTTACTTGAACCTTTATTTAAAAGTTCTACAAAGAAAATAAAAAGGACAACTATTTCATTCACAAATAACATTAGAAATTATACTTTCTTATGGGAGAAATTTAAAAAAAAAATTAGCTGAGTGTAAAACTTTTCCAGGTCTTGGTTCAAGGAGAAACACTATGTGTTTGGTCCAGTACCTTAACAAAATAATCATTTAGATCTTTTCTTCTTCAAGAAAATTTACCAAAGACAAAAACTTTAATAAGCAGGGCCCCAAATTAAACATATTCAAATTTTACCTTATTTGCTTTATTTCAAGTAAAGCGTATATTGTGTTTAAAATATTCTTTCCTTAAACTCTTTCACAGTGAAAAGAAAAACGAGAATATCTGGCTTCAGAACAACCCAGAAAAAACATCACAGGATGTCTGCTTGGAAATGCTGTACAAGGCTTCTTTGTATGGATTTTCGGCTTGGGCTTCAGCTATTTTTATAATGCAATAGCCAAGCTCTGACTTCAGACACCCACTCTGGCAACTGAACTGGATATTTGAGCACCTGGAGCCTTCTGATTTTTGCCTTTTTAGGGCAGTCTGAATACATGCTCTCATTAACATATAAATTTGCCACTTTAAAAATAGAACATTTAACTTCAAAAAAAAAAAAAAGCCATTTCCTAGGGGCTCATATTGGCAAAAGAGCAGGCACACTTAAGTTCTAACTTTACCTAATTCTTTGACAAATTACATTTTTCTTTTTAAATGACAAAATGATATTCCTTCCTAATAACCTTGATGTATCCATCTGACTTCACTGAGTTTTCTCATATTCGGTTTAAAAGAAATGCAGAAAACTGAAGAATGTCCTATCTACAGTGTCTGGGCTAAGTCAACTACCCTTCAAACAAAAGTAAAAAGTTTTCTAAAACTCAAATTTTAGACCTAGCTTTAAAATTTGCCCAAGTAGCTATATTTCTTATTCACAATTTTCATCCATAAATAAACAAAATGATGTACATTGCCCCATAAAAAGAAACGGAAAAGGAAGAAAGAGGATAAGAGAAAGGGAAGGTCAGAAAGGAAGAAACTTACGTGGTGGGGAGAGGAACCCATAACTCAGTTTAGAATTATTTTTATAAAATGAACATTTATGGACAGGACTAAGAGAAATTCGAAGATCCTGGTAAAGGCAGTTGGAAAAGTCTCCTGTAGAGAAACTGTCCTGAAGAACACAATGAAAAGAACCATTAAGTATCAAGTGAACAGAAGAAAAGATAGCTTTGTCACTAGTTAAAGGTGAATTGCATCATAGAATTATGGCGCTCTAGTTGTCAGCTCATTGTTCTTCACCTTTTTTCCTTTTTTCTACTAGTGTAGTCTTCTTTTTTTTCTAATTGAAGTGCAAAACTCTTTACAATATTAAGAATATTAATCATTTGTCATGTGTGCAACTTTTTTCAAATACGCTATATTAATTTTGTTAGTTTTTTTTTTTTTTTTTTTGCACTCAACTTCAAACTTTTACATAGGGAATTGCTGAGTTTTAGATATCTGAAACTATATTCCATACTGAACTACACACCTAAAAGTTTGTCAGGGAGGGGAGTAAAAAAGACACTGAATATCAATATAATATGAAAACCTCGGGAGTAGAGATGATTCTGAATTTTTGCAGCTTTAATTACATAAGAAAACTGAAAATTCAAACAATCGAAACACCATAATTGAGGTATTAGACAACAATAAATAGGATGGAACCTATAAAAACTGTGTAGCATGCTATATATTACCAAGTCAAGTAAAAAAAGTGTTTACTGTTTTTTTTTTTTTAATTAAGTTTACTGGGGTAATATTGGTTAATACAACTGTGTTTGAATATAGTCTGAAATTTTTTAAAATCAAGGCAGAAATTTTATGCAAATATGTGAATGTGTGTGTACACTGTGTATATATATATATTTTTAATGCAGAAATTACATATACATATATCTATAATATATATATCACTCTTTTTATTTAACAATCTCAATGACATTACAATAGTTTTGCTTTTTAAATGACTCAACCAAATACTTTAAAATCCTCTTTCTATCCCTTTAGGGCATCCTATAGCTTACCAGACACTTTCAATTTCTGAAAATCTAGTCAGTCTAGTTTAAAACTTCAATTCCATGTACGGCTTGCCAGAAACTTTCAGTTTCTGAAAAGCTGGTCAGTCTAGTTTAAAACTTCGATTCTTGTATGGTGCCAAGTGGATACTAGATTTATTGGGGAGATCACTTCATAAGTTAGATAAATGCCTAACCACTATGCTACACGCCTGAGATTAATAATAATATTGAATGTCAGCTGTAATTGGAAAAAAAAACTTTGATTCCATGTAAGATCCAAATCTCATCCCCTCCCTTCATTCTCTTTTTCAAAGCCTATCTCCTTTATCATTTCTCTTCCACCAAAGCACCCAGAAGGAAGGGAGTAAG
Organism: Rousettus aegyptiacus; assembly: GCF_014176215.1. Lineage (NCBI taxonomy): Eukaryota > Metazoa > Chordata > Mammalia > Chiroptera > Pteropodidae > Rousettus > Rousettus aegyptiacus. The sequence continues at coordinate 160,728,858 of NW_023416284.1, read as the reverse complement.
GAAAATGGTGGTCTTATTCTGGGATACTTCCCTTCACTCTTTTCAAGACATAACTCCTCTGGTCTGGGGGTGAACAGGATCCCAGCCTCTCTCTGGTTTGGTCTGGGGCTTTCCTATAGATGGCGTAATGCAGTGAGGTTACTGAACTTAATGGCCTCCCCCACCAGTGAGGATCCCCTAGAAGTTGGGCAGTTGAGGGACATCCTTGTGCTCACATACTACATATTTAGAGATGACTAATTGTAACTGAGTGTAAAACTCATTTCATGAAATTAAACAGGAGAATCATAAAGTATTTAAACCAAAAAAAAAAAAAAAAAAAAAGCCAAAAGAGAAGACTTTACTGCACATTCCTCATCTCACAGAAAAATAAACATGTTCTGAGTCTCAAAGTCACAAGCTAGTTAGTAGCAGAGCCGGAACCTAATGTTTCTGACTCCCCATTCAGTGATCATCTAATTTGGGAACTGATTATAGAGCCAAAATTTACAGTGAGAAACTATGCTCCCAATGTTTTGCTTAATGATAATTTGAAATTACCACACATAGCTAAAGGGGTAACAAATACTTGCATTTCTGTCCACGGTGTAGGATGCCCACAGGGGCATTTGTATGTCATGGCTGTAGCCACTCACAAACCGGTGCTGGTAGAGAAGACAGACAGTGCTGTTCTGGAGAACTCTGGGTCTTCCATAGGGCAGAGTGCCACGCCTTATAACCTTCTCTTGGGTTACAGGGGGGAAAAATGGAAACAAACCACAAGTTAAACACTGTGATGTGCATTATATGATAACATATATGATACATTCATCTAATTCTTTCCTCTATTTCACCAGACTGAAAAATTATTTTAACTGCAAAGAAAAAAAAAAACTAATTACAAAGAGAAAAATGATAAACAATTAAGGAAACAAAAGTGATTCACTGCACTTTTGCCTATACATTCTGAAAAAGCAATGTAATATGAAGATATCACAAGAGACACACACTACGTGAAATTGCTAGAAATTTTAGCAATTAGGACTTAAATGATATTACTAAAATTCTTTAACATCATTTGAATTACTTTATTCTTCAAGCTGTACTCCAGAAAGAAAAGTTTCTGAATGATATTGTACTTGGAAAGCAAAAGTTCAGAACTGAAATTATGAGATTAAACTGAACGAAACAATACTAGTATGGACCATTTATTGCCCTTTTTCCAGTGCTGGGTTCTTTGCAGATATTATCTAATTTAATTCTCATATAGCCCTATGAATTAAGGTTATATGCCCATTTTAAAGATGAGAAAATAACAGTTGATAGGAACTAAATCCTTCCCAGGACATAATGTCCCTAAACTCATATTCAAACCCCAATCTGCTCAGTTTCCAAAGTGTCATTCGTCACCACAACACTTTGCCACCCTGAGGTCATCAAAGATTTCTCTAATCTGAATCTTTACAGAGATTTTATACAAATCCAAGTCAGGAATACTGCAGAATTTATGTTTTTATTCCAGAAGGAAAAAATTGTGAGACAAGTAACTTAATCTATCAGAGACTCTATCAAAGTGACACTGAACATCTAGGTCGCAAATGACAAATTTCATCAGGTGTCTGCAAATTCTTAATTTTCATTCAAAACTTATGAAGAAATAACTTTAAAAAATCAATTTATACTATCTCATAATAAACTAAAAACCAGTGAGATAGACAATTACCAGGTATTTTCAATGGAAACTGAAAGATTTATTATAAACCTATGAAAACCTTTAAAATCTCAAAGCTCCTCTACCATGTTCATAAAGAGTGATTCAGCTTCCAATAAATATATTACAAACTCTTTCCACTGTAAATATTTCTTCTTGCCTTATGAGTAACAGTCTAGACTGTCAAGCAAAGAAAATTGTGTTTCATCAGTGGTCCTCTAGTACTCCTTTTATTTTATTTATTATTCTCAAAAAGGTCCCCAAACCAATTCTCTGTGGTTTGCACTGTTGAGAAAAAGCCTTCTTCAATATTCCAAATTCAAGCGTAAACATGCCTTACCTTCTGCCATTGTCAGATTCAACTGTGCCTGAAAATCCACAACTGGAAAAATCTAAAAAGTTAATAATGCTATTTTTAAGGAATGACAGATATGTTTTAATTTGTAACAAATAACTTCTACGGCTTAATTATTCTATTGTAGAACATAGATAAAATTTAAACCCATCTTGTAAAAGTCATTTTTTGATGAAGTTGCAAAAATATAAAATCATTAGCATAAGCACAACACTATTAATTGAAAAATAAGAATAGCTGCTTTCTAATTCCTATCTCTACCCTTACAAGTCTTTCTATAATTTTGAAACAAAAAAGAAAGCATAAAATCAACTACTCCCCAAATTTCTATCTTTATGGATCCTATTGATTTTGTTTATAACTTGTCACAAATCTTCCTCTTTTTACAACAACTATAAGCAGTAGTGCCATACATCTATTTTGTACCAAAAAATAATATATCCCTCCCCAAATTTAAAATATGTTGCAATGTATTTTAGAGAAGGAATACTGTGACTGGTTTATAAACAAGATCTGGCTGCTAGGATAACAGCATAAATTCTATGACTTAGGATGCTCCAGGACTCAGCTAGACTTCTTCCAACCTGAAAGTCAAGTCACAGCACCCAGGGATAAAAATAGAGGCAAAAATGCAAAAAACAAGGGAGAGGAAAAATTTAAAAATCAAAGGTCTGTATGTGTCACTAGAATTAAAAATAAATATTATGTTTACTTTCACTCATAAATTTTAATTTGATCATTAAGTATTTCTACAGGACATGCTATGCAGAGGATGCTATAAAAACACACATACACACTAGGCTCAGCTTCTCCACAATACTTACCAAGGGATCGCATGAACAGCCAAGGTTACCTCCGGGGGTTCTTGTGAAGGGGCATTGGACTAGGGGGTGGACTTCTTTGGGATGCTTTGGGGTATAAATGGGATTCTTTAGAAGATGGTTTAGACTTCCATGAGTTCCATTATTAAGAGCAGGTGTCAAATTCAGTAAATCTGCATAATTCCAAGAAAGGTAAAGATTTAGTTAAGTTTCTAAATCAAATAAATAGTAGATGCGTACTATGATTTTTATTTTTTTTAAATTAACTCTATATGAGTCCTTAATTCTTTATCTAAAACAAAACTATAAAACTTTCTTGGGTTTTAGAGTATTTATGACTATGCTATTCTTAATAGAAATAGTGATGTGTATTGCTGTACTTCTCTATAAAAATTTCTGAATTTTAATGTGCATAATAATTATAGTTACCACCTATTGGATGCTTATTATATATGCCAATCACCATACTAATATATTTTTCTTGTTTAATCCTCCAAACAATTTAATAAGTATTGTCAATATTTGTAGATGAGTGATCAGAGTACTTTGTCCAAGGTCTCAAAGCTACTAACATAATAGACAGAGGACTTAAAACCAGCTTTGTCCAAGTCTAAGACTCATGCTCTTAATAGTAATGACAGCAAATACTTATAAAACACTTACTATATGCCAGGCACTGTTTTAAGTGCTTTAGGATCTGTTATCTCATTTATGCATATCAGCTCCCAAAAAGAATTATACTCAGGACATATTTAAGGTTTTTCAAATACCCAGTATCATCAGAAAAAGGAAGTAACATTTAAGATGCAATACCTCACCCATAATAGTACTAAGATGGTACAGCGTAACCAAGAATATATCTAATGGGTCTGCCTTTGTTTTTACAACCTTGACTTGTCATCCATATAGCTTTTATTGCTACCAGAGGTTCCACCTGTTTTGCCTACCTTTCACAGCCCCAAACTCTTTTATCTGGCTTCCACAACTGATCTGATTCAGTCATCATATAATTAAGCCCAGAGCGGACAAAGAACCAGGCACCGAAAATGTATAGACCTCCCCTCTCTGGGTTTTGTACTTTACCAGTATGCAGCCTAGTGGAAGAATCAGATAAGTAATCAGAGTATGTATGGCATATTCTTTTCATTGACTCTGGGTCAGGAAGAAGAAAAGTGGAAATGTGAGTGTCTGTCTTGCCTCATCATCTCCACAAAGGTGCCCATCATGTGGCCTACTTTTGATCATCCTATTCCAGCTCTATTTTCAGAAGAGATGAAAGTTGCCTGTTTACACTTACCACATATTAAGTTATAAACTTCAATATTTTCAAAGGATTCAACTTCAATGCCATGCTTGAATGCAGGTCCATAGCCAATAAAGAGGGCCTGGATTGGCCAGAAAAGAAACAGTTTATCAGTTCACTTCAGTTATGTATGTAGTTGATCAAAAACTATTTTATATTTTCTGTAGTACACATATATAAACTGGTTATGCTAAGATAAAAAGAAAAATACTATGCCGGATGGGCTTTGTAGAATTTTTTTAAACCTCTGTTGCACATATAATGTAAGGACACCTAGGATATTTCTCTTAGCTTTACTACAATTTCTGACTTGACCTTCAGAGCAGAATAATAACGAAATAGATTTTCATCTAAGAAATGGGATGTAAACCTCCCCCTGCCCACCTTACACAGTGTTGCAAGAATCAAATTACATAATTATTGTGAATATATTTTTAAAAATCTTAAAGTGCTAGGTAAATTTAAGGTATTATCTTCATTTAGAACATGAGTTTGATATCCTTTCAAATATTAACCAACTGTCTTTCATTTACTGTGGAGCAACATTCTTAATGAAGCATAATATATGCAAAATAAGTATTGGAAATTTAGTAGGAGGCATATATTACATATTCATGAAATAAGAATATAAAATTTTAACTAAATTCTATCAATTTAATGTCCAAAGGAAAAGAGCTATATGAACATATATGCTTCATTACTTCTCATTCAAGACATATAATCAGTCTGTGTTTCTAAGTGTAAAACTTTACATATCAGTTTTTCTTTAGATACATCATTTAAAAAATATATGGTAGGTTTACTCACTTGCATGCTTGAAAATATATTGTCAGAGCCATGAAATCCACTTCCACAATATTTCCTTTCTGAAGGATTCCTAATTTGGCATAATATGCATTAATAATGTAAAGTCAGTTCATAAAGAAAAATTGATAACTATTGGATTAAAGAATAAGTAACTATTTTGTTAAACAAACCAAGAAAAGGTAAATAAAATCACCTGGCTTTGAAAAGCAGTAAAGGGCTGCCTTTATCTTTTATTCTGTAGACAAGTTAACTACAAACAATATGGCATAGAGGGAAAAAAACCACCGGCCCTGAGATAGAACTAACTGGTCTTGAACCTGGACTGTGCTATTAACTAGCTGTGACTTTGGCAATTTAATTATCTTCTCTTGGTTTCAATTTTGTTATACTGAGTTGTTTGTAAAAATTAAATGGTTTAACCTAAAGAAATGCTTGGAACATAGTAGATGTTCATTCAATATTAGTTCTCCATGAGAATAAGAACCATCCCTTCTTTCATCTTCTTTCAAACACTATAAGCACAGCTTTCTAATAAAGTAGAGACAGTGTAATTCTGTTGACTGACTTCTGGTTGACTGCTTAGGTTTTGCTTGACAGGGGTTATTTATCATCCCTGGTTTCCTGGCAACCATCAAAAGAGTTAATGATCAAGTTTGGAGATGTTAATAACTTAACCATCCAAATAATTTGCTGAACATACCAACAGAGTGAGGTTTATTGATGAATTAGTATGACAAGAATAAAAAAAAAACACCTGTATAATAATGAAGGTACTTGATCATTATTATAAGGTAAAGAGCTTTAGCCAATTATTTGCTGGACTTTGAAGATATTGTTAGGCATCACTGTAATGTGCAGAAGAGATACAATGGCAAGTGATATCACAAATATGGACCATAAGAAATAATCAATATGGATGTGGGCAGACAGAGCAGTGCTTCTTAGCTGGGAGTGATCCCCTCTCCCCATGGCCTTCAATGTCTGGTGACATTTTTGATAGTCATAACTATATAGAAAGAGCACTTTTTCATTTAGTGAGTAGAAGCCAGGAATGCTTTTAAACATCCCACAATATAGCTCCCTACCACAAAGAATTATCTGATCCAAAATGTCAATAGGCCAAGGTTGAAAACCCCTTATCTAATCTCAGAACACCTCTACTATGTTCATAAAGATTGATTCAGAAAAACATATTTGTGCAGTTTTCATATAACAAACAACACTATTGGAAAAGACCCCATGGTTACCTTGAATTACTGACAGATCAGGCTAAGTTAACCTGTGAGACTCAGAACTTACAATGCGAGTTGCCATTGAGGGTCCAAATAGAATGTTAAGGGCTCAATCCTGTCACTTTTGGCAAAGTGCAAACGCTTGGGTAAGAATTGCTTCAGGTATGGTTTGAAGTGCTGGTTTGACTCCCGGCACTGAAATTGTAGAAGGCAAAGAAAAAAAATTACTCCCATATTTGTTTAGTATAAACTTCTCTTGAAAGTGCTTTCTAATTCCATATGAATTTTTCTCAAAGCATTTTACCAGCATGCCTAATAAGGTACATGTGGAAAAATAACTGAGTTACTATTTGTATAATGTACAAGTGGAATATTTTCTAGCTATTGAATATCCTTATTTTTACAGGAAATCATAATCACCACATAGAAGTCCCAGGATTCTTAGACTATGTCACTAGATTATATCTGAGTTACTACTGATGATCTTATTTTCAAACACTCTTGTAACTACAATTATAAGATTTTCTCTAATATTCAATTTTCCATCAAGTACAAATAAAAACAAAAACAAAAAACATAGTATAGATAACTCAGCATTAGAACAAAAACTTGCTTTTTAAAATATAGGCATAAAAAAGACAATGTATCATAATGCTAATAGTATTTATGGCAGTACAGGTCTAGGTTTTTTCCTTCTATTGTTTTCAGTTATGTATTTCTTGTACTGTCACATAAATTCAACAATGCCAATAAATACTTAAAAACATTAAAACCTAGATTTTTGGGACATGTCCTTAAAGATCTTTAAAACCTAGACACTCGAAATTCTAATCCTATAATCCCAGTAACAAATACTGAAACTTTTTTTCTAAATATATGTTATACAAAACTAGATAATACGATAATTAGATAATAGAAAAATAAATATACTCACAGAAAGATTTCTGACAATGCTTTCATAATTAACTGAAGAGGGACAAAAATAAGAATTAATTGTGGATGGTATGTTACAATTAGCAATAAAAGTAATACAAAAATTACAGAATGTCAGACTCAAACCCTATATTTAAATACCAAAGCAAGTTTCAAAAAGGTCATTCAAATCATTACACATTAGTCATTGATAGGAATAAGACAGATCTTTGGCCACTCTCCTCCAAAGTCAATGAAATTATGTCATATTGTTAAATGAAAATGCAAGTCACAGAACATCCACCTGTCTGTCCATCTGTTCATTCATTTGTCCATGCATTCATCCATCTGACCATCTATCCATCTGCCTGTCCATTCATCTATCCATCTTTCCATTCATCCATCTGACCATCTATCCATCTGCCTGTCCATTCATCTATCCATCTTTCCATTCATCTATCTGGCCATCTATCCATTTGCCTGTCCATTCATTTATCCATCTATTTGTCCATGCATCCAAATACTCATGCATCCATCTATCTAGATCTAGTACAATTTCACTGTGTAAAAATAAAAATGAATATTTTATTTATGAATAGCTAATAGCTGAGAAGACACATTCTAAACTCGACAGTGTTAATCTCTAGAGAGGAACTGAGCTGTAAATTAAGGGGATTTGGGATGGGAAACTATTAATTTTTACTTTATATATTTTGATATTCACGGACAATTCCAGATTCAAATAAGAGGGACATGTAGAATAGTTTGAAACTGAATTTGCATAGCAAGCCCACGGTGTACTTACTTAGTGTACCTTGTGCTATAAATCCATACTACCTAGCTTTCTAAGATCTTTTTAGCTAGACTTTACATAAATTTGAGAAAATTATTCAGATAAAAGAATATATACTGTATATAGATTTTATGTATTATGCAGATAAATAGACATAGCTTTTGCTTTAGTTCGAAAAATTTAGGAGCCTACTTGAGTTAAGGGGTGTGACTAAAGTTCAGCCATCCCATCCTAAATATTTCTGGGGACTTCCATCTCCTCTATAGTTTTCATAAGAGGTTTAACAATAACTGTGTACTACTTTTATACATTTAAAAAAATACTAATAAAATTTGTCATGCATATAGAGTCACTATGCATATAGATCACTATGTTAATGTATTTGTATAACCACTTTCCTGCAGCAAAATCTATTTCTTCTCATGAATATTCAACAATATCTATTGAAACATTATAGCACTACAGTGCCCAAACCTAACCCAATTCTGATAACTGTAAGAAAAGCTTTATTCTCTTTCTAGTCTGAAGTTAATTGTAACAAAATGTTACTATTTTGCTGAAAAGTTAAAAGTTACCAAGGATGGTAATGGAAATGAGAGTTATAACAGAGATGCAAATAATTATGAAATAGGCTTGACTTGCAAAAGAATAAAACATTTAAAAAATTTCTTGGTAGTCTGGGTTCCACACAGGGTCAGAAGAGAACATGAAATTTATTCTTCTCTGTTTACAAAATATATTCTTATTCGTTTTTGGAATGGTTTAAGAAAGTCATCTCTGAGGACAGAAATTAGTTGCTTATGGAATGATGATCTCTGTCAGCATTCTTCCTCATAATAGAAGATTATTTTATAACTTCTCTAAGTTAGTTTAATGGGACGTTATTGATTAAAGTTGAATAAATATAGCTGAGCTTTTCTCTCAGGTGTGTGTGTGTGTGTGTGTGTGTGTGTGTGTGTGTGTTTGTATAAGTAATCTTGAACCTAAAACTAGTAAAACATACAATACAACATAAAATTTTACTAAGCTCATCAAATAATATTCTTAGCCATGAATACCAAATTGGCACGTGGTTAGACTTGAATCTTCACATCCAGTCCCATAAAGTCCTTTTGGGTACAGAAGATATGCACTGAGACATTTAATCATGAAAAGGAAATTGACTTTAATGGATTCCCTTTAGAGATATAATGATTTAGAGGAATGTATTCTAAATATAATCATATTAAAAGATCGCATAGAGATAAACTTACACGAATAGTATTTATCTGGGACATCGGAGGGTCTCAATCGAGCTGCAGGTCCATATACAACTTTGATATTTTTAACATCTCCCAGATATTTATTCAGATATATATATTTCTTACAACTGCCTTGTTCCATGCCTAGGTAAAAACATTCCAAAACACGTTGCAACTTTAATTAAAAATTTAACACATAGAACAAAACTTCTTTCATTGCTAGAATTTAATTCAATAAACATGTGCTCAGTGCTTGTGTTAGTTAAATATCTAATAGGTAAGACATGAATTTTCAGCTATATTTACTACCTCACTTTTTAAAAAAAAATCTTTTCCCTTTACTTCATCCAGCATTAGTTTAATGTTTCTTCTTATTTACATATTATAATATCATATTATACAAGTGAGGAAAATTACCACAGTTTTATACTGAATATGAAAGTTATTTTCCCCAAATCACCTAGGATATTAACTGGAGTATAAAATTCAGTCTCATTCCAGGACTAGAGCTTCTTTAGTATGTAACTTTTTAGCAGTGTTTCTAGAATAGTTTTCTGAAGTAAATAGCAATAATAAGAAAAAATGAACAATAAAAAAAACTGTTTTCTATTTTCTTGTATACCCACCACTTCTGTAGTCCAAAGACTATATAGAACTATGTTATAAAGATCACAGTAAGTAAAAGTGAAATTAAAATATTGCCAAAATTAATATACACTGCCTCCAAAGTCAGATTTATCAAGCTAAGGAAAATAGAAAAGGTACATAATAATCTGTTCAAATTAAATCTAAAATTGTTACAGTAGATTTACCACAAGTGAGTAGTGAAAAAAAAAACTTTTAACTATCCAAATGCCTGGTATAAGACTTTCCCAAATCAGGAGATGGATGCATTTTGATTGATAGGCTCTTAGATGTCTGCGAATTCTGTGTTACATTTCTACTTTCTATAAGAAACTATATTTTAGAAAAAGAATTAACTTTAAAAATCAGATGAAATAATAAAACAATAATCCATCGAGCAAATTGGGGGAGGGGAAGACCATTTAAATTAAAGGGTCAATTAGGGAAATAGAGATTACCATGATCTGAAATGAGGATGAGGTTCAGACATCGATGCAAGTCTAGCTCTTTTAGACCGTCCATCAGCATGCCAACCATGTTGTCAACCCTCTGTAATGCTCTGATGACCTAAGAAAGAGAACCAATCTTACATGATGCATTCCACACTAATGGCTAACTCTATATAAAGCTATCTCTGTTTAAAAAGAGAAGGTCAGTGGATGCGAATACTATGATAACTGATTCACATTAGCCTAAGACAAGTTAAGACAAGAAGGTCATGAAATAATTGCTGACCATTAATAGAGGAAGGGCCCAAATTCCAAGCACTTAATTATAAGTCTTAGAAATGGCGTTAACTGACCTGATTAACTCTCCCTCCTGAATTGAAAACACCACTCCTTAGACAAGATCTAACTTAAGCCCAAATGCGAGTTTTTGGCCATAAACACATATGTTCTCAACTGTCACTTCATTTTCAAAAATTAAGTTCTCCATATACTTTCTGGTCATTGAAATGTTTAGTGTGTAAATATAACATTTTCTAATTTACAACAATGTTATAATTATTCATTAAATGCTTATTATAGTTCTATGCACTTAATTTTTAAAAGCAGAACTCCTAGGACTACAATCCATTATTTCCTTATAAGCTGCATGTATTTTGCATATGAATATCACAAGAACACAGAATGGCAAACTGTTTTAGCAAACTGCTTTTATCATTTCTTTTTCTCTCTGAGCAAAACTCTTGTGCAGTTTTGCATGTGTTTTCTATAATGTATCAAATCATTCTTATCTTTATTTATAGTCATATATTTATAGTAATATAACACAAGCTCTTTCAATATGGTCTTTCATTCACTCAAAGATATCTAAGCAACATGAATTGGAATTTTCAAGTATTAAGATAAAATGTACTTTTATGTACCAGTAATATTAGAGTTTAACAGTTTACAAGTTGGTGAATACGATTCAAAAGCAATGGGTTCAACCTCTTTAGTGACTTAGAAAAGGCAGAACTGATTTTAGGACTCTTATGATCTGATAATCAAGCAATTACAAAATGATTCTTAGACTTACTTGTGGCCAAATTGACCTAGACATGGGTCTTAGGTGTCAGTGACTTTAGCGAAAGAATGGAAATTATGTCAGCATCTGGCCAAATGTCCAAACTGAGATAACAGCTACAGGAAACTTTACCATCTGACCAAGTATGACACGGCCACATTGTTGGTCACACATCTTCCTTATCCCACCTCTAAGGAGCATTTCTGCTTAGCTGAAGGACAGAATCAAAACGAGGACACATGGGTTGCTAACTGCATTGGAGCTGCTAGAAATGGATTTTGCTGGAAAGAATACAGAGTAAATACAGATCTAGGTGAGAGTCGACTTTCTCTTTGCTCTCTTTTATCTGATGAGCTGGTACCCAAGAGGAGCCTGCTCTCCAAGAGGGGCAGATTCAAGGTAGACCCAGGTAAAGGGAAACTGGAGGAAGGTGGTTTAGGCAGTTATTTTACATTCAAGTGAGAGACATAAGCATGCTTTATCTCTTCCTGCTGCTATTGCTTAAGCAACAAGCATTTAGAGCAAGCACTACCCTCAAACACAGGGCTCACAACAGACATGTCAGGCCAGGCTTTAGTCTGAACCCTGTGCTAAGGAGCTCTTGAGGTGCACACATTCTCCAGCCTGAGCAGCCCTGGGCAGGATTGATGGTTAAACTCTAGCCATTAAGAAAGAGTATCTTTTCTTAGTCTTTCATCTCTTGGAATCACATGGGGAAAAAGACAAGAATTCTGAGATTAGGGATCTTGGCAATACCTCTTCTCCTTTTCAATATGACCAATGATATTCACAGAGCCTTACTGTTTCTTTTCACATGGTAAAATGTAAATTTTAAATTTCATATAAAATATAAATTATAAGGTAAGTCAGCTTAGAGGCACAAGGAAAACAGCTCAAATCATTTTCTGTTCTAATGCTTCCTATGCTCTATAATACAAAATGATATAGATGCACAGAAACTGAAAGTAGTATTTGATGTTTTAAAGTGTTGTACCAATTACAAATATAGCCAGGAGTGAAAGGGTGCCAGATCAAATAAGTGGTTACATTGAGAGCCATAGTCCATGAGCTGTTTCCCTGTTTCTCGTCTCCTATTAACCGCTCAATAAACCAATGATGATTTGACGTTCTCTATCCTTTTGATAATATCTCCAATCCTTTGATGCCCAAGCTCTGTTGTAAGCATGGTCTCAGATGGTGAGAGATATATCTAGATATATCTCCTAAGTTGGAGTCTTCATAGAAGGCTTCTTCTGCTATTTGATATATTATCCTATATTTTCCTAAAAAATTGGAATCTTACTTATTTACTGAGTTTCACAAGAACACATAGGTTTTAGGACAATGTAGGGGAAAAGAGAGTGGATAAAGGCTTTGAAATTGAAAATAATGAATTTAATTAATCCTTAGTTCAATTTAGCACTGTGAAAATATAAACAAAACAATTCTCCCAACTCTTACTTAGATTACAGTGCATTCTTTGGTTTAGTAAAATTGTGTTTAATACTCACTCTTTCCAAAAATCATGGAATCTTACAGAACAGTCTCATAACCTACTTCAAATCAAGGGTCAGTTCTGTTACCAGGTTTAATGAAGTAATCACTGATAAAATGTACTTACTTCACTGCTGACTGGTCCATATGAATGACCTGAAGAATCTGGTTCTTCTAAATACAGAGTGTAAAAGTGTGGTCTAAATCAAACAGTATCAAAATGTAATATTTTATGAACACATTGTAAAAGAGAATAGAATAATTCAACAAATGATAGCGAACAAAAATAATACAAACACTGGGGTAACATTTCTAAATTTGCTGAGAAATAACGGTTTCAAGTTCTTCTAAATATGACTAAAAACTCACTAAAGAGTTCACTTGGATATAAAATCTGATAGCCAATACCAAAGTTTTCTTGTAGTCTATTTAAAAATATTGTGTAATTTATATAAAACAAAGGAGTATTTACAATACATACCTTTCATTTGTAGGAAGCTGTAGCCATTTAAGAATAGCTAAAATTCTTTCTTCAAATGGTACTGAACTAAAATTAAGAATAACAAAATGAAACAATTGTTCATGTTTTTCTTAACAAAATTCCATTAAGACTAAAACAATCAAATACATAAATTGTGTTTGAAGCAATGTAAGAGTTTTATTTGAAAACCCAAAAATGTCTTCCCAACAAAGGAATCAAAGTTAAGTTTTACACATATGAAAGTTGTTACTGGGCTTCAAAATTTGCTTCTATACTCTACTTGAGGGTATTTTTCCTGTACCTGAGAAAAGCAGTCACTACCACACGTAACACCCACATGTCAATATACTCTCTCACTGATGACTCAGTAAAAGTGGGAAGCAGGCACCTGATGAGCAGACAGTTCGCCAGGAACATTTCCTCAGCAGCGTTAATTACACCTTCCTCTGAGCACAGGATTTGGTCTACACAACTTCATCAGAATGCGAGCTTGCCCAACCCCAAGTATAGCTAGTTGTGCTCTCTATTAGACTTTGAGAAGTCAGAGAACATATGTCATAGTGCATGGCGATAAAACCTCAGTCATCATCCATGGAATAAAAATAATGGCAAATAATGAGGTGGGAAGAAGCACTACACTATCCTCAGGTGAACCATAAGAATTAACACTAGCCTAAGATCACCAAAGAAAATCATTGTGCGTTTCTCGTCTGGGATTCATGATCCTTTCTGTTCACCCCTAAATATACTGTTGTATTGATTTTGTAAAATTACCCAAAGAGAGTCTTCCAGAAATAAAAGCGTTTTTTTTTCTCAATATATTATTGATTTTGAATATCACAGAGGTTATTCTAATCAGTTTTTCACAATAGATGGCATATTTACTGAAGCAATTTGGAAATACTAATTCAGAGAGGCCATTCATATCTTCTTTTTAATAATATCTCTACATAAGAGTCATTCCTACCTGTTTTCTCTTTAATACTTTCATCTCCTCCTCTAGTTCTTTATCTTTCTGGAGCTAAAACGGGCAGCACCACCACTCTGAGACCTCTACTTTCACCATGACTTCATTTTTTATTCCTGCTCAAAGATCTAAACGCAAACCCTGACATGTTACCAAAGCTTTCTAGAAAACTTCTACAAAAAAAAAAATTTGTTTTGTTTTATTATTTTCCACCCATTTAAAACTCTTTGAGATACAGTCCTTATTCTGACAGGTCTCATTTTTCAGCCAATATATCACTCAAATGCTGGCACTTATGACTTAATAAAAAAGACAGACTGAGATAATTTTCATGTAATAGGTCCTAGAAAAAGTATATCTATACATACCCATTATATATTTTATAGATGTCTGGGAGAATTCCATTAATTTCCACATCTGATCCTGGCCAATAATACGTGCCAGCCTTCAGGCCTTGATATTTAGCTGTGAGCCAAATCTAGGGAAGAAAATCAAGGAAAGTTAGGAAATTATGCAAATATTAATCTCTTAGGAAAATATATGTTTATGCAATGCCAAGACAGACATCTTTTTAAAGTGCTAGAATGTTTTTGAAGTTAACAAGCTATAGCAATTAAATGGCAAAACAATCATATATAACTGAAAAGGAGCAAATAGATTTAAATATTTAGAAATTAAATTAACCTAAAAAATATGGACATAAGTCAGTCGTTAACTCCTACAACTTTTAGAACCACGCCCCTACTTGATGGCCCCCCTTTGAAGGAAGAAAAATTCACAAATATACATATCTAATTCATTGGCATTTTTACTTATATTTACTTTCACAAATATACATGCCTAATTTACTGGCATTTTTACATATAGAACATTTATTAAGCATTTGTTATTGGCAATTACAGATCCAAATAGTATTCCTATAAGCATCCTAGATTATTAATTTAAATAATCCTCACAAACCTCTCATGAGGGTTTTAACATATTATCCGCAGTATAGATATGACCAAGTTAAGGCATAGAAAGAATAATTTACACAAAGGCACAGATATTTAATTATCAGAGCTAAAATTTGAATTTATAAACTTCAAATTAAATATCATGCTCTTTTTCCTTCTAAGAGGATTATTAAGACTATCTAAATAGACTTTTTAAAATTATTGTAACAATTTAAAAAATTTAAAGGACACATCTAAATTACAGAGAGACCTTCTAAGCTAGCATATGCAAATGAAGTCAAAGTTTACCTCCTTCAGAAATAACTATATTTGTGTAGATCAAAATGTTACCCCCACTCACCTACTGCTGAAGGAGATTATTAAGAGCTCCAGGGAATCTGGCATTTCACTTTGATTGAAATAGATGAGAATAATTAAAGAAACTATTTTAGTAGCTAAAACAAACAAGCAACTCACCGGTTCTCCTTTGTACCACTCAGGATTAAATTTCTCTTTACTTTTAAGTGTAAAGAAAGCATTCATTTTTGGATCATACATTTTATTATCAATTATGCCATGGGATTCTGGATAAAGACCCTAAAAAATATAAAACACAGATTTTATGCAAGTTATGAGTGTTTTAATGGTAAAGTCACAAAAACGATTTCATCAAAGAGAAACAAGTAACTGAAGCTACAGGGAACTTAACACAGCTTAAGCAGGAAAAAAAAACAAAACAATGGCTATTGTCAAAACACAACCAACCGCTGCTCAGCACTTTACATAGCATTTGTATTTTACATTATGTAATAGTAGATAATAAGGTAGGAATGCTATGGAAAAAGTTCTATATAAAGAGGCGGCCTCCCAAATTTTGAAGGAAGCACACTGTTTTCCTTCCTCATTGCTGAGAAAAACATTGCTGCAGAACAAACTTTTGGTTGGTACAAGAAGAGCTTGTATCGATACAAGCTGAAGTATTAATTTTCTTCTTCAACCTTAAGGCCTAACGAATTCTACATTTTTTTTTCCTGGATTCATATTAAATCTGGAAGCTTTGACTGAAACAAAAACAGAGTTTTAATCCTATCCAGAATCAGGCAGAGTGAGGGACTTGACTTACTCAATCAAACTTATACATCAAGATGATTGGAAAGACAAGTTGAGAACACATGAATGTTAGATAGTTTTGGGGCTCAAATAAATTAAACTATGAAACTAGTAAGAAAAAACAGATTACAAGAATCGGAGATCTTAAAACAAAAGGAAAATCAAAAAATCACTTCTTGGGATCTTTAATCACCTCTTTTTCACAGATGGGAAAATTGAGACTCAGAAGGTAAAGTGACCATTTCAAGGCCAGAGCTAGTTAGTAGCAATGACCAGAACCTAGGTTTCCTCACTTAACTATACAACTGGAAAAGAAATTAATGTTTTTCTGATCTGATATCCAATTAATCCCTCGAAAAATGTTGCATTTACACCTAACTTCTGTGAAGACAGAAAAGTTGAAATGTGGAGATTACCGTGACAATGCTGTAGTGATTAGGGAAAGTTTTTGTTGGATACACTGGTCTCATGTTTTTAGTATATGCTCCACAGTTTTCTACAGAGGAAAAACAAGTTAAACGTTATTAAACAATTGACAATCTGTTTATCTTATTTAGCTTTGGTACCATAGCAGTTTAAATTGTATAAAAAAATTAACCCAGGAGGAGTTTATAACCATATAAAAATTCAGGGTGAATAATAAAGCAACACTATGTACTCAAATTCAATGTTAAGATTAGAGTTAATTTTTATCTTAGTTAAAAAATATATATATTTTTAAATAATTAAGCCAATGAAATAATTATCCTCTACTTATCAATAACATTAAGTTCCAGATGGACCATTTGTAATAATGATGTTTTGCTAGATCTTTGTTACTATTTAGTGGTTACATACCTAAATTACAAGAGGTAGTAAAACAAAACAAAACAAAACAAAGAACAAAATAACAACAACAAAACTGCACGACTGGCTAAATCTGCCAAATTAAAACAAGGATGAAGCAGTAGCTGGGGTGACAGTGTTCCAATCCATAGATTCAGAAGTAGCTAACTTTGGACACACTCAACACTGCTGAAAGACAAAGGGCATCTTCCAGTTTCATGTCAAGGAAAGTGCAGAAGTCAGACGGTTCCCGATTTAGCCCTGGTGTGTGCTCCTCTTCTCTTGCTTCTACTATTGAGGAAGGAATATATAACTAATGATACTAGCATTTCAAATACCTCAATGACTGAAAATGTCCTTGGATTGGCATGTGTCTTTCTACCACGATGCCTTCCAAATAGCTCAGAATATCATATTACGTTCCTCAATAATCCAAAGCTAAGTATTAGAATGTGTATTGATTTCTCTTAAACTTCACATATAGGTCTCTATCCCTCCTTAATTCTGAACTCAGGATGCCATATTTGGTGCATTAAAACAAACTTTCCTCCTAATGGTATCAAAGGGCCAGATTCAAGCTTCAAAGCCCATGGGCCTAGCTGATAAGAACAGAGTGTTCCTTGCCTTTGCAAACTCTTCGCTGAAGACTTTTTATGTCAAATGATCATTTACAAAAACTTTTTTTTTTTCCGAGTAGAAATTAAAAACTAAAACTTTTAGAAGATTTCCAAAATTATTTTGGCTTGTCACAAAAGACAATAAATGTACACACATGTCTTTACTGGGAGTAATTTAAATGTTTAAATCAATCTCATATACTCAAGTCTGGTAAATAACATTTCAGAATTCCAGAAGAACACTAAATAGCTGTATTTACATACTTCTATGTCAATCCAGTATTATACTGTAGCTACTTAAATTTGATCACTGATAACAAGCACAATTCTACAGTTTTACATTCATGTATAATTTTTCTTTTTTCAGTAACAATGATGATTCAAGGGATGCCCATTTAACTGGTGTTTAATATTATTTAAAACTTTGTCATTAATACTAAGAAAAGACTTCACTATTGCATCAATAACATAATCATTCAATTAAGGCCTTGATTGATGCAAAGAAATTGGAAAGATGCTGCACGATACTATAGGATAACTAGCGAGCAAATATTCTATGTCTACATTACTAATATCATAACAAAAATACCTTTGATTTTTGAAATTCTATTTTAAGATATAATACTTATTAAATAAATAAAATAATAAGTAAATAAAATTTCCAGGAAAGAAATCCAAAATTCTAAGGAAAACGTACACACTTATATAGCTGTTTATATGTTTATTTATATTGTTTATGGATATGTGCCAAGAGATAAAAATCCTAAGATAATTGTATTATTTTAGAAGTCTTTAAAAGGTAGCTTCAGAGTAATTACAATATTAAAGGCTCAATCCTTATCACCACATTCAACTACTTTGCAAGAGAGAAGTTTGGTAAAACAGGTTCATCCAGTACTTTTCCAAAAAGCAACTACCTCTCTCATCTATCTCACTAAAACTGTGACACTCCAATAGTAAACTCTGAAGTTACTCACTTAGTTTGCTAATAACAGGAAGAAGTCCACCCCAGGTATGTAAATATTCTGCCCTGAAACCATCCAAAGAAAATAAGAGGGTAGGAGGCGATTCAAACCTGGGTAATAAGAAAAAAAAAAAAAAAAGTTTAAAGAAGTAGAAGGACACACATACAGTGCAGATTTTCTCTCTCCTTGGCCACAGATCCAGTGAAGATTTTCCACTGAGGTGGGTACTTAACCTAAAGTAAACAAACGAGCTCAGCAAGCACCCTCATACAGGGTATTTTATAAGCATTGATATTCATATTCATGCTTTTATATTTCATTAGATATCTATCATCAGATAGTATTTATTAAGCACGCGTACCATTTTGAGCCACCATACATAAGACATCATTCGGAGTTCCCACTATTCCAAAAGTTAGACCAAATGCTACTAAAAGCTAATGCTACTCTCCCAATTTGCAGGAGAACAAATGTTAACAAACAGCATTTTCTAAGTTGTATTTTTGCTTCCATTATGTTTTTTCTGAACAACCACTTTTTAATATTGTCTCAACTTGAATCTAATAGATGGCACCTCATATCACATAAATTATACACAATATTTACTTTTTATGTTTAACATAGTTTAAGTATATTAATATTTAATAGAGAAGTTTGAGAGGTATTCACTAAATTTAAATATATAAACAAAGAAATGATACAAAGCTAGAAATGAACAAACAATGAGAGTATACATTACCAGAGGGGAGGGTGAAGAAGGGATGTAGATGGGGAAAAAGGGGTCAAATATGAGGTGACATTAAAGAATTTAAAATTTTTAAAAATTTATAAAAAATAGTAAACAGAGAGAGAGGGAGAAGGAGGGAAAGAGAGTTAATGTGGTGTGGAAGTCTAAACAAGGAGGCAAACACACACACACACACACGAAAATAATGATGGACAACTATTATGTGGCTAGGCATGGTTCAGAAATTTTGCAGCTTCTAATGCTATCTGGTAGATGGCAGAGGAGTTGAATACCACTGGATTACCATAATAAAACTTTCCACTAAAAATTTACTCAATAATTTAAAATTTGAAAGCAAATGCTTATCTTACCTTGCCTATCTCCTCCCCAGCTTACTCTCATATACAAACACAAATGGAATAAGAAGAAAATTTCTGTGCAATTTACACTACCTGGTGCTGTAATTTATACCACTGGTTTGTACCGTAGCTATTGGACGACTCGGTAGATACAACTGCATATAGTCTCAATGACCCATATCTATATAAGATAATTTATACTAAATCAACAGAAAACATAAAATGAGTTTACTGGGCCACCAGGTAAATATACTGGTATAATAATTTTTGGTATAATAAAATGTATTCTAAATTATGATCTTCTTATAAAGAAAGGATTAATATTTTTCCACTAAGTCAATGTCACAATTAAAAAATAAAACACATCTTATAAAGCAAAAATAAATCATATACATAAACAAAATAAGCTAAAATACAGATTTAAAATTTTTAAGAGTTTGAAAAAATCATTTTAAAGAGATAAAATATATATTTCTGAAGATGAATAATTCAAATTATATGAGGTAGATCTCATTTGGAGCAAAGCTAAATGTATCTAACATCTTTCATAAAATACTCTAAGGACAAAAAGAACAAATATAAATCATAAAAACTATGTAACATCCTAAAATTTATCCCCCAGACATGTTGATTATCCCTAAAATCTATATATAAAAAAAAATACAAAAATAAAAAGCTATAATTTGCTACAAGTTCAACTCTTATAACTTCAAATGAAAGGGCCTTCCTTTCCAAAAAGACATAAACACTTCCACCTAACACTCATGAATACCAGAATTAAGATGAAATAATCACGGCCTCTCTTTTTTCCACTAGCTTCCACAGTGGGGGTCATGCCACTCTATACCACCAGTGCCAAACATGAGTGAGGCCTGATTAAAATCATGTTTAATGAACCAACAAATAATTATTATTATATTTTCTTTTCAATTTGGAAACAGAAAAACAAAACAGAACATTACTTCTAAAAAAGAAAAAAATTATATCTCAGAATATCATCTTACCCTGCTGGACACTGTGGCTCATTAATGCT
This sequence comes from Rousettus aegyptiacus, assembly GCF_014176215.1. Lineage (NCBI taxonomy): Eukaryota > Metazoa > Chordata > Mammalia > Chiroptera > Pteropodidae > Rousettus > Rousettus aegyptiacus. Next base: position 160,708,058 of record NW_023416284.1, on the reverse strand, counting down.
CTCACACGTTTCTTCTACCCAACTTTTCTCACCTAAAATATTTTCAAAAAAAAAAAAAAATGAGTTGAACACACTTAATAGTAACAATTGTGATGCTGGTGATACACATTAGGACAGATTTTAAAAACAAAATGTGTTAACATATACATAAGTAATATGGAATAAGATTCTAGGGAAATATAATGAAAAAGGGGAGGTAATCTGTTTGAAAATAAAAATCTGTTTCCAAAGAGTTAGTTGATAGGAAGAAAAAATGAACGTATAATTGCAAGACTAAAACACAATACTATATTTGTGAGAACAGGAAGGCATCATTTCCAATTGTTAACATTTTTAGCCAAAATTTACAACTCTCATTCTATCTACCCAACAAAATGTCTGGTATTAAATCCTTAATGTCTTAGTTCTTCTCATAAAGAGCCAGATTCTGTCAAGGAATTTCAAGAAACCCTGTAACACTTAGACGAGACCTCGTAATAACATCAGTTTACATTATACCCCCAATCTTTTGCACTTATTTCACATCTACTTTCTCAATGTATGGCAGACTTTATTTTCATTTTTCACAACAGAACCTGGGACATAGACGTTAGCCAGAACAATCTTTTCATAAATACAGCATTAAATAAATGTGTAGCTAATACCAAAATAACATGACCTTGTTTTATCTATAGTCACTCATTTCCTCAAATGAGTGACTATAGATAAAACAAGGTTGGCCATGTGTGATAACAATTATTAAGCTGGGTATGGGTACAAGGTTCATTACACACTCTCTCTCTACTAATGTATATGCTTGAAAATAAAATGTTTTTTAAAAAAATATTTCTTCAGTTAATATAGTTGGACAATAAATATGACTCAATGTAAAAATTAACACCTATGCAAAACCCAGCTAAAACCTAGGAAGGTGTCAGGTTGCCATAGAACCTGCTGAGCACATGAAAACCTGACCTCGACACACAGCACTGTAGTTAATGCAGCAGTCGCCCTTGTCCCTGCAGTCATCTGTACAGGAGCAGAGGCTTCTGGACAATCTTTTCTCACCACATCTGAATTTGCTGCAAGTCCATATGTGTTCTAGAAATAAATATCAACAAAATCAATTGGATGCTCCAAACTCAATACATCCAAAGTGAACACTGAATTGCTGTCTTCTGAAGCAAGATCTGTAAAAGACAATGAACTAGCTCACAACTCATAGTCACTCACAGAATCTGCCACCACAGTGGTCAGTCAGAACTAAGAGACAGAAAACATGCAGGTAACAATTATTATTTCAGTAAAATGCCAGAATCTCACTTTAAAATGTGGACAAGCATAATTATCATTGTATGATTCATCTATAAATCTTGGTTTCTTCCACCAGCCATTTTCAAAGTTCTCAAATATTCATCTAAATCTGGTTTGGTCCCATTTAAATATTATTCCATGTAATATGCAGAGAAGTCTACAAACTGAGAAAAACTTCCATGTTCTGATGATTTTATTTTAAAGTTGAAGTGGACATCTAAGAACTCTTGCTTTTATAAGCTCATAATGAAAACATTCACATATTTCAAGTAGATTTTTTGAACTTAGTTTCAACATAAATTACCCTGTACAGGCTTTCAGCATACATTAAAAACAGGCACAGTTTTGCTATCCATAAAATATTTAATGAAATCAAAATATGTAAAATTTTTTCCTCCAAAAAAACATAAAGGCCAAATTTTTAAAAATCTCAAATGAGTGAGGCAAATCACATACCTAAAAGATGCAGAACATTGCTCTGATCTTTCACTACTAAAGCCTATACTCCATTTTTTTTTTTTCCCTGCACATTTTTACCTGGTTCTATACATGTCTCCTGGTAATCTAGACAGCAGTTTCCAAGCTCAACGCAAGCAACATCACAGCGACAGTTTCCAAACGTTCTTTCAAAACAGCGACCTTTGCAACTTTTAACTGAAAATATTAAGTAATGAGTTAGATGTTTCTAATCATTATATGATTACAAAGCAAACATCAACTAATAGACCTAAGTTGCATGTAAATTCAAATACTACATTAGAAAACACAAATGGGATAATAAAGATTCTTACCTAAGACTCTTTTCACAAATACATTTAGAAAGTACCACAAATATAAGGTCACCTTATTCACATAGGCTGTGATTTTATATCTTGTCATAGATAATTTTTATCTTTTATTTATTATAAACTCTACTGATAAAACTCAAATGCCAATGTATGATAAAGAAAAATCAGACTAAGGATTTATGATTATTTTATGCCCTGAAAATTGTAGCTTAAATCGCCATGGCATTCTCTAAAATTTCAAAATGTGAGAAAATATTTTAAAAGTGATACTCTATAAATATTTCAGAAAGAGCAAGAACACCTGAATTACCTCACTCTCAGTTTTGAGGTAATGTATTTGTGCAGAACACACAAATTCTGTGGGACTGTCCCTTCCACCATCACCTTACACATCCATTTCACCTTCAGATCCAGCCTGGCTCTCTCTGAGAAGCCTACCCGAACTCCCCAGCCTAGGTCCATTGTCCTTTTTTCCCCCAGCTTTTAAAAAACCTTGGCCTTCTCCCCCATCACTTAATTTTATTTATAAGTAGATTACTTGGTTTGTCTCCCCATCTCACACTAGACCAACTTCTTAAAAACAAGACAACACCAGGATTTGGTTCAGTGCACTGTCATGCATCCAGCAAACTAACTGGCACATAGTTGGTACCAGTTAAGTTTCCGTCAAATGGATAAATGGCAGAAAGGGAAAGAAAATACTTTAAAAAAAAAAAAAGATTTTAATTGTAACTCTTTACTAGATTTTTGGAATAAGTTAGGTTTGTATTAGATTACTGAAAAATCAGGATGATGAAGGAAAAAAAAAAAACCCACTGGTAAAATAATGGAAGTCCAATAGAAAAAGGGAATAATCCTACCTCTTGACTTTAATAGTTTTTTGACCCAACAAGACATTGCTGCAAAATTTAACTACAGGATACTAAGAAATTTCTCAATTTTAAGGCTATAAAATGACAATAACAATTTCTAGGGTCAGAAGTACTTATTTTCCTGATCCAGGGTAGCGCAAAGCTATTAGAATAATAGTTATTACTTGAAGCTCATTAATAGGCATCTAGTAATTTTAAAAAATACTATGTTACATTTGAATTAAAACTGCTATTTTTAACCCTTTAGTTTTACTGAACTAAAGGTAAATTACTTCATGCCTAAAAACTACACGGGGTGAACACTAAAGTCTGTAGCTTAATTTTGTTAAACTTTGGTACCTTTGCTATAAATACAGGCACACCTTGTTTTATTGTGTTTCGCTTTGCGGTTCACACATGCTGCATTTTTAACAAACTAAAGGCAAGACCCTCAACAAGTAAAAAGATTATAATTCGCTTTACTGCAGTGGTCTGGAACCAAACTTGCAATATCTCTGAGGTATACCTGTAGATTATAGACTAAACACATAAAATTACTGTATTTCTTCATTTTAACAATAAATGATAGCTTAACAATCACCCAATTTTTTAAATAACTATTGTTACAATTATAGAAGAACTGAGGAGGAAAAAAATTTGTTCAATTTTCAAGACTGAATTTCCTAGGAACACCATCGATGATTTTACACAGGTTAAGAAAACAAACATCCCTCAGAGGCAAATAATGACTACTATGATGTACTATGATTCAGAGGTTTATTACTTGTAATGATCTTGTCAATGCCGGATAATTTTACACTCGATACAAAGAAAAAAAATATGCAGAAGCTTAAAAATGCCATTATTTCTTTGAAACTACCAATGTCCATAATTTTAAAAGCCTTAAGTATAGGTAAAGATAAGTTTCTGGTTGCCCGGGGATGCTGACTTGTCACCTCGTAACTTCCTGGGCTGCTTCAGCAACTGCTTGGGGAGAAAGTGTGTCCTAGGAGCGCCTAGAGGAAGTCAGGGAGAAGGCTCCAGGAGCATGGCACCAGACCCTGTAGGCCATGTCTCCTTGTTTGCTTCTTTGTTCTAGAAAGCTTTATTTTCTGTTAATTTGTTTTTTTAATTTGTTTGGTTGGTTGCTTTTTCAGTCATACCCCCTCTTAATTGTTTTGAAATATAGTTTTGTAAGTAAAATAAATACAATATGAAAATTATAAAAGAGCTTGAAGAAGAAGGCTCAAAGTAGCATCAAATTTGCAATATCTATTGGAGTACCCATAGGATTCGGGCATAATGCTTACCTTGATTACATTCTGAAGAAGGCTGAATATCACACACACACACACACACACACACACACACACACACACACACACAGTACCAATTACCTTCTTTGGCACAGCTTGGTTTCAACCCAAATATACAACCAAGGATTGTTGTCAACACACAGACTGACAATACCTGTAGAGAGAAAAAAGAAAATTATAAAGCTTCAAAACCTTTATTTCTTCAAATATTTATTTTTTTCCAAATGTTTCTAAACTTGCTGGTGCTACCCCATTTCCTGATCAGGCTGCTGGTCACAGGAATATGTTCACTTTGTGAACATTCAAACTGCACACTTGCAATTTACATAGTTTACTATATACATGTTATACTTCAACAAAAAGTTTACTTAAATGTTACCAGAGTTTTTGGTGGCTCTCTGAAATGCCACATTATCAGACAATTCAACAAAATATGCAATGAATATCAACTATGTATAAGGACTATGTTATGCATTGAAAGAAAGAATAAGCACTATCTCAGGCAGCTTCTATTTGTGTGGGAAAAAGTAAAAACAACAGCATAAATGGCTCATATTTGGTAGGACCTACAAAGCAGTTACAAAATTCTCTAGTTGTTTAAAGGAGAAAGATTGTGGGGTGGGGTTAGGGAGAGGGAGATCAGAAAGTACATCATAGAGGAAGCCTTTGGGCTGGGCTTGAAAGAGGGAAATCATGATATGATATTGCAGAAGTTGAGGGAAGGGGAGGGAGGTCAGAGCAGAGCAAAATTCTAGGAGGGAGGCCAGCAAAAGAAAAGGCTCAAAGGAAGGAAGGCCTATGGAAGACGGCAGATGACTAATGAGAAGCTGTTTTGCTGGAACAAAGAAAATGCAAAGGGGAATGGACATGGACACAGGGTAGAGGTATGGAAAAGTGGAGTGGTATTTCCCAAAAGCCAAGATGAAGACATAAAGAGACGGGAGAAATGGGTGAATGGGGCAGGGTAGATGGTGGGTAGTGATGTTTATGAACACATCCTTTCAAATAAACCATTCAGTATTGACCACATGCCAGTCTCTAGACAAGGTACTGGCTCTTCAGTAATAAAACGGACATGACCTATGTCCTCAAGGTGCCCATTTTCAAATGACTGCAAGAACTAAAGAGGAGATGAACGGTAAATAAACTGAAGGAGCCGCTCTAACTTATTTCAAAAGGGAACGAGTAAAAAAATATAGAGCAAGTGTATAGTGATTCTAAAACACAACAGGATCTAGGCCAGTACTTTTCTTTTTTAAGAAAATCAAAAACCTAAGTGGATCTATGTCCATTAAAATAGGAAATCGTCAGAACAGCTTGAACGAATAACAGCAGAGGCAGACCAGGTATCAGAAGAGAGTACAAATGGAGTCTCCTAAACCTTCGATTGTGGTGTAAACTGACACAAACACACAGAAGCATAAGTTTAAAGTATCTATCAAAAACACTAACAACTCCCTTACAGTAAAACTAACCTATATTTAATACCTCATAATTTAAAACATGGAGAATTAAAGTGTTATTTCTATTTTTGTAATAAACTTATCAAGAAGAGTTTGCACAGTACTTTATTTTCTTCTCATCATATAACTTACAACACAGAGTGAAATCTTTTCTATGCTTTGGTGAACTGTCACATTCCTTTCTAACTTTAGATAAGTTTCCAATGTTTTAACCTTTGCACTTTCAATATGAGACATCTCCAAGAGTTCCTATAATATGAATTTTTGTGCCTGTGTCACTTCCTTTGGGATATCTTCATCCTTTTCACCAAAACCATGCTCCTTACTTAGCACAATAAGTTCTCCATCACTAAATTCCTCTGGCCGCATATCTGGAGTCTATTCAACAGCAGTGCTAACATTCCCACAGTTTGCTATGTCTTCCATAATCCCATTTACATTCAATTTGAAGTTCACTTCCAACATTATCACTTTTCTGTTCTTTACTGCTCTTTCATCTTTATCAGCCAATTCCATCTTTCAATTATTCACTTTTATGAAATGTCCAGGCTTACCACCGGAAGACAAAGAAGTAATACAACTACCCGCTTTGCTCTCTGTGCTAAACTGATCAACAGATATATAATTACCAATCACTGACAGACTTTGGAAGAAGTGACATTGGTCACTGACCACAATACAATATGCATTTATATACATAATGGTTTGTGGACTGAGAAGCTAGCAGCAAAGATTGAACTTTATACAACTACAGTTAATAAATCTTGGCAATTGAAAATTCGAACCATATTGTTGGGGCACAGGTGTTAAACTATGGTAACTGAAATTGTACATGTCAGTCATACAAAGCAAAACTGCCTATATCCTCACAAGTGAGCAAGACAGGTGTCCAAGGATGTTTATTTCAAAATAGTTTGAATGAATTCATTAAAACAACAACAACGACAAGAACCAGATACAGCCTAAGCTCATTTTGAGAGACTGGTTTAATAAGTCATGTTTAATCTATAAAATGACATACTCTCATGGGGTTAGCCTCAAAGATAGGTGTGTCAGAAGAAGTTTGAGGAAAAGACACACGCAAAAAAAAAACAACTGAGGTGTAACCACAAGAAACTGATGGAAGCAGTTGATGACAGACCTCTTCCATTTTCTTGGATAAGTAAGAAGCATCTGCAGGAGGCGAGAAAGTCAAGCTGGTGCTCTGAAGCAATAGACGGGGCTTAGGACCTTCCATGAGAAAGATGGCCGCACATCAGTAAGGATGAAGGAGATGGAGTCAACAAGAAAAGAGAGAAGATTCTCAAGCTCTGGAAGGCCAGTTCACCTGAGATCATAGAAAAGGGGACAAAAAAGTCAAAGTGCGGACACAATGGCTGAACAAGGTAAGGACCACAGGGACATGGGTATTTGAACAGAGAAATGGGAGACAAGAAGAGGCCAAGGGTGTGAGGAAGTGGGAAAGAGAGAGCAAGCAAGGAAGGAGGAAGAACCAAACTTATAAGCCCTGAAAGGAATTTCAGAATCTGAGTTCTGAGAAGTGGGACAGAATGGAATAGGGATGAAACCAAAAGTAGAAACCTTAAATGGGCATAATGGACTTGCTGGAAGTAAGAAGACTGACCCCAAAGTTCTAGTACTTTGACTATTCAGTTAACATTTTACCAATAAATGAAAATCACAGAGAACTTTATTTGTATTATGAAATTTATTGACTTTAAATACATATTCCTTCATTGCTATAAGAAATTCAGTGATGGAGATTACCAATAACTTTACTGTCCTTACTAAATATAAAAGAGAACTTGTGAACAGTTTTGTTACAAATAAGTCTCATCTTGAGGAAAACTATGGAAAGAGATAGTGGTAAGCAAGCACTGAAATCATAACCATTGGTTTAAAACACCCATGGTATATGGAAACCTTTGGCCTCCATATACCATAAGCTGCAGAAGAGGCACACTGATTTTTTGAATCACCTCTTCTTTGAGAAAAGATGTTACTTAGATTTACCTTATATAAGATAATGCATAGCATGTAATTAAAACAAAAGTACAAAAACAGAAGCAATCATTTCTCATCTATAGTCCCATCCGTAAAAGATGAAATTTAGAATGCCCATTACTGTTATGCAAAACCCAATCAGAATAGTTTTCAGTAAGAAATTTCTCATCAATTTTGAGAGCTGTGAAATCTAATTCAATTTGAATTTTCTTCTCAAAGTAGTTTAATTCAACAACAGAACAATTCCCATAAAGTAAAATTCAAAACTTTAGCTCCATTTCTAATTTATGATAGCTTTCAAAAATATATCTTTTATATCTCTGTCTAACCCATGCTAAACCTCATCAAATTCACTTTAAGAAATATGAATGTCTGTGCCAGGAAACATCTAATATGATAACTGTCTTAAGCAGAATGTCCTTTATCCTCACAATTATGTCAGCTTTGACAATTATGGGAACAGTGATACTGTTTATTATGTCATTAACACATCTCAATTAAGAATCTAAGAGATTATAGCAATATCTGTCACTTGAGACTAGCAAAGATTCAAGTCTGCTCACAGAAGGAAGAAAAGCTACTAAGTTAAAAGTAACATAAGTGACATTTTGTAAAGTTTTAAGCAATAACTAGCAATTTATTAAATGACACGTACATACATAACAACAACAAAAACTCCAAAATATCTAGAGCTTTAGTATACAAGGCCATTTATTACAAACCCAATGCTTGTAAGAGTAACTAAAGGACCAATCAGAAGACTAAAGACAACATAACAGAATACAGTAATGTCACGTGAGTTCCTTTGGCTCTGCACATATTCATACATGTGAGGTAGAACTTGTCACTATCTGGTCAACCTCAGCTGCTAAAGCACTTCTAGGACCTTCTATTACAAACAAGCTAAGATTACAAGTCATATAACTTTCCTTCAGAGAGATTCCTATTTCTGGGATGAGAAGAATCTCTTCTCTATGAAAACCACAAACACTTTCCATAGTACAGCACTTTCCAAAGTGCTATTAAAACCAAGGTCCACAAAAACAATCTTCAAAGACATATCACAGAAATTTTGGTTGACTTTCCCAGAATCCACCATCAACATATTTCTTTAAATAATGATTAATAGAATTGCTGGATGTATGCCATCATTTCAAATAGTACTTGCTTCTAATTTGTCAGAAATAATGTCATGAATCTAGTACATTTTTTTTAAATGGCAAATACTTCTCACACTTAGTAAGCAGGGAAATCAGCAGCAGTCTGAGTTTAATAGACTTTACTAAAGTAGATTCTAGTTTTGAGTGAAGAGAACTACATACACATTAAAAAAAAATACATGTTCCTTGGAATCTCTATGTTTTTATCTCATATCTTTTTAAAAAGAACAGAAGAAAGATCAAATCAGGAGATAGAAAGCAGTTTTGTAAGACATGAAATAGAAACTCTTAAATTATTATTTAAACTTGTTCAGGGGCTCTTTTTAACCCTTTCCTAAGAAAGAAAGATAATAACTTATAATTTTTTTTTTAATTCAGGTTTGACACTATGTACATAAAAATAGAGAAGACAATGCCCCTAATCTAATATAAATCTGTTGGAGTCACTGACAAAAGAAAGTACAGTTCAAAACAATTGTTTTGAATAAGCACAGTACACATTTGGTAAAACTCATTCCTTTGAGAAGATAAAACTAAAAACTAAAATAGTCCAGAAAAGTTTTTTTATTTTTTTTTTGTACCTTTGATAATTAACCAAATAGTCATTTTATCATTTCCCTACTTTTCAAAGAATTATCCTGGTAAATAAATATTTGAAGAAAAGTTTCAAAGAAAGCTCATCTCAGCAGCCTATGGGAGCTGGTAATGATGACTGAAAAAATTTTTTTAGGACAGGTTAAAATGAAATAGCAAATTAAAAGGCTGGCTTAAGAAAACAATGTTAGTACTTTACCATGAACTATAAGGAAATTACTAAAATTCTAGCCATTTTTTATTAAAAATGTAAGTATGGAAAAACTCCCAAGCCTGTATATCCAATTTAAGATGTGTATTACATTTGGAACTTTGTGCTTCTGAGAAAGCCATGTCATCTGCAGTCCCTTCGTTTGACTGGACTATTCTCTATGGTCCCTAATAAACCTAAGATATCAATGAATCTAATTCTCCCTGACAACTGAGCCTGCATTTATTTGGATCACTCCCCACCCCACATCCTGAGCCATATTCTTATTCTTTATTCTTCACATTAGAAATTTTCTTGGGACCCTAAAAGGCCTCCAGAGAACTGATTTACCTAGGGTAGCGATTCTCCTTGCCCATCCATTCCCATTTATTTTTGCTTTAAACAATACCAAACATTTTCAAAGAATATCCAGCACTTACAACTTCTGCCTGAGTGAGCAAATCATGTCTCCCAGATCTCACCAAGTACAGTCACAGATCATTTCTTTTTGAAGTTAAAGGTTAAAGGATAAAACACCCATTTGGTAGTATGAAGTAATGGTTTCAGTAGAGACTAAGCTTGGATGGCACCCTTCACTCTATGACTTGTACACCCTCACTGCATCCTGGGACACAGGTACCTAGTCAACAAGGTCAGTTACAGGTAACACCTCAACACAAAGCAGATCACTGTTAAAAAGACTACTGGTGGGGGTTAACTCCATAGATACAGCCTCCTGCCATTAGAGCTTCTATTTACATCCACAAAAGGATAATGCAGCAAGTGATCATAAAATTATAAAATATCAACACTCTGTTCTTAATCTGATGTCTTTTTAACTGTCTTCTGTCTTCACTAGGACTGTTAGTATAGCAAAATACATTTTTGTGGGCTTTATATAATCTTTTGATTTACTTCAGCTTCTTAAGAAAAACAATCTATGGAGAATAAAGATCTTAAGAAAAGTGTATAATAAACTGTATTTCTGTCTCTTGTCATGACGAAATGATGGATAGAATTAACATTTAAAGGTTTAACATGATATCACTAGAAGAAATTATGGGTATTTCTTTTTTATAATTTTAGGATGGTAAACACCTTTACAAATACAGTGCAAAATCCAGAAAAGTTACGAATTTCTACAACCACCCCCCCAACAAAAAAAATTTACCAAAAGTAAAATTTGGGTGGAGGAAATCAGGGTAAAACATTTTCAACATATGACAAGAGGTTAATGTCCATGATAGATAATGGACATATAAAAATCAAATAGAAAGGATAACCCATATTTTCAAAGTACCAAAAGTAATAAATCAGCTTTTTAAAGAAAACTGCTAATAAAAATGACATTCGCCTTTATTAAAAATTAAAGTACTATAAATCAGAGTCCCCTTTTTACTCAAAGAAATCGACAAATGATCAAAAGAGACTGATAACTTCAAGTGTTATCCAGAACGTGAAGTGAAACCTGCATTTTCACAGTCTTCAAGGAAATATAAATTCTTTTCTAAAATGTCATTTAAATAACTATCTAAATTCAAAATGTTCATATTCTCGACTTCTGCAAAGCCAGTTCTATTATCTGATAGAAATTTTCACATAAGTACATAAGGCTATGCATACAGATATTTACTTATTGTAGTATTGTTTATAATAGCAAAATGTGCAAATAACCTAAATTTCTGTTAATAAACAAATGAGTAAATATAATTATTACTGTAGTTCCAAATAATATAAAATATTATCCAATTATTTTTTAATTATGTAGATACATTACTGAAATACCTGGTCTTAAAGTCTTCAGCCCCCACATAAGCAGTCTACTCTGAAGCTGTGAGTAAATCCAAACTATCCTATGTATAGAGACCACACTGTGAAGTCATAAAACTGCAAGTGGGAGAGAGACACCTGGCCAGCTCCTAGATGCTCCATCCCCTCCTGTTGCAACTCCAGCCACCATCTGACTGCAACTGCAAGAGAGACACTGAACCACACCTGCCCAGCCAAGCCCTTCCAGAATTCCTGACCCATCAAAAACTGAGAGGTTTTTGAGTCTACAGAGCTAATGACCAGATGCTAAACAGGGATGAATTTATCAAATGGGTAGTACTAACCAACATGGCTCCCTGACCACATGAAAGAATACACTTTCTTTTCTCTTTCTTCCAGAGTATATGGAATATACCTCGTTCCCAAGGTAATGATCAATGAAGGAATCTAAGAGCCAATTCTGCTGAAAGTGCATAACTGGTCAGCTTCGCTAGGGGTCGCAACCTGGTTCTTCATTACTTCATTGGAGGAAGGGATTGCCTCACTGCTTCATTACCCCATTTAGCTTTCAGCTTTTCCAACACATTTGTAACTTGTTTCTTATATCAAATTATCCCGATTAAATTACCAAGTATGGCCTTTGTTCTTCTGATTGGACCCTGGACAATATAGCAAATGATCAAACATCAGATAGAGACAGAGAGACAGAGAGAGAGACAGACACACACACACACGCGCGCGCGCGCACACACACACACACACACAGATACACACACGCGCGCGCGCGCACGCGCACACACATGTATCCCTAGGTATAATCTGAGCTCAATTTAATACAGGCAAAGAACTTCCCATTTTGAGGGTTCACTTGTTTTTAATTCTTAAACTCCCGGATGCAAAAAAATGTTTTAAGTAGATCTTCCTTAAGTTGGATTCAAGGAGAAAAAAAACAGCACAGCCAAAATCATCCTGAAAATAGTTTGTTTCTTTGGAAGCTATGACCGAGAAAGATATGATTCATTAAATAATAGTATTAAATGATTTTATAGAAAAATGTTTTATGTTTAAACTCATGAGATGAAAAGTCATTTATTTATGGTACAGGACAGCCCTTCCTACCTTCAGGCAGAGGATAAAACAGATGGACTAAAAGGTAAAGTACCATGGGTTTTATCCAAAAGACATTGTTTTTCTTGCCTAGGGAGATATCTTGCCTACGCAGAAAACACAAAGGTGGAAAGGAACACTGTGCTCAGTTGGGGTTATGTGATTTCTTCTTTTTTATGAAATAATTTTGGGAATATAATGACTAGAGTGCTTTGTATTTATTCTTGAAACATGGGCACAGTGAAATAAACAGAAAGACAGAGGATTTTTGGTAATTTCTCCTGAGGACAGGAAGTGGGTAACAGCAACCATTTACTTTCTATAAAGATCCAGATTGAGTCTTCTGTAAAGCTGTAAAGACTCAAATGACAATTACAGTGGCAGCTTACAGACAGAACTTAAAAACTGGTAACAGATGCATGGGTTTATCATGTTCTGGAAGAAACATAATTTCAGAAAAGTATCACCTTTCAGTGTGTATATTTAGGTTTATGTCAACTTAATTATACTAATTTACTTGGGTTAGGAATCCTAAAATTATGTTTTAAAGAACATTCATAACTTAATCCTTTTAAGCAACTTCTTTTGTTCTAACAAATGTTTATTGGACAAATATTTCATTATTACTTTCTGGAAGATCTATAAAATTTAAAAAAAAAAAAAAACCCTCACTATCACAACCTTTAAGCACTATGCAACTCAGCAGTTCTGAAGATGATAAAAAGTTCCATATGTCTGTGCTGCCTGACACCGTAGTGGCTGGCAGGTCACTGCTGAGCACTTGAAAAGTAGTTAGTGTGACTGAGAAATTTAATTCCTTTTTATTTTAATTTTAATTAATGTAAATTTTAAATGGCCACATGCAGAACTTAAAATTTAGTAGGAAAAAATGAAGTCATTATTAAATGGCCAAGTAAAAAAATGTGATCTTTCTTAGGCTCCCTTTAATTTGCTCCTGCCACTAGAGCTAAAATGACCTTCTCAAAATGTAAGTCAGATTTTGTCACTAAGAACAAAAACAAACAAATAGAAAAAGACTTCACTGCTTGCCCTTAAGCAAAATCCCAAATGCCTAAAACGGTCTGCAAGGCCCTGCCTAGACCTAGCCCCTGACCACCTTTCTGACCTTGTCACTCATCACACACCTCTCTATAACCAGCCTCCTTGGACTCTTTATTCCCCTTTCTGCGATGGACCATAACTCCCTGCTATTCCAGCGCCTATGCACATGCTGCTACGTCCCCTCAGAATCCTCTTCTGCTCACCTGTCACTTCCTCGGGGGACGCCTTCTCAGACCTCTGTGACTCAGCCCTGTGTACAGCTTCTAGGTAGCATGCATCACAGCTGCAACGTGAGACAACCTTGTGGGAATCTTTGATAAATATCTGGTCCTGGGAATATATTCAATAATACCGTGATAACTTTGTACAGCGACATAGGACTACCGAACTTATTGTGGCGATCACTTCATAAAGTATGTAAATGTCAAACCACTATTCTGTACACCTGAAACTAATAAAATATTGTATGTCAACTACAAAATTAATTAATTAATTGATTAATTAATTTAAAAAATCGGGTCCTGTGGGGATAGACCATGATAACAGGGAGTCTTTCCCCTTCTCTTATCATCATTTAGACCCCAGCCTCTTGAAAGGACTGCTCGCACAGTGGCAACGATAAATATTTGTTTAAAAAGTTATTAATCATAACAGCAACAATAAACTCTAATCTAGAATCTACTATTTCTCAAGCACTTTTATAATTAATTTACATATATTAATTCATTTAAACTTCAATACAAACTTATGAGGTCGCTCTTCTTATTATCCCCATATTACAGGTGAGAAAATTAAGGCACAGAGAAGGGGCCTGCCCAAGGACACAGAGCAGTTAGTTACTGGCAGAATTCACACTCCAGCAGTCTAGCTCCTGAGCCTGACTCTTAACCACTAACCTCTATGATCTCTCTCTGCCTAAGTGACAATTCAGCGGTTCAGGGACAGGGTAGAGCTGACCAAAAAGCAGCTAAGGAATGTTTCATGTGGGAGAATAAATTGATGTGGATCCCAGGATACTGCGTAAGGAAGAGTGAAGGGATCACTCACGGGGTAGAGAGCAGACGTAATCTACACAAAGTTTATTTGGGGAACAATACGAGTCTGACCTGATAGTAATGGCCGTGTGTTTCAGCAAAGGTGGAACACTTGTGAGAGATATGCCTTTTGAGCCCCTGACTCTCTAAAATGGCAAAGTACCACAACAGCAGAAGCTGACTGAAAAATAACTGAGCTCTTTGAAATCCTAATTCCGAGTTATGCACATAACACACATGTCCTATATAAGATAAAGACAGAGTCTCACTGTGGTGTGGGTCCCAGACCAGGCTCAATCACCAGCCAACAGGTTTGCTTCCCTTCACCTTACACAGTGTCAGTTAAAGTGAGATAAAGTGCTTAACAAAGGGCCTGACAAAGAGTAAACTCAATGAAGGCATGTATGAAACTCAGCAAATACTTACGTAGCACTTACTGCATGCAAGAGTCTGCTCTAAGTGCTTGACAAACATTGAGTAATAAATGACTACACATGTATGCCGTAAACCTTCAGGACTGCTATGAAATGGATAGAACTGTTCATGTAAGCCCTTGAGTAGTAACTGTTACTCGAGTGATGAGATGTAAGCCTCAAAAGAAGAAGTTTAGGAATATGCATTTCTGCACATATGTTGTGGCAGTCTCTGGGAAATTCTAGTGGAATCAACATGAAGGGAAGGCATTATTTTAGGAAAATTAATAATCAAACCATAAAAAAGACACAAGCGATGAAGAAATGAAAACAACAGAAAATGTGTACTAAAAAAATAAAAATAATTTTGGGGGGACTGATTATGTCTGAGGTACAACTAGAAATGGTTTCAAAGATTACCTCGTAAACTAAGATTAGCTAAGATTAGTAAAATAAAAACCTCAAATCCTATTCATGAAAAGCTTTCTAGCAATGGCAAATCTCATAATGGAACATAAATGGAAAAAGGAAATGGAACAGTATATGCAATATGATCCCATTTAAAAAAAAAAAGTGATCCATACACAAAGAAAAATCCTGAGGGAAGGGGAAAAAAATGAAAATATTAATAGCATATAATAAGATAGCAATTTTTATATTCTTCTTTATACTTTTTTGCATTTTCTGAGCTTTCTGCAATATGTAGTATTTTTATAACAAGGGAAAAATATTTTTAGCTCTCTATACAAAGATTTCAGACCTAGAAGGAACCCACCTAATCCAAATCCCTCTCATTATGGTTAAGGAAACTGAAAGTCACGGAAGCAAAGCGACTGTTCAAAGGTCACAGAGCAAATAATTCTTGTGTTTCCAAGCTGAGGACTCTTTACATGACCCCTGTCTCTCAAACCTTTGTCTGAATCATCCCAGAAAAATCATCATTCTTGTTTTCTTTGACAGCTCTCAAGAGATGGAAAATGTAAAATACTTTTATAGGTCAACATACTTCACATTTACTTCCTTTGAGGTGATCAGTAGGATATTTAAATAAATAGTGTACAAGTATAGAGTTGTTTTGTACTTACTTCCCTGGTTAATCCAAAAATAGAAAAGACCAACACGGTCTATTCATAATCCTCCTGACCCACACCCTTCCCACTTGAATATACTTCACTCACCTGTTTCCTATTTCCCAAGAGATTCTAATCTAAATGATGCTGGGTGGCACTTTATAGGAAGCCAGTGTATTTGGCCTAGTAAGCATTATGGAACAAACTCTGTGCCAAGGACATTTAACCTGATTTAATGCCACCTGAAAAAGCCCTGGTATACAATTTCTTTGTTTTGGTTTTGTGTCAAGTATATTGTTGATTGTGTAGAAAGTACTGCAGTGGAAACTCTGAACTGAAGAGTTCTATTGATGATGAGACGTTAAGTGAAATTTACTTGATACTCTGAAAAACGAATGGTTGAATTGGAAAGAACATCTGAATGTTATCAGATGACAGCGGAGGCAGATTGGCACAGCCAAGAGCAATAAAGCACAATTAAAGGACAAGCCAGGGCAGGTAAGGAAGAGGCAATGAAAAGTATAAGAAAACACATGAGAGCACAGGTAGGCTCCTGAAAGATGGAAACTGCACACGTAAAGGGAGGAAGAGATTGTGAGTCCAATGTCCTGTACACACCACAAGAACAATGGGGCTACTTTCATCAATGCACCTCCGAGGTCCAAGGAAGGAAAGAGGTGAAATGCCATCAGCAGTAGCACCATTTTAACCAAACACCAACACAGCTAAAGTCATGAATGACTGTTTAGTAATGTTCTTTTTTTTTTTTTTTCAATCATAGCATCATATACGAAGTCAATGGCAGAGTAAGATTAGGACCCTCAGCTAAAGAAATTCCAGTTGCTGTGCCTTCTCTACTGCACTGCCCTATCAGGTATAGCTCCTCAAACTTTAATGTGCAAAATCCTGGAGATTTGTGGAAATGCAGATTTTGGTTCAGTAGGTCTGGGATGAGGCCCAAGATTCTGCATTTCTTACAGGTTGCAAGGAAGTGATGCTGACGTGCTAGTCTGCAAGCCACACTTTCAGCAGCAAGGATGTAAAGTGTCTTCTGAGTAAAGAAAAATTAAAAAAATTCCATCACACTAAAGCCTAGCAATAATAACAGGAAAAACAACCACTTAGGGCAGTTCTCACTTTTTGGCACCAGGGACTTGTGCTCCTATGAGAATATAATGTCTGATGATCTGAGGTGGAGCTGAGGTGGTGATGCTGGCGCTGGGCAGCAGCTGTAAATACAAATGAAGATTTGCTTACTGCCTACCACTTACCTCCAGCTGTGTGGCCTGGTTCCTAACAGGCCACAGAGCAGTACCGGTCTGAGGCCCAAGGGCTGGGGATCCCTGATTTAGGGCACACTATGCAACATTTTGTATACGTTATCTAACTTAATTTTGTTAACACCTAGTATGGTTTTATCATCTCTCATTTGTGGTTGTGGAAGCTGACATTCAACAAACTTAAGTTATTTGCCTACATTCAAACAGATAACAACACTAGGATTTAAAACCATTGGTCAATAAACTACGGTGATGAGATTAAGAGGATTATTAGTTTTGTGATTTTGGAAAGTCCCCCAAATTTCTCTAAGCCATGATTTTTTTTTCATCTCTAACGTGATAATGGCAGAACTGCGGTTTGAACCAAAAGAAGTACGAGATGAAAAAGTATTCTGAAATGTATAAAGGATCTTACTTAAAGATTTAATTTTTGTAACTAGCTGATTCTTTTCGTCTTAATCTCCTATCCCCACCTCCCTAGTTCATAAAATACTACTGAATGTACACCTTTTTTTTAAAGCATATATTCTCCAAACTTTTGGTCTTAGAATCTCTTTATACTCTTAAAAATTACTTAGGACCCAAAAAGCCTTTTTCAGATCATTATGGACATTTTATTTCCTTAAAACTATATCAAGTGGTCATTTCTTGAAAGCAAAATGCAACATGAAACTTGAAACGATATTAATAAACTTTTCATACTGTTACATTAAAATCCATTAGTCTATCTTGCACTTTGAATGGCACTTATATCCATGCATAATTCTATAAATCACCCATTAGTCCTTTGTAAAATATTGGTTCACTGAGTGATGTAGTTCTTCTAAATGTTGACACATGTCATGCCATATAAAAATTACATTCTATCGCCATCAATTTCATCAGAAAAGTCTTTAAGGATTGAGAAGCTGTCAAGCTAGCAATGGCAGATACAAGTTTTCCAAAACTATAATTTTTGCTTGAAAGCTCAGATCGTATCATGGCAAAAGTTACCTTCATCTGTTTTCTTTGAAGTGACCTGTTAACGTCATTCATTTACGAGAAACCATGTGCCAAATATCCAAGTCTGAATAACCAGTTTGTCAGTTGCTCTTTCACCTAAAACTGGTGTTCCACAAAAGAAAAAAAAAAAAAAAAAAGGCAGCCAGTTCAGCTTACAACTCAACTGCACAATTGCTTTTCCTCCAGAAATGCAGCAATATACACACACTTCCAATTTTGTCATACAGAATATTAAGGACAGGTAATTTAGAGCTGAAATTTAATAAAATCTGATTAATCAAGGATTATTTTACTGTTTCATCTAGTATATTCTTTTAAGCAAAACTGTTTTTTCTTTTTAATTGCAAGTGCATGACTACTTGTACAATTGGTGCTACTGCCTTGATTTCTACCAA
Organism: Rousettus aegyptiacus; assembly: GCF_014176215.1. Taxonomy (NCBI): domain Eukaryota; kingdom Metazoa; phylum Chordata; class Mammalia; order Chiroptera; family Pteropodidae; genus Rousettus; species Rousettus aegyptiacus. The sequence continues at coordinate 160,689,266 of NW_023416284.1, read as the reverse complement.
ACTGCAAGTAGTTTTACTCACCCATGCTTTAATAACATCACTGTAAGTGTCAACATGGTGAAAAGAGCAAATAATGTCTTACTATTGTTGTTAAAATACTTTGGACTCCACGGTCCCCCTGAAAGGCTCTTAGGGACCATGCTTTGAGAACTGCCATCTGAAATATTTTGGCTGAAACTCTGTTTTACCTGTGCTGTCTTATGGGTAAACATATATCCAAAATCATGTAAAGGTAGTCTGGAGAATAAGAGGCTTTGGAAAAATCTCACAACAATTGTATTAATTTTGCTGCACAGTAGCATCATAAAAAAACCACTTGGATTTCTTTTCAGTTCTTTCTCTCTAGGAGAGCTATTAAGCTCCTGATGCCTGCTAATGTCAAAAAGCTTTTGAAGGGAAAGAAAGCCACTTTAAGACAAGCTACTTTCTCAGGATTATTCTCTTGAAAACCAAGACAAAAATTATCTTAATTTACGAGCCCCAAATCACACCTGTGATAAAATGTTTCCCACCTAAATCCGTGTAAAGTCTTAAGATATGAGCAAATGATCCATCTACAAATGAGATATGCTTGCAAAAAATCACCCCCTCCAAAATGACTTTCTATTATGACTCTCCATTTTTCTAGTCTGGTATATTTTAAATATATTGAGAAGGAAACTCAAAATAAAAAGAAAGCCAACATCCCAAAAGTTTGTATGCACTGGAAGCTCACAACAATGTATGACTACTGACCACACAATGGCAAATGGCAAATGGATGGGATGGCATTAGCCATTAGTCCAGAATGAAAATTCAAGTTAAGAGTCCTTTCACTTATGAAAGTCTATTACTTACTAATGGTGCGATTGTTGCCTATAAATTTAACACACTGTTTCTAGAAGTGGAGTAAATGAACCATTTACATCTGAATAACTCCAGGTACTTGTTACAAAATGCAAAATCCTTGGGCCCATTCTTGTCTTAGTCTGCTTGGGCTGCTATAACAATATACCATAGACTGGTTAAACAATGGAAATTTATTTTCTCACAGTTCTAGAGATTGGAAAATCCAAGATCAAGGTGTTAACCAATTCATTTCCTGAGGAGAGCTCTCCTTCCTGGACTGCAGATGGCCTTTCCTTAGTGAGTGCACAGAGAGAGGGAAAGAGCAAGATCGCTCTTCCTCTTCTTATGAGGCCACTCATCCCACCAGGAGGGTCCCACTCTCATGCACTCATATAACCTAATTACACTGCCCAAAGGCCTTACTTCCAAAAACCGTCACATTCTGGAGGAAGGGCTTCAACATATGAATTGGGAGAGGGGGTCACAAACACTCAGTCCATAACAGATCCAAATGTTCAACTCACAATCTCTGGAATTGGAGCCAAGGAATGTCTTTAAGAGTGCCAAGTGGTTCCTATGCACAGTAACGTCTAAGAATCCTGATTGTACCCCTGTGAGTCAGATGCTTCCTTACCTGTAAAGTATATCTGTCACCAATTTAAAGTTGTTGAGGTGCTGAGGATCAATTTAGAATGTATGGGAAAATGTTTTCTAAAACTTCTAAGTGTAATGCGAATGATTATAATCATCCAAACTTTTACTACCTACATCTCCACCAAATCTTATTTTAAAAACTAAAAGTGAGTAAAGGAGAAGAAAATAATGAAAAATATAACCAGTTATCTTAATTCTTGGAATTGAATCTCAGATAGCTAAAACACTCAGGAAATAGAGTGTTCTAATTAATATTTGGCTGAACATTCTGGCCATTTTTTTTGAAAGTCTTCTTAAATGTATTTTTACACTTCTTTCTTTGGTAGATACATAACTTAGCTCTTATTTGATGCTAGTGTTCATGATGGGTTAGTTTCTAATTATTGGTTCCTCTTGCAAAGGAGTATTTGTAATTTTTGTTGTTTGGAGGATATTTCATGATTGATAGAGACATGTTTATTTTAACCTAAAGGCAGATCTCTAATTACGAGTTGTATTCCAAAAGCTTATTTGTTCCTAAGTTGTTTGGAACTTGAAATGCCCTTCCCCTTTGCAAAAAAAAAAAAAAAAAAGAATGAATCTCTGTGTTCTTCAATAAGCCCATAATATAGATAAAATATAGTTGAAATACATTTGCCACGTCTTAAAAGTCATGACTATTTTGCAATAGAATTCATCAAAACAAAATTAAATATAGGACTATTTTCATTTACCTTTAATACTGATATCTGAGGGAAAAAGCATCAGCTAGAAGATGAAAATAAAAATTTCTGCAAACATTCTAAAAGGATTAATGGTTTCCAGTTCTTTATTATACAGAATGCATAATGTCTCTCAATGTGCGCATCAGAGATTCCCCTCAGCCATAATTAGTATATGATGGGGCAGAAGTCAGCAAAACTGGGTACAGAGCTAACTAAAAAGTGAGATAGGAGGGAAAAGAAGAAAGATGTTGAAAGGGTGGCTGTGTATCCATGAGAAAGAGTTTGCATGAAGGAGAAATAACTGAGACATTAATACTAAGAGAGAAAAATACCAGAACATGACTCAAGGCAGAAAAAAGGAAGCAATAGAAAGCAATGCTAGACAAAACAGTTCCCTAAAAAAGCCACAAAGATTGAATCTGGGGTGTCGACAGCAAAATCACCCAAACAAAAGAGGCCTTGGTGTGAGGGAGACTCTCATTCATACCTACTGGATGTCCTGACTTGCACATGTCAGATGGCCACATGGGGTTGTTTGTACCTGAGCAAATGCCCCATGGTTAGATCCTAATTCTGAATCCAAGTTATCACAGTGGCCTTGTTTGGCCTCTTAGGTACACTGGCCTTAGTTCAGAATTTCTGTTTATAGTTCATTCACTGCCTCTTCCATCTCCCTTTTATAGCAATAATTATATTATTATATGTTATAGCGATAATTGTCATTATAGTCTAATAAAATGTTTGATACCAGTTTGATCCTTTCCCTGAGTTTATACCCAAGTATTATCTCTCTCACTGCATCTATATTTGGATTCCTGCCCTTCAGCTGGCCATATGGGTATGTGGTTGTGTATTTAGTCTTCCCATCTTGCCCCTTTCCCAGTCAAAGTGTTGCTGGGACTAAGTAAAAAGGCAGTGCATTCTTCAGTCAACCAAAAGCTGACACTGTGCTGGTCCTAGTAGCAAACACAACAATCTTGTTGGGTTCCTAGAAATCTATAGCACATTTTATTAGAACCTGTGAAACAAATATCATATGGGGCAAACGGGGGACTTCTTTGGCCTCTAAGATGCTCTGGTTATTTAGAAATAAAATGCTAAACTATAGCTGGAAAGATGTCAAATTTCACAAATCAAGGAGCAATATCAATTCCAGGTCAGATTAAGAGCAGAGAACTATCTTGAATATTGTCCTTGCTATATTTTAGAGATAAGATAATGTGTTGCAAGAGGAGGGGGAAGCTAACAGAATTAATAACTTTCACAGCCAAATATCTGATAAACATGGCCAAATTCTGCTACTCACAAAGAACTCTTTCATTGAAAGGTGAAAGTAGTTTTTACTCACCATCACCCACACACAAGGCTCTTTACACATACATAGATCTATATATTCATAAGTACATCAGAAGGTCACAAACACAAAAACAATGCTGTAGAACAGCTCACTAGAGAATGGAGAAATTTACTGCCATGTGGCTGAAAGTTACTTGTCCCTTTAAAATTATGCCAGGAAACAAGAACGACATTTCAAATAAACCTTCAAGTCCAACCTCAGTGAAAGTGGACATTTCAGTTCAAAACTTAATTAGGAAACAAGGACAGTATATAACATATCTACTGAAGTATATCGAGAATACTACTTGTATTTGCTCTCTTGAAATTTTCTGCAGTCTGGCTCAGAGCCTAGAAATGAGCATTTCCAGGGCCTAGAGCCAAAAGACCCAAGAGCAGAGCTTGCTGATCTTCTCCTGGGATCAAATACCACACTGGGGAGAAGCAAGGGTAGGGCAGGACCTTCCCTTCTGCATCCACTCTCACACACCTACATCATTTAGTTTATGAGAAATTTTCAAAAAAATGCGATTGTCAGGTTTCCACAGATCACTCTGCACGGCAACTCTCGTGTTTATCCTGCTAGATAAAAACTGGCTGAGGACCTCCTCAGTGGCCAGCCGCTCATAACCTCGACCCCAGATGCAATTAGCCAGTCCATGTCTTCAGTTTGATGAAAAGTGTGCTCATGTTTAACCTGAAAAAGGTATCCCATAATTGCAGCTTCTTTCTAAGAGACATGTCCCAGAGCTCTTTGATGACAATTGTCAAGTTCCTTTTAGAGACTTTCCATTTGGAAGTGCATCATTTGGAAAAGGTCTTAGGAAAAGAAGGATATTGAAGTAAGGAAGGGGGGGAAAATGGGTAAATTAAGAGTTTCAAAAATAGAGTAATGAGTTTTGGTGGATATTAATGTCCCACAGTACTTCATCAAAAGAATTATTTCCAATTAAATCTGTGTTATGGCAAAAAAAAAAAATCAAAAAACAGCAACAAAAATAAACAACATCTAATGAGATGAAACTATTCAGACTTGTCCTAGTTGTGGAAGTATGGCCTAGGACACCTCCACATCAAACACCTCTCTAGAGTTGCATCATCAGAGCATAACAGAATGCTGTTTGACCAGCTAGCTGATCGCAGGGGTCAAAGATTAGAATGCATGTTCCAAAGGCAGCCCTTTATTGATACCAATTGTGGATCTCTAAATAAATATGTAGGATTTAAAAACTAAACTTGGCAATTGGAAATGTAGCAACAGTTTAAGAGTATGGGCATTTAGATATGATTTCACATGAATTACATATAGATTCAATATATAATTACCAAATACCTCATGGTGTGCTAAACATTTGAAAGTACTGATACTAAATAAGCAATTGTGATACATAAAAGCTAAGGTCTCCTACTAAAAAAACTGAAAAGGTAACTCAACAGACTAAAGCTAAGTTTTCATCAATGGCTTGTGTTCTAAAGAATGATATATGATACAAAAATATAACTTGAGTTAAAAACATGTGATTTGGGACACTTACTGTTTGAATCTTAGGCTTATTTTTAAGTACTAAGTATATGCCACCATTTCTTTAGTCTAGGAATGTTGTAAGTACTAAGTATATGCCACCGTTTCTTTAGTCTAGGAATGTTGGTTCCTGAAAGTACTGTAACATTTCTATGCCACCCAAGCTATAATGAAAATGGAAATGTTTATAAAGAAACAAAAGATTTCAAAAATCAGAAAAGATATTCTCTAGACAGCACTGGTCAAACCATAATATGTACATGACGATCTATTTTAGGGTACACTATACATGGAAATCTATTCTTTCCACAAAATACAATAAAAATGATTTCATCTCCTAGTAGGTTTTCAATTTACTTCCCTACATACATCGTTCTATTTGATCCTCATAATAATTTTACACGATGTGAAACGGAGTTGATGTCCTCATTTTAACACAGAAGAAACTGAAGTTTGGGGAGAGATTATAAAAGTCTTTAGCAATTAATAACGACCATGAAACCAACATCCCAGGCTTCTGACTCTCAGTCCAGCACTTCCCAGCACAGATCTAGATTGAAAAACAACTCCCATATTTCATAGTTGGCTGTGGATCCTGCAACTGTCATAACGAAATAGCAGAGGAATACTGAGGACTTTTGTAAGCAACAAAACTGTGTAGCCTGTATAAGAGGGTGGACAAAGAATCATGAACGTTTCTTTACAGTCACATGAGATTAATATTGATGGAATCGCTAAACAGCTGCAAGGAAATTCCTCAACAGAGCCAAAGGAAAAAGTATTTTCTAAAGTTCCTTCAAACTTGAGCTCTGTTGAATCTTTTCAAATGGAATCAGTTAATGCAAGGAGAGTTATCAATACTCCAACTGCAAAACGCCACCCGAAAGGGGTAAAACATTGTTGATAGTTCCGAAGACCAACAACTTTCCGGCTGCTCACTTTTTTCTAAACGCCTTGAACTCTCTGGGGGTTAGAGGTAGTATTTCTAAAGTTCACAATTTTTTAACAGTCTGCTTGCACAAACAGGCTCTTTTATAAGCATCAGTTAACACGAACGAGAGTGAACTATTCCCCTGGGGTTAACAGAAGGCACAGGAGTGATGAGCACGCATTGCAGCCTGCAGAGCGGAGCGTGAAGGCGCACAGGAACGGCACACGAGCTGCCTCTCTCCGGGTCCCGGGTGCTGACTGCGCTCGGAGCGCAGGAGCCGGGCACCGCCCGCCCCGCCGGCCCGCGGACCTACCAGCGAGAGCACTTTATAAGTGTTGGGGTCTTTGGCCGGGCGGGCGCTCGCCGCCTTCTCCAGCGGCTCCTCCCCCAGGTCCATGGGTGCCAGCAAGGACGCTGCCGTCTGAGGGTCCCCCGGCGCCTCGGCGGCGTGGCCGCGACCTGCGTCCCGGCCGTTGCCCGCCAGGCCGTCCCCGCGGCCGTGCCCGCCCTCGCCGCGGCTCCCGCCCCCGGCGCAGCCGTCGCGCTCCATCGTGGCCCGGGCGCTCCGGCCCCGCTGGCCCGCTGCGCCTTTAATAGGCTCCGCGCCGGCCCCGCCCCGCCCCGCCCCGCCGCCGCGCCCGCCCCGCGCGGCCAGACCCTTGGCGTGTCGCCCGCCCAACGCTAGAAGTGAGGGGAAAGCAACTCAACGCCCCGGATTATTTGGCTTCCTGTTTGATTTCGGGCACTGTGCGTGTCGGTTATTTTGGGTCCTTTACGTGGGCGTGTCTTTAACTTCCCCCAAAGCCTCTCCCTCCCAGCGCCCCGGCCACCTTCCGAACACTTGCAGGAATCGCCCTGCGTGGCCTCGCGGCTCAGGCTGGACTGGAATTGCAGAGTGTGGTCTGCAGAGGGCATGAGATCATGGGGTCCGAAAATAGAGCTGGAGGAGCTGGAGAAGGATGCAGCGGTCCAGGCCGGTGCAGCTTCTCCGAGGTGGGAGATTAGAGTTGGGACAGACCTGTGTGTTTCTGCGTTGCGCATGCACTTAGGCTATAGGGACAAGCATGGGGAGCTGTGACCTTCTTTTTCTTCGACTTATAAAAATAAACAAGAATTCCCTCCAAGCCCAGCTACCCACTACCTACACTACTTGGAGAGAGGAACGTCCATCCTTAAAATATCAGGTTTTGCAAAAACACACATGGAAGGAATACTTAGTTTTCCACGTATTTTGGTGGGGGGGGGGAAGGGGAGGGGTCTGAGTTTTTGTCATTGCTCTTGTTTTAATATATTTACTTATTGGTTCCTTTATACTTTATATAGTGAAGGCTTCAAAGTGTCGTGTTTTCCTATCCTGAGGTTGACACCGATTCTAGTAATATCAAACATTTAACGCAATATGAAATACTTTGATACTTTATTTTTAAACGAGGACACAACGAACAGGCTATAATTCTGGGTGGGTATCGATTCACCTTTGATTCTGCAACGTTTACATTTCCTTAGTCATCATTTAGAAAAACCACAGTGTGTAGTGAAGGGATTCTTACCTGTCAAGGGGAAACCAGTGATGTTCAATGGCTTTCCAATACCCGGAACTGCCTTCATTGACCAAGGAAAGTTAATACAATTCCAAAATAATACATTTTCAATTCATTTCGATTACCATGATAAATTCAAATGTTTTTTTTTTAAATGAGAACAGATGTTTAACAGATATAAAGTGTGTGTTGTCCCCTTTAAAATAGTCAACTTTATACACTTTCCATTTATATTGACTCATTCGTTCTTTTACTCAATAATGAATCCTTCAATTTTTTGGCTCCAACTATGGATATCATATCAAAAATTAATAAAAGCGTATCTTTCCCAAGTGGCTTTCAGTCTGGGTCCAAGAGGTGGAGGCAATAAACAAAAATTAAAACCCAAGTCATACATGCACAAATAAATAGTATACTCTGAAAGCTTAGTGGAAAGAGTAACTGGCATCTGGAAGAAGTAAAAGGCCATCCGTCAAAGCATTATTGAGTGTTTTTTTTTTTTTAATTACGTTTGAGTCAGCTATGAACCACCCAAGAGAAACAGGTTTTCACCATTTCATAGTCACACATATTTTTTACCCCAAACTTGGCTCCAAATTTTCCCTTAACTGTTTCCAAAAATCAGATTCAAGGACAAAGATTTGCTCAAAGGAGTCTGGCCAAATGAGTGTCAAAACTTCTAAAAGCAACTCAACAGTGATGTTCCTAAGTGGCTTTGAACCTGACAAAACAAATGGAATAAGCGTATTGTCTCCATCCCAAGTCAATAAAGACTTCATCCAATGGAAAAGTCAGTGTGCTGTCTACAGGGTCACAAACGCAAACACCTAAGCATCCATAGGAAGCAAAAATGAGTGAAGTAGCCTCCATTGGTAAACTGTATACCTTGGTAAAAAGGGCAGCATTTACTTAGCAACAAATGGATTGTGTGCCCATTGTGGCTGGATAGATTTCTCAAGAAAAACAGAATTTAGATGTTTGTGTGACTTCTCCAGATTGCAAAATGTTGTCTATAAAATTCAGAAAAACAATTTCTTTAAACATTTTAAAGGCCAAACAAAATGTAACACATCTGCAGGGTGGGCCTGCCACACAAGCCACCAGGATGTGGCCTCTGCCTTATGCTCATGCCTCTCCTGTGCCAAGTGGGACTTTTATGGGTAACTATAAAAATCCAATTGGAATTCTAAATCAAGCATAAAAATGGATCAACTATGCCACTCATATTGTTTAGCCATAGATGTCACAATGTCTTTCATTAAGTCTTATTTATATTCTAAAGGATCTGAGGGACAGCCTTACACTCCAAAGTACAATGAAGTCATAAAACTGCAATACAGCTTCCCTGGTTAGTGCAAAGGTGAACAATGAATGTTTCACCCTTAGTCTTAAACCATTCTGCTTTAATGATTGAGGACTCTAGAGCAGCAGTGAAGAGGTTAGTTTAAGATTTTATAAGACTTCTTAAGTTTTACTATACAGAAACGTTTAAACATTTCTCCCTGGTGCTTTACATGTAGGTAAGACCTATGTTTGAACTACGACATCTCAAAGTTGAGAAACACCTCTGCTCAGCTTTTAAAAAATAAAATATGCTGTAAAGTAATTATTTTTGCAGCTGCTTCAAAGCTTCTCCAACTTTGTCCAATTCTCTGGTGAAACACCAAAGACATCTAGTGCAGTCTAAAAAGGATAAACCCCATGAGGCTCCTTAATCTTTATGAGACTTAGAAAAAATTTCTTTCCATGACATTAATTTATACTTAAGATTTTTGTATGTCTTAATTTCTCTTTTATAAACATAAGAACATGCCTTCTTGAAGAAAGTTGGATAACTGTGTGACCCGCTACAGATTATAAGAATTCCCTGAGACTTGATTTCCCCCTTTATAAAATGGTGTTTCAAATAATATAAAATTACACTGCTATCTCTAAATGCCAACAAAAGGCTTAACATTTCTCGATTTTACATAAAAATTTAAATTTATTCTTTTTATATTTAAATCACCCAATCTCTACCCCTAAGGGAGAGATAAAACTATATTATTTTTACATAAATTATATATGAATTAATTATACATAATTTAGGGGAAGGTTTGAGCGCTGCTGTTGGATATGCAGCTACAAAGCGAGAGCCCATGGAGTCAGGAAGGAATACTTGTCCCTCTGGGATGGAGAGAAACACCTTGTTGTCAGTCAGGTAACAAAATTAGTGAAGTGAACCCAGAAATGTAAGAAACAGTTCAGAGTAATAGAAACTCTGAGGATAAAGAAGGAAAACAAGAATAATTCAACCTTACCAGAAGCTCCTAGCCCAGTGGAAGATGAGGTATGGAAAATGTATACCTCATCTAAAGGGAGCTGCTGTTAGTTTTTCACTTTTTGGTTTTCCACAGTCTCTGCCACTCCCTCATTTTCTTTTATACCTCAGTTCAGACAAAACCTACAGTTGCCGATAATCTGCATTTATGCCTGCCACTTTGCCATTTGTTTTCTTTTTGCTTCATGTTTTTCTATTTTTTTATTTGTCCTCCGATCATCCTTTACTTCTTTAAATTTGTCTTAAAACTATTTATTCTACCATTAATTCTTCTGTTGAACTTTAAGCTTTTTTTAACAGTGATTTTCTTAGTAGGTGCTTTAGAGGTTATAATATACATCTTCAACTTACCATCTACTTCAGATTAATATTGACTTAATTCTGGTAACATATAGCATTCTTTCTTGGAGAAAATAAAACAGAGCCTTTGGATTCTAGGACTCTAGAACCAAGAGACAAGAAATCACTTTATTAATATATTTAATTAGTTGCCATTTAGTTACTAAAATAATATATTTAGTATGAAAGATTGATTAAAAATATTTATACTGAGCACTATTATGCCAGCCTTCTGAACACACATTTGTTGATTACCTACTGCATACTGCACTAGAAACACTGAGGATAAAGAAGGAAAACAAGAATAATTCATCCTTACAAGAAGCTCCTAGCCCAGTGGAAGAGATAGGAATATTAACATTTAACTGTAATACAGTACGTTGAGAGCTATGAAAGGGTAGCACAAGGTGTTGGAAGCCCACAGAAAGGTATCTACCAATCCCAAAGTGGGGGACCATGTTCCTTATGACCATCATTACTTTCACCTCCTGCAGTCCAACCTGTTTCTCTGAGAACCACTAGAAGAGGGAACCCCATATCTTGGGACATGGTTCTGCCCCACTGGTCACAACTAATTTGATCAGATACCTCATGAAAATCTAGCCCATGCATTGACTCTGCTGTGACTGAGGTTTTCTCTGGTTTAAGCTATGAAGTGTGCTGTCATTGGAGGATTTTATGTCAGACATAGCTGAAAAGTCATGATGTAGAAAGAGCAGCTGCGAGAGACCACGTTGGGCTTGCATAAGGTGAGGCAGCTGAGGAATCTGGTATAGACAGCAAGGGAAGCATGGAGCAGGCACTTTGAGAGAAGCAGAGTCAGGAGGGAATGAGAACTGATCTGATTTACAGGACCTCAGCCCAGGACCTGTGTGGCTCAGCTGCATCTTACCATCTTTGGATTTTACCTGTTGTATTCTTATAAGAATTCCCTTCCTTTTTGCCATGATCTAATTTTAGTGGGTTTCTTTCCTTATATATACGAAAAGACTAGAACAGGGGTCATAGAAGATTTCTTGAAGAAAAATGATGCCTGAGCAAATCTTGAAAGATGAGTATGAGTTAGTCATGCAGAGAATGAGATGTATGGTATTTCAGGATTAAGGGGCAGCCCACACAAAGACTCACAGGCACAAAAAAAGTTTGGCTCCTTCCAGGAATCACAATGCAAGCAGTTGGGTACAATTGGAGAGAGAAAGAAACTAGGGATGTGCAGCTGGCATCTCAGCACTGAATGAATGAGGTGACAGAGTGATCTCTTGACCCATTCGTATCTTGAAAAAGTTATTTCTGCAACTCAAAAATAATATAACAAATAAGTTTACTGGAAAGTTTGACAAGCCAACTAAAAGATAGGATGAATTATGATATTCTGTTTCCAAGAGGAAAATTTACAGAAGTATTTCTGTGTCTAAAAACTCTATTCAGAAAATTATTTCAGTGGGTAAAAATGCTTTAAAAAAGTCTTTATTGTCTAGGCATTGTAAGTAAACCCATTTTAAGAAATTAAATGTAAGATGAGTAGAATGGCAATTAATTACAAGTCTCAAACTTTCCATGTAGGTCTAGAATCAAGAAATTTTGAGTCCTCAATATCAATAAATTGAGTCAACATTCAAATTCACTTTCTTCTAACAGAAAAAAAAATTACCCAGAAAACCTCATAATATTGAGATCATTATACTTTTTTCTAAAGAAATATGAGTCTTCAACTTGCAAGTTTTATTAAAATGTTCAAATTAAAATGAAGAAAATCAAAGTTTCCAAAAAATGTATAAATAACTTTGTTTACTCCAGGTCATATATTTCTTGATTGTAGAAATTCTGTTAAAAACTGATAAAACTTATACTAAAAATTTAACTGTTTTAATAAAATTAAATAAAATCAAGGTGAATATACATTTTAATATGCATTATTACTAAATATAAAAAAGTTATTTCACATATTTTATATCTAAAAATTTATTGCTTTATTCTTTATTAATACACATTCACACACATGTATATCTTTATATCTCTATCTATATATCTATTGCACAACTACAGAAAACAACTCAACTATACGAAACAACGTGTTTGAAGGAGCACATAACTTTCAGTTTATGAAGCCATAGTCAGGTTTTCAACAAACTAAAATACTCAGCAAATTTATTTCATCTGTAATGGAAACTAACAACAATGATATTAGTCATCATTTTATTGAGTGTATTGGTCAAAGTTCTGTGAACTTTAGTCATTCATTCATTTTTTTCACCATGTATGTATGTATGTATGTATGTATGTATATCTTCATTCACTAAATATTTACCAAATACCTACTATGAGCCAAGTGTTATTCTAGACTCAGGATGTAAGTGTAAGAGAATGCTGATCTCCTCAAGGAATTTAAGAGTCCAGTGAAGGGAGATCAATATTAGTCAAAAAAGTGCTGAGAATTATAATATAGTGAAGAGGCTGGAATATGTATCTAGAGTCTGAACCAATTGTGGTAAGGGTAGGATGTGGTCAGAGAAGAATTCCCTGAGGAAGTGATGCATAAGCCAAGATTTGAGAGATAAGTAGGGCTTAACTACAGGAAGTGGAAATAAGACCACAGACCCAGCTGATTTTGACAAATGGCTTTTGTTGGTTGTTAAGATCTGTATATAAGAAGAAATAAGATAGGCTGACTATGTGTCATATATTGGACACTATTCACACATCAGTTCTTAATCCACCAGTTTTACAGGCTTCTTTTTATACATGAGAACAATTTAAAATGCCCCTAACATTGCCAGAAATACTTTTGGGATTTAGAGAGCAGGAGGTCCTTGAATTGATAAGTAAAAAAAAAAAAAAAAATTTAAGGGATAATAACAGTAATATACATTTGAAATATAATTCAGGTGTATATATTTTGAAAATAGGAAGACAGGTGCTGGAAGACAAGTGCTGTATGCTTAAAAAATTAAAAAATAAGGGATTGTAAGCTGACAAGTTCCTTGCAATCTGTGAAGTCAACCAAGGGTTACCTTGCCTAAAAAAAAAAAAAAAAGAAAATAGGAAGAGAAACAGTAAATTAGGTAAAATATTCATTTGAAAATAGATTCAAATATATATATCTAAAATAAGGGGAGTCACACTACATAAGAAAAGTTATGTATATGAAGGGAAATTCAAAAAGAAAACAAGTCACAGAATGAAGTTGAGGAAGGAAATTGGTAGATATTTTTGTTTTTATTTAAGCTGAGTTGTGAGACACTAAGTAACAAGTGACTTACAGTTTCTTATAACAAGAATTTGAATGTCTTACACTTTTTCTCCTCAATCATACAAAGTTAAACTTACAAAGACATTTCATTGGATTAAGCACTTGGCAAACTGGAAAAATACAACATAAAGATTTCATTTTGGTTATATTTATACTTTAGAATAGAGATATTTGAACCCTTTAAGTCACAAATTGTAAAATATATTAATATTTTATTTTAGTAAATTATTATTTGTCTTTCAAAACAAGGGGTAGACACTGTGGCTCACGATGTTTAGCTCTTTTTCAGTCTGTCCACAAGAAAGCAGTTGGCTTCCCATCTGGGAGAAGAGGCTGCAATGTGAGCAGAATAGGCAGCCCTGGTCTCTAGCAGCCGCTGTAATGTAAACAAGCAAAGGAACCCCAAGTGGAGACAAAAAGGACTTTAGCGGTTTATTCAAGCACGTTCTCCTACTCTCCAGAAGTAAGCCTTGACTGAGCTGGCTGGAGAACAGCTGCCGGGGACAGACCCATCTGGTGAGCATCTGGGAGAATGAGGTGCATTTTTTGAGCAAAGGCTTAAAGCCAATGATAGCTCTAACAGGCACTGATACAATCATAGGTACCTTAGGGATCCTTGTTGCTATGAGATTCTATTATACAGAGAAAATAAATAATGACAAATAATAAAATAAAACTAGGTACCACTTTGGGGGCATTTCCAGTATGCTAAGCACGAGCTATGGCATTTACAGACATTCCGTGATTACTTCTCTTCACTGTTTACAAACTATCAACAGCTAGAGAGCTGAGCTGCCTCCCCCTATCTGCAGAAGGCAGGTTTCATTATCTTTATTAGTGAAGAGACTAAAAGTTTTTTTACAATAGTTTCATAACATTCCATTGTGCCAAGAAACCACATTTTTAAACCAATTCCCTGTGGATGGAATAGTATATTAGGCTGTTTCTAATCTTGCTATGTTACAATGACTACCTTTGCACATACTATATTTCCTGCATGTGTCACTACATTCGTGGGATATATCCTCACACAAGTAAATGCTGGATTGTCACTTATTTTAGTTGCTAAAGATCCTGATAAATGGCCATCTGCATAGAGTAAATGAGCTTACCATCGCCCCCCCCCCCACCCCGCCGCTACAAGCGATGTTTGAGCATTCCTATCCCTACCCTCAACCTGCAATATAGCAATAATAATAACAATCCTATATTCATGCCTACTATACTCCAGTGCTGTTCTAAATGGCTTACAAACATTGAGTTACTTAATCCTCAAAAGACCTTGAGATAATGTGTTATCATTATCATTTTATATATGAGAAAACTGAGGCAAACAGATGAACAAATTTGCCTAAGGTGACCCAACTAGTCAGCCATGGAGGCTTTGGAGTCCAGGGCCCATGTTATGTGGTTCACGTTTTATTTTTGCCAATCTGTTGGGTAAAAAGGGGTGTTTATTTGCATTTCTCAGATAATGAGTAAGATTGATATTCTTTATATAAGAATTTGCATTTCTTTTTCCTGTGAATTGACTCTTTCTTTTGTCCCCTTTTTCTATAGGGTTGTTGATCTTTTTCTTATTGACTTATTATATAGTCAAGATCTTTTGGCTTTACTATAACTCTTCCTTATGGTATTTCTCTTTTTCCTGAACAAAATATTATTATTTTTATGTAGCCATATTTATTGATCTTTTCTTCTATGGTTTCAGGAATTTGTATCACACTTAGAAAAACCTTCTAATTTTTTTTTTTTTAATTCTCCAATTATCCTAGTAGCTTTTTTGTGTTTTTACATTTCACTCTTTGACCCATCTAGAATTTATTTTGGTATGAGATATAGGTTTTCTTTTTAAATGGCTACCTATTTTTTCTAAAATTATTTATTGAATACTCTATCTTTCCCCTGTTCAAGTTACCATTGCTGCATACTAAACCACCCCAAAGTTAATGGCATAATTTAATAAACATTATATTGTGTTCACAGGTTCCTTGAGTCAGGAATTCAGGAATGTCACAGCAGGAAAGGCTTGTCTTTGCTTCACAATGTTTGGGGCCTCAGCCAAGAGGACCCAAGGGCTGGGGTGACTAGACAGCTGGGGACTAGAATCATCTGAAGTTACTCTCACTCATTAGTTGATGCTAGTTCTTAGTTGGGATCTCAGCTGGCGCTACTGACCAAAATGCCTATTTGTAGTCTCTCTATGTGTCTGCTTGGGTTTCCTCAGAACATAGTGGCTAAGTTCTAAGAGCAAACTTCCCAGGAGATACAGGTTGTAGTCATACATTTTACAACCTAGCTTCTAAAGTGCCATAGTGTCACTTACACATTAATCACAAAGTCTATTTAGGTTCAAGAAAAAGAAACATAGACTCCATCTCTAGAAGTAAACAGTGTCAAATATCACACTGTAAGACAAGAATTGCTGACATCTTTGGAAAATATAGCATACTATAGTATACATTATATAGTGTGTATATATAGCAGTATACTATGCTATAGTATCAAACAGAGTAGTTTTAATTCTCTAAATATTCTTTGTGCTCCACAAAGTATTCATTCATCTCTCCTTCTCTTCTCACTCCTAACAATCACTGATTATTTTTACTGTCTCCATAGTTTTGCCTTTCCTAGAATGTCATACAGTTGGAATAATATGACATGTAGCTTTTACAGATTAGCTTCTTTCACTTAGTAATATACACCTTCTCTATTTTTCAAGACTACTCTTACCAGTCCTCCTGTTCATTCCCTATTACTCACAAATGTCACTGGTATCTTGCTCACAGAATTTCTTTCTACTCCAACTTTTCTCATGATCATGGGCAATGCTGACGACCACAGGCATGATGTTCCTTTACTTCTGAAGTCTGACAGTCTTTACCCTCACTCGTTAGCAGTCCGTGCTCCTGGCTACACTCTGAATCTAATATCCACCCAAATCGCCTACCCTCTGAAATGCAAACATCAATGTTCTAGTTTCTAACTAGAGCCA
The DNA here is from genome assembly GCF_014176215.1 of Rousettus aegyptiacus. NCBI lineage: Eukaryota > Metazoa > Chordata > Mammalia > Chiroptera > Pteropodidae > Rousettus > Rousettus aegyptiacus. The sequence goes on along the minus strand of NW_023416284.1, from coordinate 160,672,847 downwards.
CTTATAATTTCAACTCACCCTTCTTTCTATTATTCTTGTTTTTTGACATTATCCTAACCCCTTTTCTTTTCTCTCAGTCTATCATATCCCTTGTGTCTTGACTTTATGACCTATGCAATAGTCATTGGTTGAATTGTGTCCCCCAGAAAGATATGCTGAAGTTCTAATCCAAGGTACCTGTGAATGTGATCTTACTTAGAAAGTAAGTCTTTGAAATCTGAATAGTTAAGGTAATGAGGTCATAATGAAAAGGTGAGCTCTAACCCACAGACTAGTGTCCTTATAAAAGGAAGGAAACTTGGACACAGAAATGAAAAGAAGACATGCTGTGAAATAATAGGAAAAATATATTTTAGTCTCTGCCCCTGTTTCCCAACACAGAGCTCCTAAAACTCTGGTAATACGTGATAAGAACACTAGGAGAACCTATTGTCTAATATTTGGCCTTTGTTCCTTTTTTCTGACACCAAGTTCCTAAATCTTTTAGAATTTCTTGAGTGATAGAAATGTCTTTTGTTCTAATGAGGTGACTTTTGGTGGGCTTCTGGATGGCGGCTGGTCACCAGAAAGATGGAGCCATGATTAGAGGCTTGGAATTTTCAGAGTGTGTGATAATAGTTAATATAATTTGTATTTTCTTCCCTGGATTCCTGGCAAAGGAACCTTGCCATCCCTACTTCTCCAGAGAGAGGAGAAAGGCTGGAAATGGAGTTAATAATTGATCATGCCCACATGCGACAGCTTCCATAAAAATCCCAATAATCTGGGTTTGGGGGAGTTTCTAGATTGGCGAACACATGCATATACCAGGACAGTGACACACTACGACCCCACAGAGACAGAAGATCCTGTGCTCAAGACCCTCCCAGACCTGGCCCTATGTATCTTCTTATCTGCCTGCTCATCTATATCCTTTACCATATCCTTTAATAAACTGGTAAACATAAGTGCTTTCCTGAGTTATGTGAGCCACTATAGGAAATTAATCAAACTTGAGGAGAAGGTCATGGGAACCTCTGATTTATAGCCACATCAGACAGAATTTGTAGTTAACCTGAGGATCTACTACTTACAGTTTGCACCTGAAGTTGGGTGAAGCGGTCTTGTGGGACTGAGCCCTTAGCCTGTGGGACACTACAGTCACATTGGAGATAGTGTCAGAATTGAGTTAAATGTAAGATACCTAGCTGGTGTCGCAGAATTGGTTGGTGTGGAAAAAGCCCACATATCACATGTCAGAAGTGTTGTGAGTCTGGTAGTGTGTGAGCAGAAAGGAGAAACATAGGAAGAACACTGGAGATTTTTCCTACTTACACATAGAGGTAAGACGATACGAAGACACAGAGAAAAGACCATCATGTAAAGTTAAAGGTTGGGATTATACGACTGCAAGCCAAGGATTTCCAGGAGCCACAAGATGCTAAGAAGAGGCCAGGAAGAATCCTCCTTCAGCCTTCAGAGAGAGCATGGTCCTACTGACACCTTGATTTTGGCTTTTTCTGGGCTCTCACACAGCTGGTGGGCTTTCTAGTCTTCCCTAATATATTCACTCTTGTATGCCCATGCCTATGAGCCTCTTGATGCCTTGTTCAATCTTTTATCATGGGTTCTGGAATTTTTACTTGAGCATGAGCTATCATTTCCCCGAAGTTTAAAAAGCCAGTCTGGCAATATATTAGCACTATCTTTAGTGGACCCTGCCAGTGTCAAATCCTGTGTCAAAAGAAGGGGTTTCTGTATTAGTAAACTCTTGTTTTAACATACTACATTAAATATTATATATTCCATCCCACTTGGTTCGGCACACTCTCGAATATTCTGTCCTGGAAACTGCTGATATATGTTAGCTAGATTCTATATCTTATCCAGTGTAGGCCCAGCAGGCCCTCAGCTGGATATTATTTTCTCCATGTTATGACTTGGTCTGGCAGGCAGGTGAGATGGGGCAGGGTGGGGTGGGGTGGGATGGGATGGGGTGGGGGGAGGAATTACATCCTGAGATGAGATTGTGTTTTCTTCCAAAGCCCCCGCATGATCTTCGAGGTGGGAGTGCTAGGCTTTAAAAAGGAATCGATCCCATACTCTAGTTTTGGAGTCCTGTTTTCCAGCAGAGAGCAGGTAACTTTGGAAGGATAGTAAGATAAATACTTCTGAGAAAGGAAGCATGGGCCCAAAACAGAATGCAGATACATCATATTGAAAGCTGTTGCTTAATTCTGCTGATCATCTCTGGAAAGAAGATGAAGCTATATTTTTGATCTTTTGAAGCCACAGTAGGGTAAGTTATTGCTGAGTCGGGGTGCTTATATTACTGCTTCAGTATTTCACATACTTTGTTATTGTTATTATTTTTACTGTATTATTTCTATGGTGTGCTAAAGGGATCCTAGGTACTTATGTATCTGTGTGTTTCTATGGAATCCCAGAGTGGTCACAAGACCTATTCAAAAACAATTGTTTCTCAGACTCCAACATTTGGAAAATCTGCTTCCTAAAATAAAATTACTTACACAACTTCTTCCTTCGGTTGCAGATATTTTATTAGGAGATTTTTGTTTGAAGAGTGGGTGAAGCGAAGGGGTGGTGCTGGCAGGAAGGAAGAGAAGTTCATGATTAGGTTGTGCCCAATAACCATGAGTCCCAACGGGACTGTGTACTCAAATGTTATTTATTTTGGGGTTTAGGAGGAGGGAGTCTGCAGCTATTTGTAAATAAAAGGTAGTTGAAGAAATATCTTTCTGGTTTTGGAATCAGTATATCTTTTTTTAAAAGTCCTGGTTTCTCCATTTAAGAGTTGGATTACCCAAGCCAAATCATTTAATTTCTTTCTGCTTCGGTTTAAACATTTTTAAAAGTGAGGATAATAATACCACCTGCTCTGCCAATCTCAAAAAGGACTGTTTGAAATATTAACTAAGATTCTGGACATGAAAGCACATGGTACATTTTAAGGGATCCTTTGGATTGGTGACGATGCTCCTGTTGTTAATTTCTATGAGATCGTTGGAAACTGAAGGCAAATTCTTTATTCCTAAAGGGTAAATTTGCCACTCTGGGGTAGAGTAGTGGCTTGTTTCCTCAAAAATTCTTAGTATTTTATCTTTTAATATGTCAAACTAATAAGTATTGGCAAACATAACGTTGTACATTTTAAATAATGCTCATTTCTAATTTCACAGCATAACTATTGAAAAATGATTTTAGCCTGAAAAAAAAAAAATCTGCAAGTCATAAAACCAGAGAGAAGGCAAACAGGTTTTTCTTAATTGCTCCAAAGAATATTCTTTATGTAAATTTGTTGACATGGCTGAGGGTCCAAAGTAAATTTCTAAATATACAGAAGTCTGTACAAAAAATAACCCTTTGTATTTCAAAGTAAAATTTGAGTTTAAAAGTCTGTGCTTTAAGATCTGTGCTGAGATAAATTGTGATCAATCTGCCCTCCCTCCTCCGTCCCCGACTGTAATGATCTTCATTCCTGATGAAATCACATAAGATTTGTTTGTGGCTTAACATTACCTCTTTTTTACCTCATTCTAATGTATTCTCACTCTCACTGAGTCTCTTCTTCCACGGCGACATCAGCTTTCAGAGATAATAAGCGACATTCAAATATCTTTTTACAAGGAAGAGTTTAAACAGTCCTTGATCCTCTTTCCCCACCCCCAATATCCCCTGTTTCTTTACAAATATGTGTTCTTATTATATGATATACATAATGTAATTCAATATAATAATATAAAGATGTATTATTATTATCATGAATAACTTAACATTTTACTGATTCTAAATTACTGTTTGGCTAATGGTAGAAAGAAATCCTTGAAAGATATCATCCTGTTAAAGAAACAGCACTTTAAAGTAATTCTCCTGAAATCAGGAAGAACCACAAATACATGGAGATTAAACAACATGCTACTGAAGAATAACTGGATCAGGGAAGAAATAAAAAGAGAGATCAACAGATACATAGAAACAAATGATAATGATAGTACAACATATCAAAACATTTGGGACTTGGCAACAGCAGTCATAAGAAGAAAGCTCAGATCATTGCAGACCTATCTCCAAAAACAAGAACAAGCCCAAATAAACGACCTAATGCTTCATCTTAAAAAACTAGAAAAGGAAGAACAAATGAGGCCTAAAGTCAAAAGAAGGAAAGAAATAATCAAAATTAGAGCAGAAATAAATGTTATTGAAAACAACAACAACAAAATAGAAAAAGTAAATGCAACAAAGAGTTGGTTCTTTGAGAAGGTTAATAAAAGTGACAAACCCCTGGCTAGACTCACTAAAGAAAAAAGAAAAAGGGTGCAAATAAACAAAATCAGGGATGAAAGGGAAAATTATGGCTAATATCTAAGAAATACAAAAGATCATACAAGAATACTATATAATATCAAATTTAATAACCTAGAAGAAATGGACAACTACTTAGAAAAATACAATATTCCTAGACTGAATCAAAATCTGGAAAATCTAAATAGACTAATCAGCAGTATGGAAATTGAAACAATCACCAAAAACCTACCAAAAAAGTAAAATTCCAGGACCAGATGGCTTCACCAGTGAATTTTACCAAACATTCAAAGAAGATTTAATACCTCTTCTCCTCAAACTCTTCCAAAAAAATCAAAGAGGAGGCAATACTTCCTGACTCATTTTATGAAGCTAATATTCTCTGACAACAAAACCTGGTAAATATAACACAAAAAAGAAAAACTACAGACCAATATCTCTCATGAACACAGATGCAAAAATCCTAAATAAGACACTAGCGAATCTAATACAGCAACATATTAAAAAAATTATACACCATGATTAGGTGGGCTTCATCCCAGGGCACAGGGATGGTTCGACATATGCAAATCTATTAATGTGATACACCACATAAACACATTAAAAAATGACTCATATGATCATATCAATAGATGCAGAAAAGCCTTCAACAAGATACGACATCTATTTATGAACGAAACACTTAATAAAATCGGTATAGGTGGAAAGTACCTTACCAGAATAAAGGCCATATATGACAAACCCTCAGCCAACATTATACTTAATGGTGAAAAACTGAAAACATTCCCTCTAAGATCAGGAACAAGGCAAGACTGTCCACTATTGCCACTGTTATTCAATATAACATTGGAGATCCTAGCGAGTGCAAGATATAAGATATAAAAAGATATAAGATATAAAAGTGCAAGAGAAAGATATAAAAGGCATCCAAATAGGAAATGAAGAAGTAAAACTGTTACTATTTGCAGATGACATGATTCTCTATATAGAAAATCCTAAATACTCGACAAGAACACTACTAGAAACAATAAGCAAATACAGTAAAGTTTCTGGATACAAAATCAATGTTCAAAAATCCATAGTGTTCCTATACTCTAATAATAAAGTGTCAGAAAAAGAAGTAGAAAAAATAATTCCTTTTGCAATTCCATCAAAAAGAATAAAATATCTAGAAATAAATTTAACAAAACATCTGAAGGACCTATATAATGAAAACTGTAAGGCCCTATTTAAAAAAATCAAAGATACAAAGAAATAGAAGAATATTCCGTGTTCTTGGATTGGAAGAATCAACATAGTTAAAACGACCATATTACCTAAAGCATTATATAGAGTTAGTGTAATCCCCATCAAAATTCCACTGGCATTTTTTAAAGAAATAGAACAAAAAATCATCAGATTTGTATGGAAGCACAAAAGGCCCTGAAATGCCAAAGCCATCCTGAGAAAAAAGAACAAGGCTGGAGGCATCACTCTGCCCGACTTCAAATTATAGTACAAAGCAACGGTAATCAAAACGGCATGGCATTGGCAGCAAAACAGACACACAGGCCAGTGGAAATGAATCGAGAGTCCAAAAGTAAACCCATATTTATATGGGCAAATAATTTTTGACAAAAAAAAAGCCAAAAACATACAGTGGAGAAAGGAAAGCCTCTTCGATAAATGGTGCCGGGAAAATTAGAAGACCACCTGCAAAAGAGTAAAACTAGACTGTTATCTATCACCACACACCAAAATTAACTCAAAATGGATTAAGGACCTGAGTATAAGACCTGAAACAATAAAATGCATAGAGGAAAACATAGGAATTAAACTCCAGGATCTTGGACTTAAAGAAGATTTTATGAATTTGACCTCAAAGGCAAGGGAAGTAAAAGTGAAAATAAATGAATGGGACTACATCAAACTAAAAAGCTTCTGCTCAGCAAAAGAACGCATCAACAAGGTAAAGAGACAACCATCTAAATGGGAAAATATATTTGCAAGCAATGCCTTTAATAAGAGTTTACTATCTGAAATTTACGAAGAACTCACACAACTCAGTAACAACAAAAAACGAATGATCCAATCAAAAAATGGGCAGAGGACCTGAATAGACACTTCTCCCTAGAGGACATACAAATAGTCAAAAAATATATGAAAAGATGCTCAACGTCACTAGCTATTAGTGAAATGCAAATCAAAACTACAATGAGATACCATCTCACACCTGTTAGAGTAGCTATAATCAACAGAACAAGTAATAACAAATGTTGGAAAGGAGGCAGAGTAAAAAGAACATTCATATACTTCTGGTGGGACTGTGAATTGGTACAGCCATTGTGGAAAACAGCATGGAGATTCCTCAAAAAACTAAGACTTTCTCTTCCATATGACCCAGCAATCCCTCTACTGGGTATTTACCTCAAAGGCTTGAAACCCCATATCTGAAAAGATATTTGCACACTGATGTTCATAGCAGCATTATTCACAGTGGCCAGGACATGGAAGCAACTGAAGTGTCCTATGATAGATGACTGGCTGAAGAAGCTGTGGTACATATATACAGTGGAATATTACTCAGCCATGGGAAGAGATGAAATACTGCCATTTGGAACAACATGGATGGACCTCAAGATAATCATGCTAAGCGAAATAAGCCAGACAGAAAAAGCTGAAAATCACATGATATCACTTATATGTGGGATATCAATCTAAAAGCAACAAATGAACAGGACAAAGACTCATGGACATGGACAAAGGACTAGTGGTTACCAGAGAGTAGAGGGTGGAGGAGGAGGGGAGAGGTAAATGGGGTAAAGGGGGTCAAATATAGGGAGGGGGGTTGGGGAGAGTGAAGCAGGTAAAGGGAATCAAATATATGGTAGCTGTAGGAAACTGGACTTTGGGTGGTAATCACACAATAGAATATATAGATGTCAAATTATAATATACACCTGAAAATTATATAATTGTGCTAACCAATGTTACCCCAATAAATTTAATTTTAAAAAAACTTAAAAAATAAAGTAATTCTTCTGCATAATAACAAGCTTATAATGGGAAATAATTAAGCTCATATAAAATAACTACGTGGCTTGCATAGCATCCTATGTTTCTAAATTTTCCATCAGTATTAGGACCAATCTGTTCACATATCTTAAATTTGGGAATCATTCGCTTTATTCTATTAACAGCGGGCAAACTGGAAGGGAAGAAAGGAAATACGTTTACCAAGTTGAATTATTCCAGTTAGCTATTTCCCTTAATCGAATCACTGGGATAACTGCCAAATCCATTCCCTTGGATGGCATGCCACACACTTCTAATAGAACCAACATACTAGGCATGTTTATGAAGTTGAACCCCCTGCTAAGCAGGGAACTGGGCAATTGTAGTGGTTCTTCATACCACATTCCCAGGCCCCTGGGAGACCAGGACCCCTGGTGAGATCATCCATACTTCATTTCAGATGACAGATCTTCCGTGGAGTATATTAGACTTTCAGGAAGGCATGTGTGTTTTGAAAAAAAAAAAAAAAAAAACCCGAAACACATCACTATCATGTGATACAATTTTATATTTGGAAAACCAAAGAAAAATACTTATTTTGAAATTTAAAATCACTTAGTGTGAATTTGTTTTCTGTGGGTGGCGGAGGAGCAAAGATTTTTGAAACATTGAAATACTGTCCAGACCTTTTCCTCCTTTCTGCTTCTTGTGGACTTTGCCTGATTTTCATGCCAGAGCCAAGATCCATACTGAGATACTGAGAGTAGGTGTCAATAAGACCAGCAGCTATACAGGGTGAAAACAACAACAACAACAACAAGACAGGAAAAAAAAGAAAAGAAATTCAGCCTCCATCAGCTCCCTATCCCAAATCATGGACACCTAGTGCCCAATGCCCAGGTGTCACATGGTGTAGCCACCAGCCTCCAAAAGACACACAGACCACCAGAACTCAGTGAGTTATAGGAAACACACTCTTTATTTAGTCAGCTGGGTCTGCCAAAGGTACACAGACCCCAAATTAAGCAGCCCCAAAATGTAGAGGTACAAGTAGAGGGTTTTTAAGCCCTAAATCCCATTCTTCATTCTGTCTGAACACAAAGGTCTATTTTTCTTCTATTCACTACCTGTCGACCCATAGGTCGGGTGTGCAAGCAAGAGTACAGAAGCAGAAAGCTTAGTGTTAGAATATTATGTACCTACGGGTGACAGCCTATGTTCCCATGGACATAGCCAAGCAGTAATTTTCCAGCCAGCACAATGGGAAGCTGGAGCTATATGTCTGAACAGTGAGCTGGCGGAGCTCAGGATGAGAATTTGGGTACAAGGAGAGTCACCATCCCAAATAGAGAGGGTTTCTTCCTCACTAATCTCCTGAGAGAGAAATGGGAGGGAAGAGAGAGAAGAGAAACCTAGCCCATATTTATCAGTACGGGATTACTTAAGCCTTTTGCTAAGTAACCATAGAAAAACACACTGAACTAGACTTCATCACTACAACCAGAAAGAATTTTTTCATGATTAATTGCTTCTTAGTCTCCAACTTCTGGAATACAGCTCTGCTCATGAGAATGCACCAATAGTTCTTAGAAAACCCATAAACAAAGTTAAAATCACATGTGTTGGAATTATCAAGAACTACATGTTGTGATGTTCATCATTTCTCAGGAAGAAATATAGATGGTTTTGCTCCATAGAGAAACAAACAGGAATTGACGAAAAGGATGTTGTTTTGCTTAGCTTTAAATACCTAAGATTTACTGAATATTTACATTTCTTGATTAATGGCGATTCCAGAGGGGCGAAGTCTAAAGATTTTTATGGCCTCTATAATCTCTAATCAAAAGTGGAGCACCTATTGTACATCGATCAGTCTTTAGAGAGCCCTGAGTATCCCCAACCTTAGGAAGCTCAAACCTGAAAGTGTCAGTCAGGCAAGGCTGGCTGCACCTCCTCTATTTACTCACTGACGCAGACTCTGCTGTCAGAAACTAAAGCACCCTGATTCCAGTACCCCATCATTAACCGGCAGATGCCGAAATCACATAATTACTACATTAGGAGTAACTTTGATTGGCGTAATACTTTATTTACTTCTATAGACGGTCTCTAAGTTATAATGATTCAACTTAACAATTTTTTGACTTTACCATAGTGTGAAAGTGTATGCATTCAGTAGAAACCCTACTCGAATTTTGAATTTTGATCTTTTCCTGGGCTAGCAATATGCAGTCTGATACTCTCACATGATGCTGGGTGGTGACAGTGACCTCCTCGTCAGCCATAAAATCACGAAGGTAAACAATCCATACTCTACAGTGCACTGTGTTGCCAGTGTTTTTCTAGTTATTGTTTTTCCTGTGTTTGCATAAATTAGACGAGATATTTAGCAGCATGTTATAAAGTAAGCTTTGTGTTAGATGATTTTACCCAACTGTAGGTTAATGTAAGTGTTCTGAGCATGTTAAGGTAGGCGAGGCTAAACTATCATATTTGATATTACATGCATTTTTGATATATGGCATTTTCAACTTAGGATAGGTTTATCAGTGCATAACCTCATCATAAATTGAGGAGTATCTGTATTAACACTTTATTTACCAAAATGCATGAAGCACTGCTGCTCCGTGATTTACTTTTCTCTTCTTTATCTGAAGATGAGAAATCCAGAAAGGACTCCAGGAAATGAAGTAAGTAGGATGAACACTAGGGGTCTTGGCCATTTCCTTCATCAACCACAGCAGAGGAAATGACTCTGAGATGCAAGAAAAGCTCCTCAGTGGGGACGCCAATGAATCCAAGGACAAATTGTTTACTTTTCTTGTGGTTGAGTCACTCAGTAGAACACAGAATGCCAAATATCTCAGAATCCAGCTCCTCATGGTGTTTGGATCAGGATCCTTCTCTGCCCATAGTCCTCCAATCGTTTCCTTCCTCTCTTATTCCCTTGTCATCTACTTAAATCCATAGCATTTACATAAAGTTAATCTCTCTTTATAAGTTCGTAGCATTGTAGAAAAGCTTTGTTTTACCTATTTGCATTTTTTATAAATCTTAGTAATACTTTTCATTGGGGTACATTGTCATTTCCGACATGTCTTTTCACCTGAAGAAGACAATTTATATGTATACACATATACTTTTAATTTATATATTTGTGTATACATATATTTAATATACATATATTATTTTACAAGCTCTATTCATCATTGCATGTCCTGATGCCTCAAACATTTTGAATTCTTATATTTAAGAAGAATATAATTTCTGATAAAATCATTTTTTAATCCTGAATAAAATCTGGTGAATACTTTTGGTAAAACAGTATGGTAACGGGATTTGAAAAATTCGAAAGCACATTTTTTTCTTATCTCTATATATTTTCAGAGGAAGATCCCTCTTCAAAAAAAAATCCATTCTTTTAACATCATTTAACAAATATTTACTGGTGATTGAACACCTACCACCTGCCAGGCACTATAGCTAGGAATGGAAGTGCGACGAAGAAATGAGCACAAAGGCTATTCTGCCCTCACGGAGTTTAGAGAAGGCGCTCAACAAATAATTACACCAACAAATATAATTACAAACAAGCAAGACTATGAAGAAAAGATGTCCAGGGCTTACCAATAATTCAAACTATTTAGATGGCGAATAATGTTTATCAGTGAACTATATATTAGGATGCATATAATTTGGGAAGTATCCAACTAGTTAACAACTGCAATTTGAATGCCTATTCAATCTATCCAAACTAAGCTCCTTCTCTTCTCCTTGGCCCTTTCTGTTTTAGTTGATGTTGCTTTATCCTTTCAGTTGCTTGGGACAAATATGTTGGTGTCATCTTGACTTCTCTTTCTCCTTCCACTCTTTTATCCAATCCTTCAGCAAATTTGAGCCGCTGTCTGCAAAATACATGCAGAATCTGACTACTTCTCACTTCCTCCACTGATTTCACTGAGGTTTGGATTGTCAGAATACAAATGCCATTAAATATTGTCTGGATTTTGCAATATCTCTTAAATGGCCTGTCTTCTACATTTTCCCTGTTAGCCTGTTCTCAGTGTGGATGATGTGGTGACCAGGCTAAAAGCTAAGTCAGAGTGTTGCATCTTGGCTCAAAATGTTTCAGTTTTCCTTACCCACCCATTAAGTTCACTCACAGTCCTACCTGAAGCCCCATTTCCCCTGTGACCTCACCTCTTGCTCCTCTGCCCCTCACTCCCTCTACTCCACCAGGCTGGCCTCCTTACTGATCCTTGGACTAGCCAGGTACATCCCTTCTTCAGAGTCTTTGCTCCTGCTGCTCTTCTTGCCTGGAATGCATCTCTTTGAAATCTGTGTGGTTCAATTCACTCACCTCCTTCAAGTCTTTGTTCTAACAACACATTTCCAATGAAACTCACCCTCTATTTAATAAGACCACCTGCCTTGGCCCCCACTGCCCAGCATTTCTGATTCCTCTGATTCTGTTCTCTTTTATCTTTTTCCACAGCACTTAGCACCTGTCCACATGCATATAATTTTACATAAAATTGTATTGTTTCTTTTGTCTGTCTCTCCCACTGGAATTGAACGCTCATAAGAACAGGCAGTATTGTCTTTATTTACTGATGTATCCTAAGCACTAAGAACAGTGCCCAGCATGTAGTATGTACTCAATAAATGCTTTTCAAATAGATGAACAGAAGTTGGCAGGGAAACAGTGGAAGCGTGCAGGTTCTGAGTAGGCAAACTTGAGTTCCAACATTGGCTTCGCACTTTCTAGTTAGATGAGCTTGCATGAGTTACTACACACTGAAGCTTCAGTTACTCCAACTGTAAAAATGTACATGATAGTGTCCTTGCAAAGATTACATGTGACATAGGTTTTATGGATGTAATTATTACTAGTATCATCGCATTTTTATATGAAATAGTTAAAACATATAATGCTATTTTTTTTTTCAAATAATGTTCCAAAAGTCATAAATATAGCTTGAATACTCAAGAATATATGCTCACTTTGGCCCCCTGGGCACTACTCAAAATGATAAGCAACAGTGTAAGTTTTTCCAAGTTTCTCTGTGAGAACTTTGGCAGTTCAGTTAGTCACTGGAAGGTATCAGCAGCTGAAAGACATAATTGACTAATATTAGAGTTTCTTAAGTCATAAACACTTAAGGACAAAATAGTTCCATTAATAGTATTGTTAGGACACTAGAGAAGACAGGCTATTTCCTGTGGCATATGGTGTAATATTGACAAAAGACCAGGAGAAAGCCAGGAATAAAAATTGATTCAATTTCACTTTTCAGTTTTTTCAAGAAGAAAGGACTTCAGACAAAAATGGTAGAACAAATATTAATGAGAGGATACAGAGCATAAGATATGTGAGATTGTGGGAGAGAAAGGGGTGCTACTCTGAACCAATTGATCCCTGCAAATGAAAGTGATGGGCACCCAGGGAAACTGTTCTTAGGATTTCTGAGCGATTTCCAATGACTTCTGAGAAGCAATTTTCCTAAAGTAAATTGCACAAACCATAACTTGGCTCTAGAAGACATATGTTAAAAGCAGGGAGTAACAAGAACCAATGTGATTCATGTAGTACAAATTTATTCATTCACTCAAAAGTCACTTGCTGAGTGCCTACCATGTACCAGGAATGGCATAGTCAGAGCGCAGCTGGGTCTCCAAAAAGCATATGACAAAGCCTTTCATGGGATACTAATAAAGCAGGTGTCTATCTTCTCAACTGATCGAATGACAGGTTCCTTACCGATGAATGGTGAAACTTGTAAGACACTCGGCAACTTGATCTAGATCAATGGCACATTGAGTGACCCAAGAAGCTGAGTCTGGTCTGATGTGAGAGAAATCATGTTCAGAGAGGATATAAAAGCCACTCCCTTCTGCTGGGGTCACCTCACCTGGTGCATTGACTTCAGTTCCACACCACGATTGAAATGAAAAGGAATATTGTTAAGCTAAGGACAATACAGAGATACTGAGGGACTACACAGACCCTGTCATCTGAGGAGCAAGAGAAACGAATGAAACCAGGTGTTTGCCCTGAGAGAAAAGAAGATTCAAGAGACAAATAATAGCTGCTTCCATTATGGAGAGGGTTCTGCAGGGTGGGGTAGAATAAAAGGAAAGATTTATGGCCCCATCTCTGAGTCAGGCACTCCCCTGGTGCATTATCTCAATTAATCCTCACATTTAGTTAAAAATGCCTGATCCCTGATGCACGCAAACACATAAGATCTTTCCCGGAGTGCTTCAGGAACACTAAAAGACATCACTCTGCATGGCCGGTGTTATCTTCCCTGTGATCTGAAAGGATACAGACAGTGCAGCCTAACGCGTCACCGTAGCAGTACAATCTCGTGGAACGTGTACTGACACGTAGCATGGGCCTGAGCAAATAGAGCTGTTCACTGATTTCCAAAATGGCCTGTAAAATGTAGGGTCCACTTGGGAAATGGGAAAAAGCGTGAAAAAGTCAGTTGGATTTCTTCGGTTCAATAAACTTTTCTGAATCAAGCTTCTGTTCCTTTAAGAACCGCGCTTACCTTCACATTCATGTTGGTTTGTAGAGGCCTTCCTTAACGGCATGTTCACGGAGAAAGGAATCCTTTCAGAAAGACCTCAGAAAATATATGAAAAGGTTCTTTGAAAGCTATCACATTTTGAAACTGACTTTCAATGAGCTGCTGCCAGCTGCAGTGATCAGTTTAAGTAGATTCAATGGCTTTTCTTTATTTTTAGTATTTAATAGTTCACTTTTTCCTATTCTCAAATAACCTGAATATTCTGAGTTTTCTGGTGTTCCCTTTACAAGGAAACTGACAGCATAAGAAGAAGCATTCTTTCTCTATGGTAATGAACCGAGGTTTTGTGGTTAAAGGACACAAATTTATAGGCATAAATTTAAGAACGATTTAAGAAAACAGACATTCAAAACATCACCTTCACAAAACAGTAGTGCTGTTTTAAAACTATGGTTTGGGGTTTTGGAATAGAAAGAAGTGCTTTTACTAAAGAAGTAACGGCCTAGATGACTGTACTCCATGGGGAGGAAGGAGAGGTCACATTCTCCAATCCAATGGATTTTAGTTGTAAACTCAGTCCCAGCTGCCCGTCCACCCCCTCTCAAACCAGAATCAAATTAATCCTTAAATTCCTCAAAGCTGTTCTTTGCTCACATTGACTTTTATTAAATACTTATTATATGCCAGGTATTTAAGTACACATTTAAATTTAATTCTCACATTAACCTTTTGAAATGGGCACGATTATTATTATCGTTTTACAAAGGCAGAGAGTCGTGGATCTTCACTATGACACTAAAATGCTTCTCTCGGCCAGATTTCTTCCACCCAGAATGGGTCGATGGATGCCTAAATTTAATCGGATGTATTCTAATGAAAGAGGAAATCCCAGGTAGAAAATGAGTTAGTGGCACCTAGAGTTTCAGGCCACTAAAAACAAAGGACACCCTGGCAGGAGAAACAGTGAGCTTTAGGTGTGAGATCAGTTATTCTGCCTGGCTGCAGCCTCAGCCTGGACGTAGAGCTCAGGCTGGCCACATATTCACTGAGGAAAAAATCCAGTCTTTCCCTGTTCTTTTTTAATTTTTATTTTTCTCAGATTTCTTGGCTTTGGAAATCTGCCAGAAAAGCCTAAGAACAACAGGCTTAGGAGACCTACTGGCAGCACCCCCAGGAGTTGTTAGCCAAAAGCTTCAAATCCTTTCCTCATCATTGATACTTGTCTGTTGGGAGTAGCTCAAAGGTATTATTTCAATCACGATAATTAGTTACGCAAAAGGGAGCCATTGTGGTTTAGAGAGCTCACCGTTGATTACTAGGTCAAGATAAGGATTGTTCTCTCCTTTCTCTTTCCCTCTTGAGACCTTAGATAGTGAGGTACTTTCGACCTCATGCAATAGGGATCCTCTTTCCCACTGAGAATAAGGTGAGGAGGGAGGGAAGGGAGGCGGGGAGCAGTTAATGCCCATGGTACCACTTCTCAGCCTGCGTGTTTACACCATCGGCTTTCACTTAATCCACAGGCTTGTGGTTCCCGCCAGTAGAGTCAGGAGAAAAACATGACATTCCTAAGGCCAGCGATCACCTGATGCCACTCCAAAATATGCTGCTTGGCATTATCGATTATTTTGAGCTGAAGGCATTTAAGAAACAGGAGATGCAGGAAGGTCTCTCTGACATCCCCCTTTCCATCTAAAAACAGACCATAAAATGTTCCATGGGAAAGGTTCCCTCCCTGCACCAGGGAGAGAATATTCTTATCACCAAAGACTGGCACAAACAAACCTACTAAAATAACCCTCATCTTTCATGAGTTCCCCCCATGTATTTTCTAGGCACTGTCACATAGTTTACTTTCCCTGACCCAAACCTCTTTATCTTATCACCACCCCCAGTTTATCATACTTTGTTTAAAAAGATATACAAACTTCAGAGCCTAATTGCTTTTCTCGGCCATCATTTTCCTTCTAAAGATCCCCATGTACACATAAAAATATTAAATAAAATGTGTACCCTTTCCTCCTGTTTACTTGTCTTAGGCCCAGTCAGAGAACATAGGAGCCAATAAACAATTTTTCCTTCCCTGGAGCCCTCTTAGAATGCCTAGAAACTTGGAAACTTTTTTTCCCAAGTAACTAAATGATAAAAACTAGCCAAATTGGTGAAATGCCTCTTTAAAATACTTTTCTCCTCTTTTGCCCTTATGCATTCCTATTCATGATCACTGAAGAAAATTTAGAAAATATAGATACACATAAATAAATAGGTAAATTAAAACCACTCAAAATAGTACTACCCAGAGATCATTACTATTAATAATTTTGTGCAGATTCTTCTGAGCTTTTTCTATTCATATATAACATAAACATGGGGTCAAATTCTACACAAGTTTTTGTAACTTGCTTTTTACCTAACAAATATGTCATGAAGAATTTTTCATTTAAAAATAAAATTGCTCATATTGCTCTGTAGATTGAAATATATAAACACACCATCATTTATTAATCAGTTCCATATTGTCGAACATTTAGGTAGTTCCTTATTTTTCACCATCAGTTTAAGCAACAAATCAATTGCATCATTCATACATTTTTGAGTACTTGCCCATCAAAATAAATTGCCAAAGCTGAAATTAGCACATTTATTAAGTTTCCTGAGACAATGTCTTCCAGAAAAATTATCCAACAGTAGTTTCACTAGCGATATTTGAAAGCTCCATAAAGCTCTCAGCATAGCAAACCAAGGAGCCTCAAATAATCGAAGGAGAGGAAAGAGGCTGTTTCACTGCTTTGCCAGGAGCCCACTGCCCCCTTCCACTTCACTAAGATAATGTAAAAGATTGTCACTCTGCTGTTCCCACCCCAAATCTGTAAAATGAGACAGCAGCAGAGTTAGACTGTTATCCCTGAACAATGCAGAGTCCCAGAGACCTTCTGAGACAGTATTTGGTGCAACGTGCAGCGTTGTTGAGAAAACAGAGCCAAAGCCAGCATTTGGTGTAAAGTTCATTTGCAGTAAACAAAAGCTGAGACTTCAGAGGTGAGGAACTTATTTATTAAACTAATACTTCACCTCACCTATTATGTGTCAACTACTCTAAGTGTTTTATAAACCTCAAATTATTTAAGTCTCATAATAACCCCATAAGAAGGCAGATATTACTTTTACCCTCATCTTTACATGGAGTAAGTGACTTGTTGGGTTTAGTTCTAGAGTCCATATGTCTAACCAGGAAGCAGTGTTGCCCATCAGGGAATAGCCCTGATCCCACTGCAAGTACTGTCAACTGGTCTAGGATAGTAAACACTCAATTTTCCAGTCAGGCAGGAAGAATCATTTAACTGGTATTGCCATAGTAAAAACAATGAAAACCAAACTTTACACACAAAAATTTTAGATAACAACATGTTCCTTGTATTTGATTTAGTCCTGGTTTCATTTGCCATGTATTAATTTTAACTATTTCTTTTCCCGAGCATATTCAATTTTTTTCTTGAATAAATCGATATAGGATTATTTAAGGCCTTCTACTTTTCAAAGCCCTGTGACATGTCACTTAATTCCCCAAACAACAATTTTGGAAGGTAATAAGGCTTAGAAAGACTAAATGACCTGTTTGTAGTCACTTGACTAGATAAATAACAGTAGTGGAACATGAACACATACATATCTTCTAACTACTTCCCCACTTAGTCATATCTCCTGGCCTTCATGAACTTGCAATTGGTATTGAAACCAAGCAGAAATGTGAAGGTGTTATGTTATGTTAAAAGACATTGGTAGTTAGATAGACAGATAAATATCTAGGCCTGTGTGTGTGTGTGTGCGCGCGCGCGCGCACACACACACACACACACACATTCATACCGTGATGTCATATTTTATGTAGTTTGAATTCAGCCATCTGGTGAACTTGTCTTCCAGAACTCAAGAGCCTCTGATTGGCAGATTGATTAGCTCACCTCTAATCAGCTTCCTCTTTCATAAGCCACAAAACTGATTCTTAAATTTCACTATATCTCAAGCTTCCTGGCTTCTTTTCTTTCTACAGTTGACAAGAGAAAGTTAAGATCATCTTTCATTCATTTATTCATATGTTTACTCATATGAGGGAAACTACCCTGGTACCGTCTACAAAACTTGCAAAAATACCCTCAGTCTCTCTCAATATAAACACACATATATACATACATGCATGTACATACATGCATACCCATGTGTACACGTATGCACATCTACACTCTGAAATCTCACATTCCCTCTGCCTTCTATAGCTTACAGCTGATATCTCAATTTCTTCTCTTATTCATTAAAATATTATGTTAAGATATTGCAAGCATATCTCAGGGCCCCATATACTAACCACCCTGCTTTGACAAATCTTCATTTTACCTCAATTTTTTCCTTTTAGTAAAGGAATACAATATTATAAATACCACAGAAGCTCTTATATACCTCTCCCTAACCTTTTTTTCTTTCCCTCATTGGAAGTAATCATTAACATGGCTATATTATATATGGTTTACATCTTTTATTATCTATACATGTATTAAGTAATTAATCCTTTTTACTTTAACAATTTCCTTTGAATGGAATACTGAAATATCATTCTAAGACTTTTGTTTTTTGAGCACTGTTTTTCAGGTTTACTCATAATAATACAGGTAGTCATAGTTGTTATTACATTTAGTAGTAAGCCATCCTCTGTACATGCTACAATTTGATTTTACAGTTACCTCTTTACAAATATGTAGATCATATTCATGGTCTTTCACAGAAACTAAGCCCCTCATCCCAAGAATGATAAACTCTCTAGGGCAGCGACAGCACCAGCTCTCACACCCACCGCTCAGGTGTTGCGTCTCAGGTGTTGTGTTCTCTCTTTGTGTATAGACCATGGAAATATCTCTTACTTTTTGCAAATTTTAGCTACACATTGAAAGCATGTTTGTCAAATTTTATCCAACAAAGCTAGGTGGTACTTAGCAAGGATGTTTTCAGGTTAGCTGTTTCTTCTAGTTGCCTGAAATGGAAAGTCACCACCTTCCTTTCTAATCTTTCCTTTTCTTTAGCGTCACCTCATTCTGTTGCTTCTTTTCTTTTTAGTGATGATCTTAACTTTCTCTTGCTGTTTAAATATCAGAATTATCATAAGGTCTATCCTGACCCTTTTTTCCACCCTAATGCATACTTTTCATGTGATCGTTTTCAGACAGCAATGTGCTGATGACTCATAAATCAGGAACCCAGAATTCTCTAACCATAATTTTTTGGACTTGCAGATCTGTAAATCTAATTATGTACTATGAATTTTCACCTGAATGGGCCACTGGCATTTTAAACTCAGCATTTTCAAAACAATTCCTTCCTCCTCTCAAATCTGCTCTTTTTTTGTGTGTCTTTAAGAGACAGGCAATGTCATCCTCTCAATGCAGAAACTTAAAATCATTCTTGACTCCTCCCTTCCCCTCAGTCTCCACATCCTATATCCCACCAGAGTAATCAACTACTATTATATCTAATAGGTCTACCTCCTTTTCTTCTACTCAGTCCTCCACTCTCCTACCTTTTCAGGTCTTTGTGCTCTCTCTCTAAGCAATTACAACAGCTGCCTCACCTCTGCTCCTCTGCTTTCCATCCAGAGTTGACAAGCTCAGCAAAGAAAAATACGCAATACCCAGTCAAGTTTGAATCTCAGATAGTCAATGTATTTTAGTGCAACTATTTCCCAAATATTGATGAGCAACCTATAATTTACCTGGAAACCCTACAAATATTGTCTTCAATATTGCCTTCAAAGTAAGCAAAAAATTTACCATAGTCTTCCCAGCTTAATGTCCTCAAAGATTCCCATTGTCCACAAGGTTGTCTTTGGCATGGCACTCACAAGCCTTTTTGACCTGGCCACCCTATACCTCTTGAGTTTTTCTCATACATCGCTCCCCTTATACCCTCTGTTCCAGCCCCACTGGCCTCCTTCTTGGGCCTGGAACACACAGAGCTCTTTTCTGTCCTGTCACTTGCTGGTCCACCTGCAAGACCACTCTCGCTCAGTTTTGTACAGCTGCCTGACTCTCACTTTTTAGAAGTTACCTAAATGTCACTTCTTCAAAGAAGCCTTCTCTGGGCATTCTATCTGTACTGGCCACTGGTGACTCTTCATCTCATTCTTGTTTCTTTTCTTGTTTATTTGCTTATTAGTTCATTGTATATGTTTTTATTATAATAAAATGTAAATTTTATGAGAACAAAGACTTTACTTGTTCACCACTGAACTGCCATGGTTTAATACCATTTCTATCACATAGTTGGCATTCGATAAATATTCGTAGAACAAATAAGTGAGTGAATCAATGAAATAATAAATTAATAGTTAAGTCCTCTAGCCACAAGTTCCTTTTCAGATTTTGCTCATGCCCCATGCTTCAAGCCTTTAGTCAGTTCAGGCTGCCATTACAAAATACCCTCTACTGAATGGTTTGAACAATAGCTATTTTCTCACCGTTCTGAAAGTTAGAAGTACAAGATTAAGGTGCCAGCATGATTAGTGTCTGGTGAGAACTCTTTTCCTGGTTTATAGTCACGTGCTCTCTCACTGAATGAATCTTCATGTGCCAGCGAAGAGGGTCAGCGGGGAAGGGGGCAAGAGAAACTCCCAAGTGTCTCTTCTTATAAGGGTACTAATCCCATCACGAGAGTCTCAGCCTCATGATCTCATCTAGAGCTAATATCTCCTAAAGACCCTATCTCCAAATACCATCACACTGGGATGTGGGGAGGATGGGGAGGAGAAGTCTTCAACATATAAATTTGAAGGAGACACAATTCAGTCCATAGCATACCCCAAGTATAATGTCATCTTCTCTCTTTTATGTACTCAAGAATCATTACCTTTATAAAGTGATTGCAGGTAAGATGAATCACTTCTCTCTTTGGCCCTCACCAACATCCTATGTACCTGTAGCACTTTACTGTAACCAGTTTCTTGCATGACTATCTTCCTCTCTGAGACTGTAAGTTTCCTGAGAGCTGTACCAACCCCTCATTATGCCATGTCTAGCACCATGTCTGGTACATAGATGAGCTCAACAAATATTCATCAATTTAAGAAATAATTGAATGAATATTTACATCTAAGAAGGCAGCATAAAATGGCTAGAATTTGGGGTGGTCAATATTCATATCATAAAGGTCATAAGAGCTACTCAAAGGAGATATATACTTGAACACTTTCAAAATCTATTTATAGTCAGTTTTCACGGTTTCATTAATTCAGTTACATGATTTTCAAGTCAATCGTTTTAGTTTGCTAGGACTGTCATAACAAAATAGTACAGACTGGAAGGCTTAAAAAACAAAAATTTATTTTGTCATACTTCTAGAGACTAGAAGTTCTAGATAAGGTGTTGGCAGGACTGGTTCCTTCTGAGGGCTGCGAGAGAAGAAGGACCTGTTCCAGGCCTCTCTTCTTGATGTGTAGATGGACATCATCTCCCTGTATCTTTACATCATCCTCCCTCTGTAAGTGTTTGTGTCCAAATTTTCTCTTCTTATAAGGACATAAGTCATATTTGATTAAGGCTCATGCTATTGACCTCACCTTAATTTGATCATACCTGCAAATACCCTATTTCAAAATAGAGTCACATTCTGAAGTATTGGGGGTTAGGACCCCGACACAAATTTTGGGGAGAACACAATTCAGCCCACAACACAATCTCTGTTATGCAAACGAGAAAAGTGGCAGGCCAGGCTGGTCTAAACAGTCTCACAATAGCAGAAAGAGAAGCGGTATTCAATCACATGGAAACGAAGGTGAGAGCATGGTGAGCGTGGTAGGGGAAGGGGTGGGTGTGGGGGCTAGGAGGAAGGAGCAATGGAAAACACAATGAAGACCAAGCACAAAATATCCAAAAAAAGGAGACCTACCAAAGGTCAGAGTACACTGCTGTTTATGAAAACGAACAGCGTCTTGAGGAAGATATTTGGTTATGTTTAGGATAGCCTGTTTAAAGGGGAATGAAAAGTCGTAATACATTTTATAAAGCAGTCATTCAAGTATAATTAGATAGTTTTAAATATTATTTCTTAAAGGTAAACCTCCAGGCACATAAAAAATTTACTTAAAAAGACTCAACCCCTTAGTGGTTCCAGTGGTTCCTGATTAACTTCCATCTCAAAATGAATTACCACTGATCATAGAGTATATGCAAATAAAACAAAAGATCAAGTATTTCCCCAAAATGGGTAAAAATTCCAGGGATATCCATTCAGATGAGAAACATCAATGTGTAAAATAAGGCGCATTATATTCTTTAATTTTGCTCTCGCTCTGAATTTCCTTTCTTTGCCACTTACTTTTCAGGACATCTGCTTAAACATCCTGGAAGAGTGAATCACCATGTGTAAGGAAACCGAGGAGTATTTATTTCTTGGAAGTCTGGCAGGTTACTCATATGTCATAGATTTTGCCTTTAAAATTTTGTTTGGAAAAATGTTTTCACTTTTCCCAACTATACAGTGTGTCCGTTAAAAAATTTAAACATGATAAACTAGTACATAGCTTGTTAAAGCTGAAAGAGTTATATACATTTTGTAGCATAAGATATTTTTGCTTTATCGTGTTGTGATCGATATTTCTTGTATAACATGATTATCATTAATAATTGTATTAAGGTAATGCTAAGTGTTTTAACAAAGATACCAAAAATATATAATATTCAAACACAGCCACCTTGAGTATTTTTTTTAAGATGGCTCAGCTCTTTCTTTGGTGATCCTAATACTTTCATATTTGAAAATAGGCCAAGTATGAAGATACATTCTACTCTATTCCAATCGATAAAGAGAGAACTTTTTGTATATTGAATATTTCTGAATTCTTTCCTCAGTAGATTAAGAGCTTTGGCTTTGGTCTAGATGTTTTCATATTCCTGAAATATCCTTGTGGAATTCTTCAACTTGGGCCACTGTCTGGACAGCTAGAGTTATGACCAGTGCTTTAACATAAGTGACAATGGAGCTTACCTGTTCGTTGTTGGCCATGAATAAATAAAAAGGCTTCTCTTTAGAGAACTCCCAAAGGGAGTACAGCTAAGAGTTTCCACATGTGTAAAATAGCATTTTACATATTATAAAAAGAGGATTAATAAAATATTGGGCCTAAAGCACTTAGCATAGTACTTGGATACAAGAGATAGATAATAAATACACAGAATATGACCTTATACAAGAAGCACTAGAAAGATATGTATTCAGATATTAGCAATGATTTGCTCTTTTTTTTTCCTTTGCGTATCTGTATTCTCTGTTTATAGTAAATATTTATAGCTTTATAACAGGAAAAATTAGTGGGTGGTTTTTAGTTTCATTCATCTCTCTTGAGACCCAAAATTTTCCTCTTATCTAAATAGTCCAAAATACTCATTTGCAAAAATGGGTTTTATTTCTCCATTAGGAGTTTAACATATGTTTAAATTTTTGTTCGTGACATACAGGAAAAATTATAAAGCTATATAAAAGAAAATACTTTCTCACCTAAGAAAGTAGTCATCTTTTTGCTTCAACATTCTAAATTTGGAGAAAAAGTATTAACAACAGATAACCTAATGATTA
Source organism: Rousettus aegyptiacus (assembly GCF_014176215.1). NCBI lineage: Eukaryota > Metazoa > Chordata > Mammalia > Chiroptera > Pteropodidae > Rousettus > Rousettus aegyptiacus. The sequence goes on along the minus strand of NW_023416284.1, from coordinate 160,649,400 downwards.
TAAAGGCATTTTCAATTAAGACAAGATAGATTACTACCTGAAAGTCTAAGTAACCCAGATGTGCCTGAATTTCTAAGGTGGCTTTCGTTCTTGGCCTGTGCCTACTCTGAAGCCAATTTCAGTAATACCAATTTTACTGAAGATTTCTAGAGGAAACAAGGAAAAGAAATTACATCACATAACACCCAGAAGAATTTAGGAGTTAATCTTTACTGTTGGCCTCCATCCTCCCTTCTCTTGTCTGTCAATTGAATCATTCTCTTTCTAACATTCAAACCCAGCCTTTGGTTTGAGTTCTTTAGTTACCAAAAAGATACCCAGGCAGGTTGCCAGTAATACCCTTCATAAACAACAACCATCACTGTTGCAATAAAAAAAACAGGTCAACACCTAATGTTAGTTAAGTCTGGTCCGTTTTACGCTTCATTTCAAAGCAGTTTACAAAATATTCATCCAACAAAATAAGTGTATGCGTGGTGGCGGTGAAATTCCACAACTAAGAGAATATTATTTTTACCACATAGGTAAATATATTACATAGTCATTTATCCATAAACATATGTGGATAGATATACTCTACTGTGACATGGACTCTTTTAATTCTGCTCTCAACCTGTTTTTGCCCTGAGCTTTGGCTTCTGATGAAAATGAGCTGGCCAGTTCTGGAGCCCCTGGTAACAGGACTGTAGCTCTTTGACTTAAAGTCCCTCTACATGGTAGTCCTCTCCTGTCTACCTTCTCATGAAACACATTACAGTGGCTTCTGCAAACATATGGAGTCTCCCAGTGCAAGTACTTTTTAAGAAAACTTGTTTTAAACCGCCCCCCCTCCAATTTCTCTATACTTTTGTATAATACATTTGACTGATCAAGATGAATTTTCAATTAAAATACATAGCAAACTTCTTCAATAGTCATGTGTCTTATTAGTATATAAAACTGTCTATAACGTGAGAGTAAGCAGACTTACCTTAATAGTTGTTACAAATCCAAATTCAAGCTTTTTACAACTATTTACGCCATCACTCAGCAACCATTAGTAATTGCTCAGTTACTCTTTCCAAGTATGTGGGCTCTGGCTTGTAAAGTCAGAGTGGGAAAAGAGGAAAAGCCAGCTTACAAAGTTTCCATCAAATAAGTCCAAACTCCAGACATGTCTTGAGTCACTGTGACTCTACTTGGTTATTGAAATTATATGGAAACTTTTTTAATTCACTGGCACTTCTAAAACTTCCAGACAACTGGTTTCCAGGCTTATGATGTGGTGTGCTGTTTCTTCCTTATTGCCTTTTGGAACATCAGAGAATTTAACTCTTCCACTTTTATCCTTGATGTTTTGGGATTTCAAATTTTATGCTTGTATATTATCTGGGTTATTCTTTTTAAAAAATAAAGATAATTACAATTCTAGATTTTAATATTTGACTTCATTTGCCACTGCTTTTCCAAACCTAAGTCATCTACCTTGTCCGAGGTGGCCAGACTTCACAGTTGTCCTAGACATACCTAATAATACAGATTTCCTGTAACTGACCTATGAAGGAAGAGAGGACATTAGCTCTGGATCACCCCAAGCTCTCCATTTGCTGACACTTCCTTTATTATCAGCATCTTGTCTTCATAGTTTTACTCACAGCTCTTAGGCAACTATTATCTCTCAAGATCCCAGAAAAAAAATAAATTAAGAATTAAATGATTTAGGAGAAAGATTAAAATTGAGCAGAACTTGTTCTTACTCAGATTTAAAAACCTGGTGGGACAAATTATGTTATTGGATCCCTATGGACATCTAAAGTCTCTCTAACCATCATTCAGTATAGCAGAAAATCTTAGTGCTTTTCTAATACAAGCTGAAATGGGACAAGTTAAGTTCACTTAGCATTTACTCAGCACCTTCTCAATCAGATAGTGGTTTGAAGAATTATATTTTTAAAATTGCAAATTGTTTTATATTTTTGGTTCAATGCATTTTTTTTCCCGGAATCTAATTTTTAAGAGTAGCCTAAGTTCTTTCACATTTGGGATATGTAAGTTTGTGGTAATTTTCAGAGCAAGTAACATAATAGCAGCACTTTCCATTTCTCTAATCAAGTTTTATGTATTATGTTACTTAATCCTTACAACAAGCATTTAATTATCTCATTTACACATGAAAATGAACCACACAAAGTTTATAAAATATAAGACCTCTGCCTTTAACCATTGTGCTGCACTTTCTCTTCCCTGTGCTTTCCCTAAAGCACTCAGCAAGTCCTTCCGTGTAGTAATAGTTTATATAAATTGGCTTCATTCTAACATATTTACAAAAGTGTATTCTTTAGCACACGAGAACTATATGCACAGGTTGCTGGTAGCTTTGTTTTTTATTAAAGTCAAAGTGTTCTTTTTAATAAAAAAAAAATTTTTTCCTGGACCTTTGATATATTAATGGGTTCTAGCTCTTATATATATAAATATGAGAAATTATATATATATACACATCATATATAATATATATTATATATGCAATTCCAAAGAACATAATAGCGCATAGTGCTTCCCAAACATACAGACCCTTTTATAATGGATTACTCTCATGTGAACCGGGAGAAATCATATATGTATCAAAATATTGTGGAGTTCAATGAGGAAATATGTGAAAGTTTGGCACATAATATAAACTGAAAAGTGTTTTATAAAGCAATTATAACTCCAGGACAACAGACTATGTCAAAATATGACAACGTCAAAGTATGGCTCTAGCAATGAACACATTTCATGTTATTTTAATGTTACTAAATGGGATATAGGTAAAACCATATTAAATTGTCTATGTGTAACAGTTGTTGAGTTAGAAGAATGGCAAGTGCATATGGCTTATCCTAATATCACAATTCAACTAGAGGATAAAATGCAGTTATACTTGGGGTTATTGACAACAGACTTGTTATTGCATCTAGAACTTGATATACCCCATTTATTATTATCTCTGCCTACAAGGAGATTTTATTATGGGACAAGGTGACTCTGAGTATTAAAACACAATAAAAAAAATTGACCGCTTTTTTTGAGTCGATTGCCACTTTAAAAAATTTCCCTTATCTAGTTTTTTTATTCTTAAGATGAATCTCAGGAAATGGTTATGAGAGGTCTGAGAGAACAAGAAATTTTTTCTAATAGCCATGCCGGCTTTCTACTGCTCTTCGAACACTCCAGGCACATTCCTTGATAGCATTCCCCATGTATCTGCCCCATGTAATTTCCTCCAAGTCTTTGCTTAGTTCTCATCTTCTCAAGGAGACCTACCCTGACCACCGTTTCATATTTTTTGCAATATGCCCCCACGTCCCCATGACCCATTGTCCTGAATTTTTTTTACCCTGCATCACTTTTTTTTTTTTTGCCTCATAGCACTTACCACTTTCTAACACATATAATTTAGTATTTTTTGTTGTATCTGATACTTGTTGTATCTTTCCCACTGGAAAGGGCAGTGATCTTTGTCAAGTTTGTTTGTGATTTTCCAAAACCCTTAAAACAGTGCCTATAACATATAGTAGGAGCTCAATGAGCATATATAAATAAACAGATTTAATAAGAAGATCTTGAATACACAAGATACATTATTGAATGAATAGGAAGAAAGAGGTAGTTGGTTCCAGATTCAAAGGGAGAGCAAAAAAGGAAGATATTTAGTATTCAAGTAATCAAGTAAGATTTGATTCTAAATTTCTGTTCTTAATTCATGAAAAACTCTTATTAAATTCTATAAGATGCTGACGTTGGAATCTGAGGTGATAGTTGATGAAGTCTCCACAGTATAAACTCATTTTATGAGATGAGATCCAGACAGGTATGGAAGATATGAATCCATTGCCAAGTTCAGCTTCTCTGAGCCACTGTGACCAATTTTTTCTGGTGTTTTCAATATTCCAGAGTAACAGGATTACCCACGCCCTGGTTCCTTTTTTTCCCCCCTTAAATTGCTAATGTGGGCATATGTATAAAAATATTCTTGGGCCTAACAAATGAATAGGGATTGTAATAGAGGCAGGCCAAGTTTAAAGATCAGGGCAACCACAAACCATGATGAAGGATGCTATTCATGTGACTAACTCATCCTAAAAGGAAATAGAAGAGTCAAACCTCCAAATCATAGGGCAAAGATCAACGTGATACAATTCACAAATTTGAGTCACTGCCCAAATGAAGCAGAAACAATTGCCTGATTCGTTAAAAAAAATAAAAAAATAAAAAAATAAAAAAGTACTTTTTTTTTTTTTAATGTTAGAGCCTCTGTTACACCTATTCTTTATCTGATAACTTATTGAATTCCTGCAATAACTCTATGGGGTAGGTACTAAATGACCCCTTTTACAGATAAGAAAATAAATTATAGAGTTTAAGAAACCTGCTCCAGGTCTCATATCTAGGAAACCAGGATTTGAATCCATGTGTCTATAACTTAGGAACTCATGTTCTTATCAGTTCACTACCACTTCATAACACTCAAATGAGAATAGGTTCCTTAGGAGACTATTATAAACAAACTTTATTGATATTACATTAAATAGACAAGACCTCGTGCTAATCACTAAGTAAATTTTCTTAATTTTAAGAAATGTGCAAAATTATTTAAGGTTTTTGTTTATCCCTTAGAAATACAGAACATAATTCTTTAGTGGAGTGAACATTAAAAGTTGGACTAGCTGGCTTCCCCAGATTTCTTCTGATGTATAAATCTTTAATTTACACATTGAGGAACATAATATCTGTTATCCTGAGATATTATGTTCCTCGATGTGTAAATTAAAGATTTGCAGCCTAGCTCACATGCAGCATCATACTTTACTAGTTGGTACCCAGCTACTTTTACACCGTGGATTCGAGACAAGTCAGAACTGCATGAATTCTCTGTCATTTGAAGGCTGAGGTTTGTTCCTGTCTGGAAGTTTCTCCAAGCGTGAGTCTACTGATTGAGGGAGTGATTGTGGTCTGCCGAGGGTGCTGTGTAAAAAGGAAGTTGTTTCTTCCAACAACCTTGTTTGTGTGTTGAAAACTGTTTCGGTTTATGTCCTATTTCCATTCCCATGCTCAGCCCTCCCAAAGCAAACAGATGACAAGTAGTGGTGGTGGGGTAGTGGTGATGCAGGGGTGGGGATGGAGGTGGAGGAAGGAAAGAGATTTCTCTAGGGCAAAAGGATTTTCAACGAACCCAAATGTAATTTGAAAATAAACTCGAATGCCAAAACCAGATGGGATTTACAACATCGAGATCAGCCCAACCTATAAACATAAATACAAACCCCTGGAAATTCCATTTTCTTACTCTGAAATGATCAAACGTTGATGGATATTCTTATATTAAATTGCAACTAAATTTGTAGCTAAAGAGGAATTGTTGGCACATCAATACATGTATCTCTTTATACATTTACTCTCTGGCATCTACCTTTACTTGCCCAGAAAACTCATTCATTTCTGATATTTTCTAGAACAGAGGCTGAGCTGCCTTAATTCCAACTATGGTATTAAAAATCCTGAAATGAAAGGAAGGAAGGAAGGACAGGAAAGGAAGGGGAGGGAGGTAGGGAGGGAGTAGGGAGGGAGGAGTTGCCGGAGGTACATAGCAAGCAATAGATACCCTCAGAAAGAAAGAAAGAAAGAAAGAAAGAAAGAAAGAAAGAAAGAAAGAGAAATTCATTGAGAAAGTAAATTTCCAGAATCTTAACTAAATCTGAAAAATAAGCCAACATTTTAAATTTTCTTTCTTTCCAACTCTGCTCCCAAGACCTTAGGTGACCTCACTTAGATTGGAAAGTTTTCTTTCTATAAACAGGAATTAATTGTAATCCTGGATTCAGCAACATTGGAACTCACAAAAATGTCCCTCTTATTTGACTGTCTACGAAAATATGTATAACTAAAAATAACAGTAATATGTGATATCTTTATTTAAAAGCAAGCAATGCTGTTGTATTAAATTATCATGTATATGTAAAACACTTGTCAAAATTTAATTGATTGCATATTTTAATATCAGCAGAATAAAAAGGAAAGACAATTACATCACCTGAGATAACATAGTTCTATTGTTCAAGTAAAAAAAAAAAATCAAAACTGGTATGGAGACTGGTCATGAAGCAACATGAATTCCCACCACACCCACATAAGCCCCCATTAATTTCCAGCCGCATGTGTCTTGGGTACTTATTTGTAAAAAAATCAAGACATTTATTGAAATGTCAAATAGTCATTTCCTTATTCACTCCACTAAGTTACATTTTCTTGTAGAAAGGGTTTTCTAAATCTCAAAAGGCCCAAGTTTTCCTGAAAACAGTCAAGTTCCCCTAAGAAAAAAAACATTTGAATCTGAACCAAAATAACGTGGATTGACATTAATTCCCCCAAATCCCATGTTCAAATATTATATTCAAAGACGTGCTTTGTCCAAGAACCATGGGTTAATAAGGTTTAGTAGTTATGATTATTAGTTGATAAAATCATGTATAACTTTAATTTGTATAATATACATTATATATACAGTATATTTTTATATATATAAGTATAATTTATATATAAATATATATAGTTAAATATATAGTTTGGTTAGTATTACAATAAGTATTACTTTTATGATTCAGAAAAAAATAAATTATATTTTTAGTGAGAGAGAACTACATCTCAGTAAATTCGGATTTTGAATATACCAATTTAGAGATTAAAGTTGTACCAATACGGTACTTTATTTTAAAAAAGAGAAACTACCATATATATGTTTACCCACTTCCAGGAATTTTTCCAGGAGATAAAATTTCTACAAAATTGCATATGAATAAGGTTTTTCATTGCTGTATATTTGTAACTATAAAATTTTGGAAAGAATCTAAAAGCTCTTACATATGGTAGCCCAGAAGTTTGATAACCTGAATGAAATGGACCAATTCCTTGAAAGTCACAATCTGCTGAAACTCACACAAAAAGAAATAGATGATCTGAATAAAATTATATATATTAAAGAAATGAAATTGGTAATTAATAACCTTTCAAAACCAAAAGTACCAGGCCTACGTGGGTTCACTAGTGAATACTACTTAAAAAAGAAATTATATCAATTCTCTAATTTTTCAGAAGATAAAAACAGAAGATATTCTTCTTAACTCATTTATAAGGTCAATATAACTCTAATACCAAAACAAGAAGAAGATATTATTAGAAAAGTAAACTAAAGACCAATATCTCAACAAAATATTAGCAAATTTAATTCAACACTACATACAAAGAATTGTATACAACAGCCCAGTGGTATTTATTCTAGCTATGCAAGTTCAGTTAAATACTCAAAAAATTAATGTAATTCAGTACACTAACAGGTTAAAATTTTTAAAAAAATAATAATAATTATGTAATCTTATAATAGATGCAGAAAAAGCATGTAACAAAATTAAGCCTTCATTCACGATAAAAAATTCTCAGTAAACTAGTAATAGAGGAGAACTGTAGCTTGATAGAGAATATCTACAAAAAGGCTGCTGCTAACATCATACTTAACGGTGAGAAATTCAAAACTTTCCAACTAAAATCAAGTACAAAGCAAGGATGTTCCCTTGCTCCCCTCTTTTCAACACCATACTGGAAATGTAGCTAATGTAATGAGACACACATACACACACGCGCGCGCACACACACACATACACACACACACTCACACACGCATGCATACACAAAGGAAATAAAAGGTATACAGATAAGGAAGGAAGAAATGAAAATGTCTTTCTTAACAGATGATATAATTGTCTATGTAGAAAATCTGAAAGAGTTGACAACAATAAAAAAAATCTCAGAACTAATAAGTGATTATAGCAAGGTTGCAAAATACGAGATTTATAAAAGTCAATTACTTTTCTTTATACCTGTAATGAACAAGTGGATTTTTGAAATTAAAAACACGATACCTTTTACATTAGCACCCTTAAAAATGAAATGCTTAGGTGTAAAGCTAACAAAATATATACAAAATCTAAATGAGGAAAAACTATAAAACTGATGAACAAAATGAAATAAGAACTAAATAAATGGAGAGATATTTCATGTCCATGGAAAGAAAGATTCAACATACTTAGAGTGTTAGTTATTCCCAACTCGACCTATAGATTAAAAACAATCTCAATCAAAATCCTAGCAAGTTATTTTATGAATATCAACAAACCGATTCTAAGTTTATATAGAAAGGCAAAGGATCCAGAATAGCCGACATGATATTAAAGGGGAAGAATAAATTTGGAGGCTTAATGCTACCTGTCTTCAAGACTTACTATAAAGCTACAGAAATCACAACAAACCATTTTTGTTTTGTTTTGTTCTGTTTTGTTTTTTTATGATTCAAAGATGTATTAAGTCATACAGGCAAAACATACTGGTAATTGCATTAGCAAGACAGAGCAGTATTGATGAAAGAATAAACAGATCAATGGAACAGAATAGAGAGTTCAAAAATAGACCCACATACATATGCCAGCAACCTTGAACAAAGGAGCGAAGGCAATACAATGGAGCAAAGATAGTCTTTTCAACAAAGGATGCTGGAATAACTGGACATCTACACAAAAAAGTATAAATCTAGATACAGACTTTATGCCCTTCACAAAAATGAACTCAAAGTGCATGATAGAACTAAAGAGAAATTCAAAACTACAAAACTTCCAGCAGATAACATAGGAGAAAATCTAGATGATCATGAATTTGAAGATGAGTTTTTAGATATAACAACAAAAGCACAACCCATGAAAGAAATAATTGATGTTAGATTTTATTAAAATAAAAACTTCTATTCTATAAAAGACATTATCAAGAGAATTGGAAGACAAGCCACAAACTTGGAGAAAATATTTGCAAAAGACACGTCTTACAAAAGACTATTACTCAAAATATACAAAAAATTCTTAAAATTCAATAAGAAAATAATTTGATTTAGAAATAAGCCAAACTCCTTAACAGGCACCTCACCAAATAAGCATATGAAAAGGTTCTCTACATCATATGTCATCAGGGAAATGTAAATAGAAACAATGATGAGATACCACTACACACCTATAGAGATGGCTGAAAACCAGAACACTGACAATACCAAATGCTGGCGATGATGTGGAACAATGAGAACTCTTACTCACTGCTGGTGGAAATGAAGATGTTTCAGCAGCTTTGTAAAATTGTTTGGCATTTTCTTATAAAACTAAACATATGCTTATCATAAAATCCAGAAATCACAGTCCTTGATATTTACCCAAAAGAGCTGAGAAAATGTATGCCCACACAAAAACCTTTACACTGGTATTTATTGCAACTTTATCTATGATTGGCAAAACTTGGAAGCAACCAAGATGTCCTTCAATAGATGATAGACAATGAACTATTATTTATCACTTCAAAAAGAGATAAAAGTATCAAATCATGAAAAGACATGAAGGGACTTTAAATGTATATTATTAAATGAAAGAAGCCAATGTGAGAAGGCTATATACTCTTATTATTCCAACTATGTGACATTTTAAAAAAGACAAAATGATGGAGACAATAAAACAGTGATTGCCAGTGGTGGGCAGGGATGGGAAAGAAAGGAATGAACAGGCAGAGCATGAAGGATTTTTTTTTTTTTAGGAAAGTAAAATGTTCTTTATAATCTTATAATGATGAATATATGTCATTAAAAGGAAAGAACTTGATGGAGAAAGGGAGAACACTTCCGAGTGCCTTTTTTCATCTAATTTTAATTTCTGGAATTGTATTAATATTTTACATACTCAAAAAAAAGTAAAATTGACCCAACAAAGATTAGAAAACTTCCAAATGGAATATAAACAGAAACCAATGAATACTACTATATTTCAAAGAATAATGTAACTATACAAAAGGAGAAGTAAAATTAATTTAAGTAACTTTGAAACACAGAATTCTGACTACAAATTCTTAGACATACAAAGAACTGGATGTGTTTCTCGAATTCTACATAGTAGGTTTGTTTCTCTCAGTGGTATTGGTTGGCAATTCCAACACTGTTGTATTGTAGGATTGAGCGAATGAGTACACATTGATCAAGTTGGGAACCAAGTCTCTCGCCATGGGAGAAGGGAGATAAAATTATGAAATAAGAAAAAGTTATAAAGAATCATAGTATTGAATAGTAATTGAATTTATAAGTTATAAGTAGAAATAGAGCTAAAATAGACATAAACAAAGAGATACAGAGACCAATATATTTTTATTGACTAAAGGAGCCTAGATACAATAATACCCCCAGAAATGGTAAGGGCACCAGTGTCCGCTAACTGGAACCAAGGCTCCGTGGAGAAATGGCTGATCCAGAGTTAACACAGGGAAAGCACAAAATAAGCTTAAAACACTTTTACTAGTACCGAAAAGTAAAGAAATGCTCAAAAAATAATGAGGATATGTCAAAAGGACACAAGGGCTCTCTTTAAAAAGCTACTAGGCCAAATCTAGGACAATTTAAGTACCGAAACTTTAAAAAAAAATGATTATAGTATATTTTAATCCATTGGAATAAAGAATCCATGAGTCTATACAGATAATGAACAAATAATAAACAAACAAACAAACAAACAAACAAACAAATAAGGAATGCTTTTTCTTATAGTAGGATGTTAATGAATATAGAAGAAATAATGGCTATTTTAAAAATCACTCTCTTGCAACTGTCACAGTAAAAATTAAATCAGAGAAGAGTTATTAATGGATGCTAAAGCCAGCAGGTAAAAATTTAATGAGAAACAGAATATTTATAGAGTCTCAGCATTCCTCCACAAATAACTTTTAAATTACAAAGGGAAAAATACTCTCTTTTCAGAAGAATGCCTGGTGAACACCAGCTTAACCAAGTGATGAAATTTGGCATCAATAAAATGGCACAAATGAACATCTTATGCTTCCAGATATGAAGCACTGAGGACACTTTATCATCAATGTAATATTCCTGCCAAAAACGCAAAACAGAGATCTAATAGTGAGGATACGTTAAACAAATTCCAAATTGAGGGACAGTCTACAAAATAAATGACCTGGCATCTTCAAAAGTGTCAATATTATTTAGTAAAAGCTGAAGGACTGTTGTACATTATGAAACATGAAAGAGAAAAAAAAATTAATGCAATGAATAATTGTTTTGGACCCCAGAAAGAATATATTATAAAATGTTATTGAAAATATGAGAAAATTTTGAATTAGGTCTGTGAATTAAATAATAGTATTGTATCAACATTGAACCTCCTGACTGTGGCTGTGTGAGTTAATGTCCTTGATCTTAAGAAATACACAGTGAAGTGTTGGGGAGTAAAGGGGCATGTCGACTACAATGTACTCTCAGAAAGTTCAGGGGACAAAAATAAAGGTAGTGAGGAGGTTACCAATTGATAAAGCCGGGTGAAGGCTATACAAGAGTTCTTTATACTATCTTTTCAATCTTTCTGCATCTTTGAACTTCTTTGTAAATAAATATTTTTAAATGAATGCAACTAACTTTGTACTTTCATATTTAAAAAATAAAATAAGCTCATTATAAAAAATAGGCTACATACTAAAAGTAGAAAAGTAGCAATTGCAAATCCCCAGTAATTCCATGACTTCTTAAGTCGTTGGTGTCTTTCCTTCAGAATGATTTTACACACGCATATTTCTTTTTAATGTGATAATGAGTTTACAAAAGGAAAATAGAATATCGCACAGTCTCTATGTAAAAAAAAAAGTAACTTTAATTTTTCTCTGACTGAAATTTTTATTTTGATGTTGAGCACCCATTTGATTTGATATAAATAATAATTTAGTCAGTTTGAGAGAAACTCTGAAGCAATGAGAGCATCCAGAGTTAAACTTAGTTCGGGGTTGTAATCATCTTCTATAGTGGGGTCTAAATTCCAGGTGATCTTATCTAGTGTCCAGGCCTCAGTGGGGCAGGGGAACATTCAAGGGATTCTATCTATACATAGGATATTAACATTTTTTGCCATATAGCTAGCAATAGTTTCCAGTTTGTGTCTAGTCTTTCAGTTTCTCTGTATTGTACATTTTTCACTGCATAAAGTTTTAAACTAAACCCTACAAGTAGAGAAAATACATTTTTTTAAAACTCCAATGTCATTAAGCTAATATTTCAATTAGTTGTAATTAATGACCATAATTCAATTTACATCCTAATAGAAAGTTTGTATTTTTGAAGCTCAAGTCACAAGATTTTTCATCACCAGAAAGTTTGTGTCTCATGATAGTACAATCTTGATACCAGAGAAGAATCTGGAACATTGACAATCTAGTACTCCAAAAGGTCAACCAATAGTATTGCCCTTCAAATAAGTGCTAGAATCTCTTTGATTAATAATTATATCTTGAAAAAGTAGAGATTCATATACAGAATTTTGTTTTGTTTTGTTTTTAACTTTAAGCAATACAAAAAAAAGGCACAAAATAAAACATTTTCTCTTTCTTTAGTATTAATTGCTGCCTCTCCCCCCCTCGACTTTATTATATAAATCAGGGGCTGACAAACTACAGCCCATGGGCCAAATCTAGCCCTTCTAACCATTTTTGTAAAGTCTTATTGGAATATAACCACTCCAATTCCTTTTACATACGATCTATGGTTACTTTCTTGATTATTAAGCAGAGTTAAATAGTTGCAACAGAGAATATATGACCTAAAAATTTTATTATCTACCCTTTATTAAAAGTTTACTGACACTTGAAAAAGTATGATAGCATACTATACATGCTATTTTACCACTTGCTTTTCATTTAATAATAGATCAATATATCAATCAACTTTTTTCCTTATAGTAGTGAAATAGCATTCCATTATTTAAATAAATTCCATAATCGGCTCAACCAGCATTTTAGGTTGTTTTCTGGTCTTCACTACTGTAAAAGATGACATTTTCATGCATTTGTACAAAGTATATCTTGGCAGAGTTTTTACAAGTGAAATTACTAAATAAAGGTAATGTGCATCTTTATTTTAATAAATGTTGCCTTATTGCCAAATGTGAGAATTTGTATGACAAAACTGACTGTAGAATCAATTCAATTCCAAAGCGAGACCTAATTCTATTGTTCTCCTTCTGTTTAGATAATCCTGGGCAGAAAAATATGACCAAAGATAACAAATAAAATAATGAATATAATAAAGATTTTAACAGTTAACTAGGAAACATATGAGAAAGACAAGCACTCAAAAAAAAAGCTTGACATCATTAGTCATTAAAAAAATGCCAATGAAAACTACACAGAGATACTACTACATTCTTATTAAAATGCCTAAATTTGAAAAGACTACACATGCGAAGTGTTGAAAAGGAGATGAAGGAATAAAACATTAATACTGCTCACGGGAATATAATATAGTTTACAGCCACTTTGGCATAAACTCCATTTTTGATGTTTGATCCCTGACAGCTTTCAGGTACCCTTCCCTTCCCTCTTTTGCCTCACATCTGAGCAAGACTGTAAGAAAACCTACCTGCTCCCTTCCATGGAACACCAAGTTTAAGCCATGCAGATTCCGCCAATGGGAACTCTCACTTCAATGCCCCCTAAGATGCTAAAAAAGCCAGTCTCCCACCTTGCATGACTATGAAATGAATCAGAGTCTTTCTTCTTGAGGAAATCTTTTGTTGTTTAACATATGAGTAATAAATTATTTTTCATGTCAAAAGAAGGAAAGAAGATATACTAGCACAATCTCTGTGAAAAAAATATAACTTTCAAATAATACATTTTCATAGAATTAAAAAAAAGAGATGGGAATAATGAAAATAATACAATATGGCTTTCAGAGGAGGTAGGGAAAAATAGAAAATTTTATTTCATAATTCTTCAATGGAAAAAAATCATTTACATTTCGCCAAAACTTTAAAATATATTTAGTTAAATAATGGTTTCAAATGTGGGTAAATATGTCTTAAGTTGCAAAATTTCAGAGACGGGCTGTGCTTTTTCCTGATAAAAGTCGAGCCCAGTAAGAAGTTCCACATCACGGACTCGGGCAACATGTGCTTTCAACCTTTCTTCAATCCATAAAGCTTCTGCCTTATGTTCCTAAAAAAAAGAAACAAAAGACTTTTTTATAAGGCATAATTTTTCATTAATAGAAAGATATTTTGTGATTTAAAAGTTGTCTTTTTTTTCTGTGGTTTTATTTTTCTTTTTCTTCTTTTTTTTTTTTAGTATATTGACATACAACATCCTATTAGCTTCAGGTGTATAACATATTAATTCAATATTTGTTCCTATGGTTTTGACTGCCTTAAATTATAAATAGATACAGCTAAATTTTGTTTATTAAAATAAAAAATAAAACAATAGTACAGAGAATATTATAACAAGTATAGACCACCACATAGCCATAAAGTTTAGCCATTTTTATATCTACTTCCCTTGGATATAAATTTTTAAAGAAATGAAATATTACAAATGAAATTAGGTCCCCAGTATTACTCTACTAAGAGCTAATCATTTCATGAGTTAATCTAAATCCAGTCTGTGTTTTTAAACTTTTACTGCACATTGATACACAATATATAGTATTGATTTATGAGTTTTCGAATTTATATAAATGATGTTGTAAGTGGTATTTGATAATTGCTTTTTCATTCAATATTGTTCATAATCTATCTATATTAAATCAGCTTTGGTTTGTGGCAGCACCATTTATTTTTTGATCGTCATACTGATGATATTTTTGACATTATAAATAATACTGTAATGAATAACTTGGCACATGCCTCTTGTGTTCAAGAACGTAAGTTTCTGGCACACACAAATGGAACTGCAGCATCAGAGAGCCCATGCAGCTTTATCAGCTAGTAAACCTAGCACTCCTTGTGTTTATATCAATTTCCACTTCCCCTGGCAGCGGAAGATAACCCCAGTCTCCCCAAGTCCTTGCCAAACCCTGGTGTGAAACAGTATTTTACCCCTGTTTAAATTTTATTACCCTGAGCATATTTTAAGTGATCTTTTCTGGTCACTTGACTTTTAATAGGTTTTTGCAACATAACATATGTTCGATAATTTGGAGCCAGGGCTTTCTATGAAATTTCTATTCTTTATTTACAAATTTTCTTATATTCATATCATATTGCTAATTTTCAGTTAAATTTTTTAAAAGTACAAAAGCTTAAAAGTTTGTATAATTAGATGAGCATGTTTTAATAACTCTTATTTGACTTCAGCATGGTAGTTTACTTGTTTTTTAAATATGCAGGCTTAAAATAGGCTGCTATTACTTGAGCCAGAGGAAGTATAAGAGGAAATTACTTTTAGTTCCTCACCACTGAAGCATTTCTCTGTGTGAGATTTATGAGGTGAGTTCATTTTTTTGAAATAAATATGTAGTCTAATTTGAACTCATAGTTCCAATGGAATTCTAATTCATTCCTATGTTCTTGCCTTTACTATTTCACACGTCAGTACTACTTAATATTTTTGAGAACTTTTTTCATAAAGTTTCCTTCTACAGGGCTTATACTACTCTACTTTCTTCTGGCTTATTTGGTATCCACCTAATTAAATGTTTACTGAATATCTGACAGTCTACCCTCTTTTAAGATTGCAATTAAATAACTCAAAACTATACCTAGGCAGAGGTGATACTCAAGCTTCCTAATACCAGGTAGTTCATCAGTACCAACCAATCTGAACATGAGGCAGATATAGACAACTACTCTACTTGTACCAGTGAATCCTAACAGAATAGCAGACTTACATATATATAGGTTTTATGAGAAATATTTAAAGATATGCTTTGAAATATATATTAAAAAATACACACATATATATGGATATGTATTAGAACTGTTAGATAAATAGAAATATTTATACCCCTCAAATACAATTCACTTGTTAGTCTTTTGGCACAATTTCAGTTTCAGTATTTTTCTCTCCTAACCACTTTTGTATTCTCTCTCCTTAACCGCTTGTTTTTTTTGCTACCACACTAATAAAACTTTGTCAAGAACAAGCTGAGTGAATTTCTTTTCTTTTCTTTTTTTTAGATCTTTCACTTAGTTGATCACCCTGAGATTCTGAAAATTCCTCCTTTTATTTCCATGGCTCTATCTGCTTATTTGTTTGATGACATCTTCCATTTCCTCAACTGAATCTAGGTTTTTTCCCATCCCGAAAACATAGATATTTTCTTCAATTTGATCTTATTTTACTCCCATAATTTAATGCCAAATCTATTTCTACAGTTCTGATTTCTCTCCCAAATTCCATATCTGTATTTTCCAATATCTGCTGAGTAATTTATAATAATGATGGGCACTTAGACTGGTAGCAACATTCTCATTTATATGACAGGAATTTAACAATACAAAATTGAAAGTTGGGGGAGGAAAAGGAGGGCAGAAAAGATGAAAGGGACAAGGGACCAAAAAATAAATAAATAAGGTAGTATGAATCTAGTTCCCTAGATCATATGTGAGGTGAATTGTGAATCCATCATTTCTATAACTGGTGTCGGTTCTCTCGAAAGTCTTATGGTGGGAATGCTTCTCCAGATTGAGTGATTAGATATTTAAAACTGCAGAGTTTTTATATAACAAACCTCTTAAAGCAAACCAACTATTTCGCTGGGTGCTTAAAGCACAATTACCTATTCTAATGCTAGAGGAAATATTGGCTGATTTGAACTTATTAAGGTACAGTTTGGGTATGTATTGTACTTCTCGGGTGATTTGATTATAGGGGATTTTACCTACACACAATTATACTTTATGTTGACTTTAGACTGTTAACTTCATCATAAGATGTGATTTCTTTATAATAGCCACTATTTACTATTTGTTGATATTTCTTAGGATTTTATATGAAATATCTCATTTAATCCTCACAATAACTTCATGAGGGAGGTTAATTTTTTCATACAGTTGGGGAAAGTGCCATTCAGTTATTTACCCAAAGAAGCCAAATCAATAACTGAACCCAGGATGTCCAACACCAAAACCTATGCACTTAAGTTCTATTCTATACTACTTCTCATATATCCTCCTAGACATCCAACTAGTTTCTCAATCTGAAAACCAACAAAAACAAATTTATCCTTCCCAAAAGAACTGATTGTCATGTATTTCATGGCCAGTCATGCCTAATTTTTACTCACCTTTGACTCTCTATTATCCTTCCCCTCTCCTCCAGACCTAATTGACAGCCACATCTTGTTAACTTCTCAATTTCTCTTATGATAGCTTGGTTCAAGTTTGCTTTATTCTCATCATATGTGTCTCATAAATATCTTTAAATATGTCATATTATTATTATACTGAAAATTTCTTAAAATTTTGGATAATGTTTAGTTCATTAGTGATGATGTCCTACTCAGTAGAGATGACGCCTTATGAATTTTGAGGCCACATCCACTTTGGATGATCAGGGACGGCTTTGTCCTGTTTATACTTTATCTTGAGGTATAGGTGAAATTTTTAGGAGATGGGAAAGAAGGATATTCTAGAGGAGAAAAGAGCATGAACAGCGATGTTGAAGTAGGAAAACTCAAGCTATGTTCAAATAATTTCGAGGATTTCAGTTGGCCTGGAACTTGGATCAGCAAGGGTCAAGAGTAAATCGTGAACTGCAGTAAATTGGCTAAGAGATATTTGTTTGTTTGTTTGTTTGTTTGTTTGTTTGTTTATTCAGGGTAGATAATCAAAGTTTGGGGATGAGAAGGTATGTCATAATAAAAAACTAAAAATTTAAGTAAGTTAGTAGTGGTATATAGAGGTGAAGAGGATAAAGCCAGAAGACAGTAAAGCTAGTTAAGATGCATTTTCAAAAGTCCTGAAAGAAGATAATAAGGACCTAGATCAGGGATAGCAAATAGTTTCTTCTTTTAACACCCATTCTAATCAACTCATAATGGCTACCTAGAAATACTGTGACAAAAAACTATTTAATCACAACTCAGTAATGAAGAGTACCACACTGTATCAGTCACCAATGTCAGCCACTGGAAGAGGAGGTAAAGAGTAATGGCTTACCTTTGTCTAAACTAAATAAAATTCTGACCAAAAAAAAGTAGGAAGAGATTCAACTAGACAACATCTCCTGATAGCTTCTTGTTTGGAAACTCTTTCTCACTCTAAGACTACAAGTGACCTACCATGTAGCCTCTAGTCTTTGCACTCCATCTTTAGTTACTAAAAGACCATTCACTCAATCCAAATCCTATTTTCAAGATCCAGCTAGAATGTCACCTACCAGGAAGTATTTCTCCTTTGAAATCCTACAGCAATTTTGTCTGTCCCTCTTTGCACCATTTATCTCTTCCTTCTATTTTATGAGGGTCCTAAGTGCTAGACTATGAGCTCCTTTTGATAGAACTCATGTCTGATGTATCTATGTATCTCCCATAGCACATAGTATAGTGAAGGCAGTTATATGGTGAGCACCTGAGAAAATAGAGAGGAATCCTAGCCTAGGACGTAAGCTTTAATTTCCAGTCTCTAATAGCCTATGAGATTTTCCATATGAACACCATTTCTACAAACTTGACACGCCTAAACTTAATTGCCCTATGTACCTGCCAAAACAGTTTCCATTCCTAACTTCCCTTTCTTTCTCCTAATTATCTACATTTCAAATCTCTGATTCATCTTTAACTCCATTTCCTTTGGCTCTCGCATCCAATAAATACTAAATCCTCTTCATTCTTCACTCCCTCTTTGAAAGATTCTTCCTAATTATCTCAATCTGCTCAAGTTCTGCCCATTCTTCAGGGCCCAGCCCTTCACCCACCACATTTTATGTAACCTTTATTGATTATTCCAGGCAAATGTATTTTGAATTTGAAACACTAAGAATATTTGGTGATTAATTCCAACTTTGTGACATCTCTTACTTTTTAATTTGTAAAATAATTCTTGTATTAGTGACTGACCCATTTACGTGTCTATACTTCATTTAGCTTCATTTGTATTTCATTTATCTATCTCATTTATATATGAACTCCTTGAGGGCAGAGACAATGTAGTCCTCCTTGGTGCATGCTAAAAAGTTTCTATTATAATACTTTGCACTTAATAGGTGCTTAACATATTTATTGAATATATACTGGAATAATACACGACGTTAGAAAAGGAGTGTTACTTGAACTAACTTATAGTGTGTGTGTGTTTGTGTGTGTGTTTGTGATTAACTTCAGACCTCATGTTTCAAGTTAATGAAATATTCATTCAAGAAACATTTATCTAGTATCAAATTATCTAGTATTAAATTCGTGTCCAGAATCAAAATATTAATAAGATGCCACCACTTCCCTTATTAGTGTAAATAAATGTATAAATAAAATATACAAGAAATGCATATGTAAACACATGTTCACGTAGGCACATAGATGTTTACATTGATATTAATTATGTAAAAATCAATAGTCTAAGGAAAAGTTTTAAATGAGGTAATTTTTAGTACAATTCTACCCATGAAACACCTAAAATATGTATATATTTGTAGTTAGAGCCACTTTATGAGAGTCCAGTTGAGCTCTGCCTAATCTTTTCCTCAGGTCCCAGGGGCTCTACTGGAGCATACTCACCGGGCAGCTCTCCATGTTGGTAGGGCGGTGAGGGATGATGAAGGATAGGACATCTAACCACTCAGGGCAGATGTCAGGGGTATAGTTCTTATTTTTACAACTAGTCAGTATCACAAAGTAGTGTGTTGGGATGGGAACACTGTTGTTGACTACATATCTGAAAAAAATAATTGAAAGATTTGATGTTATTATACATTTACCTCTGAAGACTATAAATGTGTTTTATGTATTTTTAAAGAAAGACCAAGCTAAATATAATACAAGAAAGCAGATGAATAGAAAATGCAAAAACTTATCATATATTTTTAGACTTCAATGAGCCAGAACAGAGATCTATAGAAGTTCAAGTTTGCTTATTTTAACATTATGGAGAAATATTAGAATACAAAGAAAAGCAAACTATGATATTATGCCACCTGTGTTTCCTAGTTTTGTTGACTTTATAGTTTATAGTGACATTTCCTGACAGAGCAGGGGCTGAAAGAGCCAGGATTCCAACTCTAGCCATGCCCTTCCACTAGATATTGAGATGTGTTCCAATCCTCTAGAATTCTACAACTTACAATGTCTTCTCAACTTCTGCATGGAGGTGACCTGTGCTACCAACTTCACAGTGTATACATGGGAATAAATCCATACAACTGATATGACGGTTCTTTAGTTTCAGATAACAAACACGAAAGTGCTGTTAAAAGTTTTAAGTACAAAATAAAGTTAAGCTATTAGTATGAGCCGACTAAAGAAAATATGAGCTGGATAAGTACTAACATATTATTGTAACTTAGAGTTTCTCCATGAACTCAGCACTGGACTGCTTGGCTTTTTATCCTGGCTTTACCACTTATCGGTTGTTGAACATAAATGAGTTACTTCTCTCTGCTTCATTTCCCTCATCTCTAAATGGGGGCTAATAGAATCTAACATAAAGATGTTTCATGGATTAAATGAAATATACATAAGTGCTGAGAAAAGTACCTAACAGGTACTAAAGTGCTATCAAAGTGTTTGCTAGGATTATAAATATTTGGTGAAATATAGGATCAATAAATCCTGAAATAAGGACAAGACAAACAAAATAGAAAAAGACCACACAGTAGTTACATATGTTACTTTACCTGAAGATATAGGTAGAAATCATTGTTTTAAATAATCTATGCTCAGATTACACAATTGTGTAGTTTTGTCCTTTATACATTTTTATAACAAATAGAAATAATGGATGAAACTTCTGAAACTCTCTATTCCTGTGTGCTGCCTTCAAAAGTAATTCTTAGCAACCAGTTATTATCAGATTTAGTACAGAAATGTACGGTTAAGTAGGACTGCTTTTCTACATGAAGCCTACAACCTCTCTGGAACATACTTTTATGAACCAGTCACTATTGGACAATTTTATGAATTGTCACTACTTGATTGTTTTTATTTATTGCTAGATTGATTCCATATTTACCAATAGTAGAGTGTCTTAACCTTAACCTTTACACATTTTTCCTTTGCCCATTAGTTTAGAAATTTTCCAAACAAAAATTTTGCTAAACTTTTCCTGGACATTTATTCTTTGCTCATTAGTTAAAACTTTTTCCATATAAAATTTTCGCTAAATATTTAGATAGACTAGTTGAACCTAGTCAATAACAACACCTTTGTATAAATATACTATGTAATATTTAGAATACTGAGCTTTCATTCAAAAGATTGAAGTTTCCCCTTATGATATCCTATTGCTAAACTAAAAGGTTCATTTAGTTTTAAATTACTTACTCTGTAATTTCACTTGGAGCATCAAAATGACCGTCGTAATTATAATCAAATACTGGTCCACTAACCACATTTACTCCATTTCTTTCCATGGCATATTTTACAAGAAGAACATTGTGGAAATAATCCCATATTTCTAAAAATAAAATAATGAGCTGTTAAAAAAATCTACCTTTATTAAACATGGAAATATTTTCTATTATATAGACAGGTATGTTTAAATAGCATTAAATTCTGCTTCAATATAGGTAGTGAGGATTGGGTAATTCTGCAAAATAGAATGGACAAAATAGAATGGCCACATTGATAATAGTTTTCGTTGTTAATATCGTTGCAGTCTCAAAATTACAATGAAATATGTCTTCAAGTTTCTTGCCAAGGCTGAGTTGCTTCAGGGACAGTGAGTATTAAAATATGGTCAGAACACACATACTACCTTATTAATTATGACTCTAGGGATTTACTTAGGATGAATGTCATTAAGATTTTGTTTTATAAATAGCCCTTTACAGTTACATTAGGATAAAAAACAAATCATCAAAACTCTAGCAACAGGTCACCCGAGTCGAAGTAAGTTGAAAAAAATTATGTCAGAGATCTTTCTTATTTCTATATTTAAAACATTAAAACAAGATGACTCAATATCAGGAACAAATTGCAATTAAAGATGTGTTTAGTTATAAGTTCATAGAGTCACTTAATCATTTTTAAATTAATAATCTAAATATATACTTACTTTTGAATGCTTCATACATAGGGACCAAATTACTTGTAATCAAAGCATCGTATTGACTATCAGAAGTTCTATTGTTTGCTGCAAAACAAGTGAACTCTATTAAATCTAGCCATAAGAGAAAATACAACACACTACATAATAGGCACATTACTATTACATACTAATCTAAATTTATTAGCAGTCAAAACATGGAAATCCTAAGTCCTCTCCAATAGGGGTAATCAGTAATGCAGGCAGTTTTATACCTTTGATACATGTAGTGGGTAGAATGGTGACCCTCAAAAAGACATGTTCAAGTCCTAACCTTCCTATACTGTGACTGTGATAGATAGAGAAAATGAGGTTATCTTGTATTTAGGGTGGTCTCTAAACCCAATGACTGGCATTCTTATACAGAGGAAGTGTTAAGAAGAGGAGAGACCCAGGAGAGAAGGCCAAGTGAAGATGGAGGAGATTAGAGTGATACGGCTGCAAGCCAAGTAACACCTGGAGCCCCCAGAAGACGGATGAGGTAAAAAAGGATTCTCCTCTAGATATTCTCCTTAAGAGAGAGCATGACCCTGTCGACACCTTCATTTTAGACTTCTGGCCTCCAGAACTGTGAAAGAATACATATCTGTTATTTTAAGGGCACCGAGTTTATTACAGCAGCCCCAGGAAACAACTATAATACCGATGTGAATGCATAGTTATTAAACATGCACAAAATAATAAGGCTATTATAAATAACTCTTAGAAAATAAAATTTTCTTTAAAAAGTGAGTTTTAATTCAGTGAAGACTACTGACGACACTACAAATGATTGGCTCTGAGGACTCATGGACACACCATCCAGCAAATGAGTGCTGTGTATGCTCTAGAACCCCAGGTCCTGCCTGCCGGCTGAGCCACTTGAGTAAAGTGCTATGTCCCTCTGTGCTTCATTTATCTAATGGCATCTATCATGGAAATATTGTGAAGATTAAAAAAGTTGCAAGCCTACACATTGGTATTATAATACTGTTTATATTTAAACTACCCTTGGGAATATTAACTAAAATTTAAATCCAAAACCAGTGTGGTTGGACACCAAAAAGCAATGAATATGTTGTTGGTTTTTAACTTAAGATTTCACATATTGTTCGCAGTCCTCAGATAGCCTAAAATTCTTTTCTCCTTTGAAAACTAAGCTCCAGAAGTTGGGAGATCAATATAATATTAACTCCTTTTCAGAGAAAAATAAGAATTAGCTCACAATGGAGTTTTTAACAGACAATTTATAGTGGAGAGTTATAAGGAAGTTTTGTTTTATCCTTAATTTTTTTTTTAGATAAGCTATTTAGTTATGAAATTCCTTTGTTGAGGCACATATATACATATATATATATATATATATATATATATATATATATATATCTATCTCATGGCCTAACAGATAAAATTTTATATGCTTATTTTAAATTTTTTATTAATAAATCATTGCAACTATTTAAGGTTTATCCTAGTATTTGCTTAAGTTTGGTAGCTCTAATTGTCTCTAAATATTTTAATAAGATATATTTATTTATCCTAATTCTGTGTTAGAAGTTTGAATTAATATGCTACTTGTTCTCATTAAGCCTTTTCTTCCCCACTGTAAATAATCTTAGAATCTCTAAATTATAAATCTCTAAATTGACCTCTTTGGTCATGGCTTCCAGAGAAATGAAGCCAAATATCAGGAGTGAACCCATTCCCAGAAGCTGAAATTGTTGAAAATCTCATGGGTGAGTTAAGGAAAATGACATTTCCTGCTGAACGGGGAAGAGATATGAGTTTTAGAAAAATCAAACTGGCATGCTCCCAAGAGAGATGATTTCTCAAAAAAAAAAAAAAAAAAAAAAGTTTGGTTGTATAGCATGAGTGAGAGGCTTGAGTTCCAGTCTGATTTCTTTCCACAGGCACAGCTGCATGCTTGATGCAGGCCTTAGCTTGGGCAGTAGCCAGAAGAAAAAAAAAAAAAATGTTTTTAGACACTTGTATCCCTTTCCAAATAATCTGTTTTAAAATTAAACTTAAACCTGCCGAAATTTCTGAACATCTGGGCCAGATTAGAGCTGATGTGTGGTTCCCACTGCAAAATTTATTAGTCTTTATTATAGCTGTTGCACTGCATCGGGCCAGCCCACAACCACTGGAAGCCTCCTGGGCAGCTAGTTTAGCCCAAGCAGATAGTTTCGCTGGGGAGTATATGTTTAAAGCACATGCCCACATCCAGCTGATGAGGGCTTTCTAAGCTGCTACTTTAAAAAAGAGTTATACTAACCAGGAGGATAGAGGAAGCCGTGGGTGATATTCTTGTGTGCTAAATAGAAGGAACATTTTTGGCTCTCAGAAGGAGCAATCCTGACATCAGCCCGCAGACAGTCTGGGACAGTGGGAGGAAGAGGCGATGTGTCTCCCTGTTGAAAGAAAGAAGAGGAAAAAAAAAAATTACGCCCCCAGTTGTGGCTCACCCACCGCCTTATATGGTTTGTAACTTCCCTAGAATGTTTTTCATTTAACCTTTTCCTATTTTCTTAGTGAATCAGTTCTACGCAAGCAACAAAAATGGGTGTCTTCAGCAATGTTTTCTTCTGTGGTTCCCTTCTGGTTAGGGACACCAGGAGGGCAAATCAAATACACCTTGGAAAGAAAAACTTGCAGGATAAAACCTGAAATGAGAGCAGAGGGCTAATGGGAGCTACTGCTAAAAACCAAAATCTTTCAGGATCTAACTTTAACATGGCGATAGATGTTGTACTAACAAATAAAAATAGAAAATAAAATATAAACTTTTCTTTTAATACATATTGAACAAATGATAGTATTCTTCAGTATGGCCAGAATGTCCAAGAAATCCTAAGATTAATTTTAAAAAGCTATAGTTGTCTAAACTTACTGGTTTGGGGATTTCAATAAATTTGTAACTATGCTTTATCATGAAATACAGGAATTTTTAAAATAATTTTCTTTGTAACTCTATTTAATGATTAATAACATAATTTATTCACTAGTAGGCATTCTATAAATATGCTGCCTAATCCTATTATTTAAGGTAATATAGTATTACATTATAAATTTTGATTAGCATATAAATATAAGTAAGTCAACATTTAGCTATTCATTTAATTTTTTCAGAGATTTTGGTTTACATGTTCTCTACTGCTCACAATGTATATATTTCTTAACAATTTTTTATAACACAAAATGAAAGATTAAATCAAGATGTCCTTCCTCTCTTCACTGCATTGTACTAAAAGCAAAAATTAGTTATGGCATCTAAAATGTATATGGTAACCATTTTATCAAGTCATCAGATTCTATACCATAAACTTACACAGTGTTATATGTCAATTATGTCTCAATAAAGCTGGGGAAAATAAATAAAATGTACAGGATCAATTTACAAAGGAAAAGGCAACATACTGTGTGCCATAGTTGTAGACAAGAGAGTACCATGATGAGGTATAGAATAGGTAGAAGATGAGATGAGGGAAGTCTGCAGAGAGTCAAACAGAATAGACCGCTTAATATACTGCAACATTACAATTGGAAAACACCATACAGAATTTGAATAGGCCTCTCAACTTGATTGAACACACTTATCTCTGCTCCCTTCTAAAATCCCATTGAAAGGGCAGTAATGATTAAGACACATAAGGGATGATAAGAAACTTTCAGAAGTTGAAATCAAATAAATATATTTGTTTACTATTTTAACCCAGCTTAGTAGACCAGTAAACACTGAAAGCCTATGGTTGGGGAAAACACAAACAAGCTGATTTCTATTGCAGAACCACAAGGTAGAATCTGATGTCTCTTAAAGACAGGGAATGTGTGTAGGGACAGAAATAGGATAGGTTGAAGGTTTATAAAACAGCCTAAACAGAATCTTTACTCACTGGAGAGGTTGAACCAGAGGGATGATCAGAATAAAGGACACAAGACACCCCAGAGAGCAGGTGCACCATGTTGAAAGCAACAGAATTAAATAAAAATCTATATACTGAATGGTAAGGTTCCCCACAGTCTCATTGTCCCCATGTAGTCTGCCAATCTTATACACTGGATCAGATTAAAAGTGACCCTTTTTGGAAAACCACCCTGAAAGGACAACTATAGGATACTTACAACTGAGAGTCCCCAACACAATGATTGATTCTCATCCTGATCAACCTAAGCAAAGCGTGTCAACTGGTGAGCCCCAGCCATGTAGCTTAGTGCCTCATCATTAACATATGAGATGACAGTGAAGGACTACCAGACATTTTGTGGGGATGAGTTAAGAAACCAAGAAGCAAAAAAAGACAATGCAGAGAACAGAATAAAACTCTCAAAAAGACGAGAGTAAATATAGCATCCACCATCCACATAGAAAGAAAAGAGAAAACAGGAAGTGCTCTTGGAATTTTAAATTATGACAGTAGAAACAAAATGTTCAATAAAATATATAAGGTGAAGTTGTAGCTATATCTCAAAATGTTGAATTAAAGACAAAAGATGGAAGAACGTAGGGAACATATAAAAACAGAGGATTCATCTAGGAAGTCTAATGTCCTATTAATTTTGGAAAAAAAAAATATATATATATATATATTTCTAAACTTCTAAAGCTAAACCATCATTTAAGTATGTAGATTGAATAAGAACCTTGTGAGACACATTAAGTCTCAGAAATGTATCTTCCCTTTATCCTTTATCAGGCTTTCTCAAGCTCCTGAGTGATACAGTCCTCCAAAACAAAAAGTAAACCTAGAAATATGAAGGTATCTGTGTTAGAGGCAGTAGATTAGTTCTCACCATTTATTTCACTTTCTTGGTGTCAGGCACTGGAAAGCTAAAAATATTTGTTTATATCTTTTCAAAAATCTGTCTTAGTAAATAGTTCTGAATGAGCAAGTTTCTCCACTTGGCAGGCATAAAGGGGCACATAAAGATGTTGCGAAATGGGAAAACAAAGAACATTGATCGCTGGTGGAGTCAGCCTCATAGACTTTCAGAACACTGTGAGTTGATGTTTCCTATCACACAACTTTATCATTTTACTCTAAAATTCACATTTACTTTTACTTGAAGAAATGTATAATACATAAAGGTAGCCGTGGATATATTTTTCATAATGTAAGAAAAATGAAATGGCTGTATTTAGCAGTTCAACTTATAGAAATGTTAGGGAGGGAAGTTTATTGTATTTTTAATGAGATTGCAGCTGTAGAAGTTATGTTCAAGCAATTAAGTTGAGCAAAGGGGCAGAAGGTTTTAGACTGGGGGAATGGAATAGGATGATTTTAGAAGAAAGTACTAAAAAGAGGTTATTTCCGCTAACTGAAAATCTTGTTCCTTACATACCAAATTTGAACCCCCAAATGTAATAGGTGCATCAAGACTGAGAAGGCAGGATGTGGCCTCTTTTACAAAGGAGAGATTATGTAATAGGCAGCCCTCTAGAAGGTGGGAGGGGAGGTCTGGTCACGTCATTTCTGAGTCTTGGGCTCCTGAGAGAAGGCAGAGTGAACCATTACTTCCTGAACCTCCTATCCCACCTCATGCACACACATAAACAGCTTCAATCCTGCCATCTTTTCAGAGTTCCTTAGAGTTTTTTAAGCCAAGGAATAGTCAGAAAAACAATAAATAGAACTTAGAAAATCAGGTAAAATCCGAACTCTCTAGTTCTCAAAATTCTTCAAGAGAAGTAGCTGATGAGCATAGATAGGAAAGTGAGATGCTTTCATTTCCAGTCTGACAAGGAGATAAAATAAAACCTGAACAGGGGATAAAATTATTTCTATTGAAGTTATGACCTCTATTTACCTGTAGATGAAATATAAAAGCTAAAATTTGTTGATTTGTATATTAGATAGTTATGATCTTGCCTGTATATATATAACTATATACATTTTAAATTATTTTTCTGGTCATGTGACTTTTCTACAGGGAAATACATTTCTTATAGTTAAAAAAATGTTTGAAATACACAGTAATGCTCTAGTTTTTAAAGACTCACAAAACGTGATTGAGTCATACTTTATAATATTGGACCTAATAAGCTTTAGAAACAAAAAGAGCTATTTCAAAATGCAATTACATGGGTGATATATAAAGACTGTACTAGATTTTCTTCTCTAAAAAAGTTCTTTGATTTCCTATTAAATTTATAAAGTATAAATTCTAAATAATCACAATGCTTGCTCTTTTCAAATGTTCAACTAGCTACAGAAAAAAATAGTTCACGTCTTCCTACAGAGTAGGCTCAGAAGCAAAACCCATATAGAGACTGATCAAACTTAACCATTTTGAAACAGTTGTTGTAGGACCGTGATTTCAAATCACAACTACTTCCCCCAGGGCTCTTCTGAGATAACAATGGCAACAAAAATTAGAAAACCCACCAAAACCACAGGAAAAAATTGCCCCATAAAAAAAGATACAAGCCAATTGGGCCCATGCCCCAAAAAGTGCTTATTTAAAGTCTGATTTTTCAAACACAGAGCTGATTTACAACAGTTTTATGTGAATCTCAAAACATCCTTGTATGTAATTTTCTTGAACCACAACATACTAACAGAGTAATTTCTGAATTAGAAAGCAGAAAATTGCTAGAATTCCATCCTGTCACATGGAGGGAGAAGTACACAAGTAGTTCTGTGGGATCAGTGAAAGGACAGGAACTTTTGGTAACAAAGAAGCTAGTTTTAAAACAATAACAAAAAAGAATTGTACTAAACTCCTAGTCTGAACCCACTTAAAATCTTTCCGCCTTGGGTTTCCGCTAAAGCTCATAGAAATTCAGGAATGCAAGATTGCAGGGGAAAGCATTAAAAACATAAACATTCCACACAATCCCTGGTACCTGGGCTTTTCAAAAATAGAGAATTGAATAATAAGACTGGCCTTGAATATACTGACACTCTCAAAACAAAAACAAATTTAAATAATTTTAATGAATAAATAACTTCATATTGTGGTTTCATAGTATGTTTCACATACATTGAGGAAAATCACAAACTGAATATTTTGCACACTAAGAAGGTAATGCCACTACTGTATAGGAGGAAGAAACTTTCCTCTAGTTTTCTTTTCGTTGGTCTAATAATTAAATCTACCTGAGACAGAGTAACAAGAGAAAATTACCAAATTTAATTACATACGTAATGAGAACTTCACATACACGAGAGAGTCAGAGACCCCATAAAAATGAGAGGTTCATAGACAGACGGGGAGAGTGAGGTACACACGGCACTCTGAGCTAAGGCTGAGGTAAGGCACCTTGGGGCTTCACAGGGGACTAAGGTCATTCACAGGACCATAAGAATAGCAGATGTTCAGTAATTAGAAGTTTGCCCTGCTCTATAAGTAGGTCACAAAAAGTTATTTCTGGTGATAACTCTTATTATGGGCAAGGCCCCTAATTTAAATTCTTTAAGGGAGAAGTAAGAGTTTCTCATAAGCCTGCAGGGTCTCTATTGCCTTCAGCTCAAAATAATTCACATGCCAAAGTGGCCCATCTTGGGCAGGCCTGTTCTGACCCCTTTAACTATTAACCATACATGTGAACTCAGGTAACTGTAAAACATATGTCCACATTGGGAATCGGCACTGGCGCTCTCCTACCACTGACCACAATTTAACCATTGTCGGCAGCGGACTTGGCTTTCAGAACACACGAAGATTTAATTAGCAGTGAGACAATACACTTATTTTTCTCCAAATATCTCAAACTGGAACAAGAAACTGAGATAAACTGGATACAACCAATCACTTCCTTTCCCTAAAATTGGTGGAGCATCTGCACTCAGCAAGAACAGTAATGAGTTGAGGTCTGTCGTCAGAATCTTTGGATCTAAAATACGAAGATTTCCTCTTTAAAAACAGCTTCCTGATTATTTCTTTATTCTTCTGCTTGAAAGTACTGCTTTGTCTTTAAGAATGGTTGTGATTGATACAATGTTTTCATTCTGAAAGCATTTATTGTGCAGCTCTAATGTGCTAAGGATACATTAAATAAAACCATCCCTGCCCTGAAGGAATGTTTGAGCTAACTTTTGGCAGACTTTGCTTTTGTTTTAATTTATATTTCTCTGATTGTTAAATAGGTTTAGTTGACTGGCTCATATCTTTTGCTCATTTATTAACTAAGATGTTTGTCATTCTCTTGTTTATTGGTAGAAATTTATTAGCTATTCTAGATCCTAATTACTATTCTGGATCCTCATCAATTGTTTCCTATATGCAATGAAAATATATTATCCCATCCATAACTTTGTCTTGTCATCAGATGTTATTATTTATATGGTAAAATTAATCAATCTTCTCTTTTTTTTTTTTTGTTGTTATTATTCTTCTGTCCTAAGAAATCTTTCTCTATCCCAAGGTTATAAAGATATGCACAAAAGAAAATATAGATTTTCTGTTTACTCTGAGGTCTATAATGTCCCTTGTAATTTTTTGAAAAGGAGTTTCCCAGGTAGTGAAGAGGACAAAGTATTTAAGCAACTGGATTTTCAACCTCAGTCTGGAGAGCCCTGTGACATAGCACACCTATAAGTGTAAGTCTAGCATGACCTACTAGAGTGCTAGATCCTTCGGGGAAGAATTACATCTTATTCACGTTGTGTTCCTTATGCCTGCTATAGTACACAGCACATAGTAAAGTATTTGTTAAATATTCAGATCCAAAAGTCTTTATTACCTAGTTACCATGACCTTTTAAGTACAACCCCCATATACTTAGAATACACCAAATGAACAGTGTGCCTCCGTACTTCCTGTTGCTTCTCTTTGAAATCTTTCCCACCTGCCTTACCAATTGGCCGACTGGCCTGTAAACAATTTTTTTCAGGTGAAACACAATGTGTTCCTCTTTTCTACCCACATAACACCTATAAATATCTTTAAGCAATGCCTGGAACATTGTCTTATGAGACACAGGCCAGTGAGCTTCCTTTGGGATCTCTACTGAAAATCAAAATTCAACTCTTAGAATTATTAGAGAACTACAGTTGTTTTCCAGCCTGTATAGATCGAGAGACATAGGAATTTACCGGTTTGGGGACTGTGTATGAGCTCCACATGGGCATCCTGATAGCTTTTCCAAATCCACTGACATAGTCTCTGTGATAAAGGAGACAGTGTTCTTTGTTCTCCTGCATAACCCTGGGCCTTCCAAAAGGCAAATTTAGTTTCTCTGTTGCTGTGACTAAAATAAAAAAAACAAAAACAAAAAACAACAACAACAACAAAAAAACATAAGATAAAAACATTTGTGAAATTAAGTGCTTCTATGCATAATAACTACAATTCTCTGATGGCTTATTATGTGCCAACTAATCTTAGAAATATTTTACGTATTTAACCTCTTTTAATTCTTACTCCAACCCTATGAGGTAGGTGTTATTCCATTCTATGGATTATAAAACAAAGATTTAGATAAGTAATTTAGCCAAGAGCTAACAGCTCACAGCACATATTTGAAGAGATAAAACCTCAAAATCCAAAGTATATACTTTATAACAAAGAGGATCCACCTTAATAATTACATTAACTCATTAATTTTCATAACAACTCTGTAGAATAGGCATCCCTATTTTACACATGAATACTTAATGTTTAATACAAGAATACTTAAAAAAATGATAGGTAATAATAATATTGCTATAGGCCAGGCACAATTCTAAATTCTTTCCATAGGTTAACTCTTTTAATCTTTACAACTACATGAGGCGGATACCATTATTATAGATGAGGAGACGGAGGGACAGAGAGGTGAAATGATTCTGTCCAGGTTCCACAGCCAGGAAACAGTGGAGGTAGAACTCAAACCCAAGCAATTTGTTCTGTTCACATCTAAGAAAGGGAAGAGGGGACTGTATATAAAGCACAACCATTTCAAGGTTATGCTCTGTTCTGCTTTTTTCCTGGAACCATTGCAACAACCCCAATGCTTGCTATGGTTGTTACTAGTTCTGGGTTGGTGTTGTTGTTAGCTCCTTACATTGGCAATAAAATTTTTATGTCCAAAAGGCCCTGTGAACCTGTTTCGAAGGATTCTCAAAAGGCAATATTGTGTTTTGTTTAGGTCTAAATATCAAAGACATGTTTTCTATTGACTTACTTTCATCTTGAGTGAGATTTAGCATTTGATTCACCTGTTCTTCAGAAGCATTCTGCAAGATAATGTGGAATGAAGAGAAAGTAAATCAAGGTAATAATATATATTTTAAAAGGTGATCAAGATTATTTCTATAGTAATCATATGAATGTTTTACCACAAAACAAAGGAGCCAGATTCATTTGAATATAGATTCCAATTCTGCCACTTACTCAGAAATATAGGGATACTACTATTCCTCAGAATACTTTTCTGTGAGAGTTTGCAACAATATAATTGATAATGGAGTAAAGCATTCTGAGTACAGTTGGAATCATTGGGATAACAACATACTAGGGCTTCTCAAACTTTAATTACCATATAATTCACTTGAGGGTCTTGTTAAAATGAAGATTCTGATACATTAAGCCTGAGCTCAGTGGGGCCTGAGGTTCTCGATCTCTAATTGGCTTGCAAGTGATGCAGATGCTGATCCGGGGA
Organism: Rousettus aegyptiacus; assembly: GCF_014176215.1. Classification (NCBI taxonomy): domain Eukaryota; kingdom Metazoa; phylum Chordata; class Mammalia; order Chiroptera; family Pteropodidae; genus Rousettus; species Rousettus aegyptiacus. Next base: position 160,616,742 of record NW_023416284.1, on the reverse strand, counting down.
CCACACTTTGAGTAGCAAAGGGCATTCTTCACAGAGAAGAATTGGTATTGCCACCAGGAAGACCAACCTCCTGTGACTGGGCAATTTACTTTGATTTTAGTTGTCCTTTATTTCTAAAATGGAGACTAAAGCACCTGCTTTGTGATGTTTATTATTATTTATTATTTTATTATTATGTGGCAGTTCCATTGAGATTATCTGTAGCAGTAGATAGGAAACTCACACCCCCACTCCGATCTTTCTTGTGGATTTGATTTTTATTGGGAGGCTTGACTGAGTGGACTTTTGTTCCTTAAAGCCTCTTTTGTTTGCTTATTTATTTATGGATTTATTTATATGTGGTATAATATTATTTTGAGGATTAGAGAATGTAAAGTCTTTGCTGGCTCCTGGCCCTAAGGAATAATTCTTAGCTGACAATTTATTTAGCTCTACAACCACATTTTGAACTTACACCAAATATTCCTTGATACTAGTTTTAGCTTGACAGACTTCTGACAGCTGGGCTCCAATTCCATTCTGTGCCCTACTCATTGCTCTAATTCTCCCAGGTGGGCTTGGTTCCTGCATTCTGAGCAATTATTCTGACTCCTTGCTTTTGGGGGGCCTCTCCTCATACTGGAATCTCACCTTGTTGAAAGTCTCCAGGGATCTGAAGTCCCGCTCCTGAACTTGGCAGGTCACCTGACCCAGTAAAAAGACCTTCCCAAAGCTATCTGTGAGCCAGCCTCCAAGAGTTTCCTGAAGGGGATCCTTCACTGCTACCCAAAGGAACACCTTCTTTTTTGAATGCTAGACTTCTTGTTGAGTAAACTCCACAGCACTCTCCCTATGGGTGTGCCTAACAGTATATCACTATCTCTGCACTGTCCTAGTTATTTCTGCTCTAAATAACCAAACATGGCCATCTGATTCTTAAAATGTAAGAGGGATGGTTTAGAAGGGAAATGGGGAGGGGGAGAATGTCGATAAGGATAAAAGGGGTCAAATATATGATGACAAAAAGGAAACTTAATTTTGGGTGGTGAACACACAATTCAATATACATATAACATATTATTGATTGAAACCTGCATAATTTGATTAACTAATGTGACCCCGATAAATTTGATTTAAAAAGAAGGCAGTCCTCAAAAAGAAAAAAATAAAAGTGCTCTAAGATTCAACTGTTTTGAATGCCGACAGTTAGCTTAAAAGGGATTAACAATTTCCAAATAGTACTTTCCAGTTTACAAAGTGCTCACATAACTAATCTTACAATATATCTCTCATTTCTAGATAAGGTTCAGAGAAATCACATACATGTATACATAGTAAATATTCAAGCTAGAATGCAAACCTAGTTGTCTGCTACCCTGATCATAGCTTAGCTAATCCCTTTACGTTCTCATAGATATATGAAGTTATTACTTACATATTTTAGCGTAGGGCATGAACAATTTAGAGTATCTGTGGGCAATGGACTAGTAAAGCCACAAACTGAAAACTTGGACACTTCCTCTGCATGAGATGGCTCATAAAAAGGCACCTTCAGAAGATGGTTTAAACTACCATGGGTACCATTGTTTGGTGCTGGTTGAATGTGTAGAAGATCTGTTTCAAAAAATAAGTTCAAAGTAGACTTAAATTGGAAGGCAACAACATCTATGTAAGAAATAAGAGAAACCAACATCCACTGTTCACTTTAATAAATTCTGCTGTGATGCAGTCTCATACTGCATAAGCCATCTGGTTTCCCGACTTTCTTCCCCTAGAGTTTCCATCACCTACTCTTTCAAGAGAATAGAAACAGTGATTATAGATGAGTTGCAGGAAATTTCAGGAACTGTTTGTTTCTCCAAAGAAAAACATCATTGCTTAAATGATCACTTTGTTCCTTAAGCATATCATAGTTTTCTAGCATAAAAAGCTATACTTCTGGTAAACATAAGTTTAAAGAAGTTAAATATTCTTACTTGCATTTACATAATTATATGAAAATTCTCTAGGGACAGATACTTTTAAAAATTAAAAGAGTAACTTTTATTTAATATTTAGAAAACTTTTTCTAATTTTTTAAATCAAAACAAAACACAAATATTTTATAAACATAGCCTCTTAAATGGCTCCTGCTGAGCACCACCAAATAGCTCTCTCCTGGAGCTGGAATCCTACCAGCTCCTTCTAAGCCTCCCTGCACAGAGAACTGAAAATTCAGCATGGGAACCAAAAATGTAAGTTGTTAAAGCAACTAGACATTATTTTCAAATGGATACTCTTTGCTCTCCAAGTACCATAGCTTTTGACAAGATTAAAAGTCACAACTGTGAATATACTATGTCTGATTTCCTGAAACTAAAGATGAAATTACAACTTACTCATTACCTTGCCTTGATAAATGACTTAATACAAATATCTAAGGTAAGCATGTAGGCAGAAAGGTAGGTTAGATTTCTCAAAACTCTAACTCTTTTAAGTTTTTCTTAACATTGAGGGTAATAAAAAATGTCTATCCAAATAGGACTTTCTTACTGTCCTTTTGTGCCAGAAGCTTTCTCTCTGTAATTGTTACAACAAAATACTTGTGTTTTTAGGCATATTTTTTTTCTTTCAAAAGTTAGAAGTGTGACTTAATTTATCTAGTTTTATTAAATTCGATTTTTGTATAGTAACTAACACAAAAACTGGTCTCCTGAGAGCTAATGTTTAGCATTACTAGAAAAACAAAAAGAATTCACTCTTACAGCTGAATAACTCTCAATAAAAAATAATTCTTTATCAGATTTTCTACTTTCTGTCTTCTTAGTGCAGAGCCTCCATCTCTGGTATTCAATGAATCACCAATTTTGAAATAGATATTTTTAAAATTTTATCCCTATTTTGCTGTCGAATTTATATAGATATACTTACCACATACTAGGTTATAGACTTCAATATTGTCAAATGGTTCAACTTCAGTCTTCTCTTTAAAACTGGGTCCATATGCCAAAAAGAGAGCCTAGGCGACAATAATCCTATGATTACTAGATGCCATCTAAACTCAAAAATAGATATTAGAAGAGACACAATTTTCTTTCTGTAATAACTCTCCTATTTATATTTAGGCCTCCATAAGGATTTATTTTCAGTTTTGAAGATGATTTTTATATTATTTCCATCTGTGATGTTGTACCAGTCTCGATCAAATATAATCCATACTGTGTTTATTTTTTCTAAATCTACCTGCTTCTACAATATCTTATATGTCAACAGACTAAGAGAATACAAGAAACACTGGACAACCAAAGTCAGCACAATTCTACAATATCTGGACAATATAAATTAGAAATTCTGCATTATATATTCTTTTCTTTCATATCATTGATCAAATATGTTAATACATGACAAAAAATATTGAAGTTACTGAACATTAAATTTTTGCACAACTTATACGAACCCACTGATTTTTCAAATATATCTTCCCTTTACTTATTTTTAGGATGAAAAGGGCTAAATATTTGAATTTAAATTTAATTAATTGATGTTAACTTAATTATACTTATATAACATTTAATTGTTTTAGATTACAAATACCTAAAAGGAAAGTATAAGGCATAAATAAATAATTATTTTCTGGTCGCAGAGGGATATATATATACATTCTCCCCTTCCCCAAAATAATCAGCAAAAAATTGGAGGCATAGGTATTCCTTACAGTAATTACTTAATTATCAGATAGTACCCTAATTAATAGAGATAGTTACAAAGACTTGTAACTAACATCATTACAATGTTAAGAGTCAGTATATTCATAAAGAGCCTAACACATTTGTATCCATTTGGAATGGAGAGTGTGTGTGTGTGTGTGTGTGTGTGTGTGTGTGTGTGTGTGTATTTTAGAAATATCACCTTGAAGGCAGTACAGATGGTGGGTCTGTGGGGGTGACAAGACAATGAGCAGGGTGAGTCACACTGAGGCTATTGTAGTTGTCCAGGAGTAGGAAGGTAGAAATATTTAAAAGGTTGAATAGAAAAGGTTTGTGACTGCTTAGATGAACGCAGAAAAGAAAAGAAGGAAATTAAATAATGCTTAGGTTTATTTGTTGGGCAACTGGGTACATAGTGGCACTGTTACAGAGAGAGAATGCAGACCTAGAAGTGTATGTGTGTGTGTGTGTGCGCGCGCGTGCATGTATTACAAATTAAACTAGATCAGACAATCAGGTTGCAAACATCATTAAGCTGTATGTATGGGAGAATACTGGTTACACTTTAATCATGGACTCCTCCAAATAATTTCTTTCCTGGGATTCCAGAACACCTCACTCCCAGTTTTTCCTTCCTCACTGAGTCTACTTTTAGGTCTCTTGGCTATTAACTCCTTTTCTCCCAACCTCTTCAAGTAGCAGTGCTTAGGGCTCAGTACTTGGTTCTCCTCTTTACCTATACTCAGTCCCTGAGGATTTTATCTAGTCGCTTATCTTTTAAATAATTTACATACCTTAAACTCTATTGTTTATCTCCCAGTACACGCTCTCTTGAACTGCTTATATAACATCTCTACTTACATGCCTAATAAATATTTTGAACCTAGCATGTTCAACTGAGCTCTCAATAAGCTGCAGCCACAGCTGAACAGCCTTTCAACAGCCAACAAAGACTCGAACTACCCCCCGACACATCACACACACTCCCACCTCAGTGCGTTTGCAATGGCTGTCTCTTCTGCCTGGGACACTTGCCCCTCAATGAAAGTTATTTCTTTCACCTTTTAATTCTTTGCTTAAATGTCAGCTCAATGAATCTTACCCTCTCCACCTTATTTAAAGTTTCATATTGTTGCATGGCACCACAAAACACCCCCAATTTTCACCTACTCTGCTTTACTTTTTCTTTATTTCCCATAGCATAGCACTTACCCATAACATACCAAATAATATATTCCTTTATTATTCCAATTGTTCATAATCCCCTGTTAGAGTGAAAGCTCCATGAGAGCAGGGATCTTTATCCGTTTTGTTCACAGATATATTCAAGAACATTACCTATCACAAAATAGGTGCTTTATAAATATTCATTTAAAGAAAAAAAGCAGTAAGTTACCTCCATGGCCTTAAACTTATTGTCAAAACCATGGTTGCCTCCTCCACAGGATGAACTTGATTTACTCCTATAAAGAAATAATATTATTATACTCTGATCAATCTATTGATGTGAGATCTTATAGCAAACGGGGTTTTAGAAGATTTTTATGTAGCTTTTGTTTTACGTAAGTAAATTTTTCTGTCAACAACAGGATAAATGTAGTTATTTTGAAGCTCAAATTCATAACCACAAAGGAACAAACACAATGGTAGAAGAGAAGGAAGGAGAATTCCACAGTCTGCAAAAAGAATTCCAAAGCCTTTGGCTCTTAGACATTGATGAAAGGATATTAACAAAGACATAGATTTAAAAAAATCGTCTTCATGTTTACCTGTACCCTTACACGTTAAGGTCTGTATGATTAAGAACAATTAATATGTTACTTTGAGCATTTCGGTGCTTTAGAATTAAATTTTTAAATCTGGGAAAAAATATTGATTCCTATTTTATAGCAGAGAAAATAATATAAAAGTGTGAATAAAGACTACTCAGGGTAAGTTGATTATGACACTTGGTAAATTCAGAGTTTATTTTTAATTTATGAGATTTTCTTCCATAGTCTGTTGCTCTATTAGTTGAATGACTTTTCAAATCTAATTAATTTGTCTTTTGACTACTTTTTGATATTTTAATCTATGAATTGAGCAGTATCAGTAATTTTATATGTAGTTGGGTTTTATAATTGAAAACAAAATAGCAACAAATGAACCTCAATTTTTTAAAAAGCAACAACATTAAACTGGTTTAAATTAGGTCTCTAAAGTGAAAAAATGACTCCTATTTCCAAACATTAGCTTTGTAAGATTTCTCTTGCTTCCACTCTCCAAGGGGCACGCGCACAGCACACATACTCTCTCTCTCTGTCTCTCTGTCTGTCTCTCTGTCTCTCTCTCTCTCTCTCTCTCTCTCTCTCTCTCTTCTTTGTCTTTAAATTTGATTACCCTAAGGTGCCAGTTCATGTCCTTAGTTAATTCCAATAAAATTATAGGTAAAACTTGTTTAAAAAATATTTTTATTATTATTGCATAGATATTTGGTTCCCTAAATTTACTAGAACTATTTGATTACGTATAACTAAGTTTTAAATTCTGTATGAAAAGCTAGAGTATTCATTAATGAAAGAAATGTTCTTTTGAACAAAGTCATTGATAAATTTTCTAAAATTGATCCTTTATCTTTCTAATTTCAGAAAAGTCTGGATTTTTAAAAGAAATATTTTCAACTCCTAACTCAACACTATTAGAAAACTTTAGTAAATATTGCAAAGCTTTATCTGAACCAAAAGATAAAAAATATTGTTTGAAAAAGTTCTATTTTCTATCTCAAGTGAAAACTTTAGAAATTTGCTCTTCTAACTGCTCTGTTTATGTTTCCAACCATTAATTTGGCTCTGGAGATTACATATGAAAAAATGGAAGCTGGCATTTGGAAAAAATGAATAGATTTTATCTGCCATAATTTAGATCAACTTCCAAGTACTACATAAAACCTTTTGGAACAAATTCTTTATCTTCTTCATGTCTAATTAATAAAGTTGAGATCAAGGCCAGGTTTCTCTACCACAGTTGGGTAGTGATACAATGGGAGATGAGCAAGACTTCTTTCCTGAAGCCCACCCAGTTGCCAAAGTCTATCTTCCTCTGCAGTACTGTTTACCTTTTCCTTTGCTTTGCTCTCCTACTGCCACCATTCTAAGTTAGATCCTCGTTACCTCTGAGCTGAACAAATTTTCTGATTGGTTATCCTGACTCAGAACTTCAGAATCTTCCCATAAAACACACACCCCTAACCCTAAATCATATTTAACGCTATCACTGCTGTAAATGAAATCCATGTTTTAATGAATATAAGTGTGGGACGAGGTATGATGAACCAGTATTATCCTGGAAAATCTGAGACTTAAGTTCACTATAATTACTTTCCTGATAATGTGTTACCTAACTAGTCTTACCATCATCCCCCATGGCTCCACAGCCTCCCTTGGAGCTGTTAAAACACTAAAGAATGAATCCCTTCACATCTTCCCTACTGGCCTCCCTGCCACTCACTTGACCATCTTCCATTTGGCCACCGGACTGAGCTCTCTGAAATGCAAATCCCATTGTATTCACCTCCAGCCACCTTGTTTCTACCAATGGTCTACTTTCTTCATGGTCAAAGTCATATTCTTTAGTCATGACAGATCAGGTTCTTCATGCAGAGGCCAACTTTATTTATCCAGTGCTCTAGCAATGCAGAACTACCTGCAATTGCTGAATTCTAGTTCTTCTGCCTGGAAACCTGACTCTTTATTTCTACTTTTCCTCGCCCCAGAGCTTCAGCTGGCTTTCAAAGGTGCCCCACTGCTGTGGGAAGAGCATTTAGAGAAAGAAGCACCTCTGAGAAGACAGCCTGGCAGCACTCAAGGCTTGACAGCAGATGGTTAACTTCTAGCAGAGAAAAGTGGTCTCTTTCTTCCTGAAGACACAGCCCCTGTCAGGGCTCGTGAGCTGAGCAAGGGTTTTATTTCTGTTCCCACTTATCTTCCTGGCTGAGTGCCTCTTACAATGCACAGATTGTACAACTATACAGGGCCAATGTGCTACATGTGGCAACATTTTGCCTAATCTGTCCTGAGTCTTCAAAAACCAGAGCAGGATTCACACCTACCGGGATGCATTCTCTGACTTTCTCTGACCACTCCTGTGCCTTGTACTTGATCCAAGTGCAACTGTTAACATCAATTATAATTGTCTTCCTCCCAACCTGGGCAAAGATTCTTCAGGTTGGGACTGAGTCTATCTCTATTTCATAGAAAAGTAGCTGGGATATGTTTGTCAGCCTCCAATAAATAAAAAACTTATTTCCAATAAATATTTCCAATAAAATAAAATTTATTGTTTATAGTCTCTAAAAGGGCACTTCAACTATAGTTTCAAATAATTGGGTTTCCCCAAATTAATAAAATCTAACACATTTTGGGCAAAATAAGGATGGTGGTGGTGATGATGATGATGATGATGATGATGGTGATGAAAACTAAATGATGAAATCTGCAATGTTTTTGAAAGGGGAATCTAATCTAGTTATCAAATATTGATCGTCATAACTAAAAACAATGTCCTTTAACTTAGAAAACAGGTAGCCTGAGAAGTAGGTGTTAAGAGTTGGAGTACCCACCGGGCTTCTTCATATCACACGCCCAGGTTGCTCTGTACTCAACATTTATAATGATGGCTATAGTCAACATTTCCTAAGATGGATGTAAGTTAGTTCTTTATACGCACCAAGGGAATAATAAAAGTGGGCTCATTTTGTGTTACAGATGAGAAAAATGAAGCCCTGAGATATTAATTTTGTCCAAGTTCTCACAGCAAGCTAGGTGCAGAGCCAAGTTTTGAACTCTCGGGCTGCTGCTAGCTATTAAAAATACAAAGCTCATCATTTGAAACTGTGTGAAACACAGAGGTATTCTGCTGGCTGGACTCTCTTTCTGTAACCCATAGGTTACATTGTGGAATGGGCACTTTCTCATTTGTACCAGTGGTCTCCTAACCTCTTTTATTTCATACTCGTTGGAGGACTTAGTCACATTTTAATATATATTCATTTATATATTATACACATAAATTACTAACAATATCATATGTTTAATATTAGTGAAGCTTAATTTTGTTCATGTATTTTAACCTTCTTTTATAGGATGCTGTCCTAAGCCACTGTGCACACTGATCCACACAAAGGGCTATGAAACTTCAATTTCAAGTAAAGAGGCCAGTGTCATCTAGTGGCCTGGTTCGAAACTGCACACTCTGTCATAGCAGTGTATGGCTTGACTTTCCTGATATCTTACAAATCATTTCCTTATCCTGCACACACTTAAAATTAGAGCCCAACTCACTCATCTTCCTTTGCCTCCTATTTCTCTGTTAAACATATCTTTCAGCCACTGTATTCCCATTGTCCTCTGTATTTCTCTGGCATTATGTAGCATGCAAAAAAGAAAAGCCAGAAAACACTTTATGATCCTGATTTCATCTATATTCGCTAATGCACATGGAAAAAATACTGGAATAAAATTTAAAAATAGAAAACAGTTAAACTTCCTGTTTATTTGTTTGTTTCCTGGCTTACGATCAGTCTTCTCCATTTGACGAAAAGGACAAAAATCATTTCTGTATCTCAAATGCCTAGAACGGAGTCTGGCACACATACAGCAAGAATCACACTTTTATTTTGCAAATGCTCAAAGATCAATATGAAGAATTATAACTAGAAAAAAGAAATGTGACAACTAGTTATTTGGCTTGGCCTTAAAAGAGGCATAAACATGCTTTTTTATAAAAACCACAAAGATGACAAAGATATTAAAGAGCCATCTAATCGATTACTCGCTATCGGCCTGGACGACAATTGATATCTTTACATCCCGTCTGCCACCTGAAGGAGACCAGAGTAGGGGTTAAGAATGTGCTGGTACAGAAAGTCAGTGAACAGTCTCAGGCTTCTCCTTCATTCTCATCTATATCAGGAAGATTAGGATGCTAAGACTGGCTATCTAATAACAATCTTTTCAAATGCAGAAGTACTAGGCAGCATATAAAAGGTCAAGAAAATGTTGTTCTCAGAAAAATTTATGTGCTCATAATAGCAGGTTAAGGTCAAGTAAATTTATAGTGCAACATGGTTGTTAAAAGTATAAAAAGAGAAGTAAATAGATACACAAACCTCATAGCCAGCCACTGTCGATCCATCAAAAGATGAACTTTGTCAATTCTGATATTCTTGGCAAAGTGTAGTCGTTTTGGCAAATCGGGAGTCAAATAAGGTTTGAAATGCTGATCAGGTTTTTGGCACTGAAAAACAGGTAAATTATTTCTTCTCGACACATAAAATAGAAGAGCCAATTCACCAATTTCACTTCCTAAGACAATTTATTAAGCACTTTTTTACATTAAAAAGATTTAAGCTTGGCTAATAAAATAGGAATATTAAACCTATTATTAGTGTAGTCACATTCCCTAATCATATTGCTTTTATTATTACAATAATATTTAAGCTACAATTAAAAATATGATGTAAATTATATTGTTTGATATTCTAACTTTTTATTCCTGTGTCTGTATCTTAAACCACCATAAATCTTCCTTCTTTTTTTTGAAATAGAATAGATATAAAGTCTAGATTTAAAATGGCAATTATAACTTTGGAGTCTAAATTATATATGAAAACTATATAATACATTAGTAGATATGAGTAAAATTTGAAAAAATTAGTTTAATTGCACCAAAATTCCCTTCACAATTGACTCTATTTATAATTTAAATAGCCTACATTTGCTTTATTTTCAAATCAAGTCAATTGTTTTTAAAATCTAGTACAGTTTCTCTATTTATTAAAAAATTCATAGATGTCTCACAAATTGGAGAGAAATGTTATTTCTTTAATCATCACTGCAGTAAATAGATGGTATAGATTTCAGCTATATGGATCATGAGATAACGGATTAAAGGGAAAACAATGCATGGATTTAGAGTCCACAAGCTCAAAATTCTCAACTACCCATCCAATGAGCATGAACACACTGCATGTATATTCTTCACCAGTAGAGGGCGAGGTTGTCTAACATGCTTACTCAAGATCAAAATATTAAGTGTAAGAGAAAAAAAAGTGATGAACATGCTAAAGGTTTTCTGTGCCAGCAGCCATTCCTACTTAAAACTTGAACTGTGTTCCAGGTTATAATAACGATTCTTCATCCAGTGTTTCCTTATCTTTAATCATTCACATTTCATTCTAACAGTTTTGACTACAATTGGATAACACTTACACAAGCCCTATCACAAGCAATGGTAAACTCATAAATTCCAGATAGCAGATATATATTTATGCTTATATTCTATGGAACTATTAAAACTGCTATTTCAGGTCTCTCCAGAAGCAGTGAAATCCTCCTTGAAAAATCCAGATCATGTTAAGCTCTCTGGAATTTGCCCTCCTTATTGCCACTCAGGATGTTGGGATTATACTTAGAAGGTAAAAAGATGATTTTTCTGACCTGCACAAGAAGATATACAAGACTGTGATTCACTATTTTCTGATATTAAGTCACACACAAAAAATGTGAAAAGCAAGGCCACCTGAATCTGAAGCTCACTGGCATGGCCCCTTTAAATGAAACATTGGCCCATTCCAAAGAAAACTAGGAGTCAATGTCACTCTTACCCGAAGCTTATTTCCTGTAGTGGAGTAAACTCCAAAATGAAGACAACTAAGATAAAAGCAACTGACATCCATATAAGATAGGTTGACAGAGAATTAAAAAAAAAAAAATTATAAATGGCTTAGATTCAGAAATATAGACTATAAATTTCTTGAGACCTAGATTAAGGAAATTCCATTAATTTAAATATATGTACTGGGAGACAGTACTTACACTGAGGTTCCTAACAATTTCTTCAGAATTAACTGTTTCAAAAGAAAAAAATAGAAGTCATTACAATAGATACTTGACAACTGCAAAAAATGTGTACGACTCAGGTGAATTTGACAATACATTTATTAATGACTACGATTTGGCAAAATTAAAAAATTATTTTAAGCAAAGAATTATTTTAGCATTTAAGAATGGAGTAGAATATTAAAACTAATGACATTAGATATTAGCATAGACTTTATAGACAGCTTAAACATGGGAATTTCTCATTTGCTTATGTGTGGTCTTCTCAAGCAAGTCAGAGGAGGTAGCCTGGTAATCCCTACATTCTTAGAATCAGGGGGTAATCATTATTCACTTTCAGTTTTTACTTTTTTTTTTTTTTTTTTTTTCCCTCCATGGGCATCTTCATACTTACAGCTGTAAAAGTCATGAGGTATATTGCGAGCCCTGATGCGGGGGGCAGGCCCTTGATACATGTAGAAGTTTACTTTGAGAAAGTAATCAGTCATATATTCCACCTTGTCACAATAAGTCTGATCCATTCCTGAAATTTAAAAAAAAAAAAGTTATCCACAGAATGTATATGAATGGTAACAACTGGCTGTCTTTAATCCTGTCAAATAGGAGAGATCGTACGTTATAGATAAACCAAGTTTTACTGAGGATCTAAACAATTTACCCTACTACTTTACTCTAAATGGCAGACCTTGAAAATCCTGGCACTGGATGAGAAAGTTTGTTTATAAGAGTAGAATTACAGAAACTATAAACAGATCACTATTTGGATGTGGATCAATTAAAGTAATTTCGAAGAAGAAAATCCTCTGTAGGAAATGTATTTGATTTTATAATAACTGATTTGTAACTAAGGTGACATGACATATTTTTAAATAAAAAAAGTAATATGCATTTTAATGAAACAATACATTAAGAGAATAAGGACTAGAGGATATTTACTTTTCATAAGTGTACTGTTTAATTTTATATAAGCAGAGTGTGCTCTAAAAAAGATTTGGTACTTAAACCTTTTATATTTAAACATTCTTTAGACTCCATCTAAATTTTTGTTATTTTTCTTTTTAATTTTAATTTTTCATTTTATAATTTTTTTAAAAAAAACGTATTAAAGTAATTCCTTTAATTTTAAAAACAGTAGGCCAAAATATTAGAAAATCTCTTTAGAAAAATTTTAAATAAATGACTCATTCACATTATTGTGATGTCCTAAAATATAAACAAAAGTTCCGCAGACATGCTCCTTTTCCTCTTCTCCCCCTGGGTGAGGTTCCTTCATAGCCACTGGAGGACATGGAATGTCCTCCTAGAAAAAACAGTTCTGACCGCCCCATCTAGAAAAGGTCCATTTTTGCTTTACATACTTTTGATTGCACCATATCTAGTAAAGTGCTCAGCATCGAGTAGCAGCCACTTACGGAATCTTTAAATGAACTAGTGCTTTAAAACTGTGTGAGGTGGCAGAGGGAGTGGCAGCTGTTCCACGTCCTTTAACACTCAAGTTAACCAAAATGAAGAGTTAACCTCAAGTAGACAAATACGGAGTGACAGGGACTTTATCAAAGTCTATTCACATAACTAAAACAATCCACAGGACGTGATAAAACTAGCCGATCTAGCAAACTATAGCCCATCTACCATATGAATAAATGACCCGCTGAAATGAAGCCCCAAAAGCACTTTTTATGATTGAGTAACAATCCAACTACATTTATTAACTACTGCAAACTCAATGTTTACAGAAAATTAAGTGCATGGATAGATTTTCAAAATGAATTTTAGAATAAACTAGAAATTTTAATTTTATTCCTCTATCACACAGCCTCCTCTAAACTCATTCTTTACTTATTCAATAGCTTGTAGGTCTGGCAGTACTGACTTAAAAATATCACTATTCTTCGTATAAGATATAATCAATGATGAAATATAATTTTTTTAAAAAAGCATACCATGGTCAGCCAAAAGGATTATATTGACACAACTGTCTAAGTTCCGCTGTTTCAGACCTTCCATCAACATTCCAAAAGCATTATCTACTAACTGTAACGCTTGAACTACCTAAGGAAAAAAAATTGAAGTTAAGATTGTCTTCATGATATAAAGTTTAATTAACCAACCTATTATCTAATCAAGTAAAATTAAACACATTTCTTCCTCTGAAATTTCTGGTTTTGGAAATAGGACATTTGAGGCCAGCACCAATTTCCTAAATTCCTATATATAAAAATATTAAACCATGTTCCCTCCAAAGGATAATAAACCACTGTCCAATAAATATCTAAGAAAAATTTTTTACTTCAATAAACATTATTCAACTGCAAAGGTTTTCATGATAATGCCTAATTTGGGAAAGGGCGTCCACGGACATTTCCATAGGAATCTAAACATGTACACACATTCTAGAGGACCATGTGACAATGAGTAAGCAGTGAGTTAAAATGGGCCACATCCTGTAACCTAATAATTATATTCCTGAGCACCTGTCTAAAATAAACAATAGAAATAGAGATTTGCATACAAGGATATTCACATTATTTATTTAGAATTTAAATACAAAATATAAATTACATCACATCTTTAAGAAGGCATACTTGATATACATTAAAAAATATTTTTTAAAGAACGATGGTGTAGGACGATGCTCACAATACAATGCTAAACATAAAAAGTAAAACCAAACCGTATACATACCCATACATATTGCATAACCCTGATTTTGTTTTCAAGTATATTTAGCATTTCTTAGTAAGAACGCAAGCACAGAAAATGAAAAGGAAATATAGTAAGATACCATTAACATTGGTTGTCCCTGAATAGTGAATTGGGGTTCATTTTTATTTTATCGTTTGTACTCTTCTGTGTTTTCAATATTTTCTACACTTTATCAATACAGTACATTGAATTGGCTTAAGGTTTAGGTGAATAACTTTTAACTGACATCGCTTTTCATTACTATCTCAGTGCTATCATCATAATGATTGCCTTTTTTTTTTCTTTTTAGAGAAAGAATTCTACAATTACTATTAAAAGGTTTAGCACATTACCTTAAGAAATCCTCACAGCAAACATTCATGAAAGGTGGTATTGGAACTTCCGGTTGTAGAGACCAGGAAACTTGAGATTTAAAGGTAAGTAACATATTCACGGCCCCGCAGTTAATAAGAGACAGAGCAGGACTTGAACTCAAACCATCTCCATCACTGCTAAACCCATCAACTCCAAGATGTTTTCCTGACCCTCATTCTTACGGTGACCATGCGCTCTGGTCTGCCAGTGAGAGCTATGGCTTACACCTGTTGTCACGGCATGATTATGGCCTCTTTCACGCCTACTCACGCCTCTCTGCTGCACTAAAAGCCCCTCTTCCTCTGTCGTTTCCCATCATCTGGGCATTCTACTACCTCTGGACTCTCTATAGTTTTAAAATCATCTGTGCATGTATCTACCTCCCCCAGGACAATGTGTGCTCTTTCAGGGAAGGGACTATGAGACCTCACTCATCACACACTTCCTGAGCACAGAGTCTCACAAAGTACACACTGAATGTGAAATGACTTGATGCTAGCCTCAATTCTAACCCAGACACAGGAAAGAAACAAGAATCCCTGTAACAGGCAATGAGAGCGCAATTTTTTGGATGGCAAGATAATTAATGGAGGCAGAAATGTTTACAAGTGTGGGGCCGACCATGTTTGGGTAGAAAGAAACTCTGCTTCTTTCACATAGAATCATGATCATTCACTTTGACAGAGGATGCTGTGGAAACAGCAAAATCAATCCTGGTATAAGGAATTAACTGGTAAGGCCCTCAATGAACAATTGTGTTTTGGATCCAGAAGTCTCTTTTTATAAAATGGAATTTCAGGTTGCAGTGGATCCTACTATCAGAAAACTCTACTCAGCATTGACATAACCTGTTTTTCAAAAAGTGCAACATCTTCTCCGTATTGTTTTAACTCCACATGCTTCCCCCGAAGTAGAATTATTTAGTACTCTGAAATTCTTTTGCCACATATGTAAGAAATACTAACATCAAAATCGATCTGTTACCAATTTCAATTTCCATTTCTGAATTGAATTTTTCTTCCCACCTTTTCATTTCATCCAAGATGTAATAATTTTTTTTTCAATAATGAATAACAGCTAAATCTTATTGAAGTACTAGACCATTACTTAAAGTTACTCAGAACCAAACAGGCCATTCTGTGTCGAAGTCAACTTCAATACTGGAGACTCATTGTATCAAATTTGTTATTAAGAAGTTCCCGGTTTCACTATACTTCAAACACCTCTCCCTCTTCTTCCTGCCTGTCCAGATCCTACCACAGTCTACATCTCCATTTCATAAAGCCCTCTCCAGATATAACAGGCCATAATTTCCAGTTTAAAACACTGTTTATGCTATCAAAATTCTTAAGGCTTCAAAAAAAAGACAGATAAAGAACACCAGTGTTATACATTAATTCATTATTTCCTTTATTTGCCCTTTCAACATGGTTACTGACAGTAAGGACCTTTTCTTCTTCACCCCTAAGAATGCCTAACACAACATCAAGCCACCAGAAACTGCTAAAAATAGGATTTAAAGACATAGTAGAACAAAAACAAGAAAGGTATTGATAACTGAAAAATCTGATATAAGTTAATAAATTTTCTTTTTCTTTTTTTTAATTTTATGAGTTTATTTGAACCAAAACTGATGACAATTGTTGGGAAGCAATACCTCAAATGCTCCCCAATAAACTTTCATCATAAGTAAATGAGTCAAAACAAACTAAAATTGCCTTTTTACTTTTGAATTGTGTCATATTAACTCTGAATCAAAGTTTGTAATTAAGAACAACAATAACAATAATAAAGCCATTAAGCTTTCCCGTTTCTCCATCTTCTTAAGTTTTAACGAGGCTTGGTCTAATCCCTCTTTTACTTTCTTTCTCTAGGCTTCCTCTTAGCTCTCTCCCCTGTCACAATGCTCCAGATATTAATGGGAGAGTGGGAAAGAATACTCATATAACAATTCAAACAGTACCTGGCACAGCGTCGAACACAATAAGGGTTAGCTGCTGTCATTATTTTTACCATTTCATGGTGTCTATTTGTCTAGCTATCTGTCCTTTTGTCTGTCTGTCCATTTGTTCATTTTATGTGATCCTCTAATGTGCTCAGCTCCTTCCTCAATCAGGCTGTTTGTGAACTTTTCCTCTTTTGTTATTCAGAAAAATTTCTAACCAGCCCCAACCTCTTTCCCACCCAGACTAGACTGGGACCTCCTCGATTGAAAGAAAAAGATACGGTACCTAATATTAAGTCAAATAAGACAAACGCAGATTATAGCGTACCCTCTCAAGTAATGAATCATATAAAATGTGGATAACTATTAAAATAGAAAAGAAGAAATGGTGAACATGCTTTGGAAAGTTACTGAGCCATTCACCATTAGAATAACCTGATTAGTGTTAAATTTGGTGTTATAGTGGAGAGTGGCATTGGAATACAAACGACTAAAAGGTTCAAGTGGTAAGAATGAGCAGTGCCTTGCTTTAGAAATCATTTTGGTTTAATGGGAAGGAGGAGAAAGGGCTTTTCTGATAAATAGCTAAGTCGTGCTGCCAGGATAAATATGCTCGCATTCCAATTGAGGACAAGCGAGGACAACTGTCCAATGAGTTTCTGTGGGTAGGGAAATGCTATACTCACAGGGGCCTTTGCAGCTTTACAGCAAGACAGCCTTCAGTGGATTTTAGAAGACAGATGACTTTTTTTTAAGTAACATTTAAGAACTATATTTCTATAGTAAAAGCATAACAGAATAGTTTAGATAATGAAGAAACTAATGTTAAAAATTCCACTTCAATTATAATGGGGGTCCAGGAGGTGAATAACCCTGCCTGACACAATAACATATTAAATGCAATTATTAGAAACTTATAAATGGAATTGGACATGAATAAATAGCTGAATATTCCACAGTGGACTTACAGGTGATGTGGTTTAATATGGGTTACATTAATATGTAGCATCTAGCCTTGATATTTTCATTATATGAAATAACAGTGCTACATTTAAATATTTAATGTGTTTATCAAATAAATCAAAATGCGTTTAATAAGGCAGAGATTCTTCTTAAATTTTAACTACTTTGTGGTTAATAAGGCTGATAGTTTTTTAGACTTTTAACTATTTTATCTCCTCATGTACACATCAAATACATTTGCATTCAGAGAATCAAAGAATACCATTTCATTTTGTGGGTTAGGGCTAGATGACTTTACATTTATTAAAAAAAAAAAACTTACGTTGGCACTGACTGGTCCACTTTCATGTCCTGCAGAATCAGGCTGTTCAACATACAGGGTATAAAAACTGGGTCTAGGAGTACAATTGAAATGGAGAAAGACGTTACCAATTTGGAATAAACCTGTAGGATTGGATTCAGAAATTTTGCAAATCTAGGACTTAGTGGAAGTTTCTTTCTCTTCATCCTGGTCAAGAGATTCCCCTTGGCCTTGGCAGGGATAGCCTCCTAATGGGGATTAAGTAAGACCTTCCAGACATAATGAAAACCTATCTCGTTCCTGCTGTTGAGATCTTCCTTGGTGTTCTTCAGCCCTTTGCGTGTTCGAGTTTCTTAACATTTTGCTGGCTCTGTTCTGCCACTAGTTTTCCCTTTAAACATCTGGTTTCTGAGGCACCACTGACCTGGAGCTCTCTTCCAGGGCGCTGGCTCCAGCCTGCGCCATGGCCCTGCTCTGGTCCCTCTGGCTCCTTGAGTCAGTCCTCATGGCCAAGTTTCACATCCACTCTCACCAATGTTCCCAACCTTTGTCTGGTTCTGTAACATCTGCCCCTGCTCTCTGGTACTGGCTCAATCTCTATTGTCCCATAGTGTCAAACACATTCTCAAGAGCAAAAAGTCAACTGCACTCAGGAATAATTCTTGAAAAATGCCCAGTTAAAGAAAATGCCAAGTTTTTTTTTTTTTCAAAAATAGTTATTTCAAGTAAAGACGTAATTTCATTTCGACCCACAGATATCCCGCTGTGCCAGCACTTCTCTGACATTACCTTTCAGCTTGGGGCAGGTCCAGCCATTTTAACAGTGTAGAGATCCTCTGCTCATACGGGACACTACTGCAAAACAGAGTAAACGACCTTTGAAAAAATGATCAAATCAAGCATAATTCCATTATATTCTTACTCAGAAAGGCAGGTTGATATTTTCAGATATCCATTTTCTGATCATATATGATCCAAATACTAAAAGAGGTTCAGTATTACCTAAAGAGATTCCTTTTTTCAATACTCATATAGATACACTTGCCTCACTATAAATTAAATGTCTATTGTTTTCTTTCTCATCTTTCTCTCCTTTAGTTTTCTCCCAACAAATATAAAAGACTAATAATTATAATCCGTTCGTTTTATTTTATTTTTATTTATTTCATTCATTTATGCATTTATATATAAGGAGTATCTATTGCCAGACACTATTTGTTCATTTTGAAGAGAATTTATTGGTGAGAAAAGTAAAGATGCTTTTCTTCCTAGAGGTTACATTCTCTTGGAGGAAGTTAAACAATGAACAATAAACTTAATGCATAAATTATACAGCGTACTAAAAGGTGATAAATGCTATGGAAAAAGAAAAGAGAGAGAAGCGGAGAAAGGAGCACTGAGGAAGTGGAGGGGGTATGGTTTGGAGTTGGAAACCTTTGCGCTATCAGTCTAAGACAAAATAGAGAAGATAAATTTTTGAGCAATGGCCTGAAGGAGGTGAGAGAGCTGGCTGTGCAGATACAAGGATGAGATTATTTCAGACAGAGGGTACAGCCTACTCCAAGGCCCAATAGCAGAAGCAAGCCTGGTTTGTTGAGGCCCACTGAGGAGGTCAGCACGGCCCAAGCAGAGTGAGTGCCCAGGGAAGTAGTGAGAGAGGAGTCATACCACATGGGGCCTTGTAAGCTTTGACTCTGAATAAAACAGGGGGCTTTTGAAGTTTCTGGCGCAAAGGAGTGTCATGATTGAACTTGTCTTATTTTGTTTTGTTTTTAAGTAATCATTCTGACTGGTAGATTGAGGATAGATTATAGGGGACAAGAATAGAAACAGGGAGATATATAAAGAGGCAACTATAGTAATACAGACAAAAGACGATGGCAGCTGAAACTAGAGTGTTAATGCTAGAGGTAATCAAAAGTCCTCAGATGGCACATATATTGTAATTAAAGCTATAAGCATTTACTAACTGGATGAGGTATATGAGAAAGGAATCAATGACGACTTCAAGATTTTTGACCCTAAGACTAGAAGAATAGAGTTACCATCAAGATTAAGAACAATAACAGAAAAATCCTAATCATTCCTGCTGACATGGGGTCATATCTGCAAGTGTTCTACTACCTTTCGTAAGACACATATATGGAGGGAAAAGAGCCATTTATAGCCACATCTGATCCTGGCCAAAAGTAGGTACCAGCTTTTAAGCCTTGATACATTGCTGTTAGCCAGACCTAAAAAAAGAGAAAAGTTATGTGGAAGTCAAGAGAATAATCACTTTGGATAGAAATAGTGCCACTTACTAGAAACTGAACCATCTTAACATTTGCAAAGTTTATTCCATTATTAAAATGTATATAAATTATTAAAAATATATCTTTATAGTAGTTAAAAAATATAATTATCCAGGTATCCACTTGAAAAATAAAAAAATGTAGTAAAGTAGTAAGGTCATTTTTTCAAATTGGTAAAAGTGTACAGTTCCTCTTTCCTTTTTAAAGAATTATAAAACAAAATGAGGGAAAAAAATGAACAAATAATCTTTCCAAGTAACTTCCAGATTGAAATGTCTATAATACAACACGCAAGTTTCAACAGGTCATTTAGATGTACTATCGTAAATGTTTAAAGGATTTAAATTATAATTATAAATAGTTGTGAAACACTTTTCCTCCCCCGCTCCTTAGAAATTAGAAAGGTGATGTAAAACTCAAAGTGGAATGAGAAGAGAGATCCACTGTCACAGTGGGAAACGGAGGTTACTTAGCCGCCACACGTATAACACCACATACTGGTTGCCCTTGCCACCAAGCCGGATTATTTTTCTCATTTGAAGAAAGTGAAAAATTCTTGTTGAGGTTTACATCATACATATTATTGTCAATGATGCCATGTGATTCTGGATATAAGCCCTAAAATTATAATTGCAAAAAAAAAAAAAAGATTTAAGATAAAACAATATATTAATAAAACATATATTTAAATTGAAAAAGCATAAGATCTATAATGCATATGTTAGAAGGATGTCAGGTACCTTTCCATATAAAATCCCTGAATCTGAACCCAAATATATTCCAGTATATTTGCCTATAACAGCAAATGAATGATATGAGGCAGATGTTTTGTGTCGATAGTGTTAACATAACTCTTGTGTGATTTATAACTATTTGTTAATAAAAGTTTCCCCTATTAAAATAATGAGTAGCTACTGGTTAGGTTGACAAGAATAGCAAGAAATTTATTGTATAGAAGCTTTTAAGTATTAATGGGCTAAATGGGTTAAAGTGCTGCCAGCACTTTGTAAGGGAGCCTACCAAGCCTTCTTGCACTTGGGAACCCTAGACAACATTTCAGAACTACACTCTAAGGTCATTTTAACCAGAAAAATCACTAATAAAAGGCACAAACATGCAAAAAATGTGGCACTACAGAGACAATAGACTATGAAAACAACATTTAGAGTTTGAGAGCTGAAACAAGAAAGCAGAGTATTGCCTTGTTAGACCTCTGTGGGGAATGTGTGAGCAGGGCAACTCGAATTTTTTGCTGCTCTAAGAATGTTCTCAAATCACTAGAAATATATCACAAGTATTGATTTTGGGTTACAAATAAATTTTAGCAAGTAGGTGAATATGTAATATAGAATTTGCAAATACGTGCATATATACACATACACAAACACACACATACACATACACACACACACACATACACATACAATTACTATAAGGTTAAAATTTAATGTTATAGTTATTGTTCCACAGTAATAAAAGACTAAATGCAAAGTAGTAAAGATACAATAATGGCTTTGGCAATAAAGACTGAGACAGAGGCCTCCTTAAGAAGTGTTCTAAATCTATACAAGTTAAATAAATTTTTTTTAGTTCATTTTGATCATTTCACTTATGTCTTTTTATACATTGAGGACAATTTGCTTGCTTTACTTTCTTTTTCTAAAGAGATAGAGTCAACTCCTTTATGAAACTAATATTTTATCAAGTTAAATATCACAAAAGGAATAGGAAAGAAATTCTCCACATCAAAGTGGCCATCCTCATTCATAGCCTACCATTCCCAGTGGACCTTTGCATAGTAGAGACTAGTCAAAATATCAGAGGAGAATTGTATTTATCACACCCAAAAGGCTACCTGGCCTATCTCAAAGGTGAATTAACCTAATGCCTGGACACTCATTTATAGTGAATACCTCATACTGGACTGGCCTCAGATTGAGCCTTCCTAGCCTGAATTAAGCTATGAACTATCACCACACGTGTTTGTGAAATGTATAACATGAGGCTTGGCCAGTTCCTGCCTAAGCATGTCTGGTGGTATGGTCAGCTGCCTCTCTGTGGCCTGTCCATCTTCCACAGGACCAAGCACTTACCGTGACAATGGTATAATGATTTGGAAAGGTCTTGGTTGGATAGACAGATCGCAGATATTTTGAATGAATTCCACATGTTTCTGCAACAAAGTATAGTGAGAAATTAAGAAGTTATTACTTCCTCAGAAGTTTTTTGGATAACTAAAAACCTGCACATAAAAGTTCCTCAGAGAAATAGGAAGCTAAGTAAAGAGTTGATTGAAGATGGAAAGACAATAAATATGTCAGGCTTCGCAAGTCCCTGTGATCTCTGTTGCAATAGCTCAAACTCTGAAATCAAGGCCCCAAAGCATCCATAGACATTACATAAACAAATAAGCATGGCTGCATTCCAATAAAACTTTATGAATATTGAAATTTGAATTTCACATAATTTGAATTTCACATAATTTGTATGTGTCATTTCATATATATATATATATATATATATATATATATATATATATATATATATTCCCCCTAACCATTTAAGATTGTAAAATAACTCTTAGTATTTAGCAGGCCATACAAAAAAACAGGTGGGGTAGGCTGGATTTGGCCCATGGGCCACAGTTTGCTAACCCCTGAGCTAAACATACCCTAAATTATACACTGTCAGCTTTGTTTGCTTTTATTGCTCCCCTCTTTCTGACTCATTTAATTACATTAAAAAGTTTTATATAACATTTACATCTTAGCATAAAGTTCTTATATGTAAAGTATCCAACATAACAGAAGTCAACACAACTACGAGGTAACTAAAAAGGAATTTGACTTGTATAATCGCATAAGCCCATGCCATGTAATAATCCTTACAAAATGAGCTAAGTTTGTTGCTTATTATTTTCAGCAAAGTTTCCATTTGATCAGTGGAGTTTCTTTTAATCTGTTTTCCACAAAGCATGTTATTAATTTTGCTCCCAGTTGTTCTGCTGCATGGTCTGTGCAATAACCCTGCTTGAGGGGCTCAGAACCACCAGAGCATTGCTGCTTCCTCTGCAGCAGTGAAGCACAAGACATTTTTCATGTTGAAATCCCATCGACTCTAACTCTGAAAGAAAGCTTCACCATTGCAGGTTATATTTAGGTTAAAACAAAAAGTGAAAATGATTGTTGTCCAGAAAGTAACAAACTTTACAGCTTGAAATAATGAATGTTTTCTCAAATAGGCTTGGAGTTAGTCTCCTTCTCAGGCTCCAGTTCAGTGTTTGCAACATGATTCAGGAATTTCCTCCTTCAGAATCTCCTTGAGCTCCATGTCAAGCCTGTTAAATAGGACTCTGGTAGGGATGATGGGTTGGGTGGAAGGTGAAGAAAAGGGAACTCAAAAATATCGACATTTTAAATAAGCGCCCCAAGTGGTTCTGACGTACTTAAATTTTAGGCCTGCTCCTAATAGGGACCTATTAGGACCTAATAGGGTATAAGTAAAGATTTAAATATCTTCCCCCCCCCCCCTTTTTTTAGTCAAAACTGCTAATAATAATTTTGTCTTCAATCAGGGAAAGACAAATCTAATATTGTTAATAAATCATATGATACAGAAATAAAGTGAAATCTACTTCACTTATATAATGAAAAGAATTTAAGCAGGGAAAAAAGATCATACAGTAAATAGAGACATAAAGTCAGTTTCTGCTTTTATTTCCTTGAAACATGGGTGACTCAAATTCTGAAATGCCTGAAGGTAGCGAATATAAAATAAAATACTAACCAAGCTACCAAGAACATGAAAACATGGCACCTTTCTAGTTAACATGTCTTAAACAGGACACACCTGCTGACTATTTGCAGCCTGGGACGACCACTTTGGATCAGAGCTATTACAGAACAACTCACAGAAAACGAGACCTTTTATCATTGTTTCTTCCAGATCTTAGAGATCTAAATTATGACCGAATAGAATAATTCTGGAAAGATACACAATAAATCAAAGAGAGTAGTTGCTTCTGCAGAGAAAAACTAGGAAGATCATAAAAAAAGGTTTGTTGTTGCTGTTGACGTTGTTGTTCTTGTTCTTAGTTAGTTGGTTGATTGGTTTTTACCATACACCCTTTAATGCATTCATTTTTAAAAGTTTATTATTTGTATGCTTTATTCCTTAAGAAAACATTTTTTAAGCACAAACCAAAAAATCTGAAAATATAAATAACAGATATCCATAGTAATTATAAACAATAAAGAACAAAAGACTAAATAGATGAGTAGATGAAAGAACTGAAAACTCCACAGATGCAGCAAAAAAAGTAGTAGGAAAGAAGTTTATAGTGATAAACACCTACATTAAAAAAGAAGAAATTTCAAATAACCCAACTTTGCACCTTAAAAAACTAGAAAAAGGACAAACACCACCAAAAGTTAGCAGGAAAAAACAATAAAGACTATAGTAAAAATAAATAAAATAGAGACTAGAAAACAATTTTTTTTCAAAAAAGCCAATAAGATTAAAGTCAACCAAAAAATTAACAATCAATTAAATACATTTATTAAAACAATTATAAAATAAAATATAAAATTTTATAAAATAAAATTTATTTTATCAATAAAATCAGAAATGAAAGAGGAGACATTACAACCAATATTACAGAAATAGGAAAGTATTAGAAGAGACTACTATAAACACTTATACTTTACAAACTGTAAAATCGGAAGAAAAAGGATAAATTTTTAGAAACAACTTAACAAAATTGCATCATAAAGAAACAAAAAATCTGAAGAGACCTATATCTAGTAAGAAAATTAAAGGTCAGAAAAGATAATTGACTTACTCAGGATCAAACAGCTCTTAAAAAATAATTTGGAGTAAAATAAAACCAGGAAGCCAATAAAATTGTTGTAAAACTTGGAAACCTTGGAGGTAAAAGAGGGCCTGCTAGAAGAGGGAAGAAAGACAGGAATTGGAAGGCAGTGAAGGGTGTAGACCCTGGAACTGACCCTCTGATTACTTTTTAGCTCTGTGTCCTTGGTACTCAATTTCTCTTTATTATTAACTTTATAAAATTGTATGAAGGCCAGTACCCTAACACAGAAGTACAACATGATAAAGGTGATAATAATAATAACTATGGTAATAACTTCAAATCATTCAATGCATACTACATATATATTCTCACGATATTCCTATCATGTAGGAAGTGAGCATTTTACAGAGGAAGAGACGAGGGCACAAACATGTGAAACAAACTTGCCCATGGTCTCACAGCTTGTAAATGGTAGAGCCAGGTTCCAGGCATTGATGTTTGCTGGCTCTGTCCATTCTACTCAGTCTCCTTCAGGATCCTCCTGCCCTTAATGGTCATATTCACCTTGCTAAGACTCAGGTCTGACAAACACCTCTTTTGAGCCAATATATGTGAACAGATTTCCATAGAACAGAAGGTATATTCAAACACAAGACAAATCAAAATAGGCAAAAAAAAAAAAGAACATTCAACAAAAAAAGGAAAGAGCAACCAACAAGTATGAAAATAGATATCCCATTACAACATCATTAGGATATTAAAGGTCAGAAAGAGAGATGTGCCATCTAGAGACTGACTAACCAGGTGTCTTATCATTTGTATGCCTTCAGTTGTCAAAGACTTACTCATTTTATCAATATTGGGCATTAGAGTACTCCATGTCTGTAAATATTCAGCTCTAAATCCATCCATGGAAAACAAAATAACTGGTGGCAGGTCAAATCTAAAAATGGAAGTAAAAAATCCGTTCATTATTTTGATTGTAAAAAAATGAAAGATACTTACAATTCTCTAAATTAGAAAATGCTTAGAAAGTACAGTAAGAAAGTAGTTCTAGGTCAAGTTTTCCTTTCTATTTTTTAAAATTGTTATCTCCCTTAACAATCAGTACTTCTAATATTTTAGTAATCTAATAAAATGGACATATTCCTTTTTAAAAGTGTTACATAAATTATCTAGGTCTTTCAACTTTGAGATCTAGTACCATTTTAGTTCTAGAGTTTAGAGAGGTTTGGCTAACCTACTTTATTTTCACTTACTCCTTGGCATTGGCTATCTATGACACCCAGTTATACTGTGTATGAAATTTCTCTAGCGCTGAGAGTTTATAATGACAAGGCAGTGTGCTATGGAGAAAAGGGAAGGTTTTCAACCTCAAAAAGGCTTAAGTCCAATTCTCAGTTTTGTTCGTTACCATTTATTTAACCCTAAGCAGTCACTCAACCTCTCAAAACTTGATTCCGACCCACTCGCCTAATACTTTAGAATCATTACAAATAGCACATTAATATCATTGTGTCATCTGAACTATATTTAGCATTTAACAGTGGTAGGTACACATGGAGCTAATTAAATGTCGTCTTACAAGAGAGATTAGCAGCATGCAAGCAAAGCACTAACAAAACATCACGAGAAATGAGATTCTATACTGAAGATCTTTCATGATCCTGAAGAAAGCAATGGTTACTGAATTCAATGCACAAACTCAAAAATTATAAAAGTTGCAATTATTCTACAATCTTCTGGATATAATTAGGATATAAAATTTAGGATCTCTGTAGTTTATGAGATGTTTTATTATTCTAAAGTTCTACATTTTTTACTTTATTCTAATATCTCAGGATATTAATATTAACCTCAAAAGCATTACAATCTCTTCATAGACTAGTGTTTAAGTTAAAATGAGAAAAGATTAACTTTTGGGTTATAGCCAGAGACAGTCATTTTTTTTATTCAATATTTTGTTCACTTGTAAAATTTTACTTGTATTTTACATACACACACACGTATTTCAAATGTATAGTTTCATAAGTTTTTCTTAACTCAAGTCCACTGTGTAACCATCACCTACAAAAAGAAACAGAATACTGCCAAACACTAGAATCCTCCCTTTGTGCTCCCTTCTAGTAGCGAACCACAGCCCAATGAAGGGCGATCAGTATTCCAACAACATAGATTAGTTCTGCCTATTTTTATACTCGGATGAAAAAAAAAAAAAAAAAAAAAAAAAAATTATATAGTATGTATTTTGTTGTGTCTAGCTGCTTTTACTTAACATTATATTTGAAGTTTATTCATATTTTTGCATGTAGTTGTTGATTATTCATTCTCATAGCTGTCTACTATTTCAGCAAATGAATAAATGGCTTATTCATTCTACTATTGACAGGCATTGAAGTACTTTCCAGTTTTACTTTCCAGTTATTGTGAATAGCAATTATAGACAAAGGAAACTTATTTAAAGTTCCAAATATAGTGCATGCAAGTTAGCATGTAAAAGAAATTATTTTCAACTCTGTGCTCAGAGTTTGAAATTTTTGAACAAAACATACTTTTCTAAGAAATTTGGTTAGAATAAGTCTTTAAATATTCTGACAAACACTCAATATTATGATAAATAAAATTCTAAATGCTGAAACTAGCTAAAGAAAGAAAAATAATTTTAGATTTTTTAAAATGTGCTTGAGTAAAGCTAGAAAAAATATCAGCATAGCCATCTAATTATACATCATGAAAGAAATTGTGAGGAGAATCTGGAGGACAAGTCTATTTGCCTTCTCAGAATATGAATTTATTATGAAATAATTCATTTACACTAAGAATAAAGGCACAAAGAAATTACAATTCTCATCTAGGGTTTGAAATTGGTAAATAAACAGGAGGGGTTAAGGGCTGGATGTGAGTACAGGGTACTATTCCAGTACATAGGAAGATGTCAGATTCAGTCTTTGTAAGGTGACAGTAGGCTCTCCCTGGGGGGATGATATGTGAACTGAGCCCTAAAGAACAAAAAGAAATAATATGAAAGAGCAGAGAGCTAA
Source organism: Rousettus aegyptiacus (assembly GCF_014176215.1). Lineage (NCBI taxonomy): Eukaryota > Metazoa > Chordata > Mammalia > Chiroptera > Pteropodidae > Rousettus > Rousettus aegyptiacus. Next base: position 160,588,783 of record NW_023416284.1, on the reverse strand, counting down.
TGTTTTAGTCAGGGCAAGAAAATACATTGTACAAAAACTTGTGTGAGAGGTATGATACAACAGAAAATATTGGGTTAAAAAATAATAAAATAGAAAAACCCCCACAAAACAACACAACAAAACAAGCAAACAAAATAACAACAGAAAAAAAAACCCATAAGAGAATATGGAGTATGATTCCATTTATATGAAATTTAAAAATAGGAATGTATGGTGATAGAAATCTGAACATGAGGCATCTGATGCGATGGAATATTCTATATCTTTGAAATATTCTATATCTATAGGTTACACAAATTTCTAAATTTCTAAATTTCATTATATTGTTCACATAAGAGTGAGCATTTCAATGTCTACGAATTATACCTCAAAAATAAAAATCAAAAATTGGGACTGCTTTAATTGTGATTTGTAAAAAAATCCATCAAGAAATTAAAGAGGTATATTTTAATTTGTGATTGAAAGCACTTATTTTTTTTCAGAAAGTCATATTTCTAAATATATCATCAAAATAAACTTGCAGCTTAAAAACAGGGTCAATCATCTTTAGGATTGAAATGTTAACAAAAAAGGGACTATGTAATAAACCTGACAACCTGTGGTGGAGAGGCGGGGGGCAGAGGTGAGAAGGGCATATGGAAGGCCTGACAAGCTCAGTGACCAAAAGTAACCACACAGGATGGGTCTGATCACTAATTCCTAACTGGGTAGGTCAGAGAGCTGTAGTCACCTTCCCGGCCCATAACTTCCTTAGCAAAGGTCAACCTTCACCTTAAGGGAACTCTGTCCATTGTTCTTATGCATACAGGATAACATACCTTTGAAAAGTCAGAGTAATTTTCTTTTCTAAATCTCTCCAAGACACAACACCACCAGAGCATGAGACCACAGAACCCCTCATTATTACCGTGTTCCCTGTATACCATCACTATGTACTGTAAATATTAATTAACTATCCTATACCTGCCAATGTAAGGAAGTATGTGTTTCTCCAGTTTGCTTTCTATCCAAACCTTCTGCCTCCTTAATCTACCACCAACAGATTTCATGTAACCTTCCTCACATCTTCTCCTTTGATTCCAATGTATAAAATGAGCTGCAAAAATGCCATTCTTCAGAGCATTTTCTCAATCCATTAAGAGTTTTCTTCTGGGCATGTCCTCGAACTTTTAGCTCAAATAAACTTATAAAACTTATAAAACTTGGACATTATTTCATCAAAAATTCTTACATGAAATCTCCTGAACTTATTATTATTATCATTATTATTATTATTACTCCAGTTTTATAGATGCTCAGAGAAGTTACTAGTGCAAAACCAACACTCAAATTTGAGTCTCTTTTTTGTTCTAAATTTGTTATTCTTCCACTCAGAAGAGGGCAACTGGATCTGAGGATTGGGTTAGATCAAAGTAGCATGGTACTAAAACAGACATGTTATCTTCACCCAATTTTTTAAATGAAATAATGCTATCTAAAATGCCTCCACTGATTCTATAGCCAGATACTCCTTTCTTCTGCTGCTGCTTAATTAACATTTCCCACTGCTTGGGCCAAAGTGAAGTAGGTGAAGGGCAAAGGGGCAGCTGGAGGAAAGGGGACATCCACTCTTGACTAGAAGGTGATTTAGAGCACATTTCCAGAGCCAGGTAGTTGGGGGAGCAGCCATCACAACCACGTGGAGGAGATGCATGAGAGGGGTGGGAGTGAGGGGTGTGACCTCACATGTTCATCACCCATGCCCGCCTGCAAAAGTCCTCCTTATCCATCCTTCAAGGTCAACCTTTCATTGTGAGGCCTTCAGTAGACAAAACTCTTTCCCTTTCCTCAGTAACAATAAATTCAAAGTATCAGGATGTTAACAGAAAAGAATTCTGGCTGGAGTAATTTAGATCTAAATTCTAGTCCTGATCATAGGACTTTGTGGGAATGTTAGTATAAATATTTTACCAATTTTTTAGTCATTCTTGTAAGACATGAATGTAATAAATTAATATAAAAATGCTTTGTAAACAATAAAGCAAACAACAGTCACTTATGAGTTTGAGCCACAAGGAATCTTATCTTCTGTTAACTTTTTTGTTCTAAAATGTAAACAAAGTGAGGAAAATTTTATACTGCCTCTCAATTACATTTTCATGTGCCATCTGTTAAAGAAAGATAAAATTCCCCACATCATTCTCACCCTGCGGGACACTGAGACTTCTGGTCTGTATCACACGTGGCTTCCACCCATGGGGTTTCTCCTGAAAAGCATAAGATCAAAATTTTCAGACTGCTGCACCACAGACAATAAAAGAGAAACAAATGTTCAATGGGCATGAACTTTCCAAACCACAATTTGTGTTACTCCAGCAACTAAATTTTTCCAGAACATGTTAAGTGCTATTTCACGTGTTGGCAAAGTGAGTGCCTCTAGTGATTGGTACAGATCAGTAGTTTACACTAATGAAATACCAGGAAGCCCATCTGTACCAAGAAAAACAAATGGAATTCCTTTAGTTTTAGGAAAAAGACAATGTCTTTTCTTGTTTTTTTAATAATGTTTTTACCTCAGGGACAATATTTTCCCACTGTTATAAGAAATGAGTTTAATAAATATAGATATATGATCTTAAAAAAGAGAAAAGAAAGCAAGAAAACAATAAATAACCAATGATAATAATTGATGTTAATTGGGGAAGATTGAATAAATGTTTAAGATCTTAGCTAAAAAATTCTTATTCCATAGATGTTTCTATTTATTGAACATTGAGCTAATTAATGAAGTATAAATGATAGAATATGAATGCCATCATTTGCAATCCCAATGGATCTAGGCAATGATTACCAATGGCTAAAACACCCCCCCAAAAAAGAGACAAGCCACAAGATTTGCCTCTTGATGGAAGTAACAACACTATCTATGAACTATACTTGAAAAATAAATAAATTGTACTTGAATCACAATAGTCATCAGGTTCTAACTACCAATTTGTAGGGGATGTAAAGGATGACAAACTGCCTATAACAGAGGATACAACTGACTGGAAAATTCTGCTGGACAAATGACCCCATTTCTCCAACATGTAAATTGTAAAGGGTAAAAAAAAATGAAGAGAGAATCTACTTTTAAAGGACTTGTAATATATTAGCCAATTGCTATGTATGGGATCTATTTAGATCTTACTTCAAATAATCTTTTAAATATTATGAAATGCACAGAAAATATTGAACACAATGGATAGTTTATGACAAATGATTATCAACGATATGATATAAATATATCAACTAGATATATTAATGGTATTATAATTTTGTTGAATCCTCATCCTTTTTAGATATATACTAAAAATATTTACAGATAAATGTATTAACTCTGGGATTTGCTTTGAAATAATCTAAAATTTGGGGAGGGAGGTTAGGGGGAATATAAAGAGTATATTTTGTTAAGAAAAACATCCAAAACTTGAAAATAAGCAAAAGGAAGACTGATCACTAAATTCTGTTTCAATGTCACACTGAGAATTATCTTAAAAGCCCACATACAGATTATCTAATTACCTAGTAGTATATACCTTTATCTAGCTTATTCTTTACCATTCATTTTTTGACTCAGTCAGGGTAGCAATTAACTGGAAGAAAACTAATAGCAGTATAACTGATTCTTGTTTGATAGCAAATAAATTATTTTATACAAATGGAAATTATTTCTGTCCCACCAAAAGTTACATTTTCAGTCATTTTATTCCAACATTCATTCAGTCTTATGTATACTCAGTCTCTTCAAATCTTTTGAGACAACATCCCAGTTGGTTACCTCATTAATGTGTTAATAAATCTTTGATGTGTTCACTTTATATTTAGATGAGGTTAGTGTTCTTATCTTTTTGAAAATTATAGTGTGTCAGAATGAGACAAGATGGGCCATGAGTTGATCACTGCTGAAGCTGGGTGATGGACGTGTGGGGAAAACAACATACTATTCTCTCCTTTATACATTTTAGAAATTTATAATAAACTTTTTTAAAATTCTAAACTTAAAATAAAAGGTGACCAGCTGGTTTCTTACACAAAATTTATTTAAATCTCCTCAAACAGCTGTCTTAAGATATAATTTGGCAAGAATCACTTAACTTATTTAAATATAATGTTAATTCTTAGAGTAAAAGAAATATTTACCTTTGTTTAAAAAATAAATAGAAATAATTAAATTAACTCTAGCAAAGTAACCAATTAGTGGTAATCATAAACTTCAACACTGCTTATAATAATTACTTTAGTTTCTGTTAAACTGTGCAATATTGTGCAATGTTTTCAGTGGAAAATTGTATTACATGACCTGTTGATCAGTCTTGAGATAAAAAGCTAAGAGTAATAAAATTTGGGTAAAAGTCAGGAGAATATAGAAATCAGAGACAAACTCATAGAGAAATAAGCAAACTAGAAACCACACTTCCCTTTGTGAATTTAGAGAAAATTTTAATAATACAATATTAGCTATATCTAACACTGTATCAAAATATCAAATGATTATTATTTAAAAAGAGTTATCATTCCAGGCTTTCGTTTTTTTCATTTTCCTATCCCATTGCCTTTTTTAGCTGATCTTCAATTATATTTTGTATAAAAACTTATCAACTGTTAGTATAAAACCTATTTTTATTAAGGGATTATATAGTTAATGTTTCTTCAATAGCATCTTCCTCTTATTTAAAAATATCAGAATTAAACCTGATATTTTTTGTCTAAAAATATGAAAAGCATTAGTTAGCCCAATTGCATGTGGTGTTATGAAAAGGGGAGTTGATAGCTTGAAACAATTTTGTTGCTATGAGTATATGTGCTTTTTTTTTTTTTTTTTTTTTGTAAATCTCATCAGATGTTCAAAGGGATTGGTGATTTAAAAAAAAAAAAAAAAACAAAAAAAACGACATAATTTATAAAGTGCCAAGCAGCTGGAATCAGGAGTTAAATGACCTGGAGTCTAATCTTGGCTTGGCACTAACTCCCTAAGGGTCCTAAATCAGTAATTTAACCACTCAGGACACAGTTGTTTCAACAATAACACTCATTTAACAAACCGACGTTTGGGCCAGATAACCTCCTTCATGATATTTTAACCATAAGATCCAGTGTCTCAAACCACACATATGTCTAGCATAGACACTGGACTGAAAAAAACCTTGCTTTACAGTCAAATATGGAATTTTAATAATTCTATTTTTTTCCTATAATATTTCCCTTTCTCTAGAGCACCTGAACCACATTTCTTCCAACAGTATACAGATTTTATCTTCTTTTCTATATGGAGTCACTAAAGGTTCTCTGACTTGTTTTAAATTTTGCAGCCTAGGTCAACTCTAGAGTCACTAAATTCACAGAGGCAAATGGGTCAACATTCTCTGCTTACCTTGGCAAACACTCTTGTAGTCAACGCAGCAGTCCTTCCTCTGCAAACAGTCATCCGAACAAGAACAAAGTCTGGATTCTAGTCTGGTCTCTCCACAACGAAATTTATTGCATGTCCATATTTGAGCTGTAGAATTACATGAGCATTTAACTTATTTTAAGTATTCAATACCAAAAATATAAATTTCGTGCATTTCTCTATGTATTGTTATACAGTCAAATTCTTGGTTTATCTGCATTCATAAATGAAAACACATGATACAAAGGAGGGTCAATCCATCACTTTCCTTCATTTGGCATGGGTGACAGAGAGGAATGCAGCTTTCCAAGCTGCAGCTCTGGTCTACCTAGCAGATACGCCTCTGAGATTGGAGCAACTCTGAAAGCTGGTCATATTTCCACCCAGGAGCTACTGATGATAAAGAACCACTAACCTTGAGTGATTGTTGTCACCCAAGAGTAGCTTTGCCCAGCCTTGTCTTGGGACAGGCAGCAAGGAAGAGCCAGTGACAACAGAAGTAACATGAATGGTCAGGTCTATAAGAATGTAGGCAGGTCAGGCTCCCATCCTAGCTGAGAGTGACAAAAATGGTAGATCAGCTCCCCACCATGCCACTGGTGTTCTCCCAGGCTAAGTACTTAAGTATGAAGTAGTTTAAATTAATCTCAATGCTAAAAACAAGAGGCTGGACTAAGGCTGATTCTTAGTGACACCTCCTAGAGAAAAGTGACCAAAATCGACATTGGCCCTGTGCTTAGACAGGTATGTTGGACGATAAGAAAAGATTTTTTGGAACTAAGTGAAAGGAATATAAATCTTATCCATATCAGGTTATTACTCCCCCTCTTGCCCTTTTCACAGAGCATAATGTAAGGCAAACTGCTGTTTAAGCCTCCCAGTTTTGATACTTTGTTATGGCAGCCCTAGCAAATTAATACACAAGGTATGTGGTGAGCATCTGGACATGCATTAATTATATTACAACCAACATGATGATAAACTTATTCTTGGAATTCATACTTGATTTCACACAGGTGTCTTCAAAATCCCAGCAGCAGTTGCTTCGGTTTTTACATTCTGTATCACACTGGCAGCCATCCAGTGCTCTATATGAAGAATCAAAGCATCTTTTCCTGCAGCTTCCTGTAGAGTGAAGAAAACGAGGAAACCAGGGCTTAGAAGTTATCCAATATCTCATAGCTAGATGGTGGGAACACAGAAGTACCTAGCACAAACTCAGAGAGACAAATAGGTAATTTTCATTGCACTGCATAATCTGTCAGTGTAAAGTGATAAATAATGAGTGATAAACGATGAATGATTTTTCCCCAGGACCCCAAAGAGGTTCCAGATTCGGAGATACCAGATATCATCAGGTGAGGGTAGGAGGGACAGGCAGAGGTTAAATATAGTGAAATTGGTTTAAAGTCTGAAAGTGGAGCAGTGACTATATCCACCCCGTCTCCCACTCTAGAATAGAAAGATCATAATCTGGAGGAATTTAGGAGGAATAGATTTCATCACAGAGACAGTAGACATAGAGGATGGCTTTGATGAGAAAAGATGAACAAGCCTTACTCTTCAATGTGAATAGATTGTTACCAGACATTTGAAGATGGCAAAATAGCACCAACCATAAAAGACAGGAAAAAAAGAAAGAAAGAAAAAACTTAGTTGGAAAGAAAATAATACAGGGAGTGTAAGAGTTACACACACACACAAGCACACACAACTAATTTTGGGAGCCTCAGAAAAGAAGATATATCTAGGAAATAAGAAAGCAAGTTATAATTTAAAAAAGAGCAATAACATTCAGTGTGCTCTTGGAAATAAAAACATGAAGACAATAATGAAAAATTCAAGAGAAAAGTGTGGTGGGCAGAATAATGAAGGTGTCTTTATATAGGAAAGAACTCAAGTTATACGTTGCACGTGTCCTAGTTTAAGAAGCTACAGAATGATGTTTTTTAGTAAAATGAGGAAATAAAAAAAAGCAAGTAAGAGATCCAAAAAGTATAAGATCCAACACAATAGAGAGGCTCGAGAAACACCAACAAACCAAGAGAGCAACCAACACAGATTGGAGCAGTAAGACAGAGAAACAAAAATTAAAGTAAAAAATATCACTCTATATTCAAGCTTACACTGCTTGCTGAAAAGAAGAGAGCCAGATAATGCCAACGGTTGATAGGGGTGCATGGTGAAGTTAAGGTAGGCGGTGGCAGCCAACCTAGAAAGCAATCTGGAATTACCCAAGTTAAAATATAAACCCTAAGAACCAGGGCTTCCATTCCTGGGTATATAACAAAGCAGATCCTACACTGGCCTATAAGAGAACCTGCAGAATTTATGTGATATTAAAGTCAATCTGGATATTCAGTACCAGGAGAGAACACAGGTCAAGCGGCCCATTGGATACATGTCAAAGAGTACTACATAGCAAGTAGATAGACACATAAGAATGTATGCATGCTTAGCAGTTTAGATGGATCTTTAAAAATACTCAGTGAAAAAGTAAGAAGAAAACATCGATATACATTTACATAAAAGGTTTTTACATTTTTACATTCACTCTCCTTCTTTGAAACATTTTCCACTCTTGGCTTCCATGGGAAAATAATCTTGTGCCTTTCCCTCCACATTCCTGAGCACTTCTTCCTAGTCTCTTGTGTTCTTTATCTCTCACCTCCTCGATTCCTCAAGGCTGGCTTACCTCAATCACATTCCTTTAAACCCCGCATGTGATGCTGATAATCACATTGCAGGTCCCTGCCAGACTGCCCTTCTAAAGCTAGTTTCATATATCTATCTTCTTGACTTTTCTGCCTGGACATTTCCAATTTAACATATCCAAAACTAAGCTCTTAATTATTCTCCCCAAACCAGCTTTCTCTACAGTCTCCCCCAGCTCAGGTATGGAAACGCCATTATTTTCAGACATTCATGCCAAAAGACATGCAGAGGTCATTCTTGACTCCTCTCTTTCTCGCTTCATACTCAATCTGTCAATAAAATCTATCTACAATGTCATAATCCAACTACTTCTCACCAGGTGAAACGCTACCACCCTGATCCAAGACATAAAGCTTGTCTGTATTGTTGCAAGTATTGCCTAATTCATCTCTCTACTTAGAGTTTCACTCCACCATTTATTCATAATACAGCAGCTTGAGTGATCATGTTGAAAACTAAAACATAGCATCTCAAAACCACCTATCAGTTCCAGTTCACACTCAGGATGAAAGCTGAAGACCACACTTTGGCCTACCAACCCGTCTGATCTAGCTCCCCTTGGTTGATCTCATTTTATGACTTCCCCTCTCTCTAGTCCTCTTAGTACTACCTCAATGATCTCCTTGTTATTCTTGAAATGAAACTTGCTAGGCTCCTGCTCTAGACCTTTGCACTTACTATTTCCTCTCGGATGGAATGTTCATTTCCAAAATATTCCTCATCCTCCCTTACTTCCTTTAGTTCTTTACACAAAGTTATTTCACACACACACTGCACCTCACCCTGACTCAATTCATATTTCCCTTTTCAGTTTTACTTATTCCTTAGCACTTTTCCCTGTCACTATATATATATTTACTTACTTATATTTTTATTGTCTGTCTTTCCTGCTATAATGTAAATCCTGAAGGATTTTTTTTCTGTTTGTCTGTTTTCTTCACCACTGTATCCAAGTAATTAGATTAGTACTAGCACATGGTTGGTGCTCGATTGTTAAAGAATAAGTAAAAAGTATGTGTACATAAAACAATAAAATTGTAAGAACTCAAACTAAGAAAAACTGGTTTAAAAAATCACACCAGAAAAAATACATCGTCTATAAAAAATGGGTTAATTGATACAGAGAATGGTAAAAATGGTCTAGGGTTGGAGATTAGATCAAAGTTGAGGGGATGAAAATGTTAAGGATACTGGCAAAGAAGGGCTGGACTTAAATACCAATGCTCTGGGTAGAAGGCAGAAGAAAGTGATGCCCGATAAGGGCTGATAGACCAAGATAAAAGGAAGAGGATAAGGGCAATACCTCTGGGAAGCCAGCCATTAGGTGTAGTACTGAAAGGAGAAAGAAGGCGAAAGAGCTGGAGATTTTGTTCAAATATTAGTACAAGCTTCTTGCTATTAAATTGTGATTTGTGGGACAAAATACCCAAGAAATGATGCCCACCTGTGAGCACTAACATAGAATACCGCCACAAAAATGACCTGCCAACATTTGTCAGATCTAAGACTGTTACTGTAGTTCAGAAATGAAACAACCAAGTGACCAGGATAAGAGAGTAATTTTGCAGTTAATATCCATCTTTTTGGTTCCACTGTGTTTCCATCTTATGCTAAGGGGTACTTAGTGTTTATTCATTCTTAAGTGAAAATATAACTGGAAAATTGTCAGTTAAACTCAACAAGAGTTTCCCTAATGAAGAACTGATAAGACTTTTCCCACTGGAGTCAAACTAGAAGTTAATCGGCCAAATTGAAAAAGGAGATAAATTATCTAACATTTGACCCATTCTTCTCTTTAATAAAAGTATAAAAATAATACATAACAAGATTATAAAAAGTGTTTTTTATATAATCTTTGTAAATGGTTTATTTACTGTTCAAACTAGTGAGATACGGCAAAAGAGATGTGAGGTGTTTTGATATGTGGGGGTGTATATCTCCTACTTTTTTCTTTGCTTCTTATGAGGAAAAAAAATGTGAAGCTTTTATTTTGCACCTCATTTTAAAGATGTGGGACTGCTTAACCAAGAAATTATGAGATTTCAGGGAACAATACTCACGTGACATCAAGATGCAGGAAAATGGCAGGAGGTCCTGGGAAGGGAGCAATGAAGACTTTCAAGGCCAAATTTATTATTGGATATTAAAGATTAGAGTGGAAGTTGGGTCAGGAGTCTTTGGTCCAGTTATCAAAGTCCTCTATGAAATTAAGGAAAAGTAAGAGGAAAATATTGGAAATGCTATGACTCTCAAAAGAGCAGGGGGATGAGGGCAAAAAGTAAAGTCCATAAATGACAGCAAAGAATACTAATCACAGATGTGGGTTCCTGATAAGTGGAGTTGAGAGAAAGAGAAGCTAGTAGGAGAGTGCTACGTGTAGAAGAGAGGAGACTCAGGGGAGAGGGGGCGAAGGGGAGGAGAAAGAAGAAATAGGCAAATGTTGAGAAAATGCTGAGAGGTATACCTTGCCCATCTAGTTGTCTTAATCCAAGCACCAGGCCTAATCCAACTGTCATGAACACCAACAAAATAAGAAGAACCTATTACCAAAAAAGGAAAGTGACTTTTACAATTATATATGTATACACACACAAAAATCCAGATAACCACCCTCCCTCAGTAAATATGAAGGGCGCACAGTGTGTTGGTTATACATGATACCAGATCCAACGATGACAGAGGTACATAATTTTATTTAATGACAAAAAATAAGAAAGGTTTGGGAAGCATTTTAAAATACCATTTATTACAGACACCTGTTTGGAGATTATTTATCTAAAAGCCTTTCAAAAACTGTGAAATTGTTAACTGACTCATTACAGCCTGCAGGGTATTTTCCCCCCATTCTGTCCATCGGAGGACAATATTTAACGTACACACAACTATAGTGTTCAAATAACTAACTGGCAGATGTTCTGCTTTACTCTACATTCAAACAAATGACTTAGGACAGCTTGAAAGCTGTGTGACCAAAGATAGTGTATGTCATTCAGTATCGCTACTGCTGATAAAGCTCCTCAGTGTAGTGGACTTTATGATACGATTAGAATTAAATTGTGATATAATTAAAGAGAATTCTTCCCACTCACCTCTTTCCCCATCCATTAAGTTGATTGATAAGCATGCTGGATGAGAGAGCTTGAATAATATATGTTACCATAAAGAATATGAATGCAACAGATACACGAATTACTTAGAAGAGTATTTTACAGTACCAATAACGTTTGCTATAGTCTTTTAAATCACTTTCATGAAGAAAAAATACAGCATTAAATTTGCTTAGACAATAAAGACCTATATAAAATATTGATTTTTTTGTTTTCATTCTGATAATCAACTGAAAAATTAACATACCTAACTTTTATAATAGAAGTGAATTCAACAATTAGGAAATATGTTAAAATACTATGAAAACAATTTTCATATGAAGGCTCAAAGGTCACCCAAGGGTCAGTGACCTTCCGGCAGGTATTGATTCAGTGCAGAGATGGAAAGGAAAGGTGAACAGAAACAGTTATTAAATAACAGCATTTGCATTCCTTATGATTATTAAAAGTCACTGGTGACCAAGATTTGGAATTCTACGAAGAAACAAAACACTGGGAAACTTTCCTACCATAAACCTCATGCATCATAAATTTACAAACTGACATATTTCCGTGTACATCTTATCTTCAGTCCTCGGCAATTCAAGCTTGCTGGAGAAATAAACATCTAGCCGACTTTGTACTTATTTATGGCTTGCTCTCTGCATTATTCTGTAAGCTCCTTCGTATAAGAAAGCTTGTTTTAATCTCATATAATTATTCATTCTAAATATGTAATTTTGAATAAGTTACTTGATATTGAGGTGCATATATATCTTAAACTATCTTATCTACAAAGTGGAGAGGAGAGAATTCTGGACTTTGAAAATCACTGAGAACTCACCATTTGGCTTTAGCTTGGCTGAATAAAGAGTGCTGGAACACAGTAGATAACTTTAAAATTTTTAAATGAAACATATTAAAATTTGGAAACATTAGGGTACTTTTGAAATATTTTAAAATGTGATTTTGAAATATTGAACTTCTATTATATGTAATAGTAAACCACTAGAAGGATACAAAGAAGGGAAATAAATGATGCATGAGTTTTGCTCCCAAGGAGTTATGATTTCCTGAGTTTATAAGAGGATAAATATAATAAATGGCATAAGAGCTAACAGAGTTGCTCCAAAGTTCTAAGAAGGATTATAAATAAATAGAATATCTTGAGTATTTACTTTGTTATAGTCACTGGACTCAATGCTTACACATATTGTTTCATTTATTCCTTGAAACAATGCTTCAGTGAGAAAATGGTAGTGACATTAACTAAAGTAGGGAATTTAGGGGAAAACAGCAGCAGAATAGGTATGAAAAAATTATTCATTTGTTTTTGGCTCAAGGTACTCTATGAGGAGCCAGCAAGCAGGCACTTGAAATTGTATGACAGAAACTCAAGGAGAGATCAGAACTAGGAGCATATTTGGAGTTTCTGATATGACTCTTAAAATCATGAAAGAAAATGAGATTATCTAAAGGAAAGGTCTGTAGATAGGATTTGGTAGAAGATATTAATCTTTTGGAAAGAAAGATAAATTAGCCAAGAGAATGCAGATAACAAGAAAAGTCATAATGATGGGAATTTTAATGCAATTTCAGAAAAAAAGGAGAGAATAATTCAAAACAAGAAAATACTCAGCATTATTCATGTATTATTAGTTACTGGAGACTCAGGAAAAGGACAGGTTGAAGACTGGCTTTCAAGGGGGTTACTTAAGTGCAGTAAAAACTAGAGAACAGGGAATGGTTTCAGCGGTGAAAAAACCAGGGCAATAAGTAGAATTACCCTTTTCCTGAAAGTCTCATGGTAAAAATCAAGGAAACCTTTTTTTGTTTTTTTTTTTTTAAACAGGGATGATCTTACCATATAAGAACAAGAAAGAGAAAATAGGCAGAAGAGACTTTCTCTAGGAGTGAAGTAAAACAGGATAAAATCAATAGTTCAACAAAGAATGTAAAATACAGTAATTTTAATTTCTTATTCTCTGATCTGAAAATATCCACTCAATGAAAAGGTGACTTGGGAAGTAATTATAATCATGCTAAAATAACTGCTGCAAATTGTTCTGGCACAGTTCCCAACTTTTTAGATTGATCAAAGGTTCGTTTGTAGTTACTCACATTTTTTTATTTATAAAATATCAATAAAATATTAACTGCTTTAAAGTTATCGCAAGGGATAAAACTGAACACAATTACTTAAAACTTTACATTTAAGTAGTAACAAACAAATATAAGTAGGAAGTCATATATTTAACATGTCACAAAACTAGAAAGACTGAAAGAACTGTACGTAGCAATAAAGTAAAATAAAAATAAAACAAATAAACTTGTACTTACAATACAAATTATTTTATATTTCTTAACAGTGCTCTCCTTAACAGTCTTTTCCATTGGTAAAGTCAGCAGAGAATCCATTATTTAGCCGTATAAACCTGTTTTACCAGAGACAGATTACTCTTTCCTTTTTCTAGTCTGGCAAAGAGAAACTGTATGAGTTACATATGACTGACTTTTATCTGGGAAGATCACTGCTCTTTAGTGATTGGGCAATCAAGAGAGAAGAAAACAGTTGTAATAATAATAGTGTCAAGATATGAAAGTTTATTTCTAGTACACTTTAGATAACTGTGCTATCCTTACAGTTTACACTAAAAACATCTAAAACAAAAGACCTTGTTATCTAAGTTCCAGGGAGTTTCTATATTTATATAAACTTCCTGTCATAGTTGAAAACTAACATTAAAAATGCACTTTAACCATAGTAGAAATTCTAATTTTGCTAAATATATATATATATAGTAGTTAATTATATAATTATATTTTGCATTTTACAATGTTCACAATCTGACATGTTTTTATATGCATTACCTCATGTCAAACTTAACAATATGCCTTATAAACATGTTATCTCTATTTTGTAGGTGAGTTAAAGTAAACCTCTAATTATTTAAATTATGTTACTTGTCCTAATTCACAAATTTACTTGATGCCAAAAGTGAAACTGGAATACAAGTTTTCTATCTCCTCAAATCCAAGATTATTTTCGCTAACCAATTTAATGGGCTCTTTTCTTATTTATATAGATAACCAGAGGATTCTGATACATGTACTTATGATGAAAGAAGCTAAATTAATAGCAGTTTGGCCAAAGAGAGTTATAGTAAATCATGAATGTCAAGCCCTTCTTAGTTTAAATATCTGAAGGCAGTAATTCTCAAAGTGTGATTCTGTGGAACATTACTCCATGGTAACTTCTTTGGTAAATTAGGGCTTGAGAACTCTTTTATAAAATGAAGATTATAAAAATTCTGTATGCTGCAGTACATGCATTGGAAAACACTATTCTAAACCAGTCCAACTCTAAAAGTAGTGCAAAAATAAATAAATAAATAAGAAAAGAACCTACCCTAATAATACAATGATGCATAAATGTTAAGGATATTTCTGAAAATCATAACTAAATCCCTTTCTCTGTTATTGAAGTTTTTCCTGTTACTTCTCCCTTAAGGAAAAGTCTGCAGGGTAAGAGCCAGGTTTCCTTCTGTGACCTTGACGATTTGTACTATCCTTCCCCCCATTACTTCCTCAGTCCCGAATACCTCCACTTCACCAATTACACCCACCTATGGGCCTAACTAGTGGAAGCAACTGCATTCGTTGCTGTAGCGGAAGAAATTAGTTTTAAAACTAAAAGATGCCAAAAAGATCATCAATCCAGAATCTTCCAGACTTCTTTCCACAGACCACAGTGGTCTTTAAAATCACAAACGAACAAAAAGTGTATTTGAATAACTTTGGCAAGTGGTTCTTTACACTGGGTAAACTTAGAAACATCCAAAGTAGTTTTTTTTTTTTTTTAATTTCTAAAATTCCAAATCCCAGGTTTCACTTAAATTGAATTAGAATCTCCTGGAGTTTTGGCTAAGGAAGCAGTATTTTTTAAATATCCCTCCAAGTGATTTCATATGCAGTCAAGTTCAGTCTAAACACCTTTTTTAAGTGTTGCATGCACTTTTGAATTTCTTCTGAAAACATTTAACTCGGGTTTATTATCAAACTTGCCAATTTTGTAGGTAAGGTTGAAAGACCCCAGGGGTTTGATCACTTGTCCAAGATCACCTTGGCTAGAAACATCTTAGAAGTGAGATTTCATCAGGTCTTCAGGCTCCCACTTGAGGGAGTTCTGTTATTGTTGTTGTATCATACTGTTTATATAAAGAAAGATCATATCACAAGGATTACATCACAATTGGTCTCGAAATTAGGAGATTCCTAGGACTTATGACTTATAGTCATCTGACAAATGCCTTCAATTTTTCTAGGTTCTAATTGCCTATGTGCACATGTAATAATCTATCTAGTCTGCCTTGCCTCTGGTTCCTAGGGCTTCTGATCATATCTCCCTCTGTGGGATGGTTAGGTTTGCATGTGGACCTGGCTAGGCTCTAGCAACCAGTTACTTAATCAAACACTAATCTAGAGTATTGCTGTCACAATATTTTGTAGATATGGTAACATCTACAATGCATTGATTGTAAGTAAGGGAGATGACCATCAATAATGTGGGTGGGCTTCATCCAATCAATTAATAGCCTTAAGAGCAAAAACAGGTTTACCAGAGAAAAAGAAATTCTGCCTCAAACTAAAGCCTTAGCCTGATAACCCGCCTGCCCTCTGGATTTCGGACTGGCCAGCACCACAAATAAGTGAGCCCATTCTTCTCTCTCTCCCTTCCTCGCTTTCATCTCTGTCTCCACCTCTGTCTCTCCTGGTTCTCTTTCTCAGAGAACCCTGACTGAAATATTCTTTGGACACTTTCTCACATTTTTCCTTATTTTTAAGACTTTGCCTCATTTCTGACTTCTCCACCTTATTTGGACCTCCATGATCTGCTCTCTTGGTTTCTGTCTGCTTGAATTTAAACTTCTTCTCTTGATATTTTCTGAAATAACTTCTATAGCTTGACCTTAGAATGCTCATCTGATGCCCCAGCAGCACTTCCAGATTCTACTTCCTTTTATTATCCAAGATGTCACTCGATTCTATACCAGCTTTGTTTACTAAGGTACTGACTCTGCTTCTATAGTTTTACTATGTAAATCGTACCATCCCACGCTGCAAGAACCCCCCCCCCTCTTCTTCTTCTACCCTCGTCCCTCACCCCCATTCAACCCTGAGGATACAAAAAAAACACTATATAAGGAAGTAAGGAAGCCTATGATAAAGTCTGTCACTTATCATTTAATTGACTCTTGACAACAAATTCTTCATTTTTAAGGTAATCTCAGATTATCTCTAAATTAATAAATTTTGAATATTATAATGGAAAAATATCTTACTCCCTCAGATCTTGAGATGAATAAACCTCAGGGAATCCACCTAGAGATGCTGCCATTGCCCAGTCTCTAGTTACACTTTCTGCTACAGCAATTCCCCTAACTGAACCCTAAATCCAAATCTCTTTTGAGTCTCTCGAGTCTTAGAAACTTATTCCTAATAGTTCAGTTGAGCATTGGACACCAACCAAATCCACACCCTCCATGTAACTTAGACTTTGGAATAGGCCGCCTGTGTTGCTTGAACCTGAACCCACACTTTCTAAGTTACTTGCACCTCGGAAGCCTCACTATCCCTTTCCCTTCAACTTTAGAACAATCTGCACCTTCTAGATTCTGAAAGCTTCACTCTGCATATTTTAATGCTTAATGGCCTAGAACTCCTGTGCTCTGAAAGGCAGCTACTGTTATGTTAAATCTCCTACCAATCATAAACATTTTTCATATTCTACAAAGTCCCTGTGTCCACAGAATTTAAGAAACTCTTTTAAAATCACAGAAAACTCACTCGTTGCTGACCAAGGAAACTCCCAGGGGCCTGCCAAAGTCTACTTCCTTAAGTCTTATAAGCCTAGCCTTTCTGGTTCTAGCACTAGAGCCTGGGTGATAGTTGGACAAGCCAAACTTGAAAAGTTTAGAGAAAGCAGACACATTGAAGGAAGTCATTGAGGTTAGGCAAATACTAGGCTCAGGTCCAGCAGCAGGAAGGAGTCCAACAAAGCAGGGAGATCTCAAACAACATAGAAGGATTGGATGGGCAGGTGGCCAATTTCAAAAAAGGATTCGTCATAAGGAAGAGGCAGGAAAACCTACAGAAACATTGACAAGCATGCCTTGAAAGCAGAAAGCTACCCAGGTAGGCAGTTGGTGTAGAAAGGATAGATGCTAGTCTTTGGCAAGTGGAGATCCAGTATTGAAACTGATTCTAGAACTAGCTGTCTTGCTGGGAATGGTGTTATCAATACCAAATTAAGGCTGAGAGACAATGGTATAGAGAAAATGAAAAGGCAAAATCTCAGCATGGTCTACAGGAGCCAACTTCTTGGAAATGAAATATAAGTAAAGTGGGTTCCTAGAATCCAAACAACAATATAGTCAATGCTTGTATGTTGGTATCAGTATTTTGCGGTATCTGCATATCTGGAAAACATTTTCCAAGGTGAAATACATAAAATTTCATTATTTATCAGCGCAGATAAACATTTATAATCAACATGAAGATAGGAAACAGTAATTTTGACCTTCAATTCAACAAAATGTTATCCCCTAACCCAGAAAAAAAAAAAAGTACTCTATTATTATATTTTGAATTTTGTTGATAAAAATTTGTGAAAATTTGTTTTCTCTCTGAGTATATAAGTACACACATCTTTGATTTCATACACATACCTACATAATATCTTTGGTTTTGCCTCTTGGCCCACAAAGTTTAAAATATCTACTAACTGGACCTTTGCAGCATTGCTGATTCCTGATTTACTTCTTAATCCTTCTATGTTTTGAAGGCTGGCACTAATGTACTTATGCAAAGAAACAAGCACTGGCTTGTCATCTGAACCATCAATTACTACCTCTAATGAGTCAGAAAGTTAGAAACCTTATCTAATGCCTCCTGTGGCATTAGCATTGTATTCTACTAAACAACCAGCATTTCTAAGGTTGTCTCTGAGTCCCGGAGGACTTCTTCTCTTATTTGCCTTTAAGTGCAGCAATCTGCCTTATTAGTGTTAGACTACTAGCAACCCTCCCTTGTTTATTTCAAAATTCAGAAATAATTTCATTTCCAAAAATTTCCCAAGCTTTAGCAGATTCTTCTTGTTTTTAATGTTTTTAAGCATGTCTCATTCATGACTCAAATTCTAGAGATACCTCCAGAAGAGATCGTAAACCCATAGCACCACCATGCTACTTGAGTTCTCCAAGGCTTGGCCCCACGAGTGCCAATCCATGAAGTTATAGGCTGTGAGTTCATTCTGCTTCGAAGCCTGGTAGAAACTGGAGCCACTCTGTCAGGTCAGCTCCATGGGAGCAGGAACTAGGTTAGTTTAGGCTTGTCATTTTTTTCCAGTATCTAGCATTATGGCCAGCACTTAGAAGACATTCAATGAACACTTGCTAAATAATTATTTAACGATTTCAGAAATAACCTTGGACGTCTAAGTCTACCTTATAAATGACTAATGAAACAGATTGTTATAAATTATAATAACCTTATAAGTATAACTTTGTGATCCAAATCTATCTTTACATCCATCATTTCAGAAATAGCTATTACCTCAAAGGAAGACTTGCCCATGAAATAATGGGACTTTATATGCCTTAATTCAATCCAGAGTAATAAATAATAACTAAGTACCACCAAGCCTCAGATTTTATACCAGGCATTTGGAGATGCAAAAATGTTTGGTTTCTGTATCTACTCTAAACAGCTTTAGTCTGGTAGAAAAAAAGACGTTTTGAACCATAATATCATGTGATATGTGTTATGTTAGTAATGTTAATGAAGTACCAGGGGAATACAAGAGGAAATAATAAACTTTTCTAAGGGGATTTGGAAAGGTACCTATATCCGTTTTCTAGGGTTGCCATAATAAGGTATTCAAGACTGGGTGACTTAAACAACACAAATCTATTTTCTCATATTCTGGAGGCTAGAAGTACAGGATCAAAGGTTGGTTTCTTCTAAGGCCTCTATGCTTGACTTGCAGATAGCCATCTTCTCTTGTGTCTTTACATGATTATCTCTCTGTGCATGTACCTGTCTAGTGTCTCTGTCACAGTCTTTTCTTCTCATAAGGACGTCAGCCATATTGTATTAGGGCCCATCCTAATGACCCCACTTTAACTTCATTACCTCTTTAAAGACTCTGTTTCTAAATATAGTCATATTCTAGGGTACTAGGGGGTTAAGAATTCAACATACGAATTTGGGGGAAATAAGTCAGACCATAAAAGTATCTTAGAGGTATTCTTTCAAGTGAACGTTAATGAGACTGAAAAAGTAACTCAAGCTCTATTGCTGAGCAGTGGGAACGTGAGTCCCATCACCCACACCAATTGTGTTTTCAACAGTCTTTGCCAAGGTTTCATGCATTTAAATGGATAGGCTTCAAGAGAATGTCTGCAGACCACTTGAAATTATGCACAAACTTTATTTGTATATATGTGTATGTATTTGTTTTCTGCATGGCCTACATCAAAGGCAATGAGCTAAATCTTCTAAGAAACAACATTCTTAAGGATACAACACGATGTATAAAGCATTACTACAGAAAATAAAATATTTAACTTGAATATAATAATAAAAAGTGAGACAAATCCAAACTGAAGGACATTCTGCAAAAAACTGGCCTGGAATCTTCAAAAATGTCAATTTTATGAAAAGTGGGGGGAATGAAGAGTTAGCAAACTATTTGGATTAAAGGAGAACAGAGACTTAACAACTAAATATGATGAAAGACCCTTAATTGGATCCTATATGGAATTAATAAATGATAAGTGAAGGACATTAATGGGACAATGAGGAAATGTGAGTGTGGATGAACTTTCGATAATAGCATTACATTGATATTAATTTTCCTGAGTGTGATAAATGTACTATAGTTATGAAAGTCAGTTCTACACCCATGAATTTCAGAAGGCACACAATGAAGTATTTAGGGGTAAAGTTAGAGTGTCTGTAAATAATTCTCAAACAGTTCACATGGAGATGTGGTTAGTAAAGAGGACAGGGACAGAGAGAAGAGAGAAAGAGAGTGGAAGAGACAGAGAGAAAGAGCAAATGTGGTCAAATGTGTTGATTGTAAAATTCTTGCAATTTTTTTAAGTTTAGATTTTTTCAAAATAAAAAGTTAAGGAGAGAAATAGTCTTTTTGAGGAAGTTAATGGAAGATGTGCATTCTTTCATTCCTAAACAAGGGAGTAAATTCAGGAAGAACAAGACATGAAACTGAGCAAACAGAAGATGTATATAGGAGAGAACAAAAGAGAACCTCTAGAAGCTACTCCCACATAGTAGCTGTGAGGTAGGTTTAGAGAGCAGCCAATCCGGACAGGCAGAGGAGGGCGGAAGTTACAGAACGGATGTTCCCCAAGAGGAAAATAAAACTCTTGCTCATTTTATGTTAATCTTTCTGAGAAAAGATTAACATCTCAGGTAAAGGTTTCTGGATGAATTAGCAATAGGAACATTCAAACCTAAGCAGAGAAAATGCATTAGACAATCATTAACTTCAAAAACAAAACAAAAATTTGCACAAAAAAGGGAAAATGGAATCACAATGCACTATGTTGCTAAAGTGTGAATAACAGCTATAGAATATAAACAATATAAATAGTCTGTAATTATCTAACCAACAAATTTGGATATATAACTAGGATGGAGAAAGAGGAAATGTGAGGGATATCCAAAAACACTAACTATTCATTTTTCATAGTAAGAAGTATCAATATAAGAAATGTCCAAGCCTGTAGAAAATGTGTATAGGTTTATTTGAGCCCCAACTGACAATAGCTGGAAGCAAGATCTAAAATGCTCCAGAAAATAAGTTTCGCGATTTCTTTTAAGCATTCGACATTAAGGAGGTCACTCCAAATTGTCTAATGATGTGATTTTGGGTATGGGAGGTTGGGTTCAGAGTGATCAGCTCAATCTCTGGAATAGCTGGAGATTGAGATCAGCTACCTGGGCAGTTAACCGGGCCCACATGATGGAGCTTCACAAAATCTCTGGACACAATGGCTCATGTGAGCTTTCTTGGTTGGCAATGTTTTATGTGTATGGTCACATCTTGATGCCAGGAAAGTAATGCTGTCCACAACTCCATGAGGAGGACAACAGGAAGTTTTAGATTTCAAAATTCCCTGGCTCCCTTCTTCCATTTTTAAGGATCTTTTTGATTACATTGGGTTTATTCAGGATAATCTCCCTATTTTAAGGTCAGTTTATTAACAATCTTAATAGCACCTATAATTTTAATTGCCCTTTGCTATATAATATAAAGTATATTCAGGTTCTGAGGATTAAAACATGAACATCCTTGTGGGGTTATTAACATACCTACCATAGGCAAATATTTTCAGGCTTTCTTCATGTGTGTGCAAACATGTACCTATACAGATAAAGTGGTTGACATTTTCATTTTTCTCTTGCTCCCTTTCTTTCTTCTTCCCTCCTTCTCTTCCACCCTATTTCTTCTTTCCCTTCCTTCTTAACAAAATTAGAATTTTGGTGTGCATAGTTAAAAGAAAAAGTCACCAAGGCCACCCTAATTTCTAACACCAATTCCAAGTTTGGGAGTCCTCAAGACAACTCTTAGGTTTAATAATTTTCTAGAAGGAAAATCATGTTATACTCATGGTTATTGTTTATTATAGATAAAAGATACAGATTAAAACTAGCCAAAGGGAAAAGGTGCATAGGACAGAGTCCAGGAAAGCACCAAATGTAGAGTTTCCAGGTGTCCTCTCTCTATGGAGTTGTTGACAACATTACTTTCCTGGCATCAAGATGTGACAATACACATAAAACATTGCCAACCAGGGACACTAACATGGGCCATTATGTCCAGTGATTTTATAGAGCTCCATCATGTGGACCTGGTTAACTGTCCAGGTAGCTGATCTCAATCTCCAGTTACTCCAGAGATTGAGCTGTTCACTCTGGACCCAACTTTCCCCACCCGAAATCGCATCCTTGGACTCCTTGGAGTCTAAGAACCAAAAGCAAACCAAAAGTGTTCTATGAGGCATGATACTGCAAGTTTAGAGAATACCTATCAGAAGCCAAGGGCACAGGCCAGATCTCTTTTTGGTCAAGGTTAGATTGTATGCACAGGGAACCACACAATACTCATTAGTCTGCAAACTCTCCTGTCCCCACTCCTGCTCTCTCCAAGTACAGGAACACTGAGATAGTTAGATGATATTCCTTTGTAAGGTTTCCCAGAACATCTCCCAAATATATACTCCTCAGACTCATAGCTATCAAGATGCTTTCCTCTTTAACAACCGATGCATTACAGAAAGATTGAATGCCTCCTTCAAGATCTTATCCCTAAAATAAGGATTTTCTCCCTCTTTAATTTATATCACAGCCCCCCTACACAATTGGAACTCTGCTGATAGACCCAGCTATGTTATAGAGTGAGAGAGGTTTAAAAATTGCATAAGTTAGCAAGAGCTACCAATTATAGATTTTTTACTCTATGCCTGCAAACTGTTATTCTCTGAGGCATGTATTTCAGTCTGTTGACTCAAATAAATTTTATAAAAATTCTTTACAGGTTTATATGTTCTTGCATGGACTATGTATAAGTACTCCTACAAATAAGAATATAAGAAATTACCTGATTAATAATGAGCAAAAGACTTGAACAGACGCTTCATAAAAGATATTTGAATAGCTTATAAGATATACTTTAAAAAAAAATAGTCACTAGGGAAATACATACCCATTAGAATGCCTCAAGGAAAAAGATTGATGACGACTGCTGATAAAGATGTAGAACAATTGGAACTCTCAAACATTAGTAGTATTAGAATGTAAAAATGATAACACTATTTTTAAAAATGTAATTTCTTATAAAGTTAAACACATACTTACCATATAACTCAAAAATTCTGCTGCTAGATTGTGAGATTGTTCATAACAACTTTATTCAAAATAGTTAAAAACTGAACATAAATATCCACTGTAAACAAAAGTCCACAGATATCTTTTTAAAAAAAATTTAAAGAGAATTTATTCAGAAAATGATTTTCCCTCAGAGTGAACCAAGACTATGTTTCAAAATGAAGGAGATATGGCAGAGTTTATAAAGGTAAAAGTTACAAGGAGCAGTTGATCAAAGAGATGAGTTGCTAGGGAAAGAAAGATCATAAAATTACATCATTTGTGATTGGTGGGAGCAACTAGACTTTCAATGGTTGGCTGATTTAGTGAGGGAGCAAATGGAGTTGTGAGGTGAGAGCGATGGGTAATATATGATTAAATATTTACAAAGTCCTCTTTTAATCTCAGCCCTGTAGAATGAAAAGGCAATATATGATTAAATATTTATAAAGTCCTAGTTTAATCTCGGGCCTGTAGACCGGAAAGGCTGTCTTTGATCACACTAGTACAAGGAGTATGATTTACCAACAATGCAAGGACTACAATTTATCAAATAATACAATCAGCATGAGTGGAGCCTCTTACACTGCAGACAGTTTGGGAGCCCTAAAGGGCAGAGTTATGCTCTATGAGCAGCTTCAGAACTTGAGAAACATCCAAACCTGTAGAGAGTTCTGGTAAATTTATTTGAGCCAAACCAGTGACATATGCCAGGGAGCAAGATCTCAGATGCTCCCCAGGATATAAGTTTTGCAGCTTCTTTTATGCACCTGAAATTAAGGAGAGAGCATTGGAAAGATTACAAGGAGGTAGGATAAAAGCAAGATAAGGACTGGATTACAGGATAGTGAATATGATTATGTGCTCTCTTGAGGGTTAATACTCCCTTCTGCTATTACTTCTGGAATGTCAAAGGTGCATTAATCTAGATGCACAAGAATAATGGGCAGGGCTGGTTTAAACCAAAAATAAACCTTTGACTAAAGAAGTTAAAGACCTGGGGCTTGACTACCCACCATGACCTGCCCAGTTAGAAATTTATGACCAGATCACCCTTTGAGGTTACTCTCCATAGAACTTCTTTCTTTCATTCACAGTATAAAAACAAAAACAAGAATTAAAAACCGGCCCACAAATTACAAAATTAAAGTTCTTATAAATTTTCACCAACAACTGGAGGATCAATAAATAATCTGTATTAGAGTCATACAGTAGAGTGATATACATGAGTGGATCTCAAAATATAATGTTTTATGAAAGAAGCTAGACACATACTGTGTGATTCTAACTAAATAAACTCCAAGAACTTGCAAACTAATTAATGGTTATATAAGTTAAAACAGTGTTATATAAGTTAAAACAGTGTTTGCTGCTGGGAGGGGAGTTAACTGCAAAGAGATAATGGAACTTTCCTTTAGTCAAAGGTTTCTCCATATCTTGATAGAGGTGGTAGTTGAACAGGTGCAAACATTTGTCAAAATTCATTGAAATGTACATTTAAAATTTATGCATTTCATTGTGCATATAAATTACACATTGATTTTCAAAATGTATATGGGGAAACACATTAAGGTCTTGAAATACAATGACTGGAGCATCAGCAAGCATGATATGAAAATTAATTTGTATTTTGTTATGACCAAAATGTTCTTTCCTGGCTATTTTACCTTTTTAATTATACAAGTCCTAGCCAATATTAAGATTAGCTGACATTTGCTGAGAATACACTAATATGGAAAAAGCCCACCGAGAGATAGCTTTAAGCTTTATAAACTGCCTTCTCTGGAACCTCGGGGTTGATTCTCTAATGGAGAGAATCAGTCGCCGGCCAGCTAATAAAGGCTCATAATTCATCTTAATTGGCTCCGTGGGTCTTAGATTTGAACACACCACAACAGGAATTTAATAATTCTAGCTGCATCCTTCTAGCTTGGGCATCTTACAAAATTGATTACCACAACAGTTTATTAAATACTGTGACTAGCGCTGAGCAAACAGTGGATAAATATTCCATAAATGAAGTACTCTACCAGTTACACACAAAGGTGTTTAAGAGGATAAAGTGTTGTGGTGCAATCAAATCTAAGACCCACGGAGCCAATTGAGATGAATTGTGAGCCTTTATTAGCTGGCCAGTGACTGACTCTCTACTATGTAGGGTTAGAAGAGATCAGTCCCAACTCCCAAAAAGAGGCAGTTTTTAAAGCCTAGAGCAAACAGATTACAGAAGCAGAAGTTGGCCGTTAGCATGCATATCTTCGAGCAGATTATCACACCCTGGTTAACATTAAACAAGTAAGCAGATTACAGAAGCAGAAGTTGGCACACTTGAAAATTTTCCACCCTTAAGAAAAGGAGACGCTTAAACCAACTTGATGGAATAAAGTGGTTCCCGGCACACTGGCTAGTGAATCTGCTCTGATCACACCAGTGGATCAGCCTTCCTCTTTGCCACCCCTTTCAACCTCTACCCCAACCAAATAGTATAGGTATTCAGAAACTGATAAATGTTATTTTTAGATTATTATAACTAAAAAATGGTAAGTGTTATTATGCTAATTAAAAGTCAGTAATGATGCTTTCATTCTTTTTTCAAACCGTCATTGACAGCATGCTACATGTCCGGCGTCGTGCAAGGCACTGAGGTTACCATAGTTGAGAAGACATGGTCCCTGCGGTCAGGAAAAGCGTTTCAACTCCTGGCTTCAGTTTGCTGACGGAGCTACAGAAGGACCTAAATTCGGCAGCTCACGGGCATCAGGTTGACCCAAGTAGCCGCAGAAACATTGCCCGCAGTCTGCAGGCCCTGGGTTCCATTATGCAAAAGCTTTAACCAGAGGAGGAAGCAACTCCCCCTCCAGCCGGTAGGTGGCGGCCTTGCAGCCGACAACACCAAGGTGACAGGGCCGAGTCTCCACTTGGTGGCGATCTCCGGCTTGCGGGCCGCCCTTCTCCACAGGCGGAACCACTAGCTGGGTCCCTGGTTTCCGGGGGTTTCGTCACTGGAGAGCACTGGGAGCTTCCCTTCGCTTCCGTGCGGGCCTCCGAGGTGTTTTTACTGGGCCCGAGGACCCTCTCAGTTGAGCGCTTGAGGAGGAAATCAGTATCTTGCGGGCGTCTCCGCCCTTCTATTCCCGGAGCTCGCGCTGACCACGGGCCGTGCGCGGGGCGCCCAAGGAAGACTGGGCGATGGTACAGATGGAGACGCAACTGCAGAGCATTTTCGAGGAGGTGGTGGTGAGTGGAAGGGCCAGGGATCCAGAGCGACGGCTGGGCGAGGGGGAGACTGGGCAGCAGATCTTGGAACCCGGCTTGGACATCCCCTGCCCCTTTGTTGTGACACCGCGTTTTTGTGCAGAGGTTTAGTAAGTCTCAAACTGCTGTCGAATTCAAAGCCTCCTTGAAATCCACAACATCTATTGTGACAGGCCAGGCAGCTGTTGTTAGTTTCTATAATGTAGGTGATTGAGATGACTTGCCCTGTGTTACATTGTAATATTTTGCCCTGGGAGACCTCTCCTTTTTTTTTTTTTTTTTTTTTTTTATTCACATAGTTTTGTTTTTTACAGAAAACGGAAATTATAGAAGAAGCTTTCCCTGGGTGAGTATATGCATGGGAGATTTTTGCGTTTTTACGTGAATGTATCTTTGTAAGATTTTAGTTAGATTTGTCTTGGAGGTTTATAAGATCCACTCTTCTGGTTAGGTTGAATTAATTATCTTTTAAAAACTAGTGGCAAATAATGTGATTTTTGTTTATAGAATGTTTATGGACACCCCTGAAGATGAAAAAACAAAACTAATTAGCTGTTTGGGGGCCTTCAGACAGTTTTGGGGTGGTCTTTCTCAGGTGAGTACTGCATTTTTAATATATTCAGCTGATGATTTTTGACGCCCCCCCTTTTTTTTTTACATTTACTTCGATGTTGCAACTGAGGTCTTTCAAGAAAGGGAGAGGTAAAATTGTCCTCATCTTTTGTCTATTCCTGTTTCATTAGTTTCGATTCGTATTCCAGTGGAGAACCTGTATTGGAAAGTCAAGTTGACGATAGCTCAGTGTGAGATTTTTTTTTTTTTTAATTTTCCCCATGTTGGATTATATAA
This sequence comes from Rousettus aegyptiacus, assembly GCF_014176215.1. Classification (NCBI taxonomy): domain Eukaryota; kingdom Metazoa; phylum Chordata; class Mammalia; order Chiroptera; family Pteropodidae; genus Rousettus; species Rousettus aegyptiacus. The sequence continues at coordinate 160,561,516 of NW_023416284.1, read as the reverse complement.
AACCATTTTTATCCTATTCTGACTTATTTGGTGCACTTGGAAACATCTGTGTTAGGGATTATAAAGAAATTTATGGACGATTAAAATTTTCATTTTCTCAACAAAGGAACTGACACAGTATTGATTTAGAGATACTATAAAAAGATACCATAGTAAAGATACAGAAATACCACAATAAGGATAATGATTTTGTAATAAGAATATAAAATAATAAAAATGAGGAAAGGAGCAGTAAAACTTAGTAACAAAGAACAGTCATTAGAAAGTGTATCCTTGAAAAAGTATCCCTGATTCTTAAAGAGTTTATGTGCCAGTAGTACATTATCTTCTCATGGTTCATTATAAGTAGGAAAATGTTTGTATTTGAGCAGATGATGGTAAGACTTGCTACTCAGATATGGATCACATAGTGGCAATACATTCTTTTTTTTCCTAAGTTTTTAAATTATGTTTTAATAGGTAATATATTCATACGGTTCATAAGGTGAAAAGTACAAAAAGGTAGACACAATTAATAGTCTGCCTTTCATCTCTCTTAGTTCATTGCCTGTTCTTTTTCCTTTTTGTACCCAAGATTCTCAGTTTATATTTCCTTCAAGGAAGTGTTTTATGCATATGAAGTTATTTTTATAGAATGGTCATACATTACACTGTTCATTAGCACCTTACTTTTTTCTCTTTAATATAAATTCTACAGGAAACCCCTAAAAGTTACAATTTCTGCTGGCCTTTCTTGCTTGTAGCATAATATTTATTTTACAGCTGTACTTTCCTTTATTAAACCAGTCTCCCACTGACTGACATTTAGATTGTTTCTTATCTTTTGCACTTTAAACAATGCAAAACAAATATTATTATACATAGAACACAGGATGAATTCCTAGAAGTAGTATTGCTGGGTCAGAGCATATGTCTATTTGTAATTTTGATGGAAATAGCTTTCTATAAGGACCACCAATTTATTCTCCCATTAACAATGTATGAGAGTATATATTCCTTATAGCCTCACAATAGAGTGCTAATGAACTTTTTAATTTTGCCAATCTAAAACATGAAAAATTAATCTCAGTGTAGTTCTATTTTACATTTCCTGAGTGATGTCGACCATCTTTCCAAAATATTTAAAATATTTTGTGATTTATTAAACATTTCGTGAGTTAAGGTATGGTCCTTATCTTCAAAAAGATTTTAATGCGGGAGCCAGGAAGAAAACATATTTCTAAATCAGCATTATATGTTCAATAGTAGAAGTATATATGAGGGACAGTGGTGGTGCAGAGGAATAGGACACAGGCTCCTTTGAGGATATCGTAGCAGACAGGTTTTGATATGGGCACTTAATTTTCAGTATCAGGCTTAAAGTTACAGAAATCTAGAAATTTGCTGTGTCATTAGATTTATAATTGGTTGGGCTCTTAGGGATTAGATTCATACTAAATTCTCATGAGACTAATGTACAAACATATGATGGATTTTTTTCCCATGATGACAGGAATATTTATATCTACCGTTAAGGTTATTGCTTACATTGCCTTAAAAAAAAATCTGTATTAGAGTTTTCTATTGACCATTAATATGATAATAAAATTTTATTCTTTTGGGTGGTCCCATGTAATAAAAGTAGTGGGAGTTTAATATAACTAAAATACTAAATCTGAATTTTTTTTTCTTTTTTTTTAATTGTCTCCATCTATGAATGTTTATAGTGGAGTATCTCATTCATAGTCTTGGTATACTCCCAGATGTAGCATTAACAATTTAATTACGAAATATAACTTTAGACCTAATATATAATCATTTTCTGATTTTTCTAGGAATCTCATGAACAGTGCATCCAGTGGATTGTTAAATTCATACATGGCCAGCATAGTCCTAAAAGAATTTCTTTTCTTTATGACTGTTTAGCAATGGCAGTTGAGACTGGGCTTCTTCCACCCAGGTATGTTTAATGGTGGGCATGAGCAACCTGAAGAAATTTCTTTTTTATTAATGTTTGGTAATTGGTTGAGGTTGTTGTAAAAGGATAAGAAAATGAAGAAGGAAGTTAGGCTCAATAAGCAATTCTTCCTAATGCTTTAGGTTTTGGTTTCTAGGATATGGTATTATTAGAATTCTATATTTAAAAGGTCAAAAACAGGCAGGCTTTGCCTTGCAGGGACTAAAATCACTCACTTTGATGAGCTTGTTCCACTTAACTTTTGCTACATAATGAATTACCTCAAAACTTTATTACTTAAAACAGTAATAATCATTTTATTTACATTCATGGTCATGGTGGTTGACTGGGCAGAGCAGGCAGATTTTTCTGAGAGTCTGGTGATTATGGTCAGATGGTGGCTAGGACTGGAGTCATGGCAAAGGCTTTGCCTTCGATATGTCTGGTGATTGGTGCCTGGCTATCATCTGGGACCTCAGTTGGGGCTATTGGCTGGAATCTGCATGCGCCCTCTCCATGTGACATGACTTTCTCGTAGCTTGGTGGCATCCAAGAGCAGACATTCAGAAGAGGGCTAGACGGAAGCTGTATCACTTTGCCTTGGAAGTCACACAGTGTTCCTTTTGCCATCGTCTTAAGGCCTGTCCAGATTTAAGGAAAGAGAACATAGAGCCTCTTTCCACCTCTTCATGGGAGAAATATCAATGTCACATTTCAGAAGATCATGAGGATCGAAAATCATGTTGCAACCATCTTGGGACAATACAATCTCCAACAAGTTGATAGATGGTAAACATTTAGCCATCTATCTTTTGATAGATTTCTGCCTAGTAAAACTATTACATAATATTATTTAGTTCTACTTTGTTTTTATTCTTTCATACAAGTATAATATGTAAAATACTATACATAAATTTTTTTTAAAGTTTGCTTGGGTAATGTACTTTTATGAAAAAATACTCAACTAAAACAAATATAATATCTAATGTACACAGACCGTGACTGTTAGAAAACTTGCAAAATTCTATCTTATAACCAGAATGGATATTCCTTTTTCCTAGGATGGTTTGTGAATCTCTGATAAATTCTGACACTCTCGAGTGGGAAAGAACACAACTTTGGGCCTTAACATTTAAACTGGTTCGGAAAATAATTGGGGGAGTGGATTACAAGGTATTTTTTTTTTCCTAATCATAAAAAGTAATCACTTTCAGGCATGATTAACTTTTCAGTTGTATGTATCTTAATTTCAGATGAGAGAAATGAAGTGGAAGCATTTACAAAATCTATTTTTTGTTGTATTTCCTAAAGAGATTTAAAGTTATTTAATATTTCCCACAGCTTCTCTGCTCTCCCCCCAACATTCTTGAAATGCAGGTGCCTAATATATTTTTACATGAATAGGAAAGTTACCAAGCAGACCTCAGGTTTTTTCCTGTGATGTTGGGGCCCCTTTTAAGCAAAAAAGCGCACTGAGAAGGAATGTAGGCATGAAATCATGAAGGGAGCAAGTGCTGCTTCACCTCTACCTTGACCTCCTTGGGCACGTATGACTCCTTAACTAGTATCTTCAGCACACTGCTGTTGACCAAAATCAACAGAATGTACTCTCTAATTGTGACTCATAATGCAGTTCAGTATTTCTATAGCTGCAAAAGCCATTCTGCTTCATTCAAGCCACTTTTGTTACTGTCCTTTTTGAAAGTATTGCCAGTACCTAATCTTGTTCTTTATGTCTCTATTTTCTCTAATCTAAAATAACTTAGTTGGTAATTATTTATTTGAATCATGACAATACAAAATTAATTCTAAGAAGCTTTTTCTGATTATTTTCTCTTAATTTATACTTAAGTTTCCTTAGCAGGTTAATATTTAGTTTTTACCCTCTTAACTGTATGGAGCTTTATGATTATTTCTAATTTCTTTCATGTATATGTTTTGTCTATCTTTTTTACAAGATTAATCACATAGTTTATACTCAGTAAATGAATCTTGAATGAAATTTCTTCTCTGTATATCAGATTCTGTTCCAAAAGAATTTCCAGAGTATTTTCAAATTCTATTCAAATATATTTCTGTTTATAAGCTTTTTTGACCCTCATAAGAATAGAAACTCTTCTAATGATGTGAAGGTCAAAAGTACTTAGCAGAGTATAGAAAGTTAATTTTTATTTATAAGTGACTCTTCATTAATATTGAAGACTTTCTTTAGAATTCTGTTTTGGAACATGCTTCTTGGGTTAATGTTAGAGACATGAATATTAGCTATGATTCAGAAAAATTGAAGGCGTATGACTTTGAGGGTAACATTTTTTCCTGGGTTTATGATGTTGAAACCTTTAGAAATTTGATTAGCACAGGGGGCATTATCTAGTTTTAACCTATGATTTTTTTTTCTTATATTAGGGCGTTCGAGATCTCTTAAAAGTGATTTTGGAGAAAATCTTGACAATTCCCAATACAGTGAGCTCAGCTGTTGTACAGCAGCTTCTAGCAGCAAGAGAGGTAGTTTATACATGTCTACAATTCGTTGATCATAAAAAAGTGTATATAATTCAATGTTTTTAAAACTTATGGTAATTTGCGGAATGCCACATTTGTTTACTTGTACAAAAATCACTTAGTTTTAAAGATGAGTATTTCACTTTTATTATATTTCAGAAGGAAATTTCAAATTTTAATTTATTCTTTTTAATTACTAAAACAACAACATAAATATTAAAGTATTTTAAACCATTGCAAGATAGCCTATGGACTGCTTAAAAGACCATTGTGCTTGTAACTAATGTTGCAAGAATTGTTACATTGGCTTATTGCTCTCCTGTTAGAGTCCACCAATATTTAAAGTATTTTCAATGTTATTTGATAACCATCAATTCCAGTGTTTATTAATAACCAGTCTTTATTTTTAGAGATTCTTCACATAGAAATGAATTCCTTTATGTTAAGGTATCAGCCCAGTCAAATCATGATGCAATTGTATTTTTTGGTATCTTTGTTGTTGTTGCTATTTTTAAAGGGCTTATCAGTGGGACTAGTCAAGAATAACAACATTGCCCTTTTATATTTTTTAGGTTATAGCATATATTTTGGAAAGAAACGCCTGTTTATTACCAGCCTATTTTGCAGTCACAGAGATTAGGAAACTATACCCTGAGGGAAAACTTCCACACTGGGTAAATTTGATATTTTCCAAAATTTTCAGTATTTCTACTAATCTTATTTTTTGTGTGCTTATTTTTAAAAATGGTCACTTTTATCCTTCGGTTATATATATATGTTATATTTGTCCTTATAGTGTATTTCTTTCATTTCTCTGCTGTCCTTTTGAGACAGTTTATATACCATGTGATAAAATCTATGTAGCTTCACCAAATAGCTAAGGGCATGGTGTTGTGACTTGGCTTATTTCAGGGACAGATGAGATGATAACTAATTGCTTGGAAGGAAGCAAAAGAGAGCTTAACCTTTGAGTAATTTTAATGCTTGAGGCATTTTACTAAATATTTATATATCATCTCATTTTATGTAAATGATCCGTATATTCAGAGTAATCTTGATTTTACTTGTTTGTTTTGTTTTTAGTTACTTGGAAACCTGGTATCAGACTTTGTGGATACCTTCAGGCCTACAGCAAGGATAAACTCCATCTGTGGTAGGATTATAATTGAAAATATACTAAATAGTATGTGATTTCTAAATGATCTGACTATAAATAAAGTTAACGGATGGTTTCTTATACATGTCTTGGTGGCTTATCATTTTAGTAACTCTCTAGGAACTTAATAATAGCTTTTTACTTGTTTTTAGGTACTTCGTGTCCTGAGTGTAGGGAGGGAAAAGCAACTGCCTGAACTGGGTCTAAGCTTCAGAAAGAACCATCGTAGGAAACGTATTTCCTGATTATTAGAGGAAACTTTGAATAGAGCTAGTAAAGCATCATGGAATCCCTAAGCAACTGGAAATCTCAACAGACCTTTCCCCCTGCAGTTACAATACCTGAGACTATCAGGCTCACTCAGCCCATTTGAAGTCACACCTTTGCTCACTAATTTATTTTGTTTTCCATTTTTCAAGTTTTGTTAGATTCTCAGAATTCTATTTTAAAAATAAACACATGGCTTGGCAATTTTTTCAGTGCCCATATATACTTCTAAATTATTTCTAGAACTCATGGCGACCAGAACTGTCTGGGAATTTAGACCATTATTTAGTCAGTAACCAAATTTTGAGTACTTCCTATGAGTCAGGTGCTATTCTAGACACTAAAATGCAAAAATAAATTAAACAGACACTAGACATAATTTTCAGACTTCTAGCTTTTGTCACTGAGTGAAAATTGGTATCATTTGATGAATTATGGAAGTGCTACAGGTTTGACAAGGATAATGATGAGTTAATTTAAGAAATGTTGAGCTCAATGTACCCATGAAACATCCAAATGGTAGTGTTCATCAGGCAGTTGGATATATTAGCTGATAGTCACAGGCTACATCTAAGGCCTCTAGGAACATCATGCTTAAAGTCAACCATGTTGACCCTAGACTAGAGAGGTCTGCAAACTTTTACTATAAATGATAATATAATAAATAGTTTTTGTGAGCTATACAGTCTGTTGCAGCTTCTATTCTGCCACTGCAGTTTAAAAGCAGCAGATCCAATAAAACTATAAAAATAGGTGGCAAACTGATTTGTCCCATGGATTATAGTTTACTGACCTCTGTCTTTGATACTTGGAAAATGTAACATTCTTAGAAGTAGAGAAGGTCTGTACAAATTGGCCTCCAACTATCTGGGATAAAAATAACCTAAGAAAATTCTCCAACTTCTCTCTAATTAAAACATTTTTTAAACCAGAGCCTGATTCAGGATAAATATTCGTTATATATTTATACAGTGAACGAGGGACCAGACATTGCTGTGTTCATATTTACTTAAAAAATATTTTTTGTAATACATACAGGCCGTTGCAGCCTTCTGCCAGTTGTAAATAATTCGGGTGCCATTTGTAATTCATGGAAATTGGATCCTGCAACTCTTCGTTTTCCTTTGAAAGGCCTTTTGCCATATGATAAGGTATGTTGCTAAATAGGATGGAACTTTTGGTCTAACAGCCTCATCCTGGATTATATGATGTATGATGCTAAATTGTCTCATCATAGACTCTAGAAGTAAATATTTAGTGAAAGATAGTGTATGGTTTAACATGTAATTCCAGTATCCAGGTATACTCTGGGGTTTGTGATATTGCAGGTGTTTATGCTCCAGTGGTTCATCTCTGGAAAAACACTTGGAGTTAGAAAACTTACTTTTTAAATTGATTCCTTGTTTTCATTCTTTTACAAAGGGAGGACCAAAAATGAATTTGCAGTATCCTTGAAATTTGAAGAGTGGGCTTCCTGTTTGTTAGATTTGAAAAAAAGGTTGGGGTGGGGAACAGGACAAAATTAGAGTAGAAAATTCTCAAAGGGAAAAAATCCACAAATATCAATAAAATGAAACATGAGATAGAAAGCTATAATGAAATTTGATAGATCATTATATTATCTTAGACATGGAGTGATGACAGAACAAGGTATTGGGAGGCCTAGATAAATGTTTCATGTCAAAATGATATACAGAGTGATTAGGAAACTTGCTCAGAAGAGAGAATGGTAAATAGTGAAAGTAAGGTGACAGTATGGGCTGTTGGCATACTAGTCAGCAGAACTTTGGAATGCGAAAAAGTGGTAAACTAAATGGAATTCACAGTCATCTTTATAGCAACAATAATGAAAACACATCAATTTATTATGCACTTACCATGAGCCAGACACTGTTCTAAAAACTTTACTTTGTAAAACCCTTATTCTTAATTGTCATCTTATTATCTCCATTATACAGGTGATGAAACTGAGACACAGAGTAGGTAATAGCTTGACTAAACTCACACATTTGGGAAGTGGTTGAGTCAGACTTTGAGCTCAGACAATGCCATTGCAGAATCTGTACTCTTAACCCCTGTGCTGTGAAATCACTTGTCCTCTTCAGATTCAGAAGTCGTGTTTGTTCACACTTGTATGAGAGTAGTTGGAAAGCTGCCTCCCTTCCTTTTCGATTAGATTTCTGAGCAGAAAATTCTTCCCTTACATGATGTGTAAGACTTTCATGTGCCTAGCTGAAGTCATTTCTAAGTTTTTCCTCTTTGGACAAGTCCCTTCGTCTCAGTTATCACTTATCAAGTGGGGGGGGGGGTGGGAACAGATTAACTGCAAGCACTAAAATGCTATGATTTTTCTTCCACTAGATACTGCTTACTGTGTGAAGGTAACAAGCACCTGTAGAGGATTTTTTTATCCCAATTTAAATTATTTGAATTAACATTTACTTTGATCTTGAAGCAATATTTTTTTTTTATTTTCTTTAAAGGATCTGTTTGAACCACAGACTGCTTTGTTGAGATATGTATTGGAGCAGCCTTATTCCAGGGATATGGTCTGCAATATGCTAGGTTTAAATAAGCAGGTACTGTACTATGCTGGAAACCTAGTAAATTCTGCATAGAATCTGCACTATTCTCTTTTCTCTTTTCTTTGCTGTAGCTAATTAAGCAAAACAGTTAAAAAACTATTTGGTGATTTTTTTAAATATATGGTTTATTAAATAAGTATTATTCCTATCATATATTGCTTTAAGAATGTTTAAAATAGAAAAGATATATTTTAAAAATTGGTTTATTTTGCATTGCTTTTTTTTCTATAAGGCCAGTTTCAAGTATACCTTTTGCCAGAGAAACCTACACATGACTTAACCATAATTTTTGACTTTTTTTTTGTTGTTTGGGTGTCCTTTTTTTATAACCCTTGGTATCTTCAGCGTGGCCTCATTGCTTTTTTTTCTTTTTTTTTTTTCTTTTTTTTTTTCTTTTTTTTGTATGTTTGTTTTTGGTGGTTTAACATGTGGGAGGGTTTGTGCTGACTCTGGGTTCCTTGAGGCTGGCCTCATAGTCACTGTTTTGTCTTTTCTTTTTTTCTTCCTTTATTTTTGTTCTGTCCTGTCTTGTCCTGCCCATCCTCCAATGCTCTAGACCTTGAACATTGCTCAGGTATGTTCACAACCTTACTGTTGTATTGTGACTAACGATACGCTGGCCGCTTTGTAGCCACTGATTCCATTTAGAGAATACATGTATGGTCGGGGCTTGAAATTGGCAGGACCATGCTGAGACCAAGGCCACTGAAACAAATTTCTTCTTGGGATATGAGAGTTGTTTTTGGTGGATTGTTTTTGGTTTTGGTTTTTGGTGTTTGTTTTTTGTTTTTTTTTTCCCCCTATATTCTTTTTTTTTTTTTTTTTTAAACAAAGAAACAACACCTGGCACACAATAAAGCCTGTCACTTTTTGATAGGTTGTTTTTCCTTCCCACTCCATTTTACTGTTTTTCATACTTTAGGACCAAAGCTAGCCTGGTGGAATTTTTAGAGATGGAAAGATTTATGGTGGCCTTTATCTTTCCAGACTTTTAAAACATAAATAAATAACAACACCAATAAAAATACTTATGTTTCTTTGCCTTAAAAAAGAAAAAATTAAAAACAAAACAGAAGAGAAAAAAGCACTTTATTAGAGGTATGTTACTTTTAAAAGTTGGAGTGGTCAACCTTATACAGGGAAGGTTTTTTTGGAAACATGGGGATTGACTAAGAAATGTCACACTCTTAGGTGACCCCACACCTGCTTGACAAACACCCTTCTTTGTCCGTCTTTGCCAGAAGTGTTCTCCTTCTAGAGTGAGCTCCTCTCAGTTGAAACTCACCTATGGCAGGAGAAAAGCACTATGGCCAAACTTTATAAACCAAACTCTTATATAGTCCCAAGCCTGTTCCAGGACTTTTCACCTTTGAGATTTTAAGCAAAATAATGGTTCCAATTATTTTTGTTAAAAATTTTTGAGCCCAGCATATTAAAATAGACCAGCTTTTTGATTTTAAAAAGACGTTCTTATCTAGGTTATATAAAATAGCGTTACTGTTTGCAATACTATAGTGAAGGTTGTGCCAGTGCTTCCATTTATAAAGCCCTATTTTTAAGGACATATAGCTTGGCCATAAAACTTGCTCAGTGTTGAAACTTTGCATGCCAAACCTCACCCTAGTAGCAGTATCTCTTTTATTATTTTAAGTTTTTTCTTCTGAAAATTTACCAACTTTCCTTGTTTGGACATGCCTTCGTACATGTGAAACTGTAGCTGCTTCACACTACAGTATCTGAAAGTTACCTCAAATAATCTGTCAATTTAACATCTTAAATACCAAGTCATTAATTCTGATCAACTTTCACTTGAGCTAGAGGTAAGTATTCAGTTAACTTTGAAAGAATGCTTCATGCTGTGTCTTAAAACTAATTTTGCAGTGAACTTTAAGTCATACTTGACTCAGTTTTTTTACAGTTTGGTGGATAAATGTATCCTTGGTCATTTGAGCTGCGAATATCTTCCCCCGGGTATCCTTAACTATCGTTATTTCTTTCCTTTTGGGGGGCAGCTCTTCTCAAACTAGAAATTGACAAAACAATTCAGAGAAGAGTATCTCCGATCCGATCATTTTAATAACAAGTTTCAACCTAAAAAAAGTTTATGACTAAGACATAAATCCATAAAAAATAAAGTTTATAATGGAAATGCTGACAGAACATTATTAGTATTGGTCCCACTGTAGTGTAAACATTGTCAAAAATTCACAATTCATCAGTAATTGTTTCGGTAGAAAACTCTGTAGTGAGTGGATTGTATAGATGGAAGATATATGCTGACTTGACTTGATATATTATTTTTACCACCTGGAAAATGGAGTAGAAAATGAGAACACACAGTATAAGAAGAATATGATTAAAAATAAAGTTATCACATCTTTTATCATTACAGAACTATATCCTGCACTATACTTTCTTGTCTTTTCTCTAGCAATGCAGTAATTTACTTAAAGCTTGAAACCTTTTAAGAGCTGTCCATATTGCATTTTCCAGTAGGAATTGGGCTATATTTTATCTTGAAATCGGTCGCATTCAGAAGGTCATAAATAGCCCAGTTCTGTGACCAGTGGGGTGAAGTGGAGGAATCTTGTTTTGTGTGTTTACACCAGAGTTTGTGAGTAATAACATTACAAAACAGATACACTCCTCAACCTCTTATGTGGTGGTATATGAACTCTGGTTACTCAGAGACAGTGAAGTACTAATCACTCAGTTTACTTTTGAAAGGCACCACTGGCATAGCACTCCAGTTCTGACTGGCAAAGAATATGATAAATGACATACAAAGGGATACTTTTTCCCAACTTGCCCAGAATATTGCTTTAAAATTGATTTCTAGCACTGAAATAATGTTTTAAAAGCCCATCTAAGTACAGTATGTTAAAATTTCACCATAAAAGCAGTACCTGAACTATTATATGAAAAGTGTCAGGGGCCATTTAGTGTAGAATATGGTCTCTAAGCCTGAAAAAAATCATTATCATTTGCCGTCTGAAATCATGGTGGGAAAGAATCAGGGGTGTGGGTGGAGGTTAATGTTAATATTTTTCTTAATGCCTTGTGCCTGATTTTATGCTTTTACTAAAGCTGAAAATTTTAAATAGCTTTCCAATATAATTTGAAATATTATACAGAAATCGAATTGTTAAAATGTTAACTTTAGATTACTATTATTAAAAGAGAGTTTACATCATATGTGATGTAAACTAATTTAACTTATATGCTTATATCTCGAAGACTTAAATTTATAAAAGCTTTCAGAAAGCAAGTTATGAGTAGCCAAAGATGTAGTATCCTTTGGATTACAGAATTATCATAGCCTAGTGTTGAATAATTAACCTTTATTCACAAATCATTTAACTGCTTTGCAAATTTTCATTTGTTCCAATTTGTAAAACAATCTATGTGGTAGAGAGTCTTAATTTTAATATACTTTCAGTAATTGAAAACTAAAGCAAAACTTAGATTCTAAACTAGTAGCACAGATCATTTACTTTTTTTGATGTTTTTAAAATTGGCATATAAATAAAGAAGCGTGGTTCCCTAAACTTGGTTTGAGAAATGTCCTTGGCTTTAACCCAAACACCTGGGACATACAGTTAATCCTGATGTTATGCCTCCATGAGACACCAGGGCATTAGGTACCGTAGAGATTCCTGACTGATTTAATTCTAAAGAGAAAATTTGGATGTAATCATGAGTCATGGTGTGTATTGAAAAATCATCAGCTTTAACTGTAAATTTCTTTCTTTGTCCAAATTTCCTTCTTTATCCAAATTTCCTTCTTTATCAAGTTCTTAATGTTTTGGTTTTCCTCCTTAAATCATTAACTGTATGACCATCACTGCACTCCTAAAAATATGTAGGTAAATGTCTAGTTAAAAAAAAAATAGCTAATATTACAAAGGGTAACTCCAAAATGACTCAGATGCTAAAAACCAATTTTATTTAGTTTGCTCTTTTTCCTGAGGCAGATTGATGAAAGATTATCATGGATGGAGGAATAGATGACAAATTGGTTAGTTTCCAAAATAAAAGCAATTTCCCATCACTAATGAAAAATTCCTACTGGAAATCCTGGCTTTACTTCTTTTCACAAATTTTTCTGACTCTTGTATACTTTGAATGACCTCACTCTAAATTTGTGTTGTCTGACACATTTCTTAGGTTGTTGGTGGTTGGCAGAACTAGTGAATTTCAAGCCCTGTACACAGTAGTTTTGCATGCTGATATAAGAAATAGTTTGTAGTGTTGTCTGTTGCACTTTGCTCTGCTTCATAATGATAATTAAATTTGGAGGAAAAGTACTGTAGTCTCAACTGGTGGTGTTAATATTGCTATTCGTAAACCTGTAATGTGGTTGGACTGTGATCATGGCATTGTGTTTTTGGAAAAAATATGAAACAACCATTAATGCTTACTGTTTGGATAGATGTTTGTTTATTTGCATGCCTTGAGGAAGTGCAGCTATCTTGGAGCTTTACAAGTTTGGAGCTGGCAAAGAGCATGCAAAAGAGGGGATGCTATTCATTATGTTTTGTTTTTTTTTCCAAATTCGTCCCCATTTTGCATATTTACCCTAAATTTTAAGAAATCATATCCCTTTTTCATGGCAAAAGACTAATAATCACATCTAAAGTTTAGAAGGAAAGCATCCATATTAGTAATCGAATTCACTAGAAAGGCGTCTAAGTGCCTGGCTACTAAGCCATCGAACTTATAAAGGAAATATGAAAATGGTTTAAAATGTGGCTTCATATATATCTTAATAAAAGTATATTTTTTAAAATCACTTTAAAAAGCATAAATCTTTTTGCCTCTAGAAAGGGAAGTTGCATTTTCATTGTTAGTGTTTAAACTCAGTTCTTTTTCTTGTTTTAGATTTTTAAAGCGTCTAATTTAAAATTAAAGCTGCATTATGTTTGGCTTCTAAGAGAGAAGAGCAGAGATTAACTTTGAGATCGCTTTTTTTTTGTAGAGGAAGTTTTCATTTCAGTATCAGAATCAATACTACACATTGAAAAATAGATATTGAGTAATCTGACAGCTCTTTAGATATACCTCTGTATATAAAGTTAGAATAAACTCGTAGTGGTTACTTTAAAACAAATAGATTCACACACTCCATTCTTTGCTCTCCTGTAAATATTTAATTCCTGGAAACCTAGGGTTTTCATATTTTGAGTTAGATTGCAAAATTAATACTGCTATTCTTGTTTCATAGGCCTTTTAAATTATCTTTTTCTAAAGGATAAATAACAATTTTCTACTGTGCAAGTGCTCTTTGTCAAAGTGAAACAATGTCTTCAGTGAAAGTCAAAAGTTAATGGGATGTGTGAGGCCTGAAAAAAAAATTTTCATGAACTCCTCCTCTATGATAATGTAACATGATGCAGCTTTAATAGACTAACTCTAACCTTAACTTTCTAAGTTCAACTTCATTTCATGCTTCTCAGCCTGTTGTTACAAATAATGCCCATTAACTGGTAACTTGTGAAACTAACCAGGAGGCTTTTGGAATACTGTATTTAATCTCTGCCCTACAGCACAAGCAGCGCTGCCCTGTACTGGAGGACCAGTTGGTGGATCTGGTAGTCTATGCCATGGAGCGATCCGAGACCGAGGAGAAGTTTGACGATGGAGGAACAAGCCAACTCCTGTGGCAGCATCTCTCAAGTCAGCTCATTTTCTTTGTCCTTTTCCAGTTTGCAAGTTTTCCACATATGGTTCTTTCTCTTCATCAGAAGGTAAGTACTAAATCTTTTGTTAGGGCCACTTCAACTTTTGTTTATTATGTTTTAGACTGGTATGGACACTGCCTAGTGATTTCAGCAGTGGCAGAAGTTCCGTTTTGTTCAGTACTTTTACAGTTCCTTAACTTTTCACTTTCTATCATTATAAAAACTGGATTTGTCATTCATTCTACATATTTACAGTGTAAGGACCAGGGAAAACAAGATGAAAAGGCACTATGATACCCTCAAGAAGCTCTTTACTAGTGGAAAGATATAGAAATAAACAATTTGATTATAATTTAATAGTTTATGTAATGAAAGCACGTTTCCCTGTAGTAGGAATGAGGAAGAATAGTCCTAATTAAAGACATAGGAATGGTTTTATCAAAGCAACCTTGAAGCTGGCACTTAAAGGACAAATAGAAATTTACCAAAAGGAAAAATATAGGAAGGTGTTTTGATAGCTATAAGATCATTGTTTGGAAAGAGATAGAAGTGTGTGGAAACTGGAAAGAAAAATGAAAGGGGAAAGTATTGGTGAGATGAGGAAGGCAGGAAGTCAAGACCAGAGATGGAGAACTTTATATGGGCATGTGTCTGTTCTAAAGAGGTTAGATTTTCTTTGGGAAGCAAATGAGAAGGGGAATGATATCGTCATGTATGAGTTGAAAAAATTGAGCTAATGACCACATGTAGGAAGATGGTGTTGTAGATATAGATGGGGCCAAAATCAGAGGCAGGGAAATTGGTAAGAGAGCTAGCTATTGCAGCATCCTGGGTGAGAGATGCTGAAGGCCTGAACCAGAACAGAGAGGAGAAGTTGTAGAGACCAGGTACACTGAGAGGTGACTAGAACTTAGTGATGATAAGTACCACAGAGTGTAACAGGAGTCTAAGATCACACACTGGTTTCTGCTTTGGCAGTGAATAGAAAGGTAGCACAATGAATGCAAAATGGAGTACCGTGGAAGAATAAGCTTGTGGGAAGAGTTGATTTTAGTCATAAGGTTTTTTTAGACGCGTTGAACGATAACAAAATAAGTGTTATATCTGTAACATCTCTACAGTGTGGATTATTTGGGGAAAGTTTTTTATAAGAGTTGTTAAAAGTCCTTTCAACCATTTCAACCATTCCTTACCCCCAAATCCCCTCCTACCCCATCATCACCATTGATTTCTGTTACAATCTATAAGAAATCTGAAGTGGTTTTCAATAACTAATCCTTGAGGATTTAAATTTTTAAAAAAATGGTATAATAAAATATTCTTCATGTTTTGATGAGATATTTTTAGTAATTATTCCATATTAAACTTGATTCTCATGCACACATAATCTTATTTAATTAAATTCTAAAACATTTAATGTTTGCGTAGTTGTTTTAGGGGTCAATATATAATATTAAGATAATTTAAATATTCAGATAATTTAAAAGGCTTCAGTTGATGTTTCTTGAGCTGAGACCAAGTAATTACTAAATGCCAAAGTTCGATGCTAACTTTCTGAGTTTTCTTCTTTTTGTTTTTTTTGTTTAAACTTACTACATCCATCTCTTTAACTAGCTATGTAGATGTGTACTAAATGTCTTTTACAGTTAGCAGGGCGAGGACTGATTAAAGGCAGAGATCATCTAATGTGGGTTCTCCTGCAATTCATTTCCGGAAGTATTCAGAAAAATGCACTAGCTGATTTTCTCCCTGTCATGAAACTCTTCGACCTTCTGTACCCAGAAAAAGAAGTAAGTTTTACTAAATAGTTAACAATGTGATGAGTGGATTATGCCTAATATATTAGGATTTTAGTGTGATTTTGTGGAAAGAACACTGGATTTGGAAGCTGGAAACCTGAGTTCTTTTTCCAATTCTGTGACTAACTATGATTGTGGCATGAATGTTAGATCTCTCTTTTTTTTTTTTTTTTTTTTAGACAAGGCAACCTTTGGTTCACCTCACAGATTGCAAGGAACTTGTCAGCTTACAATCTCTTATTTTTTTTATTTTTTACACCTACAGCACCTGGGTTTCCTAGGTGGTCTCCCATCTAAGTACTAACCAGGCCCGACCCTACGTAGCTTCCAACCCTGCTTAGCTTCCGAGATCAGACGGGATCCGGCACGGGATCTGGCATGTTCAGGGTGGCATGGCTGTAGTCAGGTCTCTCTTGACATTAGTTTACTCATATATATAATGAAAAAATTGAACTAGATCATTTATGAAGTTTATCTTAAATCACAATTGAACATTTAGTATCACAAGCTCTTTTTCTACATTGGAAGTAGTTTTACAATTTTAAAAAGCATATCATTGAATGACCAAATAACATTAGTGTCTGTTAATATCTTTTTTGCTTGTTTGCCAATTGAGCATGTCCTCTCCCCGCCCACAGTGTTTTATTATATAAGATATTTGAGTAAAATATGGCATATATTGCTGATTGCCATTTTTTTGAAAAAAACAATTTTGAATCAGGCCATCATTTCTTTTTTAAAAAAATTATATAAGTACCCAGTGTACAACATTATAATTCGACATTTGTATACACTATAATGTGATCACCTCTAGTTTCCATCCATTATCATACAGTTGAACTCCTTCACTCCTTTTATCTACCCTTTGACCCACCTCCCTCTCTGGTAACCACCAATTTGTTCTCTGTAACTATGAGTTTGTTTTATTTTATTTGGTTTTGGGGGGGCTTTGTTCGCTTTTTTTTAAGATTACATATGAGTAAAATTATATGGTATTTGTCTTTTCCTTATGACTTATTTTATTTAACATTTATACTATCAAGATTAATTCATGTTTTCACAAATGGCAAGATTTTATTCTTTTTTATGGCTGACTAATAGTATTTCATTATGTGTGTGTATCTTCTTTATTTATTTATCCATTGATGGACATATAGGTTGTTTCCCTTTCTTGGCTGTTGTAAATAATGCTGCAGTGGATATAGGGTGCATATATCTTTTCAACTAGCATTTTTGTATTCAGATAAATACTTAGATCATATATATGGTAGTTCTATTCCTTAATTCTTTGAGGAATCTTCATACAGTTTTCCATAGTGTCTGTACCAATTTATAATTCTACCAACAATGCGTGAGGGTTTCCTTTTCTCCACATTCTCTCTAACACTTATTTTTTGTCTTTCTGATAATAGCCATTTTAACAGATACGAGATGATACTTCTTTGTGGTTTTGATTTGCATTTCCCTAGATGTTTATGGAAATTTTTAAATGCACAAAAAAAGTGGAATGAATAGAAAAATGAACTCCCATATACCCATCACCAAGAAATATTCTTGTTCTTTCCTCCTCATCTCTTTTGTTAATGCGGGCCAATTTAAAACAAATTCTTAATTTTTATGCTCCTGAAAAGCATATATGTGACTTAGAAATTCTCTGTTTTCAGTATATTTATTACATTCAGTAAGATTTCGTAGTGATGTGTTTAATTTTTAAAAATAAAAATTTAAAAATGATTTTGAAAGCTCTGTGGCAGTAGGGAAACCTTGAGTAAGTACTTGTGAATGTCTTTTAATTTCTTGGTAAGTCAAAACAATTTTGAAATTGTTTCAACCTTTTATACTTGTTAGATCTTCTAATTTGTGTTATTGAATAGCCAAAGAACGAGTGGCTCTAAATTGATACAGGGTATTTTCAAAAGAGCTATATCAAAAAGAGATTATTAAAAATATATATCATCAGTTAATTATTCTCTTTCTGATATTATTTTCCAGTATATCCCAGTTCCTGATATTAACAAACCTCAGTCAACTCATGCCTTTGCAATGACTTGCATTTGGATTCATCTTAATAGAAAAGCCCAAAATGACAACTCCAAGCTACAGATTCCAATACCTCATTCTCTAAAGCTTCACCATGAGTAAGTATTTGTAGCTTGACAGTTAATTTTTTTATTTTATAAATAATGGATTATAGACTAACGCTGTTCTCAGTATTTGTGTGAAGAATGGAAATGCACCGGAAGTAAGGGTGACTATTTAATGTGTATATCATATCAAGAGAAACTGACCAATAACTGCACCAGAAGACAATTAAAGATTAACTAATCCTCTTTATATATATGTAGATGAAATTTGCATATTTTAATTTTCAGGTTTAATCTTTCCTTTTATATGTTTTACATTAAAGTTCTTAATTTTTAAAAGTATATGAAAGTGTTTCAAAATGTCTTAAGTACTTGGGATTTGAGCATGATCTCGACTGACTTGTCTGTCGCTCCCTGGGCTGCCAGGATTGATTGAGTTGATGTGTCTGGCATATAGTGCCTTATGTCATTCCCTAAGCTGTGATCACTCAAAGATGATGCCCTTTTTAGACAGGACTGTGCTTCAGTCAAGGGTGTTAGGACTAGCTGAACTTTCCACCCAGAACTTCTGAAAAAGACTGCCAGATCTCTTCATAGGAGACTATAAGTCATACTTCACATTTCGTTTAGCTTGAATTTAAGAGACATACCCTAACCATTTTCTCATTGTGAGGTCTATAATGAAGGTATATGGTTGTGCATAAGAAGATAAAAATAAATAGAAACCTAGTTTGTGAATTTTTGAGTTATGTCTTCATTTCTGAATCTTGGTGCTGTATATGTAGTACATACTTACAAATATCCATTAATTATTAACTTATAGCTACTTAAATTCTTTCTGAATTGCTACTTAAACTTTTATGTGTGTTTCCATTCTACATTTGTAAAACCTGTAGAAATAAAAATAATATTAATAAGTAGTTGCATGAAATTAAACTTTTAAAAAAATGCAAGTTTCTGGAAATTATCTCTTTTTTTATGTTTAATGGGATTTGAAATTTTAGGTTCCTACAGCAGAGTCTTAGAAATAAAAGTTTACAGATGAATGACTATAAGATTGCCCTGCTATGTAACGCATACTCTACAAATTCAGAGTGCTTTACATTACCCATGGGAGCTCTGGTAGAAACTATTTACGGAAATGGAATTATGAGGGTACCTCTTCCTGGGACCAGCTGTTTGGCTTCTGGATCTATTACTCCCTTACCCATGAACCTCCTGGATTCACTGACAGTTCATGCCAAAATGAGGTATGTCTGTTTATTTGGTTCTGTATCAAGTGTATAGACTTGTTTTCATGATTGTGTGTGTGTGTGTTTTATGGTCAGGTACATTTTGTAAGAATAATTAAGATTTTTTATTACAATGAGATTATTTATTATAGGATTTCTGGAATATACAAATAAGCCCACAGAAAGTAATTGCTCTAATCTCTCCATAAGAAAAAAGCATTGTAAAATACTTTTGTATATATTCTGAGTCTTTTATTCTATGTATTAATACATGAATTTATGGATTTTTTTAACAAAATGGGCTCTTACTACACTACTGTTTTATAATCATTTCCCCCCATAATAATCTATTAAACGCCTTTTAGGTCTAATGTTCTTCAGAAACATCTGTTTTAATTGCTACAAAGAAGTCTTTTTTGTGTCTATATATGATTATTTAGCTAGTTCCACATTGTTGGAATTAAGATTATTTACAATGTCTTAGCTTTTAAAGATGATAATGAAGACTACGTTTATGGCTATCTTCACACCTATCCATAATGACATTCTCATTAAATATTTGCTGGAGGTTGAATTGTTGAGTCCAGGGATATAAAAATTGTAATGCTTAACTGTATTGATTACAAATGAGAGAACTCTGATTTGACGTTGTAGTTTATAAAAGACAGAAAGGTTCTGTTGGGTGCGATTCTAGAACCTCCAGTGCCCCTAAGAACCAAGCTGATAGGTGAATAAGTAACACCTAGTATGAGGGAAGGAGAGCCAGATATTAGTGTACATGGAATCACATGGCTGGAGGTGGCTGAAGCGGCTGGAGCATGCAGGGCTCAGCTCGTGCTGCTGCTTTAGCTAATTTCTGTGATACGAGAATGCAGACTAGTATGGCTAGCTCTTCTAAATTCAGATTTCATTTCTGGTCTTTGAGCTCTTAAGTATTGGGTCAAACTTCACACACTCTGTAGATCAAAAAAAATTCATCTGTGGGCTTCCCGGTGGGGCTCCAGTCCTACAGAAGCCAGGCTCTTTTTCAGATGGTAAATGCATGATAGAATTATACATGTGCTTTAGCAGCACATGTGACAGAATTGAGGGAGCCCTGATTAGAACCTAACATTTGGGTTTTAGCAGTGATTTATTAAGTACTTCTGTAACAAAAGCTAAATTTCTGAAATGGTTATATATTTAAAAAAAGAAAAGCAGACCAAAACCATTCAAGTATGTTCTTATGAGTTGTGGCGAAGTTCTGCTTTTCTGTGAGTAGAGAGATCCTGATGAGATTGTACAGTGCATCGCTACCAAGTGTCCTGCACAACTTGAATGATTAAAATGGAGCCAATTCATTTCACGTATTTAAATTCAGATGTATACCAAATTTCCTATAGAGTAATCCTTGTATTAATGTCAAAAATAATGGATTTTTATTTTCTTTCCTTTTGTTTCTCTTCAGCCTTATACACAGCATTGCTACCAGAGTGATAAAACTTGCTCATGCAAAGTCCAGTGTTGCCTTGGCTCCAGCCCTAGTGGAAACTTACAGTCGTTTGTTGGTTTACATGGAAATAGAGTCTTTGGGCATCAAAGGATTTATCAGTAAGCCAGGACTTTCTTGTGTTTTTAACCATTAAGGCATTCATTCAACAGGTAGTCAACTGGGGATAAAGCAGTATACAGAAGTCACTGCTGTCATATAGATTACTTGCTAAGGAGAGACAAAAAAGTAAATATATGAAATTGGAATGTCGGGTGGTGATGAGTCTTATAGAGAAAAATAAAGTAAAAAAAAAAAAGGGATAGGAAGTATAAGAATCAGGGGAGTGACCTATTCAAATAAAGTCATGGTAAGAAAAAGCTATTGTGCTTGGGCTACAGTCAGCAGAACAGACATGGTCACTGTCCTCATGCAAGAATCATAGTCTCATTTGCCTCTTTTGCTGGTTTGCTCCTGGGGTAGCAATGAGTACTGTCTGGCAATATGGAAGGAGTTTTCCTGCATCGCAGCAGACAGCTTATACTGTCTTAGTTATTAGGTAGTTCTAAATAATAAGTACTTTCTAATATAGAAGCGTTTTTCTGATTCATGGTAATTCTAAGTTTTTGCAACTACAGTATAATTTTAACTATAATTACTCTTATCAGACAATTGAGAGTTGAATAAAACATTCTAGGGAGGAAGGAGGAAATAAGAGCAGATGTGATACAATTTTTGTGTTAAAAAGTGATCGTCATGCTTCAAATGATTAAGAATAATAACTTTATAAAAATAATTTAAAAGATATCAAGTGAGGAAGGTTAGAATTTTTTTTTTCATATCTTGTCTCTTATTTTGTTTTTCCAGATGAACTTGAGTATCAGTTGTCAAATTCCAGGTGAAAAAATAAAGCAAACTTGATATTATAATTATGATCTGGATTATTACAATTAAAGTAGAAGTTATGAAGAAATTTTGAAAACTGTATCTATGTATGTCTGTGTGTTTATGTGTGTTCACAATCAAATCTTCACAGATTTTACTTAGTGTGATTTCTCTTCAGATATCTTTTAATGCACAGCTTGTAGTAATTGGTGTCTTAAACTATCTTGTTCCTCAAGGTCAGCTTTTACCAACTGTTTTTAAGTCTCATGCCTGGGGGATCTTACACACACTTCTTGAGATGTTCAGCTACCGGATGCACCACATTCAGCCTCATTACAGAGTTCAGCTCTTGAGTCATCTTCATACTTTGGCAGCAGTTGCACAAACAAACCAGAACCAGCTCCATCTCTGGTGAGTTCATTGGAGAACGTCTTTCATTAATATTTGTTTGAAACTTTGTTGGAGACAGGGAACGTAATCCTTTACTTTTAATACTTTTATTCATTTGTCATAGAACTCCTGCTTCTGAAGTATTTCATTTACCGTATAGAATAAGTAGAGTTCAGCTTTTTAAACATAAATTTACTAAGAAAATGGAGTCCTTGCCTTGAAATCTTTGGACAGAATATAAGTACTTCCAAGGCCTTTGACATTATGTTCTAACTGAACTCTTTAGAATACGGGATTTAAATATATTTCATATTATGGTTAAAATATCATGTTATTTTGATTTTGCTCTAGATGAAGATATATTCCCCATAAAAATAATGTAATTTTTGAAATGCTACGTATTCAGGTGAATTTTTTTAGTCCTATAGGCTGCAAGCTATCTTTTTCAAATGTGCAAAATTGTCAGGTGGTTTATGCCATAAAATTTGGCACCTCAGGTTTTTAAAACAAATTAAGCAAAGCTCATCTCACACAAAAGAGGAATTTTTTATTTCTAAACAAAGAAGGGAAATTTATAGTTTGCATGTTTTTCCATTATAATTAACCTAGAATTAGATTTAATTCTATATAATTATGAAATTTTATATGTGAGTTAACTTTTTCATGTTTCCTTTTCTCTCACTTTTCAGTGTTGAGAGCACTGCACTCAGACTTATAACAGCATTAGGTAGCTCAGAGGTACAGCCACAGTTTACACGCTTCCTTAGCGATCCCAAAACGGTGCTGTCTGCAGAATCTGAAGAGCTGAACCGAGCCTTGATATTGACCTTAGCTAGAGCAACTCACGTAACAGGTACAGTGACTGCCTACTACCACCAACTGATTATTAAGGGGATAACATACTAAAAAGATACTTTTCATTCATTCAAGAAAAAAACAATTATCTTCACCATTTCAGTCAGTAATGTGGGTTCTTTTGCGTACTGTCATTTTAACTAGATTGAGCATCAGTTTTCAGCCATCTTACATCATTTTCCAGTAGTGGTTCTTGAGTTTTTTGGTCTCAGGACCACTTTACACTCTTAAATAATTGAAATTACTAAAATTTTCTGTTTACATGGATTATATCTCTTGATATTTTACTTAAATAGACCCTCTATTCTCTAAAACAAAACTTTAGTCAGAAGAAATGCCGTCATTTAATTTTTTAAATCTCTTCAGTGTCTGATGTAAAGGAAATTGCTGGTGTCTCATATTTGCTCCTACATTTCATCTATTGCAATATGTTGTTTTAGTAGAAGTAAAGAATGAAGTTGGAAAGAGGAGGAGTATTTTAATAGCTTTTTCAGCTAGTCGTGAATATTCTTCAATGTCACAGGAAAGTGAACAGGGGTCTTAAACTTTATTTGCAATCTGGAATGCAGAAGCCTATCAGTGAACATTTTGGACTTTGTTACATTATAATCCATAGATCTATTGTGTACCTTTAATAGATTTTTTTTGTCCATGTTTATTTTATAACTTTATGAATTGGTTTTTTGGAAAACATTGGTTTACTGAGTTACGTAGATCTTGTGAATGTTGGTGCATTTCATTATACAGTATCTTAAAATTACATTTGTTGCTATCACTACAAATTTCATTAGCAGTTTTCAGGTTTTGGAAAGCTATCAGGTTCATGGTAGTGAATACAGGATTTCCAAACTTGCGATTTTCATGTGAAAGGTCAAATCTTATCATTGGTAAAAGATGCAGTCATTTGTTTTTCTTAAAATGACAGTCTTCCTTTGTTAATTTTTAAGAAAATGTTTGCTTAATGTCCAAGTCTGAATAACTAGTTTTCTGTATGATGTTTTTTCAAGTGAAATTGGAATTCCATGAAAAAAGAGAGATAATTTAACTGAATACTCAGTTGATAAGTACTTTTCCTCAAAATACCCTTCATACTTTGGTGTGTAGCTGGAACGCTTTATGCATACTTCCATTTTATCACACAATATTAAAAATGAGTGTGCTAAAGGGCTGAGATATTTTTTTACCACTTTATTAAGGGTATCAAGTGAAATTGGCACTTTTTTTTTTTTTCACTGCAACTATATGATGGTAAAGATTGCATTGGCTATTAGTATAGTTTGGTGCCACTGATTTGTTCTGAGGGCCATCAGTTGTACTCATCATTGCCTTTGCACCATCAGTGCACATATCAGCACAGTAGAAAGGCCAATGATATCTTAATATTATCTTAATGGCTTTAACTTCATTAAATCCTTGAAAGGATATCGGGGACCACGCTTCAAGAACTACTATTAAAGAAATAGTTATTGAATGTAGCACCCTCAAATACATTTGTATAAACTATCTTATTTTACATAGATCTTTTTGGTTTGAGAAGTTATACTTATACTCTATAGCCATTTGAACCAACCACCAGAAAAGATACCTATTTCCTTAATTCTATCCCCAGGGTTCAAAAGAGTGTTAATACCTTACTGTCAGAGTGAACTAAATGAGTAATCATGGTGGGCCTGTACAACTACTGTATCATTGGTGCTCTGTAACTTAAAAAAAAGAGATTCCAGATGTCTTTTGTCTTTTCACTTAACTGTATTTATATTTACCAGTGTGGTTTTTCATACATTCAAATTTAGGTCCTGAGCTGAATATTACTATTTAATCAGTAAATGCACTGCAGTGAAATTCTCTGAGTATACATGATTGTTTCTGACTTTATGATCTCTTTATGAATTGTGAATATAATCATTTTTATCTGGATTACATCTTTTTGTTGTGTTTAGATTTTTTTACAGGCTCTGATTCAATTCAGGGAACTTGGTGTAAAGACATACTTCAGACCATCATGAGTTTTACTCCTCATAATTGGGCTTCGCACACTCTTAGCTGTTTTCCAGGCCCACTACAGGTAATTTAGTCTTCAATTACATATCGAATATATATGAAATCATTCTTCCCATTTACAGTTATTCTAGAGGGTTAATTTTGGTGACAACCATAGAAAATTAGTTTTATTTAAAAATATATATATATATATATCTTTACCATTCCAAAATCTTGAGTTTTTTTGTCCTGTTCTAAGACTGGATATATTTCTGGAATTTTAATTATTGTGATTTCATCTTATTAACATTTTAAAATCTGAGAATTAGTGTGTTACCTGAGAAATTCTTTCTCTCTTATAGAACTGAAATGGGAGAAATACAGTTTAATGGAGCTTCACAAAATGCACATGTGCTACTCTCGAGTGGATTAAAAAATCACACAGAAAAAACCTATAAGTTCAGTCTTTACAATCTGAAGAAAGATAAACCTCAGCTGTCTTCCACTTTCAAAGACAATTTTAGACATAATAGACATCTGTTTTCTATAACTTCTAATAGAGCTAGAGCACTAGCTCTCAAACTTATCAGTATCTCCTGGAGGATTTATCTAGATAAGGATGGCTGGGCACCAGCTGCAGAGCTTCTGATTCAGTAGGTCTGGGATGGGGCCCAAGAATTTGAATTTTTTTCAGGTTCCAGGTGATGCTGATATTGTTAGTTTGGGGACCATATTCTGAGAACCATTGGGCTAATATAATAAATTTTCCTTCTAGAGATACTAAAGTATATAACCAAAGGGCACGTAATTTTTTTTTTTATCAGAAGTGAGCAGAAGTATCATGATTGAGGAAACTGAGGAATTCAGGCTTGCTTGGAATTTCTACTTAGGACATCTAGGAAAGGAATCTTAATGATAATCTAGTCAAACCTGCATATTTCCCCACTATAGATAAAATTCAGGCCTTAATTACTGATTTGCTTAGGGTCCCCAAGAGTTTATTAGTGTCACAGTCAAGCCTAGAACTGGTTTCTTGACTCTATATAGCCAATGCTCTTTTTCCTACAACCATTTAAATAAACTTCTGGTCTTCCTTTCAGGCATTCTTCCAACAAAATAATGTACCTCAGGAAAGTCGTTTTAATCTGAAAAAAAACGTGGAGGAGGAGTATAGGAAGTGGAAGTCAATGACCAATGAAAATGACATAATTACCCACTTTTCTATGCAAGGCTCTCCTCCTCTCTTTCTTTGTCTTCTCTGGAAAATGCTCTTGGACACAGATCATATTAATCAGATTGGCTATAGGTAAGCCAAAAACCTAGATCTGTATTCCATTTGTCCAACCATTATTACCATACAGCAGTGTATTTTTCACTTTCTGCTTTCCAGAGTTTTAGAAAGAATTGGAGCCAGGGCTTTAGTAGCCCATGTGAGAACATTTGCAGATTTCTTGGTATATGAGTTCTCTACATCAGCTGGAGGTCAGCAACTCAACAAATGCATTGAAATTCTTAATGATATGGTATGGAAGTACAACATTGTTACACTGGACAGATTAATTCTCTGCCTGGTAAGAATACGCTTACTTAAGAATAAGTTTCAAAGCTTTTCTTTCTCTTTTGGGGCAGGGTGTGTGACTGATGGATTTTGTGCTGATATACTCTATTTCACTTCTAAGGATGATAAATTTATACTATATCAAGCATTGCTGCCACTTCCCTAAAGAACTAGAGGTTTCCTAATTTTTTTATTCATTCATTTAATGACTATGTATTGAATGTCTACTACGTTCCATGCACAGAAGTTATAGAGTAAGTAAGACAGGCATGGTCCTAGACTTGTGATGCTCTAAAAGTACAAGCAGTTAGACCCTGAGTTGATTCTCAAAATCTCCCTCTAGAGGCAGGAAGTTGTAAAAAGTCACTATATTCTTTTACAGTGCTAATAACCATTTCTGTACAATTTAGTAGCCACAGTTATAACTGAATGTTTCTCATAGCTACCCAGTATTCCCAAAATGTTTTTTTTCTCCTGACTTTAATATCTATTTCAGTAAAATTTTAAGAAAAAACACTGAACCAGGCCAGATAATGCTGTAGTGATGATATTTGGCGTGGCTTAGTTGGTTAACAGTAACCTCTTAGCTGTGGAGCGTAGATATAAAGATAGTTTTAATCTACTAGGGGGAAAAATGTAGATCTATAAATCAATAAAATAAAAGGATAAAATAGAGGTATAGTAAGATTTTACTGTATTCAGATTTAGACTGTCAAATGGCAGAGACTTGCTTTTGCACAGGTTGGGCATTTTCATATAATTTTTCTTTGTTCTCCAAAGGCCATGCGTAGTCATGAAGGGAATGAAGCCCAGGTTTGTTATTTCATAATTCAGTTGCTGTTACTCAAACCAAATGATTTTAGAAACCGAGTAAGTGACTTTGTGAAGGAAAATTCGCCAGAGCACTGGCTGCAGAACGACTGGCACACCAAGCACATGAATTATCACAAGGTACTAATTCAAATCAGTGCTTTAGTTCATCCTTTTTAGCCATACTCAAGTGTTTGGCTAATAGATTTGGCTGTTTTCTCTGTGGTTCTATTGTTTTCTCTTTGATCTGTATGGAAGTAAGTTAGCTCTCTAAACTTCTTCAAGGTTCTAGAATATCTCTAAAGTTAAGAATAAAGTAAAACTGCAGTGTTAGTAGACATGGGTACTTACAATATAAAATGAAGAGTTATTACAAATACTTTTATACATGAATCTCTTTTGGTGTATCTTTGGGATAAGATATTTTTGTCAAGTAAAGGACTCTATATTTCATTGCATCATTAAGAGCAAACACGGTTTCATATTCCTCTAAAAATGGCAAATTTATTTAGTTTTTCTAAAAAGAGAATAACAGTTTTTTAAAAGATACTCTAAACATTCACAATTTCCTCATTTCCATAGAAATATCCAGAGAAGCTGTATTTTGAGGGCCTGGCAGAGCAGGTTGATCCTCCTGTGCAGATCCAGTCACCCTATCTGCCCATCTATTTTGGAAATGTGTGTCTTCGATTCCTTCCAGTATTTGATATAGTAATCCACAGATTTTTAGAGTTGCTTCCAGTATCCAAATCACTGGAGACTCTACTAGATCACCTAGGAGGCTTATATAAATTTCATGGTGAGTTTTTTCAAGTTTTAATTCCATCTAATAGCTCTATGAGCAAAAGTAGGCTGGGCATGACTATATGGGTAAAAGGGTTCTAAAGATTTTATTTTAATTTTTTAATAAAAATGTTTCGAGGGTAAGCACTATGCAGTTATACCGTGAAGTATAAAATAGACAACATAAAAATATGAATAGATAATCATAGCAAATGTATTAAGTAGCAAAAAGAAAAAAAGTGATTGGCAAGAGATGCCTTATTTTACACAGTGTGTGATTAATTGCCAAATGAGTATAGGAGGAGAAAGATATGCATTCACAACAGACGATGTTACTGTGAACTAATTGGGTCTTGGCAGGCTTCTTGGGTGGATAATATTTATACTATGATGTATGTGGTTTGTATAAACAGAAAGGAGAAGAGAACATATTAGGCAGAAGAAATCCTTTGGGAAAATTATGAAGATATTAAAAATAAGACGGTTTGAAAATAATTACCTTGTTGGGCTAATTGAGCATTCTTATATTGTACCTGACAGTAGATCACCTTCAATGCCATACTGAGAAGTTTTAATTTTATAACCTACAGATAATCAAGAGTCAGCCAGAAGTTATTGAGTAAGGTTATGGCATGGAAAGCATTAATTTTAGATAAATCCAGTTGTAGTTGGCAGCATGCCTTGGAAGGAGGAAGTCATTTCAACGACTTACATCAAAAGGTTCAGGTGTATGATTAGTATCTAAACAAGTATCATGATATTGGAAATGAGAAAGAAGGGACAGATAGTCAGGGAAGAAGGAATAGGACTTGGTTGGCTGGTTATGGGGAGAATATTAAAAGAAAGAAATCAAAGTCAACTCTATAAAGTTTTAAGCCTGGTCCTGGAGAATGGTAGAGTCAGTGACAGAAACGTGAAAGTACGAGAGCAGCCACTTTGGGGACAAAGTATATATATCTGGGGGGCAGTTCTTTTTAGTCCTTGAACTAAGATGTCATCTTCCCATGAAGAAGTCCAAATTGTGTTTTAGCACTTCAGATTAGCTATTATGTTCAAGTGAGCATTCCTTTAAAAACATTTTTTGCACATGGTACAGAAGAGTATGCAGTGAAAAGTAGTTGGTCCTATCCCTGTCCTCCAGCTAGCCAGTTTCTTTCTCTGTGGGCAACCACTGTTACTAGTTTCTTGTGTATCCTTCCTTAGGTATTCTGGGTGTTTTTTCCCACTAATATATACACACCATTCTACCTTTATAATGTATTAGGGTCGATTATTTTGTATCAGTATGTAAAAATCTACCGCATACATGTGATAATTTCCTTAACCAGCCTCCTGTTTCTGACCATTTAGGCTGTTCTAGTCTTTTGCTAGTATAAACAGGGCTGCGGTGACAGTCTCTGCACATGTGTTATTTTTCAGGATAAATTTCCACAATATTGCCACCTCAGAGTATAATGAATATCCTTAAATACAAGATGTGTACATTTGTAGAAGCCTTCTACCTTATCCTAAAATTAAAATTTGTACTGTCTGCAATTGCCCAGCATGTGAAATAGTTTCATAATCCTCTGAGCTGGTTTTTGGTCATCATGAAAACAGGATTTGTTTTTCACAGTTATCAGTAACTAGATGAACATTAGGTGACCTATTTTCTTCTTGGCAGATCGTCCAGTGACTTATTTGTATAATACTCTGCACTATTATGAAATGCACCTGAGAGAACGCGCATATCTCAAACGTAAACTTGTCCACGCGATCATTGGCTCGCTCAAGGATAATCGACCACAGGGCTGGTGTCTAAGTGACACTTACCTGAAGTGCGCTATGAATGCTCGAGAGGACAATCCTTGGGTCCCAGATGACTCCTACTATTGCAGACTGATTGGCAGACTGGTCGATAATATCCTTTTTATTGTGAGTTTCCAAAGTCTTCAGAACTAACTGTATGTTGATTTCCGAGACCATAGACTATATTGTCTTTTCAAGGTAATATTTTTACAAATTCCAAAATTTCAGATTTTTTAAAGATCATTTTTATTTTTACTTCTGTAAAGATTTTGAAATTTTAAATTAGCAGTGTCATGCCAGATAGGCAGAAATTTACTCCACTAAAATTTCTATTTAAAAACAAACTTTATAAGATTTGTTTCAGAGAAAACAATACTATTTCTAAACGAATGTATTATGTGTTATAGTAGTTGCATCTGTTTGCTATTGGAAAACGGAATTTTGCTGCTTTATATAAATCTTTGAATGTTTTTAAAAATATTAATAGGTAGCAATAAAACTTTCTCCATTTTAGTGAAAAAGCTACCATACTGGTATTTTTATTTCTTTATTTTGATTTCATGTGTTATTAGCACATTATACTTAATTTGTCTGTATACCATGCCACTATTTACCAAGTAGAGCAATTTTACATTAAAGGGCATGGTTTATTTTCCTACATAAAGGAATTTGTTTCTTGAAGTAAAATAATTACTTATAAAGTAATTTTCCTATTAATTGTCCTATAACTATTAAAAGAAATAGGTAAAGCCTAGGAAAACCTTGGTTGCATCTATTGTGATCATATCAGTTATAAGAGCCCACCTATATAAAATCAACTATTTATACCCTATGGTCGATCACATGGTTGCTATCAATACATTTCAGTCACGTCAAACTTATTTGTATTTGTTTTGAATTATTTGCCTCTTAATCTCTCTGGTAAATCACTTCTTGAGGATTCATAATCAGATAAATTGATCATCAGATGAAATGCTTACATGTGAAATATTTTGAAAACTATAAAGCATTATACAAATGTGAGCATTCACCTCAAAATAATCAAATAGTTATTGCTTTAATCGTCTGCACCTATGGCTGGCAAATCTCCGGGTCCATTCCCAAACTGTGACTGGAGATTCAATGAGTTTCCTAACCCGGCTGCCCATGCACTGCATGTTACTTGTGTGGAGCTCATGGCCTTGGCTGTTTCAGGCAAGGAAGTTGGGAATGCTCTTCTCAATGTTGTCCTGAAAAGGTATGTATCCTGTTGGGTGCAATAAGATTCATTGTTTATTTGTAAAGAGAATGATATTTTATTTGGAGCTTTTAGACACTTTATTGTCCCAAGGCTGATAAACATTAGATACCAACTGCCTTTTGGTTCCAGATCTTATTCTTGTGATATAGGTGTGATGGAATGAGCCCTGGATAGGGTCAAAAGACCTCAGTTTGTTTCTTTATTAGTTGTTTGGCATTTACTTTAGGAATAATGTTAACTTTTAAGGTTCCTTTCTTAGAGGCAAATGTGAAGTAGGGGTTAATGCTTAGAGAAGAAAAATATAAATAAGCAGAAATAGTCTTTCAGTCCATTTGTTAAAGGAGACAACCAAAAAAAAAAAAACCACCTTATTTTTGTGTGTGTATATATATTACGTTTTTACTCAATAAACATCAGTAGTTTCATTGGAGTAGGTCAGTTGTTAGGCTCCAAATTATATATGTTCTCAAAATAAGGTCCATTCTCAAAATAAGGTCCATTTTCAACCGTATAAAATGTTTTTGTAATTTTACATTTTTATTGTTTTTTTTCTCACTTATAGTCAGCCTTTAGTGCCAAGAGAGAACATTACAGCATGGATGAATGCAATTGGATTGATCATCACTGCTCTACCAGTGAGTTGAATTGTGGTTTGTATGTAGTAATGGAATGCAGCTATTCCCTGTCAGCTGAAAGAATAAGATGCCCTTGTACAAGGACGTCATGCAGTTAATGAAGGGTTTCACATTTTTAAAATTTTCATGTTATTATTGTTTCAGAAGTCTACAGTGACTTTATTGTTTGCCTTCTGCATCAAATCTAATTAAATCTACCTGACTTTTGGGTTCCTATATCCATTGGGCCTACCTTAGCCATCCAACCTTAGTTTTCACATTTAATCTGATCTACTTTTGACCACTTAATATGTTATGTATCTAGAGCCTTTGCTTGTGCAAATGATGCTTGCTGAGACGTGTTTCAGGTACTTCTGATATGTAAACCGAACCTTCTTTCTTCTATCACCTTCTCTAAAGCCTACTCATTCATTGCCAACTTAGGCCTGCTTTCTCAGTGAACCCTTCTTGATTTCTCCGCTCATGTGAAGTCTTTCTTCTGTGACCTCCACAGATGTCTAATCAGCACCACACAGTTTGTTGTGATATCTTTGAATGTCAATAATATTGTCTAACCTTAGTCTCCCCAGACTTGTTTGATTATGCACCACTATGAATCACTTCTTCCTTACACATCTCCAAAATATATATATATATTTCTGAGTTATATATGTGTACCACTGTTGTCTGTAGTGGTACAAAAGGACAAATGCATGTATAGAGTCCTCTAACTCACAGACACTTCTCCCCAATATTGACTTATTATGAAGCAATCCAGTTTTGATTTTAAAATTTCTGGTACGCAAAGACACAAGCTAGATAAGTAAAAAATATTAAAGAATGAGAAAGTGCTATTATTTTAGGCGTGGGAGGTGATATTAGACATTGGGTGGGATACTGGATAAGTACTGTTTTTCATCGGGCTTTCCTCTGGTTTTAAAGGAGCCATATTGGATTGTTCTTCATGATCAAATTGTGAGTGTTATCAGCAGTCCAAGCTTGACATCTGAAACAGAGTGGGTTGGCTATCCGTTCCGCCTCTTTGATTTCACTGCTTGTCATCAGTCCTACTCCGAGATGAGCTGCAGCTATACATTAGCTCTGGCTCATGCTGTGTGGCACCATTCTAGCATTGGGCAACTTTCTCTCATTCCCAAGTAGGTATTATGATTTTGTAAAGAAATTTGACTTTTTAATTTTGTTTTTGTTTTGTTTTTTTTAATCTCATCTACACATAAGTTATATATCTCATCCAGTAAGTAGAACAACTTGCAAAATAAGAGTTAAGTAGAATTTCTAGATAATCAGAAAGCCTTTTTTATTTCAGAATTGTTTGAAAAATTAATTTGTGCAAGTAGCAATCTGGTATCTACTTTTCCATTACATTTTAAGGAGGCTTAGTCAAATGTATGCTTTTTGCAGAATGTAGTCCAAAAGTTGCCTTTTGAAGTAACTCATATTAACCTCTTTTCTGATTATTCGTCTTGACTATAAAAAATCAGCATTAATTAGATTCAGATTTCTTCAGAATGGCATTTACATTAGATGGGTTATTTTAAATACTTCATTTCTCATTCAGTAATTTTACTTTTAAAGGACTTTTAAATCTGAATTTATCTCAGTAATCAAATGAAAATAAGAACTAGTGAGAGATGTGAGATTAATTACCAAAATTAAAAGGAATTTTTAAAAAATTATCACAAGTTTTACAAATACTTGGGTAGGCTGTGTTAGCAAAATTCAAACAATTCAACTGATTTCAAGTCACAGAAATTTTTATCTTCAAATTTTAGGTTTCTCACGGAAGTACTTCTTCCTATAGTGAAGACTGAATTCCAGTTGCTCTATGTGTATCATCTTGTGGGACCATTTTTACAAAGATTTCAACAAGAGAGAACTCGATGTATGATAGAGGTAAAAATATAATCTGGATTTTCTGTGATAAAATCAAGTTCTAAAGATCTATTTAGTTTCCCCCACCCCCCAGTATTTTTCAAATTGTGTCTGATAACCATTGGTAGTGAAATCAGTTTAGTAGGACCTGAGAGAGATTTAAGAGGACATAGTGTGCCCACGCATTAGGTTCCCTATAATGAATTTGATGTGGAATGTGTTGAATTAGAGATGCAGGGGGAAATACCCATCATCAAGGTTGAGAAGAAGGTAAAAGATGGAGAGATGCATTTGAGAACTTCAATAGTGTACAGATAAATTAATTAAAATCATGGGAATGGATGAAGTTAATCACCTATAACAGAAGCGCAGGGAAAAGAAAATGAGCAAGAATAGAACCGTAAAGAATGAGCCACAAAAAAAGAACTAAGAAGGTATAGTCTAAAGTATTCCTGAGATTGCCATTTTCCCAGAAATTTAGAGATGGTTTCATGAAAAGGGATTGTCTGTCTCTTAATTTTAAAAGAAATTGCTAATTTATAAGTAGAAATTGCATTTAAGTCCTGTTGGGGACATTTTGTAGCACCATTAATTTCATTACAAATGCAGGACGTGTCTCCCAAGGGCACAGATAATGTACGGTCAGCGACACTTCTTCAACAAGCGTTATCCTTCTATGCCAGTCTTGGAATGGAGTCCAGTTGCATCGTGCCCAATTATCGAACCATTTTGACCATTTACATAATTTTATGTTATTTGTTTAATAGATCGGTGTGGCATTTTATGACATGTTGCTGAATGTAGACCAGTGCAGTGCCCACTTAAATTACATGGATCCCATCTGTGACTTCCTGTATCATATGAAGTATATGTTTACTGGGGATAGTGTAAAAGAGCAAGTAAGTTAACCTTAATTATTTTTAAATAATGTTTAGTTTAGAAAACTTGAACATATGATGATAGATTTTTTTTGTTTGGGTGAGTGTTATTAATTTTTTTTTTCTTTCAAGGAGAAATGATTGATATCAGACCTTTTGAGGCTACATGAGCATATTATTTTGGATATAGTATTAAATTAAAAGTAAATACTTATTTTATAAATACTTATGTTATCATTTCTCACACTTTTCTCCCTTGATATTTGCAACTGGACATCTGAAAAAGACCTAGGGGAGTTGATTAACAGTAATCTCATTAGAAAGAAACAGTCTGGTATGGCTACTGAAAAGACCAGACAAGTGTATTATGAGTGAAAGAGGTCCCACAGTAAGAGTAGATCTGATATTATTTAGTCTGAATTCCAAGTATAAATCAAGACCGAAAAATATTAGCTTTATAGATAAATGTTAGGGTCATAGGTTATTCAGAGAACTTCAAAATATAATTGTGCTCCATGCTTCATGCTTCTGTGAAGATGGCATTTTAAAAGGATGATCGCCTGTTGCATGTGTAATATTTCCAGTGTAAACTGTACAAGCTTTGGGCAGTGGGATGACTGGCTAGCTAGGTAAGTGGGTATATTGTTATAAGTACATGCATAGATAGATAGATAGACAGACAGACAGACAGACAGACAGATAATGCACATACACACATGTATAAATGTGTGTGAGAACACGTTTTTCCTCATATGAGAGAGAAATAATTTTATCTGCTTTTATTAAAACACAAAATGTAGAGAAACTTCTTATCCACCCTACTCCCTAGTTTATTGTCTCAGGATAATTATAAATCACCTCTTTTAAAAGTGGGAAATTAAGTTCTCTAGTTAAAATATTTTTAATGTGTTTTTCATTTCTTAGGTAGAGAAGATTATCTGTAATTTAAAACCAGCTTTAAAACTTCGTCTTCGATTCATCACACACATTAGCAAGATGGAACCCTCTACAGTGCCTGCACAAGCCATTAATAGTGGGTCTCCAGCACCTCAGCCTAATCAGGTGCCAGTGTCTTTACCAGTAACTCAGTGAAGTCAGAGTGTACTGTGGTGAAAATGGAAAAACATTTGTTTTTGAAAGTGGACTCAAATCTATTAAATCTGAACATGATAATACGACAAAGCGAAGTAGTAGACCAATGAAGTTCAGATTGTTTTATTTTGATTCCAATGGTGAATCTGTTGAGACCTCATAACGCTCATCTCCCTATCTATACTTGTCTCTAAGAGATCAAGTGAGCTACATGTTGTTCATATCCATAAGAATTTATCAGAGCTGCCTAGGAACATGGAGATATCTGTGATCAAACGATTTATTAGATACTTTCAGTCTTTTTTTTTTTTTATTCTAGCCATTGATTTTGTTTTTATTTTATATTATTAATGACTTATTCGGTCTTGAAATACATTGTTTTAAAGGCACCACACATGTAGAGTGGTTACTACAAATCTTTTTATACATAAATCTCTTTTGATGTCTCTTTGGGATAAGAGATTTTTGTCAAGTAAAGAACTGTAGATTTCATTGCATTGCAGAAGCAAACACAGTTTTATACTTTTAAATGACTTAAAATTTTTATTGTAGATTTCCAAGTAAATGAGCTAATGTTTCTATTTAGATAGAATAGCACGTTTTTCCCTTGGAACTTGAACTTAGTGTGTGAAATGAGTTGGAAGCATATAAGTAAATACCACAGCTGGAAATGCATAAACTTAACAAAATACTTAAATGGTGATTTTCTAATCTGTTTTTAAAAATAAATTGTTTTCCAGGTTCCAACTCACCTAGCAGCTGATATGATTCTTTGAATTTTTATAATCTTAAAATGTTTAAGTATTTATATTTTAAATACTGTGTAAATTTTGGTTCTTTAAGATTTATTAGATTTTGAGACACATAATGTTAATTTTGGGGGGACGTGGCATTAAGATTGTAAAAGACTTGAGAAATAATTAGTAAAATCTGTTGAATGAATAAACTGTCTAGTTGGTTACTCAGTTTGAATGAGCATCTGCTATGTGCCAGGCAGTATGCTGTCTGGGTTACAGCAGAGAACTGGGCTACTTCTATGGGTTGTACACTTCAGTCGGTGACTGACATTGACCTAGGAATTAAGGCTTACTAATTTTTTTTTAATTAGTGAAGTTTAACCAACTCTACTTCCAATTTTTATTTCTAAATACATTTTTCCTAGACCTTTATCTTCTTCATGGTTCATATTATTATAATCACTAAATCTTTATTTGCCATACAAGTCTAGCTTAAGGTTTATATAATGGTATAGTAATTATTCTGGGCTAATAATATTGTTTAAATTCTCCAGAAATTTTATGCTAGAAATGAATTCACATATTACTCTTAACATATTCTTAATATAGTCTTGCCGCCTCAAAGAATATATTACTTTGAGATCCTAGAATGGGAATAATTATGATACTAGTATATTATACAAATAGAATAAAGGAAATGATAATCAGTATCACTTTCTCCAGGACATACAATCCAATTAATTTATTAAAAATTCAGTTTGTCTCTGTAGCTTAAAAGATAATGGAAATATGATTTTCCCCAAATAGGCTCTTAAAAGAATTATTATTAATCAGAAACATTAATAAAAGACAGAAACTTCGAGTATAGAATGTACCTGGGGGGGATGCCTTTATTACACCCTAAAAGTTTTGGGGGGTTTTGTTTGTTTGTTTGTTTTGAAAATTAATAGTATCTTTAAAGTGACTCTATCCAAGAGGACTTTCTGCAGTGGTGGAAATACTCTATGTCTGTGCCATTTGATACAGTAGTTAGTAGCTACATGTGCCTAATGAGCACTCGAAATGTGGAACTGAATTTTCAATATTTTTAACCTTTAATTAGAGAACCACATGTGGGTGTTGCGTTGGACAAAATACTTAAACTAAGATCCAGCATAATTGCTCTTATCTAAAAGTAATTCAATAAAATATTTATCTTACAATGTCTGTAGTGTCAACTGTTAGGTTTAAAGATCTGGGCTGCGTGTGAAAAATCAGATAGTAGAGGCTCTGACATATGACTGTTACAATAACAGCAGTATAAATCATGGAACTAACTTCATTACAGAGTTCGCTTGTATTCTTTATAAGTTGGAGAGGAGAACTTTCTCCCTGGTCTTGATTATAGTTTACTTGTTCATTTTTTCTACTCTCTTTACTATATATCAGGGCCAACATGAGTTTTTTAGAATGTTTAAAGATTTCAGCTAAGGAGTCATATGTAATTGCGATGAGTGAAGAGTAGAGTATTTGGAAATCACAGATAATTTATATGACATCCCTATCTGAATTAGCAGATCTCAGAAACAGAACAGTTTGATTTCTTCTATCTCTGAAAAGGTAGTCATGCTTCAAATACAAACAATATCGTTTCATGTTTAGAAAAAGTAAAATGTGGTCATCTAACATGAACTTGGATATTGCCCAAGCCTTGTGATTACTCATTTTACAGATGAAGAAACCAGAGCCAGAGCGTTTAGTTTCACCAAGGTCTTACAGTGTTTAAGGGATGATTTCACTGGCTTTTAAAATTCTTTTAATAGTTTTAAGCAGGATGTGTGTGTGTGTGTGTGTGTGTGTCATATATTTAGAAACATGTAGACATGATAGAGTCTTATTATAAAGAGTTTATTATAAAAATCACATCTTTTGAACAACATGGAAGTATGGTTCCTTTTCAGGTGGGGTAGTTTTATCTCCTGATATCAGGAATCACACTCTATGTGTGGGATTTTATATACTTCTGTGTTAATTTTTACTGCTAGCAAATTTTTATTTGGGAATTAATGTATACTTCTCTCTCTAAGGATAAGTCTTCCACCAAAGTGGGAAATATAAGCCTTTTAATTTTACAAAAAAATTAAATTTCCAAATCTTAAGTTTCACACCAAAAGGGAATTGATACAGTTTATGTTAATTGCACTAATGTTTACTAAGGCAAAATATTTTTCTGAAACACTATATCTTTAAGAGGAGAACTGTCTAAGTTTAAGTAAATTACTAGATTTACTAATAATGTCATTAACTGTGAAATTTTTATGTAATGTTTCCACATTTACTTAGGTGGGTTAAAGTAGTCAATAGGCTTGTGACTGCCCTCTCTAGCAGCTCCAAAACAAGCCAGGGTTAATGCTACTGCAGTGTTGACTGTTCGAGTTACATCTTCTGCTGTCTTCCCCAAAGATGGGTTCACTTCCATTATATCTAATCCCGACAGTAGCCCTACAACAACAAATATCAATAAGGTAATTTATTAAATAATTCACATTTTAAATTCACTGTTTTCGAAATATTATCCAGGAGTGTAAAGAGATGGTGACCAATTGAAACTACTTTAGTTATTGCATCATGTGATGGTCATTCTGGAAGTTTCAATTGGGGTTTCATTTTTATATCAGGGGATATAAATATATATTGGCCATGTGTATGCTTGTTTCTTTAGTTACTCAGATTTATACCTACCTGTTTTGTAAATTTCTTCTGTAATGTAGAGACCTTCTCTGTAAGACAGACCTCCGAGGACTGGTGTGCCAGTAGCTGGTGTGAAAGATGGGTCCAGTCCATCTACATCGAAGCTCAGATGAATCGGCCTTTTCTTTCTTTTAAGAGTTGGGAAGGGAATTCAGTTTAAAGTTGGTGATCTAATATTTAGTAAATACAGTTTTTACCGTTTTATAAAAACTAACAACCTACTGCAGTTCCATGATTTTACATAAAGGCTTTATTAATAACTTACGTCAATTAGTGTCGATAGCAATTTCTTTTAATAATATTTATGTTAGACACACATACATGTATCATACCTTCCTAGTAGATAGCTGAGTGTTTCTTCCATCACCTTGCCAATTCCCAGTTTATCCACTTGACTCATTGAAAAGTATTTAATACCCAAAGTTTTCAAAATGTAGCTATAAAAGTAGAGATATTAAGATAATCTACAATTAATAAGGAAGCTGACTTTATACATTCTTGTTTCCTTTTAAAGATCAATGTGATAAAGTACATAAAATATTTAAGTTCTGTGAACTATATGTATATATCAATGTATTTTAACAAGTCAACTAAGATAAAAATCTGAATACATACATATATATGTACACACACACACGTAGTATATGTAAATGTAGATATATAGACTTGGTGCTTAAAATAATTTTTTTTCATTGGTTTGGTCAGTGCACTTAGCACTCAAAAGGACAAAAATGAAGGTAAATTGCATCAAAGAATAAACTTACTGTTCCCCAGGGTCCACGTCTCTCAGGCCAATGTACACAATGTCTTTGGCAGATATGCAGGGAGTCACCCAGGAGAATCCTGGTACATCAGGAATCTAAAATTGCAATGTTTCCATTTGGTTAGGGATATGCTTCTCGAGCAAATCTTACACTGAAACTTAAGGACACTTATTGGATTGCATAGTCCTTATGTTTAGAACATAAAATTTGAGATAATCATTAAAAGACAGTACAGAATTTAGAAGAGAATGCCTGCCTCGCCTTTTGGTATCCTTGGTTGCTTCAGCCTTATCCAGCCCCACCCTGGGCCCAGACCAAATCTGAATCATTTGTCACTGTTTACTGCTCTCTGTACCATTTCCAGCGGTGTTTACTGCTCTGTGCCCTGCTTTCCCATAACTCTTCTGTAAGGAACCAGTGTGCTTCCATTACTTCCATTCCTTCTTTCCTTCTCTTTCTCAGTACAGACCGAATCCAGAAGACAGTGCAGAGTGACTGAGGGAAATTTTTGAACAAGGCTTTGGTTGATCTTCAAATGTCCTGGAGTCAAGCTTGGCTTATGTACATTTTGCAAGTGTATAAACCTATCACTTGGTCATCAATTCAGAAAATGTTATTTCTGGGCATTTAACATAAGAGTTTTGAATTCCCAAGTACCATTATAAAGAGCAATAAACTATAGTTGTATCAATAAAAATTGTTTTATTGATATAGCATGCCAATAAAAATTATGAACCACAATGTTAAATCTTCATCTAGAATTTTACCTTCTTTGAGAAAAGAAGTTACTAGGGAGCAAGGAGATAGTTCTTTCTCTTACGATTTAGATGTGTGCTTCCCACAATAAAGAGATTAAATAACAAACCATAGTAATCCACGTTTTAAAACTGTTTTTGAAAAGGCTTTAAGATATGGAGGGGACACTTGGCAAGAATGAGAGACTGTGTGGCTCATAGCAGAAAGAGGGTGGCATTAGGAGGCCGGTTCTGGCCCTTGGCTTGGGCAAGTTGGTTAACCCCTGAACTTCTGCTGACTTGCTTATAAAGGATTACCCTCCATACCCACAAACTATAAAAGGCAGTTTAAGAAGCAACAAGAAAGATATATATTAAGTCAGTGTGCAAACTATCAAGGAAGGTGTAGAGCCTCACCACATTTATCCACCAAACCTTTGCTTATTGGCTACGAGAAAACACCTTGAAATTATACCTAGAATAAGATGGCATAAAGGTTCTGCCACCTCCTGAACTTCTGCTAAAGTTTATTATTTTGTAATAGAATACCAAGTAGCCTTTTACCTTTCCCTTTAGTTCCTTCAGGAGGAAAGACACAGGTTGTCCGTGCAAGTTCCCACTTGTGGTTGTCTGTGGAGTGTTGATATCGGTGTGAGCATCCACCCAAATGACACAGAGATCTGGGTGGACCTTGGCATGGCCAGAGATGCTTCCAATCGCCAAACTATAGAGGAAAAAGTGTGTGTGAACATTAGGTTTGCAATATTATTACATACATCATATTAACTCAATGCTCTTGCTTGGTTTTTCTTCATCAAAGTGGCTAATTTTTCTCATAGGTTTTTAAATTGAAGGTGCCAACCAAATAATTATAACCATAGAGAAAGTAGAGCTTACACTTAATACTTACTAACAAGTTATATTGGCATCAGAGCATTACTAGAAAATGTGTAAATTTTTTTAGAAACCACCTTCTAACAAAATTGCAAATTATAGTTTCACCAAAAATTAGATTTGCATAAAAACACCAGCCCCGCAAGAAGTTCCTTAGAAGGGGACAGTATTCCATTTTCAGGGTTAAAGCAGGTTTATTTTCTGCACTCTCATCTCTCTTGGTAAATATTTAATTCTCCCAAGTGAATTATGACAGAGCCCTTCTATTTTTCTTAAAATTCAATCCTTTACAGTTGGGGAGCATCACTCAGAAGCCGTTACGCCCACTCCAGCCAGCCATGTCCGGCGCTCGCTCACTGTTCCATGCTCAGATCCTCTCCTCGCACTTTCCACTCTCCAGGTGCACACTTAGACACCCGCTCTTAGCCAGGTCCCTCAGAGTTCACCTTAAACACTAAGCTTCAGAAAGTTTACCTAAATGGAACAGCTGAGTAATATCCAACACAAAAGTTAAAAGATTAGGATTTTCTATACACAATGCCTGTCTTGTCCCCCTCAGGAATGTTTCAAGTGCCATTCAGAGAATCATGAACCTCGCAGTTCTCAGAATGGGAGAAATCATGCCTTGATGTTCGGGTATTTTTTATTCAACTTGATGTTTGTTTTCCCTTTAGTTTTCTTGTCTTTTTCACCACTCTTAAAATTTCCATTAAAAAAATTTTCCACTTAAAGAGTGAACCCTAGTTTCATACCTGCAATTTTGTCATTGTTCAGCTCTGGAGGGAAAAACTGAGGGGGGCTGAAGTAATTGACTTGAGCATTAAGAGCCATTGTCATGTTTATACTTCCTGATCTAATCATAATCCCTTTGGTAATGTATTTGGGGACCTTGAGAGTAAACATTAAAAAGACTCGAGCACAAAATTTATCTTTGCTGCATTATTTGTAATGGTGAAAATTTGAAAATAACCTTAATATCTGGCAATATGGATATATATAGTGACATAATACCTTAAAAAGTATGCAGACAGTAAAAACTTAGCTTATATATATCATAAAGTAACAAGGAAATTGTACTGTAGATTGTACTGTAGATTAAGAGCAAATCATAGGATAACACATAAAATTGTTAAACGAAATCGGACAAGGGAAAAAATGTAGCAGGAAAAGAAATATGCCAGGTTTTAAATTCTGGTTGAAATGGTTGTTAGAAAACTACAATTACCACTGTTTCTTCTTTTTTTTTTCTTTTATATGTGTGTAATTCAAAAATTATATAATTATTACTTTTATAATGGAAAACACTTTTAAATGTTGACCTAAATGGGTTGTGCCTATTATCAGTAATCAGGCCCAATCAGCTGACAGTGAATTTCCTCAGTGCTGATTTATTTAGAAATGTAAGCCTGTGCCAACCATTTTACTGAAATTCATTCATATTTTATATATTTTCTGCCGTAATAAAGATTTCAAATCTTTAAGTCTATGTTTCCAAAATAAAGTAGTAGCCCACGAAAAAAATTTTAAGGCCGAAAAATCGGTATAAACTTTCTCTCCCATATTTCTCTCTTCCCATGGTTTTGGTTGTACTTCCCCTATGCCGTTTGTGTCAGACCCCCGTAGAGATCATCACTGCACAAGACCTGTGGTCTCCACCCAGTACCAGGCTGGTCCTTCCATTCCTCTTCACTTCCGCCACCACACCAGCCAGCTGCTCGCTCGCCTTTCCCACAGAGCGCGGATTCTTCACGATTTGAAAGGGGCTGTCATTAGGGACATCAGCAAAGGGCAGGTCCCCGTAGTCTTTTACATCACACTCTATAATTAAAATTAGATGTTACAGGTTACTAAATTTAAAAAGGTTACAAAACAGTCTGTGCAGGATGATATTAAATTTGCGAAATAGGTGTTCTAAAGTATAAGGTTTCAAAAAGTCTAGAAGGACCGGATCGTCGCGAAAGGGGAAACCACGTCTGTTTTGCCTGATATCATCGTCTCACCTGTGCTACACACCTGTGCCTGCTGCACACTGGGGCCTCGAAACCTTGACTCCATCCAGTTAGGCTAGTGAATACAGCAGGGGTAACTGGTTTGGGCTTAACGGGTGGTGGCTGGCTGTCTCTGTTCATGTGCTTTCTACTTTTCTACAATAACCATGTTTTGGATTTGTAATGAAGTAGTTTTTAAAAAGAATATATATTTGTGTATGTGTGTATATATGTGTGTATATATATACATATGTGTGTGTATGTGTGTGTGTGTGTGTGTGTGTGTATGCCTCGAAGAAAATATACCAATATTTTCTAAATTTCCTGACTCTCTATAAACAATCCTTGGTTTCAACTCGATCTGTCACCTGCTGAAGCAGCTTGGCTCCATGGTCTGTCCATTGTACCTGCCTCATGGTGGTATTGTCAGAATTAAATAAGAACATATTGTTACCCTGGTGCCTAATACTTCAGCAAACCCAGGAAATAAAGGCTTTATTATTATACTTTTAAAATAAGGTAACCCAAAATTCCTAAAGACTTGAGCGCACTTTCTAAAAGGCTCTGCATTAGGCTTCAAGGTACAGAGCTTCACGTA
Organism: Rousettus aegyptiacus; assembly: GCF_014176215.1. Taxonomy (NCBI): domain Eukaryota; kingdom Metazoa; phylum Chordata; class Mammalia; order Chiroptera; family Pteropodidae; genus Rousettus; species Rousettus aegyptiacus. The sequence continues at coordinate 160,517,595 of NW_023416284.1, read as the reverse complement.
AAACTGTGATAGGAGCTCAGTTCAGTGTTCAGAACTAACTAGTCATTGTGTATTGCATTTATTCATGTCTGTGTATCCATGATTCAGTAAAACCTTCAAGAGATTTAACCTGATATAAAATGTGACCCAACGATGCTTGCTAACTGAGGGACTAGTCCAGTGCATTGACCCAGGTCTTCTATTCTCTCCCGAGATCTCTTTTCGTTGTTGTTAGCTTTGTGAGGTATAATTCTTATTTACTAAAATGTATTCATTTTAAGTGTTTTAGAAATATCTACAGTCTTTCAACCATCATGACAAGATTTAGATCGCTTCCATTTCCCTGCAAAGTTCCCTCACGCCCCTTGCAGTCAAAGTAGTCAGCGCATCCCATGGTATTGATGCGCCACTTTTTATTTATCCATTGACAGGTTGATGGACATTTTGTTGTTTCCACTTTAAGGCTATTATAAATAACGTTGCTACAAACAGACCACCAAGTAAAACATGGCTTTGTGTGGACATGTTTTCACTTCTCTTGGGTAAGTACCTAGGCGTAGATTTGCTGGGTGAAAAGATAAGTGTGTATTTATTAAAAATCCTGCCAAACGACTTTCCAGAGTAGCTGTATCATTATGCATTCTCATCAGAAATATCTGAGGATTTCAGTTGCTCCGTATTCTTACCGACACATCAGAGTTTTGTATATAAAGATGACATTTACTTTAGCCTATACTTTTAAAATACATATCGTTTTTTTATTTGCAAGTTCATATATATGTATGTATATGTGTATGCATACACACATATTATTATTACTGTTTCACTTCCTCTTGCAAACAGGGGTCCTCTTGTGGTAGTGTACTTCCTGTTCCCCCTTGCCTTTCATTACCAACCCCCCACTCCCCCACCACTCACCCCAGCCTCAGTTCTTGTACACACAGATTCTCTTATTCAATAGCCTGGCTTGAAAGACAAAATTTGAGTAAATAAACAATATTTATTGAGCATTCTCCACATATGCTGCTTTAAAAAAAAAAAAAAAAGGAAGATTATAGCCAGTGCTGTAATTCTGTGGTACAAGATGTCATTCCAGACACATCTCATTTTAGCAAGAGCCTGCTCCTTCCTTCGGAGTGGGACGAAAATAAGGCTGATCATCTTTTAACTGAAAATTTACCTTGTTCTTTAAGTTTCTCGAGCAGGCCAGCCTTTCTCAATACTGTAGGGCCTTCTTCCACTCCACCTCGTGGCTGGACAATTAAAACAATAAAGTAATTCAGACACTAACTTGACCATCAGATGCCCCAATAGGAAACTTTCATTATTTAATCAGTTGAATAGTAACTATCATTTTTGGAGTTCCTACCAAGCTAGAAGTATGGATTATCTCACTTAATCATCACAGCAAGGTAGATTGGATTACTCTTACATCAATAAGGAACTAGAATAAGAAAGGTTATATAATTTTCCTACAGGCCTGCAGCTAACATGACAACCCTTCCCATTGTTCTGTTAACAACATAGTGCACACTTTTTGTGCAAAAGCACTCTGACAGATGAAGACACAAGAAATCAAAGGAGAAAGTTTCTGTCTTTGAGCAACTTATAAGTTCATAGGGGATTTGTATATTTAACCCCAATTACAGTACTTAGGAGATTTGCTTCAGAGGAGATACAAGGTGTCAAAACAAAAACAGGACTCAGCTAACTGCCAGGGACAGAGTATCAGGTAGAGCAGGTGACATTTCAGCTGAGGGTTGCAACTCGAGTTCAGGAAAATGAATGGGTTGATGGAGAAACTGCAAACCAGGGGAACAACTTGGGTGAAAGCATTTTTTAAAAAAAGTGGCACAAGAGAGACCTAAATGCAGACAGATCATCGCAGTAGTGAGTGAGGGCTCAGGGAGAAAGCAGGCAATGGGAAAGTCATCACCGAGGAGCCGAAACCACAAAGATCAACCTAGCATTTCAAATTCTGACCTACTTAATAAGCACAGTGGATGAGAATTCTACCCTTGTGTTTACGTCAGGGAAGATAACATGTATCTCTTGATTCTACTTTCCAGCAAGGTTTTTAGATACAAAATTATTTCGTGTTGTCAAATGAGAAGAGGTGCGAAAAGAAATGTATATCTATCCCTGAGACTGTGCTGTGGCACCAAACCAAGCAAATATTTCTTTCCAATTCAAATAAGCAGATGGCTGCCATGCAAATCCTCGATGTCAAATTTCTGTCTCTGGCAGCAAGGGGCCCCACACGCTACCTGACACATTTCACTCCTTTATTTCATTCCCTTTTGCATGACCTGCCCATCCCCATCTCCTCCTTTAAACCCCAGTAGACGCTGCTTGGCTCTAATTTTGCCTTTGTTTTTGTGTTTTTTGTTTTTTCTCCATTATTAGATTTCAGTCCACAGTTCTTTCTATTTGCGGCACTGTATTTGCAGCTGGCATTTAGTGGACACTTAAAAACTGTGAATTTATAAAACTCTCTGTCCTTTTTTCCCTCTCCCTTTTAAACTTTAGAACAAATCTTATAGACCCCTTAGTTGACACTGTATTTGCTTTAACACAGTCATTACACTTCCCAGAGTGACACCTTTTAGCATTCTTTTTGTTTGATTCAAACTGCTTCTCATGACTAGTTTTTTCTCATTGCCTAGTTAATCGGCCCATTTTGTAAATCACAAAGTCAGTAGTTAACGCTACTGACTTTGAAGCTAGGCCCCAATTCCTAACTGGCCACAAGTGTAAGATCCACTGTGAGTCTAAAGAGGCATCAGTGCAGGTCAGGGACACAGGCTTCGGGATCAAACAGTCCTGGCTGGAATCACACAATCAAGACTGTGTGACCTTGAACAGATTACCAAACCTCTCTGAGCCTTTGTTAACTGTAAAATAAATATAATCCCTACCTCGTTTTTTGCCACTGTCTCGCTCCTACCTCTCACTGCCTAATAAGGGGGTAAAAACAGGGTCTGGAGTCCTTTCTCGGACTCAATCTTCTAGTCGTCTGCCCTTTAATCCTCTGCTTTGTTTGTTTGCCAAGTTTTTACCTCCTTTAGGTGAGGACAGATGTTATATGTTGGCCATTTTTTTCCCTCTATGCTATGGCTTTCTATGAAAAAATCTCTAATCTCTCTCTCTCTCTCTCTCTCTCTCTTTCTCTCTCTCTCTCTCTCTCCCCTCCCCCTTACCCCCCGCCGCTTCGCTCCATACTATTGTGAGACAATGAGCTTCATTCTCATAGGGCCATGTTTTAATGATGAGCTGTAGGGAGCAAAAAAGAATTACTGAGAACAGAAAATGCATCAGGCTATATTTCAAAATATTACGCCCTAAAAGGCTGTTATTATCAGCATAAGGCCTTCTGCCGAGGTGTAGGGGCCAGAGCATATTCATGATGTTTCCTTCTTTCCTTCCTTTTTTTCCTTTCCTTCATTTCTGTTTCCCTCCCTCTTTTTCTTCTTTTTTTGTCAGTTATTTCAGTTCTATCTTTGTTAGACCCTGTCCTAAGAATAAGTGAGCATAGTGTGAATTTCGCAAGTAACCCACCATTGAAAGAAACACTTCTGTGTCAGCAGAAATGTCCCTGGTCCTGGGTGAGACCTTTGAAAGTTTTCAAGGGGAAGTGAAGTGCAATTTATTGACAGTCCACATGCAGTTGGGGTCTCTCACCTCTGACCTTTCCCATTTGATTTTGCAATAAAAAGCCAGAGTGCAAAGCAAGAGTTCAAAACTAAGTGGAGTGAAACACTGCCCAGTGGACAAAGAGAAAGTTCTGAGAAACCTGAAAAAGATTCCATTTAAAAAAAAAAAAATCAGTCTTGGGGGTGTGGGATCTCAGTTTACACTTGGTCTTGTTTGCTTTGTTTTTGTTCCTTTTCTCTTTTTCCTCTTTACGTGCAGATGCATGCCAAAGATTGTATCTGTAATTTCATTATGTCTACCAGAATGAGTGTGCCCAGGCAGAAAACAAGACTGTCTATTTCAATGTTGCTGGCATGTGTTGGCAATCTGAGAGTTTCATAAATCTATTAGTCTTTTCATCATTGCCAACTTACAGATTTCCTTTCTTTCATTTTTCTTTTTTCCTCCCTTAAAGAGAGGCACATATGAAGGATTTTACTTAATCCATGAACAAACATTTTTCTACACTCATTAAAGCCCTCAAATAATATTAATCACTCACAAAGTTGCATGAAGCAATAATATATAGGTTAACAAATTAAAAGAATTCTGAATATTGCTGCCAATCTAGGATAATTTTTCTAAGCATTAATTACATAATTAAATAAATGTGTTTTTCTTAAAAATTTTTCTCTCTACGTATACACAGTAGCACCAAAAGCAACGAGAACATAAAAACCTAAACGAGGAGCTATAATGCAGAAATAGTCCGTTTCCATTCAAATGAAAATATTTTTTTCTTTAAAAATACGAGGGAAAAAAATGGTAGAATCAAATAAAATTGGCTGTGGCTAAGATTAAGAGCCACAAGAATAAATGGTTTTGTGACCATAATTATACAATGTTATAGAAAGGCGCGACAACTTTAAAATATATACTATTCAGCAGCCAGCTGGTATCAGGGGACTTAACTAACAGACAATAATACCTTGTTAATTTTTAAGTCTGAAACTTTCTAATAAATTCCAGTTATTCAAAGCCAAGCTTGTACACACCTGTCCCTTGGAGAAAGGAGCTCCGATGATCCCTATGGATTTTGACTTGGAATTCATGCTCCGACTCTTCTTGTCGCTGCACCCGAGTTTTCCAGCCAGTCACCACTCTCTGCAGCCCTCAGTGACAGAAGGCACATATTTGTTTTCCATTTATAATTGGTTTGAATCTGTTTACCTATTCTAATGAGGAAGTCTGGCTCCACCTACCGAACCAAACAGTGACAATCAACTGAAGTTTTGCAAGTTCTTCATATGGGGAATAACCGTAAATCTTCCCAGTTCAGGTCTCTAAGTGAAATCATTCATGTCACCAATTCACAGCCATCTGACAAAGTCGGCTGGTGACATTAATCTTCCCTAATCACAACCTTGATTTCCTAAACATAATAGTCTTTTCTAATCATAATCTTCACAAAAGCAGTGCTACGGTCCCAGTTGGGGAAGGGCACTTACTTCCTTTAGCCTTTGAGTCCTGCATCAAAAAGGCTGGGACTAGCAAGATGGTCTCTCACATCTCTTCAAGCCCTACAACCCTGAGTTCAGATTTCACATACTAGGATTAAGGGTTAATCCATGAGGCATATTTCATATACCACTAGGGTACAGTCTTAGTGAAAGCATACAACTTTTTTTCTGATTATTATTTAAAGAAAAACTTAACTGCCTGATTAAGGTGTTACTATATGAATTTTGAAATATGGTGCGTAGGAAAATAACAGTTTCTGGCATCACAATATCAAAATCAAAATATAGAAGTAAAAATAGCCAACATTGAGTTTTTATCACGTGCCTGATGCTATTGTATTTTATAATATCACGTTAAATCTTTGTACTGCTTGATGGCAAGTCTCTTCATTGGTGCCGTTTTACTAATAAAGAAACTGAAGCTCTGAGAGGTTGCCAAATGTCACGCACAGGTTGTAGAGGAAGACATATAATTTACTCTTAGACATTCTGGGCCCACCTAACCTCTGGGCCAAGTGTCAGCTGTTCATGCCTGTCAAACCTGTGTGGGAAGTTGCTTATTGTCATGCAAAGGTATGGATTTAGACGAAAAGCACCCTAAAATTCTTCTTACTTTAAAATGACATGATTGTAATTTAAAAGGAAAATTCATTTAGTAGAAACTAATTTCTTTTCTATTGGTAGAACAGAATATTGTGGAGTATTTAAATTCCATGAGGGCGGAGAATGTTGTCTCCTGTATCTCCAGGGTTGAGTACTATGCCTATATGTGATAGGTACTCACTAAATATTTATAGAATGAGTGAATGAGGAAACCAAGATCCCACGGGTCCATTTTAATAAGGCCATTTTCCAAATAGGCCTATCTTTTACTTGTGGATTTGCTTATATATCCTAGATATTTACTTGTGGTATTTTGTTTAGTCAGATATTAATTTCTTATGGCATTGACATTGCAAATAACTTTTCCCAACTGTCAGTAATCTAGTAACTTTGTATATGTTATCACTTAAAATCCTTAATTTTTAAATAGACAACTAAACGACTTTCTCCTTATGCTTTGTGCTTGGGAAGTTTTAAGTCCTTCCTACTCCAAAATCACAAATATATAGTTCTATTTGCCTTAGAGTTTATCTTTCACATTTAGTTCTTTAATCCATCTATACCATCTTTGTATATTATGTACATTTTCTAACTATATTTTTCCTTATGTAGTCCATGAGTTTCCTCAGCAACGCCCATTGAACACTTTATCCATTTTGCCTCATTGACTTAAGTGGTATCTCCATAACATACCAAGTTCTACACACACATATATCTGTGGCTGAGCTCTTTCTTCTGTTCTATTTTTTCTTTTTTTTTCTTTTTTTAGGCGAGGCAACCCTTAGTCGACCTCACAGGTTGTCAGTTTACAATCCCTTATTTATATTTTTTATTTTTCACACCTACGGCACCTGTTCTTCCTACCTAGGTGGTCTCCCATCCAAGTACTACCCAGGCCTAACCCTGCTTAGCTTCCGAGATCAAGCTTGTTCAGGGTAGCTTGTTCAGGGTAGCAAGGCCGTAGACTTTCTTCTGTTCTATAGGCTTATATACCTGTGGATGCTCCAGGTCCACACTGTTTTAATATCATAACTTGATGGTATACCTTATCATTCTTTGGATAGGAGTAACATTTTTGCTCTTCTTTTTCAAAAATCGATTTATTCATGGGCCTCTATTCTCCTATATGTTTAGAATAAGTTGTGAGATTTAAAAAACAATCTCTCCTAGAATTTTTACAAAATTTATAGACTAATCAATAGAGATTTGCTATCTTTCAAATTTAATTCCCTGTGTTAAAACAAAACAAAACAAAACTCTATCATCTGAAAGTTCCTCTTATATCAAGCTGAGATTGCCTTCCTGTTATTTAACCCATGGATCATCACCGTTTAATCCAAGTAAAACACACTATCTCTTGACTGTCAGGTCTTTCTTGGGTCTTTTACTGTTTAGCTTAAATACCAGCATCTTGATCTTAGACTTTAGAAATGTAAGAAGTAAATTTCTGTTGTTTAAGCTACTCGGTCTGTGTTATTTTGTTATAGCTGCCTGAACTAAGAAATAATCGTTATTTATTTTGTTGCTCAGATAACTCCAGATGTGGTCAGTGTTTCAAGTGGACTCCTGTATCTTTCTTTACATGACTCCCACATTTATCAAGCATTTTCCTACTCTTGGGCACCATGAGTTATTCCAAGCTTGCTTTCCACTTCACCCTGGGACTAGCCATTTGTCCAAGGAGCCTTAGCTCCTTTTATCTGAGAATGCTATGTGGAAACCAAGATCTGGACCCCAGGAGTGCCATTGGTACCCGAAATTATTGTTTCTGGGCTCTTGTAGCGGACAGAGCTAGGAAATATATGTATGTATACACAAAACATACATACATCCCTATTCCTATATCTGTCCATTTGGAACAATAGTAAAAGTCACATTTTTACTGCTTGGAGAATAAAGAAGTGTACTGATCCTCTAATCCAATGCCATAGAATTAAAGATGTTATTCCAACTTTCTGTTTCTCCTTATTTGCAACTCCCTTTTCTGACAGGGAGAAACCAGCTCTCATTGTCCACATTCTATTCGTTTGCCACGTGTATTTCTTCTTTAAATTCCTCATAAAGTTCTTTGTCCATCATCTATTCTCCCCTCCCCAAATAATTTTTAAAATCTCTTTTTACATCAGGGCTATTAGTCCTTCGTTGCTCAAACGTGTTGCAAATGTGTGTTGCTTTTGCATACATATTACTTTTTTGTATTTGTAGTTGAAAGTATTTTTCTTAACTTCAAAAAATTAAATTCATCAACTGGTATGTACTTTCTTATAGATACTTATAAACTTGAGAAAAGGGGAGAAGGCAATGTGCACTGCCCAGCTTTACCTTAACACCTCTTGCCGGGGAATAGCCGCGCTCAGTGGGACTTCATTTTTCTATGTAAACTCAATCCATACCCTTGCATTAGGACGAGCAGCTATAACATAAGTGGGAAAAATCTACATCCAGTAACAGCTCATGGATTCACACTAGCTTGGAAGAAGGCCGATCTGAAGGAGAAGTTTGAATTATGGAATTATTCAAAAAAATGTTGTTTTTTTTTACCTTCAAGTAAAATAGTAACTAAAAGTGCTGACATTTTTGAAGGACTAGATATATAACTGACACATCAAATACAAGCGAATACAATGAGATGATATTGCTAAAGTGATATGTGTCTTAAATTATCTTAACTAGGTTAAACATTCTTATAAACATTGTGTTATTTACGGTATTGATATATTTACCCAGCTCTCTTTTACTACCAAATGTTCAACTGTAAACAAGCCCAGAAAAATTACTACAAATATTAAGTGGTAAAAAACAATAAATGTTTTTTCCATTTATGTATTAATATATGCACTGATGAATGGTGTATATATTTAGTCGTACTAGTTAGATTTTTCAAAGTAGCTAACTAAACATCACTCTTTGCTTTGAATTATCCATAGCTTGCCATACTGCTGTGATGGACGTCACATCAACATTCGTTATAATTATCATTTGGTCTTTGCTCATGTTAGTTATGGATTTTGTTCCCTCAGTGTTATTTAGATGAAAGCTTATTATGAAAAGGGGGACTTAGAAACATCTTTTTTAAGGTAAGGCCGTGACACACTCCTACCTGCTTTATTTGATGTAAACAATTAAGGGATGATTGTGAAATGTGTAAATAAGCATTAAGTAATGATATTGCAAGTAACTGGTTCAAGTAGACTTGTGCATCAGGACCGCAGAGGCTGATACTCTGCCAGGAGGGCAGAGGACTAAGCAACGCCTGAAATGACCTATGCCATGGATGGTAGCTTTTAGAAAACACTGAAAAGATCGTTCTTGAGTAGCATGTAACATCTGAACTCACAAACCTGATTATCTTTTAAGATCTGAGCTTAGACAATAAAACTTGATCTCATACGGAAAGTAGAATATAGCCCTCAATCCTGGGGCAACTTTAAAATTATTTTCTTTATGCATTTTATCAGTTGTTAATGTACTTATTAATGAAAACTATATGACAAGATCACAGAAAGTTTGATTAAGAAGAGAAGAAAGACTCTGGTTTCTTACTGCCCCGAGCAGCTTTCTCAGTCAACGCATGACACTCAGTTCCAATAACTCTCAACCTGCAGAGCAGTTATTGTCAGGAAAACTCACTGCATCATTTAATAACAATTGTTCTTCTAGAAGTTGCATTCTCACCCACTTTGTATTAAGGAGCCATGTTTTTATTTTGTCCCACCAAAGGCTTTTGATAAGCACTCAAAGAAATACTTGTTAGATTGACTGGATAAAGAATTTGAGAAGGAAATTTTTAGGGTTTTAATCAGAACCTTTAGTTTAAACAACATTCTAAGGGTCACTTATACAACTTTAAAAGATGTGATAATCTGAAGCATTTGCTTGACATTTTACAATATACAATACACTTTGAAATTATTTATATCATTTGATCTTTGATTTTTAGTCATATAGTCCCACTTTCCCAAATGAAAATGAACTCAGAGAGGCTGGTTGATTTGCCCAAGGTCTCATTATAGCTGGTAAAGCTAACTATGAGCTGCCTTATTTTTAGCCCAAATGTTATTATTTTACTGGACAATTTGAAAATATTATGTGCCATTGGGTTACAGGTTTATGCTGTATAAGCATCAAATATTACAAGATAACCCTCTTAAAAATTAATTTTAAAACAATTTTATCCAAAAGCTTCCCCAACATTGTTTGAACAAATCTCTTTGTTTGCAGGTACCTTGGTCAGCAACAAAGAATGGCTCATCAAAATTGGTTCGACCTTGATTTTATTAAAGAATATCAACACCGACTTTTTGATTGATATTAAAATATCTGGCTGGAAACCCCTTCAATCAATGATATACCTACATCTATTGATAAATGATCAGGGTTTGAACCAACATATAAGAAAGAGACATCCTTGGCGCAGTTTTGATTCACTACAGACCCATCTCCCTGGGTTGCTTTTTAGTATTATAAAATTGATCTTTTTGGAAAGACTACAAGAAGCAGTCTATGAAGTCTGTATCTATATTTGCTGTGGGGATATTATTGAGGTCATTGGGTACCATATTTTTAAGTATTCCTTACATGCAGTCCTCTCAGTTTTTTTTTTTTTTTTTTTTTCAGAACAGAGTGCTAGCAAATCTTTTCTTAGCCTGAGAAACTCTAAGTATTCTTCTTCTGGATAATGAATACTATGCAACTGACTTTCGGGGGGTGTTATGTTTTCCAAGAAGCTCAACGTCAAGTTCGTGCCCCATCTGTAGCTAATTACGTTAGATAGTATTATGTGAACGTGTGTGTGTGTGTGCGCTTCACTTTCATTTTACCTAATCTTGATTTTTAATTTATTTTTGACAATTATATTTTATGTGTTGCCTAAAAGCATCCTCAAATTCTTCTTACTCTCAAAGCATGGCAAAAAATAAGTAAGCGATTAAATAGCAAATTTAAAATGTTTTCTACAGCTATGCCACTCTGAATGTGCCGATCTCATCTGATCTCAGAAGCTAAGCAGGGTCAAGCCTGGTTAGTACTTGGATGTGAAACCACCTAGGAAGACCAGGTGCTGTAGCTGTTGAAAAATATACAAAAATAAAATGTTTTAATATCCTCCTTTTTCTTGAAATGCCATAGGCTGATTTATTTGTATCTGTTCAAAAAAGAGATTCTAAATTGGTTGTGAGAGTCAATGCCAAATAGAAAGTGGAGAATAGCCATAAAGCGCCAAGAGTATAAAAATGCAGACTTTGTTAAGAATAAGTGGTTTCTCAATTGGATGGACCTAGTCACTGTTCCTTTTTCAGATTTGGATATATCCATTGCTTTCCATTCTCACTGGAAGTCTAGCTTCTGAGCATAGTACCTCCAGAGTTTCAAAACTTTTGCCAACAAAACAGTTGGAAGCAAGGCTATGAGTGGTATTTACTGTGTAATGTCCAGGAACTTGGTTACCAAACTCTATTGCAAGTGAACACCCTGGAGGTTTTGTGCTGTTGGCAGGAACTTCTGTTGTTTTCAAGGATTTATGACAATTGTATGGATGTTCAAGGTCCGATGCTTTCTCTATTGACAGAGAAAAGTCACGCTTGTGTAGTCTTAGTATCAGTTGAATTCATAATGGTGTTATAAGCAAGTAAAGTTACTTTTCCTAGAGAAGGCTTAGAAAAAATTATGTTTAAAATATTTATAGGACAAATGCCCATAAACATACTTTCTGGTTAATTAAAAAAATAAGAAGAAGAATTCGAGATTGCAATGGGAAAAGAAAGTGAGCAAATGGTGACCTCTTCATTCATTACAATCTGAGGAATTATCTCATTCATTTATCACTCATTCAACAAATATTTATGAGAAAATACTTTGTATCAGGCAATCTCTCTCTATTTCTAGCATGAAAGCAATGGATATATACAAACTAATATCTTATAAGACAAAACTCCTAAGGAACGTGTTAGGCATCTGTGTGGTTTTCTATAAAACAGACATACTTTCATGTAAGTTTTACATCCAAACAGAATGAGATTGACTGGAGACATTTATTATTTCAGTTAGGCAACTTCCAGTTATTCAGTGGATGTTTTGTCAGTTTCCTCAAAATTTTTCTTTTTCTTCCCGATGGCAGACCAAAATAATATCTTTTTTCTTATTAAAATGAATATGTGCCCATTATAAAATATTTAAATTATTAAAAATAAAAAACAAAAATGAACATTACCCACAATTCTAGCTTCCTTATATAAATACTGCTAATGTTCTACTATGTTACTTTCTAATATTTTATGTATTTACATGTTTCGTTCATTGGAAACAATTTTATACCTTGCTTTTTTTCTCTTAGAACTTTTTTCTGAACATTTCCAATATTATTAAAAATTATTTGAAGAATGTTTCTAATGCTCCTAAAGAGATACCAATATTCTATCAAAACGTTGTACCATAATTTGTTTGAATGATAAATATTTAGATTATTTTACTCTTCACTACTATGAAAAATATTGGTATAGTCACTATGGAAAACAGTGTGGAGGAGGTTCCTCAAAAAATTAAGAACAGAGCTACCATATGACCCAGCAATTCCTCATCTGGGTATCTAAAAAAATTGACAAATTCCAAAAAATTTAAAAACATTTGTCTATAAAGATATATGCACCTCAATATTCATTGCAGCATTATTCGCGGTGACCAAAACATGGAAACAGCCAAAGTGTCTTTTGATAGATGATTGGATAAAGAGGGTGTGGTACATATATACAATGGAATATTACTCAGCCATAAGAAGAGATGAAATACTGCCATCTGTGAGGTTAAATCCTGAGAACATCGTGTTATGCAAAATAAGTCAAACAGAAAATGTCAAGAACCATATGACTTCATTTATATATGGGATATAAAACCGAAAGCAACAAATGAACAAATAAGACAAACGTAAAAACAAAAACTCCTAGACGCAGAAAACGGTATGGTGGATTCCAGAGGGAAAGTGGGGTTGGAGGCAGGGGGAGGTAGAAAAGGGTAAAAGGGGTCAAACATGTGGTGACAGAAGGAGATTTAACTTTGGCTGGTGAACATACGATGCAGTATACAGATGATGTAGTATAGAACTGCGCACTTGAAACATAATTTTATTAACCAATGTCACCCCAATAAATTTAATACATTTTTTTAAAAGAAATAAAATATCATGTTCCTCTTTAAAGATTATTTCAACATCTGATTATCCATAAACAAAATGCAAATGAAGAACAGAGGCATTAGATATAATAAGTGCCAAGTTTAGACTTCTCTCATTTTGCCTATGCCAAGAACATTGATTCCTGAGTGGATAAGTATTTCATGGGTTAAAAACTCCAATTTTCTGAAAAGGTTTGTCATTGTAATAAATAAGCATTCATTTGTGAATGGAGAAATAGATATCCTTAACAATCATAATACTACCTTCTTAATAATTTGGCACTTCCAGACCAACATGATACCTGAGCATTTAGAGGCCATGGTTGTGTTGAGAAAATAAGTGACACAGACCAAAGTTATTTTTATTATTTTTGCTTGAAACTTTCTTTTCCTCTAAGCCAGTCTGTTTTGTTTTCTATTTTGTCTTATGATGAAATGCACCTCTATAATCTAACATGGTAATTATTAAAAATTATCATTCATGAATCAAATTTGCAACATTAGGAGGTGAAACACTCATAGATAGAATGGAAAACTGTATAATTGTGCATCTACCACATGTGAACCTGAATAAGTAATTAACCTTGTAGTGCCAAAGGGCTTCTAATGTCTTCGCTGGGAGGCTATAAAGGCATCTGAGAGAATAGATGGATAGATATAGAAACTCTTTGAAAGAAAGTCTTTGCATCTATTGCTTATGCCTAGAAAACACAGTATGAGTATTTTGTTATAAGCCAAGTAAGTCATTATAATTGTTAATACAGGAAAAAAATCATGTTCTTGTTAAATAGCAGATGTGTGCCAAAATTCTGTTTTGCTTTAAACTCTTCCCACGGGCCATTGTCTTGGCAGGATCATATAACTGAGCCAAATGAAGATTTGGCAAATGTTTGTTTACTCTCATTAATATAAAGACATATCGCATTCATCAGGTTCTAAGTGGGTAGTTTCTTGATTAAACAACATGGTTAGTTCTCTTCACCTTACCAAAGACAGTAAAGAATCTTAGAGCAGTATTTTACTCTGTGTTACTTCAATACAGTAAAAGATGATTACACGAATGAGTTTATCCACTCTACAGGCTCTTGTTCAACTGCCAAGATAGATCCAATAACAAATAAGAATATCTCAGCAGCTTAAAGCAGAGGCAACTCTCAGAGGAATGAGAACCAGGAGATGCTGAGCATCGTGTAGCTACTTTCTTAAACATTGCAAAGGTTCAGTTGCAAGGGGAGTTTGGAGTTATGTCTTATAATTCTTTCCTCATTGTAATTTATGGAGCATATGACTATTAGGATTTCATGTGTTATAAAAGGAAGGAAAATAGTGCAATATGGTGAAAAGTCCATAGATTTTGGAATCAGAAAGGTCTGGATTTGAATACTGAGTATTTACTTTGAACAACATTTGCAAAATGGAAATAATAATAACTCAATGATTCTTGGAAGAAAATATTAACTAATACATGTAATATAGCCAATACAGTGTCCATCTATAATAAATGCTCCATAAAGCAATAACTATTATTTTTTTAATGATATGTATTTTATTATTTAATAAAAATTACTTGATCAGGCAAGGCAGTGTCTTTATCTAATGTTAGTGACCCAATGCAGAGATATTCCGGAGGAGGGTGACTTGCAAAAATTACTTTCCGTGTAAATTAAAAGCCTAGAGTTCTTCAAAACAAAGATTTCTTCATTACTTGTGAAATAGGTGTCTGAACAGAAACTGTTAGCGGAGTGTCTAATCAGTAACAAAAATTGATCTATTTGTCACTAAGGAAAGCAATTGGAAGTTAAAAGCCTCCACCCCAAGAATGGATTTCCTATCCTCTAATTCCAGACCAGCCACTCAGAGATTTTATTTGATCTCGTCCATTAAAAAAACAAAAAACAAAAACAAAAACGAACCTCTAAAAGAGAAATTAATACTTACTAATTAACTAGAAAGCAGAATTTTGGGCATCTGCTCTTGAACAGTAAATTAGTTGGGGGTGAAGGGCCATTGGAACACAGCCTCCAAAGCGCCCTCACGATTGACGTAGGGCTGCCTGGTCGTACTAGTCACCTTTAAAGCTTCTAGCCTATGCCACCATGCATGCTGAGAGCCATAAATACATAGGTGTATGCAATAGATTTTCTTCCTTTTAGGACTATAAATGTTTATCAGGAACCAGAAAGGCCATTTCCAGAGCTTAATCCAACAAAGTATTAACTTTGCCTGCACGTGAGAATTTCCTGGAGAGATTTTAAAAAACAGCAGCGATTCCTCCTCCCCCACATCCCACATCCAAAACCTAATAAATCAGAACTTCTACGGGGCAGGGCCTGACCACGGCATATTTTGGTTTAAGTCATTGTATTTCAAACTTTAACATGCATCAGAATCACATCAAGGGCATGTTAGACACAGATTGCTACCACACTTCTAACATGGTGTTTTTGCCTAATATAGGTGCTCTAAAAATATTTGCTGAATAAACAGTGCCAGATTTGCATTTGAAAAGAACAAACATCGGGAATAGGCTTGACTGACTTAGTGTCCATGATGGGCTTGGGATCCATGAGCTCCTGAATATTTCATTGTCTGCAATATTTCATGGGCCTATGCCTATGTGCATTCAGAGTGCAGTTCCTCACTTTCATCCAATTCTTAAGAGGGGTCCATGACCTAGAAATGTTACAGGTCACTCTTATGGAGATTAAACGTTATTTTCTTTTAGGCTTTTGTCTTCATGAATAGAGTAAAGAAAATAAAAGCAGTCTTTTGTTTTCCAAAAAAATTAAACTAAATAAATAAATTTCAGTACTGCCAAGCACAAAAGTATTGTGTCTTGATAAAAATAATAAAATAGCCATTAAAGACACTAGCCTGCCATCTAGGAGACTTTTTGCAAACGATGCATTACCTATCTTTTAAGGAGTGCATCTATGTTTGTTTTACTTTGAACAGAATTTACTGCAGATTTAAAAATAAAGGTTAAGACTATTGTCTCTCCAGGGCAAGGAGTTTGTCTTACTATCTTTGTTCCCCTAATGTCTGCCCAGGAGAGGCACACAATAATTGGTTGAAAGCGAGGTGATATTGATAATACACATTACTCAATTTTGAAAAAGCATACAAAAAATATTAACAAAATATCGGTAAAATAAAATAGTTGTGAGTTCGAAAATTTTTACTTTTCAAATACGTATTTTTATTTTTTTCCTTCCTCTCATCCAGTTCTTGCCCTTTAAGACTCAAAGATTAATCTTCTCCAAGAGAGTAGCTGTATGCCCTCCCTTTCGACAAGTGTATAACAACTATTATTTCTAAAAATATTAGGTTTTATTTTTTATAATGTTTGATTCATGAGCTAATACATTCATTATATTACTGTGTTGGTTACATACATTAACTATGTCATGTCAATAAAATAGTAAAATTTATAATTACAGCTAAGAGTTGTGATTCTAAAGAGAGAAGCCCCCAGTCAACAGCCATCGCCCCCAATGTGGTTATTTTTTTCTATGCCAGATGTTTCTTGAATTCACATACAACTTAATTTAGAGAAATTATCTCCTGTGCACTGTTCCATAGAGAGTCCAGTGAAAGCTCTGCTGGTTACTGTTCACCAGGGTGACAAGAAATATAGCTATAACCCGCACCTCTTACAGCTCAGTCTCTCTCTCTCTCTCTCTCTCTCTCTCTCTCTCTGTTTGTGTTTGTGTGCATGTGTGTGTATGTTAGAAGGAAAGGGACTTCCATAATTTTAAACTCATAAATAACTTTTTCCTGTAAAAGGAAATATTTTACTATGTTAATAAAATCTGCCCTTTCCTTTTGAAAGACTGCAGAATATTCCATACTATGGACACATAATTGTTGCTTTGATTTTTGTGTTTTTTTTTTTAACCAGGCCCCTGTTAATAAACATTTAGATTGTTTCCAACTTTTCTCTATGTTAACCTTAGCAATGAATATTAATGTAAGTGCAGCTTCCTGCCCTTGTCTTCCAGGGGGGTTAATGTACATATCATTATAGATTTTCTACTTTCTACCCCAGCATTCAAAAATCTTGGCTATGAGCCATGTCTGTCATCTAGTAGCCATAGAAACATGGGGAAATTACTTAAGCTCTCCTTTTGTTTACAAAATGGAAATATCAATCACTGCTTTGCCTCTCTCACATAGAGGAAACGATCAATGTAAACATGCTTTGAAAACTATTGATTTAATCAGTGTTTTGTATGCTCCCTTTAATACATTGCGTGCATAGATTTTGTTCATGACGCCCAGTTTTACCCTGTGCACTCGGGAAATGCTCGTTGAATGAAAGATTGTGAATGGACTTTACCAGTGCTTCTCAAATTGCGGTCTGTCCACCACCTGCCAATGAATCACTTGGTGCACTATTTAAAAAGGCAGATTCTTGGGATGAATTCCCTGAGCTAGTGAATTAGAATTCATGTGTACAGGGGCACAATGGAATGGAGAGGCCCAAGATTCTGACTTATCTCAAACTTCCCAAATAATTTTTATGTAGACAAAAATCTGAGAACCCCTGGATGAAGCTGACGCTGGTATTGCTAGTCTTCATTTAAAGCTCTCAGGTAGGAAAAAGTACCACTACTTCCTAGGCTGGAGGAGAAACACATTCAATACAGGCTGATGTCCCCTACACATTTTACTGACTTAAATCTCATCATAGGGTCTTTAGAGATCTGTTTCAGAGTGGGCGTACTACCCAAACAGACAGTAAATTTCTTGCAAATCAATTTCCCAAGAGGGATTTCGGCTGTCTTATTAAAGTTTTAGCATTGTGTAGATGTCTAGATTTGGCTGAATAAAATATTACCTGCCATGACTGCTAATAGTCACACATGCTGCATGTCTCTGGGGGATGGGAAACTAGGCCAGCCCTTTGTAGGTAATGGAGGCCATGAATAATGCACAGAGAATGCTGTTTCTTCTCATTTAGTTCTTATTTGTGACCACTTTAGAAAGTAGAAAACACAGAGAAAATAGTTTGGGCATGGCATGTTCATCACCTTAGATCTTGTTTTCTCATGTGATGTGGTAAAAGGTTACATCAGAGAAGAATAAATAAGATTTCTTCGAAGATCAGGTAATAAGAACAACTCACAATGGAAGAGATTGCTTGGCGTCAAAGCTATGTTAAATGTTTTGCATATATTATCTTATTAAACCTCATAATTTGCCTATCAATACAAAATGTTTAATAAAATGAAATGTGGAACAAAGTTGAGAAAACATGAACAAGTGCTCCAGATACTTCAAGCCAACAGGTGAAGCCAGAAACCCTGGTTCATCCTGAAGGTTATCAGCTGCAGCTTCTATGACGTCATGTGCCAGGCAACATCTTTGGACCAGATTATGGTTTGATGAGCCACTGAGGTGACACTGCTTAGGGAAATGCAAGTTAGTCCTCTTGGGAAAGGAAAACAAACACATTTGGAACACCTAGTGCTGTTTAACGTTTTCACCTGTGACGACGAGGACAAAGAATAGTTGTCAATTAACTTTTAAAAATTTTCCATTTGTTTTTGTGTAGTACATAGCATAAAGCATCTTGTAGAAGGTGAATCCCCTGTCTTAAAGGAGCTTGCAGTCTATTATGGGGCAAGGAGTACAAACCCCTTTATTTATCTATGTGTATATTAACCATAAAAAGCAGCTTAAGCCTCACAGATAGGTAGGTAGGGCAGCCCTATCCTTGGAGAGGACCCAGCCTTGGGGGCGGGGTTCAGCATAAAGAGAGGAGTCATGGGAAGCACCCAAGACCACCTCTGCTGGAGAAGAGCACAGAAAAAAAGAGGAGAAAACTAAGCCTGTAGTTGCCAACCTTGTCCAGGTCCTGCTGTGCTTTACCCAGATCTGTCTCTGAGGGTTCCATGATGTCTGGGTCTTCTCTTGGTCACAGACCTCACGGGACTCCTCTTCCTACTCCCCTTTCCTGAATCTATGCAGCCTGATTGCAGTACCTTCGACATCAGACACCATTGGAGTCACCACCAAAGCATAGGGTTTCCTGCCTCCCAGAAGCCACTTTTCCACTTCATTCCCAACTCAGACCCTCCCGGGAGATCTGAGTGTGCCCAGGGCACTGCTATACATTGACGTTCTTTCTGGAATTAGCCAGTCCCTCTTTTTCATAGTAACTGGGCAAGGGCTTGATTCCAGCAGTGACTGAGGTGTGCTCCTGCCTATTTATAATAATGGTGATAACAATGGGAGTAGCTTTATTGCCTAGTTCCCATATTCTGGGCAGTGAGCCCCTCTGCTCTTGGGCAGCAGATCTGCAAGTCTCTCTTCTGTGCTCCTGCATCTCCCCCAAGGCGTCTCCTGATCCACTTGCCCACTCAGCCACATCTCCTCTAGGACTGGGAGACAAATCCAAACCCCTCCTTATGACAACCTCCATTCTTCTCAGCTTCATGTTTTGGCCTCAACATTAGGGAATGAGTTCTCCTGGTTTTGCTCTTCATATTTGAGAGGGACTAGAATACATTACCCAAAAATGTGCCACTTTGGCATATTAATTATTTCGAGCTGAAGGCAATTCAGACACAGTAGACTCAGGAAAAGCTTTTTACCTCCCTCTTACCTCCCTAAAAAAATTTAAATAAGAGGCGTATCCCAGGAAGAGAACTATACCAGAGAAAAATTTTTAAATCAGAAAGAATTATCTGCCTGGTGGGAGCAAAAATCTGTTTACCAAACATTAGCTTTTCTCATCTTTCTGTGCATTGTCTTCCTCTCCTTTGAAGCCCCAGACAGACCCCTACGCCTTTCTCCTTGGCTCAGGATGATATACGAACCTCGACTGCCTGACTACATAAGAATCTCATGTCTTTGTGGGGACCCTATATGTATGTAGTTAAATTTGCTTTTCTCCTGTTAATGTATATTATGCCAATTTGATTATTAGGCTAGCCAAATAACCCAGAAGGGAAGAAGAAAAAAAAAATTACACTCCTTTATATTTGATGATAATATTTTTGGACTTCTTAAAACCAGCTGCCCATATTTCTTGGTAAACTCAAATATCTGGTTTTTGAAGTTGAAAATCAAGTTTTGAAGATTAATGTCTCTCTTTCTGAGAATCTCAGTACAAGAATCTCTATAGTAACACAGAAGTCAACAATTTGACTCATCTCTTTGTACCATTTCTATCTTGAGTGTAGCCATACATAACACAATTTTTGCTGCTAGAACATGAGGAAAGGGTTACAGATATTGAGAATTGTTGGTGTTGGGCAGATGGCTAAATTTCAGTTTATATTTCCATTATTATTCTAGTGCATGAGGAAAAAGAAAAACATGGAATTCAAAACTTGGTTGTTTTTTTTTTCTTTTTAAAAAAATTTTAAGCAAAATAATGAGGATGAAAGAAATGTTGAGGACAAGCTAAGAGAAAATGAGTCAAAGATAATTTCTTACAGATTAAGTAAGGACAGATGGTACCCTTCTTTTTGTCACTCTTTAAATTTAGTATTATTTAATCATTATTTTGTCATAAAGAATATTTAGGCCAGAGTTTCTGGTTGTAAGTAAGAAAAGCGAACTCTAACCAACAAAGGAGAAAAAAGAATTTATTGAAAGATAGGCTGAAAAACCAAACGCAAGGCTTTCTGGGAACAAAATCCAAACTGTAGAGGGGGCTTGACAAGGGAATCGTCACCATTACTGCTGCCCACAGAGCAGCAGATGCTATAGTTTGCCCTTTTGCTACCATTTTGCAAGAGGGGCATGAAAATTCATTTTTCTGGACTCTTATGTACCCTTATGAGGCTACATAGTTCCTAAATGTAGTGAGACTATTAAAAAAGATGCTGGATTAGGGAACTCAACATATGAGGTTAGAAAAAGATAGAGATACACCATTGTGGAGCGATTGTCCATTCCCACACCAGGAAGAGGGAGAAGGCAACTACTTAATCTATGTAACAACCTTGCCCTGTTTACTGTGTTTTGCCTGATAACCTCCCATAACTGACTTCCTCCCCCCACCCCTATCTTCTTTTGACTTTAGCTAGAGATGGTATTTAAGGTGGTAGCTTGGGCCGTTTTGGAGAGTTACTCAGTTTTCCTGCATTTTTTTTTTTCTGTTGCCAAGAATCAAAAATGATAGAGGGAAAATTTTTTTGCCTTCCTACAAGGTAACCAAACAGCCAATGGCTAATGAAGAATGCCCTATCAGCATACAGTAAATGATAAAATTAAGAAATAATAATTTCAAATCACTTAATCCAATCACTGATTAGGCAAGGAACTGGCGTCGATCTTCTTAGAATGATTCATAGGGAACAGGACACCTGCATGCAGCTACAATAACGCCATAGAGATTGATTTCTGGTTGCTATGGAGGATCAAGATGTTATCCCCACCCCCTAAAGGTCACTTTCAGCATCCCACTGGTGGACAATCAGATATCGTGAGTCCTCTTAAGAGATGCAATACGAAGTTAAGCACATCATCTAAGATATATTGTAGCCAAAAAGGTTTAAATCTAATCGAGCCTTTATATCTAATTTCCAATTTACAGGAAAAAGGTAAATGATGCCACGAGGCAAAAATCAGATAGACCGTTATGAATCATTCCTTCAGCTAGACAGTGCCATTAAAATGTGACTGACCGGACTAAAAGAACTAGTAGTTGGATGCAATATATGATTTGAAATTGGATCTTGTTTTAGAATTATATACGATTTGGGAGATATTTAAGGAAATTTAAATGTAGACTTCTTATTAGATAATACAAAAGATTTAAAAATAATATTTTAACTGATAAAAATCTTATCTTAGTTATATACAGAAAATGCTTTTATTTTTGAAACATGCAACTGATATACTTATGGTGGAATGTGTTGATGTTCAGGAAGTTACTTTAAAACAATTCCACATAAAAATTAATGTTCAGAAAGCTTCTGGGTGTAAGGGAGGACAAATAATTTTCCAATATAGGAGGCTATGGGGCAAAACAAAGCTAAAGTTGTTACGTAGATGAAAGTAGTTGGCTTCTCCATTGATGAGAGTTTCTAGAGGTTTAGTCATCCTTCTCTTCCTGGTACAGAGAGAAAAACAACCTTACAATGGAGGTTTTCCTTATACAGCAATTCTTTCCTTATTTACAGTTTCACTTTCCATGGTGTTAGTTAGCTGTGGTCAACCATGGTCCAGAAATGTTAAATGGAAAATTCCACGAAGAAACAATTTACAAGTTTCCAGTTTTGTGATGTTATGAGTAGTGTGATGAAACCTTATGCCTTCTCACTCCCTCTCTCTGTCCGGCTTCTCCACGCTGTACACGCTCCCCACCTGTCTGTCACTTAGTAGCCGGCTTGGTTATCAGATCAACTGCTGCAGTGTTTGTGTTCACATAACTCTTATTTTACTTAATAAGGGTCCAAAAGCCATTCACGAAACTTCTATTGAAGTATGTTATTATAATTGTTCTATTTTATTATTGTCATTGTTGTTAATCTCTTATTGCACCTAATATATAAATTAAACTTTATCATAGGTTTGTATATAGGAAAAAACATAGTATACATAGGGTTCACTACAATGTATGATTTCAGGTGTGGATGAACAAAAAGGGTTCTATGGAAAGTAAGCTCACAGGGTGATCTGATCATAAATTCCTAACTGGGCAAGTGATGGCAGGTAGTCACACCGCAGGCACATACATAACTTCCTTAGTAAAATGTTTATCTCTGCCTTAAAAGAAACCTGTCCACTGTTCTCATGCATCTAGGTTAGCACACCTTCGAAATACCAGAAGTAATACTCCTTGAAGGAGGTATTAACCTTCAAAAGAGCACAGAATCTTGTTAACTATCCTGTAAACCAGTCCTTGCCTTGCTTTCTCCAGTTTTCCTTATGTGCCCTCCTTAATTTCAAATGCATAAAAGGAGCTGCAAAACTGTTATTCTGGGGAGCATCTGAGATCTTGCTTCCTGGCATATGTTGATGGTTTGGCTCAAATAAACTCTTACAAAAATTCTCTACATGTTTGGACATTTCTTACACTGACAGAGGCATTCACCGGGGGTCTTGGAACATATCCCCGTGGATAAGGGGGGACTACTGTAAATGTCTCTTACAACATGGTAACTTCTACTTCATTTTCAGAGCTTCTCCTGAGTCTGCTGTTTCTTAAAAATAACCAGCTCGAGATAAGCATTATACCAAAGAGACATATTTTGAAGTGGCATATCCTGAACTCCTTCATAGGAAATTAAAAAACACATTTTTCACTGAGTTAATTACCTTCTATAATTAAAGACAATTTAATTGCATTATATTATAAAGTTGTCATATCTCTGTGGAGTTTTAATTGCTCTGCCTAAACCTTAAGTCTGTGTGGGTCATGCTACTTCAGGCAGCAATAACGACCCATAGTGCCACTGATGGCAAATGCGGGGGTATTAGTTTGCTAGCGCTGCTGTAACAACCAGGGAGCTTAAACAACAGAAATTTATTCTTTCACAGTTCTGAAGGTTAGAAGTTCAAGATGAATCATCAGGGTTCTTTCTGAGGGTTAAGAGTGAGAGTCTGTTCCAGGCCTCTCCCCTAGCTTCAGGTAGTTTACCAGCAATCTTCAGTGTGTCTTAACTTGTAGAAACATCACCCCCATCTTGGCCTTCATCTTCACAAATTTCTCCTTTTTATAAGGGCACCAGTCATGTTGGATTAGAGCTCACCCTAATGACCTCATTTAACTCAATTATCTCTGTAAAGACCCTATCTCTAAATAAGGGCACATTCTGAGGTACTGGGGGTTAGGACTTCAACGGATTAATTTGGAGGTTGAGGCAGAGGACACAATTCAACCCTTAACAGTGGGAAAGAGCTAAGTCTGTAATCGTGGTGTCAAACCACGGTCCTGAGAAGCCTATGTATTCACAGATGACATAAGCCTGCGCGTCTTCCCAGAGAGGGCCCCGTGGACAGGATGCCATCTACCCTGCCTGTGATTAGAGCGGTGACACTTCTACCTTTTCACATGAGATTTCCCAAAAAAAGAAAATCATTGCCAGAAGAGGAAAAGGGGAATTGTTGTTCAATAGGTATAGGGTTTCAGTTTTGCAAGCTGAGGAAGCTCTAGAGATCTGTTGCACAACATGTGCCTATAGTTGACACCAGTGTACTGTGTACTTAAAATGGCTAAGAATATAAATTTTGTTATGCACGTTTTATCAAAATTATTTCATTTTTATTTTATTATTATTTATGGCTATAGCACCCGGTCTTCCTAGGTGGTCTCCCACCCAAGTACTAACCAGGCCCATCCCTGCTTAGCTTCCGAGATCAGACATGGGGCCTATTCAGGGCAGCATGGCCATAGACCATGGACTATGGTTCCACTGGGGTGTGAACCCAGGTTCTTCTGCATGTAAAGCAGACATGCTTACCGCTGCACTATGGAACCACATCCCCAATATTATTTTAAGAAGAGAAATTTGTCAGAAAACAACACTTTGTATGAAGCACTAATAATCCTGGTGAGCCCGTGCCAGCCATACTCGGCGACAGCAGCATTCGCACAGGAGGAAGAAGTACCAAGGGCATCCCGCTCTTATTAGATATGCGCGTTTTCTTCTTGCCATAAAATTCCAAGAGTCTATAAGAACTAATTGTTCTGTTTTACAAAATTGTTTTCCTTCCGCTCCTGAGTGAACCTGATTTTCTTAAGAAACATCCTGATTCCTAAAAGTGGTTTTTGTTCACTAACAGTCACAGGCATAGCATGAAACCTGCGAACTCCAGCTTTACTCCTTTTTACAGTTTTATAGTTTATGTATGCCTTTAGAAATACCAAAAAACAACCCACGAAGAAAATAAAATAATATCACTATCCTATAACTATATTCCTTTAAAATTAGAAACCAAAATGCATGTAAATAGACTCTCAAACTTTATTATTAAAGCCTATTACACAAGGGGGCGCTGGATTTACATATAATAGGGTGCCCGGACAAAGGACAGACATTTAGGTTAGCTTTAGCATATAATTTAACCTAAAATAAATGTTAGCCATTGTGTTTTTCAGAGCTGAGAACTGGCAATATTTACTAACTGAAGAGTCTTTTCACATTATGCATGGAATTTAATCTGTCTTTACAGCTTGAAATTCCATCTTCCTTTGAATCAATCCTCTCAACATATACATGCACACACACACTCATTCACACATATACACACACAGATACACCCACAAATGACTGGCAAATACATGCACATACCTCTCACTTGATCGGAAATAACAATGAGGTCTCAATTATGAAGCATTTTTCTTACCCATGTAATGTGTTATATATTAGATAATTAGAAGTAGTTGTCAAAAGAAATTAAGTAAGCTCTTTTGGTGATACAGAATGTCCTTAAAAAGGTTACCTGTTTACATGGTGGCTTCGTTTTCATCTATAAGGGAATTATGTGTCCTCAGGCATGCACAGTACATTCTGGCTGGCTTGTTCCTCCTGACTTTACACTCCCTCATCCCACAGAGTTATTTATGGGAACTATCAGACCAAATCAGCAAAGGAGTGAGAAGAACTATCTGGAAACATTCATGTTCTCATTTCAAAATTATCAAGTAAACGTTCAAAGTATAAAATTTGAATTTATGTAGCAGGAAAAAAAAAAATCAAGCTCTAATTAAAGTCCAAGGAGAAAATGTGTTCACAGTTCAAAATCTTTCTGTAGACTGAGTATTCAACTCATAACTTTGCAAAGATAACCAGAAATTTCACTAAATTTCTCCCTATCCCAATCACACAAGACTAGGTTAAAAACAGTGTAGGGTCTGGGGATAAAGGGATGTGGGGTTAAATCCCAGCTTCCGTTTTCTTACCTCTAAAACGGGATCAATGTTCTCAACATATTTGGTTTATTGTGATGATACTTTAAATGAGATAACGTTTGTACATCATGCAGGTCAAATAATATTTATGAAAGTTCAAATAGTCTTTTTTTTTTCTTTTTCTGTTTTCCTTTCTTCTTTCCTTTCTCCTCCTTTCTCCCTTCCTAAATTCTCTGATTTCAAAAAGTATCAGGCTTTAAAGAATGACGAGCTTTATACGTTGCTCTTAAAACCATGTTTAATATTTGGTTGTTTTTAACTGTCACCTTCTCCTTGCCCCTTTCCTGGTCACCTTGTTTACATTTGATCATGGGGAGTTCCTTGACAGCTGTCTCTAAGGACTTTGCAAAGTGTCTGGTGCAGACTAAGTGAATCAGCCAGCCATACTTAAAAGTGTATTTCAAAGGTCATATTCTTTTCCTGTTATTGTAAATTTCACATCTACCTAGAATGCAATGCGATAATCAACCATCTTAGGATTTTTAGTGGTAGGCAACAGAATCCATTCTACTAGTGTAAGACAGAGACTTTTTAAGGGGTAGAGGCAACCTGCAGAATTGCCGAGATGGCTGCAGAAACGGGTTGAGCTTCCAGGAGCTGCTGCCTCTTCCAGAATAGGAAGATGTCAAATCAAAAAGTCATTGTCACAGCTGCTGACACAAACATGCCACCTCTGCCATGATCTCTATTGGCAAAATGTATGTCATAAATCCTGCCTTTCCTTTCACATAACTCAGTTAGAAGTAAGAGCCTCTCTGAATGGTAGAACCTGAGTTATACTGGGAATTCTATTTTTAAGAGAGACTAGGAAATGTAATAAATGTAATTGCTAGTTTTACAGCACAGAATTTCAACTAAGCCAAGCCAAAGAATCTCTACATTCTTTCTTTGCTATTTGGTTTATTTTAATATAATTATTAGAGAGACTATAAACTTCGTTAAACACAAGTCAATGTTCTTTAACATTACTGGTGAGGAAGATGGACTATGCAAAGACTCAATAATGTAAAACTACATTTAGGACTAATTTGAAACTATGTATCTTGAATATTTTTCAAGTAACCAAATTCGATAATATTATATTAACTTTTTCTTTGAACAGGACTCTTATCATGCCTGTATATACAAAATATAGAATTTTAAATAATGAGGAAGAAGGGTCAGTGAATTATCGCTTTAAACAATTCTTCTTTATCACTGGTATTTCTTTAACTAACTCTGAAAAAGAGCTGGAAAGCTATAGTATCTAACACCTTGGATTGTAAAATATACCTGAAAAACCAAATAAGGTGACCTTGGCTAAGTGACAACATCACAGACTCTTACATGTTAAATGTGAGTATAGATATTATGGTTATCTACATAGAAACCTCAAGAAAATCTATAGATGGCTTATGAGATCTAAGGAGAGAGTTTACCAAGACTGTTGGACATAAGATCAATATACGAAAACCAACTGCTTTTTTATATGCTACCAACAGAGAAAGTACAGTTTTAAAATAAAACAAATTAAGAAATAAACCAAATAAAATATGTGCATGACTTGTGGAGAAAATTGTAAACTTTACTGAAGATATTAAAGAAGACTTAAATAAGCAGAGAGATGTATATGCTTATGTAAACATTTTATAATGTTTCTCTCAGATTAATCTACAGATTAAATATAATTCCAATTAAAGTGCCAACAAGATTTGGTAGAACTTGAAAGTTTAAAATCTACGTGGAGAAACAAAGGACCAAGAATGTTAAAAACAGTAATGGATAAGATCAAGACATATCCTACCAGACAGATATCAAAACTTATTACAAAGCTGTAATAATTAAAACAATGTGACAAGAAAAAAAAGGAAGTGAAAGAGAAAAGATATCCCAAGAGCAGATCCATACAAATTTGGTTATTGGTCATGTAACAGAGGTGGCAATACTGATCAGTAGGACTCAGGAGCAGTAAGACAACTGGTTATTCATACAGAAAAATATGCAATTGGATCTCTACTTCATATCATTATAAAAATCATCTTTAAGTGTATTAAAGATCTATATTTAAAAATAAAACTTAAGCATTTAGTGAGAAAATATCTTTGTGGCTTTGGGTAAGAAGGGTTTTCTTAAATAAGATATAAAATGTACACACCATAAAGGAAAGGATGATATATTTATCGGCATCAAAATTAGTAGCATTTGCTTGACAAATGACTGTGTAACAAAGTAAAAAGATAAGCTATAAATTGCGAAATGATTTTTGTACCAGGTATAACTGACAAATCAATAAAAAGACAGACAAACTAATAACAAAAGACAAAGAGGAAATTAAAAGGAAACTATTCTGTATAGCTAACAAGCTGTTACTTTTTAAAATATACACACACAATGTAAATATATGTGTGTGTGTGTGTGTGTATATACGCGTGCCTTACAGTTAAACTATACAGCTAAAACTTATCAGACTTCATTAACCAATATCACTATAAAAAATTAATTAATTAAAATTGAATCATTTCGTTAAAGTGAAAAAAAATTAGAAGCAAAACTAAATATCATGACCTAGATGCTTTATAAAAGAAAACACATTTCTTTATTTATGCCCATATGAAGAATCAAATTCTAAAAATCAAAGATGATGCATCTTGTGCCTCTACTTTGAAGAATATTTCTAATCTGCCACTTAAAGTACTTTATTACGTTAATGAATATAATATCAGTTTGAATAGATCATAATATATACCTCTATCTTATTAAGAATTTTTGCAATTTCTCCCAGTAATATATTTTAATAAACAATTTTCAATATAAAAAATAAAAATAAATAACATGCAAAGAACTTCTATAAATCATTTCTATGGTTTCATCAAATAAGATATGAAAAGCACAGACTATGAATAAAAGGAAGGTTAGGTTTGAGCACGTTAGAACTGACTATTGCACCACGACAGACACGAGAGAGAAAACGACATGGTGCAGAGTGGGAGACGTGTGATGTGTAATTGACAGAGGACTACGTTTGGAGAAGCTATGGAACAAGAAGCCTCGTTTACTTGCTTATGGTTTCTAAATTGGTATCACTTTGAAGACCAGTCTGACAATGTCTAGTAAATTGGAGATACTTATGCTCTTTAATCTAGCCATTTCTAGACATAGTCCATAGTCTTCAGAGAAACTCCCAGACCTGTACGCAGGAGGATATGTACAAGAATATTATTACGGTATTGTTTACAACATTAAAAAAACTTTAATCCAGTCAGCAACAGGAAATGAATAAATAAATTGACATATGTATACACTGAATACTATACAGTACTGAAAATGAGTGACCTAGACCTTCATGTATCAGCATGGATACACCTTAAAAGAAAGCATGAAAGCAATGTGTTGAAGGATAGATATAATATGATATTTTATAAAGCTTAAAAGCTTGCACAATACTCTATATTTTGTTAGGCTAGTTCCATATATATGAAGTAAAAGTATAAAGATAAGCATGGGAAAACTGCAGACCAGATTCAGGATGGTAGTTACCTCTTGAGAGCATGGTTTGAGGCAGGGCCCTGGAGTAGCACACAAAGGGCTCCGATCATATTGGTTATATTCAATTTCTCAAACTCGATAATGGATATGTGGGTATTTTTTCTATTATTTTCTACATCTTTGTAATGTGCCTGAAATGTTTTATCACTAAAAATAAATTAATCAAACAAAAAACTAAAAAATGGGATAATGAAGAGATTGCATCATTGATGAAAGAACACAGGCTCTGAAGCACAATCGGTCTGTTTTGAACCCCAACTTCTCCATTGTCAAATCATGTGACCTTGGCTAAGTGACCCCATCACAGACTCTACACAATAAATAAGGGTATTAACAGTACCCACGTGTACCCACTCCATGTCATCCCAGGAGAAAATGCTTTGCAGAGTATCTGGCCTATGGTAAACTTGCTTTCTGTGATTCAACACACTGATCTTTCAGAACGCCCGATGCTTTCTCTAACCACAGGACCTATGTACATGCTAATGCCATGTACCTTACCTCACAGCACTCATCTGACCCTGTAATTATGCATTTGACATGAGCAATTTGATTAATAGTCATCTTATCACTAGGCTGTTATGTTTTATAAAATCAGTCGGTATTATTTTTGCTCAATACTGTATCCCTAGAACTTACTAGATTTTCTAGCTTCTTTAGTACATTCTGGTTGAAAGTGAATGCATAAGCACTTAATACATAATAACTACTGATATCATTATTTTGTAATTTGACCAAGGTCATACAGCTGGAAAGTGAAAGAGTTGGGATTCAAAGCCATCTGAAAGAATGTAAAGGTCCTTCCACTTGGGCTGACACTGTGTAGCTAGGTCTCCTAAAGGAGGGTCATTTGGATCATCAAGTGTAATAGGACCATAAAAAAGAAATGTCTAAGCCATTGGTTCTCAATGGGGGGTGATTTTGCCCCCAACTGAAGACAATTGACAGTGTTTATAGACAGTTTTGATTGTCATGAGGGAGGGGGGATATGCTCTTGCCATCTATTAGCAAAGGTCAGGGATGCTGCTAAACATCTCACATGAGTCTCCCCTCAACAAAGAATTACCTGCCTCTAAATGTCACCAGAGCCGAGGTTGAGAAACCCTGGTCTAGGCCATCCAATCACGTGTCTTGAAATTCTTGCCTCTGGAAGCCAAGAATCTCACAGAGCAACCTCCTTTTTCCTCCAGTCATGATAGATGTAAGTAATTAGGCTACTCTCTAGTAAAGTCTCAGACTTCTGGATGTTCATCTAAGTTATTTTCAAGTAGCCAGCATCCTAAAGAACTTTGCTTTTTCCTTCCTTCCTTCCTTCCTTCCTTCCTTCCTTCCTTCCTTCCTTCCTTCCTTCCTTCCTCCTTTCCTTTCCTTTCCTTTCCTTTCCTTTCCTTTCCTTTCCTTTCCTTTCCTTTCCTTTCCTTTCCTTTCCTTTTCCTTCCCTCCTTTCTTTCTTTCTTTTCTTTCTTTCAAACTCTGATATTTTCTTGACCCATTTACAGGACTCTGGGTGAAACCTAATTCTTTCCATTAACTTTCAGGTTTTCATTTCAGGAGTTACTTCTGTTTTCTGTTTTAAGAAATACTTTTCAGTCATAGAAAGATGATAATAAAATATTTTAATGATTTTTTTTACACTATGGGTCTCTAAGGGCATAACTATACCTTTCACAGCTATACTCTCAGTTCTTTCTGTTGCTTTAGTGTAGTGTGCATTTGGATTTCACCCTAAACTGAGAGCAGTTTTTTCTCCCACCCACAGCAGTGCTGACGGCTAATGGGCTTATTAACTAAGCTCATTGCATCATTGCCACCTGGAGCCATCACAGTATACTGTGAGTCAGGGATGCAGAACAGGGATCCAGGAGAAGAGGATGGTTTGAATAGAAACATCAGCATTGCAGCGACCTCATGGGTATTGTTCTGGGTTCCAGAGTCTGGATGGAGATATTTTGGTATTACAGAGCGACAGGGAGTAAACAAGAGAGAAGTTAATAACCCAAGATATATGACGAAGGACTAGAAATGTCACTCAATAAAATATTCACTCAGTAAAAATTCTGCTACAAATGGACAATGTGACAGTTACCTTGAAAACAAATGAAAATGGACTTTTTACTGACAAAGGCGAATACCAATGAGATGCAGAATTTTCTCCACTCTGTCTCCACCATTTAGGAGCTAAACAAGCTACTTTGCTATTTACACTCCAGATTCCTCATCTTTAAAATGGGGCTGATGATAATACATACCTCACTAGAATATTATAAAGACTCAATGAGGCAATGAATGAAAATAGGCCGATCACTGTGCCTAACACATACCATTATTATCATTATTGCCATTATCAATCCCAGTCAGTTCTTCACTCTTCCTACCCTTAAAAAAAATCTGAAAGATGATCATTAAAGTTGAATATAAAATATAATTAAATAACCTAGAATGTTTTTATTTTCTGAAAACTTTCCTGGAGAACATTTTATTCCCTGAGGTAAAGGAAAATGCTTCTTTACCAAATGTATTTTGGAATGGAAGAGAAAGACAGCTTACTGATTGGAATTTATGTTCTCTTTTTTCCCTAATTTAGCCATCTTTTCATCTGACAAACTATAAACCCTTCAGTGTTGTGATAAGCTAAGACTCTCAGAGTAAAATCTAAAACCGAAAATGTAAGAGGACATTGATTATTGGTTGTATTTGTGATAGAAGAAATAAAAGTAACACTATCTAATCATATTATCCTAATTTTAAATTTACAGATTCATGCATCGCACACATGAATATATTAGGTGTTGTGTTGTTAGTGTTCTGAGGAAGGAAAGGTGTTTTTGCTTATCTTGTGTTTCTGGCACCTAATTTTACACCTACCAACTAGAAGGTTCCCTGCTACTTGTCAAGGGAACAAAATAGTTTCCAAATATTTAAATACTCAAATCAGGTCTCACATGACTATATAAACATTAAATAAAAAACCATGTAAACACCATATACTGAGTTTTAAAGGAAAACTTAATACGTTGTTTATTATCTGTGATTTTATTACTAAAAAAAGTAAGTAAGGCAAATTGGGTAGAATGAAACTGAATATTCTATTTCTAAGGGTCTGCATGGAACTAAGGACAGTGTGTTGTCATGGTGACTGTATGTGGGGTTGTTATGCACAAAAACAGTATCAGTATACAAAAAAAAAAAAGATTATTTGGAGAAATAGTCAACTATTGTTTTATCATTCAAAGGTCCTAACAATCATCATCTAAGGATGATGATATTGTAGTGAACTGGCCAGGCTTTTAATTTGAGGCTATGCACTATAAAGCCACAATCTAACAAAGCATTTAAAAAGCATTTAATGAGTACCCCTATGTACTCCCTAGGTTTAAGACTAAACAGCTAGGATTTACTACTAATGTAGACTTATTTACTGGTGTTGATAAGGTGGTGTCTGAGTTCATCTGGGTTGCAGATTGGGAAGCTTATAAACAGCAAAAATTTATTGCTCACAGTTCTGAAGTCTGAAAGCCAGAGCTGAGGGTTCCCACATTGTCAAGTGAGGAACATCTTCAAGACTGTAGACTTCTCATTGTATCCTCTCATGACAGAAGAATGAGCAAAGGATCCCTCCGGAACCTCTCTTAAAAGGACACTAATCCCATTCATGAAGGCTCCACACTTATGGGTTAAACACCTCCCAAAGGCCTCACTTCCTAATACCATCTCCTCAGTGGTTAGTATACCAACATATGAATTTGGAGAGTGCACAAACATTCAGATCATAGCACTGGATAGTTACTTGGCTTCTTTGATCCTCATTTGTTATATCATTATTCTAGAAGAGAGGATATAAGAATTAAAGAAGATATGTATTATAGCAACTTTATGCAGCATGTGTTGTTTCATGATTATGATGCTGATTATTATAATGTGCAAGGCCACAAATAGCACATGGCAAATGAACGGCATAGATTCTAAAGACAACTGGAGTCCGGGAACTAAGTGAGTCTGGTAGGGCTCTAAATTTATGATGACAGTCTTTTTCTTTGACTTTTTCCACTCTCAAACATTTATTCTCAATTTCATTTGGAAACATTGTCTTTTACTTCTTGCCCTTTGTCATTATACTGCAATGTCAAAGTATAGAAAAATTTTTTAGAGTTTTTTTTTTCTCTTGAAATCAACCCAGTTCATTGATGTATGAACTATAATTTGAAGTCAAACAAAAAGCCAACTATCTCTTAAGCAAATCATCACAGCCTTTTATGAATAATGCAATTAGTCCAAATTTAGTGGTAACATTTATGTGCAGTCTTAAAAAAATGAGACAATTTATTTTATACTACACACATGGTGCATTCATTAGTATTTTTAGCTGCAAGTAACAGGAAAAACAACTGACATTGACTTGAGAAGTAAGGATATCTATTAGCTCACATAATAGTAAGATTTCTGTGTTGACGTAATACCTCAATGATGTCAACAAGGACCCAGGTCTCTCCTGTACCATTGACTGTATCAGTATAAATTTTCTTATTCATATCCAGTGGGAAAGGCAGAAACCTTAGCTTTCCTTCTCATAATTTTTCCTTAAGAGTCTATCTTCATTCTCAGATGACCCTGGCAAGCCTTTTCTTGCTTGTCATTGATTGAAATTATTCTGGATCTAACCACTGCTGAAATTTTACTGAGAGAGGGGTGGGATTATTGTCGATTTAGGTTAATTTGTTGGAGTGGAATGGATGTTGATGTCTAACCAACAATGTCCAATATGTAGAGGGGATTTGGGATTTTATTTTAATCTTTAAGTTATTCTTTATTCATTTATATTTTATCATCTTGTGAATTGGCTCAGGTCTTCAACTCTTTTCAACACTTAAATAAAGATCTTAATTGACCACATCTGGGACACAAATTAGAGTCTAAAAATTTCTACTATAGTGACCCCAACAATTTTTCACCCCAAACGCAATATAATATAAGAGGTCATAGGAGCTCTTTTCTGTCTATATTCTTTTAGTGATCTCATCCAACCTTATGACTTATATAGCAACTGCTTATTGATGACCCCTGAATTTTTGTCTCTAGCTTATTTCTTTCCTGACACCAGAGTCTTATTGAAGAGCTTACTATTATCACCATTTAGGTTATCTAATAGACATCTCAAACTACAGACATTCATAACTACACTCCTGCTCTTTCTCCCAAGTCGTTCCCATTTAAACTCTTTCCCATGTCATGAAATGTCAACTCTTTCTAAGAAAAATTCAGAGGATCTGTTTATATCTCAAGCTTGGTCTATGTGCTTGAATCTCAGACATCATCAGAGTTCTGCCTTGGGACAGTGGGAACCTGTGCAAGTATTCATAAAGAGGTGCTTCAACTCACAAACTAATATTGATCTTTGAGTGTTTAATCCCTTTTGGAGAGTAAGAATTCCCAACAGAACAAGATTTATTTATTGCAGGTATCTTTACAAAAACAACAAGATTCAGAGTGTTATATTCTGCATTCAATCTCATTTATTCTCCCTAAGTTATAAAAATGGCAAGAGGATAGTTTACTTTCCCAGCATCATAAAAATCTCTTTCTGTTCATTAGAAATCTGTTTTCACTTCAAGAAGGGAGAGATTCCACATCATGATGTGGGGAGTTCATAGCACTGATGGAAGAAAAATGATCACTGATTAACAAGATATTTTGTAAATTTTAATTTAGAGATACAAATTTCTTTTTCTCCCCCCTGTAAGTCATGATGCTCTTAATTGCCTTAAGACAATCTGACAGCAGTCAGAGCAGGATAGATCTACCTAAGACAATTAAATGTGCTCATCTTATTTTCTTTCTGTCCTTTATGCTCTACTTACTCTAGACATCTTTAAATTATTAATTATACTACAGAGAAACCATTCGAAAGGACTATCTTTGCATACCACTCATAAAAAGCAAAAGCAGTCATAACTCACCCAAGTTTATCTTCTGACCCTTAAGGAGCCCCCCACCACGTCCAACAGCCTTCCTCTCAACCATATGCCCTGCCACTAATTTGGGCAACATTAATATCTATGTTGAAAATTTACCACTTGAGTGTCTCAGTTCTTGAAACTTATCAGTACATTGAGAGTCCTCAGAAAGCCAAATTAGTTAATAAAGTTAATGAATTAGAAAACAAATGGAGAATTAGAAATAACAAATAAAATCAGAGCTTTTTTTTCCCAAAAAGACAATACAATGAAAAAAAAAGCTAAGATTAAAAAGAGAAATAAAATAAAAATGTGTAACTTCATGAAAGTTGGCAGCAAAAAAGTTAGAAAAACCACAAATAGGGATTCCTTTGGAAGATCATAATAAAGAATCATGTAGCTTTTTGCCAATAAATTTGAAAATCTAGATAAAATGTTAATTTTCTAGAATATAAATTTTTAGAATAGATAAAAAACCTGAATATGAACCAATAATTATTGGAAAATTTAAAAAACGTATCAAAGATTCACTTCTGAAAAATGTGCCCCACCCAAAGAGCAGATGGCTCCTCTGTTATTTAAATTATTGCTGGACATATGAAAAAAGAAACTTTTCTGGTTCCTCTTAGAAAACTAGCATGATCTAATATCAAATCTGACAGAGATAGCATAAAAATAAAACATAGATCAATCTCACTTAAGAATACGATACTTTTTTAAACCATAAAATTTCTGATAGAATTTCCATGTCAAAATAATCTCACTTTTCTTCCTCTTCTTTCATAAACTCTCTGTTCCCACGCTGAGGTATGAAGGAAGGTTAAAGGAGCAGCAAGTGGAATTTTGGACTTCAGGAAAGGGCAGGGCAGAGCCTACATTGTAAACAAATTCTGCAGGGTTTATAGGTGGCTTGGAAATAATCACAGCCAAGCTTTAAGAACTAAGGGTGTTTTGAGATTTATTAGCTCGCAAAGCAAATAGTGATGATTAGCAGTTCATCTAGATTCTAGAGATTATAACCTAGACGCCTAGGTCTTTGGGGAAAAACACTCTCTGCTTTAGCTCCTGCACAGCTTGCACGTGATGGACTTTATTAGGCAGATTCTCAGGCTTGGGATGAGCATATCACAGTAGTCAAGATCGTGACTAACTCTTGGCTTTGTCTAAGATAACATTTTTTTTTCTGGATTATGCTCAGAAAATTTGATCCAAGGCAAGAGTTGATAGCAATATGAACACGGAAGTATTTCTTAATAGCTAGTTTAAAAGTGAAAGAGAAAGGTTGTCAGATTCAAGTGGGAAAGCATTAGAAATCATCCCCTACACATATAAACACTTCAAATCATGCCATGACTAAGGTTTCATGAACAGATTTTATTTTATTTTGTGTTTTATTTTAGTTGTTTTGTTTTGTTTTTTATTAAATTTACTGGGGTGGCATCGGGTAATAAAATTATATTGGTTTCACGTATACAATTCGATATCACATCTCATATATATCGCATTATATATTCACCACCCAAAGTTAAATTCCCTTCCTCACTATGTACCGGACTCCCTAGACTCTTATTTTAGAAGCGCACTAGGTTGCTGTAGCAACCTTTTCTATCCCATGGGGTCTCTTGCAACATAACCTTATCACTACCCCGTCAACGGCAGGTGGTGTCTGTTTCCTCTCCCCTTAAATCTGGGCTGATCCTGTACCTTATTTCTTTGTAAACCTTTATTTTTAAATAATTTTAATTTAGAGAGGAGTTGCAAATGTGATGCAGTGGCTTTTTGTGTTCCCCTCACCCAGCTTCCCAATGTTAACATCTTATTTAACCAGGGTCCATTCTTCTGAACTGTTTTGATCAATAGAACTCAATGATGGTGTGTAACTTCTTAGACCATGTTTGGAATACTCTTCCTTAGAGCCCAATTTCCATGCAGTAAAAAGCCCAGGCAACCACATGAGTGATGTGATTGGTGCAAGAGATGCATTTAGAGAAGAACCAAGGCTCCCAGCTGACAGTCCCAACTGAGTTCCCACCAGCAGCTAGTGCCAACTGCCAGCAATGCAAGTGAGGCTATTTTGGCCCTTCCAGCCATTCCAGCACCCCAGCTGACAGTCCAGGACAACCACCTGGTGAAACCGCAGCGTTGTGAGGAATAAAAATTTTCATTGCTTTAGGCCAGTAAATTTTGGGGCAGTGTTCTATGCCCCAATCCATAACTGTAACTAGTTTGACATTTGTACTGTGTACTAAGTAAAATTAATCCACATAGAAAGAAGAGGAAAGGATACCAAAAAAAAAAAAAAAAAAGTTTAGATAAGCACATTCTATCCCTCTAATTTAAGCATGCCAGCCTATTTTATTATCAGACTAAACATAAAGCAAAGGTCTTTTTAAGTGATAAACCTTAGCTTTGGCAGTTGGACTTCAAAGATCAACCTGACTAATAGGAAAAGGCCCACATGGAGCCTTTTAAATTCTGATTTGAATTAAATAAAACATACTTGCTTGCCTATTCAAAAATTATATTTTAAAAAAGAATCTGCATCACCTGAACTACTGTGATTAGTGTAGTATAAGCCCTGAGAGAGTCCCCCCCCCCTTTTTTGTAATGCAAGTGCCTGACTGCTGAGGCATCCACTTCAAGATGGCTATCTCAAATGAACAGTGCCAGCAGCAGGACTAGATAAAGAGCTGGGCTGGCTGCCCACGCTGAGGCTCCTTTGTTTCAGAGATCTTGGTTGATTTCAATAACTGACCATTTGAGCTACTCGTTTTCTTGTTTTTTCTTTTCTTGTGCTTTAAATTACCATTCTTATGCTTTATATTCACCAATAAAGAGTAAGCTTGCAGAGGAAACCTTAGGCCCCCAACCTCCACTCCAATAAAAGCAGAACCCCAGGCCCATTATTCCTCTTTTCTTTCTCCTTTCTTTACCTTCCCGTGTGGCCTCAAGGTGTGCTGTGCAATTTCCAGGGCCTGTAAGTAGTATACCTGTATCTTTTTCAAGTTTCCGGATGGTTATTGCTGAAGGACCTCTTGCAATCCTAACGAGAACCACAAGGGCTAGTCCAGACACATCATTGGTTATTGATAGGCTGAGACCAGCACAAAACAGTCACACATTTCCTCTAAGCTTAGCTGTGAAATCAAGAGCTACAAAAATGGCAAATTAACAGGACTCTTTGTAATGTTCTCTCGATTACCTGGATCAGGAGACGACAAACTTATTTTCTGTCAAGAGCCAGATAGTTTAGTGTCCGTAGGCCAACAGGTAAAATCAAGGATATTACATAGGAACTTATATAACAAGAGAGATATTTTTTATTGATAAAATTCAAAGTATTTTAATAATTGAGTACAAATGTAGTAGTCACTAGCCACTTGTGGCTGTTGAGAACTTGAACTGTGACTAGTGCAATTGAGAAACTGAATTTTTAATTTCATTCAATTTAAATTAAAATAGTAACATGGCTAGTGGCTACCATACTGACTAGAACTCTAGAGTAGCAGCAAAGAAAATACAAAAAGAGGCATAGATGAATATAGTTAGATTCAGGTTATCGTTTTTGATAAAATACCACATAAATGGTGTTGTGATCTTCTTAAAGTATCATGTCTAGAGGCACATAATGTCTGTTTTCCCTTATTGATTATGTTAATCTTGAAAATTTGAATAACGTCTATTTTCTCCACTGCAAAGTTACTATTTTTCCTTGTATAATTAACAAATAACTTCTGGGGAAATTCTTTAGATAATGTAATATTATTTCCCTCATCAAACTGTCCCCTTATTATGCAAAATACTACCATTGATGATTTCAATTACCATATTGATGATTCTTGCCTGAATCTATTTTAATATGATATTCTAAGTGATAATTTTTAAAAACTCCATCATTTATCTGCATTTGTCAATAGGCATTCTACTACAAGGAAGAGCCCTCGAACAAAAATTCCTTCTTCCTTCTTTCCTTCCTTCCTTCCTTCCTTCCTTCCTTCCTTCCTTCCTTCCTTCCTTCCTTCCTTCCTTTCTTCTTTCCTTCCTCCCTTCTTTCTATTTTTCTGGCTTTCAGTTTTTCTTTCTTTCTTAGCAGTATGGACTCTTGGATTCTTTTTTTTTTTTTTTTATCGAATTATAACTAATTATTGTCCTTACCTAGTCTGATGTTCAAACTGTCCTAGATTTGGCTGGTGGGAGAGCTGGCTCCTGCATCATTTTGACATGCCCCAATTTTATTTTATACATTTCCTTAATTTTTGGTACAACAAAACGTTCCAGGCTTTTTTCCCCCTTTTTTTTGTTCTTTTCTGTTCAGTCATGGGCTCAACTATTCTCTAAGAATTTCTGCTTCTTTTTAATGAGAAAAAGATTTGGAAACCAATATCTGGGCAATGAATTACACATTAAACATGAAAACACAGATAGGATAAAAGAAAAAGGTTGAAAATATTATATTAATCAAATAATAATCATTAAAAACCTTGTACAATTATATTAAAATCAGATAAAATAGACTTCAACATAAAGAATATTGCCAGAAATAAAGTAGGATGGTTCATAATAATAAATGGGTCAATTCATTAGAAATGTATAACAATACTAATAATGTGTGCATCTAATAACTTTGCTTCAAAAGAAATGAAGCAAAAAAATAGGTAGGAACAAAGAAGAAATGAACAAATTCATAGTCATCAGAGATTTTAGCATACATCTCAGTAATTGACAGGACAGATAGACATAGGGGAGAAATATATGATCATCTCAGTAGAAGTCAATAAATAGTAATAAAATTCAACCACTGCACATGTTAAAAAAAAAATCTCAGCAAACTAAGAAGAAAATTTTCTCAAGCTGACTACAGATATCTATCCCCCCAAAATCTTTGCAGCTAATATTATACTGTAAAATATTGGATGCCTTTCTTCTAAGATCAAGAAGAGGGCAAAGATGTCCATTCTCACTATTTTTATTCAATACTATAATAAAAGTCCTAGATCATGTAATAAAAATAAACATCGTAAACATTGGGAAAGTATAAGTAGAAACATCATTATCTGCAGATGACTTGATTATATAAGCAGAAAATCCAAAAGAATCTACAAACTACTAGACCTAAGCAAGTGAATTTAGCAGTTATTTAATATGAGGTCAATATTTTAAAATGTCAATGGCATTTCCATATACATGCAATAAACCATTGTATAATCAATTTTTTTAAAAAACTGAAAAATAGCCAATACCTAAAAGTGAATTAAACAAAAGAAAAACATATTTTTCTACATTGAAAACTACAAGAGAAAACTACAAACAAATTGCTGCTGAGGAAAAATTTAAAAGGGCCTAAGTAAATGCTCATGTATAAGATCCAATGCTGTTAAGTTGATTACAGTTCACCTCCCTTGCTGCCCCTCCCCCCAGCCAAATACTAGCAGCATCTGTTTTGTAGATATTGGTAAACTGATTTTTAAAATATATATAGAGAAAAGAACCTGAAATAGTCGAGATGATCTTAACAAAGAAAAAACTGGAGGAAATATACTCAAAGATTTCAAGACTCATCAAAAAACTACACTAGTTAAAACAGCAAATTTCCTATTTAGCATAATGATAAACTCATAGATTAATGAATCAGAATAGAGAGCCCAGATACTTGATGTTCAACAAAGATGCCAATAAAATTTAATATGAAAAAGTTCTCTTTGATAAATTGTGCTGAAGCAGGTAGATATTCACGGAGGAAAAAAATTAACCACAGACAAAAATTAATTTAGAAGAGATCATTGACCATAGATGAACACTAAAACTGTAAAGTTTCTAGGAGATAGAAGAATATCATTTTGACTCCAAGACAAACAGAAAATTCTTAATAAGGTATAAGAAGAACCAACTATTAAAGAATCCAATCATAAATTGAATTTTGGCCAAATTTACCTTTATGTAAGGATTTCTAACACTACTTTCATTTTTTTCAGGTCTTAAAAAGCGGATGTGATAGGTCTTATCTTTGAGTTGTCTTTTTTCTTTGCCTTCATGGCCATAGCTATGATTCAGTGAGAAACATTTTCATCATCCCACCTGCATTGTTTGGGCTCTATTCTTTCAATTCTGCTTGCAAATTGGCCTGTTTTTTTCCTGAGGTCGTTCTTTCTTACAGCAATTTGTTCATGCTATCAATATTCTGCCTTGAAATATCTTTCTGTGTCACTGCATTACCTGAGTGAAAAACATTTGGCAAAATTAGCTGAATCAGACAACTTCATATTCCATAGAAAAAGGAGGCCAGATCAGCATTAAAATCCTTGTACATAAGCTATTTTACTTTTTTTTTTTTTAATTTTAGGCACACTAGATCAGCAATCCTTCTTTCTCAAACTTTTTTCCCCCTCAAAGATTACTTACTAAAATCTTATAGACCAGTGTGGGGAAAAAGGTTGATTGATGATCAGGCATTTGTACAGTTTCATCTTTGCACAATATACAATGTATAATGATAAAATTCTAGGAAATAAAAGATAGCAGAGGCCTTGATGTTTTTCAAATGGCCACACCTTGTTTATCTTAATGCTGAAAATAATGCTATTTATTCATATGAATGAATCTTCATTATAGAGCTTCTGCTATTCTCTGCTTGCTTTGATTTCTTCTGGGTTTTAATTAATAGTCTCTGAAAGTTAGATAAAAAAGAAAAAATAGCTAGAGGTCCTCCTACCGCAAACCTTTTTTTTTTCTTCTTCTCTTATTCTCTCTTTTTTTTTTTTCCACCGATAGTAAAACATGAACACTCCAGTCGCTTGGCTGCTGTAGCATAAGAAGAAAACACATCCACCCGCCCATGCCGCTCCCCCTGAATTATTTCCCGCCGTCACACAGCTCAGCCTGCCAAGGTATGGGACTATGAAACTC
Organism: Rousettus aegyptiacus; assembly: GCF_014176215.1. NCBI lineage: Eukaryota > Metazoa > Chordata > Mammalia > Chiroptera > Pteropodidae > Rousettus > Rousettus aegyptiacus. Next base: position 160,475,443 of record NW_023416284.1, on the reverse strand, counting down.
ACTTCACATTTCATTCCTCCCTCTGTTCAGCACTCCCTTCAGATTCTTAAAAGCAAGAAACCTGCCACAGCTGACATTTTTTTCAAGCAAGTAGACTCTGTATTTAGAGGGTATTTAAGATTTGAAATCACCACCCTAAATGATGTGTATATCTCTTCCTCTTGGGCTTCCTTAACTATAGTAGGTCATTTTCAAATGCTACACAAAGCATCTGAGAAAAAGCAAAGAGAATATGGTATTTGGAGGGTAAAGAGGAGATTAATGTGAAGGTAGAACCAACCAATGAAATTAAAAGGTAAGGCAATCTTGTAACTTTATGTAAATCAGTGGCAGATCAAGCAAATACCCCTTCAGACCCACATTACAGGACACAATTTTGTGAGAACAAAATCAGCTGAATTTAGGGGGATGGTGATTTTATAACTTCATCTTGCCTTTAGCACACATCAAATATTGTGTTCTCTTCGGTGAGTTTCACTGAATAAACAAGTTTATTCCTGAGGATATGTTATTTCTCTTTGAGTACAGCCACTGAGAGCTGGTGATGGTTTGTGTTTCAGTAAGCTCACTCTGAATTCTTGAAATCTTGATTTGCTTTCACCTTATTTAGATAGAAGACCCAGTCAGAAAGAAATACAGAACGTGTCTGTTCATCTGGAATCAAAATACTTGGAAAAGCAAAATAAGTTGACTAGGATAAACCGATAACATTATTTAGAATGATGACCATGAAACACTACTAGAGGACCTAATTTCTGATTTCTGAAAAAAAATAATTGCAACGATTGTAATTTTAGTGTGAAGAGTTGACTTATTATATTTAAATTATTCAAAAAGTGGTCATTCATTAATTCAATTAACCAACATTTATTCAACGTCTATCAAATCTTGTCTCAGTGAGAGACAATGGACAAAATTACCCGAAAAGTAGAATCAAGATTAAGATCCCTATAGGACCTAACCCGATAGAATAAGACAAAAACAAAACTTTAACCCTGAGCCTAACTGACATAGGTTTGCAGACCTGCTTGCATCTTTTCTTAGCAAATACAATAACTTTTCAAGTTCACTTTAACAAGTAGACTGACCTTTCAAAGTCATGACCACATTCTCAGACAATGCCAGGCAATATATCTATAATTTAATCGGATGTTTTAATATATCCAAGTTATGTTAATGAATCTGTACTTGTTATGTTCATAAGGACTCGCCTAATTATAGTAACGATCAGCTTTGTAATTCCAGTTTAAAATGTATAACTAACTAATTGAAAAAATAAAGATGAGAAAACTGAAAGCAAATTTTTAATAAAATGTATAATTGACTAATTTATATTTGTGATTTTAAAATAAAATCTTATTAAGTTTATGTACAGTTTGAGTACACTTAAGAGAATTCAAGTTCCTGCAATATTATGGGGTTTTTAAAATATTTTTAGAGTATTCAGGAAGGTTTCTTTCAGTTAAGTCACATAGTTTACATGCCAAATGAATTCAAATGAATTTATAATATTTGAAGACATTTTAGAAGTTTCACAATGGGACATATTGTTTAAAGCCAATATATTTTCTAATACCAAATTCCTACAAAAGAGTTTCCTCTTGTCATGAATTTGCTAATAGCTATTATTCTTTTTTTTCCTGGGGATTTAACTGGTCACTGCCAAGGGCAGGAGGAATTCTCCCTGAACTGGATGAAGAAGAGTCTGTTAATTATTAGCAACAGTGATTAGCTCAACAATTTCTGAACAAACTCTGCCTTGAAAACCACCTATATCACCTGTCAGCGCTGAGCTGCCCATGGTGCTTTCTCTGCCACTGGATTGCATCCAGATAAGTGGCTAAGCACCATTGAATGAGGGACACCACTACTACTCAGGAAGATTACCTGAAGAAAGGGACCTGAAATCTATTGCCAGGTCTTCTTCTTTAAGTGACAATAACAAAATAAGCCCTGGGTCCTAGAATGCAAAATTCCTCTCCATTCCGCCTCAAGGGATAAAAAGGAAAAGAAATAAGATACATATGAAAGAATATGAATAAGGCAAAAAAGATATTCTTAATATCATCAGGTCTTGCTCATGGACCTAGCCTACCCTTCCCATGTGTTTCTAGAAATATGCACATATACTCTTGTGGGCAACAGCCCAGTCTCTGGTATTACCCTAAGCTGTGCCTTTTTCCTTCTCTTATCTTTTCTAGATTCTTCAACCCATTTCCTCTGTACTTCAGCTCTCATGGTTTAGCTCAGGCAACGTTGCTCTGATGATACATTCTATTCTCTTTGACTTAGAAAGCCAGAGACACCCACTCTGTTTCACTGGCCATTGTTACTTCCAGATGCAGACTCACATTGACTGGGCAACCAAGCTCAAAACTTCCTCTCACCCGGCAGGGCAATCATTCACCCTATCTCATCAGCTTCCTTTCTTCGTGTGTATCTTAAATGTTAATTTCCTTAGAATTCTCTCATCTCTATACAAACTACTACTAGTAGTAGACCTATAATATTGTCCGATCAGGTCCCTTTCCTCCTTCTAGGATATCACTGGGATCCCACTGATTGCCAAAAGTCGGATTAACCATCTTCTTACTCTGATTCATTACCTTGGCATCAGGTGACTGGCCCAGGGGAAGCACCTAATCTCCACTTGGGTCAGTAGAGCCATTCTTCAGCTTACTTTCTAACTGGAATTGAGAAAAAATAATCCTTGTTACAGGTCGAATTGTGTTAAGAGTATGTTAACTAATTGCCTCAAATTCGTGAATTTTTATTTTCTTCTGTTATTGATTTCTAATTTTACTTCACTTTGGATAACTTCAAACTTTAAAATTTTGGATAACTTCAAACTTTAAAATTTTATTGAGACTTGTTTTATATCCTAACATATGGTCTATCCTGGAGAATGCTCCATGTATACTTGAAAAAAAATGTGTATCCTCATGCTGGTTTCAAGTGGAGTATTTTGTATGTATCTTTTAGGTCTAGTTTATTGATAGTATTATTTAAGTCTTCAATTTCCTTACTGTTCTGTTTAGTTGTTCTGCCCATTGTAGAAAGTAGAATATGGAAGTATCCAACTACTATTATAGAACTGTCTATTTCTCTCTTTAATTCTGGGGATTTTTGTTTCATGTATTTTGGGGCTCTGTTGTCAGGTGAATATACATTTATAGTTCTCATATCTGCTTAATACTGAAGCCTCTCTCTATTCAAACTTAAAGCAAGCACAGCTTTTCCCAAGATGCCCAGGTAATCTAATAACAGATTGGGTAGTCTGATGTTTTACAGTTTAATATTAACATAATATTTGGGATATATACCATAGTTGTTATAATGCAGGGTCTAGAAGTTTTTGTAAATTAACTTACATAAAGGAATATAGAATTTTTTTTTAACAACAACAACAAAAAAGAATAACTAAAACAATGAAATAGACTCCTAACCAAATTTGGGATGAAAATCAATCCTAGGAGAACCTCAGAACTTCCTCCTTTGTGAAAGTGCTATAATATGCAATTCATATGTATACATAAGATTATTTAAAGAGGCGGCTCTTATAGTAAATGAATTTTATCTATGTAAACACCTGTCATGATGCTCTTAGTAATTTTGTAATCCAAAAGGTGAATGTACTATAAAGCATTAAAAGTGCATTTTCTAATGGAAAAATAATTTGATCTAGTTCCAAGCAGCGAATGAACAACAGCTGTGCCCTGTTCCTTTGCTACTTCTTTATAGTGTCCTCCCGTGTAATCCATCCCACTGCCCAAACGTGAGAGGTGCTGCTTCTTCAAAACTTTAAGGAATGTGGAGGATTAATTCCCTGTGCCTTTGATGCCTGTCAGAAAGTTTCGGTAGACTAATAAAGAAGCCTGAATGACTCAGAGACTCTTTAAATAATAAGACGGCCAAAGTTAGAAGGTATAAAGCAGCTTGTTAAAAAGCAAATATAAAAAGAAAAGGTCCTGTTTGCTGTTTAAGTATGGACTGTATTCGGGTGCTGCAAATAGGTGGAAATAACCCCCAGGCTCACAGGGAATTGATGATCCATAAATATGCATTGGTTTGACTTGCTTTCACTTACTACATCTGCTCAGTCCATAATTCCTCCACTTGGAAATGCACTGTTCCCTCCCTGGAACAGAGAGTGGACGAGGCCAGTTATAGTGAGTAGCCTAATTCTCCCTTTGTGTCACCACTTCTCCCGACACACACACACACACACACACACACACACACACACACACACACACACTTCCCCCACCCCCACCCCTCTCTCTTTCTCCTAATTAGCCCTCTGTGGCAATGGTTAATGGCTCCAGAAGTGAGGCTGGGGCTGGGACTTCCAGCACCAGACCTGAGACTGGCCAGAGAAGCTGGAGTGGGCCACTCTGGCAAAGGAACAAGTGGGTTGATCAGAGGAGGGTGCAGGTGGTCTGAATCCTCCAGGGCTCTGCTAAGCTGTGGCCGGCCTGCACTGCCAAAAATGAAAAAGCAGATAGATGCAGAAAGCGACAACAGAGAGGGCAGCAGCTGGGACAGTCTGATGAGGAAGGAGAGAGGTGGGGACTGGCCAAGCCCATGTAGGCAACGTGGATGTTTATATAACATTTAGTCTTCACTATGCTATTTATGTTTAAGCAAATGAATTATCTAGGAGGCAGATATTATCCCCAGATAACATAATTATTCTCACTTATGTCTATAAATGAAGAAATTGAGGCTTGCCTAAGATCACAATTTTATTAAGGCTAGAGCTGTAACTCAAACCTACAGCATGTCATGCCTCTTAAACTTTTGCTATTTACAGGGGCCCCAATCCCTGGGCCATGGTACTGGTCTATGGCCTGTTAGGAACCAGGCCACACAGCAGGAGGTGAGCGAGGCAAGCTTTATTTGTGTTTGAAGCTGCTCCCCAGTGCTAGCTAGCATCATCGCCTCAGCTCTACCTCAGATCATCAGGCATTAGATTCTCATAGAAGCACTGGTCCCTGGTGCTAAAAAGGTTAGGGACCGCTGATTTAGAATATTAGCAGCAAGTCGGCTGCGGATCAAAACATGATGCAGTAATATGTTTTCCAATGTGGCCGGGGCTGAGTTTCTGATGGGGAAGGATGATAAGAAATCTGGCCGGGCTTGTAGGCTGTTGTTAAGTATTTATAATTTATCCTAAAGGAAATGATAGCAACGCATTTGAGTTTATGTTCTAAAACAGATATCAGCAAACCATGGCTTGTAGGCCAAATCTGGTCCACTGCCTATTTTGTAGTGTAGACGACATTTATTTGCATGTTCTAGTCTGAATTTATGCTACAATAGCGATCTGACTATTTTCAACAGAAACTACAGGGCTCACAAAGCCTAAGATAATTACTATCTGATACTTTACCAAAAAAAATATTTACTGACCTCTATTTTGGAAAGATCTCTCTGGCTGCGATGTTCTTTAAAAGGAACCAAGATGAGAGACAGTAGGCCAGCAGGAGGCTACCTTAAAAGTCTTAGTAAGAGATGACAAGAGTCCGAAGTTAATTTTGAGCAATGGCAGTGAGGGGAGGTGCACAGGTTTAAAACACTGAGGTGAAGACTTTAACAGACCTGGAGCCTGGCTATGTGAGTCGAGGAGGTAGAAAGATAAGAGTGATTACAATTACACTAATAGGTTCTTTATCATGGTAATTAAAGGCACAGGATTAGATGCTTCGCTCAAAAAGAAAATGAAGAGAGAGGAGGCCCCAGGAAGGTCCTTTTAGAACATAGTTGTATAAGAGCAGGCCGAACAGAGGGTAGCACTCAGAGAAGATGTAAAAGGAGCTCACAGACAGCAGAGAGGACCACCAAAGGGCAGTAACGTCAAAGTCACCACTGGATGGAGGTGGGGACTCGTAACTTGCCATTGGATTTGTGGAGAAGGAGAAGTTTCTGGGGAAAGGCAAGGGGCATACCCCAGACTCTGTTGAGCAGAAGAATGACAGAGAGGTGAGGAAGTGGGGAGAGAACTTAGACGTGACACTTTCAAACTGCTTGACTCTGAAAAGAAAGGTAGAGATAGTAAGACAGCTGCAGGGAAACCGGGATTGAGTGAGAATTTCATTCTTTAATTCTTAGGGGTGTTTTGTTTTGTTTTGTTCTGTTCTGTTCTGTTTTGTTTTGTTTTGTTTTAATAGAGGAACTCTGTGAGCAAGCTCAAATGATGATGATGATGAACCAGTAAAGGGAGCAGCTGAAGATACAGGTGCAAGTAAGGCTAGCTGATGGAGGAGGACTGCCACGGGGGCTGGTGGGAAAAATCTAGAACAAGTAGAAAATGGGATCATCGATTGAGACTGAGGGAGAATGCCACAGAACCAGTGGTTTGAAGAGTCCTTATAGAAGATGGAAAAGAGAAAGATAACTAGGCAAATCCAGAATTGCTAGGCAAAAGGAAAGTTCCAGCTGAAGATCTGTGAGTCGTGTGATTTTCTCCACCATTGTGAAAGGTTTTAGTAGAAAACTAAACACACTATTTCGAGAATGAGGAGTTGAAATAAATAACTACAGCTGACAGGAATGCTATTTAAAATTTTTAGTATAAGAGACATCTATTCTTCTACTTCTGTGACTATAATAATTCTTGGCCTTGAATCAAATTAGAGCTTGAAAAGACTACACATGGGAACCACAGAGACTTAGCCCCTCATAGATGTGTCTTCCTTTTAAGTTTTAATTAAATTTTTTGCCCTTTTCAAGATACCCAGAGAGGGGTCCATATGGCATTATTCTAGGTTTCTGCTGTAACTTAAAGGGAAATGTTCAAGATGGCCAGAGCCCTTGATGTCTTCAGACGAAGGAGGATGATATCCTCAAATTCCTTGCAGCAGTAACCCACCCGTATGGCACCAACCTTGAATCCCAAATGGCACAGTACATCGGCAAAAGGGAAACTGATGGCATCTACGTCATAAATCTGAAGAGAACCCGGGAGAAGCTTTGCTGGCAGCTCGTGCTATGTTGCCCATTGAAAACCTGGCTGATGTCAGTGTCGCATCCTTCAGAAATACTGGCCAGCGAGCTGTGCTGAAATCTGCTGCGCCCTCTCAAGTCGCTGCTATTGCTGGCCGCTTCCCTCTTGGAATCTTCACCAACCAGACCCAGGCAGCTTCCCAGAGCCAGGACATCTGGATGTTACTGACCCCCAGGGCTGACCACCATAGCTCTGTGTAACACAGACTCTCCTCTGCACCATGTGGACATTGCCATCTCGTACGACAGCAAGGGCTCACCCTGAGCTCACCCACCTCTTTCTCCACAGTCCTGGGTGCTGGAGAGTATTTCTCACTCAGTGCATTCAATGTGGTGGATGCTGGCCCAGGAAGTTTTGCCTGGGTGTGGCACCATCTCCCATAAACACCCATGGGAGGGCATACCTGATATTCACTTCTACAGAGATCCACAAGAGACTGAAATAACGAGTAGGCTGCTGCAGAAAAGGCTGTGACTAAGGAAGAATTTCAGGGTGGATGGACTGGCCCAGCTCCTGAATTTCCCGCTACTCAAACTGAGGTCACAGACTCACCTGAGGTGTGCGCGTGCCTGCCACACCTATCGCCGTGCCCTACTGAAGACTGGCGCTTGGCCTGACACTGAAGACTGGTCTGCGTTTCCCATCGCTCAGGTCACCGAATGGGTGGGAACAACCACTGAATGGTCTTAAGCTTTCCTTTCACAGACTTTTAAATAGAAACAAGGTAGATGGAAAATGAAGTTTCTAAAAAAAAAAAAAAAAAAATTCTGTTTTCTTCTAGTCTGTCAACGAAAACCCATAGAATTTGTAGTAAAGACCCTAGCTTGGGCCTAAGCTGTGTTAAACCAAAGGTTTCAACGAGTCTGATGATGCCTGGAAGACTGATAGGGGAGACTCTAGGAGAGTCTTTCCATGAGGGTTGTGGAGCCAGATGAGAAACACATCTTGAAGGACAAGAGAATCAATGTATTGACATATTCAATGTTGATACAAGTTCATCGATTATTATGTCACCAAATTACCTATGAGGCAATGAACACAAGGTATAAGTGTTACTGGAGCCAAGAGTTACAACTTCAGTGCTTGCTTTTTAATAGCCAAGCATTATTCCAGGTCCTTGAGCTACATGGTCTCACTTAATGCAGAAAACTTCTGAGGAGGTATTGCTATTGTTCTCCTTTAATAGATAAAGAAACTGAAGCTAAGGAACTTTCCTGTTACAGCATAGCTCATAGTAACACCAAGATTCACTTCGATAAAGCCAAAACTGTACTAGACACCTTTCTAACAGTAGGAATATCAGCCCACAAATTCAGGTGTACAGAAAACTTTTGAAAATTTCTATAACTCAATATCTATTTTAAACTTCAATAAGTAATTAACGTGGGTCATTTCAAGGTTATACCCCTCTCATTCCACTCTGAGTTAATGACAATGTTTAGGAGGCTGATGTGGCACCAGGCCATTGTGTGTGCCCTGGGCCTTAGTAACCTGCCTTAGACACTGCTAAGACAGCCATTGTCCCATTCAATGTGGCCCTTGGTCATGGCTCAACACTTGTCCAGTTTGAAAGATCAATTTCTTTTGCCCTCACAGTAGGTTTAAATGTAGAATCAGATTGCCTTCGGGCAGGGCTCGCGCTAGAGGTTTGCACCATCCCCGCTAGTGTCCCAGTTACACCACTCCAAACCTCATACTTAAGCTACCCACCGGGAACCTGGACACTCCGGATTGACTCTGGTTAGAGAGCCCACAAAGCATTGAGCTCCACGGTCTATCTGTCCTTGGTCCCTTCAGCTTTTGGGACCCAAGACCCTCAGAGATCCTGCTGCCTCTCTGGTAGCACCAGCAGGAAGCAGGGCCTGAGCTCACCCACCTCTTTCTCCCTGGGTGCTGGAGAGTATTTCTCACCCTGTGGAATCCTTTACCCACCACACTTATTAAGTTCACTTTCTCTGGATTCACAAATTTTCTCCTCCATCCAGGGCTTAGGATTTGGAAAATAAAAAGCAGGATTTCCAGGTTTATCCTGCCCTTTCCTCTCTGGAGATCGAAGAGAGCCAGACTTATGAGGTGTTTCCACAAAGAAAGTACAAGGAAGGGAAAAATAGGATAATAACGAATAAGACAATACCAAAATAGTATCTCGCCACTTGGAATTCTTTAGAAGAAAAATGCCACTTAACTGTAAGGAATGGAGTATAGAATAAAGGTCCTTGGATGATTTGGGTGAGAGTTCCACTAACTTATCTTCTGGCACCAACCCAACAACCACACAGAAGGGCACAATATGCAAAATGCAACACATTGCATTTAATATCCAAGAGAGTTAGAAGCTGAAAATCTGCACTTTCACAGCACCCTCAGATAAGAGCAGTTATTCAAACTTCTTTTCACCACGGACTTGGTAGCATTCTGATAGCCTGCCCATTTGCCTGGTGAAGCACTGTCTGGTGGCGTGAGGTCACAGAGTCCTGACACCATTCTGTTCATCGTTCCATTTCTAATATGTGCTGCGTCAATTCCATCAGGGCCCTCATAAGTAGAGTCATTTTCTTTTTAAATTACAGGTCAATTTTTATGTTCTCTCTGCATTTTTCTTTCTTCCAATATGGCAGCTGGGGAGAAAAAAGAATATTAAAAAATGATGAAGGAACAAATAAATGAAGAATTGTAGTATGGCATTTGTGAGTTTTTGTCTATTTTTACCTAAGTGTGGCTGTGCAAGGTCAAGTTTCATGAGTCCATAAATTATCAAACCCTTTATATATATGAGATGTTTTCTCTCGAAAAGAGTGATAATTGCTATTTCTCCTACAATCTGGCACTCTCTAAAAGCCCAAATTAGTTTTCACCTTAAGGCAATGCTACTTATACTAAGTTTTACATGAAAATATATTCCAGGCCTGTAGCCTGTGGAATGTGGACATTAAAGAGGACCACTGAGCAAGCTAGGTGTGGAGATTGGGGTACCTAGAAAGTATGGCAGGTACAAGGTGGGGCAGACGGACTGTGAAGGTCTAGGTGGGCAGGCAGAGTTTAGCATCCTAAAAGTACAGTGTTAGGGGCCTAAAAGGATGTGGAAGGATTGAACATGGAGAACCGAGGTCATGAACAACAAATGGTAGATGATACAGGAGGCACGACCCACGCTCTGAGCAATGGAAAGCCCAGACATTAGTCATGGGTTTGAAGGGCCTGAGCAATGATGAGAGCTACTGGGCAATCAGACCTTACAAAGGTTGTTTAATTTAGCATTGCACATGTCTCTGTGTGCTGAGATGAGGGAAGAAAATGTCAGAGAAGTTGAGTGTGTTGCCTGGTCACCCATTTAAGAAAGTGACTCAGACCAGGTTTGATTCAAGTCCATTCAAGAGCATTCAAAAGCCTGAATATTTCCAGCTTCACCAGGACTGACAGGGTACAGAGCTGAGGTCTTCTCAGGCAGCATCCTATCCAAGCCAGTTCTGGAGCTTGCAATGTTTCTCAAAACATGATCTGTGAACCTCTTCAATAAGAATCACTCTAGCAGCTTGAAAAAAAATATTAATTCCTGGAACTCTTTCACATGTAACCTAATTCCGAAGTTCTGGAGTGAATTTCAAGAATTTTAATTTTTCTTAGAGCTCTTGATCCAGGTTGTACCCTAACAGTGCTTCATTATCCTGTCCACTACAATTGGATTGTGGCTGGACATAAGACCTAGGCAGGGCTAATGGGTGTCTTCTCTAGGATTAAGATATGTACACTTGAAAAACACAATATTCTTTGCACTGACAGTGCTAAGCTTTGAGGATGTGAGCTAGGTTGGCTGGGTTCATCTTATTCACTACATAGAAGGACATTCTTTAAAGGAGACTGTAAGTCAGAAATAAGCTTTTGATCCCCTGGATGCACTTATGTCTGAAATATACCTTGAATCTCCTACTTCTTTGAGCCCGTGCTTCTTTTTTTTTTTTTTTCTTAAACTAGTTTAAGTTGGGTATCTGCCACTTGCAACTAAGTGGCCCAGCCAGAGTTTGTGTGAATCAGACCAGAGGTTTGCATAAATGCAGTATGAGTCACCATCATAATGGGACTTCCAACTTCACTGAGGTTATCCTTAGACAACAGAGCAGGGGGTCTAAGTTACACGTTTTGTCATACTTCTTGATCCTCACACTTTCTTTGGCTGATATTGTCTACTTCTGTGACTTCAATTACCATGATAATTCAGAAATCAGTCTCTCCAACTACATCACTCTTTTGTGGTTTTGATTCTTCGATTATGATTTAAAGTGTTAAAACTATAAATGTTAGAATATTGCTTAAAATTTTTCAATGGATTCTCAGTGCATTTAGAATAAAGACCCAAGTTTCATTTATTTGGTGGAATCTAATTCTCATCCAGAATCCTACTTATTAGGCAGTCGGGCAAGTGTAGTGTCATCTTTCCAGGCTAGGCAGAAAAGGGTGGGAAGTTGGAAGGAAGGAAGAATGATGCTGAGTACCAATCAGCCATACCCGCCACAACACATATCAAGACTTAGAATTATTTTATTGACTTTTTGTATCTTACTCTTGGGAGGGGGTGGGGTCTTCTTCCCACACCTTCATCATATCCGTAGTGCCAAACACTCAATAAATACCTGTTAAATTAAAATTTAAATAAAAGAGTCCACACTGTTAGACTCCCCTATTAAACAGTTATCCATTTTGAAAAATACAATTTAAGAGAAACAACAATGAATCAGTCTGAATTACAAAAAGATGGCATTAAGGATGAGAAGCTAAGGGTACCATGTCATATGAGGAATGAAATGGGAAATACTTTAGCTGGAGACAGAAACACAAGAAAAATGGGAGTTCTGACTTCAAAAATTTGGAATTCTATCACATGGCAAGAGGAATAGACTGATTTTGTTGCATCAGAGAGTAGAACTAGCGCTAACAGAGGGACGTGGTAGGGAATCAGAATTCAAATCAGTATCAGGAAGAACTGCTGCCTCACAGATTCACCAGGAGGGTGTGAGGGTCTTCACAGCCCTGCTCAGAATGTGCTTCCTCGACCTCGGGCCTGGTTCATGATGGGCTGAAAGACTCCGTAGGCCTCTAGGATCTGAAGCTAAACTAGAAGTAGACATTTTTCTCCCAAATTCTTGTTGAAATACCTGATTATGCAAGTGTTAATGTTTTATTTCTTTAGGACTAAGACAAGTTATTCATGCCCTTTAGACCACAGCAAAGCCTTCAAGCAACTTCCAAGCTACAGCAGAGCTGAACTGTTGATTTAGAAATGCAGCAGGCTATTTGTCATCACTCACCTTTCGGTCACCCTACATTAAGTAGGGTTATCATCTGACACTTCACATGGCTCTTCACATCACATTAGCAATGCATTTTCAATTATATTCATTTGCTATTCAACGTCATACGCTCTTGTTTGGAGGCTGATATTATTCTCACCTTAAAAGCAAGCAGAGGCACAGACACAAAGTAATTTTCTCAAGGTCACTGAAAATTAGATAAAGACTCTGTGAACAGAGCTCTTGCTTAATTCCCTGAGTCATGTGGCCCCCAACCACTGCTCTGCAGAAGGTCTGGGCTGAGTTTCAGGAAAACAAGGCAGCGGCTTTAGTTCTACTTTTCCGTTCATGCTTTTGTAAAGAAATAATGAAATTCAGAACCAGGAGCATTATTTTGTAGCACAATTCCAGAGACATAATAGCTTCGCTAGGAACCATTTTAATAAATCTGTGTAAACGTGGTATTGTAGTGGAGAGGCTGATTTTGTTGGTTTCTCCCGTGTACTGCTTTAACCACGGTGGAACCGAATAGGGAACATTTAACAGAAGGGTGCTTATGTGAAGGGACACTCGGTTTGTAGCTATATGTGCACTTCCATCTGCCCATTTGTGAATTATTCAACCAACATGAAACAGCACTGTTTGGGGGTGGGTTCCTTTTTTTTTTATTTTTTCAACAGTGAAATTTAAATGGGCTCAATTCCCTGAAATAACTAAAAAAAGGAAACTACATCAGCACCTCCAACACAGACAAAGCTGGCCAAGGGCTGTATTTATCACCACCAGCTCTGCAGGGTTTTAAAATTTTTCCAAGAAAACTGAAGGAAGTTGATTTTCAAAGAAAAAAAGAGAGAGAGAGATTTTGCTATGAGAAAGGGAGGTCAGGGGCCTGTCATCAGGTGTTGGCTAGAACAAATAGGAAATTACCCTGGCAGCGCTGAGCTTTCCCAGGCAGGCATTTTAATGGGGCAGAGGAGGGAGGGAGAAGTTGCTGGGTGGCTGGGGCCATCCTAGGACACAGCCTTATGCACTAGGCGCCATGCTAGAATTTGGTCAAACCTCTTAGCGCAGGGGTTTGGATGAAGTGGTGATGTCCCTGCTTTACTGCTGGACTGGTCCCTTTGGTTACTGACTGCCTACCGCTCTGAGAGCCAGACAGTTATTCATGTCCTCTGCTTCTCCCTTCCCACTACCTCTCATCCTCTCAGGCCCGCACCAACTCCACCAACTTCGAACCATCAGTTCCTTTCATTTGAACTTCGCTGCCTCCCGTCTGTGCTCTGCCCTCTCCCTTCCTCGGCCTCTCTCTGACGTCATCCGCCTCCCCCTTAGTGCCTCCGCCTGAGGCTTTTTCTCTCTATTCCAGGAAAGGGGCTAAAGGCCTGAGCTCTGTGCGCCCCTCTCTCCGCCCTCCCTGTTTCCCTTTGCGCCTGCATCTCCTCTCCCACCAGCCTTTCTGTTCCCACGCGCTCCCTGAACGTGCTGCTGTATTAGTCTCTCCGTGAGTCCCCCTTCCTTACTTTTGTGTCCCTTTCTTCTCTTTTCCCGCTTTCTACCATCTCTCTTTCATCGTTTTACTCCTTTTTACCCTGCCCCTCTTCCACCTTTGAAGGTCCCTTTTCGCTTCCCCATTTTCTCTCCCTCATTTTTAATCCTTTTCCTCGTTTGTCGCACACCCACTCGATGCCCCTGATGCCCCGTGTCTTTTGGCCCCTCCGTTCTGTTCTTTTGCGGTCGCGTTCTCTGAGTCCCACCCCTTGTTTTTTGCACAGGTCCCATTATCTCCTTCCCTTCCTCTGCCCCGTGACTCATCCTTCCCCACACCCATATGTATCTTTATGCTATTTCCTTCTTATTTATATTCACCCTAGTCTTTCATCTACCTGTCCTAATATATTTTTTCTTAAAAGACTTAGGGTCCAAATTGAAATTAAATAACTGAAAAAAATACACTCTTAAAGGTTATATTCTTCATTAAGAAGTATATTATATTTTATAAAAGCTAGGAAAATGGCCAAGAGAAAGGCACTTGGTTTTGAGGACTCACAAAGGCCTTTGAATGCTTGTGTTTCTGTGTGACTACATGACACAGAAACTTCTTTAAATGATTCCTATTCTTACTATGCCATTCCCATTCCCACTAATGTTTTGAGTACCGGTGTGTCACACCCTTTAGGTGCCTTTTTAGCCCCCAGAGGCTGTGGAGGCGACATGAGCTTGCCCCAGCGCCCCAGGCCCACTCAGATGTGGGTCCCGGACAAGGGTGGTGAGTGCGGGTAGGACCCTGGGCTTTAGACTCCTCTGTCAAATGTGATTGGCTCTGATACTCAGCGCTACTGTGAAGATGAAGATGGTCCTTGCTAAGAGATGGGGTGATTCAGATGCAGGGGCACCTCATTCCTATGCTTCTTTTGGACACAGACTCACTCACTGCTCTAGCAGTTGCAACCAATAAATTATCGAATATTTCATTTTTTAAAAAAAAAGAAGAAAAAAAGGGCATTTTAAAAATTCATCCAAATCTTAAATGTATTCTCCGACATTCATATCTTTATTCTGAAATAATTTTCCTTGGAGGAAGATCAATAATAGATTTATTCCTCATAGATGTTTAACTTTTTCTATGCTAATGACCCCAGAGAGAGTCATGTGAGGAAAAAGAAAAGTTAATACTGGATCTCTCCTTTCCCATAGGAAGCATGACACACGAACAATGCAACTGTGTCAGTAAAACTTGCCGCTCATTTCAAAAATTACGTTTAAATATTTTGGAGTTGAGTGTGCATATTACACAAAGGTGGAACCTTTCTTGAATAACCCAAATTTAAAAATCAAAATGATGTATATCTTTTGAGTCACACTAAATGCAATCTAAACAGTATCCATTATTTGCCTTTTCAAAGACTCAATGATAGTTTCACAAAAGTGACATTTAACTGCACAGAAGTGTAGAAACACCTTACTAGATTAAGAAGATCAGATTTCAATCACAAATATACATATGTTGAAGGGCAGTCTATTCAGATATTAATTTTGTGAGGATTTGTGTTTGTTTTCTTTGCTACTTTTGCTTGCTTTCTATTTTGTTTGCCTACAGAAGAATCAGAAAAAATGAGGCGTATTTGTCCTTCTCCTACACCCCTGACCTTGGTGACAAGCAAGGATTTGAGTCCAGACGATCTGTGTCTTCCTTTACTCCCAGCGCAGAATTAAAAGATTTTTTTCATTAACTGCTTTAGGGGGTAGTGGGTGAGGAATGGAGGTCTACAGGTTGGGAATAGAGTGTAGAGTGACCTGAACTACACTTACTCTGACCAGGAAAGCAGATAGGGCCTGAAAGAGGTACAGGGACCCTCCCCCCACCCCCCCCAACCCCCCACTCCCCCGGGCAGGTGGCATTGGGCAGTGAGAGAACAGATGAGATCAGCTTCCTCAGCATCCTGGGGAGATGATAGTGCTTCTGGGGAGGGAATACCCACCACCCAGACAGGCAGGACCCTGGGAAGGGGAGCCACGACACTGGGCAAGTAGTTATTGATAAGATTGGCAGAACCATTTGCTTTCTCTGCACTGCCACTATAATCAACAGTGATCATGAAAACCAAAGACCAGGAGGCTGGTCACATAAGAACTGGCCTGAACAAGACTGCTGGGACCTTTGAATAGCCCTAGTGGACCTGGGGTATGTGGGGTGGGAAGGGGGTGGGGAGAAGCTCCGGAGTCTAATAACAAGTGAAATTAAATTTCCCACCATTACTGCAAGATGGAGATTTGGAAAACATTACATTTTATTTAAAGACTGAAAGAAAATGACATATTTTGCATCCTGATATTGAAATAAAATGTTTATTTGGTGGTTGTGATGGTAAGTGTTGTGTGTGTATATTTTTCTTCCAAATTAGCAGGAGACTGCAAAGCCGAAGTCCAATTCTAATACTAACTCAATAGTTTGACACTATGAACACATTTTCCCTTAGAAACAATGTTATGTATAGAAAGTAGACCATCAGATTGGCCTTCGAAGATTTAATTTAATCTCAAATTAAAATCATTTAACCTAAAATTTTATATATTGACAAAAATATTATTATGACATGATAATTAAATAGAAGAGGATGGGTTATAGAGAAAAAAAATGTTTCTTTTTTTAGGAATGCTGGTACTTGAAGAAAAGCAGGTTGTTAGGAGTTGCATTTTGTTAAGTCTAATTTGCCCAAGAAAGTAGTAGACAACTTTCAGGTTAGATGGTTTGCAGCATTAGTCACCAGATGGTGACATTGACACAATGTTGCTTTGTTGCAACTTAAGGAAGGTCACAGAAACGACATCTGTGGGGAGTATGGTAGAGCCCTAGTCTCAGAGGCAAGAAAGAATGATCATCCTGTGTCCTGCAAAAGGAAAATCTGACACGCACTCCTCTTGGGAACTTTGTATGACCTTTTCACTTGCATGAGCTGACAGGCCACATACTGTTTAAACATCAGAGCTTGCACACAGTGCTGCATTTTCATTTCGCTAAGCTTTCAGGATAAACTTTATGCAAAGACAGCATGGGCAGCCATTCTGCTGGATTCTTGAGGCACATTAGACAAGTCTCCCATTAAAAAAAAAATCCACCCTCACCAACCCTACAGGGTATAAGAAGAGATACAGGTATTAACGTCTTTGGATCAAGGTCCCTGGCAAACTGCATTTATTTTCTGGGAAGGCAATTCCTTTTCTAAGAATTTGAATTATTATCTTACTTTCATGTAGAGTGGAAACAAGGAGCATGCAATGTTAGATGACCAAATACCAACAATAGATGTGTTATATAGGGAAAATTTTCTTTCCATAGTTAAAAATAGTATAAAACTAACAATTACATTTCATGCAGATATCTTTTTTCATCTAAATTATGTTAAAACAGTGAGAGAAAACTCATAATAGTACCTGCTTCCCACTGAGAAGCACCTTCTTCAGCTAGAGCTGAAGCCTTCGAACCTCCCATGACAGAGCCCAGCCTGCCATGGCATCCTGGGGATTAAAATAGGCTGCTCTCTGCCCCTGGAGATGGCACATTCTGCAAAGTATAGAGTCCTTTTTAGAACCCGAGTGCCTCTCAATAGAGAGAGAGGAAGATGAAGAAAACAGGGGAAAACTCATATGAGGCAATTACTCCAGACTTAGTCCAGTGTCCAATTATTCCTGTCTTCTTATATCATCTTAAATCTTAAATCATGTTTAAATAAATAATTATTCAGTTTCCTTATATGAACTAGCATTTTCATTAACCAACTTGAGATTGTATAAATAAGCTCTCATCTTGAGCTATTTATTATTCGTGCATTCACTTGCCTCAAATTTTGGAGCAATTCTCCTAAAGTCTTTGGAGGTTCAAACAAATGATTCGCCTTTTGTTGCATTATTATCCGAAGTCTCATCACAGTACTGAGACTGAAACTTAGGGAGCAACTAGGAGGGCAGTGGCAAGATGCGACTGAATTCCGAGTACTAAAGGAAGGGAGATAGTATCGTTTAGGACTTGTACTAGTTTGCTAGGGCTGCTGTAACAAAGTACCACAAAGCGGGTGGCTGAAAACAACAGACACTTATTGTCTCACAATCGGGAGGCTAGAAATCTGAAATCAAGGCATGGGCAGAGTCTGTGGGTAAGATCCCAGTTTATGATGGTTGCCAACAATCCTTGGCATTCCATGGCTTGTGGATGTATCATTTCAATCCTCCATCTTCACGTGGATAACTTCCCTCTGTACATGTCTGCCTCTGTGTCCAAATTTCTCCTTTTTATACAGACACCAATCACATTTTAAAAGATTAGATTAGATTAGATTAGATTACTTGATTTTAACCTGATTACCTCTATAAAGGCCCAATATTTGAATAATATCAAATTCTGATACTGGGGGTTAGGACTTCAATATATCTTTTCTGAGGGGACACAGTTCATCGTTCATCTCACAATAGGGGTGTCAGTGAGTGCCAAACAAAAAAAAATCTGAATTGTATGTGTACATACATATCAGCCATACTATTTCAATAGACATTCAGGGAAGAAAATAAAAGCAGAAAATTTCTGAATGAACATGAGATGACAAGTTTAAAAACATGAAATACTGTTCTGAAAAGCTGCCAGTAGATTAATACAACGTAGAATAGGGAAGTGATGTTGCTAACAAAGAAATAGGATAACAAAAAGAAAGAAAAGGTAGCAGCAAAGGCAAACTTTGCCTGCTTCAAATCTTTACATGGGGTTAGTTTAGGATGATTGTTTAGTATATATTGTGGAAAGTAAGTTTCAGTTTATCCCCAGTTGGTCAAATACCAAATTATATTTGTGCTATGCATTTTAGATAAGACATTTTATATTTTCTTTTGAAAATAGATTTGTGAAATATTGACATCTAAATCAAAATTATAATAAGTTTAACTATATGTCAGGAACCTTGAACTCAAACGTTAGCTTTGTTATCTGTAGTCGGCCCCTAAAAAGGTACGTCCAGATTTTATTCCCCAGAACCTATGAATGTTACCTTATTGGAAAAATAGTCTTTGCAGATGTAACTACTTTTAGGATTTTGAGATGAGGTGATCATCTCAAAAGACAGTCCGTAAGGACTCTTAAAGATGACAGTCCGTAGAGAAAAGAGATGCAAACGCACAGGAGAAGGTGATGTGAAGATGGAGGCAGAGGTTGGAGTCAAAGAATGTCAACAGCCAGAAGCTAGAATAGGCAAAGAAAGGATTCTTCCCAAGAGCCCCAGAGGAATGTGGCCCTGCCGACACCTTGATTTTGGACTTCTAGCCTCCAAAACTGCAAGGGAATAAATCTCTGCTGTGTAAGCCACCTGGTTTGCGGCAATTTGTGTTGGCAGCCCTAGAAAACTAATACATAGTCATTTCCTTGTATAGTTTTGAAGAAAGTGGAGGCTCAAATTTTGTAATGTCAATTCTAGTGATCCAAGATTGGGTTAAAAACAGACTTTTCCACAATTCAGCTTTTTTTTTTTTAACCTGGATCATGCATTTATTTTTTATAAACACACACACACACACACACACACACACACACACACACACACATCTGTATATAACATATCTGCACATTGCTCCCAGAAAGATTCTAGGAATTTTCTTCCCAAGGTACATGAAAGTTCTTATTTCTCTCATATGCTTTCCAGAACAGTGTATCACCATTAATTTTTTTTAAAGTTTTATTTTATTATTAGTTTCAAGTATATACCAAATTCAACTTTCAAGTATATAGTAAATTCAACTATTAGACTTCTGTACAAATGAGGTACATACCTTGATACAAATAAACAAAAATAAAAAGCAAATAAGATAATACTCATTGATTCTAGAAGTATTTATGGAGTACCTACCAAGTGTTCATGGTGTTGGGGTACAGCCCTGCATAAAGTCTCCATCCTCATGAAGCTTACTCTGAAGTGAAGAATTCAGAAAGTAAGCAAATAAACAAAAAAATTTACACATCAGGTAGGGATAGGTGCATTGAAATATAGCAGGATAAGAGAATAGAGCAATGGGGGTAGGGAGCTGTAAGCTACTTTGAGTAGGATGGTCGGGGAAGGCCTGTGAAGAAATGGTATTTGAGCGCAGACCTGAAAAAAATGAGGGAGTGAGCCATGCACAGCTCGAAGGAGAGTCACTTCCAGGTAGAGAGAATAGCACAGAACAAGGCTGAGGGAGATAAGAATCGTGCCATTTGAGTAATACCAAGGTCAGTGTGGCTAGAGTGGCTCAAGCCAGGAGGAGGGGTTGGAGAGGATGATGAAGACTTTGAGGCACAGTGAGGGCTTTGGATCCATTCTCAGTGAGGTAGGGTGGGGAGTCAGCCTCTGTCTCTCCAGCAAGAGAGTCATTTGCAGGTAATTATTCTTTCTTGCCCAATAGCTCACCTCCTCCCAACTGTGGAGACAGAGGTTAATTACCCAGTTCCCACACTGTGTCTGCCACGCCCGCACCAGATGTGGTATCCCTGGATCTCATGCCTTAGAACCCTTCCAAGAGCCTGATTTCTTTTCAGCAGGGGTCTGAAGAAGCCTGATTATTAAGTGAAACTTCCCTTTTACCTACTGATCGGAGGGTTATTTAGCAGCTGGGAGCCAGAACAAAAATGGTGAGTCAGGCTTTGAATCCATTTTCTCAGAACCTAAAATGCCCTAAGTGAATGGATCATGGAATTCAAGAGGGAGGAGGATAAAAAGTGTTACTTCTGAAACACGAAGCTCAGATGTTTTTCACAAGTTTAGCCCTGTTAGTTCTAGAGGCATAGTGTGGAAAAAAGCTGCAACAGACGATGGTAATAGTCCCCACTGCTAATCTCAGGGTAAGTAGCCCCAACCCCTTCTGACATGACAATTTAACGTAATCCAAAAGGCCTCCAAGGAAAAATCCCCCATCCTCTATCAGGTTATGACTACAAAGATAAAACTTGTATTAGCACATATAGTCAGCATTCAATAAGTATTTAGTAAGCACTTACACATTCAGGCACAAATCAATGAATTAGGTAAGCTTTTGTTGCCATTCCAATTGCAGAGAAAATTGCTTGAGGGGAAAGAATTATTTATGTCTCATTTGGGTTGAAAGATCCAGGGATTTTATTTGTTCGGTTTATGGTTAAATCAGTGGCCAACTGTAACAATCTCTTTCTATTTTCTATGACTGTCCCTGTCCAACACAGAAAATGAGCTTAAATATTATTAATCCAAATGATTTGCGTACATTTCCAATTATTACTAGAGGTCTATTAGATTTCAATACAGCCAGAGTGTGGCCATTTGGGGAAGAGATCAGGTTTTAACCTAGGTTAGCAAATTATTTCATAACAATAGATTTAAAGAAAGAATTCTCATGAAATGAAGCTGTTTCTGTTTAAGAACTTGAATGCGAATTCTTGCTTTTTTGTATTAATGACTAATAATAATAACTACCATTATTCTATGTTTTCTAAGCTATTTAGATATATCACCTAACTTGGTTCTCAGAACGACTCTATGAAGTAGCAACTATTAGGTTATTTTTATCATGCACATATTTCTACGTTCATGTGGGCACATACATCTTTCTCAATAATATGTTAATAGCGTGTACACACAAAAAGATGATTCCTTAGTGACCTTCCTTATTCATTGTGCAGTCTATTTTTCTTTTCTACTGACTCATCTTTATTGAAGAAACATTTACTTTTTCCTAGAAACAATTTCTTTTTTGTACTCAGATGTCATCAGTTTATGATAATGAACTAACTCTTATTATTAAAAGAACAAGTGCAATAGGTTTAGTTTCAGGTTTAGTAGCAAGCACAACTGACTCTTGTGATCATATATCCTAACAAATGAAAGAAGTCTGTGAACCTACAACTGAGTGTTCAACACCCCATGGGCAGAGGGAGTGAAAAATGTTAACTAATCCAGCAAGTCAGTTCAGAGAAAGTCATTTAAGAGTCATATATTTTTTTCTCCTGAAGATGTTATCTATTTTTCCTCGATGTTTTCTCCACGTCTCAGAGTTCAGTTTTCCAAAATACCCCATCCCTGCAAGAATTTCAGATTGTCTCCACGGGGGTATTGCCTATGTTTTACTAAACAGGTCTCATTAGTTAATACATATACATAACAGAACTGAAATCATGTATCTATAGCTTGAGAGGTTATTATAAAGTAAACATATCAGTTTAACCAGGTAAAAGGAAGAAAATATTACTGGGATCCTAGAAGACTCCCTTTACCCCACATCACTAACCCTTCCTTATTCCCCAGTAGTAGGCACTATCCCCTTCAGCTTGTTTAATATATTATTAATGTACATATTAAGTTCTTAGTTTTGGTTATTAAAAATTTCAGTTTAATAATTTTTAACTCATTAATCATACATACTTTAAACATTGTGTCTGAGGATTCTAAAATTTAGATCTTCTATGGGTCAGTTTGTATTTTCTGTTTTTTCTCTTGGTATTTAGTCATTTTATCTTATTTCCTGTTACTGAATGTCAGATATTGAGTATGAAAAATCTAAATAAAATTCAAGGTTCTCCATAGTGATTTTTCTTTTGGCAACCAGTTAGGGTAAGGACCAATCACCTTAATCTATTCACAGATTGAACTATTTCAGAGCTGATCTTCAGTCATTGTCAGAGCTTTTCCATTTCCAGTTTCTCCTGCTCACAGTACATAGCAATTTTGTTTAGACCCCAACTGAAAACTTGGTGTGTCCTCCTTGGTAGATTCTAAATCTTCTCTTTCTTTAGCATCAGTCTCCTAAGACTAGTATAAGTTCTCAATTTTACAGCTTCCAGAACTACTCTTAAATTGGCAAACACTGTAAGAAGTAAAGCCGGCCGAATGTTGGGCTCACATTTTCTCCTCTCAGGGATTTTGGCCTCCTAAGCCATTGCTGCCTTGGTAGATCTCTGAGGCTTTCAAGTGGGTATTTTGTAATATTTTATCCAATGTTTCTAGTTGCCCTTGGCAGAGTGTTAGTCAACAAAAAGTTGACAGAAGTAGAGTTTAAAGTACCTATTATTGGTAGTCATATCTTATGATTTTTCTGAAAAAACAAGTTTTCTAGTGTTTAAAACAGCTTTTCTGCAATAAATTATACTTACATTGAACTCTGACCATTCATATCATCGTTCTGTCCTCATTGGAGTTGGAAGAAATAAAAATCTAAAATCACGTTATTGGTAGCAGAAACACTTATTTGGGAATTTTCATTTCTCATAACAGAGATTATTTCTAAATTGCTTGCTTCAGCATAAGGCTACAAATGATTAGGTTAATGTGTTAAAGGAACAGCAGGTCTGAGGATCTAGTCAGGCTCCCAGCAGGCAGGTACTGCCTAGTCATTCCTTGTGCTTCCTGTACCGCTGATGTTCTTAAACCAAGTCATCCTTGTGCCTCTCTTGATTTGCCGTTTTACTAATCTACTCTCTGGTGTGAGCCTTCAGGCACTTCATTGGTTATGCCAGGAGTTTTAAACCACGCATTAGAAATGGCCTGGTATTTATCAAGTTCAAAGCAAAAATAGTACTTCATTCATACATAACAAAATGCCAAGAAAGTGCCTCACTGATATTTTTCCTGTGCTTTGCTTTTTTTTCTTTTTCTGTGCTTTTTATCTCTGTCAACCAACTTTCTTTTAATTATTTGTTCCCACCAAAGTGACAGAATTGGGTCATTCCAAATTCTAGGCAGCAGATAAAACAGCTCTTGTGCAAGCCAGAGAAGGAAAAGCCTTTGAATCCCAGGTGCTTTCAACAGAACAAAATTAGCATTCAAGGCTGCACTTGGCTAGATAGTGTGCCTCTTTCAGTGAAAAGAAAAATTAGAATGTTTATTTATAGCTTTCTTTGACCAACAGAAAAAGGTTCTCTTTCCAACTTGGCATATTTTTCTTTTAAACTAGTACTCATTCCTAAATTAATATTGATTGCCAATTATGGTCTGTGGGTAAATTCAAATGTCAAATGATATGACAAAATGTTCATATCATTTATAGCAATAAAATATAGGGATAATATATTTTATTGAATTTGCATATCTTAATGAGTACTTATAATGTTCAAGTGACTTTTCTAGATGGTTTTGAAGGATGCAAAGATAAAACAATTCTTAATCTCAAAAAATTTATAACATGAGCCCTAATGTAATTGAAATAATGTGTAGAAATAGAGGGTTACAATACAGAGTGGAAACAGAGATTACTTTTGTAGGAAAGGATATAGGAAGTGGAAATTGAGCTGCATCTTAAAGGGTAGGTAAAACCACCAAACCCATCTTCAAAATCCCTTTTCCTTAAAGTATTTCTCGATGCTTCCCCAAGGTACAATTCACCTCTCCCACCACAGACACACACAGACACGCGCGCGCACACACACACACACACACGCACACACACTTCCTTGCCCTACTCTTTCTTAAATATATCATCCATATGGACCCATAACCTGTTTGTTTACAGATATGTCTCATCTTAACTATATTATAAGCCTCTTAAGGGGTCTCCAGAACCTGACATGGGGCTAAGACTATTTGAGCCCAAAATAAACACTTATAAGCATTTGTTTAATTAATTAATTAATTAATTAATGGAGAGAGTAAAATGAAAGCAGAGTAAAAATTCTAGTTTCATTGTTCTGATGACTGTTTGGAATACCCAGGAAGCAGATCTTGATAGTACATTAAAATTACTGGGGAAGCTTTTGTAAGATTACATTGTATTATAGAAAATTTCAAATATTTACAAAGTACACTGAACAATATAGTGAACACCCTTGTACTCATCACTCAATTTCAAAAATTTCAAAGTAAGGCTAACTTTGTCTCACCTATACCTTCACAAAATTGCACTCTCTCCTCCATATTATGAAGCAAATTGGAGAGTTAAAGAAAAAAAGAAAAACACTGATGCCTAGACATTCTATTTAAATGGTTTAGGGGTGAGGTTTCAGCTTCTTGTAGTTCCAGTGTGTACTCAGGATTGAGAATCTCTGGTTTAGAACAGTTGTGAACACACAAGGTTAAAGTACCAGAATTAACAAATTTCAGGATGAACTCAAGGATTGGTAAATCTCCCTGTCTGGTCAGAGCTTATTTTATGTCTGAGATAATAGTGAGAATGGTGGGGGAACAAAGGCCATGTGAGGTGGGAGGGGAGGCGGAGCAGACTTACCTGTTGTGTAGAGTTTGTATTTTACTCTGAAGTTTCCTACTGCTCATGATCATCACTTTAGACTGAGCCATGGGCTTTATTATTAATTTTACAGATGGGAAAGCTGGATACTGAGCAATTAAATGCTTAACTAATCATGCATATTAAATTAATGTTGAAAATAAGAGAAAATTAAACCAAGATTGCCCATTTCCAGGAAATCTCTCTGATATTTCATGATTTTCATAATGATTTCTAGAAAAGGAATTATTTTACTAAAGTAAATAAAAGGGTGAGTTAAGTGTATATAAGTACACAAGTGCCATTGACTAAAAAAACAGAGGCACAAGAAATACCCTGCAACCAAAAGGAAAACAGCAACTACTACAAAGATAATCCCCCATTCTGGAAAAAAAAGTCTTTTTTTTTTCAGTTTTTCTTTTACTCTTTTACTAACCAAGTTCTATTTAACAGTATCATTTTGTTTTCTTTTCTTGTTCAGAGTTCTTGGACAAATTTTTAAAAATATTCTTTATGCCTTTTTATTTATTTCATATTTTAGTATTGGGTATCATATATTCAATATTTGTTTGAAAAATGCAATGACAACGAATTGATGAATTAGAATCAGTTACAGATTGATTATCTTAAAAGCTCAATCCCTTAAAATTTTAATCATAATAAATTTCACACTTATGGTGGGGACAGAATAAGTAAGTTTGTATAACATTAAATCTTGCCAAATCAAGATACTTTTTAAGATACTATTAATTCCAAAATGGCCAAAAAAGTTTTCCTTTTTGTTTATATATGAAACTCACTTCAAAAAATACTATAAAACTACATTCCTCAAAATCAGTTTTGTTTTTAGAATATAAATCAACAAATATTTCTTGAATGTGTATTATGTGCAAATTTAAATTAAGTTTTCTCGTTTCTTTTCAATATTTTTGAAAGTTGTTAAAATTTCCTGTGAGTTTTGCATGACTAAATGTTTGAGTAATGTTATGGCTTTGGTGTCTTGTCAGATTCAAGGATAAAATAATTCATTTTTCATATTGTCATTTCATGCATGCTCTCAGAGAACAAGAAGAAAAAAGGAGCAACATGACGAGCAAAACAAAAAAAATAGATTGCTGAAACCCTGCAGCTGCATCTTAGACTTGCATAAAGCTTTTCCTCTTTTACTTTTCATCAGTAGGGTGTGGTATTCTCAGAAACGGAAAATGTCCTTTAAAATGCCGTATTTTTTCAGCCTACACATCATTTCATAATCCGTGCTCCAAGTGTTTTGAAACCTTTCGATGAATATAGTGTGATGACAGATATTTCATTAGTGTGTGAAGCACGTGGTGCAAATGCTGCTGTTTTGAAATGCCCATAATAGTACTACTGATCTGCTCCACACGAGAGTGGTTTTCAGGTCCAAGGACACAGTTTGGGGCAGGTACACTACCTTTATCTCCTTTTCAACATGTAAAGCAGATTAAAATATCAGTTAAAAGTCACACTCCTTCAGAACCTACTGTTAATGAAGGGAAATGATAGCTTCAAATAAAAATCAGCAATCCTTCTGTCATTATCAACTATAAGTAGAATTCTGTATAAAGGAGTCACTCTTAGATCACATCTTAGAGGCTTAGTCAGTGAAGTATTTCTTCTTTGCATTAGAAGAAATGAGATTGTGCGGGTGCAGAAGTGGATTTACTGGGAAGTTAATAATGTTTAAACTACAGCCCCTCTCACTTCCAACAGCCCTTTCCAAGGCCCTGGGGGAGGCTTTAGCAATGTGTTTAATCGGTCAGATGTTTTGTAACATTTTCAAAATCAAACTATTTTAACTGCAATTGCTCTACTATCTCTTTCCACTGTGACATCCCATCCACCGATCCCTTTATGTCACATGGCATTGGAGGACCAAGCTAATGGGAAATTGATATGGAATTACATTTGGCTTAGAATAAGTGGGATATGTTTCCATGGTTCACCATCCCTTACAGTTACAGCTACATTATTACTAGTTGTCCCGGGCACAGAAGAGCTCCTGGGTGTACTCCTTCTTCCCACTGTGTGGACTCACTGGCAATGGAGCCGTGAAGATCTGGAGCCAGAGGTTGTAATCCCCTTCGGAGTGCGACCTGTGACACTCAGCCCAGAAAGATCCAGAGAAGAGAGAAACAATAAAGTTTGAAATGTTCAGAACCAGAAACTAGTCTGTGGAAATTCTTCTAAATATCTATAATAAAAAATGAATTTCACTTACTTATCATGCTAGAGGAAAGATTTAAATATTTTTCTATTTTCTCTACTAAAAAGATAGTACACAATCATTGTCTTAGAGAGGTGATGAAAGAAAATGCAGAGAAGAAAATGCAGAAAAATACATTTATAAGTTTTTGGCCAGATAATGAAGATATATTATTTCTCCTGATCTTGTTATGTCTGTGCTATCAGCTTTAAAGTTTTGCATTTTGTGGTAGTTTCTTTTCTTAAAAAATGCTAAAGGAAATTCTAAAATTCTTTTAAATATTAACTTTTGCACTTATTTTTGAATTTGTAATTTTGCATTCATTTTCTTAAAGAGAGATTCCCAAATTACCTATGATTCAGGCCCCGCATACCTGGATCCATGCCCCTACAGGCACTCCTGAGAGAGTCATGTAAGTCCAGTA
Source organism: Rousettus aegyptiacus (assembly GCF_014176215.1). NCBI lineage: Eukaryota > Metazoa > Chordata > Mammalia > Chiroptera > Pteropodidae > Rousettus > Rousettus aegyptiacus. Next base: position 160,447,802 of record NW_023416284.1, on the reverse strand, counting down.
TAAGCTTCATGCCCCTTACAGGAGACCTGTTGGGCCATGATCGTTGCATTTGTCTGTCAATGATTTGTGGAGCACAAGATCTGAACTTCTTTTGTGTCTTTCATCTATTGCTGGATCTTGGGGTGGGTAAGATTTCCCCAGTGAATGTTCTCCCAAGAATAGGTCCAATGTGTTCATACTCTGGCTCTAACCAAAACAAGACTAGTCCCTTCCCTTTAACTCCTTACCCCACAGGTGAGATCAGAGCAGAGATTCTATAATAATTTACTGAAGTTTCCAGGACCCTAGGCTGAGTGACCTGGAGAGGTCAATACAAAGGGAAGAGAGGGGCTGCTCTCAGCTCATCAACTCAGATCCAGCTCAGACTTGCCTCCTCCTACCACTGATGGAAACTTTTAGGATCTACTCTCTTGGCAATGTTCAAATATGCAGGACAGTATTTTCAACTATAGTTAGCATGCTGTACATTATTTATTTTATAACTGGAAGTTGGTGCCTTTTGACTCCCTTCACTTGTTTCGCCTGCCCTCCCAACCCCCACCTCTGGCAAACACCGATCTGTTCTCTGTTTCTGTGAGTTTGGTTTTTAGGAGATGTCTGCTAATCTCATTTATAGACATGAATCCCTTCATTTAACTTGCACTCATCGAGAACCTGCTATAATTAAAAAAGCGTATTTATTGAGTTGTGTACTATATGCCCTGAGCTGTGCTTTAGTGGTTTACATGCTGTAATGAATTTACTTTTCTCAGTTATCTTATGATGTTGTTATTATAATTTTTTCCATTTCATAAATAGGTTCTGAGAGCCAGGAATTTGCCCAACATTGACCCGGAAAGCATGTAGTATTTAAACACAGTCTAGCCCTAGATCCTACATTCTTTACCACAGAACTACATGCTCATCACTGTGCTGGGAGCAGATTAGGGGGTGACATAGTTAAAATAATGATTGACCGTGACCCTGCAGCCACTTTGGGGTACTTATGATGTCAGAGATAGTCTAATATCATTCCCACAGTTATGTTTAACTCTATCCTAGAAAGATGTCAGGAATTGCTTATGTCTATATAAAGTTATTACATTTTAAAGTCATATAAGCACTTCAGAAGTGTCCTGTAAGTGTCTGTGTACACTAACTATTGAATATTTACTTTGTGTAGTTCATTCTCAATGTTTAAAATGCAGCCAATTTCCCTTGGATTCCACCAAGTCATTTCCAACAAGATAAAGATTCTAAGGATAATTTTGATATTAGCCTAGGAGAGCATAATTTAGATATAAACAATTTAGATGAAAATAGACTATAAAATAGTCTTTCAAGGTTTTTTTTTTAGTGATAATTGCAACATAAATCATTGGAAAGTTCAACATAAATCATTGGAAAACAATAAATACTCACATAACATTTCCCAAAGTGTGTTTCTTGAAAGACTACTTTTTAATATAAATTTATTTATTTAAACTAGTTTTGAGTATACAGTACATTGATTAGACAATCTCCCAAGTTGTTCCCTCCCTCCCCGGCCCTCCACCTAGCTATCATATTAATGCCAACTGCATTCCCTCTGTCATGTTCCCTGGGCCTAACTATCAACTACTGATTTGAACTTCTTTAACCCTTCACCCCATTCTCCCAGCCTCCCAACTCCTCTCCCTTCTGTCCATCACCAAATTGTCCACTATATTTGTGAGTCTTTTTTTGATTAGTTTGTTCTTTTAGTTCCTTAGATACTAAAACATAAGTGAAATCATATGGTATTTATCGTTCTCTGTCTGACTTATTTCGCTCAGCATTATCACCTCTAGGTCCATTCATATCATTGCAAATGGTAGGATTTCATTTCATGTTAATGGTTGAGTAATATTCCATTGCATGTATGAACCATAATTTTTTTTTATCCAATTGTGTGTTAATGGGCATTTAGGTTGCTTCCATATCTTGACTATTGTAAATTGTGCTTCCATGAATATTAGAGTGCATAGATCTTTATGAATTATTGTTTTGGTTTTCTTTGGATAAATACCCAGAAGTGCAATTGCTGGGTCAAAATGTATATCCATTTTTTTAATTTTTTGAGGCACCTCCAGGCTGTTTTCTATAGTGGCTGTACCAATTTGCAATCCCACCAACAATGTATGAGGGTTCCCTTTTCTCCACATGCTTGCCAATGCTTGCTGTTTTTTGATTTATTGACGATAGCCATTCTGACAGGTATGAGGTGATATCTCATTGTGGTTTTAATTTGCATTTCTCTGATGATTAGTGACCTTGAGCATCTTTTCATATGTCTATTAGCCATCCGTATTTTCTCTTTGGAGAAGTATTTGTTTAGGTCTTCTGCCCATTTTTTAATTGAATTTTTTATTTTTTGTTGTTGCTGAGTTGTATAAGTTATTTATAAATTTTGGATATTAACTTCTTATCAGGTGTATCATTAGCAAATATCTTCTCCCAGTTGGTTGTCTTTTTGTTTTGTTGATGGTTTCCTTTGCTATACAAAAACTTTTTAGTTTGATATAATCCCATTTGTTTATTTTTTCTTTTGTTTTCCTTGCCAAAAGAGATATATCTGAAAAGAAATTCCTGTTAGTAATATCAGAGAGTTTACTACCTATGTTTTCTTCTAAAAGTTTTATGGTTTCGAGTATTACATTTAAATACTTAATCTATTTTGAGTCTATTCTTATATACAGTGTAAGAAGATGATCCAGCTTTTTTTTTTTTTTTTTTGCATATATCCGTCCAATTTTCCCAACACCATTTATTGAAGAGACTGTCTACCCCATTGTATATTTTTACCTCTTTCGTCATATATTAAGTGAGCATATAGGTGTAGATTTATTTCTGGGCTCTGTATTCTGTTCCATTGATCAATGTATCTGTATCTGTTTTTATGCCAGTACCATGCTATTTTGATTGCCGTAGACTTGTAATATAGTTTGTTATCAGGTAGTGTGATATCTCCAACTTTGTTCTTCTTTCTCAAGATTGCCATGACTATCCGGGGGTTTTTTATGGCTCCATATAAATTTTAGCATTATTTGTTCTAACTCTCTGAAAAAATGCCATTGGTATTTTGATAAGGATTGCATTGAATCTATAGATTGCTTTGGGTTGAAAGATTACTTTTATGGTTGAGAATAAGTAGAATGTGAAAAACAGAGGCCTGTGATCAATTACAAATGGGAAACACTTTCTTAGTAAGGGCTTAATCTGAGGCATTAATATAAAACTTTGTTTTGAGTCTCTAAGAAAGCGATAGAAGAAAATGTGGTATCTCCCAAAATGATATAAAAATGAACACCAACCTGAACTAGTGTTCCACAGAACACACTGAGAAATGCTGGCAAAGGGAACAGCTCTTTTGCCGGTCAACTGATCAAGATTCACTCGCCGAGATTAGGGACAGCCTTTTCCTGAGCGTGTCGCCATGTGCCTCACTAGCAAGGGGAAAGGGAAGCAGTGGGCTGCTCCGCGCCCCCCCCTCTGGGATACAGACGGCAGCTCCCATTCCACCCGTGATGAACTGAGGCTTTATACAAGTTTATTCAGCTCAGAAATGGAGAGTCCATTTCACACACGTCATTCTGGCTTTGAAATTCTTAATTATTACTCCATTTCACTGGTTTTTCATATGGTCCTATTATGGTTTACTGTGCTGAAAAACTTCCAGTAGTTATGAGGGGAAATTTAAAGTGAGTTTTTAGCCTGGAGACTAAAGAATGGAGGGTTTGCCCTACTAATGGCCTTTGATAACTTTAATAGGAAACAGTTTTTCTTGGGTATCTAAAGAAGTTTTTCCCCCTTTTATTAACAGTTAGAAATAAATTTTTAAAAATCAATCTCATTTTCTTTCCTTCCCCTTCTTTAACTTACATTCATGTTGGCCGTAAGTTTCAATTACTCACAGTTATCAAACCAAATGCCACCATACAAATGGCAGTATAGGGCGAAAGGATTATTTGAATGAAAAAAAAAAAAAACCAGTAAGGAAAACAAAGCAATAGTTGTTTACACACAATCACAACTTCTGAAGGAGCTGAGAGAATGCAGAGATCCATCTCCTTGGTGGTAATAATTCTTGTTAGCTAGCATAGTGGGACTTAATTTTGTAGGCTACAAACTGAAGTGTTAAGAAATGTAACTGTAATTTTCTGTAATTGGACTTAACTCTTCTTGGCCTCCATTTCTGCTAGATGGTGGAAAGCAATGTGGTCACTCCTGCATCAGTTAGTTTTAGTAATTTCATAGTGACATAGTGTTTCCCCCTTTCCCTGCTTTTGTAACTAATGGACACAACCCTGTCTAAAAACATTCAGAATCAACTTTTAGAAAAGGCTCCAAGTTGGCCAATATGACACAGCTCAGTTTACATTCAGCCACCAAGGGGACAGTTTACCACCCTGGTCATCTTTTTTGAGGTTTAGAAACAGAATCACAGATTCTCCATCAGGTGTACACACGGACGCACAAAAGTCAGAAATCCAACAGAGGTGTGTGTGACTCCAGATTCTAAGCTCTTTTCTGCTACTCCTTGCAACTCTTATCAACCAGATCTATCCCTCCATATCCCATTAATGTGTACCTGTCTTATGCTTCATTCTCTCCCTGGAGTTCCACGAATTGCCTTAGGCATAATTGATTATGTTTTTGTCTCAAGTAAAATATTTGAATCCACAAGAAACAAGCTTATTTTGAGCCCCTCCGTATACTAAGTTCTACAAGGATTAGTATATGACATGTTCTTGCTTTTAAATAAAACACTAAGTGTGAAAATTCTTGGCAAATTGTAAAGTAGAAAGAAAAATGCTTTTTGTCTTTGCTAAGTCTTGGCTACATTTTTCAAGGAATGAACAGTCTATTCCAATATGTGTTAGAATTAAGTTATATGCAGCCACTTGCAGAGAAAGGCAAGCTCACCCCCTCACCACCCCATTTCTTACTCCCTGTTGACTCTTCCTATTATGGGTTTCTCCACCCCCTTGCATTAATCTGCTGAATTCTTTTATCTGATGTAAACATTCTTTCCTCCTTTTGGAGGGACGGGGGCTAGAATTTTCACTCACTTCATTTCCCTGCCTCAAGTGAACCCTTATCACCACCATTCATCAATCTTTTCACTTGTCCTAGATCATTTACCTTGTCCATTCCCTCTAATAACTTTTTTTAGATCTTTGCCACTTTCTTTAAGTTTCCTATTCAATTCTGCCCCAATTTACTTTCAGCATACGAAAATTGAGGCCACTACACACGAACTGTCTCAACTTCCTGTTTTCTTTGTCTAACTTGTCTACATCCATCCCTGGCCTATCTCTTTTTCTCTAGTCTCAGAGGATGAGATACCTTTTCTCAAGATCGACCCCTCTGTTAGGGGTGGAATTATGTCACACACACACACACACACACACACACACACACACACGCTGATGTCCTAACCTCTGGCCCCTGTGAACATGACCTTATTTGGAAATAAGGTCTTTATAGATGGAATTAAGTTAAGATGTGATCATTAGAGTGAGTCCTAATCCAATATGGCTGGTATCCATATGAAAAAAAAAAAAAGGAAATCTGGAAACAGACAGACACACATGGAGAAGAATGCCATGTAAAGACACAAACACACAGTCAACAAATAATAAAGATTGGCAACCACCACCAGAAGCTAGGGAGAGGTAGGAGAGGATTTGAATCAGAGTCTGGGGACCATGACCCTCCTGACATATTGATTTCAGACCTCTAGCCTTCAGAACAGTGAGAGAATAAATTTCTGTTGTTTCAAGCTGTCCACTTTGCGGTACTTTGTTACAGCAGTCTTAGGAAATTGATACATGCCTGCTTTTAATCTCATCACTTTCTGCCATTTCACAGCCCTCTCTGTCTATTGGCTCTTTACCCTCTGCCTATAAACATGCCAAGTATTGCCCATCATAAAAATATTCTCTTCTGACCCAGTGTGCTGTTTAAGTTATCATCAGTCCTCCCTTTCTCCTTCTTACATGAATGTCTCAAAAGAGTAGTACAAATTGTAGCTTGGTTTGTTCGTCTGTTCGCTATACAATTTATGGTAATCTGGCTTCTTCCCCTACCATTTTGCTGGAACTACTTCAATTATGTTCATTAATAATCTCCTAATTATTAAATCCAGTGGACATTTCCCAGTTATTTTGTATTGAATTAGCACACTATTTTGGCATTATTGATTGCTTACTCTTTTTAAAAACTCTCTACTTTTTTGGCTTTCACTACATTTGACTTTCTTTGGTCCTTTTCTATCTCTCTTATTTAGTTTCTTCCATTCCCTCTTTGGGCTTATCTTCCTCTGCCTACCTTTCAAATGGGGCATTCTTAGGATTTCATTCTTGCTTACTGCTTGTATTCTACCTAGCAATTTTAAGAGGATGATCTCATCCACTCCCATGATTCCAAATAGCACCAGTGTGCTAACCACTTCAGAACATTTACATGTAGTGAAGATTTTTCTTTTGAACATCTAGATATACATCTATTTACCAGTGTCACACTCTTGACACAAACTCATCTACTCCCAAACTAAATGGTCAACCTTGCCCCAAACCTTCCTATGTTCTTGATCTCTTTGTCCCACTTTTGTCTATCAATGCTAGAATTTGGAGACTTGGCTTATCTCTGGTTCTTCTATCACTTTTACATCTAATCACTCATAAAACCGGTAAATTCTACAAATCTGTTCTTTCCTATTTGTCCCCATCGTAGCCAGGCTCTCATCATTTCTCCTAAATGATGCTTTCGGCCTTCTGGGCTTTCTCCTTCAAGTCTGTCTTTCATACAGCAGCCAAATTAATGCATCTAAAAGGTATTTGAAATTATCCCCCTTAACACAAAATACAAGGTTTTTTTCCCCCATACCTCTTCAACCACATGTTTCATTTTTGCCTTTGGAACGTGGAGATGAGCATAGTTTTGAAACCTAAGATGGCTAATGACCTGGCGACTTCCTCATGCAGTTCTAGCTCCTTGGGACATTATCACCTGACTTGCAACTTGATTAACTTCTAATCTCCCTTAATTTTTAAGCTCGGAATGACTTCTTGGAAGAATTCCCTGAAACTCCAAACTGCCTTGAGTACCCCTCCTGTTTTTATATTCCCCTATACGGATCTGTATTATTGCTTCACCGTGTTATGGTATAATTACCAGTTTACCACCTGATTCTCTCACTGGCTGGGGAGCTCCATAGGATAGGAACTGCATTGGTCTCATCTTTGCATTCCATCCATTACCTGGAACATTGCTGGAGAATGAATAAACAAGTAATTGGAATATTGGGAATTTTTCATCTGTAGCAGACTGCTAAATAAGCTCCCCTGGGAAAAAAGATAAAGGCTTTTTGGTAGCTTCAAATAATACTACAAAGCCTAGTTTTTGATCCTTCCTACTAAGAACAGGTAATGCAAAACCCAGTTACATTTTAGGTTACCTCCATTGCAGCATGTAGAAATGAACACACCATGATAAACTTCTGCTTTCCTTTTTCCTCAGTGAGCATGGAAAAACAAACACCTCTTCCCCTTCTGAATTGTGATATGCTGCTCCTTTTGGAAATGCTATTCTCTTTTAATAGGGCAGCTTCATTACCAGAGTCATCAGTTTCACAAGGTCATCCACAACCCAATAGACAGAGTCAAAGCATAAATTCACAGGAGAGCAAGCTTCCTCATACCTGATGGCTTGGGGGAGTAGGGATTATACAGACACCAGAGTTTGTGTTAAACACACACACACACACACACACACACACACACACACAAAGAGAGAGAGAGAGATTTTTAATATTCAGAAGAAGCCAAAAATAAAATCAGTTTAAGTATTTATGTATGAAGTATTCTGAATAAGTATCCTAAAATATTCTGTATTGCAATAGTACTGGAATAAAAAACAGCACTAAGATGAATTGTCCTGTCTTATATATTCCTTACTTTTGACGGTCTTCTTAGAAATGAACATTATTACACAGAGTCTAAAAGGGTGGCCCAGGACTGTTTTTTAGGCCAGCACAAAATGCAGATTAAGCTTTTAAAAAATTGTGAACTATGAAATAAAAATCATAAAAAACTTAATACATAAATATATAGTCTAATAAATTATTATAAATTAAATACCTGTGAAATCATCTTCTAGTTCAAGTAGTAGAACATCAGCACATAAGCTGGTCTATGTCCCTGCCCCCAAATTCTTATATTGAACTCTTAACCACCAGTACCTCAGAATGTGACCGCATCTGGAGATAGGGCCTTTAAATGGGTGATTAAGGTTAAACGATGTCATTAGAGTGAACCCTAATCCAACATGACTGGTGCCCTTACAAGAAGAGAACATGGGAATGCACAGAGGATGACACCAGACACGCGTATGCACAGAGGAAAGACCAGGCGAGGACACAGTGGGAAGACAGCCGTCAAGAGAGGCCTCAGAAGAAATCAGACTTGGCGACATCTTGATCTTGGACTTCTAGACTTCAGAACCATGAGAAAACAAATTTCTATTGTTGAACCCTCCCCAGTCTGTGGTATTTTGCTATGGCAACCCTAGCCCTAGCAAACTAATACAGCAACAGTAGAAGGACCTGTGTGCCCCTCCCTGATGACCACACCCTCCCTCTCCTGCTTCAGACAATCGCTTGCTTGACTTAGAATTATTGGTAAACATGTCATCACTTTTCATTGCCATTGCGCTTGCACCTCAAAAAATTGCAGCTTAGTTTTGGAGTATTTTTTATTAATTTGAATTTGAATGCCTTTAGGCAAAGCATCCATTCTGTAGTTCACAATATTCCTATTGTCATCCTTGGGCATGTGTGTTTGACACTCCTTGGCCTCATGCCCATCTTCCTGGAAGGGACCTCTTAATGGCCAATTATTAACTCAAGACTGACTAAGCCAATGATTCTTACAATCACACTCCTTCACTCTCACCTGTTACAAAGACTAAATGTCAAGTTTAAATTACAGCTGAAACCATTTTGAGAATTTCATGACACCTATTGATATAAATAGTGTCACCCATAACTGTCACAACCCAAGACAGAAAATTGCTAATTTTGCCAGGATAAGCTTTCTTTAAAAGAGCAGCAGTACCAAAATCCTTTTCTTGCCTGTATCATTCAGTGTCCCAACAGCAAACAGGTGGACAGTCACATTAAACTAATTGAGGAAGAGTTTATTTACAAAGGACCTCATTACAAAAGGAAGAGAACAACAAGACTTTATGCAGTAACCTCAGTCTTTTAGGGGGGAGAGAGAGAAAGAGAGAGAGAGAGAGATTAGAAGCCAGGAAGAAGAGAGAAATGTTTAGAATAGAACTCCTTGAGAGTGACCTTTTGGCTACAATCCCAGCCTGAGGCAACTGCTCAGTAAGAGAGCCAGAGAAATAAATCTGTGCCTTCACTCTTCATCCTCTGATTTCCTAGTGGGCTTTGCGTTAACCTAACTAAACCAGAAGCCAGAGGGCTTGGGGACCTGTAGGTGTAGCATATATAGGTCTCAGGGCAGAGAGAATGGGAGGAGGGTAAATCTGGAGGGGAAAATGGAAGATTACTGGTGATTTGCTTTTGGAACAACAGTGTGAGAGAATGTGGATATTGATTTTTCCAGGCAATTCCACGTTCAAAATGTGACAATTCTCCAGGGAGGCCAGTACATGAGAAACAGGCAGCTTTACCAGTATCCCCCAGAAGTTCACAAAACCAGGATGACCAGATAGTAATAACTAAGAAAATAAAGAGCAGGTATCTTCAGTACTTAGATATGGCATACTTCTTAGACATGTTGCTAGCAATTATGCTGTATGACAGTTGAGTTTACTAATTTTAACACTTGAGACACTCTACTGCCAAATGCCAAGAACAATTAGGAGCAAAATAGAAAGCTAAAGGATGAGCACATTCTTTAGGAAAGTGGATATGACCTCTACACACATTTGGAATCAAAGTTAACTAATCTTCTAGCCTAAATCTCTCCTTAAAATAATATATGATATTATATATTATATATAATACTATAAAAGTGGGGAATTTCTTCTCTAGGTTATTTTTGCAAAAGATTGGCATAACAGTGTCTCATTACATGTAGTACAAAAGTCATCTTTATTTCTAGGCAGTTTTTGTTATAATGGTATATAATAAAAGTATAATTATGTCTCATATAATATAGTTATATAATATTTAATATATTATTATAACAAATTATAATAAAATATGATAATATATAATTATTTAAAATATTATATATATTATACTCTTGTAATCATCTTTATAAATTTGGAATTGGGCATGAAGGAGGCCTACCTTGAAATCCAGCCAAAAGATTTTAGCTATTGAAATACTAAAGTAATTACTCAAGGCTACTCTGTAAGCATAGATACCAAGGCAAGTGATTAATTAACCCCCTATTTGTCCTTAGACACAGTTAACATTTGTAATTTAAAAGAAGAAAAAGAAAAAACTGCATTAAAGTATAAGATATGCTACACCGAGTTAGGCTTGTTAAACAATAAACCAAATCCTTAGAAGAATTGAGATTAAAAATCAGGTTCCAAATTTACCTTCATCCCTAAATTGGAACGCTCATACATAGCCGATGGGATGTAAAATGGTGCAGTCACTGTGAAAAACAGCATGGCAATTCCTCAAAAAGTTAAATGTAGAATTACTATATGACCCTGTAATTCTACTCTTAAGAATATACCCAAAAGAATTGATAACATAGACTCAGATATTCGTATGCCAGTGTTCATAACAGCATTTTCACAATAACCAAAAGGTGAAAACCCCAAGTGTCTATCAACAGATGAATGGATAAACAAAGTTAAGTGTACCCATACAATGGAATATTATTCAGCAATGAAAAGGAATGACGCGGTGATGTGTGCTACAAAATAAACGAAAATTGAAAACAATGTTAAGTGAAATGTGGTACATAAATATAATGGAATATTACTCAGTTATAAGATGAGATGAAATACTGCCATTCGTGGCAACATGGATGGATCTTGAGATAATCATGCTAAGTGAAATAAGCAAAACAGAAAAAGTTGAAACCCGTGTGATATCACTAATATGTGAGATATAAACAAACAGAGACTTAAGTTATGGACAATCAACTAGTGTTTACCAGAGGGAAGTGGGGAAGAGAGGAGGAAGGTTGTGTAAAATATGGGGGGACAGAAAGAAATGTAACTATAGGCAGTAAATACACAATGCAATATATATGACTTACTGTTGAATTTGTACATTTGAAACATATTGAATTTTGTTAATCAGTTTCATGGTAATAAATTTTTAAAAATTATTTTAAGAATGGAATAAATAATTTTTCAGTTCGAAAAGAAAGAAAGAAGCCAGGCATTAAATATATATATATATACTGTCCTTATAACAAGTATTTAATATAGGCAAATTCACAGAGACAGTGGGTAGATTAGAGGTTACCAAGGGTTGAGGGGAAAGCTAGTAGAAAGTTATTGTTTAATGAGTATAGATTTTCTATTTGGGATGCTAAAAGGTTTTTGGAAATACATAATCATAAAAGTTGCATAATACCATAAATGTAATAAATGCCACTAAATCATACACTTAAAATAATTAAAATGGAAATTTTTATGTTCTATATATCTTACCACAACTTTTAAAGTTTTCCCTTTATCCTCTTTTTCCTCATAGCATTTCATTTAAGTGAGGATGTCAAATGAGCCTCAGAAACACTACTCAGTGCCATAAGAAGAGCTTGAATAAAGCCGCACAATGAGTGAGACAATAAAGCTTCTGAAATGTTCATTTCTGGTTAGAATTCAAAGCACTAGAATAACCTCTCTTAGGCCTTAGGTATCAAACTGGGAATGTTATTAAATTAGAACACTGAAGAGAGTTAAAGAGCAAATCATATTTTATTATTCCTAAATCAAAGGCTTCCAGCCTTTTCTTGCTAAGACCCTAAAATAAACTGTGCTTCTGAAAGGCACAAACAAAACCATAGCTTCTGGATCATTGGAGCCCAAAGGGAAATGAGGACAGAGGTCAAGCTCGCTTGTCAGGACTGATAGAGATCGGTGCCACTATCTGATGGGAGAGACATCATTTTTTTTTTTTTCTTTTTCTGGCCAGGCCCTGAATTTATCGTTTTTCTCTCACGCTGCAGTATCGTAGCTTTCATTTTGTTGATAAGCAGTATTTTGTCAAAGGTGTTTAAATAGTAACTACTGACATTTCTAATTTAAAAAGTAACATGTTTTATTATAATGATTTCAGGGAGGAAAAAAAAAGCAGAAAAGCTCAAGAAAAGAAAAGTAAATCACCCATAATTTTAACATCCAGATATAATTATGGTTAGTATTATAATGTTTTTGTGTAATGTGAGACTTATATGATTAACTTTAATGAAAAATTATAGTGCCTAACTTTTCTACTTTATGAAAGAAATAGTTTTTCATTGAAAAATATTTCGAGAAGTACAATATACATAGGACAATCCTATCACACGACGACAGTTCCCATTACCATTTCGATGTGTCCTAGCCCAGTCCAGCCAAAGGCCACTAGCAGGGAAATCTGCAGTCTGGAAAATTATATTTATTTACTTTTTTGCAATAAGGGAGACCACAAACCAGAGGAACCATGAGGTGTCTCCCCAAAGAAAGAAAGAAATAAGGTTATAGGATTTAAGAGAAGCATTGCTTTGATAGGCTCAGAGCAAAGCAGGGTTGTGGATGAAAGAGCCAACGTGAAGTCAGGACTACAAAGTGGACCCAGCGTCCTTTCTCCTTGGAAACCACAAAGTTAAGACCGACGTGAAATGAGGCATCCAGAAATGCCTTATCTGAAGCTCTGCACATGGGTTGGAACTCAAGGCTGTTTCTTTGTGTAAAAGATTGAAATCCTCCCCACGACAAGAGTGGGGTATTTATTTCTAATCTTAACGATTTCAAAGAGCAAAACTTTTAACAGTCTGATATTAGAAAACAAGATTTTCCAGTGAATAAGAGAGTAAGAGCCCCACAAAGAAAGGAACATCATGACACTTTATAGCCGCAGCATGGCCTTGGGAGAAATGTCATTTCCTGTTAACTTGGCACCTGGCTTGTTCTTGACCTGTGCCCATTACCCCTGCCTGACAATGGAAGGGCAGAGTTTTTACCTCATCAATGTGAGCTAATTTTTATTTGTCTGATGTTTTCTTCTATTGTTATTTCTCTGCCTAAGTTTTGGTGTTTTTAAATTTCTTTTGATTTAATTGATACAATTTTGTATATCTAAATGCGTTTCTAATTTTTGTACTTATTATTTTATTATGATTTTTACTTAATTACCTAGTTTTTGTACATATCATTTTAATGGTTACTAGTAGACCGTAAGTGTATCAAAAATATCATTGAACAAATCCAAATTATTACCAACTTTTATTTAACATAAATCCCAATTTTTACTATAGTAAGTTACATATGATAAACATCTGCATGAATATATCTCTATGCAAGCTAACTACTGGGCCTGAAGTTATGAGAATTTTTGAGGCTCTAGATATTTATTTGCCAAATCGCTAATGCAAAATTTCAAGTAACCTATAAAAATTTTGTGGCACCTTCCTAAGTGCAGAGAATTATCTTTTAAAACTTTTTAAAAATATTAATTCCAAGCCTTAAAGTAGTAATTCCTTGTTATTTTATTATGCATTTTTTGTACAGTTAGTAAGGTTAAAGTTTTCCCATATTGTATACTAATTTAAGTTCTTCCTGTGCCTTCTCAAAAATTTTTCCTCAACTATGAATTTAGAAGCTTAAGGAGTTTCTCATCAAACCATCTTAGCTCTTCATGTTGTGAAATATTATGTATTAAAATGCTGATTATCATTTTAGCAGCAATATTTTCTTTTTAGGATGTAATTTAGAACAAATGTTTGTGAAGTCATTGTTTTACTCTTTTAAAATTTTCTTTAATTGCCTCAAAACCTGAAGTTGGCAACCAGAAATTTAAATCAAGCTTCACCAATCTCTTATTGCTGAAAACTGGTTTATCAAGATCAGTTGTGAGTCTGCTACCAATAATGTGATAAAAATTCTAAAATACCAGCTTTGGATAATAATTCATTTTAAAAATAAATACAAACGAAGTCAAAGTCATGCTATAATATCGTTACACACATTCTGGTGTTCATTCTTAAGGGCAATGAGTAGTACCTGCTAGCATGCAGGACGCAGCTAGTAAAATCCAAGTCATCAATACCAACGGGTGGGGCAACTGTGAAAACCTGCAATGTTTTTCCATATCAGATTCATGTCGTGTATGTGTCCCAACCAATAAGGGGGGAAATGCTGAACTAAATCACAATGTATCCCAAGACTTGATCCAGGAGTAACTCCAAGAAGGAAGGCTTGATGCAGAAACCATTACTAAAATGTTAGATACCTGTTCTGATCCTTTTTCATTTCACATCTGCTTCCTTTTAAGTCTGTGATAATTTCTTTCTCATATTGCCTTGGGCTGTGGTTAATTTGCATAGTTACCTCAGTGATTTCTGTGAAGTCTAGAAGCCTGTGTCATTATAGTTGTCACAGTGATTTCAGTTTGTCTTTTCCCCCAAATTTCTTCAGTCCTTTTATTCCTATCACTACTAACTGAGAATAAAAAGTTAAAGAGCTTGAAATATCTCAGAACTGTTTATCTTCCTCTTATAATGCCCTTTCCTCGATTCATTTAATAATTGTTGGGTTAAAAGAATGCTTGGTTGAAAATTCACTTTGAAAAACCATACAGCCTAATAAGGGTGATGAGTGACCTATTGAAAGGGCCGTGTGTGTGTGTGTGTGTGTGTGTGTGTGTGTGTGTGTGCTTAGTCTCAATATTTCTTTTGTTTAATGCCAAACTTCAGAGCTACACTGTTCAAACACCTCTGATATTGTTTGTAGAAGGAATGACAACCTTGCAAAGCAGGGATCACAGAGCATGATAAGAAAATAAATATGAGGTCAGTTTAGCAGGGGTGGACAGAGTGGGTGGTGGTGCCTCCCACTCTACCTGCAGGGATGTGTGGGATGCAAAGGCCAACCCTGGGCCATCCCTCTCGATTTCAACACTTTTACACAGATGGGATCAGCTTAACATGAACACCTGAAGTGGTCTTGAAAGAGAAAGAAGGGGAAAAGAAACAAAAGAATCTGTGTGAGTCTATAAAAAGATCCACGGGAGAAGGTTTGTCCTGTCTTCTTTGTTGACACTTCTGCCTCTGCCTTTCTTCTTCTATCTCCTTCCTGACTGACTACTGGACAGTAGGAAGCCTTGGAAATTAAATTTAAATTGCTGTTACAGATTAATTATGGAAGCCCTGGGTTCACCTCCATTATCTAATTTCCTGAATCTGTTTGGAGTTATAATAATGATTACTACTAAGTATGAGTTGAAAATAATGATAATCTTTATTTTAAAAAAATTAAAAATATAGCCATGTACAGAATTAAGAACTGCTAACATTTGCTCATATTTGCTTTTCTTTCTTATCAAAGGAATAAAACATGGCAATGTACTTGAAATCTCCTTTACCCCCATTTCCAATCTCATTTCCCTCCTTCTCCCCATAGGCAACCGTTACCATTAACACTTCATTTGTATGTATTCTAGCAGTCTATTTGGGGGTGTATATATACATATATATATATACACACACACACATAAATACACATAAATACATATACATATATGTACAAAAACATACACACAGTACATATCTGTGTGTGTACATAATATATAAAATATATAATAGTATTTTATGTAAAACCATATTCCTGATTTACATAAATAATAATGGTGCATATAACTGGACAATAACATTAGGTGTTTAAAATTTATCCATGTCAAAAATGCATTAATGTATTATTTTATAGGTACAGTATATATAATCTCATTTATTCCTTCTAACTGCTATGTAGTATTCAGTTATATGAATATTTAATTTATCTATCCTCTTTGACATATATTCTAGGTTTTACATTTTTGTTGTTACGAGAATTACTTAAATAAATATCCTTGTACATGTTTTCTTGTTCTCATATTCAAAACATATTTCCAGAGTACACATATAGTGGAATTATTAGACTGTAGGGTAAATTTTCAAATTTACTCAATACATAGAAATAAATCTATCCCCATAGGAATTACATTAGTGAAACTTTCTCTAACAGTAATTATATATTCCTATCTCTCAATATTTTGACCAATATTTAATATTGTCATACTTCAAAACCTTTGTTTATCTGAGGCATACCTTGTTGTTTTTATGTGCATTTTCCTACTTATTGATGCAGTTGGTTATTGTCTCACATGGCGTTTTGTTTTGTTTTGTTTTCCTGAAAATCATCTATTCACTTCCAGTGATCCTCCTAGGAAAAGCAGGCTTATTTTTTG
This sequence comes from Rousettus aegyptiacus, assembly GCF_014176215.1. Lineage (NCBI taxonomy): Eukaryota > Metazoa > Chordata > Mammalia > Chiroptera > Pteropodidae > Rousettus > Rousettus aegyptiacus. Next base: position 160,431,373 of record NW_023416284.1, on the reverse strand, counting down.
TACTTAAGAAACTGAAGCGCAAAGATGCCAACTGAGTGACCTGCCCAAGCTCATAAAACCAGTGAGAATCCCAAAAGGAACTTCAACTTCGGTATCTCAGTTCAAAACATTTATCTTTTCCCAACACTTATGTTTCTCAGAACACTAATCAATCCATTTTAACCCTTTTCATCTCCCTGAACTTCACCTCCTGATCTGGGAAGAAAGCGAAGTGAAGAACTCCTTCGAGGTCCAGCATGAGGTTCTGGCAAGTAGCCATGTCCTGGACAGTTACCCAGTGGTGCCCAGAGTCACTTGGGATTTTGAAGGTGTTTCTATTTCTGATCAAACCTTCACAACACCCCTTTGAAGTATGCACTATTATAATCATCGTCTTACATGAAAGGTTAAATAACTTGCCTACTGTGGCAGGACCAAGAAAAGAAACCAAGAAAAGCATTTGAAGTTCTGAGTTAGAGGAAGATTGATCAGATTTGTTCAGAAAAAAAAATTTGTGGAGAAGACAAAAGTGAGTGTCAAAAGACAACTTCCTCCTTCCTCCTGCCATCCCCCAAATTTAGCCCTTGTGGAATCACGGGCCACAGGATCTGTGAAGGTCTTGTAGGGCATATTTCTGAATCCTTTGTCTCTCTTCAGTGAAAAAGTTGAGATCACTATCTAATCTACAGGAGTCGAGTAATTGCAAGAAAACAGCAGGTAAACCCTATCAAAGACTAGGATATAGGGGTATATAGAAGAATAAATGCACATTTCAAAGCATGAGGAAGCTTTACCTTATGGTCGTTGTAGTTAAACTTTCTATAACAAAGACTCTTCATTAAGAAGGAGTATATAACCACACTTCAAATCTAAATAAAATAGAGGTAGTGGCCTAGAGAGCCTTTGAGTGTGTGTGTGTGTGTGTGTGTGTGTGTGTGTGTGTGTGTGTTTTGGTTTCATAGCAGAAATAATCTACTTCTTTCATTCTGATATATATCTTCGAATCCTGAAACCTTTTTCAGGAGGCTAACTTTTCCGCACCCCCACCCCCACTTCATCAGCTGCCATAGCCCCAGAGCAGGGAAAGGGCTGAATGAATACAGCCTCTGAAAAGTGGAGTGCATGATGTAGGATGCTGTTAAGAAGGACAAAGGGAAGAAAGCCCACCCTTTCTAATTTTTGTAGAAGAAAGGAAAAGGGGAGCAAGTCCACAGGCAGACACAGTGCTGTGCCTTCTCTCTGGCCAAAGTCCAGGAAGAGGCGGGAGAGGGGGCATGAAGGGCAGGGGCTATTGCTCACTTTCCATTTGGAAGTGTAGGAGAAGCCATGTCCCCTACAGGTGATCCCCACCACCTACTGAAGTAGACATGGAATGGCCTGAGTTTGGCTCTTTCAAGCCATCCACAGTTTCTTTATGGCTTTGATGGAATCCCGGAATCTCCTGAATGCCCTTAAAAGTATTCAGAAATGAGTCGGCATTGGGCTAGATGTTTGCTGGAGTTGCTCACCATCTTTAGGACAAAGAGACATAGATGCTGAGGAACATATCTCTAGAATAGGAGACATAGTCAAATTTCAGGGGCCTATAGCAAAACAAGGCCGAGGAAGGGATGAGTCAGTGGGCAGGACTGATAAGGCTAATTAAACCATGAGAGAACAGACCTCCAGCTATGCTAGCTGTTCATCAATGGATGACAGAAAACTGATTGAATTGATATAAGCCTTCTAAAGTCCAAGACACCATTTTGGAGAAGAGCAGTTAGGAGGAAGCTATCAAAAATATAAAATACTAAGTCATCCATAGTACACGAGTTATCTGCAGAGGCTCTATAAATCATTAGATAGACTTGCATTTACTGGATATGTCTAAAATAGTTCTATTACTAGCCAAGGGAGCTTGTAAGGAAGATCAGATCTCTTTTCAAGATAAAAAGTATCTGTTTTCTTGACATTTCTAATTGTAACGTGAGTGATTTTGAATGCACCAACATCAGTTGAAGTGGAAAGGGAAAGAATTAAAGTGAAATCATAAGGGTCTGGATACAGCAATTGAAGCCATCAGAAATCCAGGCATTTACCAGCATGCCTCTCCCTCTGTCTCTCTGTCTCTCTCTCTCCTCTTCTGAGCTCCATGTGCATACAGCTGTATGTGCAGCCAGCAGAGTATGCTTCAATCTGATTCCTAATCCTAAATTCATTCAGTAGTGGGTCACAGTCACAGAAAATAAATATGGCTGCTGGAGGACATTCCATGTGGATGGGGACATAGTGATTACACAATTATAATCATGCTCATGGCTGTCTGCTAGTTTTGATTTTTACTTTTTAACTTAACATTTTCCCATATTATTAACTATCTTGTGAAAACATTTTACGTGTCTGCATAATAGTCCATTTTCCTCTTGTTGGTTATTTCATATTTATCCAATTTTTTAGTATTATATAAATAATACTATGTAAAACATGGTTACGCTTACATTTTTGTGTCCATATTTCATTGTTTTTAATGCTGATTCCTAAGCAACTGGAATTTCTTTGTCTGAGAGTGGAAATTTTTCACTATTTAAAAAATATCACATAATTTTAGTAATTCTTAAAACAAAAATATCTAAAATATTCATTTTCCCACACATACAGCAAAATTATTACTTTAGTTGGGATTTGTAATTTAGTGCAAATCGATATAGTTTTCTATTTTAATATAGCATTTTAGATTCATGGTTGTCTTTTGGTCACACAGAATTCTTATAAGTATTCCAAGTTTCCACAACTAATGTGTTTCTAAACCTTGAAGTAAATTCTTTTGATTTTAGACTTTGCTATAAATATCCACAAATACAATGCCTCATTAGTCAAGTCTGTGAAAATTCTTAGCTTTGGGAAGTATCTCCTGGACTAATACATTACCTTTTTTTTACACATAGGAGTTTATAGAATCTAAGAGAATAAAAGATGCACAAACTTGAAAATGTAAACACTTCAAGATCTGTCACAAGGTGTATACAAGCCCCAAATGAGCACCAGGTACATTCAGAAGAGAGAGAGCACTTCATCACCAGAAGATTGTATTTAAGTGCATCACTTACCTAGCATCTTCTCTCCAAACTAAACAGGCATCCTGCCTTGTCTTTCTACCTATCCTTCATCTAGAGTGTGATTCACTATCTGTCCACTGAGTTGTTAGGTAAATCAGTGGTTAAAATGTTAAAGGGATGGCAGTGTTTGATGAGGACCTGTGTAGTTCTCTATAAGGAGCTGAGTGGCAAGTGACTACTCATGGTCAGATACAGAGAGGAAACCTGGAAAAGAAAGAGAAGAGAGGGCCAAACCATTCTTTTGATCTTTGATCTCCTCAGGAGTCAACTATGCTACTAACAAGCCCGATAGAAGATAAATTTCTCCATGTCTTTTGTATACCCATCATTCAAATGTGTACAGATACACATTTTCTATTTGTTTGTTTACAGGAGTCCTGAAGAGGCCAGGCTCTGGACCCAGCAGAGTAATGTGTAACTCACAGGCTCTAAACATCATCTGTAAAATGGGGGTAATAATAGTACTGACTTTGCAGTGATCTGAGGATTGATTGAGAGTTCCCAAGGGACTCAGGCTAATACCCAGAGCCAGGCCCATGGAAAGCCATCAGTAAGCCCCAGTTTGGGGGATGTTGAGAATGAAAATGGTTTTCACTCTGCCGCTTTTCACACATTCGGAATTTATAAAATGGTTTCAGCTTTTTTTTTTCAGGTCAAAATCCCTCGCTGACTCAATTGAGGGAGGTTGGTTTAAAATGGAAATGGTATTTGATTAATATATTTATTGTCTTGAATTCATGAAAAGTGTTTACAAAAATCTAAGATTTCTTTCTGACTAAATTCAAAATTTTCCCCAGGTTGTACGAAAGCCTATAGAAAAATTAAATACCCAGGAAGTGTTTCCTGCCTCCAGACTTTTTCAAAAACATGAATCTATTCTCTAATATTGTTATTTGCTTAGACACATGATATAATTTACCTTTTTTTTTTTTTAAATTTTTTTAAGTGAGCCTCTACTGCCCCTATATTTTAACCAAGAACACCTTGGACATTCCAAGTAAAGTCTACATCAATGTCCTTTTTAACGAATTGTAAATCTGGGCTTTTTAAGTGAAGAGCTGTAGGTATTCTCCCGTTAGTAGCACCTCATGGGAAAATCTGCTAAGGAGATGAGGTTGTTCAATTTTGCTCATCGTTATTGTCTTTGATGCCGTGGGCTAGTATCAAGCATGAATTATGCTCTTTGAATTCAAAATATAACCCCAGTTATTGATTTTATTAGAGAGCTAGTTCTTATCAGTACAACTGTCAGGGCCTGTGGGAACATCATCATGTGGGTCTAACAATGTTTACTGAGATTAAAGAGGCGTGCCCTGGCCCCCTGGACTCAGAGGATTTGAGATCACTTTCAAGTGAGTTGAGTACATAAAGAATAAAACAATAAGCATTCCTTCATGTGCAAGCAACATGATTCATTGTCACACAACAGTAATTATCTTAACAGAGCCTGGTCTTGCTATTTATAGTACCATTAGAAGTAACAGCTAAAACTCAGCGTTTCCAAAGCAAAAGCTATAATTTTTAGAAAATGACTTTTAACATTTTCAGAAGACAACTCATTCAGTTAACTAAGAGTACATTTTACAAGTATCAAAATTAGTCAATAAAAAGTTATATTAGTTAAAGTTTAGCCTTCTGAGAGTACTTTCTTGAGGATTTTTTAATGGCATGAGAGAGGCTTGTTAATACTGACTTTAAACTTTTTAAAGATGAAAATCATAGTCATTCTCTGCAATAGTTTCTTAAACTTGAATTATGTGTAGACCTAGTTATAAAATGTTTAAATTATGTTATATTTGTTACATACAAAAATATATAAAATGTATAAGTAAAGTCTGAAATAAAATTTTTTAAAAAAATGAAACCACCATCTAACTTAAGTACTAGAACACAGCCACACAATGAAGCCCACCTGCAGACTCCCCTCCTTCTACTCCAGGCCCCGAAAGAATCCACTAGCCAGTTTTTAATTTCATTTTCCCTTGGGTTTTCAAAAATTGTTTCATCACATATGAAGCTATCTCTGAAAAATATGTTGTTCACATTTGCTTTATAAAAATTGCTTTGAACACTATTAATAGCCTATGGCTTGCTTTTTTGACTCAACTTTGTTTCTATGATTTATCCCTCTTGTTTTTTATGGCAGTCGTTCATTTGTTTAAACTGCTTTATAATATCACATTGTATGAATATACTTCAATATACTGAGCCATCCTGCTGACAGACAGTTTGGTTATTTTCAAGGTTTCTGTTTTATCTTCTTGTTTTGGTTTTGTTTGTTTTTTGCTGTTACAATGCCATTATGAACATTCCTTAACAATGAAAGATTTTTTTTCTGGGACACTGTCATTAGTGTTTCTGGATTTTACCCATTCTAATAGATGTATAATAAAACCTCATTATTTTTTTTTAAATTACCATTCCCCTGTTGACATGTGATATTGAGCTTATCTCATAATGTCTTTTCATAACATACAAAACACCTCTTCATATGCTGACTTATCATGTGTATATCTTCTTTTGTAAGGTATCTGTTTAGATCTTTTGCTCATTTCTTAATTGAGTTGTTTGTTTTCTTATCGTTGACTTTTAAGAGTTCTTTGTATATTTTCAGTACCACTCCTTTATATTTTCTCTCAGTCTGTACTTTTTCTTTTCATTCTCTTAGCAGTGTCTTTCACAGAAGAGAAGTTTTTAATTTTAATGAAGTCTTGACTTTTTTTCTTTCATGGATTGTGCTTTTAGTGGTATATTTAAATTTTCTTTGCCAAATCCAAGATTACCTATTATCTGCTATGTTTACCTTTCAGAATTTTCATAATTTTTCATTTTATATTTAGCGCTAAGATCCATTTGAGTTAACTTTTGTGAAAGGTGTAAGGTCTAGATTCATTTTCTTTGATTTGTAGTTGTTTAAGCAGTATTGACTTTGCTCCTTTGACAAATATCAGTTCATTATATTTCTAGGCTCCCTATTCTGTTCCACTGATCTGTGTCAAATACTTTGCCAATACCACATTTTATTGATTACTGTAGCTTTATAAGTCTTGAAGCCAGATTGTGCTGTCTTCTGAGTTTGTTCTGCTCCTTCAATATGGTGTTGGCTGTTTTGGTCTTTTGCCTTTTCATATAAATATCAGAATTAGTTGGTCAATAGCCACAGAATAACTTGCTAGGATTTTGATTTGGATTGTATTGAACGTATAGGTCAATTTGAGAAAAACTGACATCTTATATTGAGTCTTCCTATCCATGAACACAGAATACTTCTAAATACATTTATTTAGATTTTTTGATTTCTATAATCAAATTCATCATGGTTAAAATTTTACTACAAATTCAATTTCTTTAATAGATATAGTTTAACTACGTTTTTTGAGAGACATTTGATAGTTTCTGTCTTTCAAGCAATTTATTCATTCCATATAAGTTATCAAGTTTATTGGTACAAAGTTGTTCAAAATATTTCCTTATTGTCCTTTTAATATGTGCAGAACGTGTAATTATGTCTCTTTATGTTCTTGCTCTTTCTCTCTCCTGATTATTTTGAGTTATATCAATTTTATTAATCTCCTCAATGTTCCAGTTTTATGTTGCTGCTTTTTCTACATCGTTTTTCTCTCATCTGTTTCATTGATTTCAGCTTATGGTTATCATTTCCTTTTTTCTGTTTACTTCATGGTGTCTCATTGTGGTTTTGATTTGCATTTTCTTAATGACTAATGATGTTGAACATCTTTTCATGGGATTATTAGCCATTAGTATTTCTTACTTGGAGAAATGTCTGTTTGAACCCCTTGATTATGCTAAATCAGTCAAGGAGTCACAGAAGAGGGGATATTCACTCTGTGTTTTTCTAAAAGACAGACATTTCCTAGGATCTGAATTAGAGGAAAATAAGAAACTATTATTCATCTTTTGAGTCAGGAGGGAAAATGGAAAGAGTTGGTGCTGAGGTTAGTTTAGAAGTAGGGACAGAAGGGAAAAATTTGATGGCCATTCGAGGTCCTCTGCTTTCTATTTGCTGTGTGGGCAGGACAAAGGAGGAGTCTTACCCAGCATGGCCTGGATGTGCTGATGATAGTTGGTGAGGATGGCTTCCAGTTCCCCATACCTGCTGGAAACCTTTAGCCATGTCCATAGCATTTATTTAATTCTACAAAAAGGTACTAATATATTGAGGCTAGTGTTTGAATACATGAGGAGACTGCTGTTCCCTACTCTTCCTGCACATTTCCCACATTCAAGCTGCAGTTTTATTTTCGGGAGAATACTTAGATATACACTACTTTCCAAAAGACAGAGCCTGAACTTGAGTTGCTGCACACCAATTGCTTGGAAGCCATAGCTCTTTTTATTTATGTCATGTTTGTTTTGTTTTGTTTTGTTTCGTTTTTGCAGGGGGGAAGGATATTATTTTTGGAATTTCAAAGGCTTAGCTTTGAATGTAAATCCAAAGCCTGGAAAAATTAAAAGCATAGCTATCGTAAACAAGCCACAGGGAAAGGAAAGATGACAAAATAACACTTTTACCACATGGCATCATCCCCGAGCTTCCCGCACTACACACACACCCATCGAAAGTAATATAGTGTGACCAGCATGCAGGAATATGTGGAGTTTTGCAATTTACTTTAAGCGCCTCTTTTGTTCAAGGTCCATAGAGAATAAAAGAAAAATTCTATTTTAAAAAAGAATTGCATAATCTGATGAGAGTGATGGGCAAACCCTGTCAACAGAGACACGTGAAGAGTGTCTTTTGTCTTCACACTGACCTAGACTTTGTTCTGATTCCTGGTTGTGTACTTGTGTTTCCAGAAAGCATACAGCCTCAGATAGGGTCTTCTAGAAATGTTCATAGACCTTTCCCTGATAAATTTTCAGGAGGACTAGAAATGTAACTATAAAATACAGGGGATACAGAGATCACCTGAATAAGCTTGCAAAACACCAGCAGGAATAAGGGAATGGATTAAGCAGAATTCCCCCCATCATTTGATAAATACTTAGAAAAGGGAACTAGAAGCTTTCGTAAGAGAAAACTCAAGCCCTTAACAGTTCTCCAAGGCATACACTAAAAAAGACTTTATAGTGAAATAATAAGTATTAGGCAAATTAAGTTACCTTTACAATAAGAAGCTCACTTCTTTACACTAATTTACACTTTCTTTACACTAACAACTAGAAAAGATTATCTTAAAATCTCCTTGAAATAAGTCTAGAATTGCTTTATGGTAAAGAATAACTGAAAGTCAGAGGACTTTCTTTCTTTCTTTCTTTCTTTCTTTCTTTCTTTCTTTCTTTCTTTCTTTCTCTCTCTCTCTCTCTCTCTCTCTCTCTCTCTCTCTCTCTCTCTCTCTCTCTCTCCCTCTCTCTCTCTCTCTTTCTTTTTTCCTTTCTATTTTTTTTTGGTCGGAAGATTTGTGAGAATAATGAATGCCATGAAGCTAGCTTTCTGAAAATATTCTCCCCCTTTTTTCTTGCAATATAGAACTTTAGTATTGCTCAAAAGGATATGGGCATATTAACTGACCTTTTAAAAATCCTTTTGATAGTCAGAAAATAAATAATCTAGACAAGTGGAAGATTTTTTTTAACCCTTATTAATAACTGGAAGATCTTAGAATATAGAAGTTATCCCAAGGGAATGTCAAAATCTCATCAGAGAAGGCTTTTTTTAATCAGCACCTAGGCTTCCAGGAGAAAGAGGTAACATGAGAAATTCATAAGTTATTCCAGTTACTTATGAATATGTATGTGTGTATGGGTGCAGCTGGTATCCCACCAGGATCTCTGTCATCTGGTTGCTGTGCCCATGTCCCAGTGAGCATGGGCTCCTGATGGTTCATACCTAACCCCTTCTTTAGTGCAGCACCTTCAGTTGAACAGGAGTCTCCTCCTCTAGAGAGTTATGCCTTGCCCCAGGGATGGAAGTAGGACAGCTGATAATCAATGACTGCCTGACACAAAGGTACAAATGGCTAACCTCTGTTGTGGCCCAGAGTTTCCAAGTGAGGCCCAGGCGAAGCTAGGTTGCAGCAGAGCTCATCCTTGCTTAGTTCTCCTCCCCTGTCCAATCTTGCTTTCCCAACCCTCTTTCTCCGAAGAGCATTTCTTCCACAAACCTCTTCCACAAAATCCCTATCTCAGGCTCTGCTTCTAAGGAAACTAACTTAGACACCCACCAAACAAAGTCTGAGACTCTCTTATGCCATTTCTACAATTCTTTCGGCTCCCTTTTCTCTTTGTCAATCAATATTCAAATTTTTGAAGATTTTTTCTTCTTTCTTTCTTTTTTTAAATCAACCCCCCTCCCCCTTAAAAAAAGGATCTGACATCTTCAGCTTCATACACATTTATAACATAATAGGTTGAAGGGTCCCTCTCTCCTGAAGTATTTGCATTTTAACATGGCACAAAGAACATGACCGGAATTAAGGGATTCATTATTAGTGGCTAAATAATTGATTGGGGTGGGGGCGGTGCAGTGAGAGTTAAATTTCCAGTACCTAAACCAACACATTACAGGTCAATACATACTCTGACCAAACACAGGTTTAACCTTAGATAGAAAGTATTGATGTCATTTGTTTTTGCAAAATTATAACCCCTGACATTGCCACAAATACTCCAAGGGGACTTTCTAGTTTCTTCCATTCCAGGAAAGGCATGGAGAGGGTTCTGGAAGCAGAAATCAAGTGTCTCTTTCTTACCCTACTCTTGCATTTCATGACCTCATTCTCTCACTGGAATCATGGAGAGTAAGACCTGCTAGTCCAGCATTTCCCAAAGGGTTCTGTGTGCAAGCACCTTTACAAAATATTTATCTTATCCCAATTTTGGAAGAATCACAATATCGTTAATATATGAAGTTTAAGAAATATGGAAGTAAAGAATTCTATTTAACTTATTAAGCCCAGACTTTTCTGAACATACTCAAAGAATCCAATTTTTTCTTCGGCATAGTTTAGGAAACATCCATCTGGTCTACCTTCTTTATTTTCCATGTGAGAATTTGAGTCCCCCAGAGCTTAGCTCCTCTGGTTTTCCAACTCCCTGAGTGACAAGTAACACCCACTCCACAATGATGTGTCGCATCTTAGAGGCAGTGCTGCCCTGTGTCCAGGCTGACAACGTGTGATGTGCCATCAGTGGATGGACAGCTTTTGCCAGCCGAGGTAGGCTGGCTACACATTACACCTTTGTGAGTGACTTCACATGATTAACAAGTCAGTGTTTGAAATGTGATCTTCAGACCGTCTGTTGTATCTGTGTAAATAGACAAAATTGTCTCAGACCCAAGTTGACTAAACAAGTGACCTATTTGTTTCTACTGAGAGTATTTCTGTGGAGCTGGAAATGAGCTCACAGAGGTCCTGTTTTGTGAAATTTCACCTGTTTGAATTCATGATAATTTTTTTTGTTGCAGCAAATCTCAATAAATTCAATGATTCTATATCTCTGCTTCTAAAAAGGATTTTTTGAAAAAGAGATTCATATTTTTTAAACGTTTAGCAATTCTAGATATTTTTCCCTCCTGACTTAGAAGATCAACAATCACTGTTTAATAACAGTTTGGCTTTTTGATCAATGAAGTCAAATTTAAAAGTTCTTATTCTATGAAATATATATAGTGTTTACACTCAAAATAACAGGCTTGTCTTTTAGTTCTAAGCATGAGAAGAAGACTCGGTGTTCTTCGGAGAGGTCATAATATCTCTATGTTTATAAATAAGGGCTCTGTGTGTGTGTGTGTGTGTGTGTGTTTAGAAATAAACCCTCAGTCCTCATGCTCTCTTTCAGCTCAACTGAGGAAACTAGAAAATTAGCCATTTTACATCCTGTATAGTATTCAGCATTTTATCTGGGTCTAAATATGTATGTAAAGAAACTATTAGGAGAGCTTGCTTTTTCACCACTCAAATTGCCCAGCAGCACGAGTGGACATACAACAGAGAATCCTAACAAGGCCTGTCTGTTGCAGCCACTCTCTCATTCACTAAGGAAAGCTTCTTCCACATATCTTCAAGTTCAAGGATGGCAGCCAAGTTTGCATTCTAAATGGGTGCTATTCTCAGTGCCACATGCATCGCTGCAGCTCAGTGTTAGCCTGCAAATCTGTTTGGGAAATTAATAACCCCGTTCTCTTCCAACAACAGCAACAACAAAAATGTCCCCCGGCTTCCTAACCTGCCATCCTCCTGATTCGTTCTCCCTGCACACCAGGTGAGGAGAGAAACAAGTCGGAGTGAATCTTCCCACAATTATTTGCAGAAACATGCTAGTTTCAAGTTAAAGAGGGTCTTAATCATAATCTCACTTCGCGCTTTGCATTTCACCTGGGAAGATTCTCGTGTTCTGAGAAGACATTGCCATCATCGTTTCTCTCCCTACACTTCTGGAGAAGGTGTTTAGTGGTCATTAGCAATGTAGCTTTTCCCTTTGCACAGCTTCAGTAGTGATATAAGCCTACACACACACACACACACACACACACACACACACACACACACTGAGTTAGGAGCTGGGAGTGGGAGGTGGAAATAGGTGGAAGATAAAGTATGATGATAAATCAAGTCCAGAGTCTACTGCATAACACTTTGGGTCCCATGGGGGATTCCAGAAATACCATATTTATGGACTTGAGAGGCCACTGGTCAAGGCCAAGGCCCAGCTGGTTTCAGCTGGAGCCAGAGCAGGACCAACCCACTCCTTAGAGTTTCCTTCCTGCTCCAAGACACCCACCCCTTTAATTATACAAATTTAAAGTGCACATGGGTCTTCAAGAAAACTGTTAAACAACTAGAAGAGCAGCGGCTGTAGCCTGAAAGGAAGTATTTATTTGGTAAATTTGTGTGTATGTGTGGCCAGAGCTAATTCTCAGATCTTGATTTTGGCTTCCCCAGGAAAATTTTTGTTTTCTCTGTGTGAAATCATTGTTCATTCCTGGGGAGATTCAAATATTTGCCTATATTAGTTTCTAGGGCCACCATAACATAATATCACAGACTGGGTGGTTTAAACAAGATACATTTATTTTCTCACAGTTCTGGAGGTTAGAAATCTGAGCTCAAGGTCAACACCATGTTGATTTCTTCTGGGGCCTCTCTCCTTGGCTTGTGGATGGCTGTCTTTTCTCTGTGTTTTCATATGGTTTTCCTTTTGTGTGTGTGTGTCTGATTCTAATTTCCTCTCCTTATAAGGATGCCAGTCATATTGGAATTAGGACTCACCCTCATAACTTCATTTTAAATTAATTACCTCTTTAAAAACTCAATTTCTAAATATACTCATATTCTATGGTACTAGGGGTTAGGACTTCAAGATATAAATTTCAAGGGGACACAATTCAACCCATATCATTGTCTGGTATATGTAAGAAGAAACACAAAATGAATTGGACTAGGTTCACAGCAACTCAGTCTAGACAATGAGAAAGAGAATTGATATTCCTATCCTATGAACGATAGTATTTTTTATGAGCAGAATGTACTGATGTTAGAGAGTTGTACTTTGAAGTAATTTTTCTGTTGACAAGAAGACATTGCTGTGGGTAAAGGAAGAGGATTCACCTGAGATGATTGGACATTCTCACTGTTGATCAACCAAGGAAGTGATTTCTTGTAAAACAGAAATGAAATCCAAGGAAGCAAATCATAGTCTAGGAGAATCTCGGGAGAGCTGAGTCTGAAGTCCAAGGCATAGACAGATTTGCCACACTCCCAGGGCTGGGACGAGGTAGACCCTGCCACATAGATGAAGCCCTGCCGCATTTTTGCTGATTAAGCCATTGGCAAAGCAAGTTTGGCAACAGTATCAATTTAACCAGTGCAATTAATGGTCACCACCCACATATGTCCAGTTGCTAGCTTGGGATTGGGGCAGGGCACTGGATCACAGGAATGCCAACCCCTCGTCTTGATTTGCATCTATTTTCTGAGGCAACATACCTTTTTATTTCTCTTCATTTTTAAACACTTTAAATTGTGGTAACATATATAAAACAGAATTTGCCATCTAACATTTTGAAGTGTACAGTCCAGTAGTTTTAAGTAGATTCACATTGTTGTGCAACCAATTTCCAGAACCTTTTCATTTTAAAAACTGAAACTCCATACCTATTAAACACCAATTCCCCATCCTCTTCTCCCCACATCCCCTAGCAACCCAATTCTACTTTTCATTTCCATGAATTTGATAACTCTACATAGCTCATATAAGTGGAATCATATAGTTTTTGTGACTAACTTATTTCACTTAGCATATGTCCTCAAAGGTCAGTCACATAATAGAATGTGTCAAAATGTCCTTCCTTTTTAAAGGCTAACTAATATTGCATTATACATATATATCACACTTTATTTATTCATACATTGATGGGCATTTGGGTTGCTTCCACCTCTTGGCTATTGAGAATAATGTTACTTTGAACATGGGTGTACAAAAATATTTCTTTAAGACTCTGTCCTTCATTTTTTTGACCGTATATCCCAAAATGATATTGCTGGATCATAGGGTTTTTTTTAAAAATAATTTTTTGAGGATATTTATTAACTTTAAGCCAGCTAATATATTCACCTGATTCAAAACTCAAAATGATATAAAATGCTTTACACTGAGAAGTCTCAATTCATGCCCTTTTCCTTATCTCAACTACCAACTATAATTAACCACATATTTCATTTTTTTGTATCCATGTGTTTCTTCTTCAAATACATGTACATATTCTCATTTTCTAAGGTTAGAGATACCTGTGGAAAATAAGATTTTGGCACCTATGATCTTCACCCTGGTATCATGTCTGTGAATATATTACATTACACGACAAAATGGACACGTCAGAGAGGATTACGGTTATGGGCCTTAAAATAAGGAATTATCTTGGATTATAAGAGCGAGGGCCAAGGTAATCACTTAAGCAGCAGAATAAGAGACAGGAGAGACAAGCAGAAGGTGAAAGTCAGACATTCAAGGCCTGGGAAGGACTCAACCCTTAATCACTGACTTTAAAGATGGAGAAAAAGGGCTATGAGGAATGCAGGCAGCTCTAGAAACTGGGAACAATTCGACCCCCACCCCGACACTGGCAGCCAGCAAAGAAACAAGGGCCTCAGTTCTGCAGCTGAATTCAGCCAACAACCTGAATGAACCTGGAAGCAGGCTGCCCCCCAGATCCCCTAGATCAAAGCCCAGGCTGTCCAACACTCTGATTTCAATGTCGGGAGACCCAGAACCAAAATCAAGCTCATCCCATCAGACTTCTTCCTTATAGATCTCTCACTCTGGCTGCTGCAGCCTAGACATTTTCTCTGTGCTTTAAGTGCTTCGGTCCACTTACTCCATAAACACACACACACACACACACACACACACACACACACACACTTTACTCACTACTACTCTCCCAAACCCCCTGCTCTATCCTAGGAGGTCCTTCTCAGCCCACCCTCGCAATCCCAGGCATCTCTCTCCTCTGTGTATCAAGCAGGCAGTTGTGGCTATTCACCCACTTATTTGCCTGTATCCATCCAGTCCAAGGCCCACAGCCTTCCCACGTGAACTCATCCGCAACCTCACCTTTCCTTCATGTTTAGAATCAGTGTTAAACCATTTAGCATTTTCCCTGCTCTAGAACTGCTTCACCTTATGGATTTCCTTTGTACAACTAACTCAGAGGAGACCTCTTTTACTCAATAGTTCGACCACTCCCAGAGACAGGCATAAAAAACACAGTGGGCACATTAGGAAAACCACTGAACTATACTTCATCGGTTCTACCAGCCTTCCTGGCCTTACGTTTTTCTTATTTATAAAATTAAAACATTGGATTAAGTAAGGGTTATAAATCATTTTCCACTCTAACACATTCAAAGGATATGAAACAATCCTATTACCAACAGTGGCAAAATACAGGATGGTTCTTAGCATTTTTCAGAATCTCTAAGGAAGCAAGTTACATGAAGTTGTAAAAAGCCCTCAATTAGAATTACTGAATAAAATACAAGTCACGCAGTTAAAATTTGAATATCAGATAAACAACAAATAACTCTGTAGCATTATCATATCCTAAATATTCTACAGACATACTTATACAAAAATTATTCATTATTTATCTCACGTTCAAATTTAATTGGGCATCTTGTAATTTTATTTGCCAAATCTGGCAACTTTACCCCTACGGCACTCCAGTTCTCTCCTCTTGGGAGTATGCATTGTAGTTAAAAACCCATGAACTCATTTCATTCAATAAAAATGTAGGACTGCCAAGCACTGTTCTCAGTGCTAGGAACAGAGCATAACAAATGGACCTTTTTTGGGTTTTCCTTTTTTTTTTTTTTTTTTTTTTTTAAGCCATAGTGCTTACATCCTGGTGGGGAGCGCTGAGGTATACAGATAGAATCTATAAAAGAACAAGTAAATATATGGTGCCTTACAGAAAAGAGCAAAGCAGAGTATGGAAGTACTGGTTAAGGAGAGAAGTGTTATTTTACGTAAGATAGCATTTGAGCAGACACTGAAGGAAAGATATTTGGAGAAAGATACGATTCATCTCAAAAGTTCTCTAATACATTCCTTAATGAGTCATCTAATGTTTATTAAGCACCTGCTGGGTTGCTGGGGGAAAAAATAGAAGGCAGCAGGGAAAAAGAAAGACCAAATATGAGATGGACTGACTCCACCGAAGAAGCCATAGGCAGGAGTCTGTAGGAGCTGAACGGGGCTATTGAGCACAGGACATTGTGGACATCACTCACGCATAGATCTCCAGGAATTAGAGGTGACTCATTGGCACAAAACATACATATATCCCAGCACCAAAACACGTAACGACAATGCAGAAAAGAAGGTAACATACCCATGGTCCTAGCTCTCCTCTGTCTTTTAGAAATTTACAGAGTAAAAGGGTGAGATTGTCAAATAAACAAATAATTATTGAAAGAGTTTAATGTGCTTTGAGTGGAAGTGTATAGGGGAAAGGAGTGCAGGTGGGATGTATAGGGGAGAGGAGTGCAGGTGGGATGGAGCAGGAGTTCCGGAGAGGATTGTGGGTCTAACATGGATAGGAAGTTAGGGCCCCATGTGAAAATCCTTATATATCATACTAAGGGTTCACACGGTGTCTGTAGTTGATACAGAGCTTCCAAAGAATTTTAAGTGGGATAATAGGATAATAAAATTACTCAGACAACAAGAATGGAGGCTGGTTTGGAAGGAGTCAAAAACAAAACCTAAGCACAAACTTAGTGGGAATTATCTCTAGATTGGTAATATGGGTGGAACCAAAATTTGAGAGATAAATATTCAATAGCAATATTGAGAATCTGCTATGCAAGAAAAATATTGAAATCCAGTTTACAGTTTCTCTCTTCCTTTGGCTAACAAATTTGATCAAAGATACATTTAAATTTACAATTACCAAACATTTCATCTCATTACACTTACCTTGCCATTTACAGTTACCAAATCAGGGTCCTATGCCTTTAGTTTCCAGGTTATGCTCAATGGATAGTTTCTTCAATTTTGGATTCCTTAATGAGAGAAAAAAGCTAAACTAGATGGCATTCACAGAGACTCATCTTTTAAAGTGCTTTTTTGTATTGCAAATATATCTTTTCAGGAGCAGTTTGCTTTGTGTCTGTAAAAGGTATTAAGCAGCAATGTATTTCACACTTGATAATTGATTTTCTCCTGGCCTGACCTTCAATCTGCTACTTAGCAGAGTATAGCTATACTTTCCATTGAAAGATGATATTAGGGACACGATTCTGTTGGGGGTGGCGGTTAAGCTAATTATCTTTTTCACACTACTCAACACACCAAAGCTTTGTTGGTAGAGAACACTATTTGCGACTTTAATTCTTAAACTCAGTTATGCTTTATTTTATATTGTTTTCTTTCTCGGAATGAGACCTTTTAAAGAGCCATGGCTGGATGAAGCAAGTTAAGAAATCAATAATATGTGATACATTTGGGAATTACTGACTCTTCACGTCTGCAGAGGCAAAAGGGCTAAATCTAGCGAATTAAATTCTTGCCACAGCCTCTTCCAAGGCCCTTGTGGGGAAAGGAAACAATTCTCCTGTACCTCCTCTGGTTTTATACCTGGTTCGATAATCAAATCAACATGAGACCGACTGACAAAAGAAAAGCAAATTTAATTTTGTGTGCACAAGAACCCCACATACATGAGAGAGTGAGAGACCCTGCATATGTGCAAGTTTCCAAGACAAAAAAGGGAAATGAGGTACGTGTGACATTCTGAGCTAAGGATCACCTTAGGGCTTCAGCGGGGAGGAAGGTGAGAAGAGCAGGTGTCCAGCAATTAGAATTTTGCCTTGCCCTATCAATGAGTCAAAAAGGTTATCTCCAATAATCTCTTATTATGGCAAGGCCCCCAATTCAAATTCTTCTAAATAGTTAAGGGGTTGGGGGCAGAAGTTTCTCTTGAGTCCAGAGGGTCTTAGTTGCCTTTAGCTCAAAACAAAGGTACATCTCAGGTGACTTGTTTTGAACCCTCACATTCTGCATCTAATTTTGCATTTGTACTTTCCTGTCCTTAAGGAGAGCCTCTGATTATATATTATGCAGACACTATAAAACTCGGGTTTGTTGTTGAACCTATGCAAATTAGGCCATACTGGCTTGGGCGTAAGGTCAGAGATAAAAGTATTTTTCTAATTCTACAGCAACTTGTTCTGCATTCATTTTAGCCCCCATGAAACTCCAAATATTTTCACGAAGTTCCATGAGTAACTCAAATGTTTCCCAAGCTAATTCCCTTAGCGATGACAGTTGTCATTTTTCTTCTGCCTGTTCCACAACGTAATAAAGATGGGTCTTGTCACTGTTGACAGAAAAAGATGCTGCTGCGTTGATACCAGCTCCAGTGCTAGTGCCCAGTCAAAGCAATCAGGGCTGGCACCGAGCAGAGAGACTCCTACAGTGAATGTGCTGTCTCCCTGCCTTTTCATCACCATCTCCTGTGACTGATGGAGATACAGGTGCTTTCCTCTGTCACACCGCTTTTCATTTTCACATGCAGTAGAGAGCGATCCATTCACCGTATACCTCAGGCATGTTGCCAACATGGAAGACCCCTCTAACCAGCTTGGCTCTTTCTTCCTCTCCTATGTATTATTTCTCAAGGAGACCTTTGGAGATTCCCTCTAATAGACTTATGTAGACATTTCCAAGGACAGGATCAAGGGAAAAAAGGAATGCTGTGGAAAACCCGCATGGTCTTCCTTCAGCATCACTGGCAAGGCAGTGTGAGGTGGCTGAGAGGGTGGGGTCTGGACTCGGCTGTCTGAGTTCTGGACCCTGGGCTACCACTTAATAACTCTATAACCATCAGCAGATTACTTAACCTTTTCGTGTCTCAGTTTCCTCATCTGTAAAACTGGGATAATAGTAGCACTTACCACATGGAATTGTTGTAAGAACTAAATGAGTCGCTGTATATAAAATGGTTGGGAAATTGCACTTTATGTAAAAGTTATAGAAATTGAGATCACCTGATTAAAGCATGGAATTAATTTCTATATTTAATTCTGTTGTTTGCTCAGTATGTATTTCCTTTCTGGACTAATAGCTATATATATATTATATATATATATATATATATATATTCAAAAAAGATATAGAATAAAGAGAACCATCCTTTATCCCAGGTCTCCAGACAAATCTCCTCTCCGGGTACAATGTTTCCTGTTTTTCATGGACCTTCTGGAGGTGCACTGTGTGGTTACAAGCATCTGTGTTTGTGTGGCACAGGTTTAACTTGTCAGCGGACATCAGGCTTAGAAAGGTGACGGAGAGGTCAGTGATCAGCTCTACAACTTGCCCTGAGGGAGCTGTCTGGAGGAAGAGCACATTAACAACAAATGGGGTGAAAAGAGATAATACTGCTACCTGGGAGCCCAGAGAAAGTGAAGTGAGAGGAAGCAGAGTAGTTCTGACTGCATGGAATAGCTAGTGGGAAATAGCTGTGGCTAAAAGGGTGACTTGGATCCTTTCAAGTGTGTGTCTGTGCTTCAAAGTTCACATAGAATCAAATCTAAAAAGTGTAAACTTTGCAAAGAAGCTTTATAGAGCCATGATGATTTTGCTCTACAATGTTGGGTATGTACAAATCACAGTATCTTATTTTTCTAAACTAAATTAAATGGAGCATTGAGTCTAGAGGGTGATGCCCGAGATCTGTCATTGTTACAAGACCCCACTTCACAGAATACTTAAGAATGTTTGAAAAAGAGACCTTCTGGTCTCCAGGCTGCCACGGCCACATGAGGATGCTCTATGTCCCAGCCCACTGGTTTATTTATATAAAGAAGTCTTGCTCCCTCCAGGCCTTGGCCATAGGGACCTTTGTCAAGTACACAGATAGGCTATGGACACCATCACCCCCCATGTGGGGATCTCCTGCACACAGAGCCTGAGTCCCCCCATGTGTAAACACATTAAAACTCTCCACCCCCTTTCAGTGAAGGTTTTATCTCCAGTCTTGGCGCCTTACAATCTGTTCTCCCCATAGTAGCCAGAACGACCTTTGTCGTTTTTGTTCATTATTTGCTTGCTCTGTATTAAGGTTTACATCAATGTTACCATGCTTTCAGAAAGACATCCACATTGGTTAACGTAATATGATTTATTTTAACCTACCCTATGCAATTCGAACCAAAATTTGCTCATAACTTAGGTTTAAAATACATAGAGGTTTTTAAAAGTCTTTTACAGATGTATATAAGTTCTTCCTTGAATACTGTTAAAACAGGTAACAAGAACCATGATGAAAATAACTTTGCTTCACTTTTTTTAATGAGAAAAGAAAAAGTCATACAAAAATTGGTGCAATGAAGCAATTTTGTAATATTTCAGTGCCAAAAAAAATAATCGGCGAAAAAAATTTAATAATTACAGAGTACCCATGGGGGTGGGAAGCCTGTTAACATCCTTGTATTAGTGCCATAGGGCTGTCATAACAAGTCACCAGGAAGCTGGTGGCTTAAAAGAACAGAAATTTATTCCCTCACAGTTTTGGAGGCCAGAAGTCTGAAATCGAGGCGCTGGCAGGACTCCCTCCAAACGCTCTGTGGGAGAGTCTTTCCTTGTCTCTTTCAGGTTCTGGTTCCTTCTGACATTCCTTGGTTTGTGGCAGCGTAACTCTCTGCCTGTCGTCACATGGCCTCCTTCTCTCTTGTGTCTGTCTGTGTCCACGTCTCCCTTTCTTTTTTCTTAAAAGACACTAGTCTTTGGATCCGGGGCCCATCCTAAGTTTAAGATAATTTCATCTGGAGATCCTAATCACATCTACAAAGATCCTACTTTCAGTAACGTCATCGTCTGAGCTTCTGAATGAACATGAATTTTGGGAGGACACTACTCAACTCTCTAGAGCCTGTGAAACAATTTCATTAGATTCTGTATTTAGTTCATGTTGCATGTAGAGTATCAACTTACATAAACCGAGATCCAAGTAAATTTCTCAATCCGAGTTAACGTCTTCAGTTGATTTCATCTGCTGAGGTCAACAAGAGGACTCAACACATTGGCTGTCAGTATTTCTGATATTTATTTTTAAAAGGACATTTTTATCCCAATTTCTCCAAGTCCGTTCAGGTAATTAATTATAGCACTAACAAGTATACCTTCTGGATTCAAACAGGGGTCAAATAGCATCCCACCTGGGTTTCAGTTCATAAGCAAAGAATGAGTTAAAACAAATTTGTCCGTATTAAAACACATCCTTGGTAAACCTACCGATAATATGCTCATTGCTCGTAGGCAAAGACCCAATATTAAGTGTGAACTTGAGTGGTCTGGACTCTGCATCTGGCCAAATCCCTGGCGAAGACTCCTACAGATTTTTGCTCCCCTCTTTTCATGGCCCCTCTCACTTGTGCTTTTCCATCTATTTGAATAATTACCTCAATTATATCAATGAGCCCAGGGAAGGTGGAGGCCCAGCCTGTTTAGGTCTTCATTATGTCTCCAGCAACCAACCTAGAGTAGCTCATTATCAATACGTAACATATTTGTTGAATAAGTTAAATAAAATTATCACCTTGTCCATCTGTACTTTCTCATTGCACTTTGTTTGGCGGTATCCATAGATACAATTCTGGCACACCTGAACTGAATCCAGGGCAAATATCCTTTGATAATCTAGGCAGCCTTGTTCCCACTGAGAAAATGATAAATATGAACAGAAAGCCAAGGCTTGAGAAATGGGGACAAACACTGCTTTTGCACAGTCAACAGAGATTTTCACAGCATGCTATCACTTTTATTCCCCTTTGGAAAATTAGCAATCTGTTATTGCCCACATAGGAGGTATGCAATGGAGAGAAAGGACCAGGGGCTGGACAGGGGGCCCTGGTGAGTAGCAGGAAATTGTATCAGTCAACAACTTGTGAGCCCATCCTCAGAGTACCCCTGCCAGGTTGTATTTGAATTGGTCACATCGTCCCAGAAAGCAGACGTCCTCTTCTGTGCATGAAGCCAACAGCATCCTGGGCTTTGCAGCTGCCTGCCATCTCCCAATGAAGGCTTTGCTGGCTCAGGCACCAGGAAGTCTTGATTTCTTAAAGGCAAGAAACACACTGTTTAAATTTATGTTGGCCTTCAACTGCCACAAAGACAATCTGCTGAAAAGTTTATCTCAGGCTGAAATGAAAAGGAAACATCTTGAATCCAGCTGTTTGTTTCAGTTCTCCCTTTTTAACTAGTTGAGCCAAGCACATTGATTTTTCAGAGAGAAAAAAAAGCTGCACATGTATAGAGACCAGGATATTGATTGGGGGCGGGGATTCGGTTAAATAACTAAAATGTCATTTCTAGGTAAGAATCTCCATTTTTTCAGATTTTAATTGGGAAATAATGAAGGACTCCATTGATTGAGGAGGGACTAGGAGATGAATATAGAGAAACCCCTGAGGGAACCTCCTGTGTTTCTAAGGACATCTTTCTAAATGGCTATCACAACGCTTCCCCAGACTTGTTTATATCATGGCACACACACATTAAAAACAATAGTCTTTGCACAGCACACTGGAATAAACAGGGTAGTTTTTTAAGGCTTTACTGAGGTAAAAAGAAAAAGTCTCTGATTACCATGATTATTGTACTGAGAACTAACTGAATTCTGCAGAGAATCAATCAAATGTGGACTTTTCCAGAGGTGAGGAGTCGTCTCTTCGCTATCTACCCCATCACAGGCATCTATTTCCACAACCACCCAGTAGGCAAGTTTCCTGAATGACTGGCTGAATCTGCACTAGGGCTGAGGCGGGGTCAGGTTGGGACTGGGGCCCAGCTCCGGGCAGAGAGGAATGCCATTGAACTGTCTGTAGACCAAGAGCATTGTATGTAGTGATTTTCAACTGAAAGTGATTTTGTCCCTCCCCCACCCCCACCCTTCATAAGCCAGGGGATATTTAACAGATTTGGAGACATTCTGATTGTTGCCAGTAGGCATCTAGTGAGTAAAGGCCATAAATGCTGCTAAACACCCTGCAATATACAGAACAAGAAGAATTGTTCAGTCCAGCTGGCCGTCGTGGAAGGTTGAGAAACTCTGCCTTCCTTGAACATGTAGTGAGGGGAAAGAGCATGTCTGAAAAAAGGAGAATTTTTTTTTATTTCTGTGAATAACAATGTCTGGCCAAAGAGATTGTACTGTGTTAAGGTGAAGTTTGGAAAGAAATACAGATAGAAAATATTGTCTGTGAGCCTGTATTTACCTAGTATGTCACATTTAATGCTGCTGGTAATTGGCCCTCTGAATCGGTGACTCTGAAGGTCTAACCGCGGACCATTCTCACTAGGACCTGGACATACCCGCCCTTAGAGCAAATCTCAGTCATAGGAGCAAGCGGTGGTAGTGTAACCACTTTTTTTTAGCCAGCAGCACTTGACCTTTCATGGGAAATAAGGACTAAAGCTGTTTGTAAAGAGCATGTATTCTTTTCTTCCCACTTTTATTGAGATATAATTGGCATATAACATTGTATTAGTTTAAGGGGGTGGAATATAAAGATTTGATACATGTATGTTGTAAAATGATTACAGCAAAAATTTAATTTACATCAATGGCCACACATAGTTACACACTTTATTTTTCTTGTGATCAGAACTTTTAAAATCTACTCTCTTAGCAAGTTTCAAATATACAATACAATATTATTAGTCACTATGCTGTGCATTATATCCCCAGAACTTGTTTATTATATAACTAGAAGTTTGTACCTTTTAAAGCCTTTACCCACCCCCTACCCCTGAAAACCACCAAAATGTTCCTTGTTTTCATGAATTTATTTTTTTTTTTTAGATTTCACGTATAAGTGAGATCATATAGTATTTGTCTTAAGAGCATGTATTCTTTATACTGGCATATAACCTAGTATTTATTCCATGCTAGTTAATGCTTCTAAAGGACATATGGAAGTTCTTGCTTTCAGAGTGAAGAGAGAGTAGCTACAAAATAAATTAGTAGAAGAAAACCCCAGTTGCTAAACTCATTTATAAAAATAGCAATGTATTTTCACAGAGAAAAGCAAAAGCATTTAATTAGACTTAGAATTTCCAAATCTCAATCTCCAGTTCAGACCCCTGTGAATCTTCTGGGTACTACTGCCCACCTGGATCCCTCAGTTTTAGAGACCCTAGAAAAATTCCCAGCTGGGCCTTAGACAGCCATGAACAACCAAGGCACTTAGAGATGCTAAATCGAGTCTCTCCCTTGGCCCAAAACAAGTCATGCACCAGGCTTTTTTGATAAGACTACCCTGGACAGGGCTGGACAAGACGCGGGGATGGGGATGGGAGTTCCTTTTCGTCTGAACACAAAAGGAGGCAGAAGACCTCTGTCTTTGGGCTCGTCCACATTCTTCCCCTTGAATTTATGCCTAAGATGGTAGAAGGGAAAAACTAAAACTTTGTTGCTGTCCTTTTCCTCCACTTCCATTTCACATTTTTACCCCTTAAATTAGGAAGTACAGGCTGTGTTTTGACTTCCCTTTCCTATGAGTAGATTCTTCCTCTACCAGGTGTATGCCAGGAGAACAGGCTGTGGCCCTTCCTTCTTCTTCCCCAGTCCAGTCTCGAGGCTATATCTAATGACCTATGGAGTTCAGGAGAGAGAACTCGTAAGAAGACCTACTTGATGAGAGACAATTTTTAGTATTACACACATTATATGAGGTATGGTTATCACTTTTTTTCTGAGGAAAGGAGGGTCAAAAGAACTTAGTTACATAGTTAGTAGGTGGTAGAGATAGGATTGAAATAGCTTTCTTTCACCAAACATGTATTCTTCCTATTATACATATGGAAACTCACCAGTGAGAGAATTAGAGTCAACCTCTCATTAACTGTGTGAGTCAGTGTTCTAATCTATAAAATGTAGATGATTATAATAAAGTACGCTTCCTGGGAAGGTTATGAAGATTAACCAAGTTAATGTATGACAGTGTAAAGCATGGTACAAATGCCAGGAGGAATTATTGTTGTGATAAATTCTGCACCCTACCTTACTGGTGATAAGGAAACTCACTCACATCCAGGTGGCGGTGGGGTTCTGTTCTCCATTGTTTTCTGAAATTACGCTGCCTAATTAAAATCTCCATTAACTGTGTGAGTGATTAATCTCTGAAGTCATTATCTAAAGAGATATGTCTATTAGAACTCTGCCTGTTAGACTCTAGTCTGTTTGTTCAAAAAAGAATACTTCATTACTAATAGATGCAAGTTGGACAGGTCTAGTCACTACAATTATGCCTGAAAGCATATATCATAAAAAAATTATTTGTGTGAGTACGGTGTGAGTTTTCTTACAAGATTTACTTTCCAATCAGGCTTTATTTAGTCTATTATTAACAGAATTTTATGTAACCCTGTAAGTATTATCACCTACCTTCTCTGGGAAAACTAGGAGTCTTATTATTCTCTTCTCTCCTTTTGTATTTATTGTCTATATTACACAGTTAAAACTTAGGTCACTGGCATTACTTCCCCTAGTGCAGACATGATGAGCACCCCTCCCCTTCCGCCAACTCTTCTTCTGTTAAGAAGACAGCTCTTCAGCAGGGGAAATCCTTTTCCAGTAGTTAGGGGGACGCTGAATCTCCAACAAACCAGATCCCCTCAAACAGTGACTGGCTCAGGGATGGGCATGAGGCAGAGGCCGAAGAATAAGGGTCTTCTCAGAGATATTCCCAGGGAAATGTCTCCAAGGGGTTCCTAAACAGCACTTACTGTATCACGTTTGTAGTATATCTGATTGCATAGGCTTTTCTCAAAGAAACAAATCTCCTTTGAGGAAAAAAATCATTTCTTATTTATCTCTGTAATCCCAGTGCCTAGCATGCTACCTGGCACACGCTGGGTGCTTTGTCGAATGAAAGAGCCTGGTGACAGGGCCTCAGATTCTCAGTGTCCATAGTCTTGGGATTCAATGGATATTCCCAAACCACTGCCAGGATAAAAACGTTTGGTGAAGAACAGTGACATACAAATAAAAACATCTGAGTTCGTCTGTTTGTGTGTTCCCGCCCTTCAACAAAATGTTATAGTTTGAAACAAAACTGCATTTTTATAAAGTTATTTCTTAAAGGAATAAAGAAAAAAAATTAAATATTGAAGAATAATTTCACATGGCATAAGATGGCATGTCGTAAAAAGAGTCTTGAGCTGGAAACCATGATGTTTGGTTTTTGTCTTGGTTTTAGCCACTGTCTAGTAATTATTGAATTAATTGGCAAACGCAGCACCTTTCTAGGCTTGGCTTCATTATCTAAGAACAAAGGGTCTGGATTAGGAGACTCTAATCCCCTTCCAACTCTGTTAATTGTGAAAACACTCTGATGTGTTCCACATCAAAATGATCAGCTTATATTATTGCATGATTCGGTTTTCTCATAATTTTCTGTCACCATAAGTTTTCTAAAATTGCCTGATTCATATTTGTTAAAGATTTTTCTATATCTGAGGTAGGGGGGGATGATAAATTATTGCTTCTCAGAGTCTCCTGAATTCTCTAAAACATCTGAGGCCAGGCACTCAGGGCTTTCAGTTTAGATGTGTATGAATCAGGAGTGGTTCAAGTTCAGAGATGCTACTCCTAAGAGAAAGGCCAAATAAACTCTCAGGCAACAGTCACCTTTCCTTGTATTTTAGTCAGACTTGCCATCCTGGTATATTGTAACACAGCCTATTACAGGCCAAGTTACTTTGGGAGCTGCACAAGATGCTGATCTGTAAATGACATCAAATCATCACAAAATAAACTAAAATATGCAACATTCCTGAAGAAATGAAAATTGGTTCCACCAGATTTAAAGTGGACTGTGCATTTATACAAGGAAAAAGAAAATCACCCATCAAGTATTTTCGAAATGCACCCAAGAGGCTGTACTGTAGGACTTGCCGTCTGCAGGACTCACCATTGCTCTAAGTCAGCCAGTAACAGTTACCTGAGGTCAGCAGTCAAACCACTGACATTCTTAAAGATAAAAGTACATGATGTTTATTTACAGAAATGAATCATTTTTTAATATTCCAATTTTGGACAATTTACTAGGCCCCTAAGTCATTCCCAGTTTGGAAAAATTGTAAGTAGTAAATTTATTTTGAGCACAAAAAAAGCATATGAATTTAATAAATGTAAAATTAGTTCCTCCATATGTAACAGTTACATTTATGTGTCAGTTGGCTGGGCTACAGTGCCCAGCTGTTTGTTCAGACACCAGGGTAGATATTACTGTGAAGTTATCTTTTAGATGTAATTAACATTTAAATGAGTGGACTTTAAGCAGATTACTCTCCATGATGAGGGTAGGCCTCATCCAACAAGTCAAAGGCCTTAAAAGCAAAGACCGAGGTTTCCTAAAGCAGAAATGCAGCCTCCAGACTGCAACATAGAAATAAATCCTGCCTGACTTTCCAGCTTACAAATTTGGGGATCAAAACAGCAACCCCAGCTCTAGCAATTTCCAACCTACTGGCTTGTCCTTACAGATTTCAGACTTGTCAAATCCCACAGACGCACAAGCCAAATCCTTAACATCTCTTTTTCTCTCCCCACTCCTCATGTGTGTGTGTGGTGGTGGGGGGGGGGGGAGCGGGGAGTGTGCATGTGCCCTGTTGGTTCTGTTTTTCTGGAGAACCTTAGTACATTAGACCTCTACCAAATTCAGTTTGAACTAATATTTAAAGAGTGCCCACCTGCGAAGATATTAAGGAAAATTGCACCTGCTGAAGAGTGTGGAGAGAAGGGTGGAGAAGGCGAGACTGGCAGCAGCAACTCGGCTTGAGGATCAGAGGATAAGATAAATTTTGTTCAGCGGTAGCTCCTCACTACAGGGTAATCTGCAGATCTACGACCAGGGAATAACTACAGTCCTCGCTGATTGCTTTCTCTAGGCCAGGCACAGTGCTATCTATGCTCTTTACATATATTAACTCATTAATCAGGATGGAAACCCTAGTGAGCCTCAGGGAGACAGTAAATTACGCACCTAATTTTGGACTCAGAGTCTAGATCTAGACCGTCTGACTTTAGAAACTGGCCTCTCGACCATGATGCTAAAACTGTCTGCACAGAAAGGAACAATGTCTGTCAAAAAGACAACTGAAGGGAAAACAAACACTTTAACTGCAAAGAAATTAGAAACTGAAATGGATCTTCTGGTGTTCCGGGCCAGAGCTTAGCTAGTCCTGTCGGAAGGCTTTTACATTCCAGCTTTAATGCTCTTGGCCTTCTCATTAGTTAAGAAAAGTCAGGGGTATGGAAGAGCACAGAGAGTAACACTTACTGGATGCTTGCTGTTGCCTCTTTACTGATCTCCACGTGGCTTCCACTGACACCGCAGGGAAGGGGGCTGCTTGGAATGGAAGGCCCGCCTCCCCGCTAGGCCTCCTCTGCCACCACTCCAGCGGAGAGAGGTGGAGTGCCTCTTGGATGCTGGGTTGGGTGGAAGTCCAGGCTTTCCATCTGGTCTTCATTGATACTATGCAGAAAGGGGAGTTAGTTACTAAGAGGAAATGAAAGCCCCGGTTCCTTATTCAGCATTCTCCAACGACATCTTGGCAGAGGGATCAGCACATTATACCCTAAGAAGGGCAGAATCTAGTCTCCCCACTCGACCTGCTGGATGGATGGGGTGAGGCTACAGTAGAATAATTATGGTTTAAAATATTTTTGTTTTGCAAAGCTGCTCTTTTCTTGTTCTTTGGCTAGAGAGAGCAGGCTTTTGTTGGGGCTTTTTGGGGGGTGGGGTCTGCACTCATGAATGTTTCTGGGGTGATGGTTTCTTCAGCTCCTAATTTAGGATATATGCAGCTAAAAGAAAACTCAAAAGAACTTACTGCTGTATCTATCATTCCATGTGTCCTGAGATCCGTAGGCAGGCTGTCTTCTCTCTACCTTTCAGAGTCTGCTTATGTTTGTTTTATATGTAATATCCTGGGCTTTTAGCTGTACGTAGCAGGAGGAATAGGAGAGAGTATAAATTTACTCCGTCTTCCTGAAAGCAAAAAGTTTGACCCATTTTTAAGCATCCAAAAAGCCAGTTTGTCAAACCATTTTACAAATAACTTTAAGTGGAAGACTAATCACCACAAGTCTTAAAAAAACAGTTTTCAACCCACTGGCGGGCATTTTGACCTAATCTAGTCCCAGCCTACCATCATCTCTTTGGATTTGTCTCTTCCTGTTCTTTTTTTTTTCCCCCATCAGTTTTTCCCATTTAGAGTAAACCGAACAAATTGTCTTGCCCACCATTCCCCAAAATCTTGGGGAATTTTGTTGAATGACTGCCATGTGTCTAGCTCTACAGAATGTGTCCAGCTGAAAACCTTCCCTCACCCTGAACAGAGAGAAAGTTGCTGACACATTTTTATCCTGTTGTTTATTAAGTGAGCCTGACTAGTTTCTAAAGTAATCACCTTATAATAATTATTTCACAGATTCATTTCACATTATCTTCTAAAATATTTCCATTTTAGAAAAAGCCACTGTGCGCACTAAAAGATCAGCCACTCAAAGTCATCATTAGAAAAGTAGCAACAGAATGAGATAAAGGGCCTCAGATTTGTGCTCAGTACCTTCTTTGCTTAAGTGATATAATTGAACTAATGGATTAAACTTTGAAATAGTCAATAATACATCTTACTCTGAAAATAATGGCCATTAGTACCCTTTAATTTCATTGGAATACATTTAATATATTTTTTTCTAAAATAAGTAGAGAATCTATCATAACAGTGAGCACACATCTACAATCTAATTTTCTAAACAATATATATGTTACATAATAATTATTAATTACATAATAATTCTGAGTCATTTTTTATGTACCATGAAAGTTATTCTGAGAGTAAAAAATTCCGAAAAATGGTGAAATTTAAGAATCTATATTTAAGTCCTCACATTTGGGAATTTTAATAAGAAAAACATTTCAGAATGCTTATGTGAAAGAAGCATGAGGATTATTTAAAAAGTAGGTTATGAAATACTCTTAAAAACAGTTGATGTCAAAATATTTTTTAAGAGTCAATTAAATTCTCCATAAAGATAGATAAATTTTGTGAGAGGAACATGTAATAGGAATTGAGATATACTTGCAGAAATTTTAAATGTTATACAATGTGTTCAAAAATCTTATTCTAATAAATGCAGACAAGTCTTTCTGGACGGTCTACTCAGTGCCAGCAACATTTTACTGCTGGTAGTGACTGGTGACAAGACAGATACCTCCTGCTCTGTATTATAGTGAGGAAGACTAAAGACACGTACATGAGCAAAGGCAAGGTCATTTCGTGGGGTGCCAAGTGCTATGAAGGGAATAAAACAGATGATGTTTTGGAGCAGGACGACATAAGAGAGAAAAGCACCTTCAGAGAGGGTGGCTGGGGAAGGCCTCTTGGAAGAGGTGGCTTCTAAGCTGAGGTCTGAAGTGTGTGACAAAAACTCAAGTGCGGGGCCTTTGATGGGAACGAGCATGATGTCTTGGGGAACCTGAAAGACACCAGCGCCCTTTAGGCCAGCGAGTAAGGCAAGAATGGAAGGAGAGGGTGCAGACAGGTGATCAAGGGAGATCACTGTGACACTTCAGACCACGGTGAAGGCTTTGGATTTTGTTCTCCACATCATGGGAATCCACTGGGAAGAACATGGAGAGAAACACCTTAAAGAGATCACAAGCATTCTGGTGTCCCCTGTTAAGTCTGCACAATTTGTAAGCATTTAGGTGGATGTTCAACCAGGAGTTAGATGTATGAATCAAGACCTCCCGGGAGAAGTCTGGGCTGGAGACACAGACTAGAGACCTGGATATAGAGTTGCTATTTGTAGGTTCTCCCAGAAACAGATACTCAGATAAGCATTTGGATACAAATAGATTATTTGGGAAGTGCAATAAACACTAATAGGGAAAGTGGAAAGTGATTCAGGCAAGGAAAGGAAGCTGCTTAAGAGGCACCATTAAGCCAGTTACCAAAGTGGGTTGTGACAAGGGAACTCTGGAGAAAAGTACAAAACACTATGTGCTTTTCCCCCACAGTTCTTTTGTCAGCATTTAAAAGATAGTTAAAGCTAACTTTGAAAAGTCATTGGTTAAGGATATCCTCCAGGCCTGCTGCATGCATAGGCAGAACAGACTCTGAGATATAAGGCCCAGAACTGTATATACGGGTAGTGAAAGTTAGCCAAACTTCACTGAAAGATCTAAGGAATTTGGGGATTGATTATGATTACCTAAATCATTCATTTGAACAGTCAAGAGTTAAAGCTATGACTATAGCTCCAGCATCTATACTCTTGCCCATCATTCTAAACTACCTCACCATACAATGTGCTTATTACAAACTCTTCAGAAAATACTGAAAACACAGAAAGTAAAAAATACTAAGAGAATCTCCGAGTTCATGCGTGTATACTTATGTGACCTTGACAAACTGGGAAGGATTCTGCCACTTGAATCCTTGACTAATCAAAGGTAACCCGTGTTAACAACGTTTGTCCTAATAAATACCAATGTGACATTTTTCAACCAAAAAGAGGTTAATATGACTATTTTTTTAAGATTGGTCAATGGCTAGAGAAAAATCATTATTTGCTGAATTTCAGTGATCCTCCCATGTAATACAATTCTTTGTCATCCTTTCCACATGATTAATGTGAATACGATTATCATTCTAATTATATATTTATATAAGGACCCTATTTTTTTGCAGTTTATTCCCATCCGCAGTGTTCGGTACTTGGCAGTCTCCGTGCCGAGGGTCAGGGTTTGCTCTGGGCTCCCCACCAGCTTTATTTACAACCTCACACAGTTCCCACATAGCTACAGATGGGGACCTGAGGCCTTAGTCTATCGCAGATTTCTTTCTGTAATGCATGAAGAGTGACCCAGATTTTTTAAATGCCTGATCTCCTT
This sequence comes from Rousettus aegyptiacus, assembly GCF_014176215.1. Classification (NCBI taxonomy): domain Eukaryota; kingdom Metazoa; phylum Chordata; class Mammalia; order Chiroptera; family Pteropodidae; genus Rousettus; species Rousettus aegyptiacus. Next base: position 160,399,863 of record NW_023416284.1, on the reverse strand, counting down.
TGAAATAGCAGCTGCTTCAAAGGAAGGGTTTATACAGAGAATACAAACAAATTATTTCAGCTAGGAGCTACACAGAGATTTTATAATTTGCCATTAAATAAAATTTTTTTTTTTTGTATTGGGAACGAGAAAGTGTTCCATTTCAACTGATAGGTCCACCATCACATGGCTAAGAAGGCAGGAATAATCTAACCATCCATCTAGCTAAGTAGATCAGTCAGAATGCTTTATAAATACAACACAAGCGAGCTAAGCAGGCTGTGATAAAAGATAAGACCTCTCTGTATCAACTGAAAACACTGTTAATTTTAAGCCCTTGGTCAAATCATTTTTTCTAGGTATTGTCTTAGAGCAACTGCCCTATTTCTAAATTTCTTCTGGAAGTGTGATATAAAAAATAACCACCTTATTTACTGGAAATTTCATTAGTCTCTTCCTAATATGCCCTTAAGACAGATCAGACTTATAGACTATAACTTTTTTATCTTCATCTACACAACTGTGTTGGGAATGGCACTTAGAATTCATTACGGTTTCAAATTAAATTTAAATCCACAAATTTCTCATTCCTGCTGTGCAAAACAACCCACTCCCTAATACTTATTTGTTAAATATTCGCACTGTGTTTGCTGGAAATCACAAAAGGCAATGTTGTTCTCCTTGACTAGTAAAAACAGATTGTTAAAGTGAAAAAAATTAAGATTTAAAGAGACTAAAACTATTTCCATTTGGAACTAAAACCCATTGTTCTTATATAGACCATATTAAAATCAAAATCTGAACCACCTTTAATATCAGCATCTTCAAATGGTATTTAGTATTTTATATATAAATTTATAATTTTTAATTTTAAATAATATTTTCAATAAAAATAAATTTTTATTTTAAATAATAGTTGCATAAGGGGGAAAAACTTATCCCATTATCTGGCAGTGGCGGATAAAAGCATGAAAAGTTGCATTTGAAGTGTCTTCCACCTTTCCCTGCCACTACCTGAACACAATACCTGACGTCTTCCCCTCTGCCTGGGGCTGCCAGGTCCTGGTTCTTCTTCCTGGCTCTCTGCTTGGCTTGGCATTACCCCCATCTGCTTACTTTAGGCTTAGCTCCCCTTCTAGAACTCTGGTAAGGATGTCCGGGAAACCATTCCACCTCAACTTGACTTTGGTCCTTGCAAGAAATCCCTCCCCTCTTCCCTCAGAGCAGGCCTCCACTGCCCTCTCTCTCTGGTCCCCCTCCTCGTGCAATCACTTACCGCTGAGGAGAGAGAAGTCCAGGAAATACGCAAACTAGCATTTTGGATTAAATAAACAGATAATCAGATGTTACTAGTGTATATTTTGTCAAATTATTCATACTGCTCATAGCACATTATCATCAACGACCTATACACAAAGTTCCCCTTTGGCGATGCTAAAAATAATTAAATTATTCATTTCTTTGTCCATTGTTTGTTTATTATCTTGTTCTCATAGCTAATTCCTTTTATATTGGTCCCCTATAAAAAGCTATTCTGATGTGTTTAATACAAAAACCATGTTGCTACAAAATGTTCATTGGGATGTGTTGTGCAGGGTGTGTGTGTGTGTGTGTGTGTGTGTGTGTGTGTGTGTGTTACAGATTTCATTCTGTTTCCCTTCTCACTTGGGATTTGGGTTATTTCAAAGGTTACTGAGGAGGTAAAAATGTGGATATGGTTGCTTACATAACTAAGTGATTTTGAGGCTCGGTTAGTCAATAATCTCTGCTCTGGCATGGACTTGGCAGTAGATAAATCCTATGTGTAGCATCACACACTGTGTTGTTTTTACAAAGCCCCTGTGCCCTTTCCTTAGTATCCCTAGAAACATTTACTGGCAAGACACCATCATCCTGGAAGTTGAGGAGCAAATACAGACTTTTTCCTACACTTGGCAATACCTCTTAATCTCTCTATTTCCATTCACTATCTATAGTTCCTTTTGCTGTACACAGGATAGAAATAATAATAGAGAGACCATTTGTCATAATAAATACTTGAGTGCTCTCCAAATTCGAAGTGCTTTCATCAGCTAAAGAAACAGCATGATATAGTGGATTTGAATCTTGACAGCTACTTCCTGGCTATTTCATTTTGGAAAAAATTAACGTCCTAGATGCAAAAAGAGATTAGTAATAACTGCCTTCAACCACTATTAGAACAATGGCAATGTAATTGGAGTAGCTAGTGGTGCCTGGCACATGAAAAGCACTCAGTAAATGGCTGTTATTACATATTAAACCCAAGACATCAGGCAAATTTGAATTTCAGATAAATAACTTTTAGTATTAATATATCCCAAGTATAACATAGGCGTACTTGTATTGACATTATTTTATTTGCTACACCCGGAAGCCCTAATTATTTTATCCATCAAAGTCTATATCGTTCTCATTTTACAAGGGGGGAAACTGCAGGTTAAGAAAGTAAGCGATGCAAAATGATCAAAACACATTAGGTGGTAAAACCTATAGGATATTAATTCTATTATTACTTAATAGTGACAGAGTACATGTTGACTTCTGGACAATATGTAGCAAGGGCCTACTGTATGTATCCAGCAATGAGCTCGCTCATCGTAGGTATGAAATGAGGGGACTGGGAGGTACTTTCAGTAGGTCATTAAGATCCTCAAGGTTGGGAACCAGAACATTTTCTGGTGTTTTTATGTATGTATGTATGTATGTATGTATGTATGTATGTATGTATGTATTTAAGCCACTTATCTCCCACCTACATCATTTTAGCTGTGTCTGGTTCCCCTGACTTATCAGCATCTTCACCAAAGGGTGGACAGAGGAGATAAATTCAAACTAAGTATTGGCTGTTAACAAGTCATTATAGCTGATGTTTAGGTTTTCTTTGAGATTTCACGAAGCCAGGTCAGATTTACAATAACCATCAAGAGTTGGCCCCACCGTTAAATATATTTCAAGGAGATGAGAGAAGAACTTAAAATCAGCTTTGAATTACCTTCTTTTGGGGACTCGCCAATTCAAATATTTGTCGTAGACCTAGAAATCAAGAAGTGTGATCGCCATAAAATATCCTGCCTCCAGTCTTTTTATGGTCTCTTCAGAAGAACTCTGATTTCTTATTTCTGCAAGCACACCAAAGAAAATTTTTTTCTATTGTAAGTATATACTTAGAAAAAAATTGACACCTTAGGCTAGTACTTATAGATGGTGTTAACTCAAGCAGCTAAAACAGGAGCTCACCCGTACAGAGAACCAGAGAACGGAGTCCTGGGGGGTTTCAGATTACCACCGTGTCCAGAAGACTGACCCCTTTTTTACTACAGTGCATTTTGCTGACTTTTTCACTTTTCCCATAGCCTTTTTAAAAAGTATCCGGCAGTACCCTTTTCTGCCTATTCTAGCTTTTATTTTTATTGATTTACTTAGTGCGTGGAGAGCTGAACTGGGATATTATTTTTAATCTGCATGAGAAATTTTCCTTTTTCCTCTTTCCATATTTATAGCAGTCTGATGTGACATCCCCAAGAAGAAAATTGTGGAAAATGCTCACGGCAGCCTGAAGAGTGACAGACCAACTGGGCCCAAGAAACTGCTTATTGACAGCACCTGTATCTCAAGTCTTTTCTACACCCACAGACTGGAAATATGTGCCTGAAATTTCAATTGTTTATTCTCTAACAAATTTGCAAATTGCTTAGCTCAGAAACCAGAGTTTCCTTAAAGCAGTGTTTCTCACATTGTGGGCCGTGGACCACATCCTTCGGAGTCTCCTTTTTATATATATGGCCAATTTCTGGGCCCCACTGCAGACTTACTAATGAATTAGAATCTGTAATTAACAGCGAGCTTTTAAAACCTTGCCTTAGAGAACGTATAAACATGATTTGGATTGAATTTTATGACTAATTTCCTCAGTTGTCAGCTAAGATGGCCTAGCTACTGTCTGTGACATCACCACTTGCCTACCTTCTCTAGCCCACACACCTAGGTTGAAAATGGATAAGGGAGCCCCATGGTGACCACATCTGAAAGGAATGCTGGGCGGTGCTGAGGAGCCAGGTTGGGTGAGGCCAGCAGTGTGTCACAACAGCAACGTGCATAATTCTGTGATTTCTCTATAATGGGTACCTGCAGGACCCTCTCAACTGAGACAGCCTCCATCTTCTCTGCACCTGAGTAGGGAGTTACAACTGCATAATTACAAACACACACACACACACACACACACACACACACACACGATTACATAAGTCTTATTTAAAAAAGAACTGAAACATAAATGTATATGCTAATATGTCGAAACTACAAATTAAATAGCCTGTGGTGTTTCTCTTAATTTTCAATCCCTCTTTATTAGGAATCAGTAAAAATCATGAGTCAAATATGGTCAAAGGAATTATCTTTTTCCTGGTCAGGCATGGATTTTTCGCCCTTCGTCTGGCACCTGCATTGTGCCCTGCTCCTCTTCTATTTTAGGCTGGTCTCATTGGAACGGCCATTTCCTCACTGCGTGACACTGATCGCTAACATCCCAATATTTCCAGGTTTCCTGTAATTGTTTAAAGTCTGAGTCTTATACATGGAAACTGCCTCAAATGAATTTCTATGCTTTATCTCACTCCCTAATTAAGCAGAATTAAAGTAGTTCCCTTTGAGTCCCAGTCTCTCTGAATAATGTCTGTCTGCAGAGAAAAACATGCAGTTTGCAGTTCGTCTCTTAGCTCTGAGCCTCCTATGGGTTTCACGTCACTGTCACGGGGGTGGGTGGGGGGCTGCATGTCTCCTCATTCCTGAAGGTCAAAGATCTTCTTAATTAAGCCCTGTGCCCCTGGGAAATTTTCCTATCTACACAAAAACCCTCTCGTTTTATCATACTTTCTGTTACCAAAAACACTCCGAAAGCCACCTGAGGTTATCCTGCCTCGACTATGTAACTACACTACCATGGCCTACATAACCCTCCCAACCCCTTTGCAGGTAGGCGAATAAGTGAATGCTCCCTTCCTAAAGGGACAAAGCCTTCCTGCATCACACCCAGACTAGGACAGATACATAGGAATTGGAAAAGCAGAAGTTCATGGGAAGCTTGCTTGTCTAGTGGTGTTCTGCCTTGACAGAGCAGCCCGGAGGTGAGGCATAGGTTCATATGTTGTCTGCAGAGAAAATACTGCTTCCATCTGCTGTGCGAGTGATAAAGAACTCACAATCTGGGCATGTTAGTAATAGGAGCTTTGGATGCATAAGAGAAAGGCCATAATGTTGAAGAAGGCACTGCTCCCTTTCTCCCTCAAAAATAAATGTAGTTAGTGACCACCCAGGTTCAAATAGAGATAATCATGTGAATATTATTTCATCAAAAATTAAGCCATTGTTGTAGCAGATAATGAAAATAACACAGTGAGTAGAAATATAGACTCTTAACTCGGTATATTGTAGGTATTGATGAACCTATAATGAAGTCCTTCAGAGCAGGAAATTGAGTTTTAAACTGTTCTTGGATTTTGTTCAAATTCGATTTTCAAAAGGATAATTACAGAACTTTTTAAATCACTCCAGAAAATTAGTCTTTCTCAAAAAAAGGTCTATTCCTTAAGAAAAACATTCTATAATGAAAAGCTATAAAGATCTATAATTATATGAAATGACTAGTTTTCTAGTCAATTCAGGCAGAGAACTGAGTTAAGTTAGAAAATCTGCTCTGCAAATCTTTGATCCTCCAACTAACTAAAGAAGCAGAAGAAGCATTTACATTCATTTGATGCTTTTTTTTAAAACTAAAATTATTTTGATGATACTATGGAGGCCTGAATTATCAAAATAGAAACTTGATTTACTGGAATAAACTTCCTCATGGGAAGAACAAAAATATTATCCTTATGATTAAAGAAAAGGAGGAGGATTTAACCGTAGAAATTCCAGACTCCCTCTAAGCAGAAAACAGACTTACATAATGAGTGAGAGGATGAATCTAAGACTTTTATTTATTCAACAGATATTTATTTGTATCAGGAGCTCAGCTAGCGAACACATGTAATGACCTTTCTTTTTCTTTGGTCTTTTGGATCGACTAGCAATACATGCTTGCAAAAATATTTCCAAAGAAGATATTTATAAAGCACAATTGTTCCCCAAATGGGCCTTAGCAATCCTTTGTAATCCCGCTGACAATTTCAAATGAGCCCCTTTATACTTACTTTATTTAAAAAGCATATGTGCATATAGTTATCATTGTCTTTATCCTATTCACATTATCAACTATAATATGTACATATACATATTATTCTGTAACTTTTTCCCTTTATTATACACTGATACATGTCTAAGACAATACATGGACATGTACCTCATTATTTTACTTGACTACATAGTATTTTATAGACTAAAATAATATAATTTTAAAAATTCAATCAGTACCTTATTGACAGACCTTAATTTTTTCTAGTTTTTGTGAATAAGAAAATTACCATCGTAAACATTTTAATGTGTTAATTTATATGAAATATATAATTTAACATACACATTCATATGCAAATTTTTCTGGTGAATATATTCCCAAATATATACATTGTTTCATCGAAGAGAAATGCATTTTTTATTTTAATAAAAATGCCAGATTACTTTTGTATAAGTTATGGCAATTTACAATCACACCAACATGCATGCCAGTTTCTCATACCCTACCTAGTCAGCACTTGATATTATCAATATTTTAGAATCTAATGGTTAAAAATGGTAGCTCATTTTTGTTTTAATTTTACTTCTCAGATGACAAAGTTTCATATATTTACTAGACATTTTCCCTCTCTTTTCCGCGGACTGCCTCTTAATATCCTTAGGCCATTTTTTATTGGACTGTTTATAATTTGCTGGCACATCTGCGAGAAGCTCTTTGAAATATAATTCCTTGTTATGTGTATTACAAACATTTTTTTTCCAGCTTCTTTGAATATTTGTCTTCTGCCTTTAAAAAATTTTTTTCCAGAGTAAAGCTTTTAATTTCTGTGTACAAACATTCTGTCAAATTTTATTATTTATCATTTTTTCCATATAAGAAGTTTAACCCCGTTACAATCTCCAACCCAAAGATATACAGATATTCTCTGCATTTTGTAGCCTTTACAACTCTAGGTGCCTATGACATCTTTCAGGGCCAGCCTTTGGCTATTTTTTTCCAAAACCTTTTCTATATACTTTCTTCCTATGTTCTATTTTCTAAGTCACCATGGACTTGGGCAGGAGGAGGGGTTGTTGGTTGATTTTGTTTCTTGTTTGCACACTCAATATGTACTGTCAAATAATAAAATAATAATGGAGATATTATTAGCAGGAGCACTTTACTTTTACAAAAGGGCTAGAAAGAAGAAAGTGCATAATGCAGAAAGAACAAATATATGACACGGGGCCCTATCACTTGTCACTTCCTGCCACATGCACCTACTCTCATGCATTAAAACATTACAGCATTCCCATATACCATGGGCTTAGCCTTTAAATCCTTCTCTAGAAAGCACCTGTGGCAGATAGTATTTCTCAAGGATGGCCATGACCACATCTCCCATCCCACATGCTCTCTAGAACCTTATTGTTTCCCCTCCAAGAGGTAGAATCTAATTCTCCTCTTGATACTAGACAGATTTGATGCTCACTTGTAACCAACAGAATGTAGCAGAAGCAGCTCTGCTGGACTTCTAAGTTTAGGTCATAAAAGATGGTGCAGCTTCTGCCTTCTTAGCTGAAATACTTCTGAAGGTGGAAAACATGTCCCCGATGCCTTTAGCCATTCAGTAACCCTGAGGCCATCATGCTGTGAGGAAGAGCCTTGCAGAAAGATCATATATTTATCAATTGATAAAATCAATCAGCTGTTCCAGACCCCCACTACCTTGTGTGTGTATGTGTGTGTGCTGTTGCAAGCAAAAAAAGTTGCTACTGAAGTAACACTTTTGAACACATTTGTATATCTATCTATATCTATGTCTATGTCTATATATATATATATATATATATATATATAGAGAGAGAGAGAGAGAGAGAGAGAGAGAGAGAGAGAGAGGTGCCCTGTTAGCCCCGTCAGTCCCCAGCTGCTCCACACCCCGCTACCCCAATCGCTGTATGACTATTCCATATGAGAGACCCTGAGCCAGATTCACCCAGCTGAGCCCTTCCTGAATCCCTGACCAACAGAAAGCAAGAGTCATAATAATGTGTTTATTGTTGTTTTAAGACAGCAGTAAATTATGCGTATGGCTCACTAGATAGTGACAGCAAGTGGAAATGGAGTCGCCCATGAGTTAAAACCTATTTCATCCCTTGCCTAACTCTAGGTAAAATTTAGGCATCTATCAGTAAGATATTTTTTAACAGAGTGTTTTCACAGTTTTCGCAAATCACTTCATGATTTTTTTTTTTTAACCCTTAGGTATAATGCTGGCTCTGCTACCTTTCCAGAAAATTATTCCCTACCCTGCCTCCATGCTCCCTGCTCCCTGCTCCCCGCAAAAAGAGTATGAAAACTGTGGGGAGAGGATCTAGAGCTGAGAACTGGGGTGGCACGGAACAGCATATGTATTACCTTCTGGTCCACATCATCCCTGCACTTGACGTGCCCAGGAAAAATCCCTCTCAGCAAGTGCCAAGGAATTGTCTTACTTTGCACAGACAATTCCTTGGCACTTGCTGAGAGGGGTTTTTTCTTGGTTCTCGTCTGCCGTCTATCTCCTCCTTGCCCTGTTTCCAAGATAATCCATGTGAGTCCCTTGCATGTATCTATGTTTCCTACCATATTTTTACCTGTAGTCAAACAATACAGTCAGAAGTACATGTGCATTACCATATAAAAAGCTGATAGTTTTAAACTCGTTAATCACACAGGCTGTGTTAACCATAAGCCGATCGCGAGCCACTTCTCCATGTCTTCTTCTCTCCCTCCCTATCTATACCTCAGTGCAATTCCCACTACTTTTCTCTCCCCTCTCACAGGGCTTACTTCAATTCAAATTATTTGCGGTCATAACACTGCTACTTATGTTTTTATCTCTCTGTCCTCTTTCTTTCCTTCCATCACATTCTTCCTAGCAATGTTAACTGTTATTCTCTTAATTTCTTCCCAAGGAATTCAGGCAATGAAAGAAGTGAAAGACCAAACACTTGAGAAGGAACTCAAAAGGCGTGATTGGCAAAGGCCCTTGTCTTTCTTGATTTGGAGATGAGACAGTGACTCACCGGATAGGCTGACCGACCTCTCCCTTCAGTCACCAGCTTGCTGCGGCTTCCACATCTGCTACACATTCCAGAAGGCAAGTTAGAAAAACACTATTAGTTTTTCCAGCTATCATTGTCCTTTTGTCACCATAGCGACAGATGTTATGTGAAATCAGCTGCTTTATTGTGAAAACAATGTAGGTTGAAAACTGGCCTTGGGGAAGTTGCAAAGAACAGGAGATTCAATTCTGATTTACTCTTCCACGGTTTTTTTTTTTTTCCTATATTCCATTTTCTTTAAAATATACTTTATTGCAAAGCTATAATATAAAATAAAAAGTCAAAGAGTCAGTTTCTTCAATGGTTACTTGACTCAATATGAGAACAGATCTTGGTGAAAGGCTTGAAAGTAAAATCAAATATATACAAATCCACAGAACTTCAAAACAGCTAAAGAAACCATATTGGTAAATGCATTGCGTACTGAACACTGGCTGATGTAATTCAGAAACCAAGCGGCTGCTGATAAATCAAACTAAAGAATGACACAATCAACCTTTTAACTCCAAAGAAGATATACAGATATCCAGAATGAAATAATACAATGGGGAGGAGAAAAAAAAGAAGTAAATCATTATTGCCAGTTATGCTGACAATGAATTCAGGAGACCGGTTACCTGGGGAGCATGTTCCTGCAAGCGGTTGGGGTGTGGCATTCATGGAATAAGCCATCAAGGTCAGAGGGACTTTGAACTGGATTTTATTTCAAAGACAAATAAAAAATTCCCAATTCTTTGCATGAAACTACCCAGGAAGGAGTCAGGCGTAAGACCAAGACTTTTACACCATCTGAAAACCCAGAAATTAGAATAAAAGAATTAGATGGCAAGTAGACACAAGTGTAGATTCAGTTTCATCACATGGTAATTTACATAGACAAAATTTTTAATTTATGAAATCAGAAAACTTTGAAAATAAAATAATAAAATCTAATGAGTCTTAAATAAAGGTATGACTATGTTTATATGTTTATTATTCTAAATACAGCTAAGGAGACTCTGGGAATAAAAGACAGTAACAGAATCTGGTTTCAAATATTGAGTCTGTGGCTAACTAGTTGTATGATTTAGATAAACTCCTTAACCTCAGTTTCCTTATCTGTAATCACCTTGCCAGTCCCTTGTGAAGATTGAAAGAGCTTCTTTTAACTCCTGAGACACAGAACTATTATTGTTAGTGTTGTCATTCAACTGTACAATCCATTTAACAATTTTAACAGATTTTTCAAACCTTAGGAGTTTATAGATTATAATACACATTTTAAAGCTAACTTTATTTGTGTTTGTTTTTAACTGGTATGAGAAATATGTCCATTGGTCTTCACATTCACACTGATGCCGAATGAGGTCTCAAATCTATATATTTTAGTATCTGGTATTTCTGACTAGGATTAGAAATTATCATAGAAAATATTTAAATCTGAAAAGACTTTCCTTAGAGTCTGCAATAATCCGAGAGATATCAGAATAAAATGACCTAAGAAGTAAAGAGGGCAAAGGAAATTAGAAATAAACTCATGTGTTTAACATGTTTCATTTCATGATAAATATTAGCCTTACTTATGTTTGTAGTATCACATTAAAGTAATATAAATGTCAATTTATTTGGAAACTAAGTTGCCTAGGATTTAGATCAACAAATTAATGTCATGAGTAAATGTGCTCCTTCGGCACTCTGAGGCATAAGAAGAGTAATTGGAAAATAGTGAAGAATTATATAATTATATTACATTTGTGTAATCTAGCGAAGTTGACAGATGACTATTTACCTCTGTAATTGGTTTCTGAGAAATGAAAAGAACACAGGGAACATGTAGAAAAATCCAATTAGGTTTGGTAAAGAGCTTTTCAAAATGTGGATACTTCCATTCAGAAAACCACCCCTATCCTGAGCCTCTGTATTTTGGAACCAAAATTTGCAGTATCTGAAGTCACATGATCTGCAAACAATGGTGTCAGACTTTTTTTAATATTACATTTTCTAAAGAGCTCCCTGAATGTCCTCTGGGTCAAACCCTCCACTCACAAGAAAGCACCTTTGGCATTTTCTGCTGTTTGTCACATTCTGTCAGATCTTAAAAGGTTGATGAGAAAACATTCAGAGAAGGGCCTGGAGGTGGTGGTTTATTTCCAGCTCGCGTTACCCATCGCTGCCTCCAGAGGTTCTTGTCTGGGAACAGTTCTTCTCCTTCTGGCACTGACTGGGAGCACTTTTCTGTGACTCTCAAGGACTCATGACTATACCTTCTCAACCTCAGTCTTCTCCACCACTCCACTCTGAAACGTACCGTATAACTTTCGTTTCTATCCTTCACGCTTGTTTATTCTATTACCAGAAAAGCAGGATAGTGTAAGGCAGCCATGAAATTAAGTAATTGTCTAACTGTCTAGGGGTAAAGTTGAATCTGATGTCTGACCTAGAAGAAATCAGACTCGTATACTAGTTTTGAGACAAACCGTCTCGACTTTTATCACTTCTCTCACAGAGGTAAATCTTGCTCTGACCTAATCCTAGGACACACAATTATATTTCCAATAGCCCCAGGGCACACACTTATTATATATAATCCCCTTCCAAGAAAGCCTTTAGGAGTCTGGGTTGGCCCAGTGCCTCCTTCAAAGTCTCTCTTGTGGTCATCCTACAGTCTGCTTCAGGCTAATAGTAGCTACACTACGACACCCAGACGCCCCCACACTGTGGCAGCTCCAGGATTTCTCTGGGCTCCCCAGGGCCCATCATACCTGATACCTACAGCTACAAGCTGGTCTTTGGGAGCAGAGAAGTGAGGAATGCCACAGCAGGCAGATTCCTGTGAGCACTGGTCAAGGAAAATAGATTTCCTCAAGAAAATTAGACACAGAAGCTGGGGGAAATCATTATACTGTGTCTCCTTCTTCAGTTAAAATGTTTTTTATGGATATTTAGGTATGCACAGTTGTTGGGGAAAGTATAAATTTAAAACTCAATGCATGTTTATTCACTGACCTAATCTGTTAGTCACATTAAAGCTACACTTAACAAGTTCTGAAACTATTTTATAGTGGCAGAAAGTTGGACCCTTCAAACTCTCTTTGCTGTTTAAGCTTTGCTCTGGACCTCAGTTTAAATTTCTGACCCAGATCGGTCTTTTTGTCTTGAAAATGTCTCAGTTAAAAATAAATCTTTAAGATCTTTGATCTGAGGTCATAGAGGATATTCCTGAATTCATTTCCAAGAAAGCCTTTCTAACAACACCCATAACCTGTGCCAAAGCAGTTTAGCTCATTAGAGAAATTTTCTGGTAAACATCCCCCAACATCTGGATATTTAAGCACTAAAGTCAATGACTTTAGGAACCCTTTTATTGTTGTTCACCTTAATGGAAACTTGAAGACATTTAAGGAGTAGAAAGAGCTAAGTGTTTTAAACAGAAATTTGGTAAACATGCAAAAGAATAATACACAGTTCCTGGAATAGGAAAAAACGAGGGTGTTTTTTTTCCGATCCCAGGTCCGATTATCAGGTTAGAGATCTGGTGAGATGGAGCACTGCTCCTTGGCTTCTGGGATTCTTCAGCCATGGAGCACCTGCTTATCTTATCCACCTCTCTCTGTCTCCTTCTCACCTCTGTGGGGATCCCCAGAGAATGGGCAAAGGCTGCCTAATTTTCCAGCAAACTCTTAGGTTTGTTCATGCATGAATAAACATACATTGAGTTTCATTAATATACATAAGTAGACATCTAGTATAGTCAGACTTGGAATGGGAAAAAAAAAACACTCCCTTTTTTTCTATTCCAGGAACTTGTGTTATTCTTTTGCTTGTTTACTGAATTTCTATCTAAAGCACTTAGTTCTTCCTACTCCTTAAATATATATACTCTAGTATGTATATATATATTATATATATGTATATATATAATATATATACATATATATATATTTCCTTTCCAACTTGAGATCACTCTGTGCCTAAATAGGAAGCTATGAGGTGTTCAAGACAAATTGTCAATGCTTTCACTCTATTAGAAATTCTTTAGTAGCAAGAAGAAAATACAAAACCAAGAAACTTCTTAGTTCTTTGAGCCCTAAATAGATTTTCAGCAACCCACTCTTCATCTGGACTTAGTGACATCTCCTTAAATATTAAAATAAATATTCGTAAAGCTCTGAGAGTTTGTAAAACTCTAGTAGTAACAATAATGCCATAAAATTTGATCTCACAGTTAACTTTAAGAAATCGCAAGTTTTAAAGAATTTATATTTTTGATGTCTTGAAAAGTTCTCGATGATAAGATAAAGGAAAATGCCATATTATACATACTTAAAAGTATGTGTTTACTAAAACCTTTTTAAATTCATTTACCTATTTTTTCTTTTTTATTTAACTTCAGGGAATGAGTTTTAACTTTCATTACAAAAATAGATAATGGTTGCATGAAGGGCACAATATTGCTTAAAATTAGGTGTTCTCTGAGTCATTTATTTGTGTAAGGCCATAGTTGTGTTTGTAATAAATATTGTGACTATTTCCCACAATGAAACTAGTATTGTCACACTTTATGACACAAAAATGTGTGACTTTGATTAGCCACTTACATTTTGCAGAGCATTCAGGTATGCTTTCTGGAAAAGGAAGGAGGGAAGGAAGAAAGGAGGAAAGGAAGAGAGGTAAGTGAGGAAGGGAAGGGAAGGAGGGAGGAAAAAAACTTGGTTTTGTCTGCAAGTAATCCACTGCCCTAACTTTACACAGAGCAGAGTCTGGCAGCCATCCATGCATATTTATTAGATTACTTAGAAAATAACTTAAATATTGTCTACCCTACCCGGTCGATTCTCAAATCATAAAGCCTGCCCTTAATGTGTAATGCATCAAATTATCCCTAACTCGAAGTTTTCTTTCCTCGAAAATTTTATTCTACATTTTCATTAATTTCTCCTTTTGTATCACATGTATGAGTCACTCTTGTTGGGAATTTTAGAGAAAAAAGGATCTGAGGAATCAAAAGTGGGTATTCTCATATTCTGTTGAAGTATAAACTGGATGAACTTTCTGGAGGGCAACTGAGCAATGTTCATCAAAAGTCTTTAAAATGTAAATAGCTTTGACCTCAAAATTTTATTTGTCCTGTTATCATCGAACACAGTCTAAATGTTTAGCCATAAAATATGTAATATATATTTTCTTAAAAGAAAAATTATTGGAAGCAACTCCATATCCTACAACAGGGGAATCATTCGAGTGAATTGATTTTAGTCCACACAATAGAATAATGCACAACCATTAAAAATTATAATGCAATATGTCTAGTGTGATTTTTCAAGCAGTTAAAAAAATAAGCAAGTCAAAGGTTTTATTTAACTGATTAGTTAATGAGAGATCGGTAAGATGTTAAAACTGGTCCAAAGGGCATTAGAAAAGGTAGTCATTTATGAGTAATTTAATAAACAAATGTTTAGATAAGATTGCTGAGTTAGAAATAAAATCGATTAATGTTCAAGAAGGCAATAAATTGTAATCTTTGGGATTATCACCATACCCCTACACCTGGCCTCAGCCCACCAACATGATAGAAATTATTTGTATCTCAATACAAATCTATAAATTAACTTCTGCCTCTACTGAGTTGTAAAATAGTCTGTCAGGCAATAGAAAATCAAACCCAGCAATAGCCTGGAAAGACACCCACTTATCTCTTTCTCCTATTTCTATTTCAGATGGTTTTTCTGGTACTACCTCCTAGGGTTAATGTGAGGTTTGTATGTGTTAATACTGAGTCTTTTCTGAGAGAGGTTATTGAAACATTCTTAAGTGCTCTTTCATTCTATTTTTTCCCAGAACATTGTGGGCTTGGGAGGTGGAACTCAACAACTTCTAGTGGCAAAATTTAAAACGCCTTGCACATTTGGACCAATGAGACAAACTAGGCAGTGGGAAGCAGAAAAAGGGAGAGCTTTTTAGAACGCAGATTTTTCAGCAGCAACGCAAACGAACTTGGAAGTGTCTCAGAGGAGGGTGACAAATGTTTCTCCAGTTAGAAACGGTAAATAGAAATAAATTCTATAACGGCCATATCTACTCTGTTAAGATTCATAAAAAATCACTTTTGCTTGCTTTATTTAATGTATTTCTTCAATTATGTTGTTTTCATAAGTTTTATAGCATATTATAACAGCTTTCAAAGTTTTATTTGTACCTTCAGTTCTCGCAACTCAGTTTTCCCATAGGTCTTAAATTTCTCAACCTCAAATTCTTCTATCACAATTATTTCAAGTACCCTCGTGGTTTGGCAAGTGTCTGTACTTCAGGATCTGTGCAATAGATCATAACCTTAAAATCTCCATTTCCCAATTTCTGTAATAAATATCAGTTACAAGAAATAATCCTTATGAAGGTCTGGCTAAAAGTTAGGGAAGCTATTTACTTTGATTGCTCTTATTTTAGCAAAATAGACTGCTAAGAATCTAATCAGAGTTTTAAATGTCCTCCCTGGAAAAAAAAATGAACATATATCATATAACATACGTATAACATTCTGTATATGATTTTAGGAAAGTTATTGAGCCACTGAAATCTCTCTATGAATCAATTGAGAAGACAGAAATAGACAGAATAGTATAATGAACCACCTCCTGTACACATCGCCCAACCTCAGTAGCTATTGACCCCAGGTCACTTATGTGCTGTTTCTATCTTAATCTGGCTTTAAATTAAGCTAGACCATCAGATAACCATGCATCTGAGCATCTGAGATATATTAATGGCCTCTGGACTGCTTTCACCAAGTAGCCCTTAGGCATGATTATAACTTCAGAATGCCCTAATGAATATTTGAAGTGACTTCTAGAGAAAAAAAAATTGCTTATGTACCTCATACAAATTTGTGTTGAGGAAGTTATTCACTCTATACCACTCCACCCCATCCCAAAGTTCATTACTGAGACATATACACTTTTCCTAAACTACTTCTTTGGGATAATCTTATGAATACTATGAATTCTGTGATAAGAATACTATGATTCCTATGAATCTTTCTGGTAGCATGAAAGAAATCCTAAATTTGGTGCCAAATCCTAGTGCTAATCCTTTCGAGTCCGTGTTAAGGTTAAAATCTATAGTACATGGTATATACTTAGTGACTGAATTCAATTTACTTATTCACATAATTATGGTGTCCTAGTAAGGAAACTGTTGTCAAAATATTTAGAAGATTGTCAAAGGAAATGGAAAAATCAATTTGCTTTCCTTGGTAAACACAGTGTTAATCACTCAGAGAAGAGAGACATCTTAATTTGTTCTTTCCATTGTTAATGCCAAATCTTGAAAAAGAGAATTGATAACTAGATTGGACAGATAGCAGAATTCCGGGTAACAGAAATTATATTAACTATGCACCTCGTGTCAGATTTCTTATCCAGTCTCCACTCAGTATAATAGAACCCAGACTTCAAACATGACTTAAACATGTCAGTGGAGAGAGGCAAGAAAATATTTGGAAGACCTTAGAAGCCTTCTGAGGACTGGTCGGAGATGTTCTTCGGCATCGCCCAGTACCTGAGGAAATCCTGCTACCATCAGTCTTAGTAACTGAAGTATTATGGAAAACAGACCTAGAGGTTGCGAAAGCCTTGTGATATCTTCTAGAAGGTTCACTGTTGAAAAGAAAATTCTGCCTCCCTAACATTTTATAATTAATAGTAACAGCAAAGGAGATCACCCAGTTCAGTGAAGGGTCTTTTTATATCTTAGCACAGACTTGCCTAGATCTGATAATAAGGTGAGCGCAAACTTACATGAGCAAGCAAGGGCCATCTGAGACGTATATCCAAAAGTAGCAGGAAAGGACATCCCTGAGAAAGGAAAATTAGCGGGGTTGGGTAGAAAGGGGAGCATCTGGTAGAAATGGAAAAATCATAAGGTATAAATCAATAATTCCTGGGCTGAAGGCCACCACTACAAATACCCTGAGTTTTGACAGTCCTGTTGGCTTAAGACTACATAATCAATACAGAGCCTACTATGAACACTGCCCATAGTGTATTAACATCCAGACTAGTGAAGACAAATAATTTACAAAATATTATATGTTCTGCAGAAAGCAAACCATGTTAACAAAGATTCCAGCTTCTTAGAATTATCACATGGATATTTCAACATCCCTTGCAGTATTACAGGCTCAGGGGGTCTCTGACATAATCCCACATTTCTCAGTTGGTTTGATGAGTCACATAGTCCATCGTTTAGGTATCTAGGGAACCCATTTCTCCAGGGATCCATTAGGATAACCTCAGAATCCACCTCCCCATAATCTGGCCAGAGTTTACAGTAGAAGAGTGTGCAGCTGCGCCTAAGGCCAGTTCTTTCACTTGTGCTCTATATCTTTACCTCAGCTAGTCCCTTAACGAAGAGAATCCTATCCTTTCTCTTTCCTATGTCTTCAACCTGACTCTCCATTCTGTCTTTTCACATTAAAAAGAAAAAAAGAAAATCAACCAATTTCCTCCTCATCTATTTCTCTTTCTCCCTCTTCTTTTTCATAACCCAATTTCTGAAAATGGTGCCCATTATTACTACATCTATGGCCTCATCTCCTGGACTATCTTCCACTCACTCTGCTGTAGCTGCCACCCCATCATTCCTCCAAAGGGCCCTCACTCAAGCTCAACAGTGTTGCTAAGCCCAAAGGCAATGATCAGCCTCTCAGCCACATCCTACGTGACCCTCCTACGTGACATTCCAGGCACATTGGCTTCTTTTGGTTTCTCCAGGTCTAGATTTCATACTTGCTGTCCTTCCTAGTAAGGGGCCTTATCATTAATTTATAAGTTTTCATGCATAACTATTTTGTTCATCTCAAACCCCCAGGATCTAGCACAACAGGCCTTCAATATATAGTTACTGAACAAATATTTTAAGTTACAGCACTTTTAGCAGGAGTCATTATTCTAACAGTATTTCTTTGTTCACAACTTTTCAATTTCCAAAAACTCACATCTTAATTACACATGAAATCTGAAAATAAAGAGGCCTTTGAGAAATTGAAAAGAGAACAGTGCTTATACATGGCAAGATAAGGTAAAACAAACAAACAAAAAAATCCTAGAGCTAAAAATTCCTAGAGGCTATCTAATACTACCCACACTGCACACGAACATTAGTGGTCTGCTGTGAAGAATACTGAAGTGTGGAAATGATTACTTAAGGCCTAATAGATATTAGGTAGCAGAGTCAAAGCTAGAACCCAGCTGTCCGTCCAGGATTGGTTCCAACGTGCAGATATGATGATGCTGTTTCAGTGATGGACCACTGGGGCTGAATATCAGCACGACAATTGCAGTTGCAGTCACTGCACATTTCTCTTGACTACTCTGATATAAAACTTGGTCAGACTTCAATTCTGTATGGAAATGTAATTCCAAATATGGAATCAACCAGGTGTCATCCACAAAACAAGCTCTAGACAAGAGTTCTAAATCTGTTTTTTTTTTTTGGTTACCATTTATTGGAACATTTTCCACCTCAAGATTTTGTTATTAAGCTGAGCAGCGCTGATTTATCTTCACTCTGGTCCCTCTGTGACTTTAGGCATATCACCACAGTGTTCATTCACCTAGTCATTCTTTCGTCATTTGCTTACTTAACAGCCCTCTTTTGAGCACTTTGTATCTGCAGGACATTGTGCCAGGTGCTAGGGAGGATATGATGATGTGCGAGATGTTGTCTAGCCTCAACAAACTTGAAAAACAAATGAGAGAAGAAAGGCCATTTGCATACCTCGGGATATAAATAAGCATGTAATCCAAATAACTGCAGGAAAAGAATGAGATATAGAAAAGAGGAAATCCTAAGAAAGAAGGAAAGACTACTCACTGAAATTTAGTCTTCCTGGATGAGTGTTTGCTCCTCCAGGACTAGGTCATGTTGGCGCTGTGACCTGAGAGTGATCAATGAGATTTGTTAACTATGTTATAACAGAAAGAGCCGGAAAAGTCACAGTAAAACTATAATTCTCAATATGTAAACTTTTATTCAGAGATTTTATTGAAATCCTTTGTGTACAAGGAAAAAGTTCCTGCTATTGAAGTCCTATAAGACACCTGAGGGAGAGAGAGCTCATTAAGCCAATGATTATATGAGCCTGCTCAACGTAATGACGGCACAGGGGAGAAGCATTCACCGCTGCTTGGAAGACAGCCAAACCTATACAATTCTAAAGAGATCCTCATTATAAAATTTCTAAATTCAAAAGAAAGTAACCCAGCCCAAAGACATAGTCAATTTGATTTACCCAACGAAGTATAGACCATGATCTACTCAAATTTTAGTCTTTAGTATAGTATTTTATCTTTCTCAAGTGTGAAAGACAAACCACTGAAGGATTTCCCAGTCCGCTCGGCACAACAGTTTGGGTATAAATAGGAATTATATTTCAAGGCTCTGCTTGGTTATTGAATAACTTTGCTTCTTGATCACAAACTGTTCATAATTTCAAATGTGAAATTTTTAATAAGCAAATAGAGAACACAGTCAGCCTCATGGAAATGTAATGAAAAATTAAAACTGAAACAAATTGATTTGTAATTGTAACACATTTTAAAGAAAACCCTAGGAAGTACAGAATTGAGCCTGTGGGCAAACCTGATCAATTCAAATGGCCCAATGTTAATTGTTTGAATAAATTAAACAAGTTTTCATACAGCCATTCTCCATTCTCTAATCCATCACATATATCCCACAACGGATCTGCTTCTTTATGGGATCATACCATTAAAAATGCAACAGGAAACCAGTCTGCAATGTGGACTGTTCCCCGAAAGCCACCTCTCCCCACCCGCCTCAAAGCTTGTGAGTGTGAAGGTGTATATGTGAATGTGTGTGAGGATAGCTGGAAATGAAAGTTGCTGCTTCTATTTACTCAGCAGGTATTGAACTTTCTATCTGCTAAATGCATTCAGCTCAGTGGGAGTTTCGAAGCTCAATATTAATTCTCTCCTTAAATAATGGTTTCCATCATATGAAAGAGCAGAAGTCACTAGCAAAGAGAATGTGCTGCTTACAATGGAAGTGGGAGCGCATTGATGGAAGCTGGAAATTCCCCTCGAGAAGTAAAATACAAACCATGGCTCGTCTCATCTTGTATAGATCCAACTCAATTTTGTGTTTCACATAATTGTTCTGTGCATCACAGCCTGTGCTGAATAAGCCTGTGGAGGCTTGAAAGGCCAGCAGTTTTCCAGGAAACAAGGAAATATGCTGCTAAGGATTATCACACCAACAATAGAATAAACTCAAGAGCTCAACTAACTAAAAAATTCAATTAAAAACTGAATCATTATGTTTCCATATGCAGAGACTAAGGGAAGTCTGTAGGGGGGTGAGTTTCCTTCCACCATTCCTAGAGGACATATATTGGAACATTCCCAAAATAGAAAAGGCAAATCAGAATACAAATGTTTTAAATAGATGAAGCTCTTGTAGATGAAGGAAAACCGTTTCAGAAGTATCTCAGTTACTTCTTCATTTCTTTTAGGATGTCAAGATGCTGTCCACATAAGTCCTACAGTAACTGAGTCTTTTCTGTCTTCTTCCTTTATCTTGTATTAAGCAAAGATAAACCTTCTTTTAAAAACACACAAACAAAAAAACTATGTATTATGATAAGCGAAAGAGCTCAATCTCTAATGGGTACATACTGTAAGATTCCATTTATGTAACATGTTGGAAAAGACAAGAATATGGGAGCAGAAAACAGACAGGTGGTTGCCAGGGGGGGGGGGAGGGCCTGAATACAAAAGGGCAGCTTGAAGATTTTCCTAGAAATATTAAAGTGATTCTGTATCTTGTCTTTGGTGATTACAAGGATCCACACATGTGTAAAAACACAAAACTGCACACCCAAAAAGTGAATTTTGCTCTATAGAAATGTTTTAATTGGTTTAGAAATTGAGGGCCTATTGCGTGCGAATATAAGATTCTCCTTGCTATCATGATGCTGGATTTTTAGCTTCTCACCTGGAGTATTAATCAGCATTATTATAGCATGATTACTTCGGCATCATTAGACCACTATTGTTTCCAGTTTCATTGTCATATTGTTACTTTGGTATCATCTAAGCTTCCTAAGCCTCTTACCTAAGTAATGTAACTCAAACTAAAGTAATTAATAGCTAAGTGTTAAGCATTCATTTTTCCTATTTCCTTTCATTTTGTTTCCCTAAATTTGGGGCCACTATTTTTAAATGCACAATTAGCAAGATACATAACTAGCAAAAAACATAAATAACACTACATTTTTGCTATCATATACCAAAAAGAACAAATTTTCTTAATTGTTCCCTCGCTCTTTCTTTTTTAAAAGAATAACCAGAAATAGTAAGGAAATTTTACTATTTGCATATCTTTGAGAAGGAATTTGTCTTGTAACTGGGTATCAATGATGCCCTGACATACAAACCTGGAGGGCATTATGCTAAATGAAATGAGCCAGACAGAAAAACAAACACTGTATGACATCAATTAAATGTGGAATGTGACTTTTAAAAGTCACATAGAAATGGAGGATAGGATGGTGTTTGCTAGAAGCTGACAAAGTGGGTAATGGGAAGATGTAGGTCAAAAGGTACAAACGTATAGTTATAAGATGAATAAATTGTGAGGATCCAGTGTACGGCTTGGTAAATACAGTTCATAATATAGTATCATATATTTGAAATTTGCTGAGTATTATCTTAAGCACCATCGCCAAAAAAAAAAAAAAAGTTAACTATGTGAGGTGATGGATGTGCTAATTATTTTGATCTTGGTAATCAACTACACAGTATATCAAATCACCACATTTTTATACTGTAAATAGGTATAATTATATTTATCATTTATTGATCAATAAAGTTAGAGAAAAATAAAATAAAATCAGCTTCTTTTTGGAGCAGTTACATTGATCAACAGAATTCAGTAAGTTTCAAGTGTACAATTTGACAGCAAGTCATATACACATTGCATTGCATGTTTACAGCCCAAAGTAAGATTTTTTTCCATCACCACATATTTGAACCCTTTTATCCCAATCTCCCTCCCCTCTTCCCTCTGGTAACTAAAAACCAGCTTTTCAAGTTCAAAAAAAAAAAAAAATTGATGCCAAGAATGTCCGCATTCTTTCCAACACCTCTGCCTAAGAACCCTTTCTGGGTGAGCATCTTCTATTTTGCTGTGTTTTGGGTAATAGGAGTGTCCACACCATCTCTTCCATTTACATGCCAAGTCTTGTCAATCTTGAACTAATAGCAAATCCTTAAGGTAAACCTTAGGAGGAAAAACTCTCTTCTTATGTGTGTTCGTCACTAAAGATCTCAAGACACTTTCCACGACCAGCTCTTAGTGCTTAAACACAGTACATATTTGCATCTCTACCCTTGAGAAGAGTGTATTCCTCTCCGTTCCCATTTGCCCTCCATCCCCTGACGTTTGTCCTATCCATCACAGTGACTCCCTTTAGCCCTATATCAGAGACCCTGAACTTTTCTTGAAGGCTGCCTTATTCCAACACTGTCTTCCAGTTTCCTAGGTCCTGACATTGGCTGAGTCCCTTGGTCTACATTTCCTAGGGTGCATTGATGGAAGTGAATCTCGATGTTCTTCCAGACCCTAAGTCATACTCTCCACAGGAAGCAGTTTCAACTATTTCTTGGGTATCCTTCCAGAACTTGCCCTATATGTATATGCTCTACACACACACATACACCTCTGAAAACACACTTATGAATATAGAAGCATATTGCTCATATTATCCTATGCTTTGCATTTTATTTAATATACTTACTGATCTTTATATATAACTATATCCACTCCATTCTTTTTAACAACCACATAATTGGTATGTACTGTAAGTTATTAATCAGACCTTTATTGATTGAATTTCAGTGATTTTCTTTGTTGTTGTTGCCATCATAAGCTATGGTACAGTGAACATCTTTGTACTTGTATTTTTTTGTAAACACATGCAAATATAATTATAGAAAAATTTTTGAAGTAGAATTAATTGTTGAGTCAACTCTTTTAGTTTATTCATCTTCATAAATTTCACAAAATTGACCTCCCAAAATATGTATCTATTTATATGCCTATCTAAAAGATGCAGGCGTTCCTGATTCACACAACCTCACCAAGTTCATATATTATCAAACTTAAATCTTTACTTAAATCTTTATTCTCTGATAGGTTTAAAAAAGGTACCTCATTACTGTTTTAGCTTGTTTTCTTTATTAGTGAGCTTCGTATCTTTGAATATGATATATAATTCTGACTAAGGTATGTTTTCTTCTGTGAACAATGTTTTTTGCTCATTCTAGAACTAAGATACTCTTTATGGCAGAGTCCTCAGAAAACTCATGAGGTAGTGGGGCACGGGGTCACCTCCTCAAGCCCAAACAAGTCCCATCACCATTCTATGTTTGCAGATGACCTCCAGGACAGCAGCAAAGGGTCACTTGTGTTTTAGGCTGTCCATCTCTTGGCACTTCCACCAGAAATGGGACAGATTTGCTCAACTCTTAGATTCCCCAGACTTAAAAGGGGTAGGGGTGTTACCATCATTCCAACTGGAACAAGACTAGGGCAGCATGGAGAACATGGTCCTGCCCACACCCTTCCTTTGTATCCAACTCTCTTCCCTCCCCTCCCTTTGCCCAGGTTTGAGGCTCTAACCCCTCTTGGTCAGAGGCAATGGGAACCTAATTCACTCAGTTGTCTTGCTGAGACTAGTTTGTTGAAAAAACAAGACTGGTGATATTATCCAAATACAGCTTTGTTTTTGTTTCCTCATCTCGTTAAACTTTATTCCATGTGAATAACCTTCTCTTTCACCAGGATAATTCTAGAGTCTCTCACTAAGGATCTCTGGACACCTATAACTGGCCCTTAGTGTTTAATATTTGCATCTCTATCCTTGAGGAGAGTGTATTCCTATCTCCTCCCAGTTTGCCCTCCATTCCATGCTCTGTTGTCCTTGTCCATCAAGGAGACTCCATTTATCCCCTGCATCAGAGACTCTGAACTTTTTGGTGCATAAATCCTCCACTATCTATAGTTCATGTGATGTACTCATTTTCTTTTGTCTATTTATCGCATTCTTTTGGTTTAAATGCTCCACTGGACTTTTCTTTGTATTTCCTTGCGTCAACTCAGGCAGCCACCTTTCTCCAGGTTTCAGTAGCACCTTAAAGGAACAGCTCTTCCTTTCTACCATGCCTCTCGGAAAAAATATTTTTCCTACATTAAAACATTTCTATATTTCTAACATATCTCTAATATTTCTTATATTAAAACATTTCTACATGTTTATTATAAACATTTTATATTAAGCATGTTTAATCTCTAATATTTCTTATATTAAAACATTTCTACATGTTTATTATAAACATTTTATATTAATGTAAAATATTTAAAATTTTTTATGAAATGAACAAGAAATAGCCTTGTTATTATTTACCTAATAATCATACGTCAATATGTCAGATTGTTTTAGAATTTGGAGGTCACCTTCTCTTGTTAGTCTCTAAGTCTGTCCAGAGAATCCTGTAAACAAAAAAAATTCTTTCAACAAGACATCACTACCATCACAATGGATCTTTTCAGCCATTTTCCATGTGTACTAACTAGGTGTTTTAACCCATATCACATAAATATGCAGGTGGTTTTGTTTTCCTGTTTCCATCCAGGTACCTGATAGAGTGTCTGCAATGCCTCAATGAGCATGTTCTCTGTAAGCCATAACAATGGGCACAAGAAGGAGCATTTTAAACTCTTATGCACTAAGAGAACACTAACAGTGTGCTCCTCCTCTCCCTACCCCCCACCTCCCAGGAGTTATGTTGGCTACATCTGGAAGGGATCTGGGAAATGTGGGGGGCATATTGAGTCGTTGCAATCACTAGAATCTGTTACTGGTATTTAGTGGCTGGGAACAGGAGTGATAACTTCCTACAATGCACAGGACAATCCCACACTACAAAGACGTGTCCGATTCAAAATGCCAATCATGCCCTGTTGAAAGACTGGCGTAGTGGAGGGTAGCTTGTATTAGTCAGGATTTTTAGTTGTAAACAACACGAATGAACGTTAGCCATTTTAAGTGGCAATGCAACTTTATAGTAAAGGCCAGGCACTAGCTCAGAATCCTCAGAAGGCCCGATCATGCCCGGCGGCTGAGCAGCAAGAAAAACGCCTCACTGCACTGCCAGGTTGTTCCAAGGGAACCTTGCTGGCACTATCCTGTGCCAGTGTGTACTATCTACAGAGGGTATAGCAACCCTCCGTAGAAAAAAAAAAAAAGAGCGCTTTTGTCACAACTGTCATCCTTGCCAGAATGGATTGATTCTATGCAGGGTCTCTTCCTTATCTGATGGGGCTCAGATCACATGTCTGAACCCCAGTGACAAAGAAGGCTGAGAACATGAGTTCCTGGCCTCTACCTTGGGATATATCCCATGGGGAAGCAAAGCTCACGTGATAGGAAGTCTCCCAAATACAGGAAGGGTGTTCAAAAGATGCCGTGCAGTCACTAAGTATGACAAATGTTCAGGAAGTCATTAAAAGTTATCGTCACATTCTCCTCCATAAAGACACTTCCCAAAGCATGGACCTGATGAAAATAGATTCCAAATTTGTCTTCCAGAATCTTAAAAAGATGTACTTGGTTTCCCCCATACTGTTGCATAATTATTGTATTTTATCTACCTTAAATACCATATATTTTTTGGATTGGTGCATACATATCAATTGTTTCCTCTTTCAACATTGTGATACCTGTCTAGCTATATGACTTTTATCTCTTTGTCCTCTCATCTCCTACAACTTTATATATCCCGTATGAGCTCTTACGATTTTTTTTTAAATTATGGGTAAGATATCGTATATGTAGTTTTAAAACTAACCAAAGTACAGTGTACTTTTGTTCAAAGACATAATCATGATGACATTGTGCCCATGTTTTGGCAGAAAGTGTAGGGAATAACCTAAAAGGTTGTACCTGTTGACTTAAGAGCAAGCTATATGCCATATAACTGCTTGACAGGACTGCAAGCAGATGGATCAAAGAATATAACACATAAATATATAAGGCAGTATCATAGGATAGTGGCTTTTCAGAAATCGTTTGAACCACTAAAGCGAAAGCAACATAAGTTTACAGGAAACAATGAATTAGTTTTATTTTCCTGTCTTTGATGCTACAACAGAATTTCATGGCCTTCTAATAAGTGACTAATGATGGGATATGTAGAGGAATAAATATTGCAGTTTATATTTTAAAATCATCCTAAATTGCCTGAATTTATCAGTTACATTTAATGGATGCAACTAAGTAGTTTTGAGCATGTTACACTAGAGATGATAACAGCACCTTCCTTTAGTTCTCAAATTACCTTATAAACACACCATATTATCCCCAAAACAGTGATCCAGGAAAGAAGTGCTGTAGATGGTGTCAGCATTTTAAATTCACTGACTCAGAGTGCTCTAATTGCTCGAACATTCATTTTTACTATGAATGAAATAATCCAGGTGTTTGTCTTATTAGCATGAGTGCTATCAAATTCACATGTGGACTTGGAAAATATTTTTTTAAGTACACTGGGTTTATTTCTTTTCTATATGAATTCTATCTGGAAAAATTAGAACTCAGGAGTGTATCTATAACTTGTTCAAGATAATATTATAGGAGATGAGATTTGAAAGGTATAAAAACAACGCATGATGATAGTGTATCCATTCATTAATGTTTAGAGATACTATAAGTTTGTTGTCTTTAATTATATAATGAAATAAATTTTTTATTAAAAATTATTGAGGGCGACATTGATCAACAAAATCCAATGTTTAAAGTGTACAATTCAACAGTTGTATACATACAGCATTGTGTGTTCACCATCCAGTTAGATTTCCTTGTCACCAAATATTTGACCCCTTGTACCCTTAGCTTTGTGCAGTGGCACTATCATAGCCAATGAGGTTTATCTAAGGTGCGATTATTGATAATTAAAATAAATTCTTAATTTGTTATATCATGTGGTAGTTGGTTTATGTATCTGTGATTGACTGCAGAGGTTCAAGCATATCTCATTGGCCATATGTCCGAAATTACGTCTGGAATATGAAGTTAAAACTGCTTCAATTACCTCCTATGGGAACATTTGGTTGCTGGGATGACTGGCACATTTGGGGTTCTGGAGAGAATAGTGTGAATCTTAAGTATGCTCTAAATATAAATCTAGTTTACCTCCAAGGCATATAGTTAGTCTAGACTGAGAAGATTAATTCAATAATAATCTAAGATTCTACAAAATGTGACCAAGTTCAAAGCTGAATCTTGTTCTGCTGTCAAAAACACTGCTTTTTAACATCCCTTAAAACATTCCTATAGGATCTACTATTTTTCCAATGACTAGAGTGTTGGACCCTGGTTATGAGTATGTGCCACAGGGGTTTCCCTATGTGAAAGTGACAAACCACGCAAGCGAAACAGAATGTAACGTCTCCTAGAATTCCAAGCCTCTTATTGACAACAGATGCACTTAGAGTGACCCGATCAAGAAGGCTTCATACATGGGTAGCTGAGACAGTGGCATCAGCGCAAGTAGACACGTTGGTATAGTCACAAAGAATCTAAGGTCCTTGGAAATCGCCTGGCCAAAATGTTTCAAATGATAGATTGAAAACTGAGGCTCAAAAAAGTGAGTTAGTTTGCTTGAAATCACTTAGCAATGGTAGACCCAGGTCTAGAGGCCACAGTTCACCTTCTTTACCAAACCAACAGTCTGTCCCCAACCATGCAGCCTCCTGTCAGAGGATGAGGCTACGTAGCATACAGTACCAATTCAGGACATGTGACACATTCTGGCTATGTGCCCCAATGAGCAATTCTTATATGACTCTGATTAATGGGGAAAAGGTCATTTTAATATTTCAGATCCCAAACTTAGATTTTTAGAAATTAATGTCTTATTAGATATATTTTTTAATGGAACCATGAAGAAACTGTTTTACTGTATACTTTTCATTATCTTAGCAACAAGCCATCATAAATGAAGATTTCATTGGTAAGTGTTAAAATGTTTAACCCCTAAATTAGATATCTGGGTTTTTCCTCAGTTCTATCACATTAGCTGACTGCTCTCACATATATACGTTCACAGAACTTCAGGGCTGCAAGGGCGCTGGCTCAAAGAGAGTGACTTTCCCTTGTTATACATCCGTAACTTCAGAAATGCATTATACTTGGTGGAGAAAAGAAATGCATTGTGGAAAGGATATAGCTTTGAAGTAGATCAGATCCAAGTTTAAATTTAGACCTACCTTTTATTAACTTTATACATAGCCATTTAACCATTTAGAACACCAGTTTCTCAGTTTCCTTTCTGTAAAATGGTTCTAGTAACTTCTGCTGTCAGGATTGCTAAAGGGAAGAAATGTAATAACATGCCTAAATTACCTGGGACATAGCCAATCATTTAACAAATGGAAGCTATGATTCTTAACCAAAGGAACGGGAAGACACGTAATACTAGATTGCAAAAAAAAAAAAAAAAATGTTATTTTAGTCTTTCATGTTGGAAAGATTGGAAGAGCTCCTTTGCTGAGATGTGCTCTCTCTCCTGAAATATTGTTAACTTAGATTATGGGACAGTGAAAATAACTCTGAAACTTTGAGATGGAGACCTGGGTTATAGTTCAGGTCCAGTTCCCTAATAGCAATGTGGCTTGGATAAAGCTCTCAACCTTCTTGAGTTTGTTTCTTCATTTGAAAAACAAGGCAACCCCCCCCCCACCCCAAATACCTCTGCTTCCTCCCTTACGAACAGTAAAGCTCTTCATGGTAAGCAGCTCGCAGGTCTTTGTACCTAGGTGGACCTGCTCCTTGCATCTTTGCTACTGTTACTTCAGTGACACATTATTAGAAGTTTATGAGAAGCCGTTTTGATTTTCTTTACATTTAATGTTCTGTTGTTAACTCTCTGTGAAGCTGACTAATTTGCAGTGACTTAAAAGTCTAAAGTTGAAGATGCTCTGATGACTGTGCTATTTTAGCGTGAAGGATAAAAACATCGAGGTGAAGAAAGAGTGAAACATCACTGCTACTGTTGATGACGTCATTATACCAACACAGATCCAACAACTTCCAAGAGTGAGAAAGAAAATGCAACCAGGGAAAACAATACATTTATTAAGAAGCATGAAAATGCAAAAAAAAACCTCATTTATAAATAAAGGTACTATAATCTACCCAGTGAAAAAATAGCTAAAATCCATGAACAAAATGGATTTTATTTTTGAAATGATTACATATTTGATCTCCAATAACTTTCCCCTTCATTATGATCTCTTAGTATCAGCAATTTCACAATGGTCGTAGAAAAAGCTGTTACCAATGATTATCACATAAGGGGAAATTTTTTGAGAATTTTCTTTAAAAATGAACCAGTGCAAACAAATTCAGATTATAAGGGATACAGTTAAGACCTGGGCTTATATTCAGAAAAGTAGAAAATAAAACCCCAAACATTTATTCATTAAGAAATTAAAAAGCAAACAGTTTGATCACTGAAAAATAATACATATGGATATTATAAAACATTCTTAACTAGCGATTGCAATAATTACATTTATAAATGTTGATTCAAGTACTAGTATTCAATTAACATTCAAATTCCCATTAAAGGGTAACTATAGATATAGACACATTTAGACAATAATTCTTTTAATTAATATAACAACAAAAATCACGTCAAGAGGAAGCAAGTGACCCTTAAAATACTGTATTTTTTGTCTGTAAATGATTTTTCACAGTCTGTATATTTTATCTATGAGAACCCCATAAACATTTTACAACAGCTAATTGATAAGTCCTTTATATAAAATAACTTGATAATATAAACAAACATTCCAAACACAATTTAGGTTAAAAAATAACAGGGCAGAAATCAGTTTCTTTGGCAAGAAGTTGTTAATTCCTTACCAAATGTTGGTTTGCTGTTGTGCAGATACTATTAGAAGACTTCTTTGGTATTTACCAAAGAGCTACTTAATAAGCTGAAAAGAGTCCATAAACTAGGGTACCATGACAGCAACACACAGTTTATGTCAAAGTTGCACTGAAATCAACATCGTTTCCTTGATTACTGCTGTTAATGGATCGTCCTTCAAATAGCTCCCTCCTAATTTTGGCCTGAGTTTCAGGTTTTAACAAAAGTTCTTTTATCTGTTTCACTTTGGACTTCAGACCCATCCTTTCTCGATGCAAAGCTTCATTAATTAAGTCCTGGATTCCAATAGGTCTCTTGCCTACAGAAAAAAAATTTATAATACAGTTTACGTACCAATGCCAATGAAAAACATTAAATATGGCACACTGTCTATCAAAAGAGGGCTTAAAAAAACCTTTAAAATGTTGCCCACATATTATAGAAAAGATTGCATTTCACCAAAAATATATAATTTACCTGAAACAAATTAACTGTAAATAAAGATCACTGCATAGCCACAGCATACATGGGACAGACATGAAACATTATGGACTAACTACATGAATAATAATTTCGACAGTGATTATTTTAAACTTAGCACTTGTTTGCTGTGTTTGTGTTCTGGCCTCAGATAAAGTAGTCAGATGCCCTGCTAAGCAATATAAATGGCAGTGTTCCAATTATGGCTAGGCCCCTTCCATAGCCTTTAATTTGAATCCATGAGCTAGAACCCAAAGTTCTCTCTCCCTTGGCCGTGGCTGAGGGCAAGTGAAACCTGGGCCATTCTTCATTCGTAAATTAATTTCTGTGAGTCCCAGCACTCCATTTCTCTTCTGTTGTGTTTCAGAAATATAAACACATCAATCATGAAAGTATTAGGTAATCTCCACAGACTGGACAAGAGACACTTAAAGAGTACACTGCAAATCAGTCCATTGACTCAGCAGAGGGGAGAAGAGATGCTTGTCACGGAGCAGTGGGGCCTGCCTGTATTTGGGTCTCATTTCCTGTTGTTGTCACTCTCAGTGCCATTCCTATCAGCCTCTTCGGTTTTCACAGAGATCCCATCCCCTGGCTTGTTTTTGTTCTGTGTTTCTTCCAGATACTGCTGGACAGCCTTGAGCACTGCGTTCTCCACCAGTCTCTTACTGAGCCTTACCAGTTCAGCATCATCAGGCTCACCTCCATTCTTATCACCTACATTCCACAATAGAGAAGAGAGGTCACTGAGATCATTTTACCAAAGGAACTCAGCATGCAGGGGCCAGCTAGTTCAGTTAGTTTACAAGAGTAAGTATCAATCTGGTACACTGAATCTGTAAATCCAAGAACACTGGCTTGGCTTTTCATTTGGTATTTGCAGAAGCAGGAGACTGCCAATTCCTGAAGACTTCAGATTGAAAAGTAGTTTTTAAGACCCAGTCTAGAAATACCCTATCTAGAACACGGAAAGTTTCCCATTTCTACATGGAATTTTTGTTTTTCTTTTACCCAAGGCTGATTGCTACTATTAAAGTTCATGTGCCCATCACCTAGAGCCTCAGATGTAAATGCACCAACTAGATTGGTGTCTCCTTTTCCTTCTCCACTACCAAATACCAAGTAGTCAAGATTTCCCTATCTGCTAACTACTTAGGATCACTAATTTTAAAATGTTTGGCCTATAGGTTTGTTATTAATAAACTCTCAGCACTCCCTTGAAGATAAAGGCAGTTACTGCTTCTGGGAACTGGTTTAATATAAGCTTGTAATACTAATATTCTTTTTAATCTCAGTACTATCACTGCAATTTAAAAAACAGGAAACTCTTCAAGGAGAAAAACTGTTAGGCTTATGTGAGTAAATTACTAGATGTTAATATTTAATAATATGCAGTGCTATCACTGCAATTTAAAAAATAGGAAACTCTTGAAGGAGGAAAAGAGTTTTAGACTTATGTTAGTAAATTATTAGATGTTAATATTTTGCTTCCATGCTAGTGATAATCAAGGTTTGATTATTCTTTCATTTTACCGTAAAAGGGCTGGTTTTAATCTATTCTCATGGCACACATTTCCCACTTGTTCTCTTCCTTGTCTCTGTTAACTGGGTAAAAGCACAAGGGAGCTCATCGCTCACGTCCATTTAGTCCCTCATCTCCTTCCGCTGAGCCGTAGTCACAGCACATGGCAGGAGGCAAAGACATCTCAGTACCTAAATATATTATACTAACAGACCTCAAGGAAGTGATAGACAACAATATACTAATAGTAGGGGACTTCAATACTCCACTTTTAACAATGGATAGATCATCCAGATAGGAAATCAGTAAGGAAACACTGGACTTGAACTATATTTGAGACTAAATGAACCTAACAGATGTATCAAAATACTCTATCCAACAGCACCAGTGTATGCATTCTTCTCAAGTGTGTATGGAACAGGACAGATCATATGTTAGGTCACAAAACAAGTCTCAGCAAATTTTTTAAAAGACTGAAATTATACCATCTTTTCTGACCTTAACAGTATGAAACTACACATCAACGAAATGAAAACTGGAAAATTCACAAGTATGTGGAAATTAAACAACACACTCCTAAACAACTAATGAGTCATAGATGAAATCGAATGGGAAATCCAGAAATATCTTGAAATCAACAAAAATGGGAATACAACATAACAAAGCTTATGAGATAAAGCAAAAGCAGTACTAAGAGAGAAGTTTAGAGCAACAGTGCCTACATTAAGAAAAAAGAGGAATATAGTCAATAATATTGTAATAACTTTGTACTACAGTTACTAGACATCGTGGTGATCATATCATAAGCTATATAAATGTTAAATCACTATATTGTGCTTATGAAACTAATATGTGTGTAAACTATACTTTAATAAAAATGAAAAAGAAAAATATCTCAAGTTAACAACTTAATTTTATATTTCCATGAACTAGAAAATGAGAGCTAAACTCAAAATTAACTGAAAAAAGATAACAAAGATAAATATTGGAGCCGAAATAAATGAAAAAGAGAATAGAAAAACAATAAAAAAGATCAATGAAACTAAGTTTTTTTGGAAAAGGTAAGAAAAATTGACAAATCTTAAGCAAGAATTGCCAAGAAAAAAGACAGAGAGGACTCAAATAAATAAAATTACAAATGAAAAAGGAGATATTACAACTGACCCACAGAAATACAAAGGAACATAAGAGACAACTAAGAATAATTAAATGCAAATTAATTAGACGAGCTAGACGAAATGGATAAATTTCTAAAAATATACAACCTTTTAAGTCTTAATAGTGAGGAAATAGAAAATCTGAACAGACCAATAACAAGTAAGACAGAATCAATCATCAAAAACATCTCAACAGAAAAGCCTAGGACAAGATAGCTTCATAGCTGAATTTTACAAACATTTAAAGAATTAATGCCAATTCTTTTCAAACTCTATCCAAAAATGAAGAGGAGAAAATACTCCCAAACTCATTTTATGAGGTCATCATTACCAAAGCCATATAAGAACACTACGAAAAAGGAA
The DNA here is from genome assembly GCF_014176215.1 of Rousettus aegyptiacus. NCBI lineage: Eukaryota > Metazoa > Chordata > Mammalia > Chiroptera > Pteropodidae > Rousettus > Rousettus aegyptiacus. The sequence continues at coordinate 160,366,090 of NW_023416284.1, read as the reverse complement.
ACTCCTCTCAAATTTAAATGCAAAAATTCTCAACAAAATACTAGCAAACCAAATTTGACAGCACATTAAGAGGCTCATACACTATGATCATGTAAAAATTATCCCTAGGATGCAAGGATGGTTCAACATACGCAAATCACCCAATGTGATACACCACATTAACTCCAGTAAGATAATAGGGTTGTTTTTGAGTTTAATTCCAACTCAGTTTCCAAGATGCCTCTCAGGTCAAATGATCTGTGGTTTCTCTTGGTCCATAATGAAGTGTCCCTGTTACTTCAAACATTAAGAAATTTAAAACACAAGAATCATCTCGTAAAACGTTAATTTTTCCTTCTGACACTTCCATTTCTGTTTATTTTTTACTCTCATCCAAGTCAACCAAGCTCAAAACAAGACTGCCACCATCTTTGACCCCTTCCTTTCCCTTGCCAACTCACTTAATCATCTGTTCTTCACAATTTCTCCCTTCCTCGATGCATCTGGTATAACCTGTCTATATTAATATTTCTAAAATGTCCCTATTATTTCTCTACTATCTCTACAGGAAAATTTAAACTGCCAAGGCTTTCCAAAATTTACTTTTGGTGAATGCCCACCACTACAGAACTACCACTCAGCTTCCGACATCTCCTCAGGAACCTCCATACCACTTTCTATTTCTAAGCAGCCCTCCTCCCTCTCCCCATTTTAAATTCCACCTACTCTACGAAGCCTTCCTTGACTAACCAGCTGGAAGTGATGAGCTTCCTCAATTCCAATAAGTCCCACTGCATGTATAGTAGATGGTCATTTGGTCATTCATTCAAGTATGTACTGAGGAACTACTATATACATGGCTATTTTAACTTATGGGGGATACAGCAGACAAAAAAAAAAAAAAGCCCCACTAGTTTTCCTTTCTTAATTTCTTTACAAATTGTGAGCATTATTTATTAATATGCTTATTTAACAACTACTAATTCACTATCTGCTCTTATAAGACATAGTCATAATTACAGAAACCATGCTCTAGGCTTCTCAGTTATTTCCTGTTCTTCTATTGCACAGAACAGTTTACTGAACCCAATAAGGGCTCAATGAATATTTGTCAGTCGAGTGAATTGTTCATTAAAGTCCTTGCAGGAAGTAGCAACATTTTTAAAAGTTCTCATCTTCCTATAAGGATAGCACACAACGGCCAGAAATTTAGATTTAATATTAAATTTAATTCAAGAGCAGAGGATTCCAGAATAATCCGAATATCCAATTTGCTTGATAATCCTGGTCAGTATGCCAAAATACCCAGCCTATGAGACAAATATTAACTATCTATAATGACAAATTAATCAATCAACCAAAAGAATAGATTTACAAATAAAATATTCCAGATTTGTCCTGAAGCATTGCTTAACCTAATGATTTGACATAAAGCATCCTCAGACTATCAAGGTTAGCCTAGGATAGAGTCTATCAGAAGGCTCATCACAGAGCACGGCAAGAATGCAGCAATTTAAGAAATGTGTATCTTCATTGCAGTGTGTCCCACCTTTAGCAAACTTAATTCGGCTTAATTAAAAAGAGGCATCTTAAGTTATATGGTATTTTTCTCCTGCTTACGAATTAAATAAAGGTATCTGTCTCCCACAGTGACCTCTAAGATACATGACTATATTCATTTTACCTGAAACCTAGTTAACAACGGCAGTTCAACATGCCACTGCAAGGTACATAGACTATCTTTTGATATTCCAACAAAAGTAAACATAGAAATATTCCCAATGTATGCAATAAATTCTTGATAAAAACATTTCTTTCTTGGTCTACTTGGGTTACTTAATATCATGTCTATTTAAAATGACAGATTATCCTTTATCTTCAACATTGTTATTTTAGACTCTCTCCAGAATATCTTTGATCTATTTCTTAGGAGAATACTAAAAATAGAGAAGAAAGGTAGCAAAAAATTCTGTTACGCCCACTAACCCAGAACTGTCCCTACAAAAATACACTTAAACTTTCCGACAAACTTCAACTAAGCAATTCTACTTTCTTAAGAGCAGAAATATCATTAATTTATGGTATTATCAATGATTCTATTTTTGTTTATATTTAACCAGAGATCTCTGATATCAACACAGTATAGGAACAATATTTATTTTTGTGGTAAAAAGAAAGAGAGACAGTGAGAGAGGGAGAGGGAGAGGGAGAGGGAGACAGAGAGGGAGAGGGAGAGGGAGAGGGAGGGAGGGAGGGAGGAAGGAAGGAAGGAAGGAAGGAAGGAAGAAAAAAGAAAGGAAGAAAGAAAAAATGATAAGTGAACTCATTTGTGGTAGCAAGAATATTTTCTACCTACTAGGATAATTTGGGGTCAACATTAATGTGGTTTGACTGTACTAATGTGTGAACTAACCAAAAATTAGTAAATTGGTGTTACATGAAGGGCTCCAGGAATCACCCCCCCCAACCCACTACCATTATCTAGGTGCCTAAATATCCTGACAGTAATAAATCACACTAACATATTGATTGATTGATTGATTGATTGATTTAATGCCAGACGGGTAATGCGCCAATGTCATAAGGAGGTTTAAGGGAGGCACATCTCACACAAAAAGCGTGACCACCCAATCATCAAGCTTACAAACTACAAAAGAATCACAGTACTAATTTTTTTTTAAAAGAGATCCAAAAACATCTTCATTACAATGCCAGGTAAGACAAAAGGAGAAAGTGCAACCACATTAAAAGTTCTCACTTGTTCCAATCAAAATCCCAACAAATTATTTTGTGAATATCAATAAACTGATTCTAAAGTTTATATGGAGAGTCAAAAAACAAAACAAAACAAAACAAAACAAAAACCAAAAAGAACCATACTGGCCCAGACAAGACTGAAGAACAACAAAGCTGGAAGAATTACCCAAGCCTACTTCAAGACTAATTATAAAGCTATAGTAATCAAGACAGTGGTGCTGGCAAAACAACAGACACAAATCTCACTGGAACAGAAGAGAGGGCCCAGAAATAGACCCACACTAATACACTCAACCAACCTTTGAAAAAGTAGCAAAAACAATACAATGGAGCAAAGCTGATCTCTTCAACAAACGATGATGGAACAATTGAACATCCTTAAGCAAAAAAAAAAAAAAAAAAAGAATCTAGACATAGACCTTGCACACTTCACAAAAATTAATTCAAATGGATCTGAGACCTAAATATAAGACGTAAAACTATAAAACTCCTAGAAGATAACAGGAGAAAACCTAGATGACCTGGGGTATGGCAATGTCTTTTTAGCTACAACATCAAAGACACATTACATGAAAGAAAAAAGTGATAAGCTGCACTTCACTAAAATTAAAAACTACTGCTCTACGAAAGACAATGTCAGGAGAATACAAGGCACAGATTGGGAGAAAATATTTGTGAAAGACACATCTAATAAAGGACTTATCTAAAATATGCAGAGAACCCTTAAAATTCAATAGTGAGAAAACAAACCAATTGAAAAATAGAGCAAACATCTTACTACATACCTCACCAAAGAATATATACAAATGGCAGAGAAGCATATGAAAAAATGCTCCACATCATAAGTCATCAGGAAATTGCAAATCAAAATGAGATATCACTACGCACCTATCAGAATGGCCAAAATCCAAAACATGGATAACACTAAATGCTGACAATGATATGGAACAACAGGAACTCTCATTCTTTGCTGGTGGGAATGCAAAGTGTTTTAGCCACTTTAGAAAACAGTTTGATGGTTTCTTACGAAACTAAATATATTCCTATCATACAATCCAGCAATCGCACTCCTTGGTATTTACCCCAAAGAGCTGAAATTTTATGTCCATACAAAGCCTGCACATGGATATTTATAGCATCTTTATTCATAACTGCCAAAACTTGGAACCAACCAAGATGTCCTTTATTAGGTAAATGGATAAACTTTGGTATATCTAGATAATGGAATATTATTCAGTACCAAAAACAAAGGAGTTATTAAGCCATGAAAAGACAATAAAGAACCTTAAATGCATATTACTAAGTGAAAGAAACCAATCTGAAAAGGCCACATACTGGACAATTCCAACTATATGACATTCTGGAAAGGGCAAAACTATGGAGACCACAAAAAGATCAGTGGTTGCCAGGGGTTGAGGGGAAAGAGAGAGAGGAATAAATAAGCAGAGCACAAAAGATTTTTAGGGCAGTGGAAATATTCTGTATGATGCCATAATGATGGATACATGTCATTACACATCTGTCCAAATCCACAGAATGTACATCACCAAAAGTGAACCATAATGTAAAACTGCAGACTTTGTGATTACAATGTGTCAATGTAGGTTCATCAATTATCTTTGGGACTTCTCTTTTTCAGTCTGTAACGTCAGTTCTCTGAGTCCATACTATGACACACACTGTGCCCCAAACAATTTCTGCAGTAATGCTGTCATTTCTTATTGAAAACCTTGGTGATGTGATGGAACTACTGGTAGTGCCAAGATAGAACTCCTAATATGCATGTAAGGATGGAAAGTATGATAAACAATGAGCCTGAAATCCAATTCTGCCATTTTCTACCTGCACAGCCTTGTTCACAATCTTCCCAAATCTAAATTTCCCTTTAATAGGCCACTCATGTGGATAATATACCTTGCCTTGCTATTGTAGGCATTAGAAATAAAGTATAGAAAGTGTCTACCATTGTGCCTGGAACACAGTAGACTTTCAAAATATGGCAATCATTTTATTAGTACATTTTATCTATGTGTTATGATTAAGAAGAATGTGCTCAATACCTAGTAAATGCCAATCAATAATTTATTCACTTTACTATGTGCCACAACTATTTAAAAATAAATAAAATATTGTCCTAGGCACGCATAAGTCAGTCTTGGAGGACGACCAGTACACAATGATTGCAAAACAGTAGGTTAAGTACTGTAACAGAAAATGTTCAAGGTCAGTGGAGTTAGGAAGAGATAACAAGGTTCAGTTTCACAGAGGAGATATTTCACCTCAGTAAATAAGAGTTTCTGGGCATGAAGTTAAGGGAAAGAGGGAAAGTTTTCAAGACATAACAAAAGGATACTGTGTCTGCAGAAGAATAAAAACACACGACTTATTTGAGGAACTGTAAATTCTTCCATGGTACTGGCATTAAGAGTTCAGAGTTTCGTGGGTGGAGCTGGGCTGGTGTAGGAGGAAAGAAGGCTAGAGAGCAGGTTGGACTGTTTTAGCAAATTCACTGACATAGCCATGTGGGATATCTGAACTGTGGTTGATGCAATAGGAAAGTAAGGAACATAGTACAGAGAAAGTTAAGAAAAAGGAAAGCAGGACCATAGGGCCAACTTAATTAGGGAGAGTGTTAAGGAAAGAGGAAGTGGAAAAAAAATATATATATATATATATATATATAAAGAAATAATTGCCAAAAATGTTTAATATTCAATAAAAACTGTAACCCTAAAATCAAGAAGCTCAAAAAATATTAAGTATAAGGAATGTGAGGAAAATCACACCAAGGAACACCATGATCAAATCACTGAAAACCAATATTAAGAGGAAATCATAAAAGCGGTTAAAGGAAAAAAGATGCATTGTATATGGAGGAACAAACATAATAATAATAGCAGACTTTCTTATAAGAAACAATACAAGGTAAAAGGTTAACAGTGCAACATCTTTAAAGTGCTGAAAGAGAAAGGCAACATAGAATTCCTCATTTAGACATATTACCTTTCAAAAATGAGGGTGAAAGATCTTTTTTTCAGATATACAGATGTTAATTCATCATCAGCCAATCAGCACTAGAAAAAATGTTCAAGGAAAAACTTCAGGCCAGTAGGAAAATGATACCAGATGGAGATTTGGATCTACTTAAAGACAAGAAGAGAACTAAAACCTGTACGTGTGTAGGTAAAAATAAAAGGCTCTCTCTATTCTTAATCTCTTTAAAAGACAAATATTTGTTTTACATGGAGTTTATAAAATATGTAGCAATAAAGTGTATGGCAACAAGAGCACAAAGACCGAGAGAGGAAATGGAAATAATTGTAAGCCTGTTATGTTAAATGTGAAGTGGCATGTTATCTGAAGGCACGCCATCATAAGGTAAGAATGTATATTTTAAAACCCTAGAGCAACCACTAAAGTAAAAATAAAAAAAGAGTCATAACTAATAAACCACTAATGGACATTGATGGAACCCTAAAACTTCTTAACACAAAATAAGGCAGTAGAAGAGGAGAAAACGGAACAAAGAGCAGATGGGAAAGTAGCAAACAACGAGCGAGGCGGGAGATTTAAACTCACCCAGAGTGATAACCACAGACAACGTAAAACGGTTTGAACACTCCAATAAAAGTCACGGGTTGTTAAGATGGATAAAAAATAAGAATCAACTATGACGTCTACAAAAAACTGACTTCAAATGTAAAGACACAGAAAAGTTAAAGGCAAAAGGATGGGAAACGATACACCATGCTAAAGCTAATCAAAAGAAAGCTAGAGAATCAATATCAGACAAAGCAGATTTCAAAAAAAAAAAAAAAGAACATTTCATGAGATTTTAAAAAAGGGCATTTTATAATTATAATAGAGTCAATTCATCAAGAGGATCTGAAAATCCTAAATGTATATCCACCTAATCACAAAAGCTTCAAAGCATCTAAAGTGAAAACCAATAGAACTGAAAGGATGGTAGGTAATCCACCATTATACAGACGGTCCCTGATTTTCAATGGTTCGATTTATGATTTTTCGACTTTACAATGATGTGAAAGTGATATGCATTCAATAGAAACCATACTTCAAATTTTGAATTCTGATCTTTTTCCAGACTAGCAATATGTGATATAACACTCTCTCATGATGCTGGCAGCAGCAATGAGATGATTTTGTCCAACTGTAGGCGAATGTGAGTGAGTTCTCAGCACATTTAAGGTAGACTAGGCTAAGCTATGATGTTCAGATTAGGTGTATCAAATGCATTTTCGACTTATGATATTTTCAATTTACAATGGGCTTATCAGGATGTAACACCATTGTAAATCACAGAGAATCTGTAGTTTGGGATTTCAAGGCCATTCTTATAGCTGACAGAACAAGAGAAAAATTCAGTAAGAACACAGAATTGAACAGTATTAACCAAATTCACCTAACTGAAAGTTATAGAACACTCTATCAAACAGCAGAATACATTCTTTTTAGTGTACAGAAACCCTACAAGAGGAGATCATATGCTAAGGCATAAAACAAGTCTCAATAAATTTAAAATTACTGAACTCATCTAACTCATTTTCACAAACCACAATGGAATAAAAAAATCAACAACATAAAGATTTCTTGACAATCACCCAATTATTTAGAAATTAAACAACATAATTCTAAATAATCCATGGACTAAAGAAGAAATCAAAAGCAAATTAGAAAATATTTGAACTAAATGAAAATTGAAACACGACATACCAAATTCGTGGAATACAGCTAAAGCTGTCCTTGGAGGGAAATTTATTCCATTACATGCTTATATTAGAAAATAAAAAAGGTCTCGAATCAGTTATCAGAGCTACCTCATTAAGAACACAGAAAAAGAGGAACGAATTAACTCAAAAGTAAACAGAAAGGAAATAATAAAGATAATGGCAGAATGAAATAGAAAACAGAAAAACAGCAAAGAAAAATCAATAACACCAAAGGCTGGTTCTTTAAAAAATAGATCAATAAAATTGATAAATCTCTATCCAGACTGATCAGAAACAAAAAGTGTATATATTACCAATATCAGGAATGGGAGAGAGAACATCAGCATCATTTGTATAAACATTAAGAAGATAATAATGAAATGTTGTGAAAAATTTTATGGCAAGAGATGCAACATACTAGATGAAATGAGTACACTCTTTGAAAGACACAAACGAATTGTATTTGAAAAGAAAAAGATAAGTTAAATAGCCCTATTAAACTGTAGTTTAAAAATCTTTCAACAGAGTAGCCCAGATGGCTTCATTGTTGGTAAATTCTACCAACTATTTTTGGAAGAAATTTTACCAATTTACAAAATCTTCCAGGAAAACAAAGAAAGAGGAAACACTCCCCAACCCATTCTGTGATCCCTAAACCAGATAGACACTGTGAAAAAAAAAAAAAGAAAGAAAAAAAAGAAAGAAAGCTACAGACCAACATCCCTCACAAATACACAAAAACCCTTAAGAAAAATCGCCATATCAAATAAAGCAATATAGGGAAAACATAATATACCATAACTAAGAGGATTTTATTCCAGAAATGCAAGGTTGAGTTAACACCTGAAAATCAGTGAGTATAATCCACCATACTAACAGACTAAATAATACGGTCATCTCAATACATTAATAAAAAGGATTTGAAAAAATCCAATACCCATTCATGATAAACACTCCTAGCAAACTAAAAATAGAAAGAAACACCGATAGGCTGAAAGAGTAGCTATGAAAACTACAACAACATCATACTTACTGGTAAAAGACTGAATGAATTTCCCCTAAAATCAGAAACAAGATAAAAATACCTGCTCTCAGCACTACTACTCAGCATTGTACTCTAAGTCTTAACAGATGTGATGAGACAAAAAAAAAAAAAAAAAAAAAGGAATGAAAAGTCTCTTGATTGGAGTAGTAGGAAAACTGTCTTCATTCACAGAATATATAATTGTTTACCTAGAAATCCTAAAGAGTCTACAAAAATGTGTTTGGCAAGGTCACAGGATACAAGGACTATATTTTAAAATCAAATGTATTTCTACATATTAGTCATAAACTGAAAATTGAAAAAATTAAAATACTATTTTAATAGCATAAAATGTGAAATACTTAGGGACAAGTTAACAAAATGCACGCAACACCTATACACTGAAAACTACAAAATTTCCTTAAAAAAATTAGATAAAAGCTAAATAAACAGAACCATAATCTATATTCATTAATTGAAGACAATATATTGTTCGGATGTCAATTCTCCCCCAATTACTCTACAGATGCAAACTATATCAATCAAAATCTTATTTCTGTGAAATAACAAGTTAATTTAAAATGTATATAAAAATGTAAAGGAACTCAAACAATAAAACAATTTTTTTTAAAAAAAGGACAGTTTGAAGACATACTACCTGATTTTAAAACTTGCAATGAAGCTAAAAAACAGAGACAGTGAAGTATTAGCGTAAAGAAAGACATAAATCAATGAAACAAAACAGAAAATTCAGAAATAGATTCTCAAATTTATGACCCACTGCTTTTCAATAAAGGTGCCAAGACAGCACAGAGAGAATAATCTTTTAAGAAATGGTGCTAGCACAATGTTATTACCATATGCAAAAAAAGAACCTCTACCCTTATCTCACATATACAAAAATGAACTCAAAATGGGTCACGGATCTAATATAAGAACTAAAAGTAGAAAGTGTCTAGAAGAAATATAGAACTTCTTAGTGACCTTGGATTAGACAAAGATTCTTAAACAGGACACCGAAAACAGCCTACAAAAAAAAAGAAAAGAAAAGAAAAGGATAAATTGAATTTTATCGAAATGTAAAACTTATCTATGGCCATGCCACCCTGAATATGCTTAATCCCGTCTGATCTCAGAAGCTAAGCAGAGTCGAACCTGCCTAGTACTTGGATGGGAGACCACCTAGGAAGACCGGGTACTGTAGGCATTTAAAAAAAAAAAAAAAAGTATAACTTTTGCTCTTCTTTAAGACACTGGGAAAAATATTTATAAAACATATCAGTTAAAAAAAATGTATCCAGAATACAAAAAAAAACCTCTCACAACTTAATAATAAGACAAAAAATGGCAAAAATAATTGAAGATTTACTTCACAAAAGATGTACAGATGGCCAATAAACATGTAAACAGATATTCAACATTGTTAGCTATCAGGGAAATGCAAATTAAGGTCACGATGAGATACCACTATTCACCCACTAAAATTAAAATTAAAAAGAATAACAATATCAAGTGTTGGTGAAGATGTGAAGCAACCAGAGTTTCTGTTGCTGGTGGAAATGCGAAATGGTATAGCCAGTTTGTAAAAACAGTTTAGAACTTTCTCACAAAAGTTTTTCTCATGAAAGTTAGCCATATTTGTACCATGCAACCCAGCGATCTCATTTTTTTTTTGCCAGAATTGAAAATAAGTGAAATGAAAGCATATGCTGATATGAACACCTATACATGAATGTTTGCAGTAGCTTTATTTATAATTGTCCCAAACTAGAAACAACCCAAAAACCCTTTAACTGGAGAATTAATCAAAAGCTGTGGTACGTCCATATAATGGAATAGTACTCAGCAATACAAAGGAATGAATACTGAAACATGCAACAAACAGGTAAATCTAAAGCGCATTATGCTAAGTGAAAAAAGCCAGAGTCCAAAGGCCACATATTGTATAATTCATTTTTATGACATTATGGAAAAGACAAAACTATTAGTACTGAAACAGGCCATAGATTGCCAGGGGCTGGGGATGAGGGCGGAGGTTGACTACAAAGGAGTCAACCTGAAAGAATTCGGGGGATAATGGAATAGTTCACAGGCTGGGTTGTGGTGGTGGTTACATGATTCTACATGAATTAAAAATCACAGAACTGTACACTCAAAAAAGGAGTGAATTTTACTGTATACAAATTGCACTTCAATTTTAAAAAATACTAATGAGAATTTCTTCGCCATGATAAGGGATCGTATAGGGGTCTATTGGGATCAACAAGTAGACTTGCTGAATAGACTAGAACCCTGCCACTCTGCTATTAGCCTATAGCTTATGAAGAGGAGGACTTTCTCAGTTCCTTTCTCTGTTCTAAAATACACATTTCAACTATAATATCTGCAGTCTCTCATACTACAGGCCTCCGATTCTTAGCTTTCTTTCTGAATCATATTTTTTCTGTTGTGCTCACTATCAAATTTGAAAAATAATTTCCAGCGAAATAGACTAAAATGGTTTCTGACCTTGACTGAAACACAAATCATTTTAATTCTCCCTCTTTAGTGTATCAGACATGTATCATTTGCTCCAACCTGTTCAAGTGTGCTCTAATCTGCTCAAAAAGAACAAACTAAATTGGTACTTCGTACTTAACTGACAAGTGATCACCATCACTCTGCTGCTGAAATCTATTTTTAAGGGGCACTGTGCTCACTGTGGTTTGTTGTGTTCACTTATTTTGCCTTGTTTTATTTATAGACTCCTAACCACCGTTCAACATCATAAATCGTTCCCTATTCATATATTCCATAGTCTCTATCTATATAAACATAATTGTATCCTCCCTGAATTTTGATTCCTATATTTATTCAGGTTGGAATGCAAGAAGTTCTCAATATCCCTGATTGTTTGCACAGACTACACTGACATTTTGTGAAAACTGGATGAAAGATGAAATTTGAACAGTGATAAAAATAGCAGACATTCCAAACACAAGTCCTGGTGCAAAGGACTATCAACAGAAGTATAGCTATCACTGGAAAATTATTCTCATGACGAAGAAGAAATACAGTTTCAAACATGTCAGAAGCATACATTTTTGAATAATCATGCTCTCTGGCAGAAAAACAAGGCTGGAAAATGAGCATTGCTTCAAATCTTAAAATTATTATGTTCATGTAATGTATTATCATCTATTAAGAAAATGTTACATAAAACAAAAGCATTCCTAGCTAGAATTCATTTTCACTTGTTTGGTTAACACTCCTACTCGTCATAATATACATTTTTCTTTCTAGGTTGATATTCTAGGCTAGGAGTTGATTGAAGCAGAAATAAAGGTCGCTTTCTTGTTCTAAAGACAATGTTCACCGAGGTAGATATCCAATCTGGTTAAATAAATAATTGTAAATAACACTCTACCTTTTTTATAGGCAATAAGGACACACACACACCCAGATCAGAGGGTTCGACAGGCTCAGGTCGCTAATAGCAATAACAGGAACACTTTCTTCCTTTCACTTAGATAACATTTCACACTTTTCACAGTGCTTTCTGAAACTTTATCTCATTTTGTTCTTGAAGAAACCTTATGAGGTAAAATAAGTGCTATTCTTCCCATATTACAAGTGAGAACGATGAAGCACAAGAGGATACATAAATTGTCTAAAATCACATAGAAGTGATGTGAATCAGTAGCTCTCACTCAAAATCAGGAAGATTAGTTCATCTGGACACCCACCCCCAGGGAGATACTCCACAGCGAGCTGGCGCACCCGCATCCTGAGGAAATAAAGGTATACTTGTGAGAAACACCACATAGTTTAATAACTCGTTGATTGGAAAACAGTAAATTTCAGGTTTCATTCTCAAATTGAATTTTTTAAACCAAGTAATGGATATTGTTTAATACAGTACAAAATTGCCCTTCTATCTTCCTTCCTTCTTCCATCTTTCCTTCCATGCACATTCACTGAATACCCTCTGTGATAAGCATTATTGTAATGAACAGAAATGAACCCGGCATGGGCCCAGCCTTTACGATCCCTGCAATTTAGCTGTGGTCTGTCTAGGTAACTGAAGAACTTGCTCTAGTATAAAGTGACTGATGCGGAGGGGAAGAAGATGAGGCTGGAAACGTACACAGGGGAGAGACTATAAAGGTAGTAGGGCATACTGAGGGGTGTGCATGTCATTTATTTATCTAGAGCACCTACTAGGATCAAATTACACTCCTAGATGCTAAGGTATACAAATTTTTAAGGTTCGTCTTCAAGGAACTACTTATTTCAACCCACTAGGTAAAATGTTTAAGAAAGTTAAATTTTTAGAACACTGCTAATATTTTAAAGTATAAGCTTTGGCATCAGAACATTGCTATTATTTTATAGGAAAACATCAGATATGCCACCAACCAGTGATTTTGCTCCATTTTGTTTTAGGCTCATTGCAAATAACCAGTCATTAAGTTTAGTGGGAGAGATTTAAATATAACTACAATGTAATCAAGAGCATCATAAATACTTTAAATATCACAGGATGGAAGAAACTGTATTATCAAAACATAATGTTATTCAAAACATAGGTCTTTTTAAATCAGCAGCCTAATCCTAAACCAAATCCTTTTTGGATGAGCATGTAGAAATATTTTATACCACAAAAATTTCAATCTATTTCTTCAACTAGCCGATATAAAATTGGTTCACCTGCCACCGCTCATTTTCTTTGATGGCTTTCAAAACCTAATTTTTAAAGTCTGACCATGAAAATCCAGGTATACAGAACTATTTTGTCAGTGTATTTTCTTTGTGAGTAATGAGCAATCTGTGGACCAAGTCTAGTGAGTACTATAAAAGCAATAATAATGGGTCAAATAAAGGATGTATGATGCTAAAGAAAACTTGAAGATAAGATGGTTAATCGTTAAAATGAAATCAAGAGAAAACTGAACATTTGAAGTTACCCAAGGCCATCCTTTTTGGCTTATGATAAAAACGAATAAAGAAACTGAGCACACTTTCAAAAAACTGAAGCTTGGTGAACTCATGAATGTATTGCTTTTAGCTTCAGGGCGAATGGCTGAAGAAAGTAATTTAATATGTACTTTACTTTTCTCAATGACCGAATACTATCAATTTACTAGATGCTTCCAAAAAGCATTCTGACAAAAATCAAATGATTTTAAAATTCTCTTTGATGATATTTACTGTTCATTAAAGTTCTTTGAATATGTAGATCCTCCCCATAGGAAATTAAACTAGCATTTAAAGTTGTTAAATAATATATTGATGGTATGTAAATATAAAGTATGTAAATATAAGTATGGCAAAACTTCTTCCAAAGGAATGTCAGGTATCATCAGTAAGACATGCACACGATTCCTTCAAAACCAGTGATTCACCATTGCTGACCATTCCCACAGGGCTCTAGGCCACACCTGCTTTGTAATAGCTGGCTCCAAATCCCTTTATCCTTTCTGGTAGAGTATCTACTTCATTTCTCCCCTCAGGTAACTGCTCATCTCACATTCTGTATAGCTCCAGCGGGGTTGCTGGTCTACCAGAGCTACCACTGGTCCATACAGTACTGTGTAAATTTTTTTAAAGTGTGCCTTATTTCTATCTCTTGGTAAATTTTCATAATATACTGTTTTTGCTAGTATATAAAGGTATTTTATGCCATAATACATGAATTACAATGTCTCTGATATGTATAGTGCCCTCCTGGGTTGTGTAGTACACCAACTTGTACCTTCCCTCAGATTTTATACATAGGAATTAAGAGAGAGAAACTCATTCTACTTGAATGCTGAGTAGTAAAAATGCTCCCCAGAGCTGCTGGAAGTCCTATCTCCATCACTGAGTAAAGCCTGAGAGGGCAAGAACACAGAAGCTGAGAGAAGACATAGAGAGATGGAGGGCTCATGATGGCTGTCAGTCTCAAGTTCAACTTTACCCTTGTCTTGTCTGCACACGCGAGCCAGTAAGTTCTCCCTTTTAATTAAAAAATACATAAATTTGCATTGATGTATGTGGCATCCTGGCATCTGTCTTCCCACTTGACTCTTCTTGCTGCCCCTTTACTATTTCTTCTGACTGACTGGTTCCCAGATCCTTTTGAGATTCCTAAGACTTTGCAGAAAACTCTACTGACTGCCTTGGCCTCTTGTCATCTGAGCCTTTGATTTCCCTTAACCGTTGAATCTGTGACGGCACAGTTTATCATTTCCAAACACTAATCTCCACCTGGCCGCAAGTTTAACTCCTCACCTAATTCACTGACCTTTCCCTATATCACAGATTGACAGTGAACATCATTAATATGAAAAGAGAGAACTGGTTTGAAGACATATTCACCAAAATTATATGTCGATTATATTTCAGTAAAACTGGGGGGAAGAAGCCACTGAAAGAAGTCCATAAGATTGTAGAACATACTTAAACTTTAAAAAAATATATTTTTAAAGAATTTTCCTAAACTGTATATGAATTAGTTTAAAAATAATTTGATAGTTTTAAGTTTGTTAATTTGATCTGGATAAGGATTTTTCCTTAGAAACATCTTATCAACAATTAGTTTGAATTACTGTAACCTACCTTTTTTTTTTAAAAAAAAAGGAACTGTTTCTTTTGAAATATTTACATTTCTACATAATTTATAAAAAATTGTGGAATTTTATACACCATTATTTAATATGGTTATTATTTTTGTCTCAAAATAAATAAGGACCACAAATTGACATAAGCTAAATACTTACCTCGGAATAATGAAAAAAAAATATTAAAACATGGCCAGTATCTGTGTGTCAGTTATTAAACTATTGTCTCTGAGCTCTGAACCCACCCTTCCTTATTTAGCTTTACCATACTATCACTGGGAATCAGCAAATATATTTCTATTTTGCCAGCGAGATCCCTGTTAGGTATTTCCAAGGAAGGGCTCCAGAGAAAAACTGGGCAGCTGTACAAAGGGAAAGAAACTTACCCTGTGTTATTTACCCATAATTCTTGCTGGTGTTGCTCCAACTATAGCTAGTTCCCCCTGACAGCGGCCCCTGGTTCCAGTAGCAATTGTTTCCAGTTTTCATTATTTTCCCAGCCAGAACTCCAGCTTTGCAGGTCCCCTTGCTGCGTGTCGTAGGGCACCTACTTCCTGGGAGATCCAAAGGTCTGGGTCTCAGCTCCACGGGTCCCTTCCCCCAGACTACCCCAGACTGAAAGTTACTACCTTTGTTTTTCCTCAGTATTGCCTCTCCACCCTTTATTCCTCTAAAGCTGTTTAATTCCCTATGTTAAATCCTCTCTGTTAAAATAACTGGTATAATTCCTATTTTCTTGACTAAATCCTAATGGACACAACTATTTCTGTATCTTCCCCCCACAATGTTGCTTTTACATTAGACTAAGACATGAATGAGAAAAGCAAAGGGTACCAAGTTAGGAGCAACTATGAGGCTGATTTTTCTTAGAAAAACTGTATATTTCATGAACTTGCTGCCCATAAGACAATTTGTTTATTATCTCTTTTAATTTAATGTACAAATTTTATACAGTTTTACATATAAATTTTTAGATTCTATAAAACCTAAAAATCTACAAATTTAATTTTACTTTGAAGGTTAAGTATAGTATACAGTACACAGAAGTAGCTACACAATAGCATCGCAATGAATTTTTATATTAAATTTACTATATCAATATTAGAGAAAATTAATTTAAATCTAAATTCTAAAATCACCAAAAGAAAATGTGTTCACCCACTGTTCTAATTCTGCCCACCCAGCCCCCGCCTGGGAGCCATACAGAATAACCTTTGATTCCCTTCCACATTAAAGAAGTCTCCAAATACTTTAAGACAACTAATTCATCTGCCCTCTCTTCTCCTAAACTAAGCAGGCAGAGTCCTTCAGCCTTCCTCTTATGTTGAGGTTTCCAGGGTCCTCACCATCCTGACTTCTACCCTCAGGATACATTTCTGCTTGTCAGAATTCTAAAAGGACCGACTGCTATAGATCTAGATAGAAAGTTTTAGATTAATAGATCATCTGTTTGCCATTTTATTGGCTATCATAAACATCAATCAAAACTCAAATAGCTGAGCTTCGCGGCTAACTTTAGCCGAATATTTTAAATGCTTAAAAAGTGTGAATTTTATTCTTGCTTTAACAGTCAGATGTGAGACATCAAATTGAAACTTGATATAATTTACATGGCAAATGCCAACATCAATCTCTAACTACAAAGTCAGAGGAGAGGTGGGGCAGGGGAAGGGGGGGTTGCTGCTGAGACCTGTGGAGGGGGAGGCGGGGAATGAACCACCCTTTTCTATCAGATTCCTTCCTTGCTCTCCCATCAGCAGTAAACTGGGTGAGCTCAGTCTCCCCTGGGAATGTAACACTCTCCCTCCATCTACTCTAAACATCCTGTTTTTACATCGCTTTCTCCTTGGCACTGTATTTTCTCTATATAAATATCTTAGGCTTACAAATGCCCTTGACTAAATTCATAAGTTTGGAGGGCAGTGTGTAGAAACAGAAATTTGTATGTTCTCAAATATTTTTGACTCAGCTTTTAGTAAAATTTACATCATTTATATCCTAGTTAGCATAGGCTTTAAATTGAGGTTATACTTATTCTTTACATTTTCATTATATATAGTTCAGTGTCTGTCTCACTATTTGCTAAGGGCAAAAAACTTTACTATGAAATGAAAAGGTTGGTTTTAATAGTATCAAAGTCTGCTAACTTGTACCTTTGATATTGTAAATGTTCGTCATACGAAACTTTATTTGCTAAGATGTTTGTTGTAGAAACCGTTTGCCGGTGTCAAGTTGTAACTGCTGCCTATGATAGGAGCTTGAGGCAACTTCCATTCTTGGTGGTAATTAACTCTCTCTTACTGGACTTGCTGACTTAGCTCTGTAAATTGCCTGTACAGTATGGAAAAATTGTGGCTTTGCTTGTTAGACTGTGAGCATCAAGATATTTTATCTGGACTTTTTCCTTTCAGGGAAAAATAAATGCTGGGATCAAAAATATTCTTTTTAAAAAATCATGTAAATTAAAAAGAAATCTTCCAATAATAGGGACCATCTATCATCATTGTATCTTCCATAACACCTGGCTCAGAACTTTAAAAAATGTGATGTGCTCAACAATATTAGTTGAATTGTACTGAATTATTCTTCATAACAATTCTCACTTAAGGCTAAATTTCAATGCCACTAAAATGGCATATGAAGGTTCAGAAGAAATCACAGAATTTTCATTTCTTCACTAGGTTTGGAAATATTTGTTCCAGAATAGATCTACTCTTACATACACTGAGTATCCTCTAGAATAGTACCTGACACCTTTTGGTTACAGGTGACAAAAATTTAACTCAAGCAAGTTTAAGTAGATGCAAAAAAAAAAAAAAAAAAAAAAGCTTCATGTAATGGAAAAGGTCTTGGTCATGGCTGAGTTCAGAGGCTCAAAAATATCATCAGGACTGACTCTCTTTTTCTCTCTCTGCTCTGGCCTCTTTCTTCTGCGCTGGCTTCACTCTCAGGAAGACTCCTCCTCACTCCTTACCAACTAGCAATCTTAAACTTATTACATCTTTTTCTACTCACAACCAGAAAGGAAGAGAGACTCTCTATCAAATCTTAGGGAAGACTCTGGTTGACTCTACTTGGACCACGTCTGTCTTATGGCAGGAAAGCAAGGATCATGATGGACAGAATCCCAAGGAGAAAGGGATGGAACCCCCCAAAGTAAAGGATGCTACACAAATAAATGTTGGATATCTACTCAATGATTCAAGGTTTGAAATTCTAAGTCCCTTTTTGCCCTTCCTGGGCATGATGGAAATAAAACCATAGTCCTGCTGACTTCTAAGGTGACTTATTTGTCACAGGGAGATTATATATATTGTATCTATTATATGCCAAACACAGTGTCAGGCATTTTATAGATATTAGCTTATTTAATTCTCACAGAAAATAGATATTTAAGATGGGGGTACAGAGGCTTAGAGAAGTTACATAGTAAATATTAGAACCAAGTTGAGTCCATCTGTCTCCAAATCCTCCTGCTTTTAGGGCTGTGAGTTTGCGGCTCTTAGTTTCTTTACTGTGAGCCTTGGACATCTGTGGATGAAAGCTCAAAGACCTACATATTAGGCAGGGCCAACCTAATTAAACAGAAGGTAATTATCTACAGAAAGTGATTTATCAGATGCCCTGAAAGAGTTTTACCAGTTGCCCAAAATTCCTCCATTCGAAATTATTTTGGGCTAAGTAATTACTACTGCTTAATTTATTTTGCTATTTTACTTCAAATACTTCCCAAGAGCAAGCGAGATAATGTAGTCTTATTAAATAAAATGCAAATACCCCAGGAAGGAGTAAAATACAAAACTTTCTTCTATTAACCAAAACCTTTATGCACATCAGATTCCCCATTCCTTCTTTACATGATTCCCAGAAAGAAGACACAGGGACAGGTCACATCGCATTACCTGACAGGGCATCTAGGGAGAGCTCACAGCAGCCAGTGACTAGAGGATGGAAAAGATTCTACAACCTTCTATTCCCAATCAAAATTACTCGTATCTGATCACAGAATCTAGGCAAACTCTAAGATGGTCTCAGAACAGCAACTAAAGGAAATACAGTTTCTAAATAACCTATGAATAAACAAAGGGAATCAGGGAGGTAAGATGGGCATAGTAACTATTAGCTCTAATGTTCCTATACTTAATTTTAGAAAAATAAACCTCTTAGGTATACATTATTTAACAAAGGAAAAATCTAATATCTAGTGACTATGGTTAAATGTTTTATATCACATAACATTACTGCTGCTACCACAATATCACCCACAGAAATATTATGCAAAACACAAAGCACCATGGGCTTCACTGTGCTTTACTGCTCCAGAAAGGGGGAAGCGCATAACCTGCAGCCTAGGGTCCCAGCCTCCTACCAGCTCTCGGCCCCATGGTAGTTTAATCTCCACTTCTTAAATGTGAAGAATTGTGGCCCAGAGATGTTAGCAATTTGCTCAGTGTTAGAAAAGATATTAGAGCAGAGATGGGTTTATCACCCAGGTCCCTTTACTCCCAGTCCTATGCTCATTTCACAAAAAAAAACTGCATGTCAAAAGATGGGCCACGTGTTTTTGACAGGCAGCAGCAGAGCTGGAGTCATGTTGCATCCCCTGTGTACAAACACATTTCTACAGACACAGAAGGAAAGTGAATGTAGTTGTCCACTGATGAGAGGTTCCCTATGACACATTTCCTGGGGCCAATGCTATAGTGTCCAAGTGAGAAGCTGTTAAAATGTGTCTCTGGTACATTCAGTAGCCTAAGTTCTTTACAGGTTACAATATTAACCAGAGTCATTCCAAATTCTGTCTTCTGATATGTTGACTTATACTGAAGTTCTCTCATATTCATAACCTAACAGGAAAAGGGTATCATTCTCTTCATTAACAAACATTTAGATTATGTCTCTGCTAGGCAAGACATTATGTTAGTGTCTGGTGCCATGAAAGATGTACATGACATGCGTCCTGCACATGGAGTGCTTGAAGTCTACGTGATGAGACAGAACATGCACATGAAAGATAACCTCAAAGTCAGTGTTTCTAAGTGCAAATGAGAAGAACAAAATATAAGGCTAGAGGGTTTCTAGGAAGCCTTCTGGACTAAATATGGACTTCCCGAGTATAACTGAAGAATAACCACCGCGGTCATTAAGGTTCAAAAATTCAAGTATTCACCAGACATGAAATAAACACTGCTTGTCCTCCAATATATATATTAATGTTATATCATCAAATTCCAAATCATCAGAAACAAACTATCGTGAGATTTGACTCATATTTATCAAATGAATACTATAAATGGTCTTGGTAACTCGTCCCACACAAAAAAACTATATATATTTCATACATAAAGACTATATATATATTTCATACATAAAAGTAAAATATGTATGTATTGTTAAAATGCAAGGTCATAAAATTAAAATGTGTGTTGTTAAAATACATACTAGTATCCTTCCATTTCCAGCACCACAGACTCTCTGGGCTACAAAGTGATGGAGCTGTCAATGTATCCATTCATTAGCTCCCTTACTACTTCCCTGGGAGTGGCTTCTCATCCTTTGCCTGAAAATGTCTGGTGACAGGAAACCAACTACCTCATGAGGCAGTATGGTACACCTATTTCATCTTACATAAAAGCAGTGTACTTAAAAATGGGAATATTTACAAGAGGAAAAGAGCACGTAAAATGTTTTCTAATTAGTGACAGCGGTGTCTCTTTAGTTATTAAGTTTTCTTTGGAGGTTTACTTAATGAGATTGATAAGGCGCAATGGTTGGTAAGTCTGTGCAACCATATACCTATTCTTGGATGTTTCTTCCAGGAAATGTACTACAAGAAATTAGGTAATTTAAAGAAAACAAGCACTATATAAGAATACAGCAAAAACTATACTGGAGACTATCTATCTATCACATCTGTTAATCCTACAATACCTATAGTAATACTGAATGTTAAGTATGTTCCTGCATAGCATTAGAAAGAGCTTAATCTTCCAAGAACATGCACCGACTGTCAGCATATTCTACTTATTGTGGCCGAAAAGTATAGAGTTTGAGAAAATGTTCAACCACTGAATTTAAATAAAAAGAGTCCAGCTGCTTTGTGCTACATTAACTGAGAAATAAACCATGATGAGTTCTACTGTATTTGACTAATCACTCCATTATCAAGATTTCTGGCTATACGTACAGTTAACTTTCCATACAAATTTAGGCCTCTGCACGACTAGTTGATTAAAAAATCATTTTGTTTGCTATCAACAGATTTAAAAAGTAGCATTAATAAATCAATGAAATGAGAACGCTTTCTGTCTACCACCACCACCAAGGGCAAAAGCAGGATAAAAGAGCAGCGGGAGGGGAGAGGGGTCGCTTGATCCTTACCACTTGGCCAGCTGGCTATATCCTTTCTGTAGTTCTGGAGGACTGCAGAGGATTCACCTGTGTTTTGAGAATGACATCCACAAATTTAAACTTTCACCAAAAACTCAATTCTCTATAATATGAGGGCCATTGCTCTTTACAGCAGAATTACAAGGATGTAAGCATTTGCACTTTTGTGCTCTGCCCCTGACAGGTCTTCAGTGAGCATGTGGCTCAGAGCAGGCTAAGAAAGCTACTTGGTGGGGACGAAAAGATGAATAAGACCCAGGAGGTTACTGTACATCCAGTAGCAAGATCAGAACAATGCTGGGCCCTCCCAAATGTCTTGTACATGTTATCAACATAACTATGGACTGGATAGCTATAGTTAGCGCTAATTTACATGTTTCTTGAAGCATGCTGGCTAATGAAGCCTCTGCCATTGTTTTTTCAAGTCCCCTTTGTAAAAATTGTTAGATATGTATGACCAGCAGCATAGCAGTGCCTGGCAGAAAAGAAATTCTCTTTAGCCCATCCTATAGCAGAGAAATCATACCTAGCACTGGAAAACAATTGATGGGGTGTGTGAATGTAACGTGGTGCAGATTAGGAGAAAACCAGTGAAGTAATGACAAAAATCAAAGACAGATGAAAAAAGAATGGGGAGAGAATGGGGGAGATCAGGGAGCCAGGGGGGGTCAATGAGAGGAAAGGGGTGGGTACAAATCCATTGATTTCTAACCATAATTTGTACTTCGGGACTAGAACTTTACTTCAGAGGCAGTGTCTTCACTTTTTAAAAAAATTTTGGACCTCGAGAAAAGAAACCCGAAAAGCACTATATACCACTTCCTATCAATCAATACTAAGAAACACTATATGTAAAACACAAGACTTTGTACTCATATGATCCCAAATTAAAAACAACAACAACAACAACAACAACGACAACAGAAAAGGGCAAATTCCTCATTGAGGTGAAACTTGATTTCAGTTAGAGCCAAGAAAACTGCTTACAGATCAGAAGATAAACAGAATGGAAGGAAAGCAGATGCTCTAAAGGAAAACCTGGAGCAGTGGAACAGGAAGTAGAGCAGGGTGAGAAAGAAGTCACTATCTCCACATCTGTCCATACCAAGGTTTTTCAGATAGACATATTCCTTAAGGAACGAATCAATAGACCAAAAACCCTTAGGAACTACAAATAAATCATTCCGACAAATATCTGAAAAGTTCTGGGCTGCCAAACAAAATGTCAATGCTCATTGTTAGAAAATGAATGATTTTCTTATAAAATAACCCCAGGCTTTAAGATCAAGATCGTAGCATACTGTCCAGTATCATATTCACAAGTAAAATTTAGAGCATAGCTATTGACTCTTGTTAATAATCAGATGCTCTAAAGTGTCCCAAAATTTATTCCAAAGCATTCTCAGATATCTTGCAAAACCTGGCTTATTTTCCAAGTGAATAGGTGTAGAATATGCCTTATTTTTTTTTAAAAAAATCTTTTCCCTAGTCAGTTTCCTGAGGAACAAGGAGCATGAAATATAAGCCAAATGTGGACCTTTGAGTATCTGAAATAGACATCATGAGATTCTGTACACTGATTCAAATTTATTTAAATAAAGCACTGACATGACAGAAATGTAGCTTCAAATTTAGTAAGTATGGCTGTATATATTTCATTAAAAAAGAAGTAAAAATTCAATGATTGGGGACAACTAGCGTAAGGCAAATTCTATGCAGCACACTAATTAAAATACCAGCACTGTATTTAACAGAGCAAAAAATGTAAGTGAATACACATAAGCCAGTAAGGAAAAAATTCCAGTACAAATGTCATCTCTTTAAGTTGTTTTCTGGACCATAAGCAAATAAGGACTCTGTCTGACATTTGTTTAAAAATATTCAATGAGGTTTTTGCTAGAAGCAAAGTGGCATCACCTGTTTGGAGTGGTCTTACAGTAACACCTGAATTCCCTCTATAGAGAACAAAGCAGAGGACACATGAAAATATCTGCAAATGTATAAAATACGTCATTTTAGAGCCAGCTTTACTTCTCTACATGTTATTATTGAGCATTGCCCTGAAAATATCCCAATCTCAAATAAGGAAAATGAAGCCTAGTTTTTACAATATATCAAATGGTAGGCAGTGACTTAAAGAAACTCAAAACTAAACTACTCTAGACGGTATGATAAAAATGAGCTGTAAGATTACCAATGAATAAATATCAAAAATTACTTTTCAGCATTTTGTATTTAATGTAGCCTATTTATTGGGTTACAGTACTTTTCCAGTTAATTATTAACTACACACTCTCCAATTCATTTCAGAAATACACATGAAAAACCACAGCTGATTATTCTGCTATCTTTCACATAAGAAAAAAAAACCAAAACTAGCCCTAGAATACAGCCACACAAAATAGTCAAGCACTTAGGATTCTGCACAGCACAAATCACACTTACTGATTTTTTCTTCATCCCTGGAGAAAGGAAAGCAGCAGAGCTGGCCCATGGCACTGGTGCTGTCTTTCCTTCCGTGTGCTCTTCTCCCCGGGCACCCCAAATAGAAACGGCAATTTACACCCGGGTCTGAGAGCACACCCTGCCTGTTCCACTAGGAGCACACAGCGCGTGCAGAGCCAACGCACAGCCAGGAGAGAAAAAGGAGAAGGGAACTCGCTGCAGTGAGCAAGAAGGCTCCACCTCCCCGTCCTCCAGCCCAACGCAACTGCTCCAGGACTGGCATTCACTGAAAGAAGTGGCCGTAAGCTTGACTAATCCTCACAAAACTGTGAGCACTCAGCCTCAGGTAAGTGCCACGTGCACTGTGTGGACATCTATACATGTCTTTAAGAAAGGTAATGAATAACAGGCCACAATGAGTCCTCTTCCTACAGACATACAGTAATTACACAGGAAAATTAGGGGGAAAAAAACCATATTTTCTGTTACTATTTAAAGAGGAAGAGCTTCCTTTTTTCTCCAGAAGACTTTAGTTTCCTTTTTTTATCAATAGGGAAATTGACATCGCAGACTACAGAAAACACAACTTGTATAAAATACCACCAACTTAACAAATTGCACAAACAGTAGAAATAGCAGAGAAAGTGGGTGGGGGGAGGGAGGAGGAGAATATGGATTGTTATCTGCACTCCACAGCATATCTTTTAAAGTTAAATATCTGCTTTCTGAACCACTGCTTTGTTCCTCTATTATAGCATTAATCAATACTATGAATTTTGAAATTGTAGCATCAACTATGTCAATAGCCCAGAAAATTCCCCAAATGGAGAACTGTCACTTAAAAAAAGATAAGGATGAACAGCACCTTTCTAATGAAAACCACAAGGTTATTAAGCAAATTTAGGGGCGGCAAAACAACTAATTTCAAGACACAATTACTTTGTACTTCATGATATGAAAAAATTGATTTCAGGCAACTATTCAATATCTCTTATCTTGTATAGGGAACAGTTTTTATGACACTGTAGGAATGAAAGACTGTTCTTAGTGCCAGAAATACCATTCAAATTCCTACTTTACTCTTCTAGTTCCTATTAACCAGGAATTGGCAGGAGAGGGCACTGGATAATAATGAAAATTTCCACGATTCTGAACGCAACCTATCTACTTTAATACTCATCTGAACAAAAAGACTATGTAATCTGAAAGAATAAAAAATATCATTTTTTTTTTTTTACCCTGAGCATTACTTCTGGTATTAAAGAAAGAAATATTTGTAGTAAATACTCTTCATTGAAGAAAATTAATAACTCCTGGCATTCCCCAATCACCAGCACTGGTGCAGTGATAGAATCTTTAGAGTTAGGAAGTTGGAGGTTTAAATCTAAAATCCATCAATTGCATATTTGTCAGAGTTTCGATATCTTCTTCTATAAATTCATCATAAAGTTTTAATTCGTTCTTGCAAAGTAGGTGGTACATGGGAGTAGGGGAAGAGAACAGATCGTTTGAGTACTATATCTACATGCACCTCAGTCTTTTCAGCATCAGCTAGCAATCTCGCCTCTTCCTCTTCCAATTTCCTGCCCTGCTGGCTGCCACCTTGAGTTACTGCTTATGTTACACATGTGACCTCCAAGTAAGAAAGCCTCTCACCCCAATGCACTGCCCTGGAGATAACATTCTGTGATAAACCCTAACAACTGCACTTTATTAATTAGTCCCTGTTGGCACTACTTCTGAAAATATGCAATTAAATAAAATACATAAAATGTATTATTAACTAACAGCATCTACCTCAGGATATTTTGCAGTCTAAAGGGGCTGTATGTTAGAAACGTTTTCCATAAGCATTACAATTGAATTAACCATAATAAAAGATTAGAAGACAATTGAGAAATCCAAGACAGGAATTTTAAAACTGGCTTTTAATTGTGCAAATACTTAGCACATCATTTAACCTCAAGGACAGGATGAGTCTGAGTTCGTGATCACTAAGGTTTCTCTGTTATGAAAGGCTATAATTTCTTTTTGAGGGTTTATAGTTACTCCTAGCTTAGGATTTCCAAGAATGATCTTCACATTGCATAATTTTGATTTAAAAAAAGAAAAAAAGATGATTAACTGTATAATTAAATGTGATTTTCATTTCTATAAATTTCATATGAGTTTTCATATACATAAATTTTCAACTCAAAATAACTGAGATAATCATGTGTCTGGATTTTGCAGTTTAGAAAGCAAACCATGTATATTAAGAATGCCAGTGGAAAAAAATTGATTTTTTTCCTGCCATTTCATGTGCCCCCTCAAATCTGAATAGCTACCATTCAGAAGGACTTAGAAATCATTTGGGAATATAACAGTATTTAATTTACTTATACAGTGAAGGTATAAGCCCCTCTTTGCCCTTCCCTATCTCACAGGAACAATCAAGAAGTGAGTTGAATAAGAATAAACACTAACATTTACTAGACACTTACCATATGCCAGGCACTTAATGAGTGCTTTATATTTATTCATTCACTTAATCACTATGACAGCACTGTAAAGGTAGGTACTATTACAATCCTCACTTTACAGATGAAAAAACTTGAGCTCAGAAGAGTAACCTGACCAAAATCTCTCAAAGAGTATGTGATAATAGCAGAATTTGAACTTTATTTGGCTGCATAGCCTCTGAGCATCTGACCCCAGAGTTCTGTATTATTCAGTATAATTTGTATGTTATCAGGTATAGACTTTATGAAACAGCTTACTACAATCTCAGAATGATGTGCAGAAAAATAGCTATTTAACTATGCTCTATGGTAATGCAGTTTAAATGTCTTGGTTTCTCATATTTTGTTACCAAATCTTTTTATGAATGCTATTAGAATAATATATTCCTATAAAACTAAGGACACAAAGACAGATCCCTGCTTCGGGGTGGAGCCCAACACTGCTGCGTGCCATGGCATGAAGAGACTCGATCTATAGCAAAGAGATATCAGCGTGGCCCCTGAAAGCGTGCATATTCCAGGAAAAATAATAACTCTCACCATCCACAAGTACTCCCCTCAAGGATGTTAATGGGGTTCCAATGGAGGATTAACAGACTCCTTTCAGTAATATATAGAGACCTACTATAATTTAAAGAAGATTTTAAAAAGAAGATCAACCTCAATAAGGAAAAATATCTGATATGGTACATTCATAAATTTAAAAGCATAACCTTTGCATGTTTCTCTTTTCACAGGCCTGGCTTCAGACAAATCATCGTTCGCACAGCTGCTCATATCTGCTAAAGGAGTTTAAATTTTTACTATAATGGTTAAGAAGGTAGGGATAAAGTTAAAAAGTATGTAGGTATGGCACTGCCTCTTCTTCATGTACTTGAGAATAACAGCTCTGATTATTGCCTCTAATGGGAAAAAATAATTCTTTACTATGCCCAAAAACTCTATTTTCTGTGTCATTGGTTGGTATTATTTTCTACCTATAACTGAATACATATATAATTTGGATTTCTGAGCAACCGTGCTGTAAAAGTTTGACTTAAGATAAAGCACAAATCTCGTTATAAGATTTTATAAAACCATACAGATTATCAATTCTTCTGAAATCTCTAATTCATTAATTAAAGGAAATCTGAGTTTAATAGCTATGGAAACACATGAGTAAGAAAAAAATGAATGTTCCTTTATTCAAAAGAGTAGAAAGGAAGAAGATATTAAATTGTGAAGTATAAAGAGAAAAAGAAAAAATTGCTTTATCTCTCCAAATTCTGGAACCAAGCCTCAGGAGACATGCCTTTAAGCACAAAAGAGACACTTCAGGAAGGATTACATTATACAGCAGGTTGCACGCTTAAGAAAACTGTTATGCCAAGAAATGTCACAGTTTCAATGAAAATGTACATAAGTTCAAGAAGGGTTTGACAATTTATGGAAACACAATTCATGAAAACCAGGATGTTTTAGAATCATCCCAATTATTTATGTTGACATTAGATGCCAAAAGACAGAGTTATTATGGGCCAGAAGAAAGCTGGGTGGACATACCCAACACTGTATTCTGTTTCTGTATGTTCTTGTAAAATCAAATTTCAGTTCTCAATAATCAATCCACAAGAAGCATGTGTCTATCTCCAAGACCCAATAGATGCTCCTCCATTAATTAGCCACTGCTGCACCTTGTAGCTATTTTGTAACCAAAGGGCAAGGTTCTGAAACTATATTATTAAATATTGATATTTGAAAGCTGTTCTTAGGAGTGTCTATAAGGAAAAAGTCTTTAAAAAATCATAACTGAAAAACTTTAAGGATTATCCATAAATCTCACTATTAAAGTCCTGTTTTTAATTACTACAGAACAGAATCTTGGTCAATGAAACTCGGGAGCCAATAACCTATTTTTTTTTTTACGATTATTCCTTTTTTAGTCACATGTTCAACCAAGACTTTTTACTTCTCTTTGAAAGTGCTTTAGTTATTTTTCTCTAAAACTGAAAGTTATAGGCATTTATATTTGAAATTGCCATATGCTATAGAATTTCAGTATTTAATTGGAAAGAGAATTGTGGGGTTTTTTTTTTTTTTTTTTTTGATAAAACACATGGAGAAAACCTAACATACCATATACAGCGTGTGTGCATTTAAGAAGGGGGAGGAAACAAGCTGATAACCAGAGCTCTGAATGAAATCCTCCTTTCCCGGGCCATAACAGTCATTCCTAAATCTCTGTTGATGCATTCCTGCTTAGGGCCAATTTTCAAATGCCTCCTCCATGCCTGTTATTCAGTCGGTTCTTTTCTGTGTGTGTACCAATCTTAACCAATGTATGTAGCTCAAGACTTTTCCTTAATTGGCAAGAAATAAATTAGGGAGGAGAATTTATGTCCCTGCTCTGAGAACAGACAGCAGCAGAGCTCTCGAGGTAGAAGGGCTGACAGGTTATATTGTATATTCGGACCCTTGAATTTATATTATGCCATTTTATAAATTCAATTTGATTGAAGGCACAATTTATTCAATACTTAGTATGTATTTATATGATAATCACATCAGCTCCTGGAGTGAAGTTAACTCTTGAGTCTAGGAGTACAGCCAGAGTAGGTGAAAGGGACAGCCAGGGCCCAAAGGAGGAGAGGAGGGGGACATTTAAAGGCACAGCCCTGAGGAAGCAAGAGCATTTGCTGAGCATTCACACTGTAGTAAATCCCACTGAACAGTTTCATTAGAGAAACACAGTAACAGGAAAACAAAGGCCAGTAACAACCATCTATTTTAGATGGATATTGTTCAGTCCTGCTTTTCACAGTCTGTCCTTCCTTTCAGGCATTAAGAATGAAATTACAAAAACTGTACTTACTGAAGGACAAGTTAAACATGTGAATGTTAAAACCTATTTTTTTTTTCAAAGAAAGCAAAAAATACACTAATCTGCTGGCCAGTGTTTGTATTACCTGACATGGCTGTTTTCTTATTCAAGTGTCTTTAATCCATTAATGCCCGTACCTTTCACAGAGAAAGGAAAAAAAAAAAAAACATCCTTCACCAACATCCTTCACTGGAAGAAAAAATATATTTCAGAAAAGCCAACAGGGCACGATGAGTAGATTTCATTTGTAGTTTAACAGCATAAACAACATAAAATTTGGTTCTACAGTTTCAAATTTATTGGGTTTTTTTCACAGGTCCTGATTATTCTTTACGTGGATTAGTCTCAATCTATATTTAACTCTAAAAGTGGCCCACGATTTGACCTTGGGCAAGACAAGTCAGCCACATTTCCTGCTATGTAAAAAATGTTGAAGACTTCAAATAAAAGGTGCTTTAATAACTCAATGCTTTTTTTCTCTAATCACACTTACAGGGATAGGAAGAATGAAAGTGAATCCCCAAGATAATAAAAAGAAAGTTCACTTATACTAGAGGAAATGCAGTTAAATCAAGATTGGTTTTGGCAGGTCTCAGGATCCGTCATGATCCACCATGACCCAGGCTGACATTTATCTGATATACTATGTCAGTATTCATTCTGTTTATGGATACTTCTAAATAACAATTGGTAACTGTCAGGCTGTTGTTTAAATACCCAGAAAACCAAAATACTGAGTCTCTTTTCTGTTAATACATTTCTTATTTCACACCTGAAATGTGTATCTGTTAGAATGCATTCAACTGCAGGTAACAAAATACTCCTGACTCAAACTGTTAAAAAATAAATAAATAAATATAGATATTTATTTATACAGTATATATATATATATATATATATATATATATATATATATATACTGTAATCCAACAGGGATTGACAATTCTTCCTGGATTTTCCTAATCAGAGTCATTTACAATCACCTGAAAAATCACAGCCAACAAAATCTTCTTTTTTCTTTTTACTTCCCTCCTCCATCCTCTTTTTCCTTCTTCTCATATCACTCCTCCCTCAGGTCTCCTCACTTGTATCCTTAGAAAACATCCTAATAATTTTCCTTCCAAATTTTTGTTTATATTTTTACAATAATATACACATGCAAGTTATACACACAGATGGAGGTTACTCTTTCTTTCAATGTGAGATTGTATGAAAACTCTGTATTCTGTTCTTCTCATTCAAGAATACTTCACGGAAATTTCTTCAAGTGAGCTATAATTCTGATTTATTTCTTTTAATTGCTGCACCGTATGTTATGGTATGGACATACCATCTTTTTTCAACCATTCTCACTATGACCACTATTCTAATAAAGTATGTATGCATTTATATTTGAATACTTGTGTTTTTAGTTCTGTAGATATAATCCTAGAAGGGTGTTTGATAGCTATAAATGAAAAATAAATTTTTTAAAGAAAAAAATCATACACATGGAAAAAAATTTACTTCATGTTTTCCAAAATAAACTTAAAATTGAAGGCTCTAAAAATAATAAATTAATGTAAATTAATTTAAATTTAATTCATATAATAATATAAAATATCACTGCATCATTCCAGCAGTAGTGCTTAATTTTTCAGATAGTTCAGTTTACCACATAGCATTGTCCCTTTATATGTAGGGTTCCTAAGGCATCTAATATAAATCATAAGGTTTGAAACCAGGCCAGAAGATGGTTGAACTTTCAAAATAGCCTGAGCCACAGCTGCCACTTTGTGTTAGCAACCAGATTAATAACTGATACACCAGTTAAAATACAGTGTGAGCTATCACTAAGATTGATTTTTTCAGTTACTTAATCTGAAGCTTCCTCTTACTAAAGAAATGAGCTGAGAATTCCAATTATGAGTTGCTTTTCATTTTTATTAGGGGCGTATAACAATGAAATTTCAAACACTTTCTTTTTAGAAGATATGTTTCATCAAAAATTTAATCAAAGGACAATGAGATTATAAAAAGGAACTAGATTGACATTTGAAATATAGTATTTTAACATGTCAAAGGTTCAGTTTTTTAAAGAATGTTATGCTTTCTAGGTAGGATGACATTAAATCCCAGTTAAACCAGGATAATCTTGATTTTCTTCTTTTATCCCAGCATAGTACACTTACAAGTATACCATTTTAATGATAAATTATACAGTCACTCAATCTCTATGTCATAAAGTAAAAAATGACATACCATCTACTCAGCACTTATTAAACTACTTGATAATTTTGAACAGAGAAAATTTCCAATTGCTAAAGTTTTCAAGTGAAAAAAAAAAATGTACAGTTCCCTCAGATGATAAACTATCTTTTCATTCCGTCTTCTAACATGCTTAAAATAGATTATCTTAATCGGTCTAAGTAGAGATGAAATGTTCTTAATCATCTCCCTGTCAGCCTGTGCAAAAGAAAACAAGACAAAATTTTTGGTCTTGCCCACCACAAAAAACATTCATGTATAAAAAAATATCAGTTTCATATAATAATGCTTTTTAAATAAGTCATTTCATAGAGATATAGCTACTGTCAGTCTGGGGTATTTCTGCACTTGTCAGGTGATTACCACAAAATGCTTAAATGAATTAAAGAGGGATGGAGGAAAAAATTAAGGAGGGAGGAATCAAACCAGTTTATGTTTTATCGAAAGATAACTGAGCAGCCATCAAAATTAACATATTGGAAGAAAAGTTTGGAAATATTGAACAAAATTAAGTTTAAAGACTTTTTTGAAGCTTTAATTTTTTCATGGTTTCCTTGGACCATAAACTAAAGTAGCAAACAATCTTAAATGTTTTGGCTTCAGGACCCTTTCACACTCTTAAAAACTACTTACAATCTCTCACCTCCACCAAGACCTTTTGTTTATGTGGGTTATATTTATCGATACTTACTGTATTATAAACTTAAACAATTTTTAAAATTTATTAATTCATTTCAAAATATCAATAATAAACCCCTTATAATACATAAATAGTATCTTTTTATAAAAAAACAACTATTTTTTAAATTAAAAAATTTTATAGTGAGAATGGTATTAATTCTCATTTTTGCAATTTTATTTTATGTCTGGCGTAATCAAAGACAGCTTTATCCTCATATTTGATTCTGCATTCAATTTATTACAATATGTTCTTTCATTTGAAGTATAAGAAAAGTTCAGCCTCACAAAAATATATAATTGGAAAAGGGAAGAGATTAATAGCCCACTTAGATAATTGTGAATATCTTTCTTTGATACTATACAAAAACTCAACAAGTTATAGTTTCTTAAAATTTAGTTACAATATGAAATCTTAAAACTTATCAATGAACTTTCACACTCTTTACAATCAAATCTTTCGCTTGCTATCTTGAACTTTTAATGGATCTTTTATCCATGCAGTACTTTGTAACAATATGCATTGGTCATTTAAAAAATATTGATTCACTGAGTTATGCAGATCTTCTATATTTTGACACATTTCATTACATAACATAAAAAAAAATTCATTAATATCACCCCCCTCATTAGGGAAGTCTTTAAGTATTGACTGCAAAAGGGCAAAAGTCAACTTCCCAAGGTGTTGGAATGTTCAGCATCTCAATGGTGATAATGGTTTCACGGGTGTATATTTATGTTAAAAACTCATCAGGCTGTACATTTTAATTATGTACAGGTTTTGTATATGTTATAGCTTGATAAAGCAAACATAATAGTGAGACAGATAAAAACAACCTGGGAAAATGAAGTTCATTTTTCTACTCTATGCTCTCTATTTTTGAGTACAAAATCTTCTATAATAAAAAGGCAGGAAAAAGTTTGAGTTTTAGGAAACTGTCAAACTCATGGTAATACAGTTTTCCAAAATCCTTAATTTTACCTGAAAGCTTGAATTTATTATTAGCAGTAAATGATGTCAGTTGTCCTTGATGTGACAGGTTTATTTATTTCAAGAAAATGTCTGTCAGATACCCAGGTATGAAAATGATAGTTTGTTAGTCATTCTTCAAGGAAACAAAAAAAGGTATATCATGAAAGAAAGTGGCTCCTTTGCTCACAACTTAACCACACGAGTGCTTTTTCTTGAGTCAACTTCTTACTTCCAATACATAGCAATACATAGCAGAAGTGTTTATCCCCACTTGTTAAACAGAATATTATTATTTGTACACAGATTTAAAAAGACATTCTCAAAGGTTGAAAAATTAAATACAATTAGTAATTTTTACTACTCAACAATATTTTTATGTAAAATTGATTTAAAAAAAATTTTTTAATTGTCACAGCCTTGATTCATATTGACTATACACAGTTTTACCCGCCACTGCCTCTGTGTAATCATTGTAAATATTAATCCAATGGAAAAGGCAAATAATGTCATAATACTTTATAAAAATCATTTTGCCCTTCCAGACCCCTAAAAGTATCTCAGGGACTACCAGGGATCCATGGAGCAAACTTTGAGAGTTGATGAACTAAAGTATAGTTTTAAAAAATTTAAATCCAACAAAAATGTAGCCTTATAAATTATTAGGATATTAAATCATTTGGTGAATTATGTTTTTCTAGAGTAAAAAATAAAGGGTTCGCATGAGAAAAACTGACATTCAAGCACATATGTATCACCAATACCACTATCCAAACACAAACATTTTCAAATTAAACATTTTAAAAATATATAATTGATCTGACAAAGGTTAAGATTTAAGAATTCTAGAAAGCTCAAAGATTTTTGTCCTAGCTATGCTTTTCATTCAATGAAGAAAATTGCTGACTTCCTTCTCCCTCCATCCTTCCTGCCACATCAACCAATGGGTCAATTACACTGATAGTGTTCTAGTCCATAAAGAAGACTCCCCCACCTATATATTAAAATTAGGCAAGATCCAGAGCTTTTGGAGTTCTGCCCTGGCCCATAAGGGTAAAGAATCAATGAAGATTGGTACACCAAGCTCTGAGCTAAGGGACTCCCCATATACAACCGAAAAAGTCCTTTTCTTTTGGCTGACCCAGCACCTAGATGCAACTACCGGGTATCACTAGATGGACCACGACATGCATTTTAAGATAGTCAGGATTGGTTTAAGCTGCCCAGGTTTCTTAAGGCTGATTCTCAAAAAGCAGTGACATTTGGATAGAATAAATTCATTGACTCAGCTCACTCAGAATTTTCCACAGAGTTTCAGCCCACAGAATCTGAGCCTGGTACCTTGTTGGTCTGATCTGTTTGGCACTGGATACAGACTGAATTGACTATACCTATGATGAATCTAACTTATCTGACTCCGTATGACCCTTTTCCCCTTCTATCACCATATCTTTGCAGATTCATTTGTTTCTATTTGAGCCTATGGTTGACACAACCCCATTCCCCTCATTGCCTCTGTGCTACAGTCTGGAACTCATTGAAGGTCTTATCTTTAAGGTCTAATCATATATCATTATGTTCAGTATTAATCTTCACCCTCTTTTTATCTCACATCTATCTCCTCAGTCTCCTTTCTTACATATTCACTGCCTCAGTAGGTGTGATTGTGCCCATCTCCTTTCCCAGATCCTCACCAACTCCTCAAACACACAAACCAAGAAACCTCCTTCTATGTAACTTTCTCAACTAACTAAACAGTAGACTCCATCACTACAGTCTTTGCAATCTGCCTTCTATCACTAATACTGCCTCTACCCTGCCTCAGTCCATTGCTTCTCTCCCCTGTAAATCATACCTACTGTTCCTGGAAAGTGTCCTTTCTCTATTATCCATTTGTCTGCTCCTCAATCTCATCCTATTTCTCCAAGCTCTGCCACTTACTCCCCGTTCACACTCTTATAGAAGGTAAAACTATAAGCCTCTTTCTCTGTGTCCTGTTAAAGCCCATTATTGTTATGGACAATATTCATCTATTCTTCCTCCCTCTCCATTTCTCAGATGTAATGTGAGCTTCCCAGTGACTCTATATCACTCTTAAGGACTATGTCTTATACTTCCCTGTATTTCATGATACCCAAGAGAGGAATATACACATTTTACATGTTCAATAACATTCATTAAATTGATGACACATTATTATTAAACAACGAAACAGTTGACATTCCCAGAAAATCACTGTTCCCACCTCTGTTTGCAGAAATTATACAGAAATACACTGGCCTGCAAAAAAAAAAAAAAAAAAATACCTTCTAGACCTTTCCAAATTCCCCACTGCCTTCTGTAAGATATGTCTGACAGTTAAAAGTAAACTAGTCTTTGCAAGCACTAAATTGCTCATCAATCTTACAAAAGATGTCATTTTGTCAATTACCTACCCTAAGGAAATATAAATGGAACATAGCTACTTGAGAAAAATTAATTCACCCAACTCCAGTACGTAGCTCACAGAGAACAGTTTTTACCACCTTAAGGTATGTGGACCATATTCCATTCTTGTTTTTCCCCCTTCTTTTGGGCGGTGGGGGATTTGAATTAGGTCTATAAGGAGTCAAAGCCCAATATTAAGTAGGTATAGCATCACCCAAAATTTTGATTATGAGAGAACTAAAACATAATACCTTTACTTGTATCTGAAAATATGAATGTCACCTCCATATCCTAGCAAACTCCCCTAACCTCACATAAAGGCACAGATGACAGAAGATGAAGAGAGAGATGCTCAGCATGGAAACGTAAAGCAGGCTCAGGAACCAGCAACAGCTGGCAGGGGGCCCGAAGCCAAGCAGGTAGTTTGAATAGTTAAGCAAATTGTATTTAAAAAAAAAAAAAAAAAAGTAAAGTAAGGAGGATGATAAAAGGCAGCTTTTTTTAAAGGTCAGTGTGCCTACTATCCCAAAGAGAAAATCACTGCCATGCAAGAATGTGAGACCAGTGTGGCCACACGTTCAGATTGTTCAGAAGGTGGCAGAACCTCAGATCTTTTATTTTTTTACATAAAATCACCCCAATGTTGGCAAGTCATTCAAATTAGAAAAGCAAACAAACAGCAACAAAAAAACACCCTGGTCTAGTCAAGAACAATAGGAAAGGCTACTAATTTGTTATCTTTGGAACACAGGCTAAGGTCGGTGGAGTATAAAAAATATAAAAATATATTCCTAAAACTAAGTCGCCACTTCACACCCACTTTTAGTAACTGGATTTTTCAGTTAATCCTCTGTATCTGAGTACTTATATTAATGATCATAACAGATAGATTAAAAGCCCAAATGGAAAAAAAGAAAAAGAAAGAAACTAGAAGAAGATATAAATGAATATGTAGCAAATCTTTGGTTTGAAGGTGACTCTAGTCATAATAATTAAAGGAAGCACAGGAGAATTTTTTAAATCTATAATTTAACAGGAATTTAAATATTTAATATGAAAAATACCTTGTGACCAAAATTAAATACAAAATAAAATGTAAAATATTTGATGCCAATATGGCAAAGGGCTAAGTATCTTTACTATTCAAGAAACCTCACAAATTGGTGAGAGACACAAGAAGAATGAATCCAACTCTTTATAGACAAGGATGGTTTGCTGCTGAGAGTTCCTAACCCAATTCAGAGCAGTGTGCTCTGTGAGATTGGGGCTGACATCTACAAAACCACACATGGAATTATGAAGGGAAAAAATACACAATAACATGAGCCCTCAAAAGAAAAAAAAAAAAAAAACTTAAAAAGCACCAGACAAACAACTAAGTGCCACCAAAGACCCAACAAATAGAAGAATATATACCCCAGGAACTAGATGTTTTAAAAATGTGAAAAGAATGTTAAAAAATTAATTATATTTAAATCCTCCAAGAGATAAATGAAGGAATAGCATCTGTGAAGCAAAGAACAGAACAGGTAAAAATATGAAAGAGAATCAATTGAAAATCTTGGAAAATAAGTATATAGTCACTGCTACTAAAAAGAAAACAGACACAAGATGCCCTAAACGATATAGAGACAGCTGAAAAGAAAATGAATGATTTGGAATCTAGCATTGTCCAAGAATACACCATTAGTAAATTAAGAGATAAGAAATATCAAAACCTAATAAATTCTATCCCCATAAAAATTCACATATGTACTTATACATACAGTTTTATAAACAAATTTCAGGAGGTTCTTAGAGTTCTTGAAATCCAACTTCTACCCTAGAATTCTGAATACAAAATATCTTTAAGATCTGATACCTTTCCTACTCTGTTAACATATATAGTAAAATTAATAAAATACTGGTTCAAGGTTGAGGAAATAGACATTAAATTTGAGTTAGGATCAAGTCAAAGAGAAGCCAAACCAATGTAAACCAAGTAAACCTCATCAGAAAATGAAACTCACAAAGAAAGTATCCCGAATTCTGCTACACATTCTATTATAAAATTCAAGGAAGATCAAGAAAATCAATAACCATCCACAGTAAATAAAAGAACTCTAGTGTATATTAAACTTGGATAATTTTAACATAACTATCGTTTTAGACACAGATATTATTTGAAAGTTCACATTGACCACAAAATGAAACAGAAAAAAATAGTACTGCATTGGAGAAAAATCATTTTTTTAAATAAATCATTATTTTAAAATAATGCTCTGAATTAGAAAAGGGAAAAAAATAATCTAAAAAAATTGCCTAGAATATGGGGGATTTTAGAGACTTAGCTGTCAAAGAGCAATAAAAGAGAAAATTCTGTGGCTAGAACATAGTGATTAGGGGTGAGCTGAACAGAGATGTCTAAGGGCATAAAGGTGAAGAACACTCTAAGCTCCATAATGTAGTCCCACAATACCTTCAGTAAAATCTACATATTGCTTTTTTTATTTTTATTTTTAAATGGGAATGAGAGTAGGAGATGCGATGAAGGACTTAGCTGGCCTAAAGTAATTACAGAGAAGATATGGAAAGCTAGCAAAAATTTCTATTACAGAGGATTTAAATTTTCCTTGT
This sequence comes from Rousettus aegyptiacus, assembly GCF_014176215.1. Lineage (NCBI taxonomy): Eukaryota > Metazoa > Chordata > Mammalia > Chiroptera > Pteropodidae > Rousettus > Rousettus aegyptiacus. The sequence goes on along the minus strand of NW_023416284.1, from coordinate 160,327,885 downwards.
ACAATAAACCTAAACTAAAATGTTTAGTCCTCATCAAAACTCCAAAGGAAGAAAACTCTAAAAAGATAAGAGATTCTGAAAACACAAAAATCTTCTTTAAAATAGATCTGAAATGCTTTAGAACATTAAATTCAAATGACATACTAAATATCTTCTGTTTAAGGTAGCTAAGATCATTGAAGGTAAAATGATGACTTCTCTGAAGATTGCTAGTGAGAATGTGGGGAAAAAATGGTGTCTCTTGAACATTTTTTAAAGTGCTTTAATAAACTTCAGTATTAAGATTCTCTCAGGACATATATTTCTGTAGGTTTTCTTCAAGCTGAAGTACAGAGGAATTATCTTGTTTGAAGAACTTGAAATATTTAGAATCATATATTTATCTTCTTTGAGTAGTTTCATGTTACTTCAAAGTATACAAATCAGGTTGCCTCGCAGTTCACAATTTTATAAGAATAGTGCCTGGTTTGAAATAGTCAATTTGAATCACAACGGATCAGGCTCCTTTGAAATACACTCATGTTGCAAACAATGGGGAATAGCCCTGTTCTGGTTTTTTAAGAACTCTTCATTTGGAGTACACGCTTTCCACTGGAAACATAATTGTGTACGAATCTGTCTCAGCACACGCCATCTCCCTGATAAGATGCTAGAAGCATTTACATATAGATCTTGTTTCCTCACGGGAGGAAATGTTTCCCCGAGGGAAGAAACCGAAGGTGAAGTTTTCAATCCTTGCAAGCCATCTACGAAGGCTTTTTCTTTTCAGATGAAACTTTCTGTTTGGAACATTCTATTCCTAATTAAAAGCAGCGACTGTGACAATGCCTTGCGTGGAATGGTGTGGTCATGTAAGCCTTCAACGGAGAAAATGCTCCCTTCGCATTCATGGTATTAAACAAATGCATTTTAAATAAACATTTCAAGACTTTATTATATTTAAGGCACAAAAGTAGAAAAGCTATACATACTAAAATCTCGACTGATAAATATGAATACCAAATATGTTCTACAAAATTTTCAATGTATTATTCTCAAAACATAGTATTTAAGAAAGTAAATCATTGACTAAAACATATTCAATTAGTCCTAAATATTTCCAAAATAAAATAAGACTAAAGACATCAAAGTAAAGATAAGTAATTTTTAAAATGCACTCACCAATTGTAATTGAAGACTCACAGTGATAATAACCATTACTTTGCTTTTTCTTCAGCATGGAGCAAAGATCAACACGATGTACCATTTCTTCTCCAAATCTATGACTGATAAATTTTTCATACAATTTGGGATCTATTTTTTTCACTCCCTTGAAATGACAAAACAAAACCATATCAATCAATCATTTCATGCAGGCAGCCAATTCGTATTTATATCATTATCTTAGAATCTGATACTATATTTTGGCATACAGTACTGCCTACAGGTATTTGAAAAATGGACACCACAAAACTGTTGTAAGCTGTTTAGGATGAGTTGTATAAAAAATAATCATTAAAGAGTGTTCAGTTTAAATATGGCAACATTTAAAACCTTAAGCTTCAGAATAATAAAGTATATCAAGTTGAAATTTGAGATATCAAGGAAAGAGTAATCGTCAACAACAATGGAGAAGTGTGACTTTGGAAAAAGTGATATGGATCTTTTGATATGCAAAATGTTTTAATAAGATAGATGTAATTTTTAAACTCCTTGTCTAAGAATCAACTGAAAGACGGATGTTATTTGAGTTAGAGTAGGGGGCCAGTGGCTCATCCGAGTTCTTCTCTACTTGCCCCTCCTCCTTATTCTCAGTATCTTCCATAGCAGGAAAAGGGCTGGCTGAAAAATTACACTGAGATGCCCTTGGTACTTCTGGAGTTTCCCATAATGGGAAAAAAATGTGTTCCCCTCTTTTTAGTATACAAATGGTCCCAGTCTCATAGTCCCAAAACACAGTCCATTAGATGAAGGTACAATACTTCACAAAGTTTACTGGTCGACCATGTGTAAACTCTTCCTTTCAATTTATAATGTTTGTTATATTACCCTGGCAATAATTTTCATTTGTTAAAAATTAGAAAATATTAAGAATTTAGAAAAAAAGAAAAATAATTCACGACTCTGCTATTTATTAAAATACATAAGTTACACTGGGATGTATATCCTTCATATCTTTTCTGTGCTCATATAGTATTTTCAGATATATTTATATGTCTTACTAAAGCATAATTAGCATACATAGTTTCCATTTTTAGTCACAAAATTTATTACAAAAAAATTTAAGAGATATAAAAACAAAATATTTAAAATTAAATCACCCCAAATTGCTACTATAATTTTGTTAAGTATTTTGATTTCTCTACCCAAAACAAAGTACTTTTTCTTAACGTGCCGGGCACAAGCCCGCTGCACAGTTTTTGTACTGCCTCCTGGAATGTTCTTCCCCCAGGTATCCTCCTGCCCCACCTCCCACCTCTTTTAATTCCTTGCTCAAAAACTACTTTCTTAATAGATTCTCACCTGACCATCCATTTAATTTGTATTTCTGCCCCAAGAGGTACTCCCAAATCCTCTCTACTCTTCTCTCTTTATATGTATTCATATATATTTTTATAACACTTACCATCTATATTACCATTATATAACAGACTGTGTAATTTGTTTTATTATACTTATTTTTCATTGTCTGTTGTTATCTGTCTCTCCCCATTAGAATGTAAGCTCCACATAGAAAAGGGTTTTTGTCTGATTTTTAGTCACTGAAACATCCCCAAGTGCCTAGAACAGTGCTTGACATGCAGCAGTGCTCAATAAATGTCACGAATGCAAAGGAGAATAAAGTTTCAGGAAGAGGATAGCTAACATCAAACGCTATTCATTCAGGGTTCAATAAGAATGAAACCAAGTGGATTTCTTTTGCTTCGGGAACAGAATGCCTCAAGAGAGACAGCAAAACATTATGCTGAGTACTGCTGAGGAACAGTCAGAATGTGTGAGTTCAAATCCTGGCTCTGCCGTCTTTCAGACTCGTGCCCTCACTTCAGTTTCCTTAACTATAAAGTGAGGTTAACAAGGGTACCTACCTCAAAGTGTTATATGGACTAAGTAAGTACATTTATAAAAGCACTAAAAACAGTAAAATATAGTATCATTGTGTGTGTGTGGTGTGTGTGTGTGTGTGTGAGAGAGAGAGAGAGAGAGAAGAGGGGGGGAACAGGGGGGAGAGAGAGATTATCATTAGTGATCTTTAAGGAATAATTTGAGTAAAGATTTGAGAAATTAAAAAATTTCTGAGTAAATAGAAACTGACCATTCTCTTTCTTTTAAGTGTGAGTGTGTGTTCACACGTGTGTGTGTGTGCACACGTGCACAATGTGGAGGGAGGTCAGGAGATAACTTCCTTAGACCAGACAGAATAGCGAGAACTTAGCAGAAAAAGGAAGATCTTTAGTTTTCAAAATACTGATACCAGCACTGGTTAGCCACTATAATTTCCATTTCAACTCTCTAAGATATCATTATTATTTTTTAAAATAAGAAATAAGGGAAACAGAAGACTTAAATTTGTTAGGTGGATTAATCTAGTAAAAAGTAAGCACGAACTAGTCTGTAAGAATTGTTCACAGATGACTTCCAACGTGAACTCTAAGGAGTTAATTTTTACTAGAGTGAATAGAATTAATTCTTTAACTCATAATTCATGCAGAAGGCTCTGATTAAAAGAAGCATGAGAGCTTAGGGGCAATGAAAAGATAAACTCTGATCAGAAAATATCTTCATTAAAAAGTAGGTAGAAACAGATAAGACTCTAGTTTGTCTGATATATAATATTAGCATGATCTTTATTCTCTGCGGAATTTTTTGTTTCACAACATATTTTTTTTTTTTCAGGCTGTTTGTCCTATGGCAATATATTTCCTTTCCAGGAAAATCTATCTGAATTAGTCTCTCCATCCAGCTGCAGCAGGAGTCATTTTTCTTTCATAATAAAAGAACTAGGATTCTAGGAAAAAAAAAAAAAGAATATATCAAAATTGGATATCATTTAGAATAAGGATAAGAAGTCTCCTCTTTTCATAATGGATCTTTGGGTTGCCAAAATATTCTAGACACATCACTCTGCACGGTTATATTTTTAAGCTAAAAAGGCTGGGCGATGGAATTATTTTCAGGTTTAGGAACCGCTGATTGTTCTCTGCTTTTCTTCTTCCTAAGCCCAACCTTTTCTAGGGTAACTTGTCATTTAAAGATCAATAGAAGTATAACATCTAGTTATGAGAGCTAAAAGAAAATCACGAAAACGGTTAAAGCCAGGAAAATGTGACCTATGTAAAAGCTGAGAGAGTTGAGGTTATTTCAAATGAAGAAAAATAACATGTAAGGTATCTTCAACAAAACTATGCTAAGGATGCTTCAACCCTGGAATTCTGAATATGCCTGGATATTGTCTAGTACTATGTTTGAAAATTATTTTTTCTTTGGACCTAATAGAGACAGAGTATATTTTTAAGGGCTTCACATTTATAATTGCACTCAATATAACTGACATATCAATTATGCAACATAACACTGAAAGAGAAAACAAGAAGTTAAATACAGGAATATCAAACTTTGAAAAATAATTTAGTGGTAAGAAACATCAAACAGAAAAATTTTCCAAGACTATCTTAATTGATCATTAGAAATAACTGAAGTTTTACTTCGCTTTAGCCTAGTTTCAGTCACAGTTTAGAGAGAATTAACAGTGATATTCAAAACACCTGACAACCTTTGACACACTGTACCATGAAACCCTAAGGAACTTCGCTCTTGATTGTAACTTGGCACCCAAACAGCCAATAAGGAAAAATATCACTAAGAGCATGATGAGTATTTTTAGAATCATCTAATGGCTGTATCTGATAAGTAATGGAAATTATTTACTCAGGAAGCACTCACCATATCATTTACATTTAGCTAAATGATGTGTAAAATTTAATATGTGCTAAAGAGGGCTCAGACTTATATTATTATGCATCCAATTCTATTTTCAATATAGAAAGTAAAGCTCCATGAAATATGAAAATTCACATTAGTTAACAATTTGAATGTGAAAAGATAAACTATTTATTATTCATCTTCAACTTCTACAAAAAAGTTATTGAGATTAGAGACATGATCTCAATAACTTAAGTTTTATTAAGAAGATTAAGGCTTTTTGTAATAGAAGATACTTTCTTATCATGACTTGCTATCTTTCTATAATAATCACAGCTCCTAAGATGAAATAAACAGACTGCATACCAGACAAAGTAATTATGTATCCTACAGACAGTAAACTTCACATTTCTGGAGCTCTGCTGTGTTTTCTAATAGTTTATTCCTGTCATGCAGTGGCTATAAAAGAATTGTACATTTCCTGTGATAATGACTTGAAACCAAAATTCAGAAGGTTAATTAAGAGCTAAACCAAACTGGCTTGTCATTTTGGGCATCAGCTAGTCACAAGGAATGATAATCTTTTACACTCATTTTCATAAGTGAAAAAAGGTTACATATCTTTAGTGGTATGATACTGGTTAAAAAATGAAAATCATTTTTAATAATAACCCCCAATGAAAACTTACATACTGGTCATTCAAAGTTATAAACAGATTACATGCTGACACAGGGCTTCTCTGAAGCAAATCTTATAATTCTTAATGACCCTGCATCTCTTGGCATAACTACATTTGTCACTATTATTTGCACTGTTTCATTTCCATCTTCCTCCTGATGCAGACCCCTTAATTACCTCCTTCTCAACTGCAATCCCTTCAGCCCCTCTCCATTGGGATGATTGAGGCCCTTCGCATTCAGGCTCAGTTCTTCCCAAGCCTGCTCTTGACAGAGAAGGGAAGATGAGTCTACACTGCTCCAGCAGATGGGCTCTAAAACAGCATGGTGATTTCAGATCCAGTGTCCTGCACCCCTGGGTGAGAGGTGCCTAGTAGCTTTCCTGGCTCCCCTTCCTGCCGCTCTTGGGCCTACTGCCTGTCATTAAGTTTAGAGATGAAAAACGAAGGAGTGATGAAAGTTGACAAGATGATAGGACTTTGCTCATGTTTTGAACCATTCTGAAAAAATGATGGTTTCTATTGTCTGTATAAAAACAGAGTAGAAATACTCTGTAGAAAATGCAGAGTATTTCCTATGTACAGGCACTGCTCTAAGAACTTTTTATTAACTCATTTAATAATCACAATACCCTATGAGATTGGTATCATTATTTTCCCCAGAAAAGGAAGCTGAATCACAGAGAAATTAAGTCATTTACCAAAGGACACACAGCTAGTAAAAGGTAGAGTTTGGATTCAGATTCAAGATAAGCAAAAAACACAGATAAATGGAATAGAATCATAATATTAAAGCTCTTCACTATTTATTTAAAAATAATAAAATTCTAATATTAATCATATTTAAGATATAATCATATGTACCATCATATTTCTAAAACCAATGTGGAAATTCCTTTGGGCATCTCTAGCATTCTAAAATACCTGCCTTTAATATTCTGCATGAATATTAGTGCATCAAGTGATAAGTACATGTTCATGGTAAATGAATTGCACAGAGGGAGATGTGAAAGAATTCATAGATGTTACTTATACAAGAAAAATGTATCCAAATAATCCATCCTGTAAAAAGGTCTCTTCTTATACTAATATAATCAAGTAAAACACTAACAGTGATTGCACTTTCTAAATCAGTTGTTTATTTGAGTATGCAGTATTTCACAATTCTATATTTTACTTTATGCTGGAGCATCTGTGCAAACTTGCTTTCAGCTCTACTGTTTTGTTCAATCTTGAGGCCTTGGGAAAAGAAAAGGTAGAAACTCTTTATCCTAGCATTGTATCTAACATTTACGACATTACACCTTCCGTAAATAATAGACAGAAACTGCTAGAGCTGTATGTTTTAAATCTACTATTGAAATCTCCTTCTACCCATGTGAACACTTTACAAAGAGTTGGATGTTTCTTAGTGGCAGCAAGTAGAAACGACACCAGTCACAGAGGAAGGTGATATACTTCTAACAGTATATGGGCCATTTCACAAGAGAATAGGCTATATTGCTTCCTGGGCCTGGAGTTTCTTTTCTTAAGGTGCTGGCATCAAACAGAACAGAGGAAGAACATGGTTTTAGTCCACAAACATTTAGTTCATTGGTACTGACTAATGACATATGCACTAGAGATAACAGGTCAATGGTACCCAACAAGTCTTCGAGGTTGCAGGCTCCCTGGAACACTACGACATCTTTATTCACAGCACAGTCTGTTCCCATATAAGCTCATTCTTTGTCCATTCAGCAAAACTCTTCTCAGTCTCCCCTAAAGCCTTCTCAGGTATAGCATGACAGACCATATGCTGCTTGGCCATATAACTTATTATGTTTGCATGTGGCTTTTCCTATTACAGTGAAACAAAGAGTCTCATAACTAAGGCATCTAAGAATGCTTTCTATACAGCTCATTGTCAGCTGGACTTTCAACTTCCCTTGATCAATCTCCAGCTGTGTTCTTCACTCACCACAGTCTTGTGGTCACTCAAATGTAAACAAGCTATAGGCTACTCCTTCCTATCGCATGTTTTCCTAATATTTTGCTCTTTGGATTAAATAATGACATGTTCTCCAGAATTCACTAACTTAACCATTTATTTCTATAAACTAAAGAATTTATATTCTATAAACACAAAATAGCCATCTCAAAATTTCTCGCCAGTTATGATCTATACACTTACAACTTAATCTAAGATGTTTTCCTCCTTCGATGCAGTATCTTCCCTTCTAATCAATCCTTGTCAACATTAAGCAATGCCAGCAAGTCACTGGTAGAAACAGTTTTCAGAATCTTAACAATGGAATAGGACAATGAAGCTGTTCTGCAGATCATTCGAAAACAAGTTCATAGAAAAATCCTAACAATTTTAGCTTGTTCTACAACACTGACCTATATACTGCAACATAATTACATTGTGGTTGAATGTGTTCTGATTTAATAGCCTAGATGTCAAAAGTACGGAAACATTTACCTAAATTGGTCAGATTATCTACAGATAGAACTTCAGATCTAACTATAGCCTCAGATACAATCCAAGTAAGAGTTAAACACCTAATTGTAGTTTTGTAATGTTAAACAAGAAAGACCTAAAGAGTTTTCGTAGCTCACCTTGCTCCTCTGCATCTAGTACTTGTTTCATTTCCCACTTTCTTAGGAGTAAATCAAAATGCTTGACTTTCCTCCCATCAACATTCTTCCTTCCTCTCCCTCCCAGCCCCATCTCAACAGAATACCTTAATTCACATAATTCATCCTCTTTCAGTGGCCCTGGCATAGTCCCTGCACATCACTTAGGACAGAAGCCCTAACCTAGCAGAGAAGGTATCCCAATAGGAAATGCTGCAAGAACTGAGTGAGGAAGCAGGAAAGAAAGAATGACAGCAAGATTTATGTGAACTGCGGTGTATGTTAGGGGACAGAACAGGGAAGAAATGTATGCAATGATATCAGCCTTCTCACTTTATTTTGGTTAGAAATATTTCCTGGATAACATATCAGATAAAAGAGGGTTTAGTAGGAAAAAAAAAAAAAAAAAAAACCAGTAGTTAGATACGATCCAGGAATCATGTGTAGCTCTTAAACCAGTTTCAAAATAAATGTTTTTCTCAAAGTAGAGAAAAAAATGTATCCAAAGATTTTTTTTAATATGATACACATTGCTATGTAAAATAATTTTATATATGACATGCAATTGAAATCTTTCTTCTACATGTCAAACTTAAACATGTAATAGTGAAATTTTCCATTGGTATACTCTTGGAATACAGAATTGCCAAGATTACATAGTTTTTCTAATGGACTCAGAGTCAGTATAATACATGAATATTAGATTACATATTGCTTCAAATAGGACACTAAAAAAAAGATATCAAAGCAATTAGTAATTTTCACACAGTCTCCTCTTTTAGAGATTTTAAAAATTAAGGATCTCTTCAAATTTTCAAGAAGCACCTTTAAACCCAGAGTGGGTTTGGCAGGCCAAAAAAAAAAAAATTAAAAATAGAAAAGTTAAGAAACAAGGAAACTATATCTTAGGATGACGGTTTGCAAAAATATTACATACACTGGCATATTCCTCTTTTGCAATATCCAGCATGTACTATCATAGTAGGCAGGGCTGCAGGAAGGCTAGACTAGCCAAACCTGACACCATGCCCTCCATATCCACCCCATCCCCACTTTGCACAACTCAGGCTCTTGTCAGCAGGGATAGGTGCATGATAAAAAGTTATAACCTGCTGGAAAGTATATTTGATATGATTTCCACAGCCATTCAGCTTATTCCCAGGTGACTACTTGCCCCACTTAATTCCACTGAATTAAGTTCTAGAGATATTTACACTGGAAGGCCAAGAGCACAAAATACTCTCTATATCATTCTCTGATATCAGAGAAGGTTAGGGAAGGTGAGAAGCAAGACAGAATCTAAGAGGGTCAAGTCAGGAAGAACAGGATGGATATGCACAGGGAGGAGATGCTGCCAAAGGTCCAAGGCCACTCACTGGAGAGTCACCCAGAACATTATTCCAGGCAATGTCTGATGAAGAACCCAAGGCGGTTCTGGAGACATGAAATTACTGCGAAAGGAAAGTTTTGGCCTAAATAAAGAATCAAATTCAGTTGTGGGAAAGGCCATGGCCAAGGAGGGATGAGAAGTACTTTTAGACTCTGGCCATTAGCTCAAGGACAGTGTAAAGATATCATTCTACTTAGAGAGCCTTAAATATGGGTCTCCAAAATGGTGCCACAAACTTTGCTAGCAATTAAAAATGTTGCCATAGGGTAGGTTTTGGAGAAAGAATGCATAATGAAGGAACCAATCTAGGTGATATGAGCAAGTTCTGTTAGGTCTTCAACTATAGAGAATGTGAGGTTTCCAAATATCTAAAAGTGATCTGTTGAGAAGAAAAAAAAATTTCACCAATAATGGGAGCATAGTTAAGGCAAACCCATGAAATTCTAATTACCTTGACTACTTTGCTATTACCTTTCAATACCAGTTCTAAAACTCTGTTTCTTAAAATACACTTAAATCAGAATTTTGTCTGTGGATACAAATGCTAGAAAATAAGTTAAAATGTCCACTGAATCTGGATGTTTAAAAAAAAAAAATACCATTTAATCCTGAATTACACAGATCAGCATTTTCTAAATCATGTTCTGCCAAACACTAGTGCTACAAGATGGCCAATGAAAAAAAGAACTTGCAGGTAAGGACATTTGGGAAACAATGCCGACTTAGACCTCGCAACTGCTCGTAACAATCACTGCCTATCTCGTGGTGCCCCTTTCTATAAGCGGGTTCTACATCCTGCTCTGTTGAACTCAGAACAGACCACGTGACTTGCTTTGGCCAACAAGATGTGAGAAAGAATGGAGTGTTACTTATTAGCAGAAGCTTTAAAAATCAGCTTACGATTCACCATCTCTTTTCTTTGTGCCCAACGACCAGCAAAGTCCTAGATGAAAGCTGCTCAGCCAAGGTCCTTAGTAAAGATGATGTGGAGCAGAGCCACAGATGACCCATGTCCACAAGCAAAAAAGTAAACCATTGTTGCTGTAAGCACTTGAGAGTTGCAATAAACACTAATGTTTCTGAGAGAAAGAATCAGATTAACTTTATCAAACCCATCACTGCTAACGTTCATTCGATCACAGAATTCTTGCCTCAAATAAAACCCAGAGATGTTCTGAGAGAAAAATTTCAGGAAACGCCAATGAAAACACTTGCATCAGTCTCCAGGCCACTTTGCACAGATTTAATATTAGGTTGCTGTGTCGTTTCTTCTATAGTTCAAAATCTCTAATAGAATCAAGGTCAACCTGGACTCATTTATTATTCTGACATTAGCCTACTCCTAGAATTCCCCCTTAAAATAATTCAGCTTTCTGTTTATTATTTGCTATGTGTCAAAGCTATATAGTACTGAAAGGTTTCAATGAACAGGTTACCTTTGTAGATAGCATTTCTAATTGTAAACTTACTTAGTTTTTTCAATATATGGAAATAGATAACACAAAACATAAAGTTGACATATGCGTTAGAAACATAAGCGAGGCCACGAGCTATTAACAGAGGTCTCTGACACATGACAGATGACACAGCTGACTAATAGCACTTAGAATATCTCAGAAGAAATTATAATTCTATCTCACGGCAGATTTCACAGAATTTTTACTTTAAAAAAATCATTAAAACAAAAGGGGATGTATTGTATTTTATATACTGATTTTTACCTAAGGAAAATCCAAGGAGAATTCCATACTACAGTCTTAGATCTAACCCTGGTGATAATCAAAAAGACTCAACACAACTAAAAATTATGAGTAAGGCATTTGGCATTGAAAAGTTTAGGAATAGATGGCTAAAACAATTTGCTTTATCTCACACCAAGGATATTTTTAAGACAAACTTTTGTCTAGAACAATAAAGGCTCACCGATGCAGAGGCATCTGAAAGGTCTTCTTTTAGAGACCTGGCGATGGTAGTGGCAGAATAGTGTTCCAGGCTGCTCTGCCCAAGGCTTCCTCCTCTTTTGCCGCAGTGATAAACTGTTCTGAACAACATGGGCCCCTGAGAAAGTGGCCTGCTCTGCCTCTCTGCCACCAGCCAGCCCTGAGCTCCTTCGCTGCATCTGGAGGCACTCCCCTCCCAATCCGAAGGTGATACCTCTGAGAGCCATCTCCTCTGGGCCTCCTTTCACGATTTCAGAGCCTTCCTACAGTGGAGCCATCACCCTCTGGGCATGAAAATTTGCTGATGAATTCTGAGATCTGTCACCAATAGGCCTGCCCCTACTTTCACCCTGAAGGAAATTTTCATGCAAGTCCTACTGGTCCCAGTTGCTTCTGGACATGCACATAATTTGGTATTTACAGATTTCTCTATCTCCTAGTTTCATTAACAATGAAGTCTGTGATAGTTTACCCATGGTCATTGCTCTGTAGGATTTCCAGAAGTAAAAGATTCAGATTTAAATTGCTACCATCTTTCTATCAGTACTCAAAGACCTTTCTGCTTTCTGTCATTCTCCTTCAATGCGTACAAAGGCAATCTGTAGTCTAAAAAAAAAACATTCTCAGTGTGAAGCCAAATTAGCCTATATGGTAAAAATGCTTATCTTATAGATATTTCAGAATAGCACAGGAGTCAAGAGTCACTAAGACCAACCTCCTCCTTTCACTATGAGTAAACAGAGTTATCAAAAGAAGTAAGGAGATTTGTCCAAGATGAGACAACAGAGTGAAAACAAGAACACTTATGCTTCTTAAATTCATTACAGACTCCTTCAAGGAGGAATGGTCCTGAGTTTTGACATGGTTGAAAGGCCCATCATCATGCAGACCCAGGAATGGATGTCGCAGCCAAACTATACCAGAACGGTTAACAAATTCCTCAGAAAATGTGCTGTTTGACAGTTAAATAAGAATAAATAATGGTAGTGGGTGAGGAAAGACAAACAGCAGAGGGTCCTGGCTAAGGAAGGATGTAGAAGGTTGAGATTGGCTAACCTAGTACAGGATTTCATTACAATCTTGGTCCTGTATATTCGATCACAAGACAATTCAAGGACTGGGTTTTCCTTTTAATTGTAGCATTAGAACAGAATTTTCATCCATGTGCTCTTTTTTTCCTTATATGACTGCCCTATAAACTCTTCCCTACTTCCTCTCATTCTCATATGGTCCAATAACCCCTCCTCTCTTGCTTTGTGAATATAAAATTCTGTACTCAAAACAAACCAGCCCAAGCGACAGCAGTAGCTAATAATTTCAAAGATATTCTCATGGTCTGACTCTGAAAAACTGCTATAGGAAGGGCCAATTAATAAGTTATAGCTTTGATAATTTAAATGCTATATTAGCAATTTAAAAGTCATAAATCAAGAAAAATATCCAAAAAGCCCAGAATGTAATCTGTGTATAAAAATAATTGATCTACCCATGAAAAGATCACATTCGTTTCTTGAGGAATCTAGATCTGCATTAAGTGCTTATTTGATTTGAAACCGGTCTTCTTCTGCCACCAAGTGTTAGCACACCCTTCCAACCAGGAGGTTTCTGCAATGTTTAAATCACAGAAATACAAAGTCATTCAATGAGAAAAATAAATCCAAAAGAATGTACCATGAAAAGCATGAGTAGTAGAATAAGATTAACCATGTGAAACAAATATATTCTATGAAAACTATACAAATAACTTGAATTTTATATACTATTTCAGAGATATAGTAATTAAATAAATTTTCTGAGGCTTCATTCATTGATAGAAAAAAAACTATAACTTTGACAGCACGGCGATAACCAAAATTAGCTTTAAAATGCACGACTACTTTCAATATCTCTTATGTAATACACTCCACTAGAATTTCATGAAACTATGAATATGCAAAACTAACATATTGACTGTCTCTTGATGTTATCAAAGTATAAAGTTGCCTTGAAAAGTCTTACGTTACCCAGAATCTGAGTTTGAGAACTCAGTGCTCAAGCTTGGGAACCAGAATACCACGCTGTAGTAGAGGAAGTCCCACATCAGGAAATGTGAAGGAGAGTTTCTTTATTTTCAAAATTGTAAAGACAATCCATAGAACCTTCGGTTACCCCACCAAGCTTTTGGTTACTTTCTACTGAATGGTATTACCTGCAAAGAGGTGCCTAAGAGCAGATGGTATCCCAGAAGCCCAGGGAATTTTTCAGCCAACACTGAAACACCACTGGGAACTCTTCACGTTAGATCTTTACAATCACCCCAGTGGTGATGAACACTCATGCCCTGCACCAGACTTCTGTTCACATCCTTTATGCCAATGAGATGTTTTACCTTCGTGAACAGACCAATTATGGTTCCAGCTTTGAATCTTTATTTACATCAACATGGACAATAGCTTTTTAGGTCATTAAAAAATGACACGATCTGGTGAAAAAAATCAACTGAAGTACTACTGCAGAATCGATTATACCTTCAATAAAGAATAATGAATAACTCATCTATTTCACTATCTCGTAATCTACCTACAACAATCTAGAGCACTCCTCTACCAAGAACACTCCTTTTACCAATAATTACCATGTCTACCCTGACAGTAGTACCACTAGTATCTTAGGAGTACACCAGTATCTACTAACTACCCAAAATGATTTCTAGAGGACCCTCTAGCAGGTCAAAACAAAATATAAGGAATATACCAAATGGCACCAACCTTCAAAACAGAATCCTAGTGGGAGATATCATTAGGTCTTTTCTAAATACTCACTATGTTCCACCCATCCACACCACAAACTCAAGGAACATTCTTCAAGATAATGGAAAACCTTCATATAACTTGCCCATCTCTACTTCCTCCCACCAAGGATGAAAAAACAAGTAGTTAAAAATGTAGAAAAGTTTAAAAAAAAAAAAAGACAAAAGAGCCACATATTTTCAAACAATCTGCACTGCATTCCAAATGACAAAGCATAATAAAAATCCACTTTTATATATGCTGCCTTTTCATATTAGTTTTAACTTTAACACTGGAACCAATAATTTGCTGCATAAAGAAAATGCTGGATATTTATTTAAGCCTGCAGGTCTCAGAGTATACAGCAGGTCCTCAAATACCATCATTTCATTTAATGTTGATGAGATGCCACAGGAACTTCACTCTTGTTTATATCAGTTAGCCTATGGGAAAATTGGTTTCATTATACCTCCTATCGCCAAAGTTCTAAGAACCTATCGACAACGTTCAGTGGGAACTTACTGTACTACTATGCAGATCACCTGGATCAGAATCACCTGTGGCACTTATTTGAACATCAAAAGTCAAGGTCAGTAGATCTGTCCAACTGCAGATTTGAAGTTAGAGGGTAGAAATCTGCAGCTCCGCCAGGCACCCGGGCGACTCATGAATCCAAAAGTTTAAGATATACTTTCTTAAGCATTCAGAAACATTAAATATCATAGTAGTAAACAGAAACAGAGTCATTCTGTAAATTAAAAGAAAAAATTCTGATTTGGTTTTCTAAAAAAGCAGTAAAGTCAAAATTTATTTTCTAAAGACTGTATTCTAGTCTAAACAAAATGTAATGTGATTTAGAGTTTATTCAAGGAGGGACTGTTTCTATTTTGATCGTAACTCTAAGCCCAGCACCCAGTGTCTGGCACAGTAGGTACTAAATAAAGATTTGTTGAGTTAATATGATGTGGACCAGGGAGCTCCTCAGATACAGAGATTAATTTGGATAAAGGGGATGTGGCCAGTGGGAGGGGAAAATGAGAGACTCAGAATAAGTAAGATAGATAATGAGTAAAAGAGTAAACTGTCAGTCTACAAGTTTTACCAGTTTTTAACATTCCAAATGTCGAAATCTATTATTTACATGTTATTTGTACCTAAATATTTTGGAATGGCACCTAATATAGTTTTAGGGGCATAGTTATCAAAAAAGAAAAAAAAAACATGCAAGATCTCCTTTTCTCAAAATATTTACAATATCTCAAGATATATTTACAATAGTCTGTAGAAAATTCATAAGCACAGGATGGTCAATCGCCTCAACACATTTTATAGGACAAAAAGACTATCTGAGCACAGAGACATTAAATACAAAATGTGCCAAATTCAGAAAAAAAAGGTCTACTTACTAATAAATCTGACCTTCATTTATACAGCTGCAAATCAGTCTTAACTGCAGCCAACTGTCATGGAGAGCAGGAGTGAATATTAAACTGCATGCCCATCTCCAGAACTCTGGTATATCAGAGCAGGTAAGCAGATGTCTTAATTTGCATTGGAAACTCCCTAGGCTGAAATGGGAAAAACAATGAAGGGCACTCTTAAGATTCCAGGAAAAATGCTCATGAATCCAGAAGAAGGTCAAAAGTTATCCCAACCTCTGAGGGAGGAAGGAGTGGCCTAAGAATGCAGAAAGTCACCCTGAGATAAAGTCAAGAAACTTGTCCCTTGGCCTGTGCACTGTTGACCATCCTCAGGGAGAATACTTTCAAGTACAGGGGTCTTTTCAGTTACCCTCCTGCAAGTCCCAGGAACACCTGCTCCAAACTCTCAATGTAGACAACTGCGAAAGAGCAAGGTGGTCTTTGGAAACCTTGAATGAGCTACATAAAGGAGGTGAAAAAGCTTGTCCCGCCCTGAAGAACCCAGTTGCAGTGAGCAGTACCAGTGGATGCAGGTCAATGGAGGAAGCTTTCTTTGAGAGCAGCAGGATGTAAACAATCATATGCAAAGAAAGAAGCAAAATAAAACTCTGGCGCCACCTCAAGGCTCTTCGAGGGATGAAGCAGATGTGGCAATAGACGAAGCAGCAGCCACCGTGGGTACAGGTGGCGGAGCCTCCACAGAGGCTCGTGAGCCAACTCAGCATCCTTGGGAATTAGAACTAAACTGGCTTGTAATCCCATGAGCAATAGTGGTAGGGTGTCAAAACCACGACATGTGTCACTCATAGCCTCAACAATGCTTAAGTCTGGGGTAGGTGGTAAAACAAGGCTTACACGAAAAACGTCCACTCACCTTCTTCCGGAGCCATGGTGTTTTGTACAATTTCATGAAGGTTAAATGAGGCTTGAAACTTCTGCTTTCTCCTGCCAAGATGCCTTTTTCTTGAAATGTCCTTTTTGCAGTCTCTGAAAGAAATTTTTTAAAAAGAAAACATAAAACATGCTACTAATAATACATGGCTATCTTTATAAAAATGGCAATTTGAAAAATAACAAATTATCTCATAATGAAGATTAGTTTATATACCTATCTGAGATGCTGTTTTTTAAAAAGACAGAAAAAAACACATGTATGATAACAAACATTTATGAAAGTTAAATCTGCACTAATTTCAAGCTTTGGGTAAAGCACACAAAAACAACAAACTGAAAGGCAAACTTTTAATAAATGAAATAACTGTTTAGGTGATAAGATGTTGATTTTCAATGAATATACCAGTGGTGTCGATATGTATTTAAAAAGGACTAGCTTATCTGTAATTCTTCATATCTAAAACTTCTGCTTCTGCCAAAGATGGAATAACAGGAATCAGATTTGCCCTCCCATCTGTAACAACCAATAAAAGGACAATTATGAAACAATGGTTTGCAAGACACTGTACATCAGTCAATGCAGGTCAGTGAACACCGAGAGATGAGAAACAAACAAGATGAGCCCTTTGACTGCCCAGCTTACATATGTGAGTGTTTGGCCCCTGTGCAAAGAGCAGAAACCCAGATGGCGCCCAGTCACCTCACTGGGGTCATGAAAAAAGAGCCGAGAGTAGGACAGGCCAAGGCATCTGGAGATCACAGGACAGAGTACTAGAGAAGTGAGATCTGCACAGTGAGAAAAGTCTAGAGAGTTGCAAAGGGTTCCCCTTGAGTATTCAGCTAGCACAGAACAACATACATATGTGAGCAAACTATGTAAGGAATGTCCTTAAAAACTCTCCACTTCAAGTCATTTTTCTTCTTTTCTATGGTAATAAAGAAAGTTAAGCAATAGACCATTAAAATGACAAGAAAACACTGGTTCTCAGTTGCAAGCAACAGATGACAACCTTGCCTGAGCTAAGCAGGAAAGGAATCTAAATTAGAACATTGTGAGGACTACAGCACGAGGCTGGAAGGCTCTGGTGCCAAGGAGATCGTGAGAGTTATGCTGGAGAACAGACCCAGTGACACCACACACCTCCCAGCTGATGCTACCGAAACGGTGTGAGGCACAGAAAGGGCTAGAACTGCTGCCACCCGCCTTAGACTGGTGGCGGGACAATACAACCTATCCTGAGAATGGATTCTGCACCATTCTTTTTTGTTCAAGTTACTAGATTCCAATTCGAAGTCTAGGCCAAAGCAAGATCATGTTTCTAGCACTGAAGGAATCTGTGAAAGAATGTATTTGACATGGAAGATGTTGGAGAAGAGTTAAGATGTTGGGCAGCCAAAAAAGAAAGGCAATGGTCCAGCATACATGGGTTTTAAAACAAGAGTGTACTGATAATAATTACCATTGTAATTTACTTATCAACTTTCAGTTCATATAAATTGCAAACAGGTATATCTTTTCTCCATTACCATGTCACAACCCAGCTTTGGCCCTCTCTATTTTGGCATATTCTCAACTGTTTTATATAGACCTGGAGTTAAAATGTTAGGCTGAATCATACAAACCTGTTGTTTTTTGGAGTCAAAAACAAACACTGGCAATGTCTGATGGTGTAACATATATCATGGTAAACTAACTTATTAAGTTCCTAGTATTTGAGTGAAGGCATTAGGGCATATTTTGTAAGTCTTCAAGTATTTGAGGAATTATCACATAAAGGAACTTCTGATAGAAATTTAGTGACATGTTTATACCATCAGAAAACAGAAATATCATGAAGGTATGAAAATAAAAATTCGTTTGTTCAGTCATTTACTGAGCACTTCTCATATGTCAGGCACATTATCTGCTAAAGACAGCGAACATGTCCCTGCTTTCATGGAGCTTGTAGTCTCATGGGATAGAGTTCAGCCCCATAAAGAGAAGGACTTAATTGTCAGAATTATCAACACATACAAGAGATATAAAAAAAGGAATTAACAGAAATTAAAATAGTAGGCATTTGCATTGTTCATTACTGTATACATTGGTTTTTACATATTTTATTTGACATAACAATCTTATTATCAATTGATTCTGAAGAAACATTTTTCAATTTACTGATTTCAGTTACATCAAATTTTGACCCAAGAGTTCTCATTATTCACTCGGCCTGAAATCATTGATGGTGGCTATCTATTCACAAGATTATTTTAAATAATATTTGTCACAAAAAGTACATTTAATTTTTGTTAATGTGTTTTTCTAGTACAGATATTCTCTAGGTACACAAAAACAAGGAAAAATAAAATGCTGCCTTTTTGAAAAGTACTTTCCAGTATTGATTTTATATTCCTAACACAGTATAATCTATGGCTTGGCTAAAGTATTGGGTAATGGTTATTGGAATATCATTCTTGAGATAAGAGTTTTTGCTAGTGTGGAAACAACATGTCATTTTCATCTATGTAAATGTATGTTCTGGAAGAGCAGCTTATGAATAATGAGATTATTCAATTCCTCCTAATATGACAGATATTCCTTCAAGCACTAAACAGAAAATCACAGAGCTAATACATCAGATATCCTTCAAAAGTTAGCTAAGAATGCTTCCTAAATATATTTACCTTATAGCTAAAGATGCAAATTGTCTGAAAAACAATTTCTTAAAATATTTTTTAAATACCAGGAGACTTCGCTATATAATAGAACACTAAAAGGAATAATTTAATAAAGAAATGATACTTTTGTTATCCTAACAAATAGTTTTACATCAGATTTTTTGTGGGTTTTTTTTTTTTTTTTTGCATCTATTCACCAAATATTTATTGAGCATGCTAGGTACTGAGAAGTTTTATCTTTTTTTTTAAGATATATATATATATATGTGTGTGTGTATATATATATATATATATAATATGTGAGATTTTCTTCAGATGAACTCTTTTAAATATATAGAAAGAATAAATGTGTACCTAAATGTAAAGAAGTTGCTAAAAGTTGTCTCAACATAAACTGTAACAGATCAATTTTAATAAAAATCATGTATTTTTAATTATACCTACTTTCTAGCAACGAAAATATTTATTCTCCTTTTTCTACCTTTTGCTATTTTTCCCTTTTTCTAAAATTGTGAAAGGTATTTATATGATAGCATGATCTATAATTTGAGAATAAGCACAAAGGTTTATTTTTTATTGAGGTATACAAAGAGGTTTATTAATAAGAACAATCTAGCATACTAATGTAAATTAGGTGGTCCTAATATATTCTTAAATCTATATATTCTATTTCAGTATGTTGATGCAACATAAATAATAAGTTACATTTTGGTTTTAAAAAGACTATTTGTGATTAAACAATACACCATACAATAGGAAGTGGTAAGTTCTTTCTATGGCTTCCAGTTGAGAAATACTTTCTAATACCATTGTAAGCTATAATAAAATTATGTAACATATAATATGAAAAATCTCAATAGAATCACTTTTTAGCCATCTAAAGCTTTAAAGAAAGAAAAACCAACTTTTTTTTTGTCATTCCTATGTTATTATTACTTAAAGGATTCTTATTTCCATATGCTGTTTAAACTGTTTCATTTTAAATGGTTTTTGTAAGTCATCTAAACATAAAGAAAAACCGGCATAATGTTAAAGCCAACTTCAATTTCAAAATTTAACTCATCGATTTAAATAGATATTTCCAATTAATTGCTGTGTAAAATTATCAAATAGAATTTTTAAATGTCTCATTCTTAAAAGCAAGCCTTTAAAATTACACCTCGATACCAGAGGAATAACATTCATTCCACTAAAATTGAGAAAAAAAGATAACAAAATTGAGCATTTTAACACCGACCCAGTTCTATTATTCAACTTGTGTTCTTGGACAAGTCATTTAACCTTGACAATAACAGTGACGAGGCCATAAGTTATCTCTCAGGTCCCTTCCTATCCTAATAACCAGCTAACCCAAGCTCCAGAACATCATCCATAGGGGATTCTAGATACCAGGACTGGATTTTATTTTCATGTAAAGATTTAGACACGAATATAAATAAGGGAAGAGAGATTATCTAAGGTTAAATATTCCTTCAATTAGACTCTCATGTTTATACCTACTTTTTTTATTGGTTTATACATCTGTTAAAAAATATTTATCAAACTTCTATTATGTATCATGCTCTGAGAACAAAGATGAAAGATTCCCTTAAAGGGTTTTCACTCTAGTTAAGAAAGATTTCTAAACAACCAAATGCTATGTGATATTAGTTTCTACAGTAGATATTTACCTATAGGCTATGGGAGGATTAAAGAAGAAAACGGTCATTGCTACTTTGAAGATCAGAAAAAGCCTTTATTTTGGAAGTGAAACTTGGAGTTAGTCTTATAAAAGATCAGTGATGCAAACTGGAAAAGCAATTAAGCAAACAATTGCACTAATAATAGTAGCAAAAATAATAAAATACTTAGGAATAAACTTTAACAAGGAGGCAAAAAAACTTACAAAATGGTGCTGAAAGAAATTAAAGAAGATACAAATAAATGGAAAGACATTTCCTGTTCATGGACTGGAAGACGATGTTACTAAGATGTTAATACTATCCAAAATGATCTATAGTCCCTTTCAAATGTAATCCCTATCAAAATTCCAATGGTGCTTCTGGAAGAAACAGAAAAATCATCCTAAAATTCACCTGGAATCTCATGGTATTTGAGTAGGTTGTAACCTACGGCTGTAGGAGATTAAAAAAAGGAAAGTAAGCACAGCTAAAGAATTGGAGGCAAATAATACAGGCTACTCTTTTAAAGATGTTGGTTAGCAAGAGGAGGAGAGGTACAATGCAGAAGCTAGTGGGAGATTCAAGATCAAGGAAGAGTATTTTTTTTGTTGTTATTTCTCAGGCTTTTTGTTACTCGTTTATTAATTTGTTCAAGGATAGGAAAGATGATATCAAGTTAATAAAATAGGGGGAAACGACCTGAAGAAAAGAAAAGGTTAAAAATACAAACATGCAGGAGAGAGAAGAAATTACTGGAGCAAGTTCCAGATTATAACTATCAGATCAAGAACACAGCTGAAGAGATTAGTGTTAAGTAGATACAAGACACCTCTTTTCCTAAGACTATATGGCATTCCAAGAGCCAAATGCAGTAGCAGATAGGGACTTAGTACAGGGACTTGAATTAAGCAGGTCCCAGCCTCATTGTTACCTGTTAAGGTAGCTCTGGATAGGAGGCTTGCTGCTGAGTTTGGAAAACACACTTGCAATAGATTCAATCTACATGACTATGATTTCTTCATTTTCTCATTCATTTGGTAAATACTTATTAATGCTTTTCATGTGTCACATACTATAGAAGGCACCAGGTAAACAATGGTCACCAAAACAGTCACAGTCCTTCTCGTGGAGCTTAATTCAGTAAAAAAGGCAGTCAAACAAATAGAAAATTTTGTAATTACAACTTGGGATAAGACCTATGAAGGAAACACACTGGTTATAATCATAGAGAAGTTACTTATAAAGATACAGGGGACAGGGAAAGATTCTCCAAGGTGGTGAGATTTAAGAGCTAAAAAATGAAAAGGGCCAAACGGAGGGTCTAGTCAGGCATTTGCAAAAGTTCTATAGAAGAAACTGTTGAGTCCCAGTATCTGAAAGGGGGCAGTGTAACTGGAGCATAGTGGGCAAGGAGAGGGAACATGATAAGAAATGTAGGCAGTAGACCAGACCACAAAGAATACTGTAGGCCATACCAAGGAGTCTGGATTTTATTTTGCCCTGGTGTTGGGGCAAAAAGCAAATGACTGAACTGATCTAACATCGGTGCTTGCCAGCCAGGTCAAACAGAACAGGAACACAAGACACCCAAAAAAGCCCTCAAGAGAGTCATGCACCACGAGGCCTTGACCAATTTAACAAGGAATAAACTACATTGGCCAGGACGAGGAGATCAGAGGCCTCAGTGAGGTTCCGGAGCATGAGCAGTAATGCAGGAAATAAAATAGTAAGAGGGGTGGGAAGTTATGGTGATAGATAGCTATCAGAAACAGAATAGCTCTGGCAGACGAACAGTCAAAGGTTTCACAGTGCCGATGAGCTGCTGGAGCGGAGCACAGGTGTAGGGCGCTACTGTCAAAGAAGTCGAGAGATTTTAAGAAAAGTAATAGTTGTGATGGTAGGAGTGTGAGGGGTATTTTTTATTATTATTATTATTATTATTATTGTTATTATTACTAATGATAATAGCTATCATCTACTTAACATTATATGTGTGCCAAACATTGTGTTAACACTTTCTGTATGTCACCTCATTTTGAGAACGGTTACTATTATGTTCATTTTACAAATAGGAACTGAAGGATTGAAAGGTTAAGTAAACTGCTTACAGCCATGCAGCTGCTGGCAAGCTGTGCAGGGACAGAGAGACAGTTCTGAGCAGCCCCACAGCATCCTTTGAGCCAGGATGGTTGGATGACTGGGCTAATGGTGATACAGCAAGCAACGTGAGCTAAGGAACAAAGCCCTTAGAAAGCAAAAGAAAATACTCCAACAACAGCAAAAAAAAAAGAGGAAGAGAGAGAGTGAGAGGAAGGGGTAGAGGGTAATCAAACCCGACAGCATGAACCACCAATATGAAAAGACTTTTGAGTGAGGGTACTACAGGGACAAAGCAACAGAGAACTAAGAGAATGTGGATGGCATCTCTGGGCACCGTGGTACGAAGAGTTTGGCGGAATGGGCAACCTTCACCCACAGGAAGCTGGGATCTCAGATGAAAGGCAGGCTTTGGCTAAGGCAAGAAGGTAAAGGGGTGTTTGTGACAACTGTTTAGGAGTCCACTGCTAATCTACAGTGTAACAGACTAGTAGAGTGGTTAAGAACACAGAATCAGGAGAAGGGGGGAGGGCAAAATGGGTGAAAGTGGTCAAAAGTACAAACTTCCAGTTATAAAAGAAATAAGTCATGGAGATGTAACATACTGCATGATGACAATAATTACTAATGCTGTATTGCATATAACTACTATGTGTGCTGATGGATATTAACTAGACCTACTGCACTGATCATTTCACAATATATACAAATATTAAATCAGTAGGTTGTATACCTGTAATTAATATGATGTAATATGTCAATTATACCTCAACAAAACATTCTAAC
Source organism: Rousettus aegyptiacus (assembly GCF_014176215.1). Taxonomy (NCBI): domain Eukaryota; kingdom Metazoa; phylum Chordata; class Mammalia; order Chiroptera; family Pteropodidae; genus Rousettus; species Rousettus aegyptiacus. The sequence continues at coordinate 160,304,075 of NW_023416284.1, read as the reverse complement.
AGAGGAAGAACAAAATAAATTATGATGAAACAAAATATCATACAACCAGTAAAAGTAATGCTTTTGGAGACTATTTCATGATGATGATAATAATAGCTAACATTTATTGACTGAGCATTTACTCTGTACCTAATGCTGTTTATTATGTATACATCACACTTATAATAAATAATAAATTTTAAAAGAGCATAGAATCTGGACCAGACTACCTTGATTTGAGGCTTTATCACTTACTACCAAATTATTTGATCTCTTTGTGCCTCATTTTCCCTATACGTAAAGTGGAAGTAATAATAATGGTCCCCACCTCATAGGTCTAAGATTAAATAAGTGAACATTTCTAAGATTAGAATGACATGTGGCACAAAGTAAATCCATTTAAGTGTTTGATTGAAAATCAAGTAAAATAAAGGAAAGGATGTAGGGAACCAGAATATGTCACTCCAAAATATGCTTTGTCATAAGGATTATTTTGAGCTAAAGGTAAATGAGAATTGATGCAGAAATAAACCTTCTCAGAGTTCCCTTATCTGACTAAAATCAGGCACTTCTGAAAAATGAGGACTGCCCCAAATCCCCTCTCCCGGGAAAGTTTTATGGCCAAAGTGGACCTGCACGAACAAATCTTACTCCGTTAGAGCTCCCCTCTCCATCCAATATATTCACCTTCCCACAATTTGTCACCTTTAAAAGCCTAAAAACCTTTTTTCTTGTCACTTTTCTATAAATTTATTGTTCCTCTGTCAAGATGCTCTATTAGCCCATGTTTTGACCACCCTTTTGAGTTACTTTTGACTGAGGTTTCTCCCACGTGATGAGTATTGCACACATTAATACATTTCATTTTTCTCGTTAATCTTTTTTTCACTCTAATTTTACAGAGTCCCTGGGGGAGAATCTAAGAGGGTAGAAGGAAAAATAGTTTTCCTCATGTACAGGGACAATGGAAAGCATTAAAAGAGAGGTGAGAAAGGAAAAGGAGTACAGAGGCCCCAAGCCTGGAGGGGCCTGTGCACAAAGGGTGTCGACAGAGGCTCCGATGGTCCTCCATGTGCAGGGCTGTGATTCAGACACCCGAATGGAGAGAAACAGCAGTCTTTGCTTAGTTCTTAACAAAGTCTGGCTAAGGTGGTCTGATGTTTCTGAAGACGGCCTAGCCCAGGACATTATGGGGAACAGTCAGCAGGCTGCTGAATAACTGCCTTCCTGGGGTGATTACAAGTCCAAGACTTCATGCAGTAACAGAGCAGCCTAGAAAGGCCCAAACATACCAGCAACCGAACAGATTCCCCACAAGGAGCAGAAAGCACAGGGCGTATTCTCTCCATCTTTTGGGGGAAATGAGAATCAAAAAAAGAGAAAGCGTAATGTTCAAATGAATATCCTAAAACCTTTTATTTTTCCTTTTATGAGATCATTAAATGTGGAATCTTTTATCATGTTAACCTAGTATACTTTTCTTATTTACAAAAAATGTGTGAGGACTATCACCATTCGAGTAGGCTAAATTTTTAGCAATCTCTCAATCTAACATACTTCTTAACACAATTATGTTTCACTGAAAAAGAAATCACATATTCATTTCTTTGCAAAAAGCTTTTCAGTGCAATTCATCATTGTGAAATGTGGAGAAATGACATATAAGCACCAAATGTTCAATATCTTCTTAGCTTTATGTGCTACTATGCAATGCTAAGAAAGAAGTGATGCTGTTTTATTATGGAAAAACAGGATCACTCAAGGTCAAAATAGGAAGCTGAGACACAGAATCTCTGATGTCATCCACCTTCCCAGCTCTCTGAAGCAGCTACCACCATAAACCTACACGCATGTGATGTACAAGACGGGCTTGGTCTCTTTGTACCAGCATCTGCCAAAAATAAGTTAGTGGCACATCTGGATGCATAACTGAAGTATTGACGTTAAAACCTGATCAATTCAGATTCTATTAGTTTAAAACGTATAATAATTTTCTTCAATTTTACACATTAAAAGTTCTAAATTACTCATTATCCTGCAAATTTTCAGTAATAAGTTCAAATATGAGTGTCTAAAATCCAGTCCTTTTTTTCAAAATATATATGACTTCAAAAATTTTTCTTTTAACTTGTGCATTTTAAACTATGAAAATTAAATAACTCTGACTATTCATGAATTACAATTTTCAATATTTTTCAAGTTAGTTTTACATCAATGTTCTTAAACTTAACTTCTTTATCGATACTTTAATAATTAAATTTATGTTCTTTAAAAATTCTCTTGCTTTCCATTAAGTCAGTCTAGCTCTGCCTCCATTATTTGGAATAGATAAGATTTTAACATTCCTGTACACACTGCAAAGTTCTGTACTCCAGTCAATGGAATATATTCTTCTAAAATGTTGGACTACATCATTTGAATAAACCATTTATAAAATACAACACAAAAATAAATATCACATTATTTTATTGATACTGTTGAACAAAAGCAATACTAATCCTGAGGAATTCTTGGAAAAATAAATCTAATGGAGCAAAATATTGACAAAAATTCTATATACTGAATATTCTAACTATCTGAAAAATATATAAATGGAGACTCCAACTAGTCTTCAATGAAAACTTTCCATATATATATTCAAATATTTAGATTTCTTATGAAAGTCCAGAAAACCTATAATCAAAAGTAACAGTATGATATACACGTAATAGACTAAAAGCAAGTATAACAAACTGCTTTATACGAGGGGGACAGAGTATTGTTCTCCCTCTATTTTTCATTTTTTGGTAACATTTTGTTTAAATTTTTAGAAAAGTGTATGTATACTAAAGCAACAGTCTTTGGCATAAAGAAAGGAGTTACAGGGGCAGTGGCCTTTTCCAAAATGACAAATCAACACACTTGGGTTCACAGTCATATTAAAGCTGAAGAGACTTCATACAATGGATCTTTTATCAATACCAGAAACTGCCTTTAAGAGAGTATTTGCTAAGAATGAATGGAATTCTTGAGGTTCTGAGCACTCATTTAATTATTTAAAATAACAATGAATGAATAATTAAAAATGTTTCTTGAGTTCAGAGATATTTAAATTAAAAAAAGAAAAGACCTAAATCTAGCATTTTCTCCAGAGCAGTCAAGAACAAGCTGAGTTCGTTACCTGTAGGCATTGATGCCCAAACGCTTTGCCACCGTAATTGTTAGAGCTGCCTTCTCCTTGGCCAATTGATGATTCTGGGTCCTACTTGACTCATACATATTATTTATTTACATGTTTGTCTATTTACGTATATTTGTTCCACAAAAAAAAAACAACAATGAAATGAAACCTGATCTTCATGGCCCTCTCACCCCCAAAACAAGGTGAGCTTGAATGGGTAACTATAAAACTGAATAAAGACACTATAATATTAAGTTTTTAAAAAATATGTCTCAAAAGATCACATACAAGGTTAATCTTTATATAAGGTTAATACTGATTAAAAATACATCTACTTTGGAAGAACACAAGGAAATAAACATTAATTTCAGGATGATGGTTAGCTTAGATGAAGGAAGGCTAAGAGATGGATTAATGAAATGGACCATATGGTTAGATTACTACCAAGAACCTAGCTGTCATTTTGAGTGGTGGATTCCTGGATAATTATGATATTAATTTAAGATAGATTGATAGATAGACAGATAGAAGTAGACCATGCATGGAACAATGATGAGTGTGTTATGAACCAAGGATTATTGAACCTGAAATGAGATGACATAAAACAACTTGACATGTGAAAGGAAATAAAAATAAAAATGGTTTAGTTTGCAGACTAACACCCAACCTATGATCTCCGGATTAACACAGGTTGTGTAATTTTCTGCTTCTACTTCCCTAACACCTTCTTCAATTGTGCTGCATAAAGTAACATGTTCTCTAATGGATGTGAGACCTTGTACCATCACCAATGAATCTTCCGCTCAGAGAGTACCTACACGGGTGGGGGGGGGGGGGCGGGAAGGCGCAAAGAGGAAAATGTTGCTGATTCATTTACTGACTCTCTGGAATAGGGCTGACAGTCCCCATAAGCCTCTGAATGGGCAACTTATGATTCTTACTCATTCATTCAATATTTATTAAATATTGAATAGCAGCTCGAATAGCATGCTAAAACTGAGATCCTTCAGATTTAAGATTAGGGCAATCCTAAAAAACACTTGAGTCCAGTCTATCACCTTCCAGCAGCTCCAGAATCAACATATTCCTCAGGTCAAAGAATCAGGATAACTTTTCAGGCCTTTTATTCAGCTATTTACCTACACAAGCAAATACTGAAGCAGCTCACTTTTAAAGTGAGGTTATACTGGCTTCCCAGAGTTAAAAGACGTTAAATCTCTATTATAAGAATTGGGGAAAAGCATTGCTTCTTCAACGGATGAGATTTCATATGAGCGTGCTGTTTGTTTTACCTGCTATCTCCGAAAGTAGGTTTATGTGATCTCCTTCCGCAAGCTTCACAAACCCAATCTGATTTCCAAAAGTGTCAATCCCTTGAAAGGGCAAAGTTAAAGGTTTTCCTTGGAGAATTTCTTCTATGAATGGTTTTAATTCCAAAAGGGCATCAATACCACTGGCAAGAAAGAATATATATATTTTAGTAACATATTAAATAATAATAAAAAAAAACAAGAAACAAAGTAATCAGCTTTAGATAGAAAGAATTTTGATATTTTTATTAATTATTTTAAAGCACAAAATACCTTCAAAATCTAATCTATATGATTAAAAGAAAACTAATATTAATTTTTAAACAAAAACTATGCAAAACAAAAATTAAATTTTTGCCTAATTATAATTTATATTGTTTTAAAGACATGAAAGAAAATACTATTTTATACCTCACCAAGTTTTTCATCAAGGAAATACTGCGTGTATATTTTGAAAAAAATTACTGATAATATAGTGCAAGAAATCTGATAATATAGTCCAAGAAATCTGATACCTACAAGGTTTTACATTAGATTATGATGAAAATTCTAGATTCTTGTAAAAAGCACTAACACACAGTATTATTTATTAATTGCATGGCACTCTAGTAAAAGTAAATATACATTATTTCTTAAAATATAAATCTCTATAATGAGATAATTTAGTATACTTAGATGTAACAAAAATACAAGTTTATATTCGCCAACAGCAACTACGCAAGTTTGTTATATCTGTTTAGCCTATGTCATTATAGACCTATTCTGTTTCAAGTACTTGAGTTTTTTTATATAAAAATAAATATTTACTATATTGATGAATTAGACATTACTAGGTTAGAATAGCTTTAAATTAGTATTCATTACTTCCATCGTGAAGAGGATTTTGATATAGGTACTTTATTGTGAGAAAAAATTAAAATCTCACTAGAGGGCAGTGATTACTCAAAAAAAAAGAAATAAGTACATTCATACAGTATAGAAATCACTTTAAAACATCCTTCTGGTAAACCACCATTAATCTAAATTATCTTAATCAGTGATTTGTTGATCAGCAATTACATGTCAAATGTGTGAAAAGAAATTTAGGTATTTTTCTAGATCTTTCATATCTCTATATTAGTTTTCATATAAAGTTTTTTAACTGATTGTCATCTCTAGCTTCTATACTGAGACTCATTTCTCTGTCATAATATAATGCACAATACTTAAAATAGCTCTGGAAATGTCAACATTTCTCATTATACCTTCAAATCCACAATCTAAAGCCAATATTTCCTAACTAGATTTATGTTAATCCAAAAAGACACAGTGTACACATTTCCATTGCACTGTGCTATGAGTTAAAGCAAGTGAAAACAGAACAGCCATGTCTGGTTCATCTACTGTAAATTGGGAAAATTCAAGATACTCATTTTAAATGTAACTACATACTAAAGCAAGACATGCTAAAGGTTAGGGCTTTTTAGCGACAGTGAATTCTATATCCCATTTTTCTTTTAAAAAAAATATCTATGATCTAAATGCTGTCTAGTTTTTCAGTTTTCTAGTAGCATAAATCAATATATTTGTCCTAATGAAATGTCATCAATCACAGAGTGAGGAGGTAGTGTCTATGGTAAGTATCACTAAACAGAATTCTTTTCAAGAGCAGTTTATGAAAAGACTTCTTTTCCTAGAAGCTGAAACACTGCAAGAAATTATTTAAAAACTTGTGCTGCAGCGCCACCTACTGGAAGGAAAAAGAAAGTCCTCTTGTTATCAACCTACTTAAGGTATCACTCCTTAAAAAAAAGATTTCATTCCCATAATATATATATAGGCAGAGAAATAAACCATCAAATACTATGCATAAACAAGGCAACAAGGTAGCTCTGAAAGAAACTAAAAAATCTAAAAGAAGACAAACTTAAAGATATGGAAATATGTGTGATTTAAATGACAGAGAATTCAAGATTGCAGTTCTGAAAAAACTGAATGAGATACAAGAAAACTCAGGCAGTTCAATGAACTCAGAAATAAAGTCAATGAACAAAAGGAGTACTTTACCAAAAAAAATTTGCAACTTTAAAAAAGAACCAAACAAAAATTCTGGACCTGAAGAACTCAATAAAAGAGATGAAGAATGAACTAGTACGCTTAGGAAGTAGAACTGATCACATAGAGGGGAAAAAATAGTGATATTAAAGATAGAAATCTTGAAATAACACAGAAAGAAGAAGAGACTGGAGAGTAAAAAAAAAAAAGAAAGAAAGAAAGAAACGAAAGAATTCTACAAGAACTATCTGACTCCATCAGAAAGAACAATATAAGAATAATGGGCATACCAGCAGGAGAAGACCGGAAGAAGGGAACGGAGAGTCTACGCAAACAAATAGTTAACAAGAGCTTCCCAAACCTATGGAAAGAGCTGGATCCTCAAACCCAAGAAGCAAACAGAACACCTAATTATTCAATCCAAAAAAGCTTTCTCCAAGGCACATTATATTAACACTGTCAAAAATTAATGGCAAAGAAAGAACCCGTAAGGCGGGCAGGGAAAAGAAGATGGTAACTTAATAAAGGAAATTCCATTAGATTATCATTGGATTTTGAAGAAGAAACTCTACAAGCTAGGACAAAGAGGAATCAAATATTCAAACTATTGAAAGGCAGAAATTACCAGCTGAGAATAATATATCCAGCAAAGTTGTCCTTTAGATATGAAGGAGAAACAAAAACTTTTCCATATAGAAGCTGAGGGAATATACCAGCACACAACTTGCATTATAAGAAACAATGAAAAGGGTTATTCTATTTGTAATAAAAAGACAAAAGGATACAAAACTATGAATAAGATGACAGACAAATAGGAGAGAATTACGACAACTATTCAGAATAGGGTATTATACACTTAAATATGACATAGAGATTAAAGGAGGTAAAAACATTTTAAAAAGAAGACAGTAGTTACTGCAATTAGGAAATGAACTCACAGCATAAATAGGGATAATTTGTGACAACAAAAACATAAAAGGGAAGGAGGTAAAGGCCTTAATTTGCAAAGAAAAATAGAGATAAGACGCATTCAGAAGACAAAGGACTATTGTATATATGAAACTTCCTTTTGCATAAACTTAATGTTAACCACACACAAAAATATCCAGAACTAAGACATGTAACATAAAAAACAGAGGAAACAGAGGGGGAAAAAATCATAGAATACCATCAAACTCAAATAACAGACAGAAACATAAGAGCAAAGAAACAATGGAGACACAGAGCTACTGGAAAACAAAAGACAAAATGGCTATAGGAAATCTTCATACATCAATAATCACTCAAAATGTAAATGGACTGAAGTCACCACTAAAAAGGCACAGAGTAGCAGACCAGATCAAAAACAAAACAAAACAAAACAAAACAAACCAAACATCTGCTGCCTTCAGGAGACACATCCAGCTGCAAGGACAAATATACTCAAAGTGCAGGAGTAGAAAATGATACTCCAAGCAAATGGTATCCAGAGAAAATAAACTGCTGGTGAGAATATAGACTAGTAAAGCCACTATGAAAAACAGTATGGAGTTTCCTAAAAAAAATTAAGAATAGAGTTACCGCAATCCCTCTTCTGAGTATCTACTCAAAAATTTGAAAACATTTATTCACAAAGATATATGCACCCCTATGTTCGCTGCAGCATTACTTACGGTGGCCAAAGCATGGACACAACCAGAGTCCTTTGACAGATAACTGGAAAAAGAAGATTCAGTACATATATACAATGGAACACTACTCAGTCATAAGATGAAATACTGTCAATTGTGACAACATGGTTAAATCTTGAGAATATCATGCTAAGTGAAATAAGTCAGAAAAAATCAAGAACCAGATGATCTCACTTATATGCAGGATATAAAACTGAAAGTAACAAATGAACAAACCAAACAAACAAACAAAACCTAATTGACACAGATTATGGTATGGTAGTTACCAGAGAAAAAGAGGATGGGGAAAAGGTAAAAAAGAGTAAAGGGGGGTCAAATACATAGTGATGGAGGTTAACCAATGTCATCTCAATAAATATAAAATTTTCAATAAATAAATAAATAAATATCAAGTGCCAGATCTGAAATTTGGATCCAAGTATTCTAACACTGGGGCCTTACTGTCTTAAGTGTACAAAAACAGAAATCAAAGAGCTATAAATTTAGCAAGTAATTTTTAATGTGGAACTATATTGGATTTAATTCCAAAAAGGGAATAAACCTACAACACACATCTAAACATAGGGAAAGTTGCACTTATGAAACAATGTAAGTGCTTTCTAATAAAATTATTATTTATAAATACATACATACATATTTATATACTTGTGTGAAAGTGTATTAACATTTTATAAAGTTTTGCAAATTTTTGATAGAGGCATGTTTCTACCACCAAATTAAAGCACGTATAAGGTTATAAATTGAGAAATTCACTAGACAACTCTGGCCAAAAAAAAAAAAAAAAAAAAAAAGTAGCTAAATAAACAAAATAGTTCCACCAAGTTAAGAAAGGAAGGAAGGAAGGAGAAGGGAGGGATGGAAGACAGACTTCTTTATGATAAAATGATTATAAAGTACATGAGGAAAACATAATTCTGAAGCTGGAGTTCAGACCCAAAGATTGTATTTGAACTTAAGAGAGGATAACCATCCCCCAAGGAAGAAGGAATTCTGCCTCCAGACTGCCTTTGAACTTGCAACTGCAACATCAACTCCTCCCTGAGGCTCCAGCCTGCCAGAATGCCCCTGCAGATTTTGGACTTGCCAGAATTACATGAGCTAATTCCTTAAAATCTCTTTAGGTTCAGATTGATATAGATATAGGTATAGATACAGATATGTAAATAGATGTAGATATAGACATATAGAGATATCAACATGTCTAGATATCCATATAGGTATACATCATATTGGTTTTGTTTCTCTGGAAAATCCTAATTCAGCATTCTAACATATACAGGGCACTACTCTTCTCTCAGGCTTTTATCTTCTGTGTCACATCTGCTTTGGCTTCTTTTCTTTTAAAAGCATCAGAGTATTTTTTTTCTTCTGACCAGCAAAGTGAACAGCTAAAGTGAGTCAAGTAAAAGGTTTGAGTTCTCTCTGCAGGGTGCTCAAGACATGCTCTTGGGTAGAGCAGGTTGGGGTAGATTAGAAGTGTTGATCTCCAAAGACATGAGGTTCTACCATTAAAAAAGACATGACTACAAAAATCATAACATAGCTGTGCATTTTGAGTTACTAATTTATTGTCTTCTCCCTTTTACTTTCCCTTTCCTTATCCCTTGAATTAGGAAAACATCAAGTCTTGTTCTTCATTCCCTTAGGAGACTATACATCAAGGTAGAAAACAACCTTAAATCCACTCTTGCTTTGGTTTTCCAAATTACTTGAGCTTGAACTTAATCCAGAGTGCTATACAGAAGGTAACAGGAAAGGAGTGATGGCAGGTGCAGAGAAACCAAGAGAACTGAGGGAAGAGCAAGATTTCTCCAATCCAGGTTGGAAAGCAGACATCAATGACTTACACTCAACCTTAGACACAGCTCTGACAGTGGGGGTTGGGGTGCATGGGTGTTCTAGGAGTGATTGAGGTAAAATTAAATTGTACTCTGACCTAGAGGAATGGAAGCTCTAAGGACTAATAATATCGATGAAAATAAAAATAGGTTCCAGGCCCTATACTAAGAACTCTTACATATATTGGTACTATTATTTTCTTCATTTACTTAAAAAGTAAATAATATTGACTAAAATCAGGCAGGTACTAAGAGGTGGCTATGCTGTGGTTCCAGAGTCTTTACCTAGAATCCTAACCTAAATGGGCAAATTCTAGAGAACTTACATAATTAACATGGGCAAAAAAACTGGATAACCAAGGGCTACCATTTGATAACAAAAACAGAGCTTAAAAGTCTAAATAAGAAAGAATATTTACATAGCTAATTCTATACATTGACTACTGGAATATATCATAATAAGGGACACTTCTTTTAGAACTTAAATGTCTTTGTTGGGGGGGGGGTTCTGCTACATTTACTCATATTAAAGTAATAATTTGAAAACCAATATTCAAGAAAGACATTACTCACATGTTTATTTCATCGTCATTTAACTGCATCACCAGCAGGGTAATATGAAAGGAACCATCACTGGTCATTGCCTTGGCCAGTCGCTTATCTTGTTGTATTATTGCATTCTGCAGGATCTTAATTCCTCTTGTAACCTAATCACACACACACACACACACACACACACACACACACACATACACACAAAATAGAGATTATGTGAGCAAAATTTTCTTATGGCAAATGTAAATCAAGAAGAAAAATGAACAACAAACAAAATTAGAAATGTCAAGATTCTTCATCGAAACAATACTTAATTGTCTACTTGTTCTCGAACATCCGATGACTTGAAAAGCTTGAGAGAATGTATAAGTTTAGAAAATCACACAATGCTTGTCCATCTTAAGAGCATCGCATCTAATACCCTTATTTTGCTGACTGAGTCACTAGTTGAATAGAAAAACTTTCAGTGCATCTTTTCAGAAACTTGCCCTGAACACACAGTACGACTTACTATCATTATGATCTGTCTTTAAAAAAAGTTTTATTCCTGCCATAAAAAGGTCAAACCAGCAGACAACGGTCCATTTCTGTTGAAAGTCATATTTATTTGTCCCCTAGTGAACGTGTCTAAAACCCCATTCTCCACAGTCTTTAAGATTTTTTAGGACAGCAATAATTTCAAAAGGAATGACTGCTCTCATTTTTCCAGACAAGTGAAGAGGGGCATAACTATGGAGAGTTGCAAAGAAGTCCAAATGCATGTGTTAGAAACACTGTACGGTCTCCATCCAGGCAAATCCCTGGTCCCTCATCAGCCTTCCCTTCGCACATCCTACTCTGAAAAAAGAAGAGGAATGATTCCTCTTCCTTCCTCCATTTCCAGTTAGATCCAATTCTAGTCAACTTCTAAATGTGAATGTACCGGAAAATAGTTTGAATATGAAATAGCAAGCTGAGCAATACCCAAAGAAAAGAGAGCACACAGAAGCCCTGAGGCAGCAGAATTAGAGAGAAAAAGAAAGGGGTGGGGGCCGGCAATAGAAGCAGAGTCCACAAAAAGACAGCAGAGATAAGAAAAAACGGAATCCAGAGCATATCAGACTGTTCTGATACTAGAGCAGCTGTTTTATCCTGAACAACATCCCCATTATCTGAGGAATGTGACTGTGCAAATCATGAGATGCTTCGTTGGATCTGGCTTCTCATGTATCTTTACAATAAATCCACATCACCCCAAATAACCTCACTATTTCTCTATTCCTTGAATCTGGGAGAGAGCAACACAGGAAATAGCTTTTCCTGGTAGGAATTTACACAATTAATACCTAACGTGATATTTCTGTAGGCAAGATGTGACTTTTATGGCATCCAACCAAAGAATATTGATAGCCTGATAAAGAAAACATTTGTAACATAATAGTACACAAAGATCTTACAGAGTCACGGTTTCCTCTACTCCATATTGGTAAAACTAAATGATAAAAACTTCTCAAGGGCAATATCTATTTCTTCTCTCCTGCCACTTTACCATAGTGCCTGGTATTAATAATAAAAACAATATTTAAACAATGACAGCAGTAACTTCCCTTAATTAGCCACTAAATTCTAGGCACAATATATAATAAGCATTTTATATACATTAGTTTCCTTAAGCCTCTCTATAATCCAATGAGGTAGATATTGGTATATCAATGAATATAAGTTGAAACATAGAAGATTCAAAAAAATCCCTTCAAGATAATATACCCAAAACAGCAAAGAAACTTGAGAAAAAGATCAATTGCAACACAGGAGAAAAGATAAGGACAGTACCTGGAAGGAAAGATCCAGGAGGGGCGAGGAGGAGAAGCAGTTAGAAAGCAATGAGGTAAGAGTTACAAGGAATTTGTTTTCAAGAGGAGACAGGAGAGGAACAGATGTGTGGGTACTGACTTAAGAAATGAAACACTGAGGGGAAAAAAAAAGACATTTAAAGGAGATTTTTAAGAAATCTTGATACTACATAATGGAACACACTGTTCCTCTTAAAAAAGCCTCTGGTATAAGTCCATATTACTCTGTAATGATTTTAAATTTCAATTTTGAGAGCATTTTCCCAGTGCAATGAAGTGCTGAGATTGGCTTTGGGATTAACAAAGCGGCTCGAGTGGGTCCAGGTTCCTATGGAAAAAGCCCACTGTCAATCAAGTAAACAGGTGCTCAGAATGTTAGACCTCAAAACAATAAAATTAAATTTTCAAATCTAAGCTGGTAAAAATGGTAATTCTGATTAACTGATAATGAAAAAATGGTTTAGGATGAGAACTCTGTTATATCATAAAAGTTGATGCAAACTAAAGGTGCTGGATTTGCCTCAGAAATCCTGGATTTAACCCAAGGTCTACTACAGGTGTGACCCCACACAAGGCACCTATTCTCACTAAGTCTTGGTTTCTCTGACTGGAAAATAGGAATAATAATGTGCATTGCTAAACTTACAGAGTAGACAAGCTACACGGTAGATGAACTCTTCTGTGAACTCTGTATCATTTGTCTAATACAAGATATGCAACATTGCCAATATTATTAAAATCCGTTTTTCTCTACCCTGAGCAATTTTGCTTCCCAGGGGACATTTGAAAATGCCTGTCCACATTTTGGTTGCCACAACTGGAAGTTTGCTTCTTGCATCTAGTAGGTACGGTATTTGCAGTTTCATAAAAACTTAAGTTTTCATTTTAAGCTCAAATATTAATTATATAAAAATTTAAGACAATATTCAAAAAATTCCATCCATTTGTTTATTCAGTATTTTCATGCAATGTCCTACATGGTAAAGTAGTTTTAGACCATTCGTATCTTTGAATTATCTAGTAGCTTATAAAGTTGCTATTTAAAAACTGTAAAACACTTTGAAGACTATTTCTCTGAAGTTGCACAGTACTTATAATGCAAGATTAACTTCAAACCTATGAAAATTCTAAAGTTAATCTAATCGAGTGATATGTTTATAATTATGCTTTGATGAACCAGATTTATTTATATGTTCCTTTATATCAACTTAAGACTTTTTAAATGCTTTTTATTCCTAATGCTATTCTTAAAAGATAAAAAGAAATATACTTCAGAGTCTTCTCTGTATGCCATTTTTAAAAGTACCAAAGTCATTAAAGGCCAAAACAAACTAATTTTCATAGCCACTGTTTAAAATTCTATAAATTCATTCAAGCTTATTTTTCACCATAATCCTCAATTATGGGCAGTACAGCACAATGCACATTTTATAAATCTAATCCTATAGGGTCATATTTAAATATAACATTCAAAGAAAATTTTAAAAATAAAAGCTTTATTAAATTCTTAAATATTTCATTCATTGAGTAATTTCTTTGTGGTTAAAGAACAAATCAGACATCCATTTGCTAAACCTCACCACTAAGCCATATTCCACATGCCTAAAAATAATGCAATAAGAAAATAAATTTTTATGTCTTTTAATGCTTTCTAATGGACACAAAGCATATGAGTTCAAAGAAAATGCCTTAAAGTTGGTGCATGAATGAGTGCATACATGTTATGTTGTAGTACACGGCAGAAAAATGTCTTTGGACTCATCTTTTGACAATTTGCTACAATTCTCTTATTTTTTCTTCAATTCTCTTATTTTTCTTGCTTGTCTTCGACCATGAAAAGAACTTAAAAATTCAATGATATGGTATTAACTGGAATAAAAGTAAAAAAGTATCCTCAAGTAGGAGAATTTTCTTTATCTACCAAGCGCTTAACATACGATATCAAATACTTTTATAACTACACGTCCCAGAAACTGAATGCAAAAATCTACCTTCATATTTTCCTAAGACCAGCAATTTTTCACATTAAAGAAATGATAAAATACAGAATTAAATGTAACGAATGCTTTTTAAAGTCCCTAAAGAAAATCATACTTTTTCATTAGTATAAAAAATGATCTTACAAAAAGAATTAACATTTTAGCAATCAGTTTCTGATGGTTCCTTTACATTTTTTAATGTCGATTTACCCTACAGTATTACTTCTCACAAGAGAGCACATATATTTTAGCCAATTAAGAAAAATTTTTTTAACTCCATTAAATTTTTTCATTTTTATTTTTTAACTAATGTGTATTTGCAAGTAATGGAGATACACTTGTTTTGATATACTTGCAATTAGGATATTTTTATGCAGCCATTCTAATTCATTTTCCAATTCTATTTTTTAAAAATATGAAATCATGATTTTCCATTAATAAAGAACTCAAAACATCTAAAAAGATGTTTAAAAATCAAAGATCCATGTAATTTGAATACTTTTTTCTTTAAAACTAGATGCCAATAAGTAGAGGCCAAAAGTAGAACAACCCATTGTGAATGTGCTAGTTTCCAAAAGCTTGTTTGCAGGTCACTTAATTGGAACTTGGAATACAGTCTCTCATTGAAACAATGTTATAAATGCTGCTTCTTTTCCCAGGCCTTCCCACAAAAGCTCATAAGCAGTTTTAAAAGAAAATTAACATCAGATACTTGAAAACAAACAAATAAAAAAGGTGCTCATACAAAAAACATAAAATGTATCTCCTAATGTCTCATTTCTACTTCTCCATACATTTGTATATCAGCTTTTCTGTTACCTACAAATAAGTCTCTTGAGTGGAAAATATTAAACTATTTGGTTTTGAAGTCATTCGAAACCTATATTCCCCACTATTACAAGTCACCCTACCTCTTCCAAGACAAACAATCACTTTTGAACATACATTATAAAACCAGCATTTGTAATATTGTATTTACTATTTATAAATGTTCTGGTTGTAACTTATTATGCCAGAAACACTTCTTTGCCCCTGAAATGACAGTTTTTTGTGTTTTTACTCTTGGCCAAGCACTGTTCTAGGTGCTGGGAATGAGCTGAAAAACTGAGGAAGACTAACAAGTGTCAAACTGCAAGGATGACAAATGACAAAAGGAAAGCTATGAAAGTTTTTTTGTGTTTTGGCAGAGGAGTGTGGGGATTGACCTGGTCAGGGTGGTCACAGGGGAGAGGCTTGAGCTGAGATTTTGGCATTAATAATACCAAGAAGAGAGAAAAGAAAACTCCCAGCCAGAGAAGGCTTTCCCTGAGTCAGACAAGTTCAAGGAGGGCCAGAAGGGCCCAAGCAGAAGGAACAAGGGCTGGAGTAGAGGAGGCCAGACCATAAAGAACTTTATAAAATATGGTAAAGACTTTGTCTTTATCCTATTGTCAATGGGAAAATACTGATGTATATAAGCAGAGAGGTGACATGTCTGGATATGGGTTTAGAAAATAGTCATCATCACCTCCATTTTACACCCTGAAGGAATTGAAACCACAGAAATTAGGTAACCTGACCAACATCCACAGAGGAGTTGAGACCCAGCTAGTATTTGAGCGAGGTCTGTCATACCCTTCCCATTTTCTATACAACTTCCAAGAGGCTGAGAAGCAGAAACAAAGGCTACAGCAGTTTATAGGGTGAAAACTAAGATTTGCACATGGTTTTCTCTCATTGCCCCCTACTGTCACCTTGGTGGCCCAAGTCCTGAACTTAGTGGTAGAAGGAAAACATTTCTCTACCCTCTTTCCTCTCAGTTCCCTTCCTGACCTGCCCTGCCACACCACATCACCCCACCACTCTTCACTGGAAAAGGTGAGAAGCAAGGACAAGGCTAGGAGAGGATGGGACAGGTTACCATGAGAGCCAAGAGCAGAAGTATGAAGTGAGAAGATAAAATGAAGGGCCTAATTAGAGCAACTGATAGGACTGTTTACCAAACTTCCATACTGACAGCTCTGCAGTCGAACAATCTCTAAGCAACAAATCCAAATAAGGAACCTGGAATCTCTTCCAATCAGAAATCACGGGTCTTTGGAAAAGTCACTTCTCCTATTTCACATTCAGTTTCTTTAGGGCCTGGCTTCTGTCTGCTCCATTAAGCAGCATCACCTTTGACTTCCTGCTCTTTTCTGATTACCATGTATATATGACCCTACATTTCAAAGAAAACATATCCAAATAACTCACAAGTATTTTAACATATAATTGTTGGTTACATGAAACTGTGTGTCAATTAAACACTTTTAAGGATTATTTTACTGTTAACCTACCAGTATATAGCAGTAAAATTCTTTACTGTACAGTAATTATTGTATTGAATTCTAAAATCTTGTATTGCTAGGTAATATAATTTCTCTTTTTATGTCTTCTCTCCTTAAACTATATCTCGCAGACTAGATACTTACTAGAATGCCCTGACAGATTTTTTCTTTTGATATTTATTTGACATCAATTTGATTTGATTTAATTTTTAAAAATTCATTAGCATTCCCTAGAAACATTTTAGTTAAATAAGGGGAGAAGCAATCTGAAAATGTACCTAGGAAAAGAGATTATAACCCACAATCAAACATAAACTCAGATCTGGCTCTTAAATTGGGTCAGGATGGAAAAGCAGTAAGTTTTCCAAGTGAAGTGTCTTTAAGGCATTTCAATTCCTACCTCACTGCTGTAGCAGTTTTAATAAGATCTTGTAGTCTTCTCTCTTGGCCACATATTAGAGTTTCTTAGTGTGGGCTAATTGGCTGATTCGATTTACTATTATTCATACCACATCAATTTTTCAGATTTTTAATTGATTTCTCCCAAATCTATCATGCAATATAAGTTGGTACGACAATGAGTAATTTTTAAACAAATTATGTTGCAAACTTCATTACCATAAACAAGACTAAGCAGCAAGAAACCCCAGTTTAGTTTCCCAGCAGAGACTTCAAAAGTCTCTTTTTCTACCTGGTCACTACTCTCAGCGCCTGAATGGGTGGGTCCTCTGCTCACATGAACAAATACTTAAAAAGAACCTGGACATGCCATCTTATAACACTTTTTCAAGTGGCTTTTGAGAAATTATTGTTTAAATATGATTGTCTAATATTTTACAAAATTATTTTAAAAATATATTATTTTACGTAAGCAGGACTATTCCCTGTATGGCCTAGCTAAATCCACCCAGACTCTTAATGGCTGAGAGCAAATGGGCTTACGAGCACTTAATGTACTTTAAATATAATTTAGAATCTTTTAGTAAGAATAGTTTTTTTAAAAAAATAGTACCTCTTTGTTGGTGATCGGAATGGATAGGAAATAGTTGGGTTGATAGTCTTTGTGCTTTTTTCTTCCTTTCTTTCTTTCTTCTTTATTGATCCATTCATTTTCTTCACTTCTCTCCAAATTTATTTGAGGTATATCAGTGACTAGAGGAAAAAAGTCACACAGTAACATATCTAATGCATTAAAACAAAGATAGTATAGTCAGGGAAAAAATAAAGAAAACAAGTACTATATAAGTAGCAATTATTCATAATTGTTTTTTTCAAATCTAAAGAGTTGGCAAACTTGCCTGTAAAGAACCTCATAGTAAATCTTTTAGGCTTTGCAGATCACACAGTCTGTCAAAAATATCCAAATCTGTTATGGATAAAAGACAGATGAATATGTATAGGTGTGTTCCAGTATAACTTTATTTACGAAGCAGATATTTAGCCAGATTTGGCCCATGAACCTCTGATCTAAAGCATAACTAACAATCATTCTCTCTCCCATGCCACAATTTTCATGATACAAGAAAATATTATGTGTTCATCCATCATGTATATTTGTGACTCTTATAACCACTTGCAACAGTGCTTAGGTTCAGTTTATGGTCAATTTCACACTACAAACTATGCTGAAAAAATTAAGAGACTGCTTTAGAAACTTGCATACCAATTGAGCAAAGTAATTTTGCCTATTGAATTTTGATTTTTATTGGTAGTCATTTTTTACATCAGTTTTCTAATAGCCATTTTTTATTGTATTTTACAAAAGCATAAGTTGGCAACAAATGGCAGTTTTTTAAAATACTGGTCCTTGACCCTAATTTTAGCACTTAGCATACTTCTTTTTAAAGTTGTCTTTGAAAGTCTCATTTACTGACACCCTATGATTCTGAAGCTAAACCCTCAGAAATAATTACCAAATCAGCATGGAATACCACTGACTCCTTTTTATAGATCAGGGGCTTCC
Organism: Rousettus aegyptiacus; assembly: GCF_014176215.1. Lineage (NCBI taxonomy): Eukaryota > Metazoa > Chordata > Mammalia > Chiroptera > Pteropodidae > Rousettus > Rousettus aegyptiacus. Next base: position 160,285,449 of record NW_023416284.1, on the reverse strand, counting down.
ATATAAATGCAAAACTACCATTTGCTATGTTGTCACAGAGATTACATATTTGAAATATAAATTATTTAGCTTCTTTATACATGTGTTTGTCAGAACTTTATAAATTCTATTGCGAATAGTATGCAACATTCTCATCTGTATTGAGCAGTGTCTGAACTTTATGCCATTAAGTTTCATTTCCCATGTAATTTTTTTAATATAGAAAATCAAATCAATATGTTGATGAGCTGTTTATAATTTTAGATATCTAAGAAAAGGTTCCACATCTGATTAGAGTAACATGAACTAAATATACTAATTTTAAACAGAAGCCACAAAACATGCTAATGAAAGCCTATATATATTTTTAGTCCACTTCTAATACATTTCTAGCCCACCTCCATCTGCTCTTAGTAAATTAGTACTCTGGAAATATAAATAACCCAGTGAGAAAGAGGTGATGAATACTTGATGCTCGTACTAAGATTCTACTTTTAAATATGCTTGCAAGTTTCTAAGTAAAATTAAAAAAAGAAGAAAAAAAAAAACAGGAGCAGGAGAGGGACAGATCTAAGGTCTCTTCTAGTTCTAGTTTTCTGTGGTCTGTGATAAAAGTATTAACTGTTAAAAACTGTACCAATTAGGATATTTCATGGCGAAATTAAAGCATTAAATAAAAACATCATAGTAAAAAGAGAATCCTAACTTATAGTCTAGCTTTTCCTTCTTCAAACTGCAAGTATCAACCTATATATATTACAAATTTGTGTAGTTGGTTATGAAATCAAGTTAAAAGATAATTTTAAAAAACTTTTTAAAAACTGGAATGAAATGGAATAGAATTAGTATATACATACATTGCTTATGGTAAGTATAAGCACTGCTTTACAAAATTTGAGAGTTTTTTGCATACACATATGTATTGGGTAGCAATGTAAAATTTATCTTACTGTAAATATAAGACACATAATCATTTTTGTTGTATTTTACTCAATATGAACAATACGAAGAACAGACTTAATAGCATGATATTTAAAAGGCCACGAAGCTTTCAGCATTTTGTTTTATAATTTATCTGTTTAAAACTAAACCGTCCTCCTATCTCTAGCAACAATTTTTGCTATTATTAAAGAAATTTATCATCTTTATTATTGGTTGATTGTTCTCAAACTTGTTCTTAGCCAAGATACATCTCTTGGCTAAGTCCATTTTGTAGACGTCCAAAGAAGGAAAATCATAATTTCTGAAGGTAATATTGATAGTTATAATATATAACAATTCTTAAAATTCTGGTATCATAAGAATGACATAATGTAAAAATCTCAAGTCAAGATATGACCTCTTGGTAAAAATAAACAAGTACAAGATTTTTCTAAATTCCCTTAGCTTTCTCAAATCTTACCAATAACTATTTAACTTTCCTCTGAACTGGATTATCTAAAATTTTCTTTTGGTAGGCATCACACACATGGCAAAATTTAAAATTATCTTATGAGAGCTAAGCAAAAAAGAAGAATCCTGAGTATTTATTGCTACAGTTGTTTTATTTAACTTTGTAATATATGTCTATTTTTTTACTTCAGTGAGTCATCTTCTTACATATTGAACCAGATATCTCTTTTCTCATGTTTGCACATCTTGTCTTTTATTTGTAAGGTTTATTTGTATGGCCAGACTATAAAATCCCTTTATTCCTTAACTTCATTTTATTTCTAATTTTGAAATCATAATCTTCTCAAATACAATTTGCTGTTTCTTTTTATTTAATTCATGAGAATATAATGAACCAAGTATTCACATACTATCTAGTTTACTAATGAAAACATTAAAGATCAGTGACCATAAAAGCAAAATAGAGAGAGCTCTGGCTATGAGCTCTGGATCTTTCACTGGATTATATACAGTAACTTTATTGCTTAGCAAAAAAAAATTATGAGTTGCAGTAGAGCTTGTAAAATCATCTATAAATTTGATTTATTACACTTGTTAATTTTCATAATGATTTCCGTAGCCATTTAACATCCTCTAATGAATTTGGTCTTGTTAACAAAGGCTGTAACTCTCTATCCCATGAATTTGTTTTTTACCTAAAGCACTGCATGCCATTTTATGTAAATTAATCTAATTTTTTATGAAGTTTTATTTATTCCCTCAAAAAAACTACAAGGGAATGAATTATGAGACATTAATTAAGTGGTCTATCTTTATTGTTGGTAGATTTTTTCTAACTTGTTCTTAGCCAAAAGGCTCAGAATGAACTGAATTTTCTTTTGATATTCTTTTTACTTATTATACCATTCCTCAAACTTAATTATATGAGTTAATATATTATCTTCTATATTTCATATAATTAGTCCCTCTTACTATCTGAAAAATCTTTCGCAAATCACTAAAAATTTCTGGAAAAAAAAATTTTACCCTCCCTCGTGGAGTTTCTGTGAGGATTAAGACAATATAAAGCATTTAGCATTGTGCTGGAAACACTTAATAATATTATTATAAAATATTACTCAAGGGGAAAATTTAAAAAAAACATTTAATAAATATATTTAGGCAAAAATTTTGGTGAGAGTAAATGATTAAAAATTACAGAGGCTAGTTCTGTGCTACACTCTATTCCAAGAACTTTCAATATGTTAAGTTGAATCTTCCCAACATTCCTATGAAATAGCTACCATTAATATGCCACTTTTATAGATAATGAAATTCAACCTAGACACTTGTTCAGAGCACACAAAAAGAAAGTATAGAAGCAAATTTTGAACTGTGACAGTGACTCCATACCCCTCACTTTTAACCACCAGTTTAATACTATTAGTAATACCTTAGAGGAAAGCAAAGATCAATGAGTTTATTCAGCTCTCCATTGAGTGAATCAATGAAGATTACATCTTTAAAAGCAAGTAGTTTTTAATCACATGTAAAATTTTTAATTGAATCATGTCATTAAAAAAAATTAAGAATATTGATGAAATTTGAAGATTAAAGAAAAAATTTGCTTATAAGCCTACTATCTTAACACAACCATTATTAATTTTGGTGACAGACCACATCAAGTATTTACACAATTACAAACAAATGACACATAGTTTTTCTTACTTTTCACTTTGCATTTTAAATAGGAAATGTGTCCTGTAAGTTTTCAAAAATATTCTTTTCATAATATATAATTGCATAATATATAATCTAAGGTACTAGTGTAGCTTATCCAACCATTCCCTAATTTTTGAATGCTTGTGGGTTTTTACAATATTTTTACTAGTTAAAAGGCAGTATGAGACACATATTTATGAAGTAAACTTTTTTCCACAAGACCATGTCCTTATATTGGGAATCCCATAAGTGGCTCTATCCCATGTATGTACACTGCTAGAGATCACATTAAACTGCCTTCTAAAATGACTAAAAATATACATTATTAGAAGCAATGTAAATATGACATTAAAATCGAGTATTATTTTTAAAAGGTATTGCTACAATTGGTAAGTTACAATCATATTTTAATATGCATCTTTTGATACTTATGAAGTTAAATCACTTTCCATATATTTGTCAACTAACAATTTTACCTTCTACAACCGTTGTCCAACATGAATAATAGTACCTGGTACATAGCAGGTACTCAATAATTATGTGTTGAATGAATTAATGTGTCTATTGAGCTGTCTTATTTTTTGTTTTTTTTTTTTTTAAGAGAAAAGGATATCAACCCTTTGTATAATTTGAGATAAATATTTGTCTCATACCCTTTCATAATAAAATTTGGAATATGCTTTCCCAACCAATTACAGGGAAGACAAAAAAAAATTTACCTTTTTAAAAACTAACTCAGGATAATCACTTACCATACAAAGTATTAAGATTCATCCTTTTTTTCCATACGGCAATTTTCCATTAAAAAGTTTTTGCAAGTGAAGTTTCAATTGAGATTTTAAAATACTTAACAGTCAAGTATTTTTAAAAATACAACTTCGTAGTATGAGCTAATAAATAACAAAATTATAATTTCTCATATCTCTAAGATCTCCAATGATTACAAGGTTAGAATTCTGTGAGGTAAAATATGAATAATAATAATTTCAGTATGAGAACTGCATTCTGCATAGGAAAGAAAGACATGGAACTAAAAAGAAAAAAAAAAGCTCGTTCAAATATTTTATTTTGAATCTTGATTTAAATGTGGCTTCAGAATTAACTGTGATTCTCTTAAGAGAGCAGAATCAATCAAACTAAAGCTTTCCACGAATTTACACTGTGGGAAGCACACTAAGCTATTCCTGTCAGCAGTAGAATGATTCTCCATCGCAGACTCCCGTTCAACTTTCAGAGGCAGGACTGACAGCAACCCCAAACATTTTCCACATGGTTTACTGGGTTTCTAACAAACTGACCAATGACACTTCCCCTTGTAAAGAGAACAGACTCGTCTACATCAACAACTCACTAATGCTGGATTTTCTCCCAGACATGTCCAACCTATAAAGCCAGAAGGTATAGATCAGGATGTATGGCTTCAACATTTCGAAAAGAATTTTTTTTATATATATATTTAGATATTTTATTTCTAATAGATATAGCTAATGTTTTTTACATTTAATTTTAACATAATATTCTAACACATTTTATGTCCCAACATATAATTCTATTAAAAGTCTCTTCTCAAAAACAAAACTTCAAAGAAATGTAAAGACACAGTTCAGCCAACCTGACCACACACCTTATCACGATGACGCATCCACCCTGAGGGCAACACAGTTGACAACTGAGACACTAGGAACCAAACCTTTGGGGTCCTCCACTGGAGTGCAAATTTGTGGAGAGCTTTAGTTTTCTTACTGGCAAGGATTCTACTTCCCACGGTGTTCCTGTTAGCATTACTTTCCCCATAGCTGTGCCAGGGTTTCTATTAGCAAGAATGTCTTGGCAGTTAACACAATTTCCACCCACCAAAGGAAAGTGAAAGAACCAAAGGCAACCAGCTACTTGAGAATTTTAAGGTGGTTGTCCACCACTTAGCCATTCGACCGATTAAAGTGAAGGTTTCTCTAATAGCTGTAAACCCACCAAAACTGTTCTCTAAAGGCCAGCTGTAAAGGAAAAGATGAGAAATCCAGGCCCTGAGCAAATACCTTTTCATTCTTCCTTTTCCCTTCGGATTATGGAATAGGAAAAGCTAACTAATAACATATCAGCGATTTCACACATTTTAAGCACTCCTCTCTCCTCAATATATCTCCCCAAAATATAAACCAGGTTTACTATATCGGAAGACAGTGTGAGAGAGAGTAGCATGGTTTCTAAGACTGGGTGAGCATCAGAATCATATGGGATGCTTAAAAAAATAAAACAAATAAGGTTCCCTAGCCTGACACAGAAGTGGACAAGAAGAATCTGGACTTTTCTATTTCGCTGCAGAAGTTCTGATGATCAGTTAAATTCAAATGCAATTAGTATAGAGGAAAGAACCCTGAATAGTTCATACTTATCTACCAGGCTGCTACTCTTGCCAAAACTCTAGGAAGCCTTCCAGGATACCCTCTACCCCCGCATCCAGGTTAGATGCTTCCCCACACACATCACCCCATGTACCCCCATAGAATCCTCTATGGCATCCATCTTACAGGATTATAGCTCTTATTGTATTGGCTCTCCAATGAAGCTATGAGTTTGATGGTCATGCGTTTCAATATTATCATGTGTTTTGATAATCCCAATATCTGACGCCAACCCCTGGCTTTGTCAGGCAACCAATAAATGTTCATCAGAGAAATGACTAATGAATCAGAAATCACAGATTCTATAACTAGTTTTTTTCAATTGTGTGACTTTTGTCAATTTACTTCTCTGAGTCTCATTTTCTCCCCCAAAATGAAGAGACTAAACTAGATAATGTCTTGTGGAGTCAAATCTCAAATCAAGATAAAACTATATCAAAGCACAGCAAGGTTCTATCTATATAAGGCTGCAAATATTGAGTAGCATGGAGTATACGGTCAATAAATATCTGCGGAATAAAATGGTGCTTTTCCTTATTTTCCTATTCACAAACAACCCGGATTATAGGAAAATTTGTCACATTTTCAATGGGGATAGTACCAAATATCAAGTACAGTATTGTTTTTACAATGACAGGAAATTCAGATTTAGGCATTTATGTAGTTCCAACAGTCTTTCAATCAGGTAAGCATTGGTTCTCTAAAATTTGTGGAGGGAGCTCTCAACAACTAATCAATTTAATAAATGCACATTGATTAAAAGTTTAACTGTTTTCAACACTAGCCTGTTAAGCTCCATGAGAACAGGGATAATGTCTGTCTTATTCACTGGTGACCCTCCCAACACCTAGCAAGTGCCTGGCTCACATTGAAGTGCCAGTGAACATTTATTAGATGGATGGGTACTGCTTAAATTAACAGTGGCTCCAGAATAACTGAAGGACATTATAAACCATGGTATGTTCTGGCCCATTCTTTTCTGAAGTTCCTTATAAACTACAGAATTATCTGGCCCCAAATTTTGTGAGACATGTCTTAATCATCTGTAATAGTTTTGACAATAAAATATCAATAAATAACTATTAATTAACATCCCAAACTCAAAACATGACAAGCATTTAAGGTGAAGTAATTTATTAAGAAAAAAATATATATATCACTAAATTTACTATTCATGCTACTAAATACATATTTTTTTAATAAAGTACTTACTTCTAAAATCATCTTTAATATCTATAGTAGCAAATGGCATATCTACCAGGGAATCCATACTACTGGCTTCAAATTCTTCTGGCATTTCCTTTATTCTTGACACAGTTTCACACTCACTGGAATTTATTCCTCCTTTATGTATCAAAAAAAGAAAAATGTATTATTTAACTTATTTAACATATCCTAAACTTAAATAACTGAATTCACCATAAATGAACATCTGTTAATTTAAGAAATGGTACAACTTGAATTCAAATATATTATAAAGCTATTTATATTATTTATACCCATCTACATTTTTATAAATACATTTTTACGCTAAACAACTTTAATAATTTTCTGAAGCACAGTATTCAACTTAGGGTTAGATGAAGACTGAGTTAATCAATATCTTCAAGATCTTTTATAGCTATTTTTTAATTCTAAACTATATGTCTACATAACATTTGAAATCAAACCAACAGGTTTTGTCTTTTTCACATTTCTTTTTAACAATATCGCTATGTATGTGTTCTCACTTATATAAGTTCTGACTTATATTTATTTTCTTTGATAAAGACTTTGAAATTTTTTCTCTCTGTAATAACATTGACATTAAAAATTCAGTCAAAAATACATGATTCTAAGTATGCTTTTCTGGAAATTTAATAATTATAAAGCAAAAGGTCTTAGTTTACTATGAGTCTAATTATAAACTCACGACTATTGAAATATGTAAGAACAAGTAAATATTTCCTATTTTTATGCTTGCATTAAAAAATACAAATGCAGTTTATACTTTACCAAAAGTTTTAATAGATCAATACAAAAATTTTAATAGGTAAATAGATAGCTTTTACCTTTTGGCACATGCAGCTACACAAAGAATCATTATCGATCATGTAGCTTAAAATTGAAATGCTAACAATAGAGTAGGATTTGTTCAATTAAATATGTACAAGGCTGAATGAAAACCAGAACAAAATGAAATATAATACCTTTTTTCTCTATATTATTATTAATCTAAGAAATTAGTAATGAATTCTAAAGATCTAATGTACAGCATTATAACTATAATATATAGTTAATAATACTGTATTTTGTAGTTGAAATTTAATAATAGATATTAAGCATTCTCACCAAAAAACAAAAACTGTGAGGTGATACCTATGGTAATTATGGTAATTATTTCACAATGTATACTTATATCAGATCATCACACTGTATACTTTAAACAGATACAAATTTTGTCAATTATACCTCAATAAAGCTAGGGAGGAAAGAACTTTACTATATGAAATTGACCCATTTAGCACTGATATCTCAATACTAGCTCTAAAGTCCATGTGCCACTTAGACATATACCGAACTCTTGGCATTATGTGGAATGAATGGGTTAGGGAGGCTGATCTCTGTGCTCTAACAATATATATTGAAGGCAAGAGGAAGAATTAAATAACATAATTAATTAAATTTAGTCTTTTTTTAGTGAAAAAAGTTCTTGAAATAGTTTATCTTGAGCCCAATTAATCAACAACAGTTAGAGAACAAGAGCTATGCAGCTCACTCTGGCTATATCGGAAAGAGAATCATGCAGTGGCAATAGTGATGATAGTGGCATTTAGGTACTGTGCAAGGTAAGGGGTAGCTGTAACAGAAAGGATCTGCGACTAGAAATCAGGAGACAGATATTCTAGTATTGGCCCTGACTTTCACTAGCTGCGTGACCCCAGGCAAGTCATGTAAACTTTATAGGCCCCAGTAGTTAGTTATCTCTTAGATCAGTAGCCCATACCTTTTGGCACCAAGGACTGGTACTCCTATGAGAATCTAATGCCTGATGATCTGACATGGAGCTGAGGCAGTGATGCTAGGGCTGGGTCGCGGCTGCAAATACAGAGATGAAGCTTTGCTTTCTTGCCACTCACCTGCTGTGACGTGGCCCACTTCCTAGGTTCCTAATAGGCCACAGACCTGTATCTGTCCAAGGCCCAGGGGAGTGGGGACCCCTGTCTTAGATGACCAAGTTGGGAGACTGGGAGATCGAATTAACAATTGGGAACAATCAACTTAAAAGGAAAGACTAAGATGAGAGGTTTACTGTCAAGGGAAACTTTCCTGACCCCCCGCTCAAGGCTGAGTTAGGTTATTCAGTCTCTTTCCAGTACCTAGTGCTTCCTCCCGTCACAGCACAAATACATCCTGTTACAGATGTCCACTGTCTGCCTTTCTATTAGACTTTAAGCTACAGGCTCCAAATAATTTTCCACCCAAACCTAGGACTCTTTTGAGTGAAAGGGGGAGCTTTTCACAATTACATCCCTTTCAGTATGGTCACCCTATTCTAAGTTCCTTAAGTGTTGTGCCTTACTTTCCTTTGATTCCTCAATGCCTAGCACAGTGTTCATCTAAAACCTGTGATCAATACATGTGTGCTGAATAGATAAGGATAAGTACACATTTGGGAATAGTTAACAAATCACCCAAACTACACTGCAACATAGTTATCTCAATGCCCATGCAAAAATTAATTCCTGGTGTTTAACGGCAGCTTCAGTACATCATAGATTCTCATTTTCACAGGATGACTGAAGGAAAGGTACTACTATCCTATATGACATAAAAATAAAAATTGAAGCATTATATGACCCGTTCAACATCGTTATCCATTTTGTTAAAGCATATATAAACTCTGATGATTATGTCAAAATCGAGGAGTCTAGAATGTGAAATACAAACTTTTACATTAAATTACAGGATAACTGAAACAATTTTTGAAGATATGAATTATTAACTCAAGAAAAATAGTATACCACTTCCAAGTAACTGGTCATTCTACAGAGCAATGTTTCTCAATGGAGTTCAAATCTACAAGACTTCCTCAAGTTCTCTAAGCTTTAGTGTTTGGACAAAAGCTGGCAGACATGAATTAAACATATATCCATCATAATGACATTTTCTTTTACGGAAGGTATAAGTATTTTGCTTTTGGAAAACTGTCTTAAAACAACTGACCCTAAAATAAAGCTTCTAAACTATAAATTGTTTTGAGTATTTAAAATTTGGTCTAACCATAGTTAAAATAACCATAGTTAATCATATTTTAACTAACCATAGTTAAAATAAAATTCTATCTTTTGTACAAATCCAAATAAAAGTAATGCTGCTGAATGCACTAATAACAAAGATGAGGTGAAACTGGCAAACTACTACTGCTATTAACAGCAGCAGCTAACATTTGAGCATGTACTATAAACCAGGCACAACTGGAAGCATTTTACAGATAGTAATTCATTTAACCCACACAACTGTGCTGTCCCGGAGGTACTTTTTTACTGATTTTACAGCCTAGCTAATTAAGTCACTTGCCCACGGCTACAACTAGGTCTTAGGGCCAGAATTTAAAACCAGTCACCCTGCTGCCAAAACGTGCCTTTTTGAGCAACATGCCCTACTGCCTCTTAACATAGTTTATAGCACTGTAAATTGAGATAATCAGTCTGGCAACAGATCAGGAGCCATGAAAATGTTCTTACTGTATCTGTGTATCTATGATATACACTGACATAGACTCCTCATAAGTTTAAACATAAAAGAAAAAGTTAAACAGCCTAAATGCCTAATAATAAATATACTCAAGGAAGGAAAATGGCTATAAAGATTGCAACAAACAAAAAAAGTTTATAACAAATACTGACTTTTTAAAAAGCAAAGACAGTACTGCATATGCTCTATGGTTACAATTACATAGGAAGATACTAAAAAATATGTATTTAATATATTTGTATTTTTCCACTGTCCGGTATTCAAATCTCTTAAACTAAATATTACTCTTATAAGAGAATAATTACAAAACCACACATTAAGTATATGTTAATATTCAAATATAAACACATTTTAGCAAATGACTTCATCACTGACCCGTCAATAAAAGAACAAAGGATAGACAGTTGGCTTTTGGTCGCACAAAATGTAAGGTTCCTATCTGGATAGTAAAATATGACTTTATTAAGCAAGAGTCTTCTGTTCGCTCTACTAGGTATATACAGTATGTATAGTACCCAAGAACCAATGGAAAGAGTCAATGGCATCCATGCTAGACCTGGCTTAGCTACTAAAAATAGTAGTAGCATCTTACATCTGGATAAATTTTGAGAGCTGTGTGATAATCAACAAGTCAACTGATCTCCAAGCTTTGGTTTCCTCATAAAAAGAAAACAAAAGTAGAATCCAAATTACTAGAGATAAACGGACAAAATAAGTTGACTATCTTCAAAAGAATATAAGTAAACAGTAACCTCCAAAAACATCTTAAACTTTTGTTAATGAGTAAGGAAGAGACCCAGATACGCTACCTTAAAACCTCAAACCCACCCACAAGGCCTTAAAGATTTCATTCCCATAATTTTAAACATGTTTACAGTAGTTAACGGCTATTATATAACACAACCTAACATTACAATGCGTTTTCTATCTTTTTATGCGTTTATACTACAAAGAACTCACAGAACACCTTCTAATTGGCTGTTGCTCCCTTTCACCGAAAGCCTAACCCCTAACTCGCTCAAACAACAAACTTCAGTTCACAGTAAATGCTGACCTAAGCTGGAAATTAATTCTGGGCCCTGCTACAGATTTGGCGCCGGTTTAAAAAGGTCGTTTCCACACCTAGCAGAAAATCCTAAACGAAACAGTGTGGTGGGTCAGGTCTTTAATGTTTGTGATGTAGAATAAAAACCGATTTTTTTCTGGGTTTTGTGGACCACGCACCGTCGGAGGGTATGTGACAGCACCAAGTCAGGACTAAGGGTCAAAGACCAGAAAGGTGGAGACAAAACTGAAACTTGGGGTGGGTTCGCATCCCTCGCCTCCTGTCGCACCAACAACAGTGCGTGCACTAAAACGCGTAGTTACAAGCAGCACTGATCACATCCCCTTGCACGGGGGTCCTCGGCGCCACACCGAGTCCTGCTCTGAGGGTAGGACAGGAGACTCCGCGCGCTGGGAGCGCCGGGGGTGGGTGCGAGGCCGCCGCGCCCCCCGCCCCCGGAGGCCGAGCGCGGAGCGGGGCCCAGGCCCCCAGGCTCAGGTCGCCCCACGCGGCCGGCTCGGCGGCCCCGGCTCACCCGCTCCGGGGCGCTCCATGGTGGCGGCGCTAGCGGGCCGCACGTCTCTGCAGGCGGCGGCGGCGGCGGCGGCGGCGACGAGCGGGAGCAGCGGCCCAGGACTCGGCGCGAGGCGGAGGCGGAGGCCGGGGCGGGGCCGGGAGCTGGCGGGCGGCGCGCGGGCGTGGGGGCCGCAGCGTGCGGCGCGGGCTCTGGCCGCGGTGACCAGGCCTGCGGAGGCGCCGAGCCCCCAGAGTCGCTGTCCCCGCAGAAGGTGCATGCCCAGGCCGCGCGGGCTCTCGGAACGGGCAGAAGGGGCCGCCCAGATGCGGCGGCGGAACCTCGATTCGGGCTGCGCGCGGGGGTGGGAGACAGTGGGGAGCGGCGACCCGCGCGCAGCGGAGAACGGGGCCCGCTAGGTGCTCGGTCCCTGCTAGGTGCTCAGTCCCCGCCTTCACCCTGCAGCGGGGCGGCCCCTGCGGCTTTAGATGCCTCTGTTATTTCCCGTGGCCCCGCCTTTCCCGTACCACGCTTTGAGAGGTGAGGTTGAGACCCGGCTGAAAGCCTTTCCTGCTTTAGGGTCTCCTGTGGATCCTTGTGTTTAGTTTTGCAGAGAGTATTCAAAACACAGAGTTCCGATTACAAAATATTTGGAAAGAGCGAGTTGTACAGAAACGAGACTTTGGCCACCTATATAGTTAGATATTTTATTTATTTTGCTTTTTAATTTTTAAGCCTTATTGTGGCAGTCTCAAAATTTTAACAATGGTTTTATGCCTACAAGTTAAACAGAACCAGCTACTGGTTATTGAAGATTAAAACACTTGTGTGAGTTAAATGGAAGAAAAGGCAATTTAATTATAAAAAAAACCCCAACGACTTTGATCTTGGAACAGAATTTACCGAATTTTTCTTATAGTGTAAAGAAACCATGTGTTAAGAAAACTAGGTATTCCTTAACAGATTAGCCTCTTTTTCAAATAACACTTGGCTTATCTTGAATGCATCCTAAATGGTGATGGAAGCAAAGACCTCAGCACAACTATAATAGATCATACACAAGTCATAAAGCTTGCTACTCTCACATTTTAAAAATTCTAGCAAGTTTATTTGCTGTGCACACACATAGCAATTACAGACTGATTACAAGGGTGCAATAGGTTCCCCTAAAATTTATCAAATGCCTAAGCTCCCTCCTGAGGTTGACCAGGTGAATAAAACAGGCATTTTTCTTAAGGAGTTGATCATCTAATAGCAGAGAAAGAAACATAACTGCAATAAGTAATAAACTAAAAGCTGCAAAAAGAAATCCATGTTAATATCAAAAGGGATCAGAATATGCCACCCAAAACATGCTACTTCTGCATAAGGATTATTTTGAGTTGAAGACAATTAAGAAACAAACTGGGAAACTTTCTGCCCTCTCCTTTTTGGCCTAAAAGCAGGACATAAATTTCCCTTAGTAAAGATGACAAATTTCCATAACTTATCTGTGTAACCTTATCAAGCAACCCTATTCACCATATATTTCCTAGTCACCACCTGAAAGCAGAGACTGTTAACATCTTTATACTCCCAAATGCATAGAGGTTACTCAATGTTGTTGTATGAATGAATAAAACTCTTATGAGCATCAGATATGTTTAAGTACTTACATTCATCAATAGAAAGCAAGCAACATACCCAAATAAGTTTCAAAATAAGAAACAATATAATGGGTAATCTTAATGTCTTAAAGCTTCATAACCTGAGGCTAAGAATTTGCTAATATTAACATTAATATCTAAATTTTATAGCTAAATGAACCTACCTGCTCATGCCAGAACTCTAGCCCCTTGTGATAATACCTCCCAAATACTTCTGGGGTTCCAAATGGCATCTGACATCAGTAACAATTCATTCTGGGCTGCTGTCCTTGCCTCACTGAGCTCCCCTGGTCCATTCTCCTTTTCAGGAAGTCCTCTGCCCTCTTCAGGCATCGGCTAACTAACTGGTGCTTCACCTGGCCAAGGTGAATCCTCTCAGTCTTCGGGGTGATAGTCTCTTGCAAATTAGAAGTCCAATTCCTCTCCTGTAAATTATATTCTGCTTAAGGGATAGGGCGGTGTGGGTGATGTCACAGATTATTTGGACCTCTGAGAGTGATAGAATTCATTGAGCTAGCACGTTCCTTTACACACAACAGCACTGTTTCTCCCACGAGGACAGCATACATTGCCAAGGTACCTGGATTGAAAGTTTTAAAAAACAGAGTTCAACTGAGTAAATTTTAAAGATCTTATCAGCTTCATTAAATGATTCATGAATTGGTCAGCATCCAGTCTAGCAGAAAGGCATTCCAAGGAGCTGTACGAAATGATTTTTATAGGCAGAAGAAAGCAGGAACTAGGAAGTTATACTAGGCAAAAAAGCAAATTTGTTATGGCAAGGTCCCTTTTCCTTAGGAGACAGTGAGGGTCTATCAGACAGATTTCCTAACTAGTGTTAATTAGGTGATTCCTGATTGACTGGTTTAAGATCCCTTGTCTGGAAGAGCCAAAACTGTAATTAAATCTTGGTTTGGCGAAGTGGGGCTTAGCATAAGCAACTCCATTTGGGGCCTGTTGTCTTGTTTTTAACAGAAGTGTTCAGGTTCGAGCTACCATACTGCTTCACATACTGTTCCACAGCCCCTCTCTGCCCTTCAGGGCCTGTTGCTAAATTGGCTCATTCATCCTGCCAGCCTCCTTTCTCTTTGTCAAGTTCTCTGAAGTCCCTCATTTCTCTAGAGTGATATGGTTCTGTCCCCGTGCATTTTTACCAAACAGGTGAGTTGATGATGTTTTAATACTTGCTCTAGGAGGTGTCAAATGACAAAGTTAAAACAATTTAGAAAAAAGTTTGATGTCTTTTATTCAAGGGAAAGCAATCCATGGATTGGAGGAGTATAGTACCTCAGAAGCAGGGGAGATGCTTCCCAAGTATTATGGGGCAAAAGTAAATTTTATAGAATATTCGAAGAGGCAACACGGAAATGGCATAGTTAGCTAAAAGGTCCTTATCAAGCAAGGGGAAGGTAGACTATCTAAAACTGTTTGGAGGATTGTCATTGATATTATGTTTCCTTGAGAGTGAGGCTTTTCCCAGAAGTGCAGGCTGACTTAGGTTTAGATCTGTGACTTTGTCTGGGCCACTGGGGCTGCCTCCATTTTGTGGGTCCAGATATACAATTTAACTTTATCAGAGGTTCTTTGGTCCTCTCAGTAAATGACAGCTATAAATGGTTAAAGAAGATGAAGTCATGCAGTTCTACAGGACATGGTCAAATATCAGTAGAAAGTCAAGTGGGACCCTTGGTGACCCAGGGTGACTCAGGATATTCCAAATCTCTAACACAGTTCTCTGACTGGTTCATCTGCTGCCGTTTTACCTAATCTTTGGCTTTCAACTTGGCATCAGAAAACCTCCAAAAAGTATGACCTTAACTTGTGGGTTTCATTTAATTCTCATAGTAGTGAATAGCTCTGATTCTGACTGTTTCCAAAATAACAATAAAAGAGAAAGGTTGTTTACCTATCTAGATTTTCCTCTTCGTTCTAAGATTTATACCATTCTTACCCACTTAGCTCCTTATTAAAATTTCATTACTTAGAATATATTTTTTATTCCCCTTTGTTCTTCTTAACTCCTTGAAAAAAAAAAAAAGGGGGAAAATAAAGGAACTATAGAAATAGGTTCCCTTTAGCTATGTGTTCATTTGAAGGTCTCAGCCCTAGGCTTATCCTTAGGTTCAGCAAGTGTTCTCACTCGCTTTTCTTTACCCTCCTTGGAGTTTTTGTGGCCAACCCTGCCATCTGAATTTTCACAGTAGGCAGTCACAAAAAAGTACTGCTTTCCTTCCCTGCCCCAGAACTCCCGCCACATATATTTCCGATAAGGGGACCAATTGTACTAATTTTCCCAGGACCACTTAGTTTTAGCACTGAAAGTCCCATAACCCCAGAAGCCCCCTCAGTCCTTGGCAAACAGACGTTATTGTTACCTTAATATAGATCGAGAAAAATGAGATAATGTGTCTAAAAGGTAAAGATTTCTGTGGACTTAGAGAGCCAAGGAAAGTTTGTAAGAGTAAGTAATATTTTAGACCAGATCCGAAAATGAGTGGATTAAGAGAACTGGAGCATGGGGGTAACACATTCCAGGCTTGGGGAGGCAGGATTGTACAAGTAGATGCAAAAGAAAGTGGGTCTACCAGTTTGACTGGTTCTTGTGACAGAGGACTGGAAGATAAGGCTGCAAAATTAGGTTGGGACCAGATTATAGAAGGTCTTAAATGCCAGGCTAAGCAATTGGGACTTTATTACATAAGAATTGGGATTTGTTAAAGAACTCTGACCTTGAAACTGTCATGGTTAAGGATGGCTTTAGAAAGACATCTTTCAGGTCTGTGCAGAATTTGATGGAAAGGGCAGAGTCAAAGCCCCAAGTCTAGTTTATTCACTGTGGTGCTGCAGGAATCCAAGTGTGAGAGGCAGAAATCTGAACTAGGGTGTTGGCCTTCAAATAAAATAAAAGTGATAGATTTAAGAGATTGCAAGACAATAATTGGTGCGATTTAGCAATTAATAATGTGGAAAAGGAGAAAATGGATTGACTGGCACCAAGATATTAGAAGTGGGGTGACTTGGGTGTTCCCAGATCAATCCAGAATGAGGAGGATGAGAAGTGAGACGAAGTGGGAGAAGAGTTGAGTGAGAAAGATCCAGAAAGTGTGTGCTGTGTGGTGGACCCTTCCCCTGATCTCAGACATCTTCAGTAAAGTCTATAATCAAATTCACCAATCTTAAGTGTGAGTGATTTTGTCATGGAAACCAAAGGCAGGGCTGCAGAACAGAGCTCACAAGGAATAGCGGTGGTAGTTGGGGTGGGGTCAGATCGTTGATTGTAAGCACTTTAAGAATTTGTAGATCTTAAGGAGAAGGCTAGACTTTCACATGCCATCAGAATTTGGGCCAGTTTTGCTAGATATTGAGGGGCAAGAGCAGCATTCAACTGGATTCCATTGAAATGTCCGTGGAAAAGAACTAGTAAAGAGAGATGCAGTAAAAGAGAAAAATTAATTGAGTAATATTGGGGGTAAAATGTCAGAACAAGATGAAGGCATTGATCTTAGGAGAGACAGGAAGGAAGCAGTTTAGAATAGATGGATCCTGATAAGCATTTGGGTGGGGGTCTTGGTTAAGGGAGCTATTTTATAAAGATGTTAGTTTTCTTGATGAAAATAGGTGGTGAAGTCATTTGTTGGGAGAAGACACTGAGGGAAGTCTATAGATGTATAAGTGGTCATAGAAACTCTGGGTTTGGAAGACACCCAGAGAGACACCCAGGGAGAGTCTGGGGAAATAGAAAATTGGACAACTGTGAATGGAGCACTTTTACCATCTTCATGATAACAAAATGAATCTTTTTTCTTGTGCATTTCATCAGCTGCCTGAATCATTACATATTTACTACATTTCTTCCGTTCTGGGTAAGAATAAGAAATAATCACTATAAAAACATTTTCGTCAACAACATGATTTTTTTTCTTCAAATAAAAAAAAGAACATTAACTTATTATGAAGTATATGCTAGTTTGTATCATTACTCAGAAGATAATGATATTCTTATATTGTTTTGGGATAATCTCTGTTTTTATACACTAAAGTAGTGCTCCTGACTACATTTTGGGCAAATGCCAACTTGGAAGATTAGGCTTAACAGCTCTAATTAGGCTTTCTGAATTTGATTAGTGCTGGGGATTAGTTTCTCATTTGATAGTTTATCTTGCAGGATTTCTAAGCTTGAAGCTGTATGTTTTCTTTGTTATTTTTTGTATCATATACATCATGTAAATCATCATAATACTTTCCAATAGACCATTCTGTATTAGTGATTTGTTGATGTTATTTTGTTTTTACTCTCTAGTAAGATTTTCGGAATACCAAAAGGAACGTGTTAAGAGCTATGTTGGATTCCATTTTCTGGGTCATCAGGGCTGTATATTATTATTTGTTAGTTTTATTGTCCTCTTAATGTGCTAGAAAATACTGATGCTGGTTATCTTTAAACATCTCATTGGACATTTTAAATGCATATTTTTTTAAGGTGATAACATAGATTATATTAATAGGGTATTAATATCTGGATTAGTAAATTTCATGTCTTTTCAAATTTAGTCATAGTATTATGTATTTGGCTTAAATATTCCTTGTTTTTAGTTGTGTAATTGATACTTCAAACAATATCACACAAGACTTCACTGGCAAGACTAACCTTATTTGCATGCCAATCAGAATATAATTGATAATTACTATATTATGAGGTTTTATTTTGAATAATGTTAGAATCAGACGATGTAAGAATGGGAAAAAAATAGAAAAAGCTTAAGAAATAAAATCAGAACTGAAGGAGACTTGAGTCTATTCTCTCATACACAGTAAAGTATTTGTTTGATTTTATGTTTTTTAGCAGTATATCAGATTGATCTACAGGGAGAAAAAAAGTACAATATAAAAAGCATCACCTCCCACAAGGCCCTCACTACAATGGATTAGTTATTCACCTTGTACTTCTTCTTTGTATATGGTCACACTTCTTAAATTATCAGCAATGCTGAAATCTAATGGTCAAATATGTATCAAGTATTCAATATATTGCCAAAAACTCACTGGGCCTTACAAATAAGTATCATTGTCCATGGGCAGCATAGTAGAGTGCTTAAGAGCGGGGACTCTGATGGCCAGATTGCCTACCAAATTAAGTATGAGATCTTCAGCTATACACTCAAGGCCCCCAAAGTTCATCTCTACACACTTTATTTTTTGGAGGAAGGGGTTTGTTTTTATTCCCTAACACCTTTCAAATACATCCAATAAACTAATAATTTGTTCTTCCCTGAACATCTCGAAGAATTCAAAAAACTATATTCTAATGTATGATGTTTACTTCACCTAAAATGTCTTCATTACCTGTAAAAAAAAGTTCCAGTCCTTTCTTTTCTTTCTTTTTTTGCACAGTATTTGTTAATTGCTTATTTATCAAGAGAAACTATTCCTTAGCCCAAATATTCATGCTTCATAGTTCAGGACCACAGGTCGGTGACAAAATTTCATGGATGTCACTTGAAGAAATTCTTTGCATTCCGAAATCAGTTGGCACACTAAAAGATACTAGCCTTCCCCATCTCCTCAGAATCTTTCATGGACTTGTAATTTCTGTGGAAATCTGTGTGTGCCTTCTTCCTCGATTTGGCCATACCAAAATTATAGAAAGCTACTACCTCCGGGGCTACAATGATTGTTCCAACAATATGAAATCACAGATGCTTAGCCAGAAGGCCACATATCTGAGTTTCATCAAAGCAGTGGAAGCCATGGTAGTTGTATTTTCCCTTGATACCAACATCTTTCCTGCTCCTGCTGTGTTCTTTAATGCTCATCTCACATGTCCCCTTTATCTAGTCTTCCTAACCAAACAGGTATATTCTTTACTCTGAAATTCCCCTGTGCTTTATTTTCACCTGTGTTGGATATTTAAAAGCGTCTACCTTCCATCATAGGTAATTCTCTCATTGAATAGTTAGCACATTAAGAACGCCTACTATTCTCCTTAGTATTTAGGATAGGCTCCATTTTTTCCCTGAAATAAATGATGAGTTGACTGATCCATGCCTACAAATCAAGGCTTCATCTCATTTATACTATATAAGTGAAATGGAAAATCTAGGAAATTCCTGGACAATTTTTTAAAATATTTTTGAATCTATGATCTTGTAATTTTCTGACCAAAGCCTGTGAATGGCTCACTTTTTGTAAAAATCAATCTTTGCCTTGTTCTCTTTATTTTTTTTAAATATATATATATTTATTTATTTTAATTAGTTTCAAGTATACAACACACTGGTTAGACATCTATAATGTTCATAAAATAATAGCCCCAATTTCTCCCTCTCTTCTCTCACCCTCCACCTAGCCATCACATTAATGCTAAGTGCATTCCCTATGCCATGCTCCCCATCTCCATGACCATCTATCAACTACTAATTTGTACTTCTTTAACTGTTCACCCCATTCTGCAAGCCTCCCAATCCCCCTCCCCTCTATTGATCACCAAATTGTCCGCTATATTTGTGAGTCTGTTTTTGATTAGTTTGTTCTTTTTGTTCCTTAGATTCCACATGTAAGTGAAATCGTATGGTATTTATCTTTCTCTGTCTGACTTATTTCAGTCAGCATAATAACCTCTAGGTTCTTCCATGTCATTGCAAATGGTAGGATTTCATTTTTTTTAATGGCTGAGTAGTATTCCATTGTGTGCATGTGTGAGTGTGTGTGAACCATAATTTCTTTATCCAGTTGTGTATCGATGGGCATTTAGGTTGTTTCCATATCTTGTTTTTGCCTTGTTTTCTTTGCAGGGATTTGACTTCCATAATTTCCAAGGCTGTATCTCAAAGTATTTGACCCTAAGATCTTGAGCTAATCAGAAACAAGAAATTTATTAGCAGTTTCATGTCACTGTCTGGAAGGAGCTGCTCTCTGATGTGCCCTCCACAATGACTGGGCTGCTCTGTTGTTTGTTAACCCTCTCCAATTTACTTGCCTTACTTTGGATTGATCGAGACCCCCTGCAACCTCTTGCTTCCATTTGTTTCCCCCTCTAGTGATATGGAAGCGATATTCTCTATGTTGATTTTTTAAGGGGTTGTCCTAGTTAAAGGGAATACTGACAAAAATTTAAATATCTTTACCCTCTTCCCAGATAGCAAAAGGACTTCAGAAGGTTTTAACCTAAAACTATCATATGCTATTATTTCCTAATAATCTCTCTTCTCTGACAATGTTTAAGAATGATCTCATTGAAAAATAAAATTAAAAATCATCTCATTGTCTTTGGAGCATTCTAGTTTTACTTTTATGAGTGTAGGCATGAATTTATTTACTTAACCTCCTAGGAAATGTTGGGCTTCCTGAATCTGAGAATCTCTCAATAACTTAGGAAAATACTTTGCCATTGTTTCTCTTTTTCTTATTCTAGAAATTATTATAATTTCTTTTTTGCCTATTATTATTGCCTAGTTCTTCTAGAACTCTGATTGCATTATGTCAGAAATTCTGACTTTGTCCTCAGTTTCTGACAACTTCTGTATTCTCCATCTCTTCATCTCTCTGACATTCATTTTGCATAAATTCTTCAAATGTTCTTCCAGTTCACTAATCCTTCCTTCAGCTTTGTCTAATATGCTGTTTACCCCAGCCACTGAGTTTTGAATTTCAGGTGTTATATTTTTATTCATTCATGGGCCTCTATTTGGTTCTTTTTAGACCTATTTGTATTTTCTTCTAGTCTATTGCTCATGTTTTCAAGCTTTTTTCCATTTCTTTAAGTATATTAACCACGTTATTTTATATTCCATATCTGATAATCCTAATAGTTAAAGTCTTTGTGGATTTGATGATTCTTTCTGGCTTTTTTCCCCGGTTTCTACTTATATTTCCTTTATTTCTTATGTATTTTGTGATTTTTTTTTAATTGTGAGCTTATGTTGGAAATTCTTTGAAGCCTGGTTTGAAGTTACATTCCTCCAAAAAGGACATGGCTTTTTGTTTTGTTTTTGTTTTGTTTTTGTTTTTTTCCCTTCTATGTCACCAGGGGGCACTATTAACATGGAAGAATTTAAATTAAATTCTCTATTTGATATTTTATACTTCATAGGTAAGGTTGCCAAATAAAATACAGGACAGCCAATTAAATATAAATTTCAGGTAAAAAAAATTAGTGCAATATTTAGGACATATACTAAAAAATTATTCAAACTTAACTGGGCATTCTCTATTTGTATTTGCTAAATCTGGCAACCTACACATAGGTAGCTTGAAACCCACATAAGCACTTGCTTGAGGTTATGAAACCTCGGAGAATTTTTTCCCCATTGTCTCAGGGCAATGATAAATTTGTAACATCATCTACTGTAAGGTAGATCTTTAAGGTAGATTTATTTCTTGCTCACTCTTATACTGAGTGTGTTGTTCATTAGACTCTCAGATATATGTAGTGAATTATTATAAATACTTGGCTTTATCTGCTATCCTCTGCACACTATGTAATTTTCATATAAACTTAATGTCCCTTAAGTTGACCCTTAGGGTAAAAACCAGCTTCACAGATTACTTACCTCCGTCGACATAAGAAACGTCTAAACCCGGATGAATTTTTATAAGAGTTTATTTGAGCCAAACTGATGATATGTGCTAGGTGGCAAGATCTCAAATGTTCCTGAGAATAACAGTTTTGCAGCTTCTTCTATGCATTTGAAATTAAGAAGGGAAAGTAAGCAAGATTGTGTGAAGGTGGGAGAAAGCGAGGCAGGGATTGGATTACACAGAATAGCTAAGATTATTTGCTTTCGAAATGGTGGTTATGTTTTAGAAGGAGGGGTCTGAAAGGGAGCACTTCAAAGGTGTGTTAATGCACAAAAATGAAGGACAGGGCTTGCTTAAGGTGAAAATAAACCTTTTGTTCAAGAAATTATATGCCTGGGTTGTGACTACCCGCCATGACCCCACCCAGTTAGGAATTTATGATCAGATCACCCTGTAAGGTTACTTTTTATAGATATCTTTTTTTCAACCATACTTTTCAGGAGTCTTTTCCTTTTCTTTTTTGTTGTTTCCACAGATTACTTACATTTTTGCCTGATCCATAAAGCCTTTACAAATATTTTAACATAGTTTATCCAGCATTTCTAATTATTTTTTGGCAGCAAGAGGTCAGACAAAAAGGTGTGGCGAGGGAAAGTCATTCACAATATCTCAAATGATATTCTATCAGAACCAGATATCCTTTAATCCTTCATTCCTGCTAGCTCTGAAATCTGGTATTCTCGGCAGTGTCTCCTCCGAGTTTTAATATTTCTTACCAATCCATTTGGGTGTAGTCCAGAGTAGTTAGTATCATTTGACTTGGCTTTCATACTCTGCAAAGACTGGTGATTTATCTAGGATAGAGTGTGGGAACCTCGCTCTGAGCACCATTTAATGACTTGGGTCCACTATCACAGTTATTTCCTACCAGTGCTCTTTCTCTGAGGCTAGAATCTATTTCCCCATGTCCTACTCTCCTAAGGAGTTTTACAGAATATAGGACAACTTACTGCTGCCAGCACTCGACTTGTCTTCTGAGTTAGTCCAAAGGAATCCCCTTCTTACTGATATGTCTTATCTGCAGTTTCTGGAACTAACTTGAGATTCCCCGTGAGATTAGCTTTAGATTAATTTTCTAGTTGTCTTTAGGAAGACCGGTTTTCAGAACAGACTTAGATTCCCCTGGACACCCCTGCTATATGAGTAAGTGACCAGCAGCTTCTTTCCTCTCCCTATCAATTCCAACAGCAGAATTTTAGCTTTTCTTTCTTCTAGGACTACCCAGCACCGACATTTTTAGCATCAGTGGTATCCTAGAGCTGGCTCATATACACTGTGAAAGCCAATTGTTAAGCTTTAGGAATTTTGAGAGCTGGTGATTAAGCCCAGTTATTACAAAGATTAAATTATAGAAATATATTATTAAATAAATTATATTTAGAACAAGGACAATTCTAAAGCTCTTAGGAGAGAAGAAAATATAAGAGTCAATCTTTGTGCCTTGGGTTAGGCAAGTATTTCTTAAATAGGACACTAAAAGCCTAAGTAACAAAAGAAAAAAAAGAAATTGGCTGCATCAAAATTTAAAATTTTTGTACTTCAAATGACACTACTAAGAAAGTGAAAATACAACCCATAAAATGAGACTGTTTGCAAACCATATATTTGGTTAGAGACCCTTATCCAAGTGTTTGCCTACAGCTGGGCACCTGGGGTTGGGGGGCAGATCATGAGGGTGAATTTGACTGTTAATGGTTACAGGGTTCCTTTTTGGAAAGATGAAAATGTTCTAAAATTAGATTGTGACAGTTGCACAAATCTGTAAATATACTGAAAACCATTGAATTGTACACTCTAAATAGGTGAACTGTATGGTATGTGAATTATATCTCGATCAGCTGTTAATAAAAAAAAAGACAAATATTCAAAATATATCAGTCTCTAATTCTTTTACAACATTTTACTATTATCTATCTCTTGAGGCTATTCTTGAGAGATGGTACCCAAGTGGCCCCAAAACACAGGATCAAATCGTGTACAGTGTTAAAATGGCAAGGACTATTTATCTCAACTAATATCTTGTTTATTTCTTTATATCAGTCAGACAGATGGCAGTGAGCGATAATACTCTGTACTAATCCCTTAGGAAGACTAGTTTGTTTGAGGTTTAGACACAGACAATAATGATCTGCCCCATTTATAAGAAATATAACAATGCTACAAAAGGCTTCATGACAAAATGATTAGAATATGCTATACAAAAGATCTAGTCAGTCATCCTGCTGCATTCCATCAACAAATGTTTGTTGAGTGTTATAGAAAATGCAAAAATGAATTAGTTCCTGTTCCTGTATGCGGTTAAGACTCAATCAAGGAAATGGAAACCAATTTAAAATTTTAAAGCTAAAGGCATTTAATGCAAGAAGTAGGTACTTATAAACTTTGAAAGGACTTAAGCAGAGTCAAGGGAGCTGCCGTCAGCTTTCAGATTCACTAAAACCGAATCTGAAACTTCTTGCTATCATGCAGAGGTCAGGGAGATAAGCAAGAAACTGAAATCAATAATCATGGTTGCCCAGCAGCCCTGGGGTGAAATGCTGGCACAGGAATGTGGAAGTTGCAGAAAATCACGTCTTCAGTTCACATGTCCACTACTGGGTGCTTCTGGAGAAAGGGAAATGACTTCGACTTCTCTTCTGCCTTCTAATTCAAGCATATATACATCTCATTAGCAGAATCTAAACTGGATGTGGAATCCTGGCAAGAGACTATAGAAAATGTAGTTCTCATTCATCCAGCCCCTGCAATGAAAGGGAGAGTATTAAAGGAAATGGAAATGGTGCTAACTACCAACAAACAATATATGACTCACTATCCTCAAGGTTAGTTAGGTAATTTTTCTGAGACTTATATAGTATGCATTAGGGATAGTTTCTTAGTGACGGGGGATGCAAGTTGCTGAAATTTAATCTTTCTCTCAGATAACTTGACATGTCTTGAATTATTGGACTTCTAGGCACTTTACCAAGTTGGCAGGCTCTAAAGTTTGTTGGGAGTTATCTCCCACTTCTGGCACATGCTTAAGGAACATAAAGAATACTTGTGAATTCTTCTCACTTGGTCCAATCATCATTATGTCACTACCATAGTGGACCAGTGTGAAGTCCTGTGGGATGGCAAGACTATAGAGTTTCCTGTGGATGAAATTGTGACAGCGCTCTGGAGATTTTATATAACCCTGGACCGGGACTCCAGTGTGCTGCTTACCATTTTGGGTAAAAATAAGCTGTTTCTTGTGGTCTTTACTTATGACTGTAAAACAAGAATCAAAAACTAGAGCTTATAGGCTGGTTATTTGTTTTGTAAATATAATTTTTTGGTGGTTTTTTTTTTTTTTTTTGAATTACATCCATGCCCATTCATTTACTTATTGTCTGTGGCTGCTTTCATATTAAAACCGCAAATTGAGTATTTGGGACAAACATCTCACTAACCAGCCAAAACAGTGCCCTCAAACCAAAGATAAACAGAAACAAAACAAAGTCTTAAATTTACTTCTAATGCAAAATTATATTTCTTTTATGAAAAGTAAACACTAAAATGTATTTATAAAAGTTTAAACCAAATACTATTTTTTTTCCTGAGGTTTGAAATAAATAATACCTATATAGAGGAAACTTTCTCCCTCAGTCTTCTCATTCTAGTACAAAATAGCCAGAACTATGCTGCTCTCTTAACCTCTGATTAAAACAAACAAACAAACAAACAAACAAATATAAAACACCTGTTTAGAAAAATCTATTATACCATTGGGCAAAGTAATTTGCTATATTTGATTGACAATCCATTATTACCTCTAATGAAGAACACACAAAAAATAAATTCTTTGTTTGCTTGTTCTGAAAAAGCTCCAATGCAAATTTCAACACAAGTCAGGACCCTCATTTGGAATTCATTGGGAGTCATGGATGAAGTGCCATTGACCTGAATGAAGAGACTGAACTACAGTATAGACCCAGAGGTCTGCATTTATCAGGTAAACTCTCTCACTTCGAAATCTCATGGTGGGTGGGGAGAGGACAATGGCAAATGTTCATTCTCTGACCTTTTAATTTACTGTCACTTGCAAAAGATTTTCTTTTATTTTGAATTCTCATTCTTCCATAATAATTTGCAATTATATAATGTTTCATAGGATTAGTGAGTGTTTTCAAAAACATCCACCTAGAAAGTATTTTCTTCTCACATTTCATAGATAAAGAAACTGAGGCTAAGAGAAAGTAAATCATTCAGCTTCACAAAGAAAGGGACCAAACATCCTCTGTATTATAGGCACCAGGCCTCATACCTTAATTTTAGACTTCAAGTCCAATATTTTACTATCACAATTTATTAATCCATATCAGAGTGAGTACTAGGGATGGTAGTGGTGGTAGTTACTTTTAAAAACATAAAAATATAATAAGCATTATCCTCAAATAACATGACAAGAAGAAAGGAAACACTTTAAGGTAAGTGTTGCTTCTAAAGTTATTGAATGAATGGCATTAAAAATACGCTTATATTACTGCTGAAATAATTAAACTAAAGAACAGGAAGTACTTTTTAGAATTTGGTTGTGACATTCTGAAATATCTAACCACCAGAAGTTGTAAAATGTCTCCGGACAAATTATAATGAGGAAACTTATCTTTTGAGAGTGATTCAAATAAAGTCCTGCTTAAAGTTGGCAGCTGTAGGAAATGTTTCCCTTCTAGTTCTGTCACTTTATGACACAATCTCTAATAACAGTGTACTTTCCCCTGAACAGACTTTAACATTCTGTAAATCTGTTAGGAGAGAGTTCATAATATCAGATATAGATATGAAGTATGTGTGCAGATATGAAGCAGGAGGCTACATGCTGTCAGATTCGCCAGTATCATTCACTTACTAATTAATCTAAGAAACATTTATTACGTATACCCTATGCACTAGATTAGTGAAAGATATAAAACAATTTAGTAAAACCTTTTCCTATCTAATAGATTTTGAGTGGCCTAGTCAAAAAACCAATGCTAGTGACACATATGAATTATTATCTTCATTAGAGAGGCTGGATAATACACAAAGGAAACTAAGTAAGCATCCGTCTGCCATCTAGGACACAGGTCAATAAACGTTTTCTGTAAATAGGCAGATTGTAAATATTGTAGGCTTTGTAGGGCCATATGGTATTTGGAATATTTTAGGCTTTTCGGGGCCATATGGTCTGTGTTGCAGCTAGAACTCTCCATCATATTGCAAAAGCAGCCACGGATAATACATAAGTGAATGGATATGGCTGTATTCCAATAAAGTTTTATTTATGGACACTGAAATCTGAATTTCATATAATTTTCAAGTGTCACAAAATATTATTCTTTTGATTTGTTAAAATCCATTTAAAATATAAAAAAAACATTCTTCGCTTACAGGCCATACAAAAACAGGCAGTAGACCATACCTTGTCAATCTTTCAACAGTGAAATTACCACCTATGAAAGAAAATAAATTGTAGATGACCATGAAGGATACTGGGAATATAATAAAATATCAAAATAAACATAACATTAAATGGTAAAAATTTTAACTATTTCCATACCAAGAGTTGGAAGGACAATAAAGTGTTTTATGGGTTGTATATCTGGATGGAGCAGACCTAACTCTCCTTAGATGAGTAATTTCAGCAATTGGTAGAGAAGGGATATGAACGACTACATACTAAAAGATGAAAAACAATGATCTACTACCTCCAGATTTGTCACAGTTCTTAACTTTATATTGTCTGGAGGTTGAATTGCTTCCCATAAAACTCTCTGTACTTGGCTCCTATTTTTGTTTTCTGTTTTCTAAATAACTGACCTTGTGTATTAGTTAGGATTCTCCGGAAAAACAGAACCAATAAGATGGAGATATATACATATGATATGTCTATGAGATTTTTAAGTAAGGAATTGGCTCATGCAACTGTGGAGGCCAAGGAGTCCCACGACCTGCAGTCAGCAAGCTGGAGACCCGGGAGAGCTGCTGGCGTAGTCTTGGTCTGAGGACCGGGAGTGATGATAAAAGAAGTCCCAGTCTGAGAGCAAGGGAAGATCACTGTCCCAGCTCAACTGTCAGGCAAGAAAAGCAAATTTGCCTTTCTTTTGCCTTTAATTTTACTTAGGCCCTCAACAGAACTATGCGATGCCCGCCTGCATTAGGGAGGGCGCTCTGCTTTATTTGATCTTCAGTTTCAAATGCTAATCTCATTGAGAAACACCCCCATGGGGTAAACCAAGAAATAGCATTTAACCAAATATCTGGACATCCTGTGGTCCAGTCAAGTTGGTATGTAAAATTACCGAACACATCAGTATTTCCAAAACTGTGTCGCTTGTGGATAGTATGCTAGAAAGTGTATTGTGAGAAAACCTATCAGGTCTCTTAATAAAATCAAACTCAGGCCATCCAAGGGTTGAAACAGAGGGAAGATCTTCAGGCGAAGGCTGTGACCAGACCTTAAGAATAGGAGCTAGAAATCACAGGCTTGACTAGAATCTCCAGAAATTGCCTGTACTGAACATCTTTTGTTCTCTGCCTCACATCCGTTTGCTCATTTTTTATTCCATCACTGTAGCAAATAGCTTCATGCAGTTATCACCTCATAGAATCTTGCCTCAGCTGCTTTGTTAACTCCCATTTTTTAACTCGAGGCTTCTGAGAGAGTATAAGATGGGATGTCTACCATAGCCTACCTAGCATACAAGGAAGTGTGTACTGGAAGTATAAGGGAACAGCCTTTGGCCAGTGTGGGACAGGAGCTATATATTGTGTAAAATGCTCCCCTCTTTCTTTCCTTACCAGGCAATTCTGGGATTCTTTGGAAGGTCCCGTCAAGATAGCATGCTTTTATTGGCTCTCTTTCCTTTCTTATTTTACTCAGGCTCTACTTTGAATGTGAGTAAAGTACTCAGAACATCTTAGTCTGCTTGGCCTATTACAACAAAATATCATAGCTTGGGGGGCGGGGAGGGTTAAATGACAGAATTTATTTTCTGACAGTTCTGGAGGCTGGAAGTCCCAGATCAAATTTGAAAGGGTCAGTTCCTGGTGAGAGCTCTCTTCCTGGCTTGGAGATGGCCGCCTTCTTACTGTGTCCTCATCTGGCCTTTCCTCAGTAGGGGTGCAGAGAGAGGCAGCAACCTCTTTGGTGCCTTCTATAAGGATGTTAATCTTTTCAGACCAGAATCCCATCCTCATAACCTCATCTAATCCTAATTACCTCCAAAAGGTCCCATCTCTAAATACCAGCACACTGGGTTAGGGTTTCAATATATGAATTTAAGGAAGACATTAATATTGGAATAATGTTTGGTTATTCCAAATCAGGGTCCTCCTTTCTCCCAATGTATGACCCTTATCTACCAATAGTGACTCTGCTGTGTGTGTGTGTGTGTGTGTGTGTGTGTGTGTGTGTGTGTGGGAGTGGAGGAACTGGCACCCTGCATTTCCTCCCTATCTTCTGACTTGACTGGGGACTTATAGAAGCCTCTCTTTCCTTCCCTACTAAAGAAGACCTTGGACAATCTTCACCACAATAGCTTGAACCATGTTTTCCCATGTTGGCTGGAATTAAATATCGGAATGAATTTTCATCTAGAAGCAATGCCACCCAAAGAGGTGTATCTATGCATAAAGAGCATAGATATATGGTTGAGCCACAGCATGGCTTCCCAATCATTTATTTGTAGATTCAATATCTATCTGTCTGTCTGTCTGTCATCTATCTAATCTACTTATGTAACAACTGTTTTATGCCAAACACTATGTTATAGGCTAGATATAAAACAAATAAGAATTGATGCTCCATGGTACTCCTATTCTAGTGGAGACAGCTAAAAAATAAAGGTAAGCAAGTAAAATATATAAGATGTTATATGATGATAAGAGCCAAGAAAAAAAAAATAATAAAGCAGAGAAGGGAAAGAGAGATAGATGGCTTGGGGAGAGAGGTTAGGGAGAGAGAGAAAGATTGTGTCATATTAGAAAGAAGATCTGTCTGAAGGAAGAGAAGGAGCAAGTCTTGTATATATCTGAAGGAAGAACATTCTGGGCAGAGGGTTCAGCAGGTACGAAGGCTCTACCTGAGATAGTTTGAATGTGTGTTCTAGAAAGAACTAGTGAGGACCGTGGAGGACCAGTGAGGCTGGAGTAGAATAAGAGATGGGGGAACAAAGGGATGAGGACAGAAAAGCATGGGTGGGCCAAATCCTGTGAGTTCGTGGAGAACACCACCAGAACTTTGTTTCTTTTTCCAGATGACATGGAAAACTATGGGCAAATGATTGTTGAGCAGATAATTGTCACCATCTGACTTTTATTTGGTGAGACTTGTACTGGATTTAATGTTGAAAAAAGCCTGAAAGGGGCACGAGCAAGGGCAGCACATTGAAATGACTTAGGAAGTCACTGCAGTTATCCAATGCAGTTAGTCCAAGGCAGGAGTTGTGGAGATGATTAAAGAAAATATACATGGAAATATTGTGAAGGTAGTCAATAAGCCACTGCCTGTGGATCTAATAGGGGACGAGTGTAAAAGTGAAGAGACGAGATGACTTGGTCTGATTGAAATGTTCTAGAAGACATTAACATCTCAGTTTGTCAATTTCCAATTGAAATAGATACTATCGATAATGTCTATACTTACATATGATGAAACTGAAGTTTATAAGATTAAATAATTTGCTTAAAGTCACACAGTTTGTAAGGGAAAGAACAAAAGCTTAAACCTAGATCAGAATCCATAATGTTAATCATCACTATTTAGATGATTTAGCAACTCGCTTTTTAGATAAATGTAAGAACGTTTTAGTTTAACTTTGCTAGCTACACTAAAAAATTTTCCCCAGCTTTATTGAGATATAATTAACCCAAACATTTTTTAATTAGCAGGAATCATTATAAAGTTATATTATACCCAAGAGAAAACTACATACACTGAGTTATAAAATCTTCTGCTTCCTATCATTGTTCATAAAACTAGTGTATAATAAAGTATGGCTGACTGCTAGGCATGGCTTACAAGAGCAGAAACATTCCTTAAAGAAAACGGATCTGGCTGCGATTTGACTGTAAGTAATAGAGTGTCTTCCTTTTAGCCCAATTATCCAGCTTGACTGATGGTCTTTAAGGAGCTATCCCTGATCTGAGGAGGCACCACTGTATTCTGAGGGTTTAAATGAAGAGTCACCTGGTTTCATCCATCCCACACTGTTCTTTGATAAACTGTCAACCTTCTTTTAATGCATCCTCCATTTACAGCTCAGCTTATGCTGATCCAGTTTGCCTTGTACTTTGGTATGTCCTGGGCTCAGGCTTTGCTCTCATTCTTAGCTATTGTTTTCATGTCTTCTACAGTTCAGGGGATCAGTGAATAGTTTCTCAGGCAACACTGCTATTCATTTATTTATATGCCTTGGGTCTTTCCCTTTCAGTTTTTATTCTTAAACATTCCCTACATCCCCCGCACCCAGATCTATCCTGGTCCTCTGCATCCATTTGTAAGTTAAGGGTTTAAAACTTAACACACATTTTCTTACAGACATGATACAAAATCATCTGTCTCTCAGGCACATCTATAAGTGTAGACAACAACATTTCTGAGCAAAAAGAACATGAGCTTTGGAATCAGGCAGATCTGATTAGTATGAGTATAAAAATGAGCAAATATGATAAAATCTAATGTACTGAATGGCTCAGAATAGGGCTCAATAGGCAAGAGCTTTCTTTTTTTTTTTCTTACCTATGACCTACTGCCAAAGGAAGTATATACTCACAGCTTTTCCTCTATATGCCTGTCCCTAAACACATAGTCCTCTTGAGGATTTCTAGTGTTTTAAACAGTCGGTGACAATGGAAAAGTAAAAAGTAAATGGGAAGTTTTTAAACACTTTTATTCACCATCCCCATAGACCCTAAATGGAAACCCAGTGTAACCAGTGTAACATGCTGACAGCTGTGATGAAAGGGAAGAGGAAGCAAAATGGAAGAGAAGAAAGAAAGAAACGTTTATTAGGCGTATACTAAATGCTAGGCACTTTGCTAGGTTCTTTAGGTACTATCTCACCTAATCATCTTGTGTTGGAAGGCTATCTCTATTCTCTGAGTTGATGTATCTTGCCCAAGTTCATACAACTAGTGAGTGGCAGAGCTGAACTTTAAAGTTAACTCTGTTTGACCTCTATGTCTATAATATTTTAATATGTTTAATATATGTCAAACTATATGCAAATACTATCTTATGCTATTATTAAAATCAACATTTATATATCAATCATAAGGTAAGCACTACATCGTTGTTCTCCAAAAGAGTAATCTTATATTTAAAACACAATATTTTTAAATGTTGAGGCCCAATTAATATGAAAAATTTGAGTAAAATGATAATGGTAATTTAGTTTTGTTTTTCATAGGCTTACTTTATAAGGAATTTATAATAAAAATATCTTCTTAAATGTAACTGTGGCATAACTTCCTCATTACTTTAATAGCTTCCAGATGTTTAGATAATTTTGTTTAGAAACTTTGTAAATTATCAAAGTTCTTTGCCGATTAAATAAGATTTATAATAAAGTAAATCTCCTCTGCCCTGTTAGACCTCATGATGTTGAAAATCTTTTTGAAGTTATAACTTCAAAGTAGTTTACATGGTTATAGTCTCATAATAAATACAGGATTATAGACTTTTCTGTAAGATTATAAAGGAAATGAAATAGAAATAATGACAAAATGACTTCCCATGTTCGTATCTCTTTCTTCGAATGTTTACCAATTGGGCAACAAACTTGATGGCTTATTGACATCAAAGGATACGGATCAAGTGCAGTGTCTTGTCAACTCACAGACCACTGGTAACAGAGCTAAACAATTTAATTAGACTTGAGATAACATCAAAGCGAATGACAATTTGTGAAGTAGGAAGTAAAATATCTAGATCTGTAGGTTGGATATATGAATAGTAAAAAGTTAGTGAAAGGTGAGGAGCTAATTTAAAAAAAAGGTGTATAAATATTAATGAGGTGCTCAAAGACAATGGCTACACTTCAAATACTGGAGTTTGAAGTTAAGAGGAAGGGATTTGATTTGGAAACAAATAAAAAGACTTGTGACTGAAAGTGAGAGAGAAATTTTTAAACATTTGATTTCTTTGTTTTAAAGAATAGGCAATATCTTAAAACTGCAGAAAAGTACATAAATCATAAGTTTACTACTCAATGAATTTTTGTAATCTGTGTAATCACTACCCACATGAGGGAATAAATCAGTCAGTACCCTAGAAATCTCTGTCAGTCATTACTCCACAGCAAAATTAACCATCTTCATTGATTGCCTGTTTTTGAACTTCATATTAATGGAATTACACTGTACATATTCTTTTGTGTCTGGCTTTTCTTCATTCAGCATTATATTTTTGAGGTAAATTCATGTTTGCTCGTAGCTATATATCACTTATTTTCATTATTGTACTACAACTGATTTTATGAATAAAACATAATCATATTGTTTGTGGATATTCTGTTATTTGGGCTATTACAAAAATACTGCTATGTACATTTGAATACCTATCTTGGTGCATTTATATACCCATTTTTTCAGAATATATTCCTTGGAGTAGAATATTGGAAACATAAGATACATATAATCAGCTTTAGTATACACTGCCAAATAGTTTTCCAAATTGGTTTTAGCAATTTGAACTCTCACCATCCTAACATTTACTGTTATTCTTTTTAATTTTAGCTATTCTGGTGAGTATATAGTGGTATACTACTGTGATTTCAATTTACATTCCACTGGTGACTAATGATGTTGAACATTTTTTTATATGTTTGTTGAACTTTTAAGTATCTTGTTTTTATGAAGTTTCCATGTCATTTTGACATTTTCCATTGAGTTTTCAGGCTTTAAAAATTGATTTGTAGGTATTTTATATATACATATGTATTAGGTAAGGATACTTTGTCAGATATATGAATTCCAAACATTTACTTCCAGCTTGCCTTTCACTCTCTTCCTAAAAAGGTTGTTTAATGCACAAACATTTTTAATATTAATGAAGTGCAATTGATCAATTTGTTTCCTATGTTTAGTGTGTGTGGATATGTGTGTATGCTAATTTTAAGATATTGTTGCCTATTCCAAGATCATGAAGACTTTCTTTTATATTATCTTATAGAGAGAAGCTTTATTGTTTTACCATTTACACAGGTTTAACATTTAGCTACTGCTGTTTTATAAGTATAGAAAGAAGTATGGCTCAGGATTCATTGTTTTTTCCCATATGACTATCCAGTGGATTCAGTATCATTTATTGGCATGATCATCTTTTCTCTATTTCTCTACAGTGGTACTTTTCTCATAAGTCAAGTGACCATATGTGTGTGGGTCTGTTTTGCATACTGTAGAGCAGACTTTTTTTCTAACATACTAACCAATGTTATTGCTTTATAGATCTAACTGTCTTCTGATAATATGGTCTGTTAAAGACAAAGACCTAAAACCTCCAGAGATATGCAGATGATGCCAGGCAAAAGCCAGGTCAGTGCTTCTGCTGGCACCCTGTAAGGGTGGATGAATTTGAAAAGGGTAAAGGGGTTGACTCAGGTCTGTACCATGATATGAGCCTTGAGGAGCTGAGTAAGGCCCAAATATTGCCTAACTTTTCATTGTGATTAAATGCTCTCATGCACGACACAACTTCATGAGTGTGTGTAGAGGCCTGTGCCAGTATTTGCTTACCTTTTTGAGTTGGCTTGTTGTCATAGATTTTGGCCTCTTACGATTATGTCTACCTTTTTTTTTTTTTTTAAATCAAACTTAGTAATGCATTTAAAAAATGTTTTTAAAATATTATATTCATCATTTTTAGATGTATGCCTTGACAATGATCCTCTGAACACTAGATCTGTTAAAATCTGGGGAATAGAAGTTAACTCATCCATTTTCAATTAGGTTCATGCTTTTATTCCTTTAAACAAATGCTTACTGAGGTAAGCCTGCTTGAGCCACAGTGCTTGAAACTAAAATACTATGGTATACAAAGTAAATTAAATCTCTGCCTTCATGAAGCATATAGTTGAGTAGTCCTTTGTTGTCATTTTGTGGGTGTGTGCTTTTTCCCAGTGATTGTACCCTCCTGGAGGACAGTCCTCTGGAGAGGTTGGGGTCACAGGAAGCAATTGCATACAATCTTAAAATCCTTGTCTTTCTAACTGTGTTTCAATAAGTAGAGCATATTCGTGTGTCTCAGGGAACCACACAAAACCAGACTGAAGGACAGTACTTTGCTAATACCAACCTTTTACCACACATCTGTTTCGAATAAACTAAGGACCACCCCCTAAGATGGTCCATTTTCCAAGTGGAATTATTTGTTTGCTTAGAAACTACAACATTCCAATTCCAATCCCACTGTCTCCACTATTTCCAGGGGCTAGTTTACAAACTGACCAGTCAGGGCTTGGTTATGTAAATATCTCTAGCAAAATCCTTATAATCCAGGGGATTGCTCTTCTAATTTTTCTCCTGGTGCTTTTTATTCAACAGTTTCTTCTGCTGCTACTATTATTGCTGTTCAGTCTTTTGTTGTTGTTGTTTAGTTTTGTTTTTACCACTTTTTGCTGAGGCCACTTACAAATTATTCTCCACAGGCAGTGTTCCTCACAGTGCGCCCAAAGAATTTGCCTCTCACTATCATGGCACATGAGAAGTTCTCCATTGTATTGTGGTGTTTCTGCTTGTCCAGCAAAGTGCAATGATGCTGTTTCAAGGTCATTTTGCTTTTCCAATACCCACATCTAATTAAGTGGGAACTGGAAGTACAGTGTTTCTCTTTCACCTGACTAAGCTTTCCCTCCAGTCACTTGTGGGAAAGAGCTTAGCAGCTGCAGGTCAACTAACCACAGACCTGTGGGGGGAGTCACATGCCAATCCATTGCCATTAAAGTCTGCTGTTCTGTCTCAACCATTTCCCATAGCAGGACATCTGCCTATTACCTGCAAAATGGGGATCCATGCCCATAAGATTCTTTCTACTGACTCTTCTTTTCCTTAGACTCTAGGTTTATTTCTGAGAATGAGCCTGGAGACTTCCCTTCTGACCTCTCTAACCCCTTTCCTGTTGAAGAGCAGGCACACATGGAGGCCTTATAACCTTTCTTTATTTATCAATGAGAATTGGTCAAATATAAACTTTTATAGACTGTGTTATTACCTGAATTGAACTAGTATAAAATAAGACTGATTCAATGATGCTTGTATACTGATATCAAGAAACATTGTTTTATCCTTATATTTCATATATATTCTACATAACTGGCAGAGACTATGTGTTGTCTGTTCTAGTAGTGAAGAAAATTTTAGGCACAGAGAAAATCCAGAATTCCTGATTCCCTTTACCAGCTATATTATTTACCAGACTGTGAAATCTGCCATAGCAGGGACAATACATGATCCATTTTTGTATGTCCAGAGCATGGCATGAGGTCTGGTATATAATGATACTTAGATTGTTAAACGGAAATAATATGTCTTTGTTTCACCCTTCCCCTCAATGTAGCTTTTTGGGGGGATTTTTATTGGACCTATCCTATTTCTGCTTCCAGTTCTAGGGAGCAATGGACCATGAGATCCCATGGAGAGCAACTGTGGAGATTTTGCTACAGCTTATGGGAAAGCAGCATGTCCAGGCTTCTTTCTCTGTCAGCGAGCCATACGAAGCAGGGGTGTGTGCATGGCATGACAACAAATACAATTGAGGGAATACCTCAGTTTGGCAGGCTTGAGATGCTTATTCCTGTTATTAGCAATATTTGGGAGTGGCCTTTCAAAAAGAGATTATCATCACTCAGTAGACTTAGATTGAAAAAGGGGTATGCGATGCTTTTGAGGAAGACCTGTAGAAAATTTAACTGCAGATGGAAAAGAGAAGGGTTGCTTGAGGACAGACTCTAATACTAGACTAGAAAAATATGGCTTCTGTGGTGAATTGTTTACCACAATGGCTGCCAACAATTCTTCCCATCACTGTACATACGTTCCACCCTTCCTATCAAGTGGTGAAGTCTATGACTCCCTCTCCTTGATTTGGAGCTGGCTCTCTGAGTTGCTTTGACCAAAAGAATTGGGCATAAGTGATGCTGTGTGACTTCTGGGTTTAGGCCTTAAAGACCTTGTAGCTTTTGTTCTCATCCTCTCAGGAGCCAGGTGACATTTAAAGAGGTCTGGGCTATTCTGCTAAGAGGCCACATGAAAAGAGAGAGGTCCTGAAAGGTAAGAGTCCATGTGAAGGAAAAATTCAACTCCCCAGTTGACAGGCAGTGTCAACTGCCAGACATGTGAGTGAGACCATCTTGGAAACTTCATCCAGAGTTCAGCCTCCCAGCTAACACTACGTAGAGAAGAGATGAGCCATCCTGTTGAGCCCGGAATGAATGCCTACCCTAAAGAATCATGAGCAATAAAATGACTGTCATTAAGTTTTGGGATTATGAAGCCACAAAGAACTTTAATCAGAACCAAGAATTGGCCAGGTGATAGTGTGACTCCTGCTGGCATTTGTGTGGTGTCTCTGTTTCTTATGGTAGTGGAACTGGAAATTCATGCATTCCCAGTGAAGTTGGAGATCATCCGAATCTGACAGAACATGAGAGTGAATTGTCAAGTCTTCCCACCTGTGGTAAAAGAAGGGCAGGTTCTCAACCAGAGACACTCCAATACTTCCACCTGGTTGAGTTTGGCACCCAGAATGCACAAAGATAAAAGAAAGAATCACCGTATCCTGAGATCAAGATTTCTCAGGAACATGCCTGTGTGAGTGAGTTGGTAAGAAAGAGCACTAAAGGAGTCCTAAATACATTTCTAGTCCAAATTGCCAGACTGACTTTACTTGAAGGTGGTGCTCAGGATTAAGGTTGTGATGCTAAATTTGGATGTGGTGACTCTCAGGATGGTATATAGATTGTCTTGTTCCTTGTGTCAGTCCCTTGCCTGTTAATCCAGTTTGTCCAGTG
This sequence comes from Rousettus aegyptiacus, assembly GCF_014176215.1. Classification (NCBI taxonomy): domain Eukaryota; kingdom Metazoa; phylum Chordata; class Mammalia; order Chiroptera; family Pteropodidae; genus Rousettus; species Rousettus aegyptiacus. Next base: position 160,247,443 of record NW_023416284.1, on the reverse strand, counting down.
GGAAGACCCAGCCTTGCTCTTATCAGTCTCTTTCCTGGGGATTCATTTCTGACCTTGAACCACAGCCTGGTAGTTGTGCCCCATGTTGTCAGTGTTCCAGCTTGTCTAAATTACTGGATATCTCACCTGTTCAGGACTTTGTCCTGCTTGTCTATTTGGGCCCCTCTTTGCTTCCTGTCAAGACCTCCTTGCTTGGCTGGATTACCACCTGTTGTTTGTTTACATCTGTATGGTACCATATTCCACCTGTTTTCTTCGCTTCCTTAGAATTCATGGAACTTTAATTTTCTACCTTCAATTCTTGCCAGGTCCTCACCAAATCTGCTCCATTCTATTGAAATGTTAGGGCCAAGTAAGATTGTGTCCAAAGGACAGAGTCTAATTCTTCTTCTACATAATACCCTTTAGACATTTGATAACATTTGCATCATCTTTAATCATCTCTTTAGGCTAAATCTTGCTGGATCTCACATTATCAAGGTCACTCATTTATGGATCTAATTTAGCTTGTCAATATTCCTCTTAAAAAAGGTGGCATACAGAAGTGATTCACATGATTCAACAGAGAATATAGTACGAATATCATTACCTATGATAAGGGCATACTGTATGTATATTTTATTAATCGTGCCTCCATTTATGCTATTATTTTGCTATTATTTTCCATCAGGAATAGATCAAAGTTTTGTAAGTCCTAAAGCTTAGAAACTTTAGGGACTCTCTTTAATAATTTATTTTTAACAAATATATAGTTAGTTTTAAGTCCTGTGAAAATGAGGGATCCCGATTTTCATTGCATATCTACCTGAAGGTTCCTAATAGTGTTGTCTGGTAAAATTCCTGAGTATTCCTCTCTGTATTAGTGTACCCTACTACGTTTAATTTGGGTACTTAGCATATGAGGGATTAAGTAAATTAACACACAGTGAGGGACCTAGAATAATGCCTAGCACTTAGAGCATGCAATAAATGGTAGCTATTATTATTTTTATTACTTACTAACAGGACCTGGGCAAATTATCTTCCCAGCTCTTAATTTTCCTTTTGATGTAATGGAGATAATATTTGCCTTGCCTTTTTCATAAAGTTATTGTGAAGATTAAATGATAAAATATATGAATGTGCTTTGTCAACTGAAATGCATCATACACATGGAAGGTATTGTAACTGAGGTTTTACTTGACATTGTTAATTTTAGAAAAGGTTATGTTTAGGAAAGAAAAGACTTTACTCTGGCCGAGATGGAGTCAATAAAGACCTCAGTAGACATGGGAGGAGGCAAAGGACAAAAGGTGCATGTGTGGTAGACACTGAAGGCAATGACCTGCACATCTCCTTCCACATGCCAACATTCAGAAAAGATGAAATAAACAGAATCCGAGAGAAAGCGGTGTAATTACACAAAAGGACAGGGACTTACTGTTTGTGTGTGTCTTTTCACAATTGGCCTTGATCTAGGTCTCCAGCTTCTTCTTCAGCCATGTCCTGTTCTGTAATCCAGGCTCCCAGGTCACAACTGGAGAAATCTTATTCACACTTTGGGTTCAGCATAAATTCCCCTCTTCCCTGGGGTTTCCCCAGTTCCTTCTGTCCATCCCATAGGAAGAATAAATGGTTCTCCGATACACTCTCTGTGAAAGAACTTCCACTCTAGACTGAAGGGCACCCAGTTTTCCTTAATTTCGTGTTTCCAGGGCTTAGCTTCTGCCACTAAATAGATATTCAATAAGGTTTAGTCAATGAATTCACTTTGTAGAAATAATGTTGTTAAGTTGATAAAAGGATATTTACGATCGGGATTCGCGGGTAAGAACGCCTTGCACACAGTCATTAACAGTCGTTATCCAGGGTAGCTCTGAGAGCAAGAGATCCTTCCAGCCTGGGGTACTCGGCAACCGCTCCTAGCGAATCCCGTGGGAAGGGCCACCCCCGCCAGCGCGGGGGCGTGGCGCGGCCCGAGGGGGTTTCCGCGCCGGGGGCGCGTCCGGCGGGGGCGCGGGAGGGGCTTCCGCCGCGAGGGGGCGGGGCTGGCGCGCCGAGTCCTCTGACGGCCCCAGCCAGGGAATTTCAATTTGAAACCTAGCGGAGGGAGGAGGCGGGCGCGGCGGCCCAGCGGCTGGGGCTGAAGGTGGACTGGTCCCTGCGCGAGCGAGCTCGCGAGGTGCGGTGTCTGGGTAAGGAGGCATGCGGGGCTGCGGAATGGCGGGTCTGGGGCCGGGGAGCCCGGGCCGATTGAGTAGTCCCTACGGAGCTGCATGGGCGGCTCGGATTTTTCCTCTTGCTGCAGCTGGGAAGCTGATCTCGGGCAGGAAGCGGTGGCGGGACGGTCCCGCCGGGGGGAGGGAGGCCGGCTTTGGGATTTTCTGCAGCTCCCTCTCTCTTCTCTTCTCTACCGGACCCCATTCTCTCTCCCGGGTCCGGGTCCTGTTGCTCCAGGCCGGATCCCCACTTCGCTGCTCCACTGTCCTTCTCTGCCCCGTCTCTCTCAGAGCTGGGGCCGAGTCTCGTGGTATCCGGAAGAGGTGGGGGTTTGGTGAAGAGTGTGCCGGCTCCTCCGGATGCCGTGGGCTCAAGGTCGCGCGTCCCCGGCCCCCAGGAACGGCTGGGGGAGGAATCCGGCTCCATCCCGAGCGAGGGCCGCGGCGCGAGAGCCGGTCCCAGCCAAGAGCGCCACCCGCCTTTGGCTCCCGGCGATGTGCGCGGGGGCTCCGGGATGCGGTGGCGCCCTTCAGGAGGGTGATTTTGGCAGGGGAAGCACGCGGGCGAGGACTCCGCAACTCCCTAGGCTGTCCGCTCGCGTGGGCACTGCGGGAAGCCCGGCGAGGGCCGCGCGCTAGCCCCACGCGCCCCGCAGGTTCGGCCGGTGTCCGCCCGCGCCAATGCGGAGAGGAACGCCGTTTTGCACTCTGATCCTTACAGTTCTGACACTCAGGCCATCTCACTACAGATGCCATTTATTCTTCCTCCGGGGCTGGGAGAATTTTTAAGTGAACTGCAATGGAAGGATGAAAAGGAGAACCGAATGGATCCTGCAGAGTTGGAATTGGCGTCTGGGGCCCTATCCCCAGCCCGAGATGCGGCCCCCAGCAGCCAGAAGGGAAGTTTGGGGAGGGACGTCGGTCATTACGCTTCCCAAGATCTCAAACCTACCCTGAGGTCAGGGTGGTTTTTTTTTTTTTTTTTTTTTTTTGATGAGATCTAAAGAGCTCTGGCCTAGAGTCTGTTTTTTTTTTTGGGAGGGGGAGGGGTCCCTGTGTGGAGTCCTCCCTACTGCCCCCGAAGACTCCTTAAATTGAATTCCCCATCTCCAAAACCGCTAGCTCTGTTTTTAAGAGCCCTGGGATGGGTGGAAAGGAAGGTGGAACCTAGAGGAGCTGTAGACATATTTTCTCTTTTCTGAATCACATCTTTCCCTCAGTTTCTTGAACTTCTTGGATCTGAAATGGCATGTGTGTGTCATTGTTCTTTTGCTGTCTTGTTCATGTTACAGCTTTCTTTTTTTTTTTTTTGACTTAAGAGTTTTTCCTTTATTCTAAAATTTTCTTCAGTTCCTTCTTTATTTTTCCTCTTGTTTTTGTTCTTATCTCACCGGAATCCATTATTTCTATAGTCTCTATTTATAACACTGTATTAAGAATTAGCATTTTAGTTGATGTCCTATTGTATTTCCCCTTGAGTTTAGGACTTGAGCGAAACAGTCAATTTCTTGGTCGCAGAATCTTGGGCTTGGAACAGGTTTTACTGGGAAACGAATAGCACAGCACAGCACTTAATCCTATTCAGTTTCCATTTTCAGGTTTATTGCCGTGAGAAATTACTGGATTGGCGTTGCAGTCAATGATGGGGCTGCATTGCAGTGCAATCTTGAATTGTCGTTAAGGGCCGACCCAGTATATCCATCAGGCTGGTACAACTTTCAAAGAGCTTGGCTGTGTCACCTGCAGAGCTTCAGTGATCAATCTGATGATTCAGTTTGAAAACTACCATCAAACTTCAGGTATCTCCTCTTTGGAGGTCTTTGGAGAACTATTCAAGTGAGAATGGCTTGGAACTATGGCATGGATTTAGGACTAATTTAATCCTATCCTGTCTTCCTCACTTTTTGGGCAGAATTCCCACTGAAGTCAGTAGTGGTCTTGTGTGCAGAAGGACTGCTGAGAACAAGAGGCTGCTCATTTAGAGTAACGGGAAGGGACGTTTTCTTTCCTTTTTAAATATCTCTCTTTAAGAAAGACGTAGTCATAACAGTTTTTTAATTGTTTACCTCTGGTTGAAGTAATTACAGCACTGTGTGCAAAGACTTTCCAGAGAAAATATGTGGATGAGTTGAGCCCCTAACTTGAAATTCTTAATATCTCAATTGGATGGAGATTGCTCAAAACAATTAAAAGTGATTTAGAAAAATCATTTAACAAAACTAGAATTTCATTTTAATAAAATAATTTCTGACTTTTATAAAATTTTTAAACTGCTATGGAATATTGTCAACTCTGTATATTAAACTGGGTATATTTACAACTGGGTATGTACATTAAAATCTGAAATTTAATTCCAAGTAGAAAGAAGCAAATATGCAGATTTAGGGGACGCACCTAAAGAGAGGCTCACCGAAAAAGAACTATTCAAATATAAGACAAGGAAATTCAGATAGCTCTTATTGTATTTGAAAAATTAGTACAATTATTATATGTAGTGATTGTCTGGGCCCATCTGATTGTGAGCACTCAGAGATTTCCAAGTTAACTTTGTGCTGATCTGAGCTGGTGAACTTGTCAGATTCTTTGCTTCTCTATGTTAATGTTCTTGTGGCTTACCCTTTCCAAATTACCAGTTCTAAAGAACTGAGTTTAGAAAACCTATCTAGTCACCAGATTTTAAAAATAGATTTTTAAAAATCATAACCATGTCCATGTGTACTACCCAACCACTTGCTTTCAACTAAAAATACTTGCGAAGATGACAAAGGAGTTCTCAACCAAAATATTTATTGGTAAAATTACTCTGTAATTAGTAATATTGTATAGTTATGTTTAACATCAGGTTTTGCTCCGAATCACTACTCTCATATTACTGTGGTAGAGAATTACAAAGGTTCTATCTTTGCCATTTTATTTAGGAATGTGGGGGTTATAGTTTATATACCAGAATGCTAAATATTTTTGAAAATTTGATTGTTTCTGTTTCCATAGGAAAGTATAGGACTTTTTTGTTGTTGTTGTTGTTATTTTATTATTATAATTTTTGGCACTGAAGTAGCCTGTTTAAAAACTGTGTGTGGACTTTTTGGAAAATGTCTGAAGGCGATAAGATAGTATAGGGATCAATAGTGCTGAGAGTCAAATTTTGCATTTTTAAAATCAGTATTATTTACTTGGAGAAAGCAAGGAAATGTGCTTCCCTTCCCCCACTTTATTTAGAAACATTTCCAGTGGCCTTATTTGCTTTTTCAGATTCAGAATTACTGTACCTAACCACTGGGTACCCTTACAGATTTAAAAGCCTCAAGTAAATGTTTATGCTGGCTTCAGTACTCAGCAAATACTAGCCAAACCCTAATTTACTGCCCTTTTATAGAACCTTGGAATCTCAGGGCTAGACCTTTAGGAGTCAGCAAATCCATTTTCAGCCCTTGCCCCTTCTCCCCAACACACAAACATTACCAGCCTCTTTGGAAGGCCTGAGTTAATAGATTTGTAGATGATTCCTCCACAGATTCCAGACAGAGCATACTTTGGGAATGGCATGTTTTGGCACAAACCAGCAACTTGATATTCATAATATTTCTCTCATTCTTTGACTAGGCAGTGCTCCAGACTAAAATCCAAAAGGAAGTCAGTGCCTGGTGTTATTAGCTACAGGGGAAGGGGCTCCAAGTATAAATAATATAGTTATTTAGAAGTTATAGGTAAGCCAGAAAGCAAAGAAAGGAATCATCTCTATTATCAGTTAGAAATAACTGATAGTGATAACCAGTGCTTTTTTTAAAGTTTTTTTTTTTTTTTATAAAGTATATATTTGTGTATTTTGTATGAGAGGGAATATTATGAGGGAACCCTCTCTTATTCAAAATACACAGACATACACACACGTTAAAAATATTTATATATTTTGTGATGTGAAGCATTTACGACATTGTAGTTAATGAATTTGATGAATCAGTTCGTTCAACTTTAATATATGGGAGGTGCTTTTGGTGAAGAGTCTTTGAAAGCTGGAGTTGGCTTTGTAGAACCTGGTACTATTACATGTAGAAATATCCTTTAGGTAATATTTCATACAGGGAATTTGCTTTTCTTTCAACTCAGTGTCGTTTCCTTTTGTCTTGTGGTTGGCTTGAGATCTGTGTGGGTTTCCTAGATGTGCATTTTTCATGTCTAGAGTAATCTGTATGTTATTTTCTTAAATACTTAGCATTTGGGATATTATTTATTTGAATGAGAATTTCAATGATTTTCCCCCGAAATTCTCATTTTAATTTTAAATTTTTAATATTCTTTTAAGTGAGGCAACCGTTGGTTGACTTCACAGATTTCGGGGACCTTGTCAGTTTACAATCCCTTACTTTTTAAAAATTTTTTACACCTTCAGCACCTAGGTAGTCTCCCATCCAAGTACTAACCAGTACGACCCTGCTTAGCTTCTGAGATCAGACGAGATGGGGCTTGTTCAGGGTAGCATGGCAAATTTCTCATTTTTAAAGTGATGTCTCTTACCCCTTGGTATAGGGATAGACCTTATGTGGCCTATGAATTCATTCCTACTGCTTAGGGTCCCCCCACCAAGATTAAAATCGGGCTAATTTTATATTCTCAGTTACTTTAAAAATAGAAATGTTTTCACTTTACAGATAACTTCTATGCATTTTGGTATTTTTTCACTTAGGCATGGTAGAACCATAAAGGTGTAAATGCGTATAGATTGCCTTCCACTTAATCTTTATAATAGCATGGAATAAATTTGAGGAATAAGAATTCTTTTTTTATTCATTCTGAGAAGTATCTTAAGTAGGGTTTTCCTTTGAGTAGCCAAGCTGACATCTTCAATATGTAACTAACTAAGTTCAGTGACCTGAGGGGAGGGTTTTAGCTCTTTCCAGTGAAAGAGCCAGAGGGCATGGAAAGGGCTCCAAAGTGATTTTGTCACTGTGCCCCTGTAGAACCTTATTGTCTAGATGGCGAGTTAAAACCACTTTTTAACAATTTCAGTACGATATTTTTAGAATTTTTGAACTTTCATAAAACTTTATCCTAGCTAACTGTTTACCTCTTTTGGTAGTATACAAAAGAACAGATAGATTGCAAGGCTGTTTCAGTTACACAGTGTGTTCATAAAACTTTCCAGATCTGAGAGACTGAAGAAAGAGGCTGACAACTCCAGCATTACATTGAGTTTCTTGAGGGAATTTACAGACAAGGTGCATCTTGGGCTGTGGCAGGGTGGCATGGATATCATCTGCTGCATGGCAGGTGCTAAAGAATTATATAGAACAGAGCAGGATGGATGGGATACTGGTGCGCGAACCGCCCCGGATAAGGTGAAAATGCTTTGTGTGCTTGCCAAGGGCAGGGCAAGGGCCTGTTCCAGGAACAAGCCTCAGTGGGACGTTGGGGATGGGTCTATCTGAGAGTCTCTGGGGGGACTTACAGGACACAATCTCTGTTCTGGCCAGATCTGGTCCTGCAGTGGTCACATGGAACAGTCTCTACTCCACACCGAGAGGATATAGTCTTTTGTTATGCTGTTAGAGGTACCTGATTCTGATGTATGCATATGCTATATTATAATTTCCTCTCTTTATAATTTAGTAAACTTACTGAAAGCAAACTGTGAATGGAATTTTGATTGATAGTGTTTAAATCTCTGCATGCGGTATTTAAATGTGACCTTTATAAATCCAGTACATATTTTCGTATGCTAAATAGACCTGCAGACGTATTTTCCTTCAACATAATTTTTTTTTTTAACTTTAAATTAGTTGCCAACATTCAGAAATCAGGTTTCACACAAATATCTTCATTTTAGGCTTCTCCGGAAAAACCGGAGGATCTGGGCCCACTTGAGAAACACTGGGTCATACTCCTCCATCGCAGCAGTCATCAGCTAGACCTTACTAGCTCCCGCCCCAGTTTGCATAGGTCATCCTCTCTCTGCTTTGCTGAAGTCTCTCCCATTTCCTTGTCTTAACCTATAGACTTTTTTATTTATTTGTATTAGATATCTACCTTCTTTAGACTACTGAATTTGTACCTCTTTTACTGAATACCAATTGAAAGGTGCAAAAAAGTCATAGATCTCTATGGCCTTAGAGTAGGGGTTCCTGGCTTTTCTTTTTCCTGTACGATCTTAGACGGGGATTTTTCTACCTTCTGGGCCATCAGTCATTTCCTGCTCCTTTCTTTGTGAAAAACTGACCTTTAGGTCACTATCAGTCATTGTTTACAGAGCCCATTAATCAGTGCCCAGCACACAGTAGGGCCTTAATAACATATATAAAGAATGTACTTTCTAGTTTCCTTCTAGACTTTATAGGTCAGATCTCTTATTCTTTGAAGCCTACTGCTGTACCCTATTTGTATGTTTGGCATTTTTAAAAGACTTTTTTTTATTTCATCATTTAATATTTTGGTATGTATCTCTAGGAGATAAAATGTCTTTCATAAACATAATACTATCATTGCCCTTAATATCAAATATCTAATTGTTGGTATTTGGATATCCAATTATTTTAAGTATCATTTTTTTAATTTGAGATATAATTGACATATAACATTATTTTAGTTTCAGATATACAACATAATGATTGATATTTGTATATATTGAGATGATCCTGACAGTAAATCTAGTTAACATTCATTACCACACATAGTTATTTCTGGTGATGAGAACTTTTAAGATCTTTTCTCCTAGCAGCTTTCAAATGCGTAATACAGCATTGTTAACTATAGTCAGTCACCATGCTATATATAACATCCCCAGGACTTATTTTGTAACTTGCAATTTGTGCCCTTTGATCCCTTTACCCCACTCCCACCCCGACCCCTCATCTCTGGCAACCACCACTGTGTTCTCTGTATCTCAAGTATCAGTTTTTGAATAAATTAGTTTGAATCAAGGTCCAGTTAAGATCTACACATTATGATTGATCGATATACCTTTAAAGACTAAGAAACTATAGTTTTCCCTTCCTCTCTTATGTCTCCTTGCAATTTATTTGTTGAAGAACTTGATGATTGTTCTATATTGGTTTCCCACAGTCTGAATTTTTCCGACTTCAGTCCTGTAGTGTAGTAAACCTGTTCCTCTGTCCTCTGTATTTTCTTTAATTCGGTGGTTTGATCTAGAGACTTGGTCTAATTCAACTTTTTTTTTCTTTTTTTTTCTTTTTGGTTTGGTAAGAGTCCTCATAGCTGTATCTGACACTTCTTGCTTGTTTTGCTTCCAGGCTCCATCCAGCTTCAGATCCTTTCACGGCAGCTGCTTCGTTGTCTGCTTAACCTGTACTGGACAAATACATTTTACGCTAGTGGGTTAGCTTTGTTCTAGGTTCCATTTTTAAGTAACCCAGTAAGGCCAGAATCGATAATCAACAAGCTTGAAAAAAAAGGAAGAAAAACAACTATTTTGCAGCATAGACTGCCAGTCAGGGACTGTAGTTGGTGCTTTACATGTGTTGATATCCACAGTCCTTGCAGCAACACCTTGAAGTTGGTATGCAGTTCATTTTACTTATGAAAAATTGAGGCTTAAACATTGAAACATTTGCTCAAGGGCACCCAGCTTGTGTGCTGCTAAAAAATTTTTTTCTTCTGGTAGGGAGGACCTGTTATTGTGTTTAATTGCTTAATGCTATTACAGTGTAGAACTTGAAGTTTGAGGAATTTGTTGGCATCTCTAGTATCTGATTTTTATAAAAGACAAGCTTGCTTCCCTAACTGGTTTTCTGGCTCCTTGCTTTCTTCTGTAAGGGTGTGAAGCTGACCGAGTACTACTTTTTTCTATGTGACTTTGGACTCATGCTGGAACTGGGAGTACCCTTCATCTTGTTTTCTCCTTAGTATAGTATTTCCTGTCAGATGTTTCAACATAAGAAAAATATACCAGAATATAAAATGCATCAGCATAATGTGTGCCCCACACCTAGTTTTTCTCTTTCAAGCGGTTTTATACTTTTTGCTATTTCTTTTACAATGCAAATGGCATGTCCCAAGGTGCTTGTAGTATAGTAATACTGCAGAGATTGTAAGGAGAAACAGCAGATCCCTGCCCTAGTTCCCTTAGTGACAGATTTCTGCTCCCAAGAGGCAACCACTTTCAGTTCTTTCAGTTTTATTATCTCATGTATTTTGTCTGAATAACATGATTTTCTTGCTTTTTGATTTTTCCATTTTAGGCAATGACAGCAATTAACTTGCTACCTTGGTTGGAGTTAGCCTCCTTTACTAACTCCCTCTTCCTGTACAAACCCACCCTCTTCTCGCATTCTACAACCATATATGCCAACAGCTAAGCCATATGAAGTGCTTTGATTGCATGTACTACTTTACAACTTTTTGTTTTATCCTGAAATTGATTGCCTTATTTTGTCCTCATTTGCATAGTTTTCTTTGTTACCCATCCTTAATTTATCCCTAAACTATATTGAAGACTGTATCGACAAAATTTTCTTTTCTTGGAGATATCCTTTTGGGCCCTCCATCTTTCCAGTCTGTTTTATTTCTAGAACTGCTGTGTATCTGTATTCTGGGAATTCCCTTTGCCTCTCTTCTTGGGCTCCCAGGTTCCTGGCCCCCATGTCCTTTTCTTAACTCTTACTTAACAATAAGTATATCCTTCAGTGGTTTCCCAAGGAAGTGCTTATGGAAGGTGAATTTCTTGAGACCTTGCATGTCTAAAAACAACTTTTTTTCACTGTTAAAATGGCTTTTCATTCTGTGACTTTGAATGTTTTTACAGTTTGTCCAGGTATAGAATTTTAAGTTAGTGATTACTTTCCCTCTGAATTTTGACTCCATTCTAGCATCCCAATACTGCTATAGAAAAGACTGGTGTGACTCTAACTTCTACTTATGTATATTTGGTGTGTTCTCTTTAGAAGTTGTTAGGGTTTTCTCTTTGAACTTGGTGATCTGAAGCTTCATGATGTTGTGTCTACTGGTGTGGGAAGTTTTTCATTCATTGTGTTGGGCACTCATTTAGGGAGCCCTTCCAGCTTGGAAATTCTTGTCTTTCAGAAATATACTTCTGTAATTTCTCCCTCTGTGTTTTCTGGTCTTTCTGGAACTCCAGTTATTTGGATGTTGAATTTCTTAGAATGACTCCCCAGTTTTATTTTTTATCCTCTGATACCATCTCTTTTTTCTTTTTGTTCTGCTTTTTTGGGAAATCTCTTCAATGTTTCTTTAACCTCTCTACTGATTTCTTCCCCCTATTTTCTGAGCTTCTACTTGGTCATTAAATTTTCTTTTTGATAATGTCCTTTTCTTTTTTCGTGCATGTAATATCTCCAGTTTGGCCCTATTTGATGTCCCTTTGCACTTGCTTTCTCTGTGTCTTCCCTCACATAGTTGCATGGCTCACTCCCCTAACTCCTTCACATCTTTGGCTCCCATGATAATTTATTTGAAACTACCGTGTAGCCCTACTTCCACCCCTACCCCAGCACATCTTAAATCTTTCTTGTCTTTTCTATGTATTATTATCATCTGATACACTATATATTTTACTTTTTATTGATTCTCCCCTCACTAGAATATAAGCTGCAGGAAGGCAAATGTTTTTATCCGTTTTGTTTACCCCATTATTTCCAGTATCTAGAACAGTGCATTGCACAGAGTAGGCCCTCAGTAAATATTTGTTGACTGAGTAATTGGACCTCTTTGTTTTCTGTATGGTGTCTAACATTTGCCCTCTATGCCTGAGTTTCCTGATCCCAGAGCCTGCCTTCCTTTAGCTTCTCTAGAGAGTTAACCTCCCGTTTTGGCTGCAAAGGTTTGGGCAGAGAGATTGAGAGATCGAGAGACTGAGAGATTGAGCGATTAAGAGAGAGAAAGAGGAGAGGAGACCAGGAGAGAGAGAGAGAGAGAGAGAGAGAGAGAGAGAGAGAGAAGAGAGAAGAGAGAAGGAGTGGGGGGAAAGGAGGAGAGGGTGAAGGGAGGGAGAGAGGGAAGAAGAAAAGGAGAGAGGGAGAGAGAACACTAGGGAGAGGAGGAGTTTAAGTGTTCCTTGTATTTACTTATAGCTGGTCTCCTGTTTTTAGTTCTGTCTCTCAACTTAGCCCTCAGTGGTATTGTTTCTGTCAGGCCCCCACCAAAACGGGAATTCAAGTTTCAGCTTCCTCTGCTCTGCTAAATTAGTTACTCTACATCTGTTTTCCATCTTCTAAAATTCTGTTGATATATCTCATTTGCTGGCCTGGCCTCTCCTGTTTTTTGTTTTTTTGTTTTTTTGTTTTTTTTTAATTCGTTTGTGGATTTTTACTGCCTGCCTTCCTTCCTTCCTTCCTTCCTTCCTTCCTTCCTTCCTTCCTTCCTTCCTTCCTTCCTTCCTCCCTCTTTCCTTCCTTCCCTCCTTGTCATTTTAGTGTAGTTTTGGGCAAGAGTAGAAATTAACGTATGTTTAATCCACTGATTTTAGGGTTTAAAATTGATAAAAATAAAGTTCCTAAGATTACTGTGGTACTCACAATTTGGTAAGGACTGCAGCCATAATAAAATGGTCCTTCTTTTTCATGAAGATGCTGAGTTGAACCTTAGTTATGTGTATATATGTGTGGGTGTGTATATATATGTACATATGTATATATATGTGTATATATACACACACGTGTGTATATATATATGTGTGTATCTGTGTTTATATACATACATATATGTAGAGAGAGAGAGAAGAGTCAGGCAATTTAGTCAATATCTAGGGTAGATAGGAGTGGGTGACTGATGTCATTGAACAATAAAGTGCTTCCTAGAAAGAGATCAGCAAATGTATTATATTTTTTTCCTATAATAGTTCAAGGATTAGTTTAGTACAGAGAATGAATGAGAAATCTTATATACTTGAACTAGATTTAAAAATGCGCAACAAAAACAATTTGGTGAATGTGTATCAGAAATGGCCACCTTATTTTAGAGTTTACTAAATATCTTAGTTTATCTTTAGATAACACATGATTTGCATACATAAATTTAAATATTCTTTGAATAAAGATTTGGGGATTAGAGATTAGAGCACTCTTGGAAGCCCAGGTGGGTTCCGTTACATACTTTCAGGGTAAAAACTTTCATTACTAGGGCATAAATAGAGAGTGAGAATTAACACTAATGTGAAGATACATACGTCAGGGGTTTTTATATATGGGATTTGGGGAAATGGAGACAAAAATGGAGATTCTGAATAGGCGGTGGCTGGGAGGTATGAGGAAGTTCTGTGAAGATCAAAGGCTCATGGCATGCATGTGGTTAGGGCTGGATAAGATGCCCAGTGGGTTTTCGAGATTTATGCTTTAAAATACTCTATTCATTAATGTAGAGGTGTTGCAGGCAGTAGATCAGGATTCAAAGCATGGAGGTATGTTAAAATCCTTTGAGGTGGTACACGATTAAATCTTTTTTTATAACAGTTGAATATATGTCAGTGTGCATCAGAAAAATATACAAATACTTTAAAACTATGTTTTCATTGATATTACTTAGCATAAGGCTAAAGTAGGTATTTTTTAAGTGACTTGATTTAACGGTAAATATTAAGTAATAATATGATGGCTGTTTCAATTTGGCAAAAAGTCGATTTCCTTGATCAAAGTGCTTTGATACATTTCTTATTTCTTGAAGTAGATAACAACATAAAACTGTATGTGGTCACTGTGGCATAGACTTCTGAGGGTTTTCTTCTTTTTTAAAAAAATTCTATTTTAATTTATAAAGGTTTGTTTGTTTATCTTTTCAAAGTTCATTCTTAAACCAATTTCATACCATAGGTCTGATGGGTAAGAAAAGTGAGTCAGGAAGAGGTTAAACTTACCCGAATTCAGTCGGCAATTTAGTAATGGAGCTTCAGGCACCGCCAAGGTCTTCTTGTGTCCAGAGTTGTTCTCTACGTGGTGCTCTTTTGCTGTTAATAGAGTTGCCAATTGAAGTTTTCTTAGAACTCTGGAAGCCTGCCAAGTTTTATAGGTTGAAGGCTGTCCTGTAGCTTTCATATATTTGTATCTGGAGCACTGAAGGTAGAAAGAGCTAGGTCTTCCAAAAATAGTTCAATAAATGTGTCAACATTTTGAAATACTGTTGAAAAAACAGGGAAGTAGAAGTCCTGTGGGATTATTGAAAAATGGTGCCAAATGCCTTCACAAGTATTTGGAAAGCAAATGTGGCATTGGTCCTATGCCAGACAATGTTGCATATTCAGCCTTCATTTTTGGAGCCCATTTTTATTATGATAATCTTTGACAGTATGCTCTGTTTAATTGCTTTTGACTCATATAAAAAAGCTGTTAAATGACCATCTTCCTTGAAAAGTTACCTTTAATCCACTGCTCTTAAGGAGAAAAAGGAAAACTTTTGTTTTTTCTTTTTTAAATAAAATGAATAAAAATTGTGTGGGAAAGGTTAAAGTGCCAAGTAAATGAACTGTGTCTTTCCACTGACAAAGGAATCAAGAGTTTATCCATGAGCTTGTAACCAGAACTGTTTTTGGATCTTGACCATTAAAAGCAACATCAGTAAAGACTGCATCTTAATTTCTTTAATGCCAAGATTGTCTGTTTTAAATTATGCACATATGGGAATGTGAGTACATTTTTCCTTCCCCCATATCCCTCCCACCCACGAACAGTAAAATAAAGGTATGTTGAAGATATTCTTATCTTTTGTAACTGCAGTGAAGAGCTGTAGATAGATGTGGGCAGCATCTGTAGTGCAGATGTAACTCTAACTTTTCTCCTAATTGAGGCCAGTTCACTTTCATCCCCAGTCTGCAAGCTTAAAAGACTTGAGGGTGGATCCGAGGGCATTCTGTAGATCTGTGATCTATATATTATTCTCTCTTTGCAGCACACATGGTAGCAGTGAAGGGTAATGTAGCTCTTTTTTAAGGACCTTTTTTAAATTAGATTTTTTTCAAACCTGTGTTTTCACTATATCTGATTATTAAAGTGTTTATTTGGAAGAAAGAATGTACCATTGTCAGTTATAGAAGCTTTTTATTATGGAAAATTTAAATCTATTCAGAATTAGAGAGAATAGTAATATAATGAATCCCAGGTATCCTCACCCAGTGTTGACAGTTACCAGCACATGGCCGGGATTGTTTCATTTATATTACCCTTCTACTTCCTGCTAATCTCCCTACCCCGATTATTTTGAAACAAATTCTAGACATCATATAATTTCATTTCTATGTAAGTAAGATATGTCTCTCCCCTCTTTTTGGCACGTGTTTTCTAGCCTCCAAAATTAAGCTCATGTTTATTACCACTTGTAGAATTACAGAAATTAGTTCATTTATGACATAGTCTCATGTTTCTACGATAAATTGTATTGTTTTAATCAAAGAAAACACTTTCATGTAAATATGGCATTGTGGACATAGGAAATGCTTTAGCCAGTGCTAAAAAAATAGCTTAACAAATCTGAACTGATCTTTAAATTCAGTGTTTTAATGTTGATGTTTTATAATTTTCATTACAAGGCTCCTGCCTATGTTTACACTAGATTTTAATGTTGTTAAATTTTTGTTTTTTAAATTTTCTTCTTCCCTCCTTTCCTCCCTTCCTCTCTACATTGTCTCTCTCCCTTTCCTCCTCCCTCTCATTTTTTCTCTCTCCTTCCCTCCATCTCTCTTTTATTCTTTTGCTTAGCATAGTTTGGTGGCAATATGTTGGAACTAGACCCAAGTGAAACATTCTTTTTCTAGCCAACTGAATTTTAATGTGACTGTACTGTTATTATAAAATCACATCAACCCACCATGTGTATAGTCTGTCTGGCAATGTAGAGGGGAAAGTACATGCCTTAAACATTGATCATATAGTGATTTAGAAATCATATGTAAAATGTTGGCATTTTAGCCAAAGCTGGCTATAACTTAATAGTTGAAGTACTTTTGCTGTTTAACGCAGGCAAGATTTTTATGTTGGAGATAGTTTATTTTATATTTCAATTCATATTTTTATTAAAATACAGTTTATGCATTCTTTGTAAAGACATTACGTATTGAATTAGAAAATATTGATAACAGGTAACATTTCATGCATACTTAATATGTGTCAGATACTGTTCTATAAGCACATTTACAAATATTTATTAATTTAATCCTCACAGTAACCCTGTGTGATAACTACTGTTATTCTAGATTTGCCTGATGAGAAAACTCAGGCACTGCAAGGTTGAGTAACTTACTCAGGGTTATTCAGCTAATTAATGACTGAGCAGAGACTTGAAGACCCAGGCCATTTGGTTCCAGAGCCTACAGTCATAACTGCTGTCCTATATTTTCCCTAAGAATATGTAAATTCCTTCTTTACACCTTGTTCCTACTTGCATTTGTTTCCTCAGGGGTACCTATTTTGAACTAGAGCCAATACTGTATTAGGGCATATTGATCACTGGAGGTAGTTTTCAGTCAGAAACTTGAAAGCAGTTAATGAGATTCTAGTCATGTTCTTTTACTGGTTTTTAGTTATAAAGGAAAAAGCAGGAGAAGTAGACGCATGTAGAAAGTAAGCTGGTAACTGCTGATGTCTGTCTTCCTTCTCCTGTATTTGGAAATGGAATGTTGACAAGTCATAAAGGAGTTGCTGAAGTCAGTAGTTCAAAGTACCATTGAATGATCAAAATTTTTGTCTTTGGTTGAGTATCTTGAAATGCCAGATGTATTGGAACGCTGGCCATCTTTGGTGTGTCCTGAAAAGTGCAGACTTTTGTGGGAGTTTGTCCTGGGTCTACAGTGACTGAAATTTCAACAAACCAAGTACCTGATAACCCCCCCCCCCCCTGAAAGGAGTAAGAGGGTAGATTGAAAATTATTTCAACTAGCCCCAAGTCCCAGTTCATCAATTACTAAATATGACATTGGGTAAGTTATGTTGCTCTTATGTCTGTTTTCTTTTAAGTGGTTTAGAATCCCTGAAATAAGTCCTAATTCATCCTAATTCATATAAGATATTGTCCATGCCACATTCATTTGTCTCTGTTTGTGGAGGAAGTCATTTAAAGTACCCTTCTTTAGAGAAAAAACAGACATAGGATTTTGGCAAAACATTTGATAAAGCTTTCATTGTGTCTTTATAGCAACTTTGCGGGAAAAACTGCATAGTGGAGGGAGGTCTGTGATGGTGTTTGTTACTGAAATTTTAACCTTGGTCTTCTCTTATCCAAAATATTTGTGTCAGTGGTTTTTATGATGAAGACAAGGACTGCTGATCAAATTTACAGATTTCATGAAGTTTGTTAAGGAGATTTAATAAGCCATATGTAGATTGTCTTGTTATATACATAATTGGTTGAAGTACACAGGATGAAATTTGTTGGAAATACAAGTCATGTATGCTTAATAATAAGCTCCTTGAACAAGTTCTGAAACAGAGCAGTCTTGGTCTTCTTTTCAATATGAAGTTTTTATAAAAAAGTAGTGTGTGCCTTTTTATTCCTCAGTACAAGACACCTTGACTTTTGGTGTTACCACACCACTGAAATTGTGCTTTTTCAGATAAGAGAAGGCTTGTTATTAAATAGTTGACTACATTTTTCCTCGTATTATTTTTTTAAATTGTCGACTGATCATACTGTCTTTGAAATTCTCTCTTGACATATTTAGAGCTTTGTTCTAGTTCTGTTCTTTGCAAACATCTTTTCCTCTGACTGTCCCTTTAATTTTTCCTGTTTCCCAGGTTTCTGAGCTCAGCTTTTGGGTCTTAGCCTTGAATCATTTTGTATCACCTCAGTCTTTACCTACCATCATAATCTATTGATAGAAATCTCTGTCCAGACTAAGTCTTTCTCTTGAGCTCTTCATCCTTGTATGACTTAGAGGAGTCGCTACCAGTATCTCAGAGTTTTTAAATGAGTATGTGAGGTATTTTGTGCAGAATGTGGGCTGTAATTGACTATTGTGCTTTGAATCTGGAATATTTTGTTTGTTTTTAGGCACTGCATTTTAAGTGGTGGGTAGCATGCACTAAGTATATATTTGTTTAATAAAAATGAGCAGACAGATGAACTGAACTCATGTCTGTGGAAAGGTCGTTGGGGTTAGGAGGAACTGTGATGTGGAAGGAACTAGCTATTAAAATAACTGAAGGAATAAGACCTGCTGGGGCGGTTAAGTTGTTGAGAGCTATCTTTTGAGTACCAGCTTTTTAATTTTTTCCTTCTCTCCCTCCCTCCCTCCCTCCCTCCCTCCCTCCCTCCTTTCCTTCCTTCCTTCCTTCCTTCCTTCCTTCCTTCCTTCCTTCCTTCCTTCCTTCCTTCCTTCCTTCCTTCCTTCCTTCCTTCCTTCCTTCCTTCCTTCCTTCCAAAAAGCACTACAATAGATTTTATATATTGGCCCATTATTCATTATGGAAGTCTGTGTATATATATGTGTGTGTAAGTGATTAACAAAAACAAATTTCAAAAATTACTTCTTAATAATAATAAATGCCAGTCAACAATTTAGTAACTTGATTTCATAATTCATCATCAATGGACTGTGGTCTGTGTTTGAAAAATATTTTTTCTATGGATAAAACTAAGAGGTTTGAAGAAGGGAAATCTCCTTCCCAGTATGAGAAGAACTTTTTAACAGAGCAGGCAGATAATGGAGTATGTTTCCCAGGGTTTGAAGGGCCCAGGTCAGAGGCTCATAATCACTTGCTGGAAGGTGGGAGGAAAGTTCACTGGATGGAGGATGGAACTTTGTGATCACCTACATGTCTTCCAAGATGAAGATTTTATGATTCTCATTTTGTGACTTGCTGAAATTTTAAGGTGATTAGAGTTGTTTAAATGAAAAAATATTCATTCTGAATTTATTTGCTACTATTCTATTTGTTTAAGTCAGAAATGTCTCTTTGTTTTATAGACACATGAATTTTTACTTTATTTTAAAATTTTGTTTTATAAGCTATTTTCTTTTTTTTCTTACAGAAAAGTTTTATTTTTGAAGTTTTAAATATGTACAAAAGTAAACTGAGTGGTGTAATGACTCCCCTCAAAGCATTCCCATCACCTAGCTTTAACAGTATCAACTTATGACCAGCCTTATTTTATCTATATCCCTATTTATTTCACCCCCAACTCTTATTTTGAAGCAAATCCGAGGCATTTCACCTGCATATATTTCCATAAGTATCTCTAAAAGCTAAGACTCTTGAAAAAACTCACAATGTCATTATTACACCTAAAAAAGTTACAAGTAAATTCTTACTGTCATCAGATATTCACTCAGTTCCAATTTCCATTTGTCTTTATTTTCTTTCATACTCTTGTTTAAATTGGGATCCAAAATAGGTGTACACATTGAGATCAGTGAATCTCTGTAATCTATAGGTTTTCTCTCTAGTATTTCCTTTAATTTTTTTTGAAGAAACTGGACTGCTTGTCGTGTATCATTCCCAGAATTTTTATTTTCCTGATTTATCTCTGCCACTGGTATAGTTTAACCTGTTACTCTGTCCTGTAAATTGATAGTTAACTACAGAGGTGTTTTTAAATGAATTTCAGGTTCAGTTTTAAAATATTTTTTTGCCATGAATATGTCATTGGATCTGTTCTTTGTTAAAACCACTCAAAGGGTATACTAAAGGTAACTGTAAAGGCGTTTGAATTTTTTACTTAGTTCTTCATTTTCTGAAATAATCCTAAGCCAAATTTGCCATAAAAACAGATGGAAGCACTTAGAAATTTGGGAAGATAATAATCCTCTGCAAACACCGCATCCAAATACAAATTACAGAAGAGTTTCTAGTCCAGCTTAATTTCCAAAAAAGAAGGAGACAGCAGATGCCTTAGTAATTTAATTTCTTCAGACCACAAACCAGGTTTTCAGTTAAAGTGAGACATTTTACAGTAAAATCAGTCTTGATTTTTCTAACACAATATGGAAACATTTCCATTTTGCTAGTTAAATTTCCTATTCAGTAATCAAGTATTGTTAGTGACTAGTTTTTTCCCCCTTTTTTCCTTGGCAGTTGGAAATAAAAGGATTAAAGTAGGAAATGGGAGGTCAGAAAGCAACCATTACATGTGGGAAATCAAATGTGTTCCGCAGTGATCCTTCTGAAAGATATTTGTAATCCCCCTCCCCTTTTTATTATGGAAAATTTCAAATGTACAAATAAATAGAGAAGATAGTATGATGAACATCCATATCCCCATCGCCTAGTTCTTCACCTCCTCACACCACCAACTTTCTGAAAGTTAGGTGTGAGCTCACACTACTACTCACTAGAATCTTCTCTTTTTCTCATTTGTCAAGAGGCTTGTGGCATAGGCCTTACATCTTTTTTCTTTCTTTTGTCAGTGTTGATAAATCTTTTGCTAGATTTTATATTATTTTATTTTGGTTGGCATTCCTTAGGTAGTAGGTGAAGAAGTTCTATGATTGGGTGAAGATGCTCTGATTAGGCTTCATTGCCTGCCTTCACCATCTTTTAAAAAAACTTTTTATAATGGAAGCATATACAAACAGAGAGATAGGATAAAGTAGTGAATTTCCATGTACCCACCTTCTAGCTTATTATCAACATATGGTCAATTTTGTGTCATTAGTGTATCCCTAAACCTCTGTTCCCCTACCCTATTCCATGCTGGATTGTTTTAAAGCAAATCCCAGACATGATAGCACTTCATCCATAAATGCTTTTTTATATGTGTGAGATGAGTAAGCATTAAAAAAAGCAAAACCAAACCACAATTTCATTGTCACATCTAAAAAATTTGACATTTCCTTAAGAGCATATATTTAGCGAGTGTTCATATAATCTCATTGTTTCATAAAAGTTTTTGTATTTGGTTCGTTCAAGGTAGGATCCAAATATTTGATTGGTGTGTCTCTTAAATATCTTAGTTTCTTTCTCCTCTCTTTCTTTCAGTTTATTTGTTGAAGCTGTGCTGTTATTTTAGAATTACCCCATTCTGGATTTTGTTGACAACAACCCTGTGATGCTGTTTAATATGTTTCTCCTGAATTCCCTGTAAATTATTTAGAAAGGTAGACCTGAGCCTTAATCAGATTTTGGTGGTGGTGGTTTGGAGAAGCCTTCGTAGTTGTTGGTGTTTATTTCTTATTGCATCTTTTCAAGAGACACATATATGCTTAGCTTTCTTTTGGGGATGAAGTTTTGTCAGTGGGCTCAGGTGTTGTCAGCTAGCTTGATCTAGCCATTGTAAACTTGTCAAACTTTTGCATAATGTTTTTTAGCAGCCATTGATGATCATTGCCTAGATACTTTTTTCATTGCATTGACTTTTCACCATATATTTTTTTTTTTCTGAAGTAATTTAACTTATGGAACTCATGACTTTTCACCCCAGTTTTCTTATTATGTATTTGCAAAAAAAGTGGGCATTTTCTTATTTAACCAGAACATTAATATATAACAATAAATTGACAGTAATTCTCTAATATTATCTAATATCCAATCTATATTAAAATCTCTCCGGTTGTCTCCATGACATTTTATATCTTATCAAACCAGAGTCTTGTCAAGGAGCACATTCAGCATTTGGTTTTGGTTATGATTTTATCGACATCTTTTGTAATCTAAAACAGTCTTTCCTTCCTTCCCTTTTCACTTTCTTTTCATAACAGTGACCTATTGGAGAGATAGAAGAAGAGTCTGTTGTCTAGTAGCATCTTTTTTCTTCTGGATTTGTCTGATTGTTTCCACGTGGTGGTATTTAGCTCAGTCTTCTATATTTAATGTAAAATAGAATTTAGAGCTCAAGTCTTGATTAGATTCAGAATAAACATTTTTGGTAAGAGTCTTTAACAGCCAGGCTGTATACTTCATATTGTGTCATATTAGGACCTACAAATGTCGTTTCCTCACTATTAGTGAAGTTAAGATTAATTAGCATGATGACTAATCTCACCATAAAGTTATGTTTGTTTTTTTTTTTTCCTTTGAGACTGCCATATATCTGGGAGGAGTGAGACTTTGACAGGATATAAATATCTAGTTTCTTATCAGTCTTGCACCTAATAATGTTAGTATTCATTGGTGATTCTCACCCGAATCACTTAATCTTATTGGGAGTGGCAAAATGGTGATAAGATGAGATTTAGAAAAAAAAATTTGTGGTAGAATGTACACAATGTAAAATATACTATCTTAATGATTTTTAAGCACACAGTTCAGTAGTGGTTGGTACACCAACACTGTCATTAGACTGATTTTGTTTCTGTAAAACTGAAACTCTGTACCCTAAAAGGGACTTTTTAAGTTTTAGCAATTACTCTACTATATAAGCTTACAGTTTTCCATTTAAAATAACTTTCCTTCATCAATGTGGGCTATTTCATTACCATGAAATACAGTTTTTTATTTGAACTGCAGGATAAAAACTTAATTTTTTTCTTTACCAAATTTCAGAATAAGCCGTTAGTATAATAGTTATGCAAGTTTTTGTCTCTCTCTTTTTCTGGGTGTCATTACTGGCTTGTGAATTTTTATATGTTTAGTGTATTTCAATCAAGCACAGTCTTTCTTTTTGATACTCAAATTGTCCCAATGTTGGCCAGTGGAGCCCCTTCATGTTGACTTCTAAGTCCTTTCGACATGACCTTATTAGGCTTTGAAAGCAAGGGATATATTTATTTAAAAGCAATAAAATTTCCTTTGGAGAATAGGGCCAAATCTCTATTAGCCATAACACAAAAAGCATTTAAATTATGGAAACATATTATAGAGCAGAGTAAAATCTTGACATCAAGGCTCTTAACTTATCAACATATGGAAAAATATGGTGAAGTTAGATGATTTCTAAGGCCTCTTGTCATTTTATGTTTGGTAAACTTTCACCATCTCTAAAATTGCTTTACTACTTGGTTATTATTGGAAGAAAATATTTTAAGTGTTTAAATGTCAGATTTTGTCATAAATGTCTTTATTACTTTATTCGTATTATTATAGACTGCTTCCTGGCCATGGATTAAAGGACTGAATTTGGGAATGCAAGGGATTCAACACATTTCACAATTATAAAGTCTATTCTCAGAGGAAATGAGAAGGTGTTTGCAACCTAACCTTTGCCTTGTATTTCAACATAATATGGCCAAACATTCTGCGTGAAGAGGTCAACCTTGTAATGCTGGATCAATAAACTCCTGCCTTGTTTCCTGCAGAGAGCTTTATTTCCTCTCATTTGAGTAAACAGATGAAGTTTCATCAAGAGTTTAAATGTAAAATTGAATCTGTGAAAACCTGTTTTATAGAGCATAATACTTATGTCAAGTTTCTAAACCTCTGAGAAGTTACCCACTGTCTGACATTTTGAAAAGCATCTTAGTTTTGTAAATTGACTTTTGTCGTTTCCATTTTAGAGTTTAATGTAGATAATGGTCATCCCATAGGCAATAGTTCTTTTCAGTTTAGTAGGTTTTCTTTTCCAGAATAAATGCTGCTCAGTTTCATAATTATGTCCCCCGTGGTGACTATCAGGACTCTTTTATTAAGTATTGACTATGAATTG
This sequence comes from Rousettus aegyptiacus, assembly GCF_014176215.1. Lineage (NCBI taxonomy): Eukaryota > Metazoa > Chordata > Mammalia > Chiroptera > Pteropodidae > Rousettus > Rousettus aegyptiacus. The sequence continues at coordinate 160,223,777 of NW_023416284.1, read as the reverse complement.
CCAGTGTTTTAATTCTTTGAACACATACTGAATGTTGGGCAGAAGTACAGATAATACAGCTGCATACCATACTAATAAAACAAAATGTGTGCTTTGAAAAACCATTTCTTCTCCAAGAATTGAAAGAGATACTGTGGAATTCTGTATTTATTCATGAACGAGTTAAGTTTTGGAGTAAATAAAAGATTATACTGTACTTTAGTTAAAAGTGTTCCTTTTCAGTGTTAGGCATAATTGGTTTGTAAAATAAGCTTATGAGACCATTTTTATAACTATAAGAAGACCACTACTTTTTTATTTTTTATATTTATATATTTTGTATTTACACAAGATATTTTTAAAGAATATAATGCTTGATAAAGCCATTACTCTTCTGAAAAGTCTGCTGAAAATTATTGAAGGTTTTTTTCCCATGAATATGATCTTTAAATATTTTGGCCTTTTAAAGCATGAAGATGAATTAAGTTTTTTGAAACAATATGGTAATTAGTAATTGAGCCTGATATTTTTTCAGTTTTTAAAAATATAGAGGCATTTATATACTTCAGAGCTAATTCTTTTAAACTCTAGTCCTTGTGAAAGTAAGTCACTTGTAGAAGGCAAAATAATTATACTCTGGGTAGAGTTTCATGTAAACACTTTTCTCTACGAGATTGATCGATTGATTGATTGATTGAATAAACAAACAAATTAACAAAATAAAATAAAATTCAACCTGGTAAGTGCCATTAATTTCTTAGGAGACACAGAAAACAAAGATATTAACTCTACTTATGGAAATTAGAAAAGGCTTCATAGAAAGCTGACATATGATCTGTATTTCATAAAGTAATTTCAGATTTTCAGAGCATCAACTCTATATTATTTATATAGTTTGCTTGTTTTAGACTAAGCTAATGTATTGACTGACTTTGATGATGTTTTTATTGTACAGAAATTTCTGAAGTGCTAATAGTAATGTGAATTGACTTCTAGTTTGAATTTGAAACAGATTCTTTCATGGAAGAAGATGGAAGTGATCAGCTGACAACTGCTTTTCTACCCAACACTGACTTATACATCTTTACTTCTTTCTGCCCCTGAGTGGAAAGGTGGCCTCCTTCCAGTTTCTGGATAAGTAAGCTCCTACCAGATATGCCCTAGAATCATATCCCCATCACTTCTGGCCCACTCAGAGATGTCCTTCTATTAATTAACAGCTTAACTGTTCTGTGTCTTTTTTCTTTGTCTGGACTGTGGTTCTCAATGCTGGTTGTACATTAAAATTGTCTTGGAAAAGAAAAAGCCTTGGCCCCAATCCCAATCAATTGTATTGGAATCTTAGAATCATAGAACTACAGAGTTGGAAGAAATAAAAGTTTTGTTTTATGAGGGAACCTGGAGACTTTAGGTTTTTTTGTTTGTTTGTTTTTAAAAAAACAATGCTTCTAATTAATGATTTGGGGCAAGAACTTGGGGTTTTGTAAATCTTCACGGCTGCCATTTCCCATCTTACCACCCCAGTATTATTGAATTCTACCCATTCAGTTTCCTAGTTGGTTTTATCCCCTTAAACTCCATTTCCTAGTATATCCTGCCCTTTATGCTGTTATTATTTTATCATGTTCTCTTACTCTTCAGATACTTCCCTTTTATTATGCCACTCTCCTGCTCTGTAACCTCCAGTAGCTCCCTTCTGCTGTAAGGGAAGTCAAAATCAGCAGTTTATTCCACTCACCTTCCCCAGTTGGTCCTGTGCTCTATCTAGATGATTCCTCTTTTTGTACAGACATGTTTTTTTTCCTCCCTGCATTTTCTTAAGGCATTCCATAAACTGTACCTAGAATTCCTTTCTTCTCTCACTTTGCCTATCTGATTCTGACACCAACTCACAGAATGTTAGCTCTGGAAGATTTTAGCAGTTATTTAGTTCAACCTTTTAAATTTGTAGATGAAGAAACTGAGATCCTAAAACATTAAATAATCCCCCACTGCTCAGGCCACAAACCAGATTAGCTAGCATCAGACTCGGGTTATAGCTCAGGTCTCTTGTTCACTTTCCCCAAGATCTTTTCTTTTGAAGATGGCTGCTTAAATTCTAGCATTTCTCTCAAACTGTCTCTGATCATCTCAGTTTGACAGTCTAATCTGGCCTCCAAACTTTGGTGCTATTTATTGTAGCATTTGTGCTCTGTTATTATAATTAACAATGGCGTTGCTGACCTTTGCTTACTTTGCAATTGTCACTGTGCTAATAATAAGCACGTTGCTTATTTCATTTTTACCTCACAACCACACAGTAGGATAGATATTGTTATCCATATGTTGTTATCCATGTTATAGATATAAGGAAACTGAGGTGTAGAGAGGTACAAGTCTTAGGTCAAGGTTTAGGTTTGAACTCAGGTGGGTCCGATCCCAAAGCCAAGTTCCTTTAAGTAAGCCCTTTGTAGTCTTTTACGTGTAAATATCCTCCCCCCCACCCCCCTTTAAAAGGCTCTTGATAGCAATGAACAGGTCACAAATGTCTTTGTATCTCATATAGCAATCTATTACAGAAGAGCTCAGTAAATATTTATTGATTTCAGCTGAGCATATTTTGAAGGTCAAGGCATTGGTGTATAGTGAAGAAGGAGGCAGAAGGTGACATGTAAAACCTTTCTCAAATTTAGGCTCTAGCTCTAGAAACAGGACAGAAGTGTGGGACCAACTGAAGTTTCCATGGTGTGATGTGGGCAGGAGAGTTCTGTAAAGTTTCCTTGCTTCGTGGCTGTGATGAGATGTTGTGCATTTATTTACCTGTGAGAGTTTGTACCTTTTTTGGCTTTGTTCATTGTTATCTTGGGTGTTGCCTTCTTCAAGTAGTCCTGACTCTCTCAACCAGAATATTAGCAAATACCTTTTCGTATAAGAATGGTCTTTTTAATCAGGAGAGGCCTTGGGCACTTTTCTCAAAATGGGATCTTGAACTTAGTCTTCTTTACTGAGAGCTACTGAGCTGGTGGGAAGCTTAAGCTGTGCAAAAGTACATTTTGATTATGGATGTGGGTTAGGTGGATGATTGTCCTTTTGTAGTCAGGCAGCTAGGTGTGAAGAATCTTTTGTCCCTTCCCCTGTTTGCACAGTGAAACCCTTAAGCTGTTTAGGCATATTGGTTTTCCATTTTTTCTAGGATTTGAGTTTAGTCTTCTTTGTTCTTTTGAAGTAACCCCCATAGGATATTGTGCCAGCTCGATTCTTTAGTGATGATAGTATGAGAATAAGGCTCCCTCAATACAGGGAGGTAGATTTAAGAGGTATAGACTGATCTCGAAGTATAATTTTTTAAGGAAATTTGAATATCTTATTTAAAATGAACGCTTGTCTGTATCTTCAGAGGGAGGATAAGTAAAATGTTCAAGCTAAACTAAGCGTAGAAAGAACACTAGTTTAGGAGACAAAAGAACTGAGTTCTAGTCCTTATTTATTATTGACCAGTTGTGTGGTTTTGAAGAAGTAACTCTGAGCTTTATTTTCTTCATTTCTCACTTTTAATGAGGTGAATTATATTATTTTTCCCCTCACAGTGTTGGTTTCAGATATCATATTCACAGTTTGTTCCTCATACGTGTGAAACCATAAGTAATACCTCATTTGTTTGGGAAAACAGGTCTCTAGTGTCAGTTTGCAACAGTATTAATTGACACGTAGTCAGAAGCTGGCATGCTGACTCTGGTTCATTGTGTTCATTAGGAGTGTTTTAACAGTCATAAATACTTTCTGTGCCTGTGTCTCTAGTAATGTTGGGGCTTGAGTTTTATTTTTATTGTGGTAAATATACATAAAAATACATACACTATATATAAAATCTATTCTAACCAGTTCTAGTGTACAGTTCAGTGGCATTTATTATATTCACAATGTTGTACAACCATCCCTATCTCTAGAACTTGTTCATCATCCCAAACATAGACTCTGTACCTGTTAAATAATAACTTCTTCCCTTTCCCCAGCCCCAGAAAACCTTTATTCTACTTTGTTGCTGAATTTGCCTATTCTAGGTACTTCATATATGTGGAATCATACAATATTTGTTCTTTTGTGTCTGGCGTATTCCACGTAGCATAATGTTTTCAAGGTGCATGTTGTAGCATGTAACAGAACTTAATTGCTTTTTAGGGCTGAATAATATTCCATTGCATGTCTATGCCACATTTTGTTTATTCATTCATCTGTTGATGACATTTGTGTTATTTCTACCTTTTGGCTATTATGAATACTACTACAATGAATTCTGATGTACAAATATTTGTGAGTCCCTGCTTTCATTTATTTTGGGTATATACCTAGAAGTGGAAATGCTGGGTCAGATGGCACTTATTAAATTTTTGAGGCACCTTCAAACAGTTAGTGACTCTACCATTTTACATTCCCACCAGGGTTCAGTTTCTCTACATACTCTAGCCTACATTTTATAGTTTTCATTAAAAAAGTTATAATAGCAATCCTAATGGGTGTGAAGTGGTATCTTATTGTAGTTTTAATTTCCATTTCCCTAATGACTTAATGATGTTGAACATCTTTTCATGTGCTTATTGGCCATTTGTATATTTTTTCTGGAGAAAAATCTCTTCAAGGTCTTTGCCCATTTTTATTTAAATGGGGCTGTTTGTTTTTTTTGTTGTCGTTGAGTTGTTAGCCTTTGATTTTTAAATGTAACATGAATAATGTACCATCATGAGTTAAGTATACTCAACATTGGTGTACACATCAGATTTTTACCTTAAGGTTGTTATTTTTGAAAGGCTGGTGGATTAGAAAATGGCCTCTTTCAAACAGTTTCTCACAAATTACTCTGTGATCTGGAATATTAGTAACTTGGGGTTTAAAGTCCAAAATCTGAGTCTAGCCTTGGGCAAGTTAATCTGTCGAGTGAGTCTAACCTGTAATATCCTAAGATGATGGTCGCCCTACCCCACTACTGGTTTTTGAGATTGAAGTATGAATCTGTAAGCACTTTGTAAAGTGTGTAGTGCCACTTATGAATTTTTAACTTTGGCTGGTTGAATATTGTGACCCGTTAAGCCAGTTTTTGAATTGTGAGAAAAAATAAATGAAGGTTTATGTAAGCAACTTTCTTCCAAAGAACCAAAATTATTTCATTTATTCCCTTTACATTCTCAGGGGCTGAAAGAAGATAAATGTACTATATTTTATGGATAAAAGAAAATGAAGGCAGAATGCAGCCCTTGTAACATTCCACAGATTTCTAAACTGCTATGCTAAACCCTCTTTAAATATGGCTTCATTGTGATTTTCTGTGGTTCTTGATATGATAATGTATAATGTATAGGAAACTATTTGACACACAAACATGTTCAACAGTTTATGTGGTATGCGTTTCTCTGAGATTTTCTCTTCAAAGCTGTTTTTAGGGACATCTTTCTCTGAAGTGAAGCTGTTTTGAGATTTGCTGTATAGTTTAAACAGATGCCTGTTTCATTTAACCCTTTTGGAATGACCTTTCTCATGTGGCTATGGCCTCTTCTTCCTCAAGAAATAATTTTATGGCATTTTAAGAGGGAAATGTATCTTTTACCAGTGAAAATTTTAGAAAAGCAATTTTTAAAAATTCTCATTTGCTCACTTTATTAAATGCCACCTTCAGAATTGGAGAAAGGTTGACATAGAAGATATATTATCAGGCCATCATAGTCAAAATTCTGAAAAATACAACTATAATTTCCATAGTTCATTTTGGAGTGAATGTAATTAATAATTCATGGTTGTATTATTTATTTATTGCTTTGGTTAGAAATGTTTATTTACAATTCTACTGAATTACTAGTTAGTATATTTATAAATTTTTTTATAGCAGTTCATATGATGGAGCAGTAAATGAGGAAATCAGAAAGTTTTGAACTGTAATGTTAGCTAAGAGTCATAGTTAATAAAATTCCCAGTTAATTAAATCAGATAATTCTCATTACTTAGCATTTAGCATGTATTTTCTTAACGTCCTTGTTGGCACAAACCTGTTGAATTTACTATCTTTATATTTGACTATTTTCGAGCCATTTTGAGTACCTAGCCAGACTTTTCTGTGGTACTGTTTTTTTGTTTTTATTTTTGTTTTGGTCCGTTGCTTTTATGTAGGTAGCTTGCTCTATTATGCCTTATGTGTTTAATATTTATGTTGTTTCATTCTTACCTGTTTCTTTTCTGCTCATTAGATAAATGAGTTCTTTATGTTAAGTACTTATAAACAGTTCAACCATTTTGCCTTTTTAGGAGGTGTCTACTAGGTATTTAACACTGTGCTACATTTTAATATTCTCTACTATTCTCTATAAACTTGCGAATCAGTTAGAGCCTTTGGTACTTCTGGGTGGAGGAGGTCATTTAATTTACTAGCAGTTCTTGCTGTCTACATGTAATTATATTTGACTAAAGTGCATTTTTACAGGATGAGTCTGGTGGAGTCATTATATATATGATTCAGGTTAACAAAATTATTTAATACTGAAGTACATGCTTGAGAAATTACATGTTTAGAAATGCAGTGAATTTAAAAGAGATACTATTTGATGATCTAAACTGTGCAGGGAAACTCCTTTGATCTTATTACCATACAAAGGAAGCTTCCGTAAAAAGAACTTGTCCCTAACTTTCTGCTTTCTGAACATAGACTTATATATTTATATATTTAAGTCCTGACTATTTAGTCAATGGAGAAATACTTTCGGTAGAAGTCTGTTTATATAGTTTTGGCAATTTATGGAGCACCTGCTCCAACAGTTGCTTTTAAATATTTTACAACCAAGGGTCCTAATGTTAGTGGTGAGAGCAGGGGGTTCAGGCAGCAGGGAGGGCAGCTGAGCCCTGCCATGCTGTGAGAGGCCTCATACCCCATGGTCGAGGAAAGGGTCAGACCCTGTAGTTAGTCAGAACTTGGAGTCCGCCTTTGCCTCTTGCTGGCTTTGCTCTGGAACACCTCCCTTTCTGAGCCTTTGGTTTCTCATAGGGTTGTTATAAGCATATAGTTCAGGTCCTGATATAGAACAGCCATAGTTGAGTTTTTAGTCTTGGTGGATACTTGAACCTTTTGTTAAAGTAGTTGAAGAACTAACTGCAAATGGTCTGAATAGGTGTGTGTGTGGGGGGTGGGTTTGGAGGGGGACTGTGAGTATGCGTGTGTTTTTGTATGACTGCAATCCATTTGTTATCTTCATTGGGTAAAGGTGCTTGCTGTATGGAAAAACAAAACAAATTCTCCCCTGAGGATTTCATTGTTAGATAAAGGTCTCAGAACAATAAAATCTTGGTTCAGAGTCTTAAGTAGTGTGGCACCAACATCTGTGGCCTATTAAAGATCAACTTTCAGCAGTTTGGTAGCAGTTAAATGTCCCTGGAATGTTTATGCAAGCAATTGCTTTGTAATTTGACAGGCGTATCAAAGTTGCCAAAGTAAATATATAAAACCTAAGTTATTTCTTTGACATGTAAATCATATTTAGGATTCCACGGAGGAAAATGCACTTTTAATATCTGGACTTAACTTGGCAATTTAAAAATAGAGCTGTGATAGCTCTAATCCTTTCTGCATGCTTTTAAAAATTTATTTCCATAGGATGAAATTATAGAATGTAAATTTAGCTTTTGAAAGGACAGTGATTAATATATTTACCCAAATGAGTTTTCAGATATGGCTAGTGGAATTTACTAAAAACACTTTTTCACAAATGCTCAAGTGAGGAGTGGGCAATATTTTCAGATTTTTGCAGAATAAACACGAAACTGTTAAGCTTCTCAGTCCTAAGCGAACAGGGAAGGCCTCAGGATTCCTTTGATGCTTTTCCCAAAGTATAGCCCACCAAAGGGGGAAGTAAGTCCTAATAAAATAAAGTCTTATATTTTCTTACTAGAATTATGGAAAGGAGAGAGAGATACAAAGGAAGACCATAACCCATGTGAATCGGGAATGTTTAAGTTTTTTTTTCTCTTTGGTGTTTTCTCTCTAATGATACCACTAATGAGTTATACCGATTAGAAGATGGGAAGGATGAAATGTTTGCCCTTTGATAAAGTCAGCCAAACACCAAAACTCCCAGAAAGACTTGCACTACCTTAAGAGTAGATTGCTTTTTACTTTGCAGTCCTCTCCAGCTGAGTTGGACAGTCTTTTTTTTTTTTTTTTTTTTTCGATTAAATTTACTGGTGACATTGGTTAATAAGGTTATATGTTTTGTAAGTGTACATAATACATTGTCTATATATTGCATCGTGTGCTCACCCAGTTTAGTCTTCCTCTGTCATCATATATTTGACCCCCTTCCCCCTCTTCAACTCCCCACCCCCTTCCCCTCTGGTAACCACCATACCGTTGTCTGTGCCATGAATTTTTGTTTTGTTTTGTTCATTTGCTGCTTTGTGTTTTATATCTCACACAACAGTGAAATGATATGATTCTTCTCCCTTTACATCTGACTTTTTTTGCTTACTTAGCTTGTTACTCTCAAGATCTATCCATGTTGTCTCAAATGGCAGTATTTCATCTTTTCTTGTGGCTGAGTAGTATTCCATTATATATATGTACCACATCTTCTTTATCCAATCGTCCATTGAAGGACACTTGGGTGGTTTCTGTGTCTTGGCCACTGTGAATAATGTTGAGCAGTGTTTGTGGTGTACCTTCAGTAAGTTGGCCATTCCAAATGCAGCAAAACTTTTATAGGATGTGTGGAATTGGGGGCATGGGATATATGTGGAGAATAAAGACATGACAAGTTCACATTATTTCAGAGTGAGAAACATTGCTTTCAGTAACTTTTGAGTCGTTTGGTTACTCAAGTATGGTCGGAGAGCAATAATGAAGAAAAAATATATGTAAATATGCATTTATCTATAGCAGGTAATGTACCCTGAAGAACTTTCTGTGAAACTGCTATAATTTAGTATACGACTTAGATAATTTAGGTATGATTTAGAGACTGCATGACCTTCTTTTCTTCTGATTATGGAGACTTAAAAGTTCTGTTGTGTGAGAGCTACTTCAGTGAGGGACACGTACTTCAACAATTTATTGTCTTAGTGTTCAGACTACGGGATCATATTTAATGATTTCATCATACATTTATAGTTTATACTTTCCCTTTTAAAATAATCAGTTAGAGTCAACTTCTTGTATAGTCTAGTATGTCCTGAGCATCAGACAATGGGATATTTTCACTTCATTGCTTTATTCCCAGGAGAGCAAAATCATCACACTGAGAGATGACCTAATCCATTAGTGACAGCACATGACTAGGTAGTCTCAGGGGAGGGAATGAGCACTGTACACAGAACAGAAAACTGCTTTGTGCCCATGTCACGAAGGACTTGTTTGGCTTATGCTTTTCTAAGGGGCCTAACAATTGCTTTATCCTTTCTGGAATAGTCGTTTAAAACAGATATTAATTCTGATGTTGCTCTACAGTGATTGGTAATGTGAATTGGTGACTTGATATCTGTTCACAGCAGTAACGAAGGACAAATCTACTTTGTGAATTGTAACTGCTAACTTTTAAATTCAGATACCTAATTTATTAAGACATGTTGGAACTCTGGTTTTCTGTTTACCCTTAACATTTTTTTGTCAGATTTTGCAATTATCTTGGCAGCCACCAAATAAGTATGCTACATTGTGGATGTTTGAATTTTTGTTTAGGTGCTAATGATAGGAGTTATGCAGAATTTTCACGTTGCGTTCCTTTGAACTATTTCAAGTCCTAGTAGTTTTGCATAAACTATGTATAATTGGGTATCAGCAGATAGTTGAATTTACCTTGGAATATTGTGAGACTCTTGGAAACATGAATAAATACTTTTTAGATAGTTTTAAAATTTTTGAGGGGGAGGGGTTCATGTGTATCCTTAGGAATTCAATACATTTTGTTGATTTTTTTTTTTTTTGGCTTAATAAGTTGAAGTTTTCCCAGTTTGGGGACTAATGTAAGGCAATGCTGGTTTTAAAAAAACATTTACCTAGGAAATTGCATGCACATACAGCTTTTGTAAGCAGTTATTATAATGAAAAATCACAGTTGCTTCACTTATTTTCCTGATGTGATGCAGAAAGTGTTAATCACTATAGGGCATAGAAACTGAATAAGGATTAAAGGTCCTACAGATTATCCTTCATTTATTTAAAAAAGAACAAGCTACTGTCTGTTAGTGGAGTATTATCTCTGCAATAAGCATTGGGACAAAAACTTAAACCACACAGGCATTTCATTTTTGCTGAGCCAATGTCCATATAAACTCTTCAGAGTTATGCCAGTCCTATTACTGTGACATTTGGCTCCTGGAGTCTATTAATCATTGGCTGCATTCACCATTCGCCTTGTATCTTTTTGGCAAACATTTGGGTCTCCGCAGGTTTATGAGGTAATGGGAAATACTTGTTTCACTTCCTAGGCAACAGCCCACTGAGACCCAAACTTCCGTGTTCCAAGGGGAGCTACAACAGTTATATTGAGGCCTGGCCCTGTGGAAAGGAAGCTAATTTGTCTTATTGTCAGCTTTTGTTGTATTATTACACACTTGGTTGTGATATATGCTTAAATGTGAATCTCAATTGTAGGGCTTGCTGTTATGACTAAGTGTGTTTCAGACTTAAAGGATTTAGTTACACCTAATTCTTTTTGCATGCAGAAAGAAAAAAAAAAATCAAACCAGCCCTGATATAGACCCATAATTTAACTTTTTAATATTTGGTTATCATCAAGTACTTTTCATTCATTACAAAAACATGTGTTTTTCCTGTGTATTTTGTCTTGCTCTATACGTAAAATGTACTTGGAACGAAGGTTATAAAAACAGTAAGAATTCTTGTGTCCGAGCTTATACAAAGTTAGACAATGAGCTAAATAGATAAAACAATGCTGGAGTAATTTAAAGACCAGTAATATGTATTATCGAGGTACCTAAAACAATTTACAGTAAGGGAAGTAGTTTGGGAAGAATCGATGAATTAGATTAGAAAAAGAAGGCTGGTGAGAGCGGAGGAATGGAGGTGAAATGATGCAGTCTGTGCTAAGACTGGGATGAATGCAAATGGACTGTACTATGGCTGGAGGACTGGGTAGGGAGTGCATTTCTTACAGATGAGAGGAGTTAAAATTTGATCTGAAAGGCAGTAGAGGTCCATTACAGTTGCTAAGTTATGGCAAGATGAAAATAATATTTGAAAAAGATGAATAGGATTTGATAGTTTGTGTGAAAGGCCTGAGTGGACGGGTTTACTGATACGCAGTGGCTTTCTTCACTTCATGACATTTATGTTTAATTCTCTTTAGCCTAGAGTTTAAGCCTCTGCCTTAGAGGCACAAATTGGATCTTGTCAGTATCTTATTAATAATGAGGCTTGGGAAAGCTGAATCATGCTCTTCCTCCTCCCCACTAAGCAAGAAAAACAATAAAAACAACAACAAAAAAAATCAAACTCCTACTAATAAATAAATAATGAACCTTTTTATTAGACTGTCAACTTATTAACTTATAGTGGGAAATAACAATGGGCAAGAGGAATAAATATGCACATCCTCCTCTCTGGTATGTGTTCTGCTTTTTGGTCACATGGCTGCACATTTTCAGGTGGAGACGTGTGTGTGGGTGTGTGTGGTGTGTGGTTTCAGAACTGGAAGTTTGGTTATAATGATAAGAGAAGGCTTATGAGTAATTTATTGCTATTTATTTATTTTTTTGTATCTGTTATTTGCCTTTTCCTGGGCTACGTGCTTTGTCTCATTCATGCAGCATCAACAAAATGGATCCAGTCCCTGCCCTTATCCGTTCTCACAATAAGACTATTCATGCTAGAAGGGCCTAAGTGTGTGGGTTGGTCTGACCACACACTCTCCCTCTGAATTTGCCTACTCAATGCTAACCACTCTTAAGATTGAAAAACTTTCCTTAAGTCATTTTAATAGTGTCAGTCATAGTACCTCAAGTCTTAATGACTTGAGGGCTATTTGTTATCTCTTATGTAATTTTGCACAGCTTTGCTTTGATTCATTTTGTTTTGATTTTTCTGTACTATTAAAAGATCATCTTTTATTTAGGTTTTCTTGCACCCCTATGAACTGCATACATTTTGAAACAGAGCAAGACTGCTGTCAATGAAGTAAACCAGGAGGAGACCAGCCCAGGGGTTCAGCTTCTGCTCACAATGACATCCAGCTCTAAGCTTGCTTTGTTTCTAATACAGTATTTCCATGCCTTATAGGACTTGGAGTACAAAGTTGGCTGTGAGAATGAAGACAAAGGGAGCAATCAACCAACTTTTGCAAAGAACAGGTGACAGATGCTAGTTATTATAATAAATGTGGGTGAAGGAGTAGATGGAATTAGAGGCAAATTAGAAGCGAAAGCCTAAGGGGGAGTTGATTTTGTGGGAAGATGATTGATTTTTGACAAAGCCAAAAGTAGGTCATCCAAGTGGAAATGAATATGGGACAGCAGTTAGATATTGTGAGTTTGATTAAGGCCGAAATGTACTTTCGGGCAATGTCCATTAGAAATAATGGCCGTGTGATCTTGAACAACTCTGTTGAAAAAAGGTAATAATTCATGCCTTAAGTTCCTTAGGATGTTGGTTTAATGATTAATAATTAATAATAAAATAGCTACCATTATGATATTATGCTAAGTACTCTTCGATGCACTATCTCATTTAATCTTGAAAATAAATGAGAGAATTGGAAACCTTTATCCCTTTCATATAGAAGAGGAAACAGGCTTAGAGAGGCAGCCAGGATCACACACTTACCAAAGATGGAGTTGTGATTTGTAGGTGTTTGACTACTGAGCTTACATGCTTAACCATTACACTGCATTGCCTCTCAATTAGATAATATATATGAAAGCAATCAAAAAAGCATATAGATTAAAACAATAAACTTGGAATAAGCAGAATAGAATGAGTCCTCCAGTGGAGAAAGAAGTGGGCTGGACTGAATTTTGGAATGATACCCATACAGAATGAGTAATATAGAGGAAGTAGACTAAGATGCATGGGAATTCAGAGAAGGGATGTCTTTGAATCCAAATAGAAGTGTATTAAGGAGAAGGTAATTTATTGTCAAACATCAGCTGAGGGTATAAGTAGTGGGCGAAAACCGAAAATCCTACAGGCTGGCCTTTTCTCATCCTTAGAGATCACCCTTAAATATCACTTCTTCAGAGAAGCCCTAGATTAGTTGGGATGGGAAAGTATATAAGATCCATGAGTACCCAGTGCTTAATATAATTTCTAGTACAGCATAGGCCCTTGACATCTGTTAAATAAAGGAATTGTGGCAGTAGACCTTTGGGAAAAAAACTTTAATAAGACATGGTGTGGTCTGTGCTCTCAGAGACCTCTCAGTCTAGTTAGGGAACTTGATTGTTAAAGCATAAATAGTCTCATGCTGGGGAATAACTCTCTAGTTGACGAGCTCTTTGGCTCCTGGCCTTGCTTATTCACCATCTGTCACGTGCCATTCTGTGACAGAAATGCCTAGTTGATGGGAATCCCTCGAGCAGGGAAGGTTTAGTAGTGTCTTAGCCTCTTCCTTGGCTTGGCTATGAGACCCTTTCTAATGAGCACCCCTCCTTCCCAGCAGCTCTGTACCTTCATTTCTCAACAATTTCAACCATAAATCCAATGTTTAGTGATACCAAATGACATATTACTTCATGAAAATGCCGTATTGTTTCATGGCTTGGGCTTTTGTATCTGTGACTCCCTCTGCCTGATTTTCCTTTTCTTCACCTGTCAAACTTCTCCTGGACTTCAAAGTTCAGTTGAAAAGGTGGCCGTGCTAGTGGGGTTTTCTTGCACTGCCCTCACCCCTGCAGCAGCTCGTTTCTCTTCCTTCTATGATTCTGCCTCTGTTGGAGACCTTTCATATCGCTTTATAATTCTGTGTTTACGTCTGTCTCTAACCAGGGCTGGGTGTGATTTGAGAACATGGGCCATGTTTTATCTTCCTCCTTTTTTCTCAGAGTTTAGCCCAATGCTTTAGTTGTAAGGAGTGTTCAACAAATAGATCCTGAATGAGTGAAAAAGTCATGATCGACTGCCACTTATAAACTGGCAGATTTCTCCACTATTTGTTTTTTTAAAAAGTTTATTCGACATGAAAGGAAAGTTAAAGACATAGCGTTCTTTTCAGGAAAGGGAAGTTTGTATTTGTATCCAGTCAAAGCTTTAGCTCACTAAGTATTAGATGGAATCCATTTTGGAGGGAAGATGAAGGAAAACAGGAAAAGAAATGCATAATATATAGCTGTTAACATCATTCAAATAACTTTGAGGTCATCATGATTATATAAACTTACAGGGTAGTAGATGAAATAAAATCTTTTAAGTGTTTGATTTACTTTTTAGTAGTTAATTATACATACATATTAAGATAGTATATCATTTATTAATATGGAAGTATTGCTTTTGCCATTTTTGTATTTTATGAAACTTTTTATATAACTTTCTATCCAACGTAGTTTTTTTAGGACATAACATAATCTTTATTTTCTTCTAAATTGTTTGAGACCAAGTACTTTTTAAATCATTTATTCAACAAACATGTATTGGTGCCAAGTGATGTTGTAGGTAATAGGGATAGAATGATTTACAAAACAGACGAAAATTCCTGTCTTCATGGAAATCCTGTCTGTAGAGTTGAACCTGGCATAATAATGTCAAGAATTTTATCCAGTGACATAACCTGATTACTTAATACCTTGGCTATCTGCAAGAGATTAGTCTTAACAGAATTTGATTTTTAAAAGGCTTATATACAGTGACAGTATTTATAATTGGTGGGAAATACCCCCTCGGTACAATGGATGGTGATGATGATCACACTGTTCCTATGATGACAGCTAATGCAGATCGCTTACCATGTACCAGCACTGTAATACAGCTAGAATGTTTTAATTCATATAAACCCAACACTCAATTTCTGAGATAGGTGCTATCAACAGTTTTCATTTTACAGATGAGGAAATTGAGAAAAGGAGATCAAATCACTTGCACAGTAGCTAATTGGTTGAGCCAGGATTTTAATTCAAGCATGTTAATAATTTATTCAAAGTAACGCAATTAAGAGATTGCTCTCTTTGATGACTTTATGGAGATTTGACTATAAAGCTGATGGAGAATTATCTATAGAAGATGGCATAATGCATGTAGTATCATTAGTGTATAGTGTAGTAATTAGGATCGCTGCGAAAGTCAGAATGCCTGAGTTTGGCATTTAGTAGCTGTGCGCCTTAGTTTCATCAGCTGTGAAATGGGAACAAGAAAAGTAGCAACTTCATAGCATTTTTGTAAGGATTAAATTAGTAGATGCAAAAACTCTTAGAAGAAAGCATGATTCACGAAAGTGTTTCAGAAGTATTATCTGATGCTCTTGCTATTGTTACTATTACCATTGTTACTATTAAAAATTAAAGAAGAGTCTCTCTTGAGGGTTTTGTTTTTTTGTGTGTGCGTTTGTTTTTTTAATGTTGTATTTGGGTATATACCTTCTTTCCTTTTCTGATTGATTTTTTGGTTTTGTATCAGTTTAGTGTTTCTGACCAGAGTTTTGGTCAGCAAGATATGATTGAGATGTGGTTCTTTGAGTCTGTGTAGAGTTTTAACGTTTTTCATTAAATTTTTTATTATTATTATTCCTTCCAACAGATAGATAGAACCACCAGTAAATGACATAGGAAATCCTTCAGTCTTGAAGTGGAGTTTGCTGAAATGATATTTTTCTGGGTGAGCTTCTTCTGAGGCAGGGTCACAGCACTCATTAAACCACATGAAGTGACGAGAAAGGGAGGAGTCAGAGTGAGCTCAAGAATTGTTCAAGAGCATGAGCAGCAGCACAGTGTGTGCTGAAAAGCTGGAGACCGATAGGAAATCCCATCAGTAGACTGAGCACGCTTGGTTATAATCATTAGTGGTGGGCTGCTTGACTCTGTCTAAAGAGCAAGCCTAAACTGTTGATTGGCATTTCTCACCAAATATATTACAGATATTTACATGTAAATTTAATTCATTGTGTTTATCATCATTTTATTTAACCGTGGATAACTGCAGTATTGGTGACATCTTGGAATGTGTGTAAGTAATAAATAAGGAGAAGAAACCACTTTGGGTCAAGGAGAGTATAAAAGTTAGACTTGCAGATTATTTAAAACATAGTAACAAGGAGAGAACTACATAGCACAATTTGAGAGAGGCTACAGGAACTATAACCAGACATTCATATACTAAATGAAAAAAATTGAAACAAACTAAACCGTACATTTAAGACAATAGAAAGAAAACCAAGAATATGCCCCAGTAAATAAGGAAGAGGGAATTAATGACATAAACAAAAATTGGAAGAGAAAAAAAAATAATACCAAAGGGCTAATTCTGTGCATATTGGTGGTGGTGGGGGAATGGGAAGTCACTCAAAAAGGATAAGCCTTTAGGTATTTTAGCTAGGAAAGAAAAGAATGAGAGAACACTTTACAGCCTTAGACTAGAAAACTTTATAAAGATCTACTTCTAGTAATAACTGAAAAAATACTAAATAAAAACATTTCTCAGAAAATATAAATCTGTTCTTTCAGAAGAGATAGAAATTCTTAGGAATAATTAGTAATCATGGAAAAGATTAAAAAATATGAGTTGTTGGGTTTAGACTGTGGGAAAGTATTTTCGTACTTTCAAGGAATAGAAAATTTCCCTTATTCTTCCAGAAAATAGAGCTACATTGAAGCATTCTTAAAATTCAAGGCTAACATAACCCTGATAAAAAATATCAGAATAGTGACAATTATAGGCTAATGTTACTCATAAATATATGTAAGGACCTAGTAAGACAGAAAAAAGTCTACTATAACCAAATAGAATTCATTTCAAGAATGTAGGAATAATATACCATTTCATAATCCTTAAATAGATTTTATCATATTGCCAACTGAAAGGAAAACATGATTGTTTTTCTAGATAAGGAATTCTATGAAATTCCAATATTCATGGAAATGGTAACTAAAGGAGGAATGCGATGTAATATGCTGAATGTTTTTCTAAATAATATCTAATGGTATACTTAACAGTATGATGATAATGGCTTAATATTCTTAAGGTCAAAATAAAAATTGTATCACTTTTAGTCAGTTAAGTGGTTCTTGAATTTTTTTCAATACAATAGAATAAGAAAAGAAATGAGCATAAGTATTGGAAGGAGGAATCAAAATTATTTTTCATAGTTTATATAAAAAAAATCCATATGCAAAACTCAAGTGAATCATAGTTAATTTAAAAATGCTTTGTCAAGAGGAACTTATTCTAGTTCCTAATGCAAAAATTTTGTTTCCTAAGAACTAATCTAACAAGATATGTAAACTTTTATAAATGAATTATGAAACATTGAAGCATGGAAAAGAAGGCCCAAATAAATGGATAGATATTTATTGTCCATGGATGGGGATGCTCGATATTGTAGATACCAGTTTTCCCCAAATATATCTATAATTTCAGTGAATATCTCAAAATCCAAGTAGGGTTTTTATGGAACAGTTGATCTTAAGTTCATGTGGGAAATTAGTATGTGTTTGAGAAAAGCCAAAATAAGTTTGGAGAATAATGAGTTGCCCTACCACATGTCAAGTCTATTAAAACTATTGTGACGAAGATAGATAATTAGACCAGAATCCTTTGTAAACCCATGTAAGCCAAGAAACGCACTATAAACCAGAGGTAGTAGGCTAAATCAGAAGGGAAAGGTGAACCCTTGGGGCTGGTACAGCTGTTGATTGTCCACATAATTCGGAAAAAAAAGAAAAGAAATTTCTTTCCTGTTTTCATACTATTTAAATAGACTTAAATTCAGAAAGCCAATCTTTAAAAATTTTAGAAGAAAATATAAATATTGTTGAAGATGACAGAACAGGAGTATAAAAGGCTAGTTCTTGGATGACATTCTTAACTAGATAGGTCAGCTGTGACTTGCCTACTTCTGTATTTGTAGTCATACGAGAAAAATGATTTTGGTGTCTTCTAGCCATTGTAATTGAGCTTTCAGGTAAGATTACTGAAAATAGCCTGTATCCTATAAGGATTTAAATCCAGATTATATGAATAGCTCCTATAAATCAATAAGAAAAAGAAAGACAACCCAATTGAATAATTGAGGATAATTGTGGGTAGTTCACAGTAATGGAAACCTAAATGGCCAGTTAGCATATAATTCTCACTAATAGTTGGGAAATGCAAGTTAAAACAGAGACCTTTCTATAATCGTCATAATAAGTCCAAAAATGTCAAGTGTTGGGGAAGATGTATAGAAATTGTTACTATCATTCACTGTTGGTAAGAGTGTAAATTGGTACAACCATCTTGAAGAACATTTTGGCAATATCAGGTAGAATTGACCTTGCCATACTAGCCAGCATCACACCTGGAGATTCCTGAAAGAAGTGGTCACTGAGATGTTTATAATAGTATAATGGTGGAAACAACCTACCCTTCAATTGGGAAAAAGAAAGTGTATTTTACTTTATGATGGAGTACTAATAGGAGTTAAAAAGAATGAACTGCATAGAGCTACGTATATGAACATAGATAACTCTGAAAAAACTTGAAAAACACAAAAGACTGTGTGCCGATAGTATTTATATAAATATGAAAGCAATATTGAAACTATGCAAAAAATGTCACTTTCTGGACCCACTAAGAGATATAGAAACCGTGGCAAATATTTTGTACTCATCAGTGAATTTTCTAGAAGCCTAAAAATTGATTTTTAAAATCTAGTCAATGTTAATTCATTGCCTTTCTTGTTCCTTGACCAATGGTATAAGGTCAAATTTTTAAATGCTTTGCAAAACAAATTCATGTATATTTTCACTTAATTATTCTGATTACTTTTTGAGATAATAGGATTTTTATTCATATTCAAATTAAGTGGCAGTAGTTGGACTTGCTGATTTTTAGTTTGGTTCTTTTTATAATAGCTTTTATAGTTTTTTCCAGCACAATTTAATGTTTGGGTATACTGCATTTCTGCAGCAGAACAAGTGATATTTTAAATGCAATTATAGTGGCTGTCTAATTTGAGTAATCTCATGGTAAGTTTTTTTTTTTTTAAGTAAATTATGGCTTACTGATTTATTGGTGAATACAGATCTTAAACCTTAAGTCTTAGTTCTTGAACCTTAGTATGCACAGGAATTATCCAGTGAATTTTCAAAAAACAAACACAGCTTCTCTTACTCCTTCCAGCCTCAGAATTCTGCCTTTTCTCCTTCTTTGAAATACCAGGTTGGTTCCTTAAAGTTTGTGAGCTTTTCTCATTCATCTTGGTGTTCTCCATGGTGGTGCATGTGTTTGTGGTGTTGTGTTTAATAAATGTTTGCAGGATGAATTCAGGAAGAACTTTCCAGAAGTAAATACCTGAACAAAATTAGTATTGTATTAATTGTGGGTGGAGAAGACTAGAAAAGATTTTAATGCTCGAAAGTTAGATGTATGTTGAAATTGGTTTTCACTTAACCTCTTAAGCATATTTTCAGACATCTTTTCACTATCGTTTAAAATCATGATTATAAAATTCCAGGGAAGAATTTTACTGAAAAAGGTATAACAGAAAATAAGACTACACAGAGAAAAATCACATTATTTCGTGCAAGTGTACGAGTCAGGTTGGAAGTTAACAGTTTTCTTCTTAGAGAAATTATTCTCTAGCACAGACTACTGCGAATTGTTCAGCTCATTGGCAGCAACACAGAGAACTGCCCTTTTCACCCTTTCCAGAACACAAATATAGACAATTCATAGCTGGAACCTATCTTTGAGAAACTGCTGGCTTTATTGAAGCCAAATGTGTAGAGTTTTTCATTTAGACACATGAAGGGCCTTTAGTGCTCTTGCCATATATAAAGTCAACCACACAGATACTTAAAAAAACACAAGCAAGCAAACATAACACTCTCCATTTATTGTGTGTAAATACAGATGCAAACATAGCCCATTCGGTAATAAATACATCTCTGTCTGTGTACTCTTTATCCCTCTCAGTGTCGGCTGTGTGCTTTTTAATATAGTAACTGCATGATAAATCTTAATTGAATATAGGGTAGAGATGGAATGAGAACTGACAGAAATCAGTGACTTATTCTACATTTTTCATCTCTTTTGCTGTTTAGAGAAGTCCATTATATTTTAAGATAGATTTTCTAATGGTGTGAGAAATTTCAAAATGAACAGTAGTAAAGAAATTCCTTAAATCCCCGTTTAGCTCAAATCTGAAGCAAATTTCCCAGGCTGAACTTTTTTTTAACATAGGCCAGAAAAACCATGTGTTTGAACAGGGAACTTGAGTGCTTTGATTTCTCATGCCAGACCTCTGGATAACCTTGGGCAGCTGTTCTTCTGTTGTTGTTTACTTATTCCAAAGTAAGTTGTGTGAAGATGTGGACAGTTAACTCAAAAAATGCTTTTCTTTGGTGATTGTTTTACATGCGCTTTCATGCGAGTGTTGAATAGCACACAAGACTACCTCAGACCCAGAAAGTAAATAAGTTTCCAATGAGGAGGCTATTTCTTCTTGTTCCTTTCATAGACAGTTTCATAGACAGTTATATTAATGATTAGATGTACTTGGAGACACTGCTAAGCTGATAAACAGCAATGTGAAATCTCTTTGATATTCTGTTTTGTTTATAGAGATGAAAGATGATCTAGTTTATTGTCAGTTGAAACAAGTGAATGAAAGCATGTTTGCAATTACTTTTTGCTCCATGTGTAGTTTATCTATTTAAATTGGAAAGATTACCTATAATAACAAGGTGTGCCATGGGGGTTTAGATACAGCCAAGCCAGGTCTCTCTACCTACTAGACACATAAGAATTTTCCTTTGAATTTCTAATTTGGAATCTTTGGTTTGCCTTCTAGGTTTCTTCCCAGATAATCTAAAGGATTTATTTTGCTGGAATAATTGAGTATACCTTTGAAAAGAAGTTCTGAACTTGAGCATATTATTAAATTAGTGTTAATATTGGACTTTAAAAAATATTCTTTTTATTAGATAAAAGTAATAGTATGTATAGTCGAATGGAGGTTTTTTTGCTTATCATTTTTGTTTGTGTGGTGTTAGGACAGTTTCTGATATTGTATTCTTTTGGAAAAGTTGCCTTTGCATCATTTTTGGAACTTGTTTGAGGTTGCAAGTCATTTTTGAGACAGAAAACGATTCCTTGAAAATACTGGGCTGCTCTTCTTTTTCTTTCTGTGAATTGCGAGCTTGGTTCACCAGACTGAATTTAGGCATTTGACTGTCTCAGGGCAGGGTAGTGTCCAGCTTCATTTTGAGTTAATTGCAGATGCTTTTTTTGCCATTTGGGTTTTTAATTTTGTTTTTAATAAATGACCTGTCTGTGAAATGTTAAGCCAAATGGGGGTACAAAGAGATTCTTGGTTTTCAAAAAAAATTTTTTTTTTTAAATTCTGTATTTCAAGGCAATTTGGGCTTTATTTTTAGAAATTAAGTATATTACAGCTGTAGAGTAATTTACCATCTATTGCCCTCACCTCCGCTTAAATTACTGGAGAAAATGTAGACTTATTTTGTATGCCTGAATAAAAAGCTGAGAGGAGGTAACCTCACCTTTATCCTTGTAAATATCCTTGCGCAGATACCTTTATGTGATCCTTAAGACTGTAGGAAAACCCCAGATTCGAAGGGAATATTTGAGGTTGGTTGTTTTTTTTTTTTTAATCAAAAGGTTAGATGTACCTCTTTTAACCACTTATTGGAAACAGGGCAAGTCGGGAGCAGTGGGAAATCAAGGACAGTGAAGCGTCAGGAAATGGCTTCACATGTTGCCGTTTGCATCCTGGACGATTTGGATGAAACCAGAAACAGCTGTGATGCAGAATGCCCTATAAATTTCCAGTGCTGGCGGAAAGTGTGGTGTAGCACACTTTATAAGCTGATTTACTAGAGAGCTTTGCCTGCTGGTGTATGGTGACTTGCTTTCAGTTTTCTTCACAAAAATGCAAAGTATTTGGGGCCCTTCGTATTACTAAATGAAAAATCGTGTGTGTTTGGCTCCATAAAGCAAGTAGCCTTGAGAGATGGGGCCTGCCTAGAATTTGACTACATTTTTGTGGGAGAACGGGTGAAAAGGGCAGTTTCCTGTGCTGCTGCCAAAAGGGTCTGAACAATTTGTAGTAGCCTGTGGCTAGAAAACAACTTCTGTGAGCAGAACAGCAACTGCAAACTGGCTCTGGGTATGTGAGAAAATGCTGTTGTTAGACTTTTATTTGTTGGGCTTTATTGAAAATTTATATGGTGAATTTTTAAACTGACCATTTAAAATGGTCGATTTGGATAAAAACCTGGGAGATACATAATTTGGAGTTAGCACAAATGGTGCATTATGTATTTTTTAAAAGGGCATTTATATTTTGCTATTATTGTAACCATGAGTTTGGATGGTAATCTGTTTTTCTGTTTTTCTTCTGCCTTGAAGTGCAGGTAAATTTTGGCAACTGAGGCATGTATTTTTATAGAGATAGTTTTTTTTTTTTTCCCTCCCCAGTTAACATATCAGAAATGTACTTTCACCTTAATTTACTTGGGCAGTGTGTTCCATTTCGTATTAGATGTATGCTGATAAATACATACGCGTAACTACTGGTAATTTCCACTTAATAGTTCACACGCAGGCACAATGCTGATGTCCTTATATTTGTTGCATTGTTTACTTCTCAGAATGAGGAAGACAGTTTAGAGAGTGGTAAGTATCATGGTTAGATGATTGCTGGGGCCAGGATTTGTAGTTTATTCTGTGTTCCTAATTATTTCAAAATAGTTACTATTTCAAATATTGATTTTGTAAAATTTGTTAAAGATTTTTTTTTTTCTTGAAGAATGGGCTTGGATATGTGGAAAGAAGATAGAGTTGGTTTAATTTAGTTTTCATGTTATCACTAGGCTCTTTTTCAATTGCCACTTGTACCACACCTGAGCTTCTTTGTAATCATTTCATTTTGTGGTCTCTGCTAGAAGTTACCACCATATGTACACAATCATCTAGTTACTTAAATTCTCCAGACTTTTACTTTTTTGGTGTTATTTTGTACCTTTCTCTTCTGTTGGGCATATCATCTTTTCATTAAAGTACAAATGATAGCTGTTAAGATGTAACCTTTTTCTTATATGTTGCTCCGTTCATCAATATTAATTTTTTCTTTATAGTTAATAAGTAGCCTGATGCTCATAATCTAATTTAGTGGTTCTCGGCTGGGGTGGGAGTAGTTGGGTAATTTTTGTCTTCTAGGGGACATATAACAATGTGTGGAGACATTTTTGACTGTCATGACTTGAGGGTATGCTGCTAGTGTCTAGTGAGTAGAGACCAGGGATGCCGCTAAACATCCTCTGATGCACAGGACAAGTCTTTACAAAAAAGAACTTTCTGGCTTAAAATGTCAAAAGTACAGATGTTGAAAAACCCTGATCTGGCACATAGGGCACAGACCAAATCAAATTAATTAAAAATTTTCTAACTTTATGAGATGTTTTCCATAACAAAATAACTCAGTAGTAACTTGGCAAGTTATTCTCCCTTCTAGAGGTGGAGGAAGAGGTTATCCATCCATCTGCTCACCTGGCCCTAAGCCAAATAATGCAAGTTGGCCTTACACTGGATTCTGTCTTTCAGCTGCTTCCTACCTTCATCCCCTAACCCGACTTATAAGAGATCACATTAGCTTAGCCACAGTTAATTGACTGCGTATTTAAGAATGGTACGTAAACTTACCTTAGGATGGGAGAGAAGCAAAAAGAATGAAAGGGATCGCCACCAAAGTTTCAACTGGGATGAAAGTCCTAAGTGCACCTCTCATAATTACATTGAGTACCAGAGGATGCAGTTGTGGGTGATATACATAGGTCCACACAGAGTCAAGCTTTGTAGACAAGATGAAATGCAATGGACAAATTGAATTTTTAGATAATCTTGAAAAGAAGAAATCTCAAGGTCCAGTATCTATCAAATAGTTACCCAGTTAGTAGGGAAGTTGACTTTTTACATTTTATTAGTTTGGGAGTTCTTAGGCCTAATCTTTGTGATTTTGATTAAATGTAAGAAGTCGAAAAGAGCAACTCGTGTGTTTGGATGCCACTTGGGATTCTGTACCTTCTTTCTTCAGATATAGCTTAAATTTCACCTCACTGCATTCTCCGTTCTGCTGTTTTTGCAGATGGCTTTATGTGGGTATTTCTCAGAGTGAATTGTGATCACTGGTTTCCTTTCTGTGCCTCCTAGCACAGTGCTGGGTACGTAGTGGCCATTCCCTAAACACTGAGTGAATGAATGGCGGAGGAAAAGTAGAAGCAAAGACCTTAGCAACCTTAAAACTAAGCAACAGAAAACAGTTGGGAGGGTCTTTGAAAGTCAGGGTGCTGGGGAAGGAGCCTAACTAAGTGAAGGTCTGAATTATGTTAGCATAACCATATTGATGTGAGTTGTGCTGTGCACTTTTTATTTTTTTTAAATATCGACACTGCTGGCTGAGGCTGGCTAGCACATGGCCTTGGCCATATCTGCAGGCGTAAGTGTGTTCATGTCTTTTGCCTGAGGTTCCTCCAAGCTAAATTATCTTCTTCCTTGAAGAGGTCGTAGCCTTTGCCTGTTCTGGAATGTAATCTGTCTATTTGCTAGCATATGAGACTTCAACTGAGTTCGTCATGTGTGTTATCCACCGAAGGAATAACTAAGGTTTTAAAGTGATTGAAATGACCCTTGAAGTCCTGCAGTGATTTCCCTGTGGCCGCACTCTTACAGCACATTGAATTCTGGACTTGACCTTTTATTGCCTCCTTGGGCAGATACACTTCCTTAACCTTCACTTCAACTGGCCCTTGAATTTCAAGAGACAGAGCTTCATTTTACTCTGGGGGTTATTCTCTTATGTGCATTAGTATTACCACTAGTAGCTTGAGGTAGAAGAAATAGCAACTCTATAATGTGTGTGTTTTGGTTTTTGGTGAATTACATGAAAGAGTTTATTAGACACTTTGATTCAAAGTAGAGATAATTATGGGAAAAGCTGTTTCTTTCAGCGAAAGGTCCAGTAGCAGGGCACCAGTGCTTGTCACTGAGGCCATGTCATTGGACTTGTCCCTTGAAAATCGAACACGCCTGATTGCACAGGTGTTTGCATGGTTGAACAAATTATATTTGGACAATAAACTGTTATGCCTGACAGTGATTACAAAGGGCAGAATTGCACATGGACTGCTTTGGCAAGAGAATTAAAGAGAATATTACCAAACATTTTCATAAAAGAGAAGACAAAAACACTTTTTTGAGAGTAAATATACTTTTATTTCTTAATAGTTGCATTATTCCAATATTAATATTGGAAGTCAGCCTTGTACTGGGCAGTTTTTTTTTTTTTTAAACGAACTAGTAACTTTTTATAAGTCGAGTTTCTTCAACTTTATCATCTTTTTCTTACAGAGGATAGCAGTAGGTAGATTTGAGACCACAGGAAGATCCAATTTCCAGTGTCCTAATTCTTGTCTGTAATTTTTCTTCATGTACAAGTGTGAAATCTATGTCCGGGACAGGGGGGATGTGGGTTAAGTAGGGAACCGTTGTAGGATTTCTGGAGATCTCTGAGTCAGGTCAATGTTTGCCGTCTGTGAATTTAAATTGAGAAAAGGTTTTTTTGCTTGGCTTAATGGGTGCAAGGATGTTAGGTGGAGCTGTCGAGCGCTGCGCATGTGCCGGAGGAGAGGCTGGTGGTGGCCCATGGAATGCAGGTTGCTGAAGGAAAGTAATCAAGACAGGGCAGTGGGAAGGTGGTGGGAGCACAGGCTGTTCAGGGTCAAAGAATTGTTGAAGTTGGGGTTCAAGGGGTATTGAACCGGAAAGATAGAAGATAATCAGATTGGGATGCATGAAAAATAACAGTAGGATTGTAGTCTAGGGCAGGATGTTTTTTGAGAAGTCATCTTAGAAAGCCATAACTGGCATTTAGAAAATGAAACAATAAATAACACGAGAATCAAGGCCTTATCTAGCCTATACAGAACTTTTATGTGAATTAAAGAAAGAGTGCTTCCCCTTTGGAAAGGGTTTTCAGTTACCAATTATGATACGTAAGATCATTGGCTTCGATACACTGGACAAAGCTTCCCCTTTGGGAGAGGAAAGAAAAAGGGAGGGGGAGGAAAGAGGTGCCTCTTCTCCAGCTGAGGCTGTCCACATCTAAGGAGGTCACTGAGTGGAGGAGTTGGGGCTGGATTCAGTACAAACTGCCTAAGCTTAGGCGTTAGTACTCATCAAAGTGGATCACACATTTGAAAACTCTGTTTCTAAACTGGGTATGTTTAACGTGTATTTGTGAATTGGGTTGGGATGTAAATATTTTACTGTGGGTCACAGTCGGAAATATATGAAAGCCAGTGCTTGAGGTGTGACATTGGGAATGGATAACTGGGATGGTGAGGGAGGGCAAGATCAATAGGATTTGCTTTTTAAGTCGGCGTGACATACACACTTGCTGTGTTCTTACGGAAAGGAGTAAGAGTATGGGTAATGAAAGTGATTTTGATTTGGGATGCATTTTGCATGTGAAGGTTTTGGGATTCCTCTTCCCTCGTAAAGACTTTAAACATTGTGGGGTGAGAGAGAAAAGTATGGCCCAGCTATTGCTTAAACCTCGGGCTCAACATGGGTCTCTTCAGTTTCTCTGTCAGAGAGAAATAGATCGGAGGCAGTGCCAGAGTCTGGGTCGTGGCTAAGATCCTGTGACATTCTATAAAAGCCGGGCAGTGAAGAGAGGGAGGCTTTTGATGTGCTTTGGGTCATAAGAAGAGAGCTTTCTTCAGCTTAGTTATGAGTTGACCACAAAATACATGTGATCAGCAATAGAAAATGGAGAATTATGTTTTAGAGGGTCATGAGGATAGGAAAGCTCTGTAAAAGATCAAGTAGACAGTTGTGGGAATTGCCAGATATTCTAACTTCTTTTGCTGCCTTGATGATTTTTTTAAAAACAACAAGAAAATAACAGTATCAGAATGTGACTTTGGCTTTGCCTTTAGAATGTAAGTAAAAATAGACAAGCATACTGTATCTGGACTTTTCTTGGGCCATCTTCCCATTGTGATGTGTAGTAAAATCTTGATGACTGAGTTGCAAGACCTTATGTTGTTTCCGCGACTGAACTTGGGAGATAGTCTAGTATCGCTTTTCATTTTGGACCGTATCGGTCAGGTGTTGCCAGTGGGTTGCAGGAGGCTACATTCTCTAGCTCTTGTAAAGGGAGGGAGTCAGGCGTTGTGGAGTGGGGAGTTAGGGGATTTGGGTGGAGGTCTGGGTTTTTATAGTCCTTTATCCCTAGCCTCCAAGAGTTCACACCCCAACCCCTTGTCACATACCGCATTTCTGGGAGAGTCCTTTGCAAAGAAGTGGTGGGTTAGGGATTCTTCATCGGGTTGTTTAGTGTGAATGGAGAGTGGCAGAGAGGGTCGTCTCCCACTCATTTCTCTAGGGGAGCAAATGGGTTTCAGTTGAAACTCATTCTTAGAAGAGTTAAATTTTTAAGTACTTTCAGGTGCATTATAAATTGGACTTTCTTAAGTATGCTAGGGGAGTTAGTACTCCCTTTAATACCTAACATTTCTAGTGTTTACTTGGTCAGAAACTGTCATTTTACTTACATTATCTGTATGTATAGCCAGGCATTGTGTTTTTCTTTGCCTCACCTTACAGAATGAGGACTGAGGCTCACATCCTCAACCCCACTTGTGCCGTCCTCATCTCATTTCCCCACTGTGCGCACCCCTTCTCCAACTAAGTCAGCGACTGAAAACCAGGCCTGTCATGAGTTGGGGACTGGCCCATACAGGTGTGCAGAATCAGTCCTCCTGAGTCCTGCCAGATATTAAAGGTTAGAGCAGCTAACGTTTGGCCTTCCAAGGACTTATTTGATGCTGTACTCTACAAACCTTTTAAAGCGTAAAAGTTGGGAATAGAGGTTTTCTAAATAGAACACAGCCAAGTGTTACTGTGAGGTTTTCTAGGCCGGAGAGAGGACTCTTTTTGTGTTAAATAGCATTCATTGGGTGGGCTCCGGGATTCTGGCCATAGCTGCATTCCTGAGACAGTTGAGAGCCATGGCTGGTAATGATGTCACTTCCGCAGGTGCCAAATCATACTTTCCCCCCCATATAGCCTATCTTTGCTTGCTTTTCTTTCTCTCTCTCTCTCTCTCTCTCTCCCTCTCCCTCTCTCCTCTCTCTCCTCTCTCTCCCTCTCTTTCTCTTTTTATTAAAGGATGACTAACTACTACTGTGAGGTTTTGTTGTGAAAATAAGTATGAAATCCAATTCTGGGTGTGTGTGTGGAAGTAGAGAGATGAAAGTACAGTGCTTTTTGAAAACCACACAGTCCCAGAAATTCCAGTTTTAGGTTACTTGCGTTCAGTCCCTCCCAAGAGATTTTCGTGGGGTGGGGTGGGGAGGGAGGAGGAGATTTAGACTAGATGAGAAAAGTAGCTGTGGAAAAACAAAGTTGAGGGGCCCACCACCCCCACAACCGTCCATAATTGAAGACTGAACCCAGTGTTTCTGAGAGAACTCAGTTTCATTTGTAGAGGCTGAAGAACTCTAATCCCACATGTCAAGCTTGGAGTCAAGGATTGGATCTTTTTAATAATTTATGTTGAATAAAATTCAGAATAGAGAGAAAATAATAAAAACCAGCCTTATTCCCACTTTCAGACATAATCACTGTTAATATTATATATTTCTTATCCTTATATTCTACATTTATAGCTTGTAGAATAAATACTAAAGTAAATTTGAATGATTTCACAAAGTAGGGCTCACACTATATTTGCTTTTGATGTCTATTTTCATTCAACTTTGTGTCGTTTGCCATGCTAATTTTTTTAAAATGTAGAATTTTAGAACTCTGAGGCACTTTAAGAGATAATTCCCCCTCTATTTTATAGATGAGGAAATTTAGTAAAGTGAAGTTAAATGGCTTGCTCAAAATTATTTTTTCAGAGCTGAATTAGAACTGGCTTCATTTATTCAAGTATATTTTTAATTATACCGTACTGCCTATTTTACTTTATTGGGAGAATTTGTAAAGTATTATCCTCTAGGACAAATTAGAGCTCATTATCTGAAAGTTAAATCCACCTAACTATGATTTTGAATATGAAAAGTGAAACATTGAGACCACCCACACACACCTCTGTAAATTAATTTTCTCTAAGTGAGTTGGAGAAGTTTGAAAACCATGACATGGCTAGAGTGCTGCTACTTTGGGTTATTTGATGTGAATCTGAAGGGAGTGGAGGTTAAAAATGTATATTTTACATTTAACATAAACATGTTTGAAGTTTTTCTTTTCTGCCATGTTCAAACCAATGAATCTTTGAAAACTTTTTGGTGGTTTTGCCAGACTTTTAATTATCTCATATGCCAAATTCTTTCTACTCGAGTATATTTGCCATATTTTGTTGAATTCCTATAGGAATTCTTTGCTTTGTAATTCCTCTGGCAATTACACAGTTTTATGGCATTTCTTCTACCGTTGTCTTGAAATTCGAGCATTTATGAATGTTAACTTTCCGTGTGTGTGTGTGGGTGGGGGGTTAGCGGTCTAGATTGTCAGCTCCTCAGGCACAAGGATGTCGTGTCATTTTCCTGCCTGCCTTTTACCTTTCTCCTCTCTTTGCTTGTCTCCATGCTACTAGCAGAACATCTTGTAGGTTCCTGCGGTTGTTATTAGGACTTGTTAAAAGGTTCTGAGCACATAGAGGGCAAATTAGGGAACATGGCCTCTTCTCTCTCTCTCTGAGTTCATAGTGATGCTGGCACTGATGATCTTCGGAATCTCTCTGCAGAAAAAGCAAGTCAAGCGTGATTTGCACTTCTTTGTTTTGGTGAATGAGTAGTTAGATGTCCTTTTTGAGGTAGTGGTCATGGGCTCACTGGCACACAGTCTCAGACCCACTCTCACCTCTGTTTGGCTGTAGTCAGCTAGAAGAAACAAACAGCCGAAGTGACTTTGGTAAGATGGAAGGAACATCTAGAAAATAAGTGATGGAGAATCCTCAGTTTCTGTGTTTTTGGGGGGGAAAATCCTTTCACAATGTCTTTAGTATAGCAAATTATGCATTGTGAAGAATTACTGAAAATTTTGTACATTTCTTGGCTCTCTGTATTTCAAGGGAAGAATTTAATGAGGCGTGTGGGAAATGAAGAAATTTAGTGTTAAATCTGAGGAGTAGAGAAGAAAGGAAATAATTGCTAGGATGTATTTGTAGTTGGGGGAAGAAGGAAAGGGTGAAAGAATGGAAAGCGATCGAGAAATAAGGATAAATAGCCAAATACTAGGGTGGGGACCAAATCTGCATGTCATTTGGCAAAGCTGATTATATTTTTAGTTCTTTTCCAGAAGTGTTTTTCAGATGATCAGGGTGGGCGCAGAAACTCCACTAGAGATGACAGCTTGAGTTGGAGAAATATGATGGAGATAGCTTGAGTGACTAAAGAGGGAAGAAACAGAATTAAGAAATTTTTTTTCTGGCAGTGTTCCGTGTTTCTTATAATGCTGTACTTTGTTCTCTAGTGCTGTACCAGGAAGTTCGTTCAGTGTAATATAAAGAATCTCCTTTTTGATCAAATGCTTGATTTCCCCCCTATCTTTCTATGAGATGTTGCCTTAGACTAGGCCTTGGAGTCTTCTCCATCTCCCAGCCTGTTAACTATGGGGAAGCGTTAGGACATGGAGGATGTGATACAAAAGGAGACTGACTGCAGGAGCGTCACGGGAACGTAGCCACACCACTTTATGGACCAAGTACACTTGTGTGATGTGTTCTTTTGTGTGTGCGTGTGTGGGGGAGGGAGGGAGGAATGCATGTATGTTTTATTCTCTTAAATGCATAAGTGCTTTGTCCTTGTACAGAAAGTGTCATGTGTTGCTAGAGTGTGACCTCATTTCTCTTGATAGGTGTTTTTAAAATTCATTATATTTAAGCAGTAATGGATCCGCATATTCTCCAGGCCATTTGGAATCATTTTCTACTTGTTTCCGTTTGGTTCTGCTAAAAGAATAAAATAATTTGGGAATTTTCTGGTTGGAAAAGGAATTCTGCTTCCTTAAGATATTTATGTTTACTATTGGGTTCTAGTATCAGTCGCATTATTTCCTGACCCAGGGCTTGGCCATGTCTGACATAAGCGTTAGGAACTGAATTGTGTCAGCACTGCTACTTAAGGCGTTTATCCTAATCCCGGCGTCCTTGGATTTCACGGTGAAAACAAGCAAGGTGGTAGCAGTGAAACGCAGACTTGGGCTACAGGTGTGAGTTCTGAGGAGCTCTGTGATTCCCCAGTGAATTCATTACCAGTAAATGTGAGTTGGTATTTTTCTTTGGATGCTCTGTTTTGCCTGCATGAGAGGGAGTGGTTTTTATGTTATTTACAATTTCATTCCTAGAATGGAATGAATATCCATGAATTCTGTCTCACAGGGTGCTGTTAATGCAGCAAAAGTAAATAGAGGGTGGCAACCAGTGAGGAACCAGCTGCAGAGCTGGGTGAGATACGGTCCAGATTTGGGTTTTTGGTATTGGAGTTGGCCAGGTTTCCTAGAAGACAAGCTCATGTCGTATTTATATAGGTATATCCTAAAAGTTCTGTGTAACTGTTCCACAATTATATTTGATGTTCTGGAAGAGTAAAGTAGTGAATTTCCTGTCATGCCTCAGTTCTCATTGCCACAGCTACTGCTTTCCTGGACAGGCGCCTCTTCACTTTTCCAGCCATTTTTTCCCCAGCTTTCTGCCATGATATCTGTCCCAACATGAGCGGTGAAAAGGAAGAGGATCCTCTGTACCTTGGTGTGATAAATGCTGTGCACGAAGGAGAGAGATAGTAATCCCTGTAGCTTAAAAAACAAACAAAAAAACCAGCCGCTATTCTACGTTTTCGTACTGTGTTTACATCTTTAGGGAATCGGAAGTTCAGCAGAGTGAGGTACATTGGGAAAAGAAGGTACTGGGAGGAAAATGTATTTGGAAAAATGAGCTCCACTTGAGAAAATGCTGAAGGCAAATTCCTTCAGAAACATGAGCTCATCACCTGATTCATTTAACAAGTTAATGCAAATGAGAAATACCTGGCAGATAGTCTTTGCCAGGTTAGGTTGCTGCCTTTTCTCAGAATTTTCTAAATTGTCCCTTGCTCAGTTAAAAATTTTAGAGTCTCTAGTTATCTGTAATATAAAAGATGGGCTAAATTATGTTTTCAGGTCCCTCCCAGATCTAAAATGATATGATTCGAGAGGACTGTATATCCCCAAATATATTGTCGAATATATTTCAGAGCCATTTCTATTCTGGCTATTCTTAGCATTTAATACCTTTTTGAAGATAATAACCCTTTAGGTGAGTCTTAATCCATGAGAATCAATCCTGCGGGGTAAAGATAGTAAATCCCACACCCCCACATTTTCCTAATATGAATCTTAAAAAATGGCATGAGAGTTCTCATTATAAATGTGCCAAAATAATATTTGTTCCATTAGAGTGCTGTTTAGTTTAATATTAGGCTTACCTTATTAAATCGTTAAGATGATTATCTTGGATAATAGAAAAATAAGATTATGAAATCTGGAATTGTTTGAAAAATTGGTGCGCTGAGTTTCTTTCCTTAAAGGTGTTTTTTTTCCATTTCTTTCTATCCAAATGTACTAAGCATTACTTTGTACACAGGGGTGTGTTTTTTGCTGTTGAAGACAGAGAGATGAGTAAGACAGGCTCGTTTAGTAGCGTGGGTATGGTGGAAACCTGGGCCTATGAACTGTAGAGCAGAGCTGAGCCCTGGAAGAGAAGCTGGGCGTGCTGTGCTGTCTGGAGAAGGGGAGGGCGGCATTGAGCTGAGAGTGGCTGGGAACCTTTGGCAAGGTCACAGCTGTAGTTGGGTTTTGCCTGGTGGTGGTGGTGGTGGTGATGGGCATGCTACTCAGGTAGCTGATTTTTGAGAAGAGCCTGCAGGAGTGAACCTGGGGAGTGAGCCTGCGGACTTGGGTGACTTTTTTTCCCCTCTCAACAATAGAATTCATTATGGACTGTACTGAGCAGAAAGGCTAGAAAGGAGAGTCTGACCAGAGTCTGGAGAACTCTGCATTTTGAAGTGGAAGAGTTGGGGTTTTCTTTCTGCACTTGAGGTTTTCCAAACAGCTCAATGATGTGATCAGAACTAGAGTTGAAGAAGATTAGTTGGGTAGATTAATTCAAAGTAGGGCTAACAATTTATGAGAAGCAAATAGTTATGAGAAAAATTTACCTGTTGGTAACTTATTTACTAATTTTACTTAATCAAAATCTACTGTTTGTAATTATAACTGGTTTTTTTTCCTCACAATATAAAATAACCAAATTAGTTTTTAGGGTATAATCCACTGTAGATAGCTAAGTACATACTACTTCGGATAAAAAGTGAGGAAGAAGCAGCTTAAGGTCCTGATTATAATTTTTCTCCATCCAGTATGTTCAGATGTTTGCTATATTTTGAAATTAATCCTGGCCCTTGGCATTGTCCCTTTTTCTTTTTTTTTTTCTGAAGGCGTTTTCTAAGCCCTTCTCTTAACGGTCTTCTGAAAGTATTATTTGGTTGATTAAGAATGGGAATATACCAATTACCCCTCCATCCCCAATTTATTAAGCTTCTAGTTACATTTTAGTGTACTATTTTAGGAAAGTTCTTGCCTTATTTTTAACAATAGTTTGTCTTTAATTCTTGTGAACATTATTTGACGTTGGTAGTCTTGAAATTCAAAGAAAAGTATCTTAAAGTCAGGGTCTTATCATAGCTAATAAGTAAAAGAGTTGGAGTTGAAGCTCAGATCTGTCTGATACAGTCATTTTATATCTGTAAACCTCTTTTCTTATCTGTAAAATGGAGGTATAGATAGTGTATTTCTCATAGTGGACATGAGAAATAAAACGAAATGATACACGTAGATTGCTCGGCATAATGCCTGTGTAGGTTGTTTGTTTATAAACTGTATTTTAAACAACATGAATTACAGAAATGCAGTGTTCATGAATCTAAAAACCTTAGTTGATTCAACTGATAAATAATTTTTGAATTTTTAAATGACAATTTTCTTTTAAAATTTTTCTTTTCAAATAGTTTAATATTTGAAATCACCCAATTTTTAAAACAGTAAGGGTACTTTTAATTTGGTGTATCATAATGAGTGCAACTTGCATCTTCAATGGTTCTTTAATTTTTCCCTACAGACTGTCATTCTACACGTTCAGTTCTGTTTTGTGTTAATTTTTACTGCCCCCTCCCTCCTCGAAATGCAATAATCCTGTAATGTCTTAGTGGAAACATTGTTCTCTTTGTTAGGGCTAAAGAAGTGCCTTTGTCACTCCTTTGAGACATTCTGCAGATGCCATTTTGCAGTTCTGAGAAATATGTCCCCGTCTTCCTTGTGCCGTTAAACTGTGCGTGTGCATGGCTTGGTATTTTAATGAAGTTGTAGTGAAAACTTGACAGTGATACTTGTCATGTGAGAACAAAACAAAGAAAAGACTCTTTCTTGGTCATATGGAGATATGTGTTCCCTGTCGCCCCTCAGTGCTGTGTGGTCTGAAAGCAGATCCCCCTGCACTTAGATATGCACTCAGATGTTTGATGCATCTCGACTAACCTCGGGAAACTGAGAGACAACTTATTCTGAGCAGGAACTTTAAGCCTTTTGTTGATGTGTATTGCTTTTTAAAGATCTCCTAATTTACATGTTCTTAATAGCATTTTAAGTGGCAAGTATATACTCTAATTTGCTAAGTGGCTTTGATCTTTGTATTAAGAGGAGAAGTGGGGGCAAAAATCTGCTGGGAAATGGCCCTGATAAATCCAGGAAATTCCTTTCATTCTTTTAAATCCAGTTAAAATCTATCTTTAAAAAAAGGCCTCTGATTGTAACAGTGTCTGAAAGTATGTGCTTCTTAGAGTCCAGTAATTTCTTGCATATACAGTGCCAAGCTCAAAGAGAGGAATAGTTCCCGTGTGTTTCAGGTAAATCTATACCATATGGCACAGGACCAGTTTATAACTTTGCTGGGACTTAGTCATCCTGGTTTATACTGCTTTTAAAACTGCTAAGCAGGAGTATAGAAATAAAGGGAGAAAATTTCACATTTTATGTTTTAATGGACTTTAATCCATTTTAAAAAATTTTTAATTACAGTAATAATAATGTGAAGAAAACTTGGTAACACAGAAATTTCCTGCTGCCACGTTTAGGGACAACTACAGTTACGATTTTGACTGAGCCTTTCCAGTTTTTATTTATGATTTATGTACACGTGGGTTAAAACAACAGCATTGTCCTTTTAAACCTGCTTATTTTCCCTTAGCAAAATATAGTGAATGTGTTTCCATAAGTACTTAAGGTAGTATTGCTCAATTTTGGAAATGTTAATTCATAAGGACATTCATTCATTAGATGGACTCACTTAAAAGTTCTCAATTAGTAGAAAATGTATACATTTATTGCCTACAGATATATGTGTCAGAAAGGGATAGGCTAAGCATTTTGGATGTTTTCCAGGATCATACAAGCGTAACAAATCTATATTAGAAGTTTTAAGGAGCCTTTGAAACGTGAAGCCTTGGCTCCTCCTGGACAGCTGGCTCACCGGGTTCCTACAAGAGCTGGTTCTGCTGGGGTCCTGCTCCTGTCATCTGGGGCAGAAGTACACAGGGATTCCAGCATTTGTACATATGTCTAGCCATCAGCTGGACTTGTTTTATATAATGATACCAAGCCCTGTGCATACCATTCCATCTGTTTCTATTAAAGATAAATATACAATAGGTAGAGGACAGATCCGGTTAGAATAAACTCCACGGCAGAAGTAAATTCTTTGTATGGTTATTCCTGTATAATTTGGGATCTAAATGGGAGGAAACTCTCCTAGGGGCATTGGTGGATACTGGGGCCCCGTCCTTTTTCAGAAAGGGGAAAAGTACCTTAGGCCCTGTCCTCATTCCTCTAGGGTCCAGCAGTAAGAATATTTACTTTTTATATATAGGTAATAAGACAGCAAAAACAATTTCCTTATTTTATTATAACTTACTGGTTTGTTGGTTCACTCAGCAGTTATTGAATTTAAATGTCCTATTATGGTTAACATGAAAATTATAGAGATAATGGGAAGAGATGAAAAGGGATCGAGGAGGATGATATGAGGTAGTTCCAAATTATGGTGGAACCCAAACTGAATAGAATTACTCAAGGTGATTAGAATGGGGTTGACTATGGCAGGAGGAAGAGATTAAGCAGATAGTGACAAAGGGGAAGTTAAGTGTAGAAGCTAAATTGGTTTATACGAGTGTTACATTTGCCCCCCTTTGCCAGATATATGTGCATGTACACATACATTTCTATACATTAAAGTGAATGTGAATGTATGTATGTCCTTTCAGTGTGTGTAGTCATAGATAGGTCCTTGTCTGTCATAGGTTACCTGACCTACTGCATCTAGAGGCAGTGTCTTTTCTCACAGGATATGGTCTGCAGGTGATGTTCATTCCTCTGGTTTCGTTTCCATCAGCCTCTATGTCAGTGGTCAGTTCCATTATTGAAGTTTCCTCTGAAATAGTACTATTCCCTGCCCGATTGCATAGCCATAAATCACTTTCCATAGGTCATCAGTTGTGTGGTTCACAGGATGGATGATTAGGCAAGTGAGAGCAGTGATTGCTCTGAATATAGCTTGTCCTTGAAGTGTGATTCCTGTTCAGATCTTATGGCTCCAGTTCTGTCCACTGGGAGGACGGCCTTTACTCACCATGATCTCAGTCATCTTGGAGAACAGGCTACAGTACTCTTAGCCCATTTTAGTTTGACTTACCCATTGTTGACATCCTGCTTTCTTTGCTAGGGGGTACTGCTCGAATGGTAGAGACTCCTTGCTGGGTTAGTTTGCCATCTAGCAGACTTCTCTTTCACAGCCTTGTGATTTGTGAATATTTGTTTATAACATAAACTCGCAAATAATTTGACTGGGCTTCCCCCCATCAAGGTTTGATTCTGGGTATTCCATGGTTAAAAATCAGCAACAGAGTTTGGTAATAAATTTCCTATTTTTAACCTTATACCTGGAGGTCTTGAATTGGATTCCAACTCCCCTCTCCCCCAAGTGTGGACATGGGAAATGGACAGTCTAGACAGGGAAAGTCAGCATTAATAAGGACACAGAGGCATGAAGAGCCATTTCATGTTGAGGGGCTGGTATGGCTGGAGTTCAGGGTGTGAGAGAAGGGCACGAAGTGAAATCTGGATTGGAGTAGCCAGTGCTGAGTGCAGGGGTCTTACTGAGGTGTTTGGTCCTCATCCTCTAGACCCTGCAGAACCACGGCAAGCCTTTCAGAAATGATCATACTTTTAAAAAAATTTATTTAAGAAAGAGACATAATCACAAATATCTATGCCTTAGAAATATTACATGCCAGGTTTTCTGGAGAATAACCTAATTTCCCTGGGTAGCTGTTATGGTAATTTTTAGTGTCAGTTAAAGGAACCTGCCTCAGGAAGCCTCATTTTATATTTCTTTTATTTTAACGTCTAGATGGCATTTGCAGTTCCAGTAATACTCTTGTATTTCTGTGTGTGCAGTAAAATCTGGTGCTATGCATTTTCCTTTTTTTATGGTATTTATTATAAAGACTAGGCTCAAATATTTACTTAATTATAATGGTAAATCTTGTTACCAATTAAGTACATTGTGTTTACCACAGAATAATAATATGGAGTTTGAGAATACTTATTTAAGGAAAACTATCTTTGGTATTTGTTGCTCTTCTGTAGACAAATTTGTACCCAGTCTTACTTGATGCCAGGCTAGGGATTCAAATGTGAGTAAGAAGACTGAGCTGATGATGATTTCACAACATGACAGACTGATACCAAAAATTCAAAAATGCTTACTTTAGCAGTAGAAATACATATAAAAGACAACAAAGTGAGCCTGCATGGAGAGAGAGGCAAGGATATTGGAAGTGATGCCTGTACTGCCTGATTGTATGTGTGTGTTACTGAGATTTGGTCTGTAGATGTACTAGTTACTGAAAATGATCCATTCAGAGCATCACATGTTCCTTTTGACTACCTAGCAGGTACTGTATTAGGCTGTGGAGGATATGATGTAAGAGTGCAATCTTTACCCCTGGGAATCTGATTGTTCACATGGAGAGGTAGCCGGTTAATAGCAAAGAGAGGCATTCTGAGTATTGGGAATTGCTCCGCAAAGCTGATAAGTTTTTCTTACTGAATCATTTTGCTTACTATATCATGGAATCTTGCCGTGTATCAAGTATGTAAGAAGGAGAATCCTTCTGTTAATCACTTTAGTAGTTATTTAAGAAATATTTGTTAGATGAATCTTTTGCATAAGACTAGATTTTTACAAACTGATGTTCAAAAAAATCTTTTGTATTATTTGCTATGAGCTTTTTCTTCATGGAAAGGATACTTTACTTTTTTTTTTTTAATTGAAATTTCCAGGAAGTATCACTGTCTTAGGGTTTCTGTCCAAGCACTTTTCTGAAGCCAATGGGTGGGTGTATGTTTAGATCCAAGAGAAACAAATTATAACCATGGATATGAACTTTTCATGGTCCTCTCAAAATAAAAGCTTGAAAAATATTTTTTTATGGTTTTTTTTTTTTTTTGCAAAGATTATCTCTTTCTAAAGAGGAATACAATAAAGGTAACATGCTAAGTGTACGTGTATCTTTTTATTGTTTCCGCCTTCCTAGTAATTAGCAGGACCTCTCAAAATGTTCATTATGACTTTTTGGCCATAATTTCCAACCTTAAAAACTGGTAGGTATATGTGGTGAAGTTCAAATAACATTGGACATTGCTATTTTAAAGAAGGTAGGCATTTTGAGAGTCAAGGAACCAAAGGTATAGCATTAGATATGTGAAGGCAAACAAAAGAAAATATGGATAGTCAATATGAGCTTTCTATTTTGTGAAACAAATTAGATATGTTGAAAGTCTCTTAGATTAAATTTATTAAACGTGAATGCAGTTGGGAAGAGGTGAAGACTTGGTAAACTATAAAGTCCCTATAAATGCATACATGGTGTGACACCCAGATTTCTTGAATTTCCCACCCCTCATGACTACCATCCTGTTTTGCTTGGGTGTGGAAGAGAGGACAGCTATGGAGGTACACATTGGTAACCCGATAGAAAGCAGGAGGAAATAAGGGTAGAAAAGGGGTACTACAGCCATAAAATTGACATTTGAGGTCCAAAGCCACTAGTGTTTCAAAGTCATTGTCTTTGAACCAAGATTTTACAGTTGAGTAACTAAAATGTGCTTGTATAATTAGCTTGTAAGCACCTTCAGGACATTTATTTAAATACCGTGAGTGTAGTGACCGACCACAGTTATTTGTAATGTGAGTTGTGTGTTTTTTTTTTTTAGACTTTCTCCCCTCTTTTGCATTAAACGAAGCACCTCATTTCTGCTGTCAATGGCCATCTCTTTGCTTTGCCATCACAATCTATTATGTACATTACAATTTGCTTCTTCATACCATGTTTTTTTTTATTCCCAGCCCTTATATTTAAAGTAGATTTCTTCTACATGACATAGAATTGGGTCTTGCTTTTTTTCACTTAATCTGACAGTCTGTCTTTTAATAGGTACATTTAGACCATTAATACTTAATCTAATTATTGGTATGGTTGGGCACCATCTTGCTTTTTGTTTTCTGTGTCCCATTGGCTGTTTTTTTCTTCTTTTCCTGTCTTCCTCTTGATTAGGTATTTTCATCTGATTCAATTTTACACCCACTACTGATTTATTTGTTATTCTTTGTTTCAGTGTTACACAGTCTAAATTGAACTTATTAACCTTTCCTCCAAACTTCCTGCTCCTTCTTTGTTAACCATTTTCACTGAGTAGCTTTGCCATACAGACAGTTGCTCTTTATCTTTGAGCAATTTCTTTATCTTTGCTTTCTTTTCTCTCCTTTAGCTCCCATGCATTATTGAATTCATACAATTCTACTAATTGACTATTTCTTGAGTTTGTCTACTTTATTCCACTGATACCTCCCATATTCAGATACTATAATCTGCATAAAGCTGAGCTCTTTCATGGTTCAGTTTTTATCTTGGGTAGCTAAAGAAACACAAGCCCCCAGCATTGATAAAGAATTGACAGACCACTTATGTTTTTACTCTGGTCTCTTATCAATCAAAACAAGAAGTTTCGTTGTAACAGCAAAACTTTATAGATTCTCTTCATTAATTTCTGAATTTTTCTAATTCTTCTTCATCGCAGTATAGAGTAGCCCTCAGACTCTCTCCTTTTAACCAATCTCTTACCCCCAAGTAAACACTAACTGTGTCAACTTGAGTCTCTCCTTTGTTCTTTATGGATCTATTCTTTAGTAACTCTAGTAGGTGAGCTTATTCCACAGTAAATCAGTCAAGCTGCTTTTAAAATTAAAATTATAAAAGCAGAATTCTCTTTAGGGGAGAGGGAACAGAGACTGTGGCCATCCATTTGTTAATGTTTTGTTTTAAATATTATACAGCTATCATTTTTTGTCTGGATAAAATGACATATTCTGTCTGGTTTTTCTGCCTTTTTTCTCATTTTTAAAAATCTGTTCTGCATATTATAGTCAAAGTAATAGTTTTAAAGTTTTTAGTTTTATGATGAAAATCCTTTCATGACACCACTTTGCTTTTTGGAAGCCCAAACTTTTTAAATAAAGCTTTTACCTTAGAAGGTTTATGCTGTTCTGGATTCTAACTTACTAGTCGTGCTTCTCTCTTCACCATGTGTCAGGTTTTTTTGTCATTTGTAGACGTTTGTGCATGTTGCCAGACATTTTCTCTCAGGTCTCAACTTAGATATAACTTCCTCAAGGTTGCCTTCTGTGGTTCTTCCTTCTACTGGGCCCCTCTCTCCCTGTTAGATATGCACTCTGTATGCTCTCTAAAGAACTTCCTCCCTCTCCCCAGTCGACTCTTCACTTGCCTTTCTCCTCCATCAGGTGGTAAACTCCACAGAGGCAGTTATCACATCTGTGTTTACAGTTGTCTGGCTTAATGGGCTCTCAGTAATTATTTGATGAATGAACAGATGATCTGATATTGGGCTTCCTGTCCTTTATTCTTAGCATTTAGCTTGCCCTGCTGAGCTGATTTGTAGCCAGTATTCTTTTGGTGGATTAGTTTGATACTGAGACTTTCTTCTGAATGTTTTCTCTGAACCTGCTTTTCAATTGGTAGATTCCATCTACCATATTTAGTTTTTATATAGTACCTTGAACTCAATTCTTGTTATACAGATGTTTATCTAGTTCTAGCCCCTTTGTATGTCCTGCAAATAGTCCTTTTTAAAAAAAAAAAATTCTGGTTTTTATGATGCTTTTTCTCTATTATTGTATTACTACAACTTACAAGAATAGGCACTTTTTTGGAAATGAGGAAAAAGATGAATGATAGAATTAAGGGCATTCTCTCTAACTTCTGAGGTGACTCCCAAATTATCACCTTCATCCTTGTTTTCTGTAATCTTCTCTGAGAATTTAGAATATTGCTTCAAACCTAGTATGCCTAAAAGTTTCAGAATCTTGCAGATTTTCCTTGTCTTTTGACTTGAAATCTTGGCATTATATTTTACTTATGCCTCTTTATCTGTTGTCTATATAGACATCAACCTCCATGTAGTTTTTTTCTCTGAAATGTATTTAATATCATTTGTCATTATTATTGCTGCTTCCACATCAGCCTATTTCTCCCCAGCTTTATTGAGATATAATTGACAAAATTATGATATATTTAAAGTGTACAAAATGATTCGATATACATATACATTATAAAACAATTCCCACAAAGAATATAGTACATCCACCACTTCACATAGTTAACCCTTTTTTTTTTCCTTTTGGTAGTAATGCTTGAGATCTTGTGTAGCAAATTTCAAATATACAGTACAGTATTATTGACTATAGTCACCATACTAATGACTAATGATGTTGAGCATCTTTTCCTGTGATGATTGGCCATTCGTATATCTTCTTTGGAAAATGTTTTTTCAAGGCTTTTGCCCATTTTTAAATTGGCTTGTTTGTCATTTTGTTGTGTTTTTATATTCTGCATACTGGGTAACTTTATTGGAAATATGGTATACAAATATTTTCACTCTGTAGATTGTCTTTTCATTTTCTTCCTAGTCTCCCTTGGCTCACAAATGTCTTCAATTCTGATGAATTCCAGAGGACTTTGGCCTCTAGATTCATTAATGATATTGGTCTGTAGTTTTCTTTATTCTGACATCTTCGTTTGGCTTCGGTATTAGGCCTCATAGAATGAGTTAGGATGTTTGGGGTTTCTTTTTGGGTTGAGATGAAGATGTTCCGTGATTGTTCATGGTGATGGTTGCACAACTAACTATATAAAAACCATTGAATTGTTTACTTAAGTGACTTGTATGGTATCTCAGTGAAGCTGTTGTTACCCCCCCCCCCACCACTACTCCCCAATAATCTTTAGAATAGCTCATCTATTTTCTTTAGCTTGAAGTCCTTATCCTGCCCTACAAAGTCCTCAACAATTTTTCCAGCCATCAGATTTCAGCCATACCTCTAATTTCTCTTTGTATGTGACTGATCCAGTGATAATGGTCAACTCACTGTGCCATTCACCACTTCCTGCTCCCTTGTTCTCCCAGAACATCTTGAGGGCCTTGCTGCTTCACTCTACCCAAGGACTGTTCCCCCGTCTTGAATGTTTCTCTTTCTTCCCACCAAGGACAATCTAACTTCTCTTGCAAATTCTGTTCAAGTTTCTTCTATTTTTACCACTCTAGCCCACAATTATCTCTTAGTTCCAAACCTTTAAATTTGATGACTATGTTATCTTGCTTTAAAAAAAAAAAAAAAGTTGTGATCTGGGATATGTTAATTTCCTTAAGAGGACAGTCAGACAGAATATACGAAATCAGTACTGTTTTGAGAAATCTGGTATGTGTTTGTAGTACCCATAGTCATATACTTTTTTTTTTTTTAATGCATTTACAGTCGACTCAAGTTTATAGGGTTTGCTTTTCATTTTGTACTTCTCTGGTCTCCGCAGATGGTTCTCAGTGCCACGAAGAAAGGCATGGTGTGAAATATCTAGCCATTAAATGCCAGTACTTGTTGATGTATGTGTATGTTTGAAAGATAGAAAGATGCAGAATTTTTAGTTGTTTCACAATTTTCCTTACGTAGTTCTAAAACATATTTTTGAGAAAAATTTATTGTATTAGAGTAGAAACAGTTGAGTAAAGTCCTCATGTATAAAGCCCATGTGCAAATGGAGCATGGGTAGGGGAAACTGGTCATGTAAAGGCCGCCCTTTGGAGTTTGGTGAAATGTAACTGGGAGGTTCCATAGCATCATGGTCTAATATCAAGAACAGATTTTAAATAATGTAGAATTGGATTCAAATCTCAGGTATCTACTTCATACTTAGTTGTTAGGGAGTTAAGCCAAGATCCAAATTTCAGGTTTGTTTTAACTTTAGGACGAGTAACTACTATGTTGTGTTACATTCCATTCTTCTTCTGTTTCTTTTTATTATTATTGTCATTTTGTTCCTCTGAGCCTCATTTTATTCATGTATAGCATGAACTTGGTAATACTTGCCGTGCAGAGATGTTTTGAGGCATAGATAAGAATGTTTGTAAAGCAGAGAGCTTGCTCACAAAATAGGGATGCCTGTTACTATTAGCAAGATATTTTGTTTGCTTTAAAACAGTAGCACCAACAAAAGATATTTTGAAAGCATGTCTAAAACTTAGAGAAATTTGCTAATTGTTTAGCTTTAGAAAATTGAATTCTTTATATTTTGGTACAGAGTTCTCAGTGTTCTTTCTCTAGAATTTAGATAATTTCCCAAGTAAGTCACTTGTAATTACTCTCTTTCCCTCTATTGTCTTTTTTGGTTGTTCAGAATGAGTTTTAATCAAAGAGGTAACAGAATTATACCTTCTTTGTCATTAACTTCCCTTCTGAAAATTTTGAGACTATCTCAGGTGGTTAACTGCAACTGTTATATATTTAAGCCCTAGGTTTTGGAGTTTCTGGAATGAAGTTTAGGAAGGCTGGTTTTTTTTGTTGTTGTTGGAAGCCATAACAGAAATGAACTAGAGAAGTGGTTATTGGTTTTCATCTTGGCTGCAGAAGTATTTGTATAAGAGTATTTGTTGGTGTTGCTATAGAAACATAGTCAAAACTACAGCAGGGAAAGCATCACAAATGAAACATTGATTTGGTTACCTGAATTGTTTTTCTTATGTTGGAGTTATTCGTAATTGATTTCAGAATGTCTTTGACTTTTTTATTCTTAGCTGTTATAAATATCCAGATATTGTAAGTTCAAAATACACCAGCATTGAGCATACTGATACATCTAAGTTTTTTCTTTTTTTT
This sequence comes from Rousettus aegyptiacus, assembly GCF_014176215.1. Lineage (NCBI taxonomy): Eukaryota > Metazoa > Chordata > Mammalia > Chiroptera > Pteropodidae > Rousettus > Rousettus aegyptiacus. Next base: position 160,179,243 of record NW_023416284.1, on the reverse strand, counting down.
TTTTTCTTTTTTCTTTTTTTTCTTTTTCTTTTTTTTGGTCACTGTTACTCCTTAGAGGTTTGGGAAAAAAATTCTAAGGCAAATCCAAATTTCCTGTTTGTGATGGTAATGGATTGTAATTTTTTAAAAATGTGTATCTCCATGTATTTCAGGATAGTTGGGGATTTTTCTTAATGAAAACCATATATAAGTACTTTTTTTCAAGTTTTATTTATACTTTCTTTTACAAATTTATTGTGAAGTTATACTGGCCATGCTGTCCATTTTAGCTTTTTAATAAAGCTACAATTTGGCTCAGGAGAAGTGGTTCCACTAAGCAGTTTGCAGGGGAAAATAGCTCTGCTTCTGGCTTTTATAGATGCTCTTGCTCAAAGGAACAACAGCTATTGAGTCAGTTACAACTTCAGTGGAAGATGTCTTGCAGCTGTGCCTTGTTGGTTTTGTTCCAGAGATAGTATTTGTGTGCACTGTCAGAATGTCTTAAAGGCCCACCCTGGAAAGGATTCAACTCTATAAAAGGAGTTTTGTTTTATAACCTTTCACATATTCTTATCGAATTCTGGTGATGACGGTGGTCTTCATTGTCTTGTCTTTTAAACTGGCATTTTATTGAGACACAGCCTTCATAGTTTGAAAATAGGGATTACAGTTATAGTTACTGTATCTTATAAAATGCATTGAGTTAAGCCTTTGGCACGCACTATGATTAAAACAGAACACCTTTCTAAACCTTGAGATTTCAGTGAATTATCTTTTTCTTTTTTGCCTTTATTTGATATTAAAATAGTATTGATTTGGTTATATTCTTCTGAGTAATTTAATAGATATTGATGTACAAATCAGGTTGGTATATTAGAAGGTAGATTATGCAGGGAACCCTAAACAAAGTTTGAAAAGTTTGAAACACCAATGACTTCATGTTGAAAATTATGTAGTTTCACCTGTTTTGAATCATGTTGACACAAATGGTAAGGGAATTATCACTGAGTATATCCTAGTAGACTGGCAATATTTTCTTCCAAAATGTCCCTTTTCTCCTGAATTTCTTTTTCTCCTTTAAATGCTCCAAAGTTATCAAAACTATATGGCATGGGAACAGGGCTTCAGATGCACACTCCTATCTTTCTAGTTTTTTTTAACCCCCTCTTCTCCCAGCTCATGTGTATTTCTAATTACCTTCACTTTGGAGTCTGGAATAGAGGTATTCTCCTGCTGACCTAGGGTAAACCCTTTTCCTGTGCTTTTGACCCTTTTTCTTCTATCTCTTCTGAACTACCTGACATATTTTCCTCTTTCTCTTTTGTGTCTTGAACTTCTCTCCCTTGGTCTCTCCCACCAAAAGCCTGCACCAAAGAAAACATTTTCCTGCAACCTTGAACTTCTTGTAGTTATTATTTCCCTCTTCTCTAGCTTTTTCTTCATTGTTAAACTTGATTAATTTACACTTATCTCACGCCCTTCTCAAATGTTATTTTTTTGTATCCCATTCATTGCCTTTTTCCTGCCACTATCCTGCGCTTAGAGGTTCCCAGTAAACTTTTCATGACACTTAAAACTTTATTGGTGCCTGAAGCAATCTGCCTTTAGCTCCGTCCTCCACTCATCCTAGCCGGACTCTTCTCTCTCGGTGGTACTGTTTGGTTTGCTGTTTTTTTTTTTGTTTTCTCTCATGCTAAATCTTCCCAGCCTCCTTTATAAGTTTCTTGCTCTTTACTTAGGGATTTCTTATGAGCATTTTTCTTACTCTGTTTGCCTGGGGTAGCATCTACTTCCATAGCTTCAAATAACACTCATTGATGAAGTAGTTCCAAATCTTAGCATGGAATCCCAGACTCTGTCGTTCGGCCACTCATCTCCAACCATCCTGCTTTTCCACTTGGTCGCCACATAGTTACTTCAGTCCAAATGCAGTAAAACTAGAAGCGTGCCCCTTTCATTCCTGTGTCCTACTCTTTTTGGAAGTCCCTGTCTAGGTTATTGGCACCGCTTTCTGACCTTTGACTGCCAGGAACCTGGGAACTTTTTGCTCCACTACTTCCACAATTCATTATCATTCCTTATTTTACCCACTAAATATTTATTGACTTCATCTCTTCCTTTACATCTTTGTTGCTTCTGTGTTAGTTTCGCTGCTATTTCCTGCGTCATTGGAGCGTCATCTTAATCAGTTTCCTTTCATTGTGTCACTTGTTCTCACATGACTTCCAAAGTAATCCTCCAGAAATACAAAATTAATATTTTCCATTGCCTACACGATAGAGTTAAAGCATCTGTGCTTAGCATACCGATCTCTCATTATTTGGCTGGCTCCCTTGTCCCACTCCCTCTCCTCCCCACCCTGTGTTCCAGGCAGATGAGGTACTTACCGTTCTCTATATCGCAGTTATCTTTTATGATTCCGTGCCCTTCACTTACTGTTCCCATGGTGAGGAGTGTCCTTATACCCCCTTACAATTGGCCCAGTAAGCTCCTTCTTATCCATCAAGGTCAGCTCAGATGTCACATTGGGAAGCATTCGTCCCTCATCAAATCAGTTACTGTCGAATTGTTCAGGCCTATATTTCTAGTTCTTATTGTCTTTGTAGAGCAGTTATTTAAGTATCCTGTTTTTATACTTCTGGAGATAAGTCTTACGCAGGTCTATATCCTCCTCAATAAGCAAAGAGCAATTCCTCATTGGATGAAAGAATCATAGCAAAACCTAAAAATACAGAATTAAAATCAAGATCTCATAGGCAAAGGCAATGGTGAGTATGCTGGGTTGATGTTGGATATTCTTTGTTTACTGATTTGGGTGGCTCAGGGCTGTGGATTAAGAAATTAATTCAGGTTTGGAGAGTTAGGTTTTAAAGGTGAAGCTACAGGAATAAATGAGTAGAGCTGCAGTTTCTAATTATGGAGCTAATAAAGTTGAGAAGGGCTGGAAGTATACTGGGTTCTCAAACAAGTGCCCAAACCTTGAAGATGGCATACATCAGGCAGGAGGAAGGCTGTGATGCTGGTGAGGTGAGAGAGGGCCCCAGATGGGGTTGGACCTCCCCCCAGGGCGTGAGGTGCAGCTGCGCACTACTTATTCCACACATCTTAACATTCCCCCCACTTGCCCTGGTAGAAGCTGTGTTCAACTATATCCAACATGTTTTTTGACAATAGTAACCTTGTGTTGACATGTTTGCTGTCTATATGGTTCTAGTAGGGCCTCTTGGATAGTGGGGGCCCTTTTAAAGGAAAGGAGAGAAAATAAAGAAAAGAAATGATGGAGGGTGGATAAGGGTAGGGAAATAGTTTTCCTTCCACAAGATGAGGGAAAAAATAGATAAATGGAACTGGTAGGAGATTACTATATATTAATGTTTGTTTTTAAATAAAGGTAAACATAACGAACCATTTTCAGGGGAAAGCCTAGATGAATTTTTTGACCATTCAAATTCTATATTTAATAGTAACTTGTGTACATTTTGCGCTTTGCCAGTAGCCATCATGGTGTTTCCCCTGTAATCCTCACAGCGGTCCCATTTGTATGAACAGGTTATCTGCTCGTACCTTCTTTTTATAGACTTAGTTAGCCAAGTGGCAACATGGGATCTATCCAGACTGTTTGAATATAAATTTAATGTTCATTCACATTGGGAAGAGTAGATAATTTCTTGGCAGTGACCTCTTTATTTTTGGAAACTTATAATTTTGGGGGAGTGGGAGGGCGTAGGGTTTTTCTTGGGTCCAGAAGGTGGGGCAGAGTTCAGGAGATTTTGAGGTCTGCTGGATGCCTCATCTCAGGGCTCTTTGTTCTTTCTGGCCCTTGGACAGCCATAAAGGGCCTCTATTTCCTGTTTTCTCCTTAACAGTATCTTTTCCTGTTCTTTCTCGTCCAGGCAGGGCAGTCTGTTTAGGGAAAGGCAATGGAATTATTAAATTCTGACATCTAGCCTGGGTTCTACTACTATATCTACTACCAGGATTTACTGTATAACCTGGACAAGAAACCTAACTTCTGGCCTTAGGTTCTCCATCTGTGAAAGGCAAGAGCTAGAGGTACATGAATGCTGAGATCTCTTTGGGGTATATATTTTTTTATTCTACAAAACCCCCATTTTGGTCAGTCATATGTAGGGTGTTGCACGGATCTTGCACAGGTCTTACCAAGATCTTTGTTTCTGCTTTGAATGTAATGGGCTTTGCTATAGGTGGTTTCACTTTATTTCTGTAATCCCTAAGGCAAGGTGGGTGTCACCAAGTTAGCAGTAGCATTTGTTCATTTAAAATGAGAGTTGAATGAGCTTAAACACTGAACATGTGATGCTTTCCTTGATCTCCCCAAGGGAGTTGTCTATTTTGCTGTACCTCTGTTATAGCCCTTATCACATGTGGTATATTTTTGTGTCTGTCTTCCCTGCTAGACTATGAATTCCCTGAGGGCTGGCATAAGGAAGAACCTTCTAGTGGCAAGGGCTTTGACCAGTGTCTGGTGCAAAAGAGAAACTCGGCAAATGATTCTTAGACATGTGTAATGAAAATAATACATTTTAAAGTTAATGCTGGATTACTGGTCTTAATATGTAATTCTAATAGTGATGCTCCTGACTTTTGTAGTTTTTTAAAAAATAGGATTTGTTATGACTTCGTCCTAACATCTTTAGATAGTTTTGAATCACTAACTTTTTGATTATAGATTCCGATTCCCAACTACCACTCCTTTATTTTTCCTGCCCCGTAACTGTTCCCACTCTCCTACCAAACCAGCTATAAACTGGGGTCATACGGCATGTTTCTTTCTCAGTTTTATAAATCTATAGTACTTTCTAATGTTACATTTTTAAAGATGGGGTAAGGAAGGAACTTTGCAAATGACTTATGAACAGTTGTGCAAATGATTCTGGATTTAGAGTCTGAGAGAAGTTAAACCGTGGTGCTGTGTGGTCAAAAGAGAGCTTACACATAAAAGCCATGGAACTAGTGCAGTTTTTTTTTCTTCTTTTTGCTGACATCAGATAGCAATGATTCTGTGAAATGTGGGCTGTTAGGAAATTTTATAGGCCAATTCGAGTTCATCCAGATTGAAATAGTCAAAACTTTTCTCCATGTTTGTTCAGGAAATATAGCCTTGCATGATGATTGGTAGATGGGAAAATTGGATTCTCTGTAAAATAAGTAGAATAAAAAAATGGGTTTTCTTTTGTACTTTTTAGGTTATTGCAGGGTTTTGTCAGAAAATTCTGTGTACTTTTTTTTTCTGGTGTGACAGATGATGATTGCCTCAGGTGGAGGCTAGATGAATAAAGACTGAAAGAAACTGTTTTCCTCATTGTTTTTATGTAACTTTATTTTCTGCACAGAGTTTGATTTTGGAGATAAGAGTGACCCATCAGATTATTAGATTCTTTATATCTTATGCAATTACTTTTTTTTTTTCGTCCCCATGAAACAGGAGGTAGGACAATTTTAGAAAGTCAAGAAATTATGATACTGGGCTTAAGATAAAATTCTAATTATATACAAACTCACATATACAATTATAAGAATAATATCCCCACTCTCACCTCAACCAACTCCCTTGAATACTTAAAATAGTATTCTTAGGATAAACATCAAATTTCTCTTTTTAGTGGAATAATAAGATAGTGTCAAAACATGGCTATTTATGATCTTCCCCAGACAAATGTAATAGGTATAAATTCTTATTAATAATTTCTTATATTCAAACATTTGTTCATGTTTCAACCAGTATATTTTCTGTACTTCAGTGCATTTAAAATCTTACTGAAAATGAATAATTTAAATGACACTGGACATGTTGTGTATATTTCTCTGCCAGGAACCCACTGAGTAATCTTATGTAAGTTATTTCACTTCATTGGGTTCCACTTACTCATCTGGAAAACAAGGGTATTAAAATGGAGATAATGTGGCATTGGTGGAAAAGTGCATTTGGGAGGCAGCTGTACTCACCACTCTACCACCATCATCACTAGCACTGGCTGTGAAGACAGACCAAATCAGTTGACATTCTAGCTCTGCCGTTTATTGGGTATATGAGTTTGGAAACTCATTTAAATTCTGTGGGTTCTCTTTTTATCCACTTACCGATAGTTTGTTCTGTTTCCAAATCATAGTGCCACAAAACTCAACCTTAATTCTCTTAACCTTTGTTTGAACGAGATTCAGATGTCTTATCAGCAGGATCTTTTATATTGAAGGCAGCAGAGGAGCTTGAGCACAGTAGCAGTGGGTTTCATAATTAAGAAAGTAGGTGCCTTAGTTGGCTTGGGCTGCCACAACAAAATACCACAGACTGGGTGGCTTACATGACAAATTTGCTCATAGTTCTGGAGGCTAGAAGTCCAAGATTAAGGCTGCTTTTCCAGCTTGTGGATGGCTGCCTTTTCTCTTCGTCCTCATACGGTGAGGCAAGAGAGAAAGAGCAGGCTTTCCGGTGTTTTTTCTTACATGGGGCACTGATTCCATCATGATGGTCACAAGCCTTATAACTAATTATCTTAAGTCCCATCTCCAAACCCCGTCATATTGGAAGTTAGTGCTTTCACATACACATTTTGGGGAGGGATACAATTTAGTTCGTAGCAGTAGGGGAGTTGGCAGGAGGCACAGGGGTAACGAGAGATCTGGGCTGGATTGTAGAGATCCGACAGCATCAACTTCACTGGATTCAGTTCTGTCAGTAGTTCTGAGACTTCTGGATTCCATGGAGTTAACACATTTCAGAAAAAGATTTGAAGTCAGTATTTTTCCAAGTATATCGAAATAAATCTGCCATGTACTGCAGTATTTCTTTAAAAATACATTTAACATTTAAAAAGTAAGAAGACCATAATCTAAATAAAAGATGATACTTGAATAAAATTGGCTCTCCTAAAGATCTTATCGAAGTTTTTGTGGTTATTAAAGTTTCCTTCCATTATATAGAGTGACTTTTTTAAAGTTTTTTGTTGTCGTTCGTTTGACAGAGATTAATTTCTTCAGAGCTGTTACCAAGACATTTTTTCACTAAGTTCCCTATAAAGCAAAACTTACCCGTTCTCTGTTAGTTGGTACAGGTGACATCTTATTTATGTAAATATCTAAAGTGTTTTCTTTGTAATTAAAGACATCTTTTTCTTATTTTTTAAAAGACTTTGCTGTAGGTGAACTTGATTGAACATATAATATTCACTGTTTGAGGAACTGCTGGATAGGAGAGCGATGTGGTGCAAGGCAAAGTCGTACAAATGCATGCAGATCCCGGGTCTGTCTCGGTCCTGATTTGTAATGTAAATACCTATTAAATGGTGGACATTTAAGGGTGGTGGTTGGTATTGTAGAATTCAGGAAGATTAGTTGTTTCTCAAACCTCTCTGACCTGAATCTTAAAATTCATTTATTTTCCTTCTGTGACTTTACATTTACATTGCTTCTGTACGTATTTGTCTTCATTTGTATTTGTAGTCATTTGTATTCAATTTGTATTCAAAGCAAAAATCATGCCTATACAAATGGAAACAATTTTCAGCAATCGTAGAATTATAAAAATTATTATAGAATTACAGTTGTGTCATTAAAACTATTCTTTATGTGAGCTTTCTTCACTTAATGGGTAGAGCAGGCAGCAGGAAGATGACTTTTTCTTTGACCCATGTGAATTTTCTAGCTGAGGAATGAAGCAACTTGGAATCAAGCTGGGCTTTTCTACTGAGCATGCCCTTCTCCAGCAGGGTCTGGCCTGGGTGGGGCTGGTCTTGCTCATTAAGCTTTTGCAGACTGGATTTCCATCAGCTTTCCACAGTCTTCTAATGACAGAGCACAGCAGACAGCGGGCTCCATGTACTTAAAAGCTGTGTATGTATTTCGAGGGGGAGATTTTTAGGAAATTTCTGTGTAGCAATTAGGTTTTATGGTTTATATTTGACTGTTTTGCTTTTGAAGGAAGCTTGCCTTTGAGAGTGTCAGTATATAGGGGAGTGAAAATTTGGAAAATGCTGATGTATAGAGTAGATGGCATTTGTGTATATGTACACTGATTGGCAAGGGAATATGTTCAGTTATATTTGAACCAAGCCCTGTGGAAAAAAATTTGTGTGTGTGTGTGTATGTGTGTGTGTATGTGTGTATGTTTAGAGTTTAGTTTTAGACCACTTGTTTGCATTTTCATAGGAAAATGTCAAATTTTTTCAGGTCATCTTTAACATAATTGCCTTTTTAGGTTTGACCTATGAGAATAATGAAGTTAGCTGCTTTATTTTATACATTTATCCTACTGTTTTACAACTGTCTTATTCTGTGGTACATATAAGTATATAAGAAAGTTTTTTATTCCTGAATTACAGAGAAATATATGTAAGGTTAATAGTGTTCAGTTATGTTTTTAACATGTTAAAGGATGACGGATGTGAATTTAATTTGTAAGATGTTTCACTTTCATGCTAACTCGATTGATTAAAGAAGTTGTACTGATTGAAATAAGCTGGCAGAGATTTGATTCGACATTTTTAGGATCTGCAAATTTTGATCATCAAAATTTGTATATTTTGATAGTGTCACACATAAGGATACGTGTCAATATCTTCTTTTACTGAATAGTTAATCTGTGATTACATTGAAGATATGTGAAAACTCATCATGTTGCTCAGCCTGACGTGAAAATAACTGTCTTCATGATTTTTCTTGATATGATCTACCAACCTGTCTCCTTTTAATAAAGAACTGTGTTTAGACTCTACTTTCTAACAAAATGAAAGGCAAAACCATGATCGCCAGATGATCTCTGTGTCTTCTTTGTTGTTGACACTACATAAAAGGTTCTCATACAACCTAAGTAATTACCAGGTATTTTTTGGGGGGTGCATATGTACTCGGGAGTTTGTTTTCTGTTTGTAAACCCCCCAAAAAAGAATTGTCTCCTTAAATTACTGGCAACTTGCATGTGGGAATAACTAACTGTGGAGGTGATGGTGATGATTTGCATAGCCAGTCATACCACCCCCATCTCCTTTGTAGTATTCTTGCACGCATTATATGATATACTGATGGCATGTAGTTTGACATGAATGCTGGATCACAACAAAAGATGGAAAAGGAAAAATTAAATTTTGATGTTGAGTTTGCTTCAGTTTTTTGATGAACTCAAGAGTTTGAAGGCTGGCATCTTTTCTAGCAGTTTCCTATGCAAAATCATGTTTACAGATGTTGAAATTTTGAGAATCTTGCCTTCAAAGAAAGGAAATATATTTAGCCGAAATAAAAACTTATCCTAGCCAGCACCACCTAAAAAAAGTAGTTATTTGAAGCGCTTACTAAGTGAAGTATTTTTGAGCTAAACTAATACTCAGAGTGGAAATACTTAAAAAAAAAAGTCTTAAACATTCCAAATGACATGTCTGTAATTCCATTGTAATTGCAGCTTTTCCTACCAAGAGAAAGTTGTTTTTATCACACCAGGCTTGGAGGGTCCATATGTTTAGAATCTGCAAGGCACCTTCTGCTGACCAACCAGAGAACTGGTGTCAACATTTGGATCTGCTTATCTAAGCTAGAAAAATCATTCAATTTATCACCTTCCATTTTAAGAATAGATGCTATACATTGGCATAACTCTCTTGGTAGTGCTGTAAATATTTAAAATAATGGAAGAGCTAATGACCAAAAATTAAAAAGTAAATTATGTTTTATGACAAGATTTAGATATTTATGCCTGTTGACTGCAGCGTTCCAAAGCTTACGGAGAAGAGGATTTGAAAGTGTGAGATCAGTGTAGGCTCCGGCTTGGTGGCCTTGTCATAGTATGGGGCGTTGATTGACTTTGACAAGCTTTTGTCTTATGACCTATTAAAATGCAGCGTCTGCAGCCTGTGCATTTATCCTGTGCAGTTAACCTTGGTGGATTTGTCATTAGCTTATTTGAGAAAAGCCTCCTGAACCATTGGTATTTTTTAGCTAAAGAATTGAATTTGATTCACATAGAAATAATATTAAACTGGTTGTAGATCACCACTTGATACCAAGTGCATTTTTATGATGGGGCTGGGCAGGAATCCCATGTTGAAGGTAGTTGTGGGATAAGCTCAGAAAAAGCATTCTCCCTGGTATGTGTTTTATGAACGTGAGATTGTTGGAGTTGGCTTAGCTCTGTTTTGAGTCTAGTTATGATGTCACTGGAAGAAACTGCACAGCGTATTTTTCTTTTGTATAGAACATTATATGAGGGTGGTCCAAATAAATGTTCCCAGAATGCTAGGAACATCACAAAAGACATTTATCAGGGAGCCACCGGATGCATAATACTGGGCTAGGAACATGTAGTTACTAATCTGCACAAAAGTTTCGCTCTCTTCATGTGAGCATAGGAACAGATGTGGGACAGGGAAAAGGTGTGGACAGGAAATGTGACATTTCTTGTGCTTGTCGGACGAAGTTTGTTCCTGCTTTTGCCTATAAATGTGGGAGAAGCTGCTGCCAGAGATTTGGGATGTTTAGGTATGACCAGCTTAGACATTTAATAAGAATCTTCCCATTTTTTCTCTCTTTTTAAAAAATGTCCTCAACTTTCAGAGAAGTTTATATTCAAGTGCCCTGTTCATACTTTTCCATTAGACACTGGGAGTAATCTTTTTGGCCTGGCTGCATATGTATCAATAGTACTGTTAGCAGAAGGCACCTTTTTGTCACCTCCATGCTAAGGGGAAAAAGGATGAAAAGCTAGCAAGGTTTTCTGAGGAACTTTATGTGTTTTTAAAATTTAATAAAGTTTTGTTTTTATTTTTTGTTTTTTTTATCTTTTTTTTTTTTTTAGATTCTACATATAAGTGAAATCATGGTATTTCTCTTTCTCTGTCAGACTTGTTTTATACATGTTTTTTAATGAAGAATCGATATACTTAAAAAAAGATATCTGGCTCCTCTAAAAGCTTTTCCTACTTAGAACAGTCCGTACCAGGGTTAAGGATGAGTTTGTGAAGTATGCTTAGTTGGGGGCTAGCAGAAATCTATTTCTTTGAGGATATAGAGACAGTCTTAAATATCATACGCCAGGAACTCAATTTTATTTTAGGCTATCTTAATGCTACTGCTGGGCTGGAAGGCTTTTATACCTATACAGTTCATTTGTGTGGCCAGAGCTGTGTGACAGAGCTTATGGCAGTTGTGTCATTTGGGTTATTTTCAAGGAAGCAGACCAACTAAGCTGGGTTCAGTTAATGCATTAGAGATCTTAATGCATAACCATTGTCCTCCTAATAAAGTATTTAAGTGCTTCAGTTTGTACGAACTTCTGCTCAGTAAAAACTTTGTCTCCCCTATCTGCACCTCTGTACCTCACCTGCCCAGTGTCATTCACCATTTCCTATAATCATTCTTATTCTTCTATATTCTTCTCTGTTTCTGAATCTGGGATATAGTCCCACAAGCAGGATTACGGGTTTAGAGGGTGGCCACATTTGGAATTTTGATAGCTGTTGACAAATTGGCTTCCATTGGGTCTGTACCAATGTACTCTTCTACTGCAAATGCCTCTGTTCTTAACAGCCATGTGCAGTGATTACATGATTAAGCTTTTGGGTTTTTCCATTCTGAATCTTTAGCTTGTATTTCTTTTACTGTGAGTGTGGTGAGCTTCTTTTCATGTGTTTATATGTCCCTTGCATTTGTTTTTCTGTTAATTCTATGCTCATCATTTAGCCACTTTTTTCCCCCTTGTTGGGGATTGGTCAACCTAGCCAATTTAGAAATGAAATTAGTTTTGAATTTTTGATGTTGAGGAAATTTATAATCAGTACTATCTTATTTGGCCTTTTATTCAAGTTACTTGACTTTAGCTAGAGAGCAAATATGTCTGTAGCAAATACAATTGAGAATGAGAATTAAGTGCTCTTGAAAAAGCATGGTGTCTATTTGTATTTTATGAGTGTTTAACCACCGTGTCCAATGAAGGATCATCGTGCGACTTCCTGAAGAGATGACAGAGCTGACTGTGTCAGCTTTTCAAACTGGTAGTAATTTCTGAATGTAAATTACCAAAATTTCTGATTTAGTGACAAGCTGTTTCACTTTATATTAATGCTAATCTTGCTGCTTCTGCCCCCCACGAGACTGAGAGCAGGGATTCTTTCCTCTGTGTTGCTGGTGGTGTGGCACATATGCTATGGAAGTACTCAGGAAACATTTGTTTTAAAAAAGGTTCAGATACAGACACAACCCACATCCTGAAGGTCAGTGAAATTTATTGGAGGGCTCAGAACATGGTCTTAATTTTTATAAAGCCACAAATGATAGTAACAGTTTAGCGATTTTTACTTTTTCAATTAATGAACTGTCAGGTATTATGCTAGATGCTGCTTATATAATACTGATGTTGTTTGGGATTGGTGGCAGTATTGAATAAGCTCTTGAGCTGGACAGCCTCAGTTCAAACCCTGGCTCTTCCATTTACTGGTTGTGTGGTTTCGTGCAAGTCATTTGTTTTTTTTTTTTACCTTCATCTGTAGCATGAGAATAATTTTAATTATTTCTGAAAAGGTTGTAAAGATGAAAGGAATTGCTACACACAAAGTCTCTAGAGTAGTGCTCAACAGATAGCTGATATTATCATTATTATTATTATTATTATTTATTAAGTTGTGCTTACTATTAACTATTATTACTATTATAATTTTTAGTGAAAGAAAAATGGACGTAGTTCATTTTTCCACAGAATCCCTATTTGATGGCATCGGCACACCATTTAGTATGAATTTATTATGTACCAGGCACTTTATAACATCTGATTTAATCCTTAGAGTCACTAGGGAGTACATATATCTGTGTTTTGCATATGAGGAAACAAATTCAGTAAGGCTGAGTAACTTGTTCATGGTTACATGGCTAGCGAGTGACAGAGCTAGAATTCTAATCCTGACATTTGGTCCTCAGACTTGATCTCCAAAGCACCATGTTATTTTACCCCAAGATTAGTTAGCTCCACACAGAAAGCTGTGGCCATTGCACAATTTGGGGCCCCATTTGGGAGAAGAAATTCAAGCAAATTCAGTTCAATATTTCTGATCACACAATTCGGTATGATCAATAATGAAGAGCTGACAGTTCTGGATGTCACTATCACCTCTATTAGTGTGTGCTGTTGGAGTGCCCAGTATGACTAGGTTTATGTATGTTTTGCTTATGAGAATTTTGGTGTCCAGTATTGGGATCTTTAATTCATTCATGGCTTCTCATTTTTGAGCTCTTACTTCAGGAAAGAGTGTTTCTGGGATGACCCTAGTTGCTTGTGGCACAAATTTCTTTCTTGACCTAATTCTTAATGGGAGCAGCAGAGACTTGCTTTTAACAAATAAGATTGTTAGCACTTATCTTTGGTGTTACTGGAATTAGACATTTATTGAAAATTAGGCCTTGACTTTCATACACCCTCCTCTCCAACTTATGAAAGGAATCTTAAACTTCGAACTCTTAATATTTTTTGTTTGTTTCATTCTTAGAGTTTTTAGAAGAAAAAATGGTTTATCTCACTAATGTTAATTCAGAATATAGGTTTTTAAAAATTGAGCATCTGGGAAAAACTGAACATTTTGGCAACCATAGCTCTTAGATATGAGGGCCATAATCGAGTGGGGAATAATATTTACCTGAGATAGTTCTGTATGAACTCCCAGTTTCTTAGGGCCTATTTACCAATGCATGCGTCAGAACATGATATGTGGGGGCTAATAGTGGCTGCGAATAACTGAAACCCCTGGGTCAGTTGTTTGAACCATGTGGGGGTATGCTGTCTCACATAACATAATAGGACCTGGCCATGTACGGCGTGCTCAGGGGCTGGTCCTCTTCTCTGTGATGGTCTTGCCAGGGCCCTCTACTGTGTGTCTCTTTTCCTCAGGCTTTCTCCCCTCATAGATTGTTCAAGATGGAAGCAGCATTTCTGGGAGTCATGTATACAATGCTCAGAGGCAGAAGAGGAGCTTTCTCTTCCTTGTGGCTCTTCTAAAGAGAGAGCAATCTTTTCCCAGAAGCCCACCAACAGACTTTGTCCATGTCTTCTTGGCCTGGGGAAGGGGACTACCATGATGGCCTTAGACCAGTGGAACCTACCCTGGAACCCACCTTGGAGGCAGGCAGCCTCTTTTGGCATGTATGTGGAGGGGAGAGAAAAGCTGAATGAAATTTGGATTCTGTTAAAAAGAAGAAAGGGTGGAAGAAATACATGCTCCGAATGTAACATGATCCTGCCTATACTTGAACTAGCAAAGGACTACAGTTCATACCTTTTGTATATGTGGGTTTAATTTAAACCAGATGCTAGCTTATATCTTTATAAAAATAGTTCTTTCTCTCCTATAGGTCCCTTTTCCCTTAAAAAAAAAAAAAGTGCAGTATAAAGGTAACTAGGGTGGGCAGCATTGGATTATTTCCAAACTATTATTTATCATAGAGATAATATGAACTAATAAAATAGTCCCTTTGGGATGTATCTGTACTTATTTGAATATGGGATATAATATTTTCTAGATCTTCTGACACTTGAGATAAATAAACCTACTAGGGAGAAGAATTACTTACATTCTGCTCTAAGTCGGCCTGTTTTTGTTATTCCTTCTCCCTCTCCAGATATTTCTTTTTCCTCCCTGTCCTCCTCCTCATCCCTTCTCCCTTCCATTTACATGCGGAATATATTTGAGAAGCATCACTCTTATTATGTCCTAAGTAGAGTTAAGTGGCTGCCGAATCATTTCTATATTTCTAGCGCTTTTTTTTTTCCTCTCACATTTAATGCTTTAAGGGCAGGTAGTGGGGTATTGAAAGACCTTCTCTTGGGTACAGGGTATTTGGGGAGATGAATGTAGGAAGTGCTCGTGGCTCTTAGCAAGCTGCTCTACGTGTCCTCTGTCCAGTCACAACAGCAGATGAAAACAAGTTTCGTGAGACCTAGAAAATGACCATGTTGGAACCGTGCGCACATTGCCACTATTATTTAGGTTTTATTTGTTGCACAGTTTTTGTCCTCCTCTAAGTTCAAGGGAAAGCCACTCTATCCCCTCACCATTTTTGAAGTTTAGAAAAGCATACTTTCTCATTTTGTAAATCTCGAGCCCATAAATAATGAGCTGAGCTCCGTAGGTAGAAATCAAAGATCTCTCATTGCTCGTGATCTCAGCAGAGGGTGGGAGCCACTCAGCTGGCAACAGCACCCACACTGCTCCCTGCTCAGGGACTTTAACAGTGACGGCTCGTAGTAGCCCTGCTTCTCTCAAGGTCTTAAGGAAACGTTTGGATCCAGTAATTAGCATGAACTTGCTTGAAATTCTTTGTATGAGTATCTGTAGTTGTATACTGTTTGCTTTGCTTTGCTTGCTATAGTACTCTGATAAAGGGCCAGTGTTTTTCAGTAGCATAATGTTATTGGGTAGGTAGGTGAGGCTAGTGATAGAGATAGCACCTTGGAATTTACCTTCTAATTTAAAAAAAAAAGCATGTTTTCATAGAACATAGTTCCTTACCTAACCGGTGCTGAACCTGTGTTGATGATGGTTTTCTACTTGGTTGCATGTTAAATGACTCATGCTTTTTCTCATGGAGCTGTTACAATAAATGAACACTTTTATCAACCCAGATGGAGCATGCCAACATGGTAATTGTGTCAAAACCACATGCTTGTCTAATGGGCTGGCTGTTCACAGCAGTGTTCTTTTTGGTTGATAAGTAGGAAGATCTTTACTTAGTATATTATGTAACTTACTAATGATGGATTTTGAGTATTTGTAATTAAAGCTTTAGTGGAATGAGCATTGCTAAAGTTTGGGAAACTGTAGTTCTGGTTTTGTCTTTACCCATCTAGCTTTGTGATCTCAGGCAAATCTAGTCTTTCTGAGCCTCAGTTACCTTGTTGATAAGATCAAATGAGGAGGGTATTAGACTAGATTTCACAATACTCTTTCCGTAAATATCAGATGCCTCTTACGTGCCAATCTAGGTAGGGAACATAGCAGTGAAAAAAAAGAAAGATCACAGCTCAGGGGCTTTTATTTTTGTGGGAGGGATTGTGTTCCACTGCAGGAGTTTCCATTTTCGTGGACGACGGAGTTTACAGGCTTATTCATCTTTGAAACTCGTAGAGTTACAGGCATGATAATTATGGTGAATGGATGTGCTATAATCATGTTTTCTTGATAGTGGTAATTTGTTCAAGAAACCATTTTATGAACAAAGAAGGTAGTGTTTAGGTTCGAACTTTGTTGATCTCTTGAAACTATTTTAAGAATGTACTTATTTACATATATTTACATCCATCCTTATTGTTGAGTATTTACTATCTAATTAGCCATTTCCATTGTTGTTTTTTTTTTTTTTTATCTTCTAACTTCCGTTTGGGTGGGCAGTACTGCTCAGCTCTGAGGTTCATTCTTTATTATTACATTTATTGAGGTAACATTGATTAATATAATATCACATAAATTTCAGGTGTACAGCATCACAATTCAATGTCTGTTTACTCTATTGCACGCTCACCACAGCTCTGAGGTACTTAAAATGCACCTGTGGGAAATACAGCAGTGATTAAGGAGTGCTGCTTTGTGAGGCTTCCTAGCTTGGTCTCCGTGTTAGCACCTTGTCTTTAGTTTTTGTCCATTAGCTCAGTTTTGATTACATGGCCAAATGATAACCTTCAGATATGATTTTCTCTGTGATGGGAATTCATCTGTAAATTTCTTATTTGGGGGAGGAACAGGGCTAATGATTATAAATGATAGAATACATTCATGTCATTCCGTAGCCTTTTTCACAGACCGGCATGAATCTTTGAGCACTAAGCCAAGAACAAGTTGATTCACTTGTTCATGGACAACAGAGGAGTTGTGATTGCATTATGAAATACAAGTGAGAACAGATGTATGGTCCATTTTCTGCTCCTCTGCTTATTACCTGCAAAATGGAGGGAATCCAACCTTGTAGGATGTTTTGAGTAGAAATTATGGGTATGATGTCTGACCCAGTAAGCAGTGAGTAATAGCTCTTATGATTAAAATGCAAATATTAATACTTTTAACACAATAATGAAAACTTTAGTTTTATATTTCATTGCTTATAAAATATTTTGAGCAAAAATCAGCTTTAGTTGCTTGGTCTCCAGCTTATTTCTCATGGCTAAAGTAATTAGAGGGGTGCCCATTACCTTGATTAGCTTAGACAAGTATGAAATTTTTGTTCTAATTTTTACCAGGGCATTGAATCAGCTCTCAAATATGTAATTAGAGACTATATGCTAACAATCAACTTTGGCATTTCATGAGTAATATAAAAAATATTCTCCACTTAAGTGGTATGTGTAATAAAGTAAGAAAAAGGTTTTCTGTGCAACATGGAGCCAGTTTGAATACTTATGTAAGGGTCTTATGGACAGACATGATTTTGCATTTAAAATGCCTAATAGTGATGCAGCCACTACAGAAAACAGTGTGGAGTTTCCTCGAAAAATTCAAAATAAAACTCCCATATGAGAGCCAGTAATTCTTCTGGGTAAATTTGTTGGTAGAAAATGAAAACACTAATTCAAAAAGATATGTACCCCCATTTTCAATGCAGCATAATTTACAGTAGTCCAGATGTGGAAACTATCTAAGTGACCATCTGTGGATGAAAGGATAAAGAAAATGTGAGATATATATGAATATTATTCAGTCATAAAAAAGAATGAAGTCTTGACATTTGTGACAACATGGAATAGCCTCAAGGGCATTATGTTATGTGAAGTAAGTCAGAGAAAGACAAATACCATATGATCTTTCTCATACTATGTGGAATCTTCCAAAAAAGCAAAACCAAGCTCATAAAGGTGGTTGCCAGGGATGGGTTTGTGGGATGGGAGAAATGGGTAAACTGTTTCCTTTTTTTTTTTTTAGTTTAAATAAATTGAGAACAAAATCATAAACCTTAAGTTTATTAATGGCAACTGGATTCTGTCTGAGCTTTCGTCTCAGGTCTTAGAAAAAAAAGCTTAATAATAATAATAGTTTGGTTTAATGACTTAACAAATTAGTTTGCCCCATTTCTTCCTAAATGAAAGCAATGCTTTAATACCTTACACATTTTTGTTTGTTGAATTAATATTTTTATACAGAAGCTATATAAAACAAATATAGTTTAATATTGAGCTGTGTCCAGTATCACTTACCAGATTTTAATCTTCAGGAATATTGATGATATAATTTTTCCACAGTATAACAGGCTAAAACCTAGATAGCCAACCTGGCTTTATCTGTGATGTTTACTTCCCAGTTTGATAAAAATATGTTTAAGTTTGGTGATCTGATATTACCCACAGGCGTAGTGTCACTGCAGGTTAGATTCGTTCGTTGTTCTTTACCTCACTGCCTCTGTCGTAGTACGTATCATCATCTCATGCCTGGGTTATTGCAGCAGCTCCTGGATGTCTTTCCATTTCAGTCTTTTCTCTCATCTTGTACTTTATAGCCTGGGCTATCCGAAGTGTGAATCCGATTCAATTGCTCCTCTACTTAGAGTGTATGACCTCTTACTACCTTTAAATCAGCCTCCAGACCTTTATTTTATTAGCACAACACACAAAACCTTTAATGTTTTGGGGTCTGCTTACAATTCCTACACTGTCATTACTAACACACCTTCCTCTTTCCCTCCTGTCTGCCACTGAGAAGCTCCCTCCTCACTTGTACAGTGTATTATTGTTCAATGCTTGTGGTTTCCTATGGGGAGGGGTGTTCTCATGTTTCCACACTTCCCTATGCTTGGCACATGCCTCCCATCCTGACTTCCTTGCTTGAGTAATGATGATTTCATCATTTTAAAGCAACTCAAATCTCAACTTCTGTAGAAAAGTTTGCCTAATGACCCTCTTATCCTAATCTGGGTTAAGTGTCCGTCCTATACTTTTTAAGCAACATGCTCTTGACTTATCTGTACCCCTTCCTTCCTTCCCCAAGACTGTCTTTATTCATATGTCCAGTAGTTGGCACATTGTAGGAGCCCATTAAATATAGGCTGAGTGACTGTTTTTATGCTTGCATGTTAGACATGAATAACATTTAAATTTTTTTTTTATTGAGATAGTCATTTAGTGATTTTGAGTATATTCACAAGATCGTACAACCATCACCACTGTCTAATTCCAGAACAGTTTCATCACCCCACAAAGAAACCTCTACCCATTTGAGCAGTCATTCCCTATTCTCCCCTCCTTCCAGCCCTTTGCAATGTACTTTGTCTCTGTGGATTTGCCTATTTTGCAAATTTTATATAAATGAATTAAACAGTGTGGCCTTTTATTTCAGACTTTTTTCACTCCAAATAATGTTTTCAAGGTTGTATGCGGCAACATATATCAGTACTTCATTCCTTTTCATGGCTTAATATTCTGTTGTATGAACAGACCACATTTTATATATCCATTTACCAGTTGTTGGGCATTTGGGTTGTTTCCATTTTTGGCTATTATGAATAATGCTGTTATGAACATTCCTTTCAAGTTTTTGTGTGAACATATGTTTTTATTTCCGTTGGCTGTATATCTAGAATTGCTTGGTCGGTCACATGGTACCTTTGTTTAACTTTTAGAGGAGCTGCCACACTATTTTCTTAAGTAGCTGTGCCATTTTACATTTTACATCAGTGTTGAGAGTTCCAAGTTTTTCACATCCTCACCAATACTTGTTACTGTCTTTTTGATTATACCATTCTATTATATGTGAAATGGTGGTGTCTCATGCTGGTTTTGATTTGCATTTCCCTAATGACTGATGACACTGAGCATTGTTTCCAGAGCTTATTGGTTGTTCGTCTTTGGAGAAATGTCTACGCAAATCCTTTTACTCATTGAAAAAAAAATTTTTTTATCTTCTTACTGCTGAGTTGTAGAGTTCTTTATGTATTACGGATACTAGACTCTTATCAGAAATAATTTACAGAAGATGGTAAATAATATTTTAAGAAACAAGTATAATACTGATACATGCTGCAACACAGATGAACTTTGAAAACATTATGCTAAGTGAAAATACCATATGTTGTATAATTCCATTGCTTTGACATGTCAAGAATAGGCAAATCCATACAGACTGGAATTAGATTAGTGTTTGCCAGGGGCTGAGGTGGTGGGTATGTCAAGAATGGAGAGTATTAATGGATGTAGGATTTCTTTTTGGAGTGATGAAAAATTTCTAGAATTAGGTAATGGTAATGGTTTCACAGCCTTCTAAATGTACCCCGAACCATTAACTGTATAATTGGAAAAGGGTGAGTTTTATGGTATGTGAATATTTCCATAATGCTTTAAAAAAAAAAAAAAAGCATATTTTATTTTTTGAACCGTTCAAGTTCGTACTACTTAGAAGGTAGCTGGGAAATTTCCCATTGGCCAGGGCGCCAGGCCTTTGAGCGCTGTAATCATTGCTAGGAGAGGAGGGAGCACGCTCCGCTGCCTTTCCTGCCTGTTGTTTTTTATGTCAGTGGTGCTGCTATGCTCTAGAAGTCCCTCTTTGCTTGTATAAAATGTAGACAACCAGTTCCTTTCAGATTTAATATCGATTTTGTTTTCATTAGTTGTGATAGGATCAGTTATTAGATGTTTTTTTTTTTTCATCCATATAATGTCTTCGTTTGTTTCAGATCAGAGTTCCTCAAATATTTTCTTACAATCGCACTTTCAAAGAAAACCGAGGTTGGGTGGGATGCAGTGTTGGAGTTTTGAGCATCGTTTGAGAGTACCTGTCCAAAAGGCTAACTTCTGTGTTGGAATAGTGATGACGATTTATGAGATTTAATGTTGGAACAAAAAAGAATGTATTACAGATTTAACTCTCTATTAAGCACCCAATATTTAACATTTTTTTACACCAAACATTTTAATATGTGAAATTGCAGTGAAATATGTCTCAATACTTTCAAATATTATCAGTAACACTTTGTATTAAAGAGTAAGGGATACCAAGTATAGAGAAAAGTAATTTTCCTTTAAAAAATGGATTTTGGGGGTGAATTTTTGTTTACAACTAGATGAAACCAAATAAGAGTAATCATTTTTTCTAGAGCTCTTGATTTTAAGTGCTCTCTGTACAGAATCAGAATTAATTCCATTGTGATGCTAGTATTGGTTCTTTGATTCTGATAGAGAATTCTCAGAGTAGAGTAGCACTCTCCATTTTTCTCTTGAGGTTATGAACCTTCTTTCTCTACAGGTGTTTTCTCCCTGTCATCTCTCTGCCATTTCCCTTCCCATCCTTCCTTACCCTGTCCCTTGCCTCCAAACTAAAACTGGGAGAGTTTGTAAAATAACATGTTATGACTTTGTTTTGTTTACAGCATAAGCTGTGACCATGACTACTGAAGTTGGCTCTGCGTCGGAAGTGAAGAAGGAACCTGACCAGTTAGGAGCAGATGCAACCAAGGAGAAACCTAAAGAAGTAGCAGAAAATCAGCAGAATCAGTCATCTGATCCTGAGGAAGAAAAAGGTTCCCAGTCCTCTCCACCAGTCGATAGCCAGAGTAGTCCACGGCGCCAGAAGAGAGAGAAGGATCCTTCTGAGAGCAGGGGGATTTCTCGATTCATACCCCCGTGGCTTAAGAAGCAAAAGTCCTATAACTTAGTAGTGGCCAAAGATGGAGGAGATAAGAAAGAGCCTACCCAAGCTGTTGTAGAAGAGCAGATTTTAGATAAAGAGGAATCTCTTCCTGAGGAAGAAAGGCAGGCCAAGGGTGATGCTGAAGAAACAGCTCAGAGGAAACAGCAGGTGATTAAGGTTGATGTCAAGGAAGAGAAACCTTCAGTGATCAGTCCTGAGCCACAGGTATGTTTGAGAAGTGGTTGTCTGGAAATGAAAGCTTGATGGTATAACCGCGTAACAAAAAGAATTTGTTTGCTTTGAATTATTTCTGGATTTCTTGTATTAAGATGCCGTGTCGACTTATATTTAGAGTGTGAGTCTTGGATGGTTTACCACGGCCTTCTCCTATTATTCCCCTTAAAATTTTCAAGAATGATAAAGCCAAAAAAAAAAAAAAATCCACTATAAATGCACACCATAAAAAATTTTCTATTCTCAGAATCCTGCCACCTCTCCTTTTAGAACAGTATGTACTTTTAGACCTCTTCGATTTGATTTTTTGAAGTGTTTAGCGAGTAGGAAGAAATAGATTTATATGTGCGTGCATTTTGGTTTCCTAACGAAACTTAGATTTTGCCGTGGTATAGAATAATGAGGGAATTGTATTATTTGAAATGATGTTTAAATTGCAGTTGCCGGAATGTAGTTTCTTTTACTCATTTAATGCTGAAATTACCAAATTGGCAAAATGACAAAATTGGCAGCGGATTGGGGGGGGGGCAGGAAAATATGGAGGAATAGCCTTTGTAGCAAAAATTTAAAGGCTTTTTAGGCTTATGGTGTTTATAACAATCATTGTTCTTACTCAGGATTTTCCTTTTAATATGTTGTCTTCTGCAAATTGGTCATCTTCAGTATGAACTTAATGTTTTTCATCAACAGCCGGCTGAAGAAGTAAGGAAAGAAAGAGAGGAGGAGAAGGTAAAGGAAATACAGGAAGACCAAGCAGAAGCTACAGCAAAAAGAGAGACAAAGGAAGTGCAGACCAATGAATTGAAAACAGAGAAGGCCTCTCAAAAAGCCACCAAGAAGACCAAAACTGTCCAGTGTAAAGTGACCCTCCTAGATGGTACCGAGTACAGTTGTGACCTGGAGGTGAGTCAGGGAGCTTACTACAGAGCTGTCTTGATGTGTAGAATGACAGCAGAGGTATAATCTGCCTTCATTTGTGGAATGGCACAATGGGTACATTTTTGATTCCTGTAAATTAGTTTGCCACAACTTTACATTTAAAAAAACAAAAAACAAAAACAAGGCAACATAGAAGAAGGTTATCATTTCCATTCCAAACAGTAGTTCCTGACCCTGTTCCAGGGGAAGCAGGGCTGATGTTCTGCCAGTGTGCGTTGGTCAAGTATGTTGTCTAGTGTCTGTTTTGAATGGACGGTACATAGTACGAATATTACCTCTGGCTATAAGATATTTCACTTGAGTAGAGATTATAGCCCTAGATTGACATTTCAGAGTTGTAAAATTTCAGCAGTTTAACTCCAAGTGTTTTGTCCTGAGATAAATAATGACTTAAAATCTAGCTCATTTATTTATTTTTAATTAAAAAACATTCGTGATTCGCAAAACGTATAATTCATTAGCGCTGATGCTGATTTACACCAATGTAATTTTAAAAAACATCTAGCACCTTATAATTTTATGTTAATCAAAAGAGTTAGTTGCTTTTCATAGCTAAATTACTTTATTTACATGACACATTCTAATAGCTGATGTTTACTGAAGAACTGTGTGAAGAGCTTCGAATGGATTATCTCATGTAATATTTATAAGAATCCATATGAGGCAGGTGGTATTATGGATACTCCCAACGTTACAATGGGAAATGTCAGCTTGGAGAGGCTAAGTAATTCAGAGAGGTCATGGTCAAGCCTGGATTCCAGCCCTAGCTGTTTGGCTCTAGAGGTCATGAACCTGACCACTGAGCTACTAAAATGATTTATGGTCCTTGCCTTAATTTTGTATTAGTTATCTAGAGCTTTTTTTTTTTTTTTTTTCCTTACTCATGTAGTGGTAAGTATTTTGATATTTCAGTTTCAAGAAAAGGAGTGGAAAAGAGGATTTTAAATCCTTAAAACTCAGAGAGAGAATAATACTGTGTGTCTCAGCAGCAGGCATAGGGGACAATAGGAAAACAATAGCGTGGTGTTCTGAACTTGACTCAATTTCATTGTATTTGACCACATGTCCCTTGTTTTTTCCTGTCTACCCTCGAAGTTAGGGAGTCTAGATTTTGAGAACCAGCTTGATGATAACTTGTTACAAAGCCTTGAGTCATTTACTCAACCTCTTTGGGCCAAACTGAGGCCCAGAAACTGACTTTATAGAATATAGAGGATTACTTAAATAACCTAGAAAAGGCCCCCTCATCTCTAAAGTTTTTTATATCACCAAACCTTAAGACTAAAAAGTGTACCTTATTGTATAAATGTATTTTTTTAAGTCATGATGTGTTTAAAGTTAGAAAAATTTAGAAATAATAGAAGAGACAGTTGCATATTCATAAAAGATTTAATCATATTACCATTTTAGCATACATTTTAGATTTTTTTAAAAAGAAATCAAACATTAAAGACATTGCTAAACTCTCATTCCCATTTCTCCCCTTTTGTTCTCCAAGTATCTTTTAACGATGTATAAATCTACTTTATTCATTTTAACTACTTTGTTCATTTTAACAATAAAATGAATAAATTTACTTTATTCATTTTATTCCTTTGGATGACTAAACCAGTTTATCCATTTTCCTACTGAGGCACAGTTTCTTTACATTATGTAACAGTCATTGCTTGAGTGAAAAATCATTATACATGTCCTTGTTTACTTGTGTAAAAGTTTCTTTAGGGTAGATAGCTAGTAATGGAATCACTGGGTCGATAGGATGCAGTTTTACTTCGTAATGCCAAAGTGATCTGTAAAGTGGTTTACCATTTTAAATGCCAATCAGCAACCACTCTGATTTTTCTGTATTATCGTCAGCACATTGATTCTCACCAGTCTTTGGAGTGTTCATGTTACATGCCCCTTGGTGGGTCACCTTTGGCTATGCTCTATGTCTTCTTGATTTTTGGACCAAGATTCAAGGCATATCCTCTACCTGGGAGACGTTGTTCTCACAAAAGAGAGAAAAAACACAGCTCTTAAATCATTTGCTTGAAAGTGGTGCATTTCTTTCTGGTTGGCCAAACCAGTCATGTGGTTAAGGCTGATAACAATAGGTGGGCGAGTGTTATCCTCTCAGAGGAAGAGGGTAGTAAATAATTGAAAACATGGAAACAATACTACAGTTTGCAAGTCATGAGGCTGGACGTCTTTTTATAAGTTTTATATAGGTTTCTAGTGTGGCTTTAGGATTTTTTAAAATAGATATTCTTTCTCAAATTAAGGGTATTCTTTCCCTAATATCAAAGAGTGAAACTGGGAAAATTTCATGAGTAGATGGTAAAGATGTGAATAGGTAGTGAATTTTATCAAATGTATTTTCTGCATCGACTGAGAATGATCATGCATTTTTGTAATATGTTTATGTTGTAATTTACATCGTTTTCTAAAGTTGAGCCATCTTTAAATTTCTGAAGTAAACACACTGATTCATGGTGATTCAGCATTCATTTTGCATTTTTTAAAGAATTTTTGCATATATTACCTACCTTTGATTTTCTTTCAAAATATCTTCATCAGATTTTGTCCGAGTTATATACTAGTCTTATAAAGTTGCTGTTCTCAGTATTCTCTGGAAAAGCTTAGCTAAGTTAGGGACTCACTGTTCTTTGGAAACCTGGTAGAACAGTGCCTTTAAACCTTTCTGTGTGAAGAATAAAGTTGGAGGGTATTTATTTTAATTTTTAAATAACTGATTCAATTTTTTTGTAGTATTTTTTTTTAATCAGTCTTTAGTGGAAACTGTCCATTTAAACCAACTTGACAGGTCTTATTGGCATGAAGGTTTTTATATTTTTCTCATTTTGTGTATTTGATTTAGATTTTTTCATTTCTAGTGTTATTTACCTTTTCTCAACCATTCTTGTAACATTGCCATTTTAATCTTTTTCTTTCAAAGAAAGAACTTGGTTTTATTGTTTCTTTTTCCATTTTGCAATATTTTGTTCCATTTTACTCTTTATTATTTCTTTGGGAGGCCTCTATTTTCCAGTTTATTGAGTCGAATATTAAATATATATGTATATATATGCTCATGGCTCTAATTTTCCCTTCAGGTTCCTCTTGTTGATTGTACAAGTTTTCAAATATAATGCTTTCACTGCCATTTAGTTCTTAATCTTTTCTCATCCCACTATGGGTCATTGTTGGAAGTTTTTATAAGTTGTGTTTTTAAATTTCCAGAGTATGTGTGTCTTTGAGGGTGAATATATGTGTGCATGTCTTATGGGAAGAGGGCATTTTTCTTTGGTACAGATTTTCTGTTTTTTTTAACATTGTGGTCAGAATATAGTTTAAATAAGAGATTCTCTTGTATTTGTTTAGACTTACTTTCCAGCCTAATATATAGTCAGTTTTTGTAAGAGTTCTTTAGAAATTGGAAAAGCATGTTATTTTTTCATTATTGACACAGGTTTCTAGATTTGTCTTCTTGATTAGACTTATAAATTATGTGGGTCATGTTAATTGTTTAACTACTTATAGGTGTGTTAATCCTTATACTAGCTGACTTGAGGATTTCTTTGTATTTTTGTAAATGTATCCTTTCTAAAACCTGAGGCTGGCTTATTAGATGTACAGAATTATATATTCTTGGATTCTCCCTGCCCCCGCTGTATAATCGCATGGTACCCTAAAATTTATTTTATTTGATATTAATATTACTATACTAGCTTTATTTTGGTTAGAAATTGTCTAGACTCCCATCCTTTGTATCTTCTTTCATTTCTTTGCGTTTAAACATTTTGTCCTTATGTCTTTGATGGGACATGTTTTTAAATTCCATTTGAGAATTCTTTTTACTAGTAAATTTAGGCCATTTATTTCATATGATTACTGATATATGTGGCTGTATTTTGCCACCTAATTTTATGTTGTTATTTTTCTTTGTTTACTTAAATTTTTTTTTAATTTTCTTCCTTTAAAAATGATCCTTAAGCGTTTTACAGACACACTTAATAAAGTCTATTAATCATTATGCCTACCTCCTTCTTTTCCTATCTTGTTTAGTACCCATTTATTGGATATCCAATCACATTTTGGAATGGTATATAAAATAAATCATTTTCTTATCTATGTGACTAGTCCCTCTTCTGTGATTCTCCTGCTCTTGGGAACTCAAGTCATTGTGTTACTTGGAACATAGCTGAGAAAATATCTAAAGTTAAAAGCAGCACTTTAGTCTGTTAATTCAGCAAGACTTAAATTGGTTGGGAAAGCATAGGAGTCTTTATTTTAATGAATGTATTAATTCACACACAGATTATCTTTTTAGCTAATAAATGATTGCTTCTCATACCATTTAAGAATGAATTTTTGAGGACAGCAGATAAATTTGAAATAAACTTGTAGCATATAAATGTTGAATAAACCTTTTTTTCTATTATGTACGAAGCAAAATGGAATTTGAGTAGACTAGCGATGTGATCCCACAGCAGATTTTATGTACCAACAGTTCACTGGAATTTTAGGCAGTGATATCTGATCATAGGCCGTAATTCATCAGTGTCATAATAGTCGTTATAATAATACAGACAATATAAATTGTATTTTCTGTTTTAGTTAATTTCTCTTTTTACCAGTTCTCTTTCCTATTTACATTCTCTGCTTTCTTGCTTAGTATCATTAGTATGGGTCTGATACTCATCAGATCTGTTATTTTTCTCTTCAGGAGCAGAGCTCAAAAGACAGCCATCACATGGCTTGAGTGTGCTTGTGTTTCCTAGTTTCAGCACTGATCTTAGACAGATTGGGTTAGATATGCTGATACTGCTTATCTGTAGTTCTCTATCTCTGTACCGGAAATTGGTGTCTGAGGACTATTTGAGGAAGTATGTTGTGGGAAATTGTAGCTATTAATGAACTTGCAAGTGCTCAAGGAAGAAGAACACAATGTGGGAAATAAACACTTTATTTGGTTTGGGAGATTAGATTTGTTTCCATCTGTTTACTGTCATTAAAGATTATATCTGTCATGTTTTTTAGATGCCTATAGTTATGGTTTATTTCTTTAGTTTATGTACATGTATCTGATTTTTAATTAGACCTTTAGATTATAGCATGCCCACTGTAGAGGGCCTGATTGCTTCACTTAGGGCACCTACAACAGCAGAGGGAAGCATGGCCTGTTCAGGAAGTCTTGAGGAATTTATTGGGACCTTATAGAGTAGATGAGGTTCTATAGCAAGCCTGAAATGCCAGATTAAAACTGATCCATAGACCAAAAAGGTGTTGGGGAGAAATGGATCATAGGTTGTAAAGTCATTGATGTGCAAGACCTAGAAAGTCAAGAATGCTATTTAGATTTTAGAACATGATAAATAGCTGTGTGGCTACAGTAATTAAAGGGGGGCTTTTTGTCTGCATTGGTTAATATGCATATCAGTGGTCTTTAAAGATATGATTTTATCAATGTGAGTAGCGCATTGGGAAAGTTAGGCAGTTTCCTGTTTGTGCTATCTGCCAGTACCTTTGGTCAACGAAAGCATCCCATTTAAACCATTTAATGTAAATATTATTGTATTGACTGAATAATTTTTTTTAAATCAAGAAACATAATACTCAGGGATTTTTTTTTTAATTCGGTGTCCTAACATTGTATCTGCTTCTCTGATTACTCCCTTAAAATAGATAGATCAGTAGGTCGATCTCCATATATTTCCATCTGTATCCCTTCTCTCCAACACCCCTCTACTTTTTATGGCTTTTTCTACATCCTTTCTCCCGTGGGCCATCTGAACCTATTCTTTCTCAAACCTTAGGAGTTAAGTGAAGAAGACCACCAAGGGAGCCAAGGGAGCACCATTTTCAAAAACTGTCTTTGACGTTTGCATTCTTTCGAGGAAAGAGAGTATATGTTAATGTTAAAATGCCTCACATACAATATTTATAAGCATAAATATTGGATAACAGTGAATTTTTAGAGAATGATTGTAGTTAAAATAAAAAAAAAAAACATATTGCTTGACCTTAATGTTAATTTTGGCTTACATAACAATAGGCTTATTACTAAACCATGCATAAATTTTGATGCAAGGCCTAGTCTGTCTTTGTGCATTTGTTCCAAATCTGTGTGAAGTATTTTTTCATTGTAGTTAGTGAAAATTACAATTTATACAAGTTTTATCATCTATTGATAATAAACTGGGATCTCAATTTTTTTGAAAAAACTTTGAAAGTATTTTTTTAAAAAAACTTGACAGTTTCTGTTCTTGATATGTCTATTTTTATCTTGAGATATTTAATGATATGTGACAAGCTCTTTTGGTACCGGAATTTAGTTATAAAGAATTTTAGGGAGTCTTCTGGATTCTGCATGCTTGCTCCAGAGACTCAGCTGTAGAACTCTTGTTATATTGCTGCTAAAGTCATTTACATACTCAATGCAGTAAAATAGTGGGGCTCTTTCCTGTAAGGAAAAACACAGTAAGCTTTTAGTTTAAGGCATGGCTATAAAATCAGGATATCTATGTTTACTTTTCTTCTGACTCTTTGGATGTCTTGGGGAAGTCACTTCCTCTTTTTTTCTTCCATTCTCAGATTGCAAAGTTAGAATGGAAATATTTACTTCCTCTATTTCTAGGATTGAGATGATTTTACTACAGCCGATAAGTCTGTATATTTTTTTTAAAAGTCTGAAAATAAATGTGAAAGTTCCTGTAAGACTTTAGAAGCATGAGTGAATGTGCTCTCAGGGTTAGAATTGCTCACATTTTCCTCTGGCATCTGAAAGTCGTTTCCACATGTTGATTTTGCCTGAGAATCGAGGGCATTGTTTCTGCCCACACAGGAATGTCAGTATCATTTTTTCTTAGTGTTATGAATAAGACTATCAGAATGTAGGCTCTCTTCGTCAGTGTTCTGATGATAAAAGTATTTATCAGAAAGTAGAATGTATCAAGGTCTTTTTGCCTTATGTAGAATACTGGCCTCAGACATTCAATTTTTATTGCTTTTGACTGTTTTATTTATTTACTTGATTTTTTCTGTCTGCTTTCACCCTCCAAGGTTGTTCTTTCAGACCTCTAGTGCTGATCTCTGCTAGGCTAACTAGTTAAATAGTTTAAACTATCTATGTGCTTGTGGGGGATCTGGAAGTTGTGGCACTCTGTAAACTCCCATAAAATAGTGTTAGATTTAAATATGGTTTAGAAACTAGGAACAATTTATTGGCATATGTTATATGCAGTTTAAAATTCAATGACATTGGTCCAGATGGAATATCTCTGGCTGACTGTCTATCCTTTTAGCTTAAAAAAGGATTGAAGGTGATAATTCTGTCCAGTAACTTAATTGTTACATGAGTGGCCAAATACCTTGATAGCTTGAAGAACACAGGAGGTTCATAGGAGCAGAATGTGGCTTCTTCGTCAAGCCGTTCTTTAGCTGCGCATTCAGGACTCTCGTACGTATGACTCAGATTGTCTTTTCATCTCTCTGTTACTATTGGATTTTGAATCTTCCCTCTCCTGCCAGCCACATTGGTCTTCTAATCAGGCACATCCAGAGTTGTCTGTCTTTCCTTCAAGTTTCTGATCAGACCATTGCCACATTTTTATTTTCCCATGCACATGATTCCTTCCTGTCTTTGAATGTCCAACTCAAATCAAGCTTTCAGAATGTTTTCTTCTTCCTCTGAACTTGTTTGCACCATTAATTTGGCTGTCAGTCATGCACTGTGAAAGAATCTTTTGTATTATTTTGTTGGACAACTGTGAAACTTGTATTATTTAATTTTTCTCATGCTTGTATTGTTTCTTCACCTGGATCGTTACTTTCTTGAGAAAAAGAACACTTTCTTTTCTCTTGTCATTAGTTTTCCCTATAGCACTACTCTCAGAAAACAATTGTAGAATTATTTCTCTCTACTTTCTTGTACCTGCATAAAATTTTTATCCTTTTTAAGTTAATGATCAAATTTGCTTAGTTGTCTTCCTAATTCTCTTCGTCCTGTCCAATTAGAAAAGAAAGATTTGAGTATGTATGTATACGTATGTATGAATGAATGAATGTATGTATGTACGTATGTATGATCCACTCACCTCTCCCTCTCTCCATGCTTGCTACTTCTGTCCACCACTGCCCTGCTTTTTAAGTACTTAGAAGCAGCAGGCTAACTTCTTGTAGAAACACTTCAAGGGCTTAAAGAAATGAAAATAATTTATTAAATTTCTATAAAAGGCTATGGAACTGCTAGGTGCGAGAGCGACACAGAGGTGGATATGATAGGTCTTGGCCCTTTAGAGGAGTACAGCCTATAGGGGAACGCACACTACCACAAGTCTAAGAGTTCTTTTACTTAAATGAGAGCTCTCTGGTCTGATTGGTTGCTGGCTCGGTGTAGGCTGAGCTTAGAGAGGAGAGTACAGTGATTACCTTATTCCCTGCCTCTTTTTCTCTAATGTCTCCTCTTCTTTTGAGCAAACTAAGGAAAAGTATGGTTTTTATTTCTCAGCTGTAAGGAATTTGACCACATTCTTTCTCTTCTCCTTCTCCCCTACTTTTGGTTTCAAAATCAGGGGATTGGCTTTTTTTGCTTGACTTTACATCGGTGGTGTTTCGTAAGCTTTAAACTTGACACTTGGAAGTAACTCCTCACTATGTGTAACTATCCTGACATAATTTTGAAGGCAACATCCATCTCTTCCTGTCCCTTCTCACGCATGCTGCCAGACAGGCTAACTCCTTAGTAATTCACCATTTAGTAACTTTAATCTGAGGGTGGTGGTAGAATAGGCACTGGATCTTCGAATTATTTTTTCTCTTTAGAAATGAAAATTATTTGAAAGTTGAGTAAGATTAGAAATTGTGGAAAAGGGAAAGGTCGTTTTCAGAATAAAACTTGTACTTTAAAATCTGTTCAGTCACATTTTTCTCATTCTCTAAAATATATATTCTTTTAACTGTTGGAGTTCATCAAATGAATAGATATAATCTATAAAATACCTTTTATTAAATTTGTTCTTCTCAGAAAACCTTTGCTTCCATTACTATTTTATTTCCAGTCCATTCGTCCTCTCTTCTAAGCAAATTAAAGATGTTAGTGACCGTTTTTATTTCTCAATTGTTAGAAAATTTTGGCAAATACTCTCCTCCCTGATCCTATCTTTCTGTTTCTCCCTAATTCCCCCAAGTTGCCCATGGAGATGTTTGTGGATCCTTGATGGGCGTACAAGGGTTTAAGAATCTTGCTTCTACCTGTGAAAAGCTGGAGCCATTCTTTTTATCCTTTCCCTCCACAGCAGGATGTATGCTCTGCGACCCCATAGAAATATGGACAGAATTTATCATTTGTGTTTATAACACTGTAATATAATGTGCTAATATTTAGATCTTAAAGGAATTGAATGTAATACGATCTATAAAAAGCACTTATTACTCAGAAAAAATCTGTCATGCAAGGTGGCTAAATGATGAAAGTACTGATAAATGATCTGTCGGATTTCTATTTTTATATTTAATGATGTTCTGCAACAGTTATGCATCAACTCTGTTAGAAAATTTATGATTAGAAATATTAACATTTTTTAAACTCATATTCTGGAGAAACATCTCAAGACATTCTATCAGTTAACTGAACTGCATCTCATAATTGTGACCTTTATTTACAGAATATGCCATTTTACCTGTTTTAAGGGTGAGTTTGAGTTTGTGCATCATCTAATTATTCACATAGATAGGAAATTTAGTCATCATAATATTTGTTTTTTCATTGATCTTTTTTCCATATTTCTGTCAGCAACAATTTAAAGAGACTCGAATAGGAATGTTCTACTAAGCTATTTTTTCTATAGCACAGAAAGCCTGTATGAATCAAATGTCAAAATTCATTCTAGGCAAATAGTTTACAGAGAATGTGCTAGCCTACAGAAGTTTTCTGCTTATGGTTTTGAAATAAGCTTTAATGGAAATGGTACATAACAACTTTTAATGAAGATACCTAAAAAGATACTTAAAAAAAAATTTTGGTGTGTTCATCTGGCTAGACATTTGATACCAACCTCTTCGATACTTTTTAATAGCTTTATGTGACTTTTGCTATGCAGAGTAAATAATAGAAAGAGTTAGGCAAAAAGTTGGATTTTCATTTCTTAAGAGTTTTTTTAATGACTTGGCTGCTGATTTCTTTTATTGATAATGTATGATTTTTAAGAAAAATAGGAAGTTAAGGAAGTCATATTGTACAATATTTTACAAATTTGGTCTCAGAGTATTAATTTATTTGAATATATATTGTGTTTGGAAATAATATTTGTTCCCAAGTATTGATTTGGTTTCTAACTTTGCTGAGAAGATAAAGTATGAGGTTTTATTTTTCTTTTGAGTTGCTTCTAAAATTTTCTTTTGAAGATAAACTTGACATATGAAACAAGAATATGAATATAATTGATAAGTACTGTTTATGGTTTAGATAAATAATATAAAAAGTGCTGAAGTGCACATCACTATGGGGTAGAGTTGGTAAGCAAATCTTCATTGAGGAGAAAAGAACTCCTGGACTTTGAAGAATGATATGTTTAGGAAAACTTAGCAA
This sequence comes from Rousettus aegyptiacus, assembly GCF_014176215.1. Classification (NCBI taxonomy): domain Eukaryota; kingdom Metazoa; phylum Chordata; class Mammalia; order Chiroptera; family Pteropodidae; genus Rousettus; species Rousettus aegyptiacus. Next base: position 160,145,931 of record NW_023416284.1, on the reverse strand, counting down.
CACCCAGACTATTACATTTTTCCTTTGAAAGTGGTTACGTAGTAAAATCCAAGCAGAAATTTGGAGTTATAAAAATATTTTAGTGTCTACTTCTCTATTTGCCAAGGATAACATGATAAAAATGCACTGTAAACGTTTGTTAAGAGCAAGCCCTTTGATTGGCCAATGTTGTCATTTTAGACTCCGGCTTTTCTAGACTTGGATTTAACTAGGAATCCTTTTATTTTGAGAAGCTAGTATGTTGTTGGGGTTCAAATGAATTAAACTCCTCACTTCTGCTAAACATTAGAGAGAGGCACATTCCCATCCAAGAAAAGGTTGCAAAGAAAACAAAAAATATAAATGTGCAGACTCTCTCTCCTGTCATTTCTCAGTCTGCTTTCCGAATTTTGTTGGCACTGATTTCGCTCTCTTTCTCCTTTCCTTTGTGTAGGGTGGAGGCGGGGTGGGGTGGGGGGGACATTAACCTGTGCATTTGCAGACACACTGCATCATTCGAGAATAGCTCCTTTAGGGAGCAGAGTTAAATCTGTGTGTTCATTCTATCATTTTTAAATGGGAAGTCCACTTTCTAGTTAGGAAAATTTGAACAGTGAGAACGTTTTTATCACAAGTATAAATTGAAGGGGGCCAGTCTAATACAGCACATATTCGAAGTTGTCGCAGGCTTTTTGGATATCTTGTTATAAAAAAGACTTTTAATTGGTTGTGGTAGCTTTAGTAGCATCTGTTTTGACATTGTTCACTTTTTTCTTACAGTTACTTTTAATTTTTATTCATTCTTTCCTGCAACTGTCTGGATAACCCATTTTATTTTGCATGTTTGTTTAATCGGGCAGAATGAAGGTGGGTCATAGGAGATGAAAGGATGGAAATACTATTCTTAATTTTTTTTTTTTTTTTTTTTTTTTTTTTGCAAATAACAGCTGCGACTTAGTTATTATCCACTTGGGTTGGGTCACTATCTATTATATAAAGTATGGCTTTGTTCTTCATGAAACATTTCTGGACCAAGCATTGGTGATATTGTTGCAGAATAGTTAGTCCTCTGCCTGGTCAGAGCCCATGAAGCGAAGGGGGAGGGCCACATCCAGTCTCCTATCCCAGCAGGAGTAATCTGTTTTGGATGTGGTGATTTGGAGATGTGTCAAATGGTAATGTTTCTGTAGAGTTTTTTTAATTTGTAGGATATTTCTTACTTCTATGACATCATCTGACCTCTTGCCATTGATAGAGGGTGGGGTGCTGTAACTGGATCACCACATTGGCAGTACTGACATTCTCAGCTTTAAAATGCACTTCATTTGAACTTTTTAGTGTTTTGAAATCTGGGTGTATCTCGCAATATATGTCAAAAGAAACTTGATCACTATTTTTTCCCCACTCTTGTGGAAGTCTTTTATAATTTTTCAGACATAAAGATAATATTTGATGTTTGCAGAGTAAGCTCATGGTACTGAGGGAGACAAGTAGCATTCCTGGGGTGGGGCTGGGCTTCAAAAGATAGGACTTGGGGGAATTTCATTCTGTGGAGTCTGGTCCTCAGCTTTAAGGTGTGCATTAACTCTTTAGTCACTGTCCCCTAGTCAGCCAGGCAGAGGAGAATGGGCCCCTGTTTGCCAGTCCTATGAACATACACACCTTAGAATGCTGGGAGATGAATTCATAGCAAGAGAAAAGTGCTGGGAAGAACTGATTGGTTCACTAATTCTTTTCTTTATAATAAGAAGGTCATCAAGAGATAATCATAAGATATCTTTGCGAACATGAAATGAAATTCAGAACAAGGGACATTATTACATCAACATAGGAACTGGTGTCTCCAACACACTGTAACTGTTAAGGGTGACTACATTTGTCAAGGTCAAGAATAACTGCTTTCAGCCTAGGTAATGAGAGGAACAACAATTCTAGTGAATGACATCAATGTGTGAATGATTACCTGTACTGCCTTCTAAGAGATTTGCATTTTAAAAGAATTTCAGTAGTAAAGCCAAGAGAAGTGAAAAAACGAAGGCAGTTTGTGAGGGTAGAGGGCTGGATTTGTGGCATCCTGGGTCTGGTGGATACACTGCTGGTAAGGTAGCCTCAGGTTCATGCTCACCCAGACACTTCCTAACTTTTCTGCTTATGAATCACCATGTTTCTGTTTGACAAGTTTTCACCTTTCATAGTTTAATTCATTTATGGTATGTGTGTTTTAAGTCTAGCAACATTTTAAAGATTCAGCCAGTCCCTACCCTACCCCCATCATTGTGAACAAAAACCTTGTTGTCAGTTTTTCTTTTGTTTTACTTTAGTTTGTTAGTCATCAATCAGGAATGAAACACATTTACTTGGGAAGAAAAATCAAGCTCAGTGGTAACACTGTTGCCTCAGATCAATGTTTAAAAACTGAGATATCTCAAAATGAAATGTATTTTTCCTCAGATTGCCCAGGAGTTGCTTGTTATTGAACTTAAGAATCAAATGCAGGTGGTGAGGTATAAGGAAATTATTGTTGCAAAAAAATTTATCAAGACCTCTCTCTTTGTATCAGATCCTATTTCTCTCCTTTTTACAATCATAATAAAGTAAATATTTAAGTGATTATGATGATTTTACATTGCAACTTGACTTCCACTTTGGTCATTTGTTAAAAAATTTTAAACACTCCTGGCCAGTAGAGGTAAGTAAGAATAGTTTCATTCAACCTGGTTTGTGATAAGATCTGCAGTCAAATGACCGTCTTATATTTTTCCACCTGGTGATTTCTTTTTCAAATGCAGCCTCCAAAGTAGTTGTCATTAAAGACAGCCAGATAAATTTTATATTACCAGGCTGTATGAACTAGTAATTTTTAAAAAGGATTTTAAGTGAAAACAAGTAATGATATATTATCCAGTAGGACCTGGCTTTTGGTTCCAGATCTTTAAAAGGAGTTGAAGGGAGGTCGCCTAGCTAGACCGAAAAAACAGAGCTGGTGGACTTGAAGTGTGAGGGCACATAGTCTTACTCTGGGAGAGGAGATCTGTTCACTGACCATGGGATCACCCTCACCTCATAGTTAGAATCCTTGGTTAAGCTTTTTAAAAATACTAGAGCACAGAGGATTTTTAGGGCTGTGAAACTACTCTGTATGGTACTTTAATGGTGGACAGTGTCATTATGCATAATGTCATTATATAAACCCATAAAATGTACAACACCCAGAGTGAGTTCTATTGTAAGCTGTGGCTTTTGGGTAATTATGATGTAACAGTGTATGTTCATTATTTGCAACTACTGTACCTCTCGGGGGTGGGCGAGGGTCTTGATAAATGAGAGGTTATGCACGTGTGGAGGGTAGAAGGTATATGGGAAATCTCTGTACCTTCACCTCATTTTTTTTTGTAAACCTGAAACTACTCTAAGAAATAAATTCTAATACATAATTAAAATAATAATAATACAGATGCACAGGTGCCACCTTTGAAGATTCTCATTTTGTGGGTCTGATGCCAGGCTCAAGCACCTGTGCAGCCAGAGTTGCGAACTGCTTTGAAAGGCTGCAATGTGCTGTCTGCCAAGGCACTGCCTGGCAGAGCACCTGCTCCCCAGGTACAAGGTGAATTCATCAACCAGCTCATTGCTGAAATATTAACATGGCTGGTGGGGAATTTTCCTTTAATGATAGGAAAGTGAATGAAGTAGAGACTCTACAATCGGACTGCAGGAAATCTTATTAAGTATCTCTCTGGGTTCATTTACTTGACAGCCGTTTCCTAACTCAAATTCGTGGCTGAATTTGTCTGGTTATGATTCACTTTGAGCAATGCCCAGCATATATTAAGGGCTTATAAGTATTAGCTACAATTATTATTACCATCTTTTAAATTCCTGATTATAATTTTCTAAGGATCTTGTCATTTTCTTTGAATTTCTGATGAAAATACTCAAGTGCTTAGATAAATTCCCAATATTCGTATATTCTTATCAATAACTTGGTGACTTGGAGGGCCCATAACATAAACACTTATATACTACTTAGATATTAGCGATGCCTTTGTAATTTAAAGAACTTGCTTAGATTCAAAGATTAAACTTTAGTTAGTACTTTTACAAGAAAACCACAAGTTTAAAGCCAGTACACTTTCTCTTAAAATTTTGAATAAACCAATACCTAGTGTCAAGAGGGCTTATCCCCATGTTGAAGAGGGAATGGCCATAACCAGTTGGGTAAAAAAATATGTCGAAGATAAATTTATTTATTTTACCACTCAAACTCTAGGAATAGAAATATATTCAAGTTTTGCATATGAGAAACTGCAGACTATTTGGTGAGAGGAGATGAAGATTTAGATGATTCTTTCTCATTAAACTTTTATCACTAAAGAGAGGCATTTAAAAGACTACACTTTATGAAGAGCTGACCAGCTGACATTTATTAGAATAGGAGTATTTATTATTCCTTATCATTTAGTTAAAGCCAAAAAATAAGTATAATCCCTTGTATAAAATTTGGGTGGATATTTACATTTCATTATCGGATGTGATTTTCTTAGCTGGCTTCAAGATCCATCCTTCTAGGGGTTACTTGAAGTTTCCTGCAGCTCCATTCCAGAGCTTAGCTTTGGGGTTATCCTGAAGCCCGCATGCTGGTAAGAGGAGTGAGAATTGTTCTTGGAATAGCCTCCTGTTGGCCTGTTCTATGTGGAGATAGAAATCTTCTGAGAGAATGCCCTCTGGTCAGCCAGCTGATACTTATGTCCTGAAGCTGACGAAAACCTCTTAATTGTGGAAAATATAAACTACAGCCACCTTGGAAATACAGGGTGTGATTATGGATGACAGATTAAAAGTTTAATGTTTTATTTTTTAAAACTAAAATTCGCATTTATTCGCTTCGAGGAAAAAAGGTCATGTCTCTTAAACTTTGTGGTTGACAGTGTTTGCAAATAATACTAGTAGCAGGATTTCTATTGTTTTTCCATTTTCCATATAGCGTAAAGATGAAACATCTAAACTTACCTGGTTGCTTATGAAATGATTGTGTGTTCATTTAAGAATTCTGAAACATTTCAAAACCCAGCAGATGAGAGTAGAAGAACATTCTTTCTGAATACTGCATTTAAATTTGGAAGCATTGTGCTCATGAAATAGGGTCTTATATAAGAATGGCAAGCTCCTGTGTCCTTGAGTTGGTTAAGGTCTGTATGTGATTTTATTAAAAGTGAGTCTATAAGCTTCTAGCTACATTAGAGTTTCCTTTAAAATTATTGCAGGATGCAGTTACTGGAGTCTATTGTGCAGTCTATTCTGGGCGACTGTTTGCTTTTGTTTTAGTACCAGCCTTTTGATTTTTGTTTCTAGCACCTAAAACTACATTGAATAGTATTTTGGGTCATTCATGCTAACAACACTGCAAAATTTCCCCAGTGTTCTATCATAATCCCCTGAATCCTGTGGAATGGGAAAGAAATAGATTCTATAATGAGTTCTGATATATTTTTTTCTTTTTCTCCAAACTCTTCTGTAGCCTAATCTTGAACGAATGCTACATAAAAAAAAAATCTTTTTTATCATTCTTTATAGTGATTTCTACGAAGCCTGCATGTTTACATTAACTTTGATAATGCATATTTGTATCTATTTATGGATATACATGTATATAGTTTTCCTGATCACTGATGAGAGTTTGAATTTTTTTTTCAACTAGTCATTAAAAGAAGATAAAAGTGTGTCTTACATGTATATGTTTATGTACATACATATATTTTATCTATGTTTATATTTATATATTTTATATATAATATACACACATACCTTTTTTTGAGTAACTGGAAAAACTCGTTCACACTTAAATTCATATTAATGGTCGGGAAACCATAAATGACACATTTACTTCTGGAATTAAATTTTTAACACGCAGAAAATCATTGGATGTGGTTTCTTTCTGTCAGTGTTTGAACTCTGAGACACAGGTGTTTCGATAGCTCATTCAGATTGGTAGGAAAAGAACAATCCCATAAATGATGGCCTTAGACTATTTGAGACACTCTTTCCCCTTCTGTGTGGTTTTCTTTAATATCCTCCACCCTCGGTGACAATGTATCAGTTGTTGTATTTGCTCTGCGCATACCTTTCTGTCCGTGGCCTTTTACATTTGTATGGTGTAGTTTAGAGCTAGCGCAAAATACATAGCTCAAGAGCTGTAATGTATGGATCGCATTGTGCACTTCCCAGCACTGTCTCGTCGGCACACAATAACTGCAGTGTGGCGGGGCCTACACGGAGACAGTGATGGTGTTTTACAAAACGTCAGTGGTGTGTGGCGCTGACTGCAATCTGCCGGCTAAGCAGTTGCACAAATTCCTCCAAGCTGAGAGGCCTCCAGAAATGTCATGTTTTGGCCTCAGTAATGAATGCCACAAATAACAGCACAGGCACGGGGGACTTTGCTCAGCGCCTCAGATTCCAGCCTGCCTTTCTTCGGCTGGGTCTGCTGTAGATTGCTTTGCCTTTTTTTTTTTTTTTTTTTTTTAAGTTCCCAAAAGCTGTTCTTTCAGTCCTTGTCCATATTTTAAACCTATCTAAATTGTCCTTCTTCGTCTTGCTCCTCTGGGTATCTCTAATGTATTTTGCAGTTATTTAAAGGAAAAATCAGATACCTGGAAAATAGACCAAAGTACTTTTTTGTTTTTTTTTTTAAGTTTTCAATCCACTGATTGATATTGCTGATAAAACACGGAAGTAGGGTTTGGGAGAGGCAGACGGGAAAAATAGATTGTAAAGCTTGTTGGCATTTAATATAGAAAGTAAGATTTCTTTTTGGAGTGTGCTTTGCAAAATTTTATTAACAGTTGTATGGTTTTAATTAACTTGGGGCTACATGATCAGAATAGAGATTGACACAGTTTGTAATTTATAAAGATTCTAGTGTAGGAAGGGATACAAAGCAAAGTATTGCTTCAGACAGCAAGAGGAAATGACAGTGGAACTGATGTTTCAGTGAAGGAATGTGTAGGGACTCCAAAAAGCCCCACCGTCCCCTTCTGCATAAAGGTGTGACATGACCTGCACGTTAGAGAAAGAAGCAGATGGGCTTTTCTGCTTTTGTCATTCCTCTGGTTCCCAAGAAATATTTGGAAATGCTCTAAATTACTAAGGAAGGCTTTAAGTACAATGTAGAATTGTGAAAATAAAATGTAGGTCTCTGGCTGTTCTTCTCCCAGAATCTAGTTGGCAGTGTGTGTGTGGTTTAGTTCCTTGAATATCTATGGGCTGGTCGTCCATGAGCTAGATCCAGCAGATTGCCTAAGACTGTGAGCCAGAAGGCCTGAATTCTAGACTCAACTCTGCCAACTTTTTGGCAGGCTTCATGGCACCAAGCCATTCCATCCAATAGATATCTTGGCCTGCTGGCGAGCTAGTTACTTAGTGAGGTGCTGCTGTAGGAGACATACTTTTGCATAAATAATTCAGTCTTCAAAAGTAATAAATCTCAAAAGAAGTTGAATGTAAGAGTACCTACCATAGATGAGAAATAAAGTGCTTGAAAGAGAGAGATGAATGTTTGGAGACTGGAATAGGCTTCATTGGGAAGGAATATTTAGAGATTTGTCTAGAGATAGGTTTTCAATAGTTGGAAATAAATCAAGGTAAAAAAGAAATTTAGAGTATTTTTTGGCAAATCAGTACCCCTCTTTATCTGGGTCAGTGTGGCAAATTGCTCTAACAGCTATGAACAGCTGCATGGACTGGTGTCGCTGGCGCACATTGTAAAGCAAAATATCTCTGTATTCTGCTTGGTTAACAAATGCATTGTTATAGTACTTTCATGCAGTAGAATTTAAGTTGTTTATAAAAATTAAAAATGATAATAGAAGAAAATGACCTTTCCAGATAGAAATACAGAGTACTAATGTTTATGGTTATACCCACAAATAAGAATTCAATTTTTAAAAGAACTTCAGGAAATGAGACTGAACAGTTAGGTTGGTTAAACTCTCTATAACCTATTTCCTCATTTGTGAAATAAGACTGGATGAAGTAACTGTGAAAGCTCTTTAATCATATTTAAAATCAATTATTTTTAGAGCAGCTCATCAAAGTCCTGTGATTTCAGCTGCCTTTTAATAAATCTATGTAATGTGCCAAACATTTTATTAAGCACTTTACACACACTTCATTTAATTCTTTTATCACCATTATGTGTTTTTATTTTAAAGAGGAAACTGAGGCATAGCGAGGTTACACAGCTATTAAGAGGTAGGGCCTGCATTCTGGGGTTCCCCTTCAGCTCCCTTTTCCCATACTTTTGAGAACCGGTGATTTTCATGAAAGGTGCTCCATAGGAGAATCAGGGAGTGGGTGAAGGTACAATTTCAACTTGTGTGCCGCACCTCCCCCTGCCCCCAATTTTTTATGTACTGCCATTATGAATCGTGTCTTGGTTCCTTCCCCCCAAATGATGAGAATTATTATTTATGGAGTGTGTTGTGAACAGTGTGAAGAAGTTGTGAGCCACCGGGTCATACTGCTGTTAGAGCATACGCAGGTAAGTTTGATTGCAGATTAGTACTTAAAAAGTGTGCTAACTTGAGACATTTATTATGTAACATTTAATATGTCTCCCGATAATCTAATATATTTTCTTTATGACATGAAAATATGCCACTTTGTTTGCCTTTTTCAGTTCGCTTTCAAAAGCAGATCAGTTTTGTTTTCTTATGAGTAACTTTTCTGAGTTTTCTGTTATAATTTTCTTTCCTTGCTCATGTTTCTTTCCCTCATGTCTTGATGACTTTAGCTATTTATTTTTGAGGATATTTGTTATTTCTTGGGGCTTGGCTTCATTCGTACTTCCTAAGGAGGTGGGTTCTTGGAAGTAAAGCATTTTACTTTCTTCTGGCCTTTATGAGAGGAGTGTGGCCCAGGAAGACTAGCCACTCCGCGTGTTACTCACGTTCTTTCCTCCCTCACCTGCAGGGTCTAACGTGTAAATCAGAGGTAGTAATGTTCCTGACCTGCTTTCCTCTCACTTGTCACCATGAGCTTCGAGTGAGCCAATGCCTTGGGGACATTTGCAGTGGCCTTTACATGTGTCATTGTGACTAACCACATAATGACTTAAAAAAAAATCTTATTCTCAGATTTCTTCATGTGCATTTTTATGCTTTAATTGAAAGATCGGAGGCTAAAAGTAGTAAGTTGTCTTATACTATTTTATTTTTATTTTCCTCTCTTTCTTGTTGATCTCAAGTTTATCCTCTACATCATCATGAAGCTTTTTGGAATATAAATGGATTTTTATTTTCTTAATATAATTTTAAATTTCTTTACAACATTTATTTTCATTCATTCCCTTATCATTTTATCTGAATATTGCTTCTCTAAAGGACTTTATGCCTTCTGTTTTATAAAAAGCAATGATTTCTTGCGTACTTTTTTGAATGCTTATTGTTTTCTAATGTTTTTGGTTCCCGCAGCAAAGCATTTTCAGAAGCAAAGCCCTTTCATCATTTTTAAATATTGCATATCAAAATCTTTTGAATGTCAGTGAGTAAATAATGAATGGAATAAAGCGATTATAGTTTAATGGATTTTATTTTATCTGTTTAGTGAACCATTGAGTTTTCTTAATTTGAGAGTTTTAGTATTTATCAGCCATTATGTCTTCTAATATTGCTTCTCCCTTGTTCTGTTGTCTTCGAGAATTCTAATGAGATATATGTTGACCTCGGTATTCTTTCATGTCTGTGAAGTTCCTTCATATTTTCCATTTCTTTGCATTTCTGTGCATTCTGGGTAGTTTTTCATATCTGCATTTTGGTTTATTGGTTTTCTTTTTAGCTGTGTCAAACTCTTCATTTGGACTATAATTTAATTATTAGTTTTTCTAGACGTTCTGTTTGATTCTTTTCAGAATCTATTTTTTGATAGTTTTCCATGGATGATATTTTAAAATATATTTATTTTTTAAATATATAAAACATACTCGTTTGTGTTCTATACTTGATAATTTCTATTACCTACAGTTTCTGAGGATCTGATTCTGATACTGTGTCTAACTCTCAATAATTGACAACTGGTTTCCTTTTGTGTTTGATTTTTGATTATACTCATTGGGATTTTATCTATGGAAATCATTTACTTCTGCCAGACAACTGGGCCCATCCAATTCTGTACCAGTTTAAACTGAATTCTCTTTTTTTGGCACTTTTGAATCGAAAAGATAATGCCAGTCTCCAGATCTGCATGAGGGCCACATCACGGTAATTCTTCTCTACCTCAGTTCCTGAGCTATGGTCTACAAACAGTAAATCTGCTATGGGATAAGGTAGTGTTTTGTTTTAAAAAGATAGTGTGGTTTTTAGTCAAATAATATCAAGAAACATTAGGTCAAATGATAGTAAACAAGTTTTTATTTTTTCATTGTAGAACTTCTCAGGGTATCTAATGCAAATAGGAGTTTTGATGTTTAGTAGTTATGTACAGTAGACAGAAATTTTTCGTCCCACTCTACTCCCCTTTTTGAGATATGGGTATCTATATATATGGAGCATCTCATAGGACCAGTGGGACCACTGGAACGTATTTTGGCAAATACAAGTCTGTATCCTCATATCTTTGGCTTTGGTTTTCTGCCTTCTCATTGTCTTTCCCTCAGCATTGGTGGCACCACTATGACTGTGTGTGTGTGTGTGTGTGTGTGTGTGTGTGTGTGTGTGTGTGTGTGTACGTACGTACGTGTATGTAAGAATGTATGTATATCTGTCTTGTGTTTAAACTGCTTGAGGGAAGATGTGATTTTATCTGGTAATCTTATCCCCAGGATAAAACGTTGTCTTTGGGTAGAGCTCTTGTATCAGCCTATCTCATAGGCCACATTGGTCAGGTGTATTTGGATCAGTTGGACCAGGTACCTGGTTATATCCAAAGTGGTAGATTAATAGGACTTCTTTGGGGTGGGAGGGTACTTCCTTTTTACTTTCTGTCTTGGCCAGTTGAGTATAAATTTCCTGAGATCATGTATATTTTATTGATGCTTCCCCGATGTCGTCCTATAGGAACTGATACGTGTTAGTTGCTGGATCAGTTTATATTGAGCCTTTTAGCCTGGCAAGCCCTCATAGTCATGGGAGAGTGAGACAGTCTACCTATCAATCATATTGTATACCTTGTCCATTACAGATGGGTTAAATTTTTCATCTTATATCCTCCAGTATCTTTTGGATAGAAATCGGCTCTGTCAGACTCTGTAAACATCAGGAGAGAAAAGTAAATTCTTTTGAATATGCTGTTTCTCTGCCTTAAAAAATAATCTCCTTTAAGATTCATTGCAGATGTTGCAGTCTTGGTGAAGGTAATGCTTTTTCTCTGACAGTTACTCTGTCCATTTTTGATGTTCCTGTAGCATCTTTCAGCACGTGCTTCACAGTATTGTGTTTTTGTCTTTCCAGCCAGACTTCTAGTTCATTGAGAGTAGAGATGTTGAATGGAAGTTTAAGTAATATGTGTGTTTAGTTAAGATCTTATCAAACATTTAAAGTATATATTTCCTGGAGAGGGAAGTAGAAAATAGTAGAGAAGCATCTAGAAGATAATTTTGGTGTTTTTAAATGTGGACTAGTGAAAGAACAGTTGAGAATGGAATTCAGCTATGATTGAGTAAAGCACTTGGTTTGGCACTTGGACATTTACTCACTTATCGGGTTAATTGGAACCTCTCAGTGATCTATGAGATAGCTATGATCTCACTTTACACTTTAAATAGACTAAGTGGCTCGTCCTTTGTCACACTCCTCTAGTAACAGTAAAGTGCTTACAAAACGTTGAGTGAGGGAGGAACTCGGCTTACTCCAGCCCTGTGCTGATGCCGCCCAGCATACCAACACCAGATTGTGGTGGTGAGCTTTGTGGATGTTTTCCTCTAAATCTTTTAGGGGAATTCTGTCCATGAGAGCGTGTTTCTATTTTTGAAGTGGAAAGAATGAAGTGAAAAGTGGGAAAGAATGATTAATAAAAATTGACTTTACACCAGTGTTGGAATGTGTTTTCTTTGAACTGAGGCATATTATTTACAAACATCAGTTGTCTCAAATATCTTTTTACCCTAATTTCAAATAGCATTTAAACCAAATAAAATGGTATGAATCTCCTTATGACTGTTATATTTCTGTATGATGTCTGCAGCTACTTAGTTTCAGTAGTTAGCTTATTTGAAAGTAGTTGTCATTTATAGCTGGACATTTCATAGAAATGATGTCTGTTTTGAAACTATATCTGATTAAAGGTCAGCTTTTTATATAAGCTTCTATTGAGTTTTTAATATCTTTGTAAATAAGATAAATAATCCTGCTTTATAGTAGGTAAAATGTCCTCTGTGGCTCATTTATACCTCATTATAAATGCATAGTGAGCGATGTGTCAGTAGAATACTGTGGCAGAAGCTGTAATAGTTTGCTCCCTTTGTTATCTCAGATAAGAAAAGTTCCTAATTAGAAAGGCACTGAAATTATAGCTGTGGTCAGCCACTATGCGACTGAGTATATTAAATGTTACCCCATTTAAAGCATGTTACGTACAGTTTTTTCAGTTGATTCAATAAATATTTTTAACATGTGTTATGCTAGGCAGTCTTTTTACTGGAGATTCAGGAGTAAACAATGTTGAAATTAATGTCAGAGAGCAAATTCTAATGAATTTTCGATGACCTTTAAAGTATTCTTTGCCACCGTTTGCAACCAAATTTCCTTACATCTAGTCCAAGTTGCTATAAAGAGACAGTTGATTTTATTGCACCTTTAAGAAAGTAATGATTTGAGTCACCTCCTCATAAAATTAACTTAAAATACCTTTCAACTCAGAGTTTTAAATTACATAGGTTAATAATTGCGTATAGTTTTAGATAATGAAATTTGGAAGTTTTCGTTTTAAAAGCTTAAACCAAAGTTTTATAAAATGAATCTTTTTTTTTTTTTTGGTTATAAAACCTAGATTATAACAAAAAAGAGTCAATATTGATTAAGCACTTGCTGTGTGCCTCACACTGTTCTGAGCTCTTGTTGTATATTACTACTCATTTAGTACTCACCACACCCTTCGATGTAGATCCTTTTATCCCATTTGAGAGATGTGCAAATTAAGGCAAATAGCAGCTGTGTCTTGTCCCTGGTCACATAGCTTGTAAATAATGGAAATGTAGTTAGAACTTTGGTATTTGGACTTGGAAGCCCAGTTCTTTTATTTACTACATTATATTTGTGTGTACTTCATGCGGACATATAAACACATGTTTATCTTAAATGTACTTAGTAACTTCATTTTCTGGATCTGTAGTGATATGGATAACATATTGCTGTTAGGTTGAAATATGTAATCTGTGCGGCTTTCGCCCTCTTTCTTCTACTGTTTGATATAATTCCATTTTTTAAAGAAATATTGCTATAAAAAATATAATAAAAGTTCCAGATTCTCTTTTGCAAATCTTTCAGGCATAAATTTCTTACTTCGCTCCCACAAAGAGGAAGAAAAGGTTAGAGGAGAGAAACATGCTCTTGAATTGAGTTTCTGTGAAGACTATTTTTAGAAACCCCTTATCACAGTTGTACTTATTTGAAATTAAAATGTCTTTTACATCTTTTCTGTTTTTAAATGTGCAGGAAACATTAATTTTCACACACCGGATTAACTAAAAGTGTACATTTTGATAGTGTGAGGACAGGGTGAAAAAAGTCTGGTGGCTTGTTCATTTTTCACTTGCAGTCTTGTAGCTGCTCGGATTAGTGCAGGTGGAAGAAGGCGCACGTGCGGCCTGACCTTGCAGTTGGGCATTCCCAGGGGTGTGCGTCTTAATTGGAAATGAGCCACCACTTTATATTTTGCCATTGATTAGACAATGAGCTTTTCTTCTACAGCTGTCAAAGGCTTTTATGTCTCTGTTGATAGCAACTTCTTAAATTAAAAAACAAAACACAACCAATTAAGGCAAAAATATGTTAGATCCTTAGAGGCAGCTGATTTATTGTCCCAGTTTCATTACCTTGTATTTTAAAAACTTACTCTAAAGAGCAAATGCATATCATTCTTGGGGGAAAAAAAACATACCTTTTATTGAAAAAAGAAAATAGAACAAAAATCAAACCTAAGCATTGACAGAATAAATCATGTTAGTATACATTGAAGAAGAAGGTAAATGCTTTTCCTGGGGGGCATATACATTGTAGATATAATATGAGCCACCTTGAGGAGTTTAGGGAGGCAATTTGGACATTATTTTGTACTGTTTTAAAAATAAATGAACTAGAATTTTACTTTTTAGTTTTTATATTTACATGAAGCAGCAGTAAAACATTGAGCGTCTGTCTGATCATGCATTCATGATTTATGTGTGTGTGTGTGTGTGTGTGTGTGTGTGTGTGTGTGTTGGGGGAGTGAATCTAAAGTAAAAAGTTAATAACTATTTTGTATTGTTAAAAAGATCGGAAAACAAATATTTTATATTAAGCTAAATACTGTTATGTAATAAGATACCCTTTATTTAAAGTATTCATGGAATCTTTAAATGTTTGAAAAGTAAGCATGATATTTCTTTTACCTCAGAAACGTGCTAAGGGACAAGTGCTATTCGACAAAGTGTGCGAACATCTCAATCTCTTGGAGAAGGACTACTTCGGACTTTTGTTTCAGGAAAGCCCTGAGCAGAAAGTAAGTGAAGTTATTTCAAGTTCATTTACATCTTCTTAGAAAAATACTGTATTCTTTCTTAACTGTTCTAAATTTTCACTTTAAAATAACATATTTTATATTTTTATCATAACTTATTTTTATGTTCATTGTAGATATTTGGTGAATATTGAAAGCTTGTGTAGAGAGAATATATAACTTTTTGCCATTGCGTGTGTGCTTTTTCTCTGAGACTCTAAGCACACATTTCGTTGTCTGGCGAGGGCCCACTTTCTGGTTCACAGACAGTGCCTTCTCACTGTTCTTCACATAGTGGGTGGAGCAAGGTGCTCTCTGAAGCCCCTCTTATAAGGGCACTAAGCCCATTCTTGAGGGCTTCATCTTGATGACCTAATCAACCCCAAAGTTTCACCTCCAGATACTCTCACATAGGGGATTAGGTTTCAACATATGAATTTGATGAGGGGGGGCCAGGATACAAACATTCAGCCTCTAGTACTTTCCTCATTGTTAAAGGACTTTTTCTCTTCTACATCACTTTCTGAGGCTTGGGACTTGAGTTGTGGAAAAGCTACTGAGTATAGTAGAGTAAAAGTTTGGTCCATGGTTGTATCCTAAAGTGAAGCCTTTTTAAGTCTGGTAGATTGCGGCTGTGGACAGACTATGATCATTCTGTTTGAGGATGCCCAGAGCACTTGGTCACAGGGAAAGGAGTTATTTTTCAGTATCTAACATTCATATCACAATAGAATAGTCAGAATAGAACAATCAGTAGATAAATACAGGCAGTAAATTTTATTTGCCCACATGCTATTATTGTTTGTATTTATATGTCCTGGTAATGAAATACAGGAAACTAAGGGTATTAATTACATATGAATTAAATTTTCTCAACTCGCTTAGTTTTAAATCCTTGATATCTAATTTGCGGTTTAATTCCATATTAAAGACAATTTAAATGCATGCCTGCCTGCTGAATAGCATGTGAGTATTCTTATTAGAACTCTAGGTGGAATACTTTTCTTAGAAGTAACAGCATATTAGACATTCAACTAAATAAACTAAGCACTCTTCTTAGGCTTTAAATTATAAGGTGGTCTTTATAATGTTTATGGTAATGTGCCCTTCTTTGGCCCTCATTGTTGCAGAAGAGAAAGTAATGGGAGTTTGGCTTATTACCCACTTTTTCTGAGATGACATATTGGTAGATCCATAGGAGCATTTAGTGTTTATAAAAGAGGGAGACTATCTAGTTTGTTGTAAAATATGTAGAATAACATATTCTATTAGTAGAAACATAGGCTATGTCGCATTAAGACAGCTGCAGTTTCTAGAACTAGATTTACATAAGGAAGAGTGGTATTTGGATGATGGGATTCACTGTTTTTTATTTTGATGACTCCCAATATATGTATCTTCATTCATGTCTTTCACCTGAATCTCAGACTCATATACTTCACCGCCTATTGGATACTACATTCAGTTGCCAAAAAGCAAACTGGGCATGTTTTCCTTAAACTTCATCTGTCCCCGGAAGAGTGAATATAAATTCCTTCTGCTTCTTATACCTCCTTACATTGTTCGAGTAAGTTCTGTCTTTTCCACCTGTTAACATTCCTTCTCCTGGTTCTCTTTGTCCACAGATTTTGCTTTGGTTTAGGCCTCAGTCATCTCTTGCTTTGACTATTTTATTAGCCTCCTAACTGTACAAACTGCCCAGTCATGCTTCATACTGCATATCTGATTTTGGCGCTCCCTGGCTTAAAGCCATTTAGCGGATGCAATCTAACCTTCTTAGTGTGGTTTACCCGGCTCTTGGTCATGAGACTGCAGTCTGTTTACTTAGCTTCATTTCTCAGTAAACGCTCACATACAGTCCATATGTAATCAACACCAATTTCTCTTCTAAAGGAGCCTTGCTGGTCCATACAATATCTCCTCAAACATACTACTCTTTACATTTGGAATGTCCTTCTCATTTTTGTGTCTGAATGACTGCTTTTCCTAAAGATCCAACTTCAGTATCCTACTCAATGTGATTCCCTTGACCACCCACCACCACCCCTCCTGCCCCAACTCAAGGAGAGTTGACAGTTCCTTCCCTCTGTCATCTAGATATTTAGCACAAACCTTTTTTGTCAACCTTTCTCCCCATTACTGTAGAACTTCTCGAGGTTAGAGAACATACCTTTTTATCGGTGTAGCCTCAGATTTATTAAATACTACCTGCATGCCATTTCATACTCATTAGGATGGCCAAAAACAAAAACAAAACAAAAAGTAAATAAAAAGTGTTGATGAAGATGTGAAGAAATTGGAACCCTCGCACGCAGGTGATGAGAATGTAGTATGGTACAGCTATTATGGAAAACGATGTAGAGGTTACTCAAAAAATTAAAAATAGAATTATCATATGATAATTCTGGTATATATTCAAAAGAATTGCAACAGGATTTTGAAGAGAGATATGCACACCCATGTTCATTGCAGCATTACTCACACACAGTAGCCAAGAGGTTGAAGCTATCCAGATGTCCTTCGATAGATGACTTGTATAAAAAAAATATGAATAGAATATAATGAGCCTTGAAAAGAAGGAAATCTTGTCACTTGCTATATACCATGGATGAACCTAGAAGACATCATACTAAGTGAAATAAGCCCGTTTTAAAAAAAGAAAAAAACAAAATAAAAAACAACATCAAAAAGAAAAAGAAAAAACCCAAGTACTGTATGAGTCTACTTACATAAGGTATCCATAGTTAAAACTCATGGAAACAAGTAGAATGGTATTTTCCGGGGACTGACGGGAAGCGGAAATGGAGAGTTGTTCAGTGGGTATACAGAGCTTCAGCTTTGAAGATGAACAAGTTTCAGAATCTGGTCTACAACAATGAATATAATTAACACTGCTGAAGTACACTAAAAAATAGTTAAGAATAAATTTTATGTGTGTGCTTTTTTAACTTTTTTTACCACAACTAAAAAAATACTGCTCATGTATAAACCACTGTACTCGACTATGTAAACAAGGCATAGACTCTGCTTCATCGACGTCCCACTTAAGTTCTAGGTGAGGAGACAGTGTAAAAAACCAAATTGCACAGTTACTAAGTTCCAATTACTGCTTTATAGCAAAGAGTCAGGGTACTGATGGAGAAGACTTTGGGGAGAGAATGCTGCTTAAGCAGAGACCTAAAGTGCGAGTGGGCTTTGGCTGGGTGAGGGGACATGGGAAGGACCTTGAGGCAGAAATTACCGACTGTTTGAAAACTGGAGAGAAGTCTGGTGTGGTTAGTGGGGGGATGAAGAAATGAGGCTGGGGAAAGAAGTCAGTTGTTTATTGATGGGGCTCAGATCATGCACAGCTTTCTAGGCTATATATTAAGGCTTGAGAGATTTCCTTTTTACAAAGAAAAATGCTAAGTCATTGATGGGCTGAAGCAATAATGTGAGACAACCAGTTTTGCCTTTAAAAAGATCACTTTGGCTGTCAGACAGACTGGGGTGAGAGGGAACTTAAACAGAACTGCTCACCCAAAGCACAAAAGTGGCCTTAGTTAAGGTTGTGGTAGTGAAAGTAGACAAGGAAAGGATTTAAGAGAGATTTAGGAAGGAGGTAGAAGCAATCTGATGATTGATTGGGTGTGAGGGATGACAAACCTCAAATATATAGGATGGAGTGAAGTGCCCTTTAGTGAGAAAGGCAAGGACCCATTTAGGGGATGGCAGGGTATATCATGAGTGTAGTTTCAGATACGTTAAATTTTAGGTCACATAACAACTTTTGGAAGAACAAGCAAATCACTGAATTTAATTTTGGAGATGCCTTAAAGAATGGCAGTTAGCATGGAACAAATACTCTAAGTGGAATCTATCTCAACAATACAGAGTGCAGTGGGGAAGTTTTACCTGATGAGAATAACATGTTTATATTGAGGCTTGTGGTCAGGCATACTTATTCATAATTTCTTTTAAAAAAATCTGAATTGGCTTTTACCAGAAAAATATTCCAAAATGAGATAGACAGGACTATTAATAGCTAATCTTTCTGGGATTCTTGCAGCAGGCAGTGTTCTAAGCACTTGGCACATGTTGTCTCATACAGTTCTCAGAATAACCTTCCAAGGTAGGTTTTATCAACCACACTTTATAGATGCAGAAAGTTGAGAAAGTTGAGGCAGAGAGAAGTTAAATAATTCACCCAGAGTCGCATAGGTAATAAATGTTGAAGACAAGATCTAAAACCAGGCAAACTAAGAAAAAGAAATATAGAAAATTTAACAATTCTAAACTTTCTGCCAAAGTAAAAATGGGTACTTTTTTTTTTTTTTTTTAACCTATCATCCCTGGAGAAGTGGAAGAATATCATCTTGCCTTAGAAGATATTTTCATCTTATTCTGAAAGTCCTTCTGCAAGGCTATGTATGAGGTGTCAAAGGATGTTATGGGCAGTGTTCCCAGTATGAGGTTTCCAGCTGATGTATCTATAATGCCGTCAATAAATTTAAGGGATGACCTGACTGACTGATAGTTATTCTGTGAGAGTCCATGCCAGTGCTTCTCAAAAAGGACTTTTTCCTTCCTATCAGAATCACCTGAGAGATGAATTTCCAACCTGCATCTTATTTATCTTTCTCCTACCCTCATTGTTCACTCAGAGGCACACACAGGCACACACATCTACCCTGACATTATACTCACTGGGCATGCCATGGTTTCTCCCCTCCCCATCAATAAATAGTGCCGTCACTGTTTACTTATGGGATGTTAAAGGATGTTACAACCTATGGGATGGTTCATATGCCTCAGATATCTTTGGACAGAAAACAGACCAAAACTTTTTGGTCATTGTCTTAGTTCTTTTGGACAAATATCAGAGAATGGGTGGCTTATAAGCAACAGAAATTTATTTCTCACATTTCTGGAGGCTGGGAAGTCCAAGATCAAGATCCCAGCAGATTCGGTATCTGGTGAGGGCCGCTTTTTCTGGTTCATGGACAATGCCTTCTTGCTGTGTCCTCAAATGGCATAAGGGGTTGAAGGAGTTCTCTGATGCCTCTCTTGTAAGGGCACTAATCCAATCATGACAGCTCTACCCTCATGACCAAATTATGCCCCAGAGGCCCCACCTTAATATCATCACATCCTGCATTACGGTTTCAACCAACCTTCAGACCATAGCAGTCAGGCTAATATTATTTAAGCATATAGACTTCTAGTAATCTAACTCAGTTCAATGATAGACCTTAACATAACCTATTCTAAATACCAGCTGGACATTTATTACTGACTAGATAGGAGACACTTTTAAGTTTCATTGCCTGAGAAGGGCCTATGGTATGAATATTTTATATTCTATAAAGGCAGTTCTATAAATTTTGGAAATACTAGCAGTTTAATATTGACATTCTATTATAGAAATTGAGAATTGTGACCAGTATTCTAGATGTGGGCAGAGTAAGGACATACTGCATGAAAGAGAGGTAATTGCTTTAGTATGAAGGGTCATGGTTTATATGAGAAGTTTCAAGTTGTTTGACAGGGTTGGAGAATATGGCAGCTCCAGTCTCTCTATACAAGAGGGAGGGACTTATGAGCAATTGGCAGGTTAGAAGGAAGAGTTGGGGGCTTGTCTGGAAGCTGTGTTTTCTCAGCAAGCACAGTGTTTTTAACTTATGTCATGAATTAATTCGGGGGCTTTGTGAGGAGTGCTGATGGAGATTATGGAAAGCTAGGCAAAGGTCATTTTTTTGGAAAGCCTTCTATCTTGTGCTAAAGAAGTTAAATTTTTATCCTAACGTGAAGGATTTTAGGTAGGAAATAATACTATAAAATTTGCATTTCAGAAAGAGTAACCTGTTTGTGGCACGTAGGGAATTATAAGGGACTGAGAGCAGAGGCAAGGTGGTCAATTTTCTAGTCCAGAGGTGTTGGAAACTAGGGCAATGACATTAAAAATGATGATGAAGAGATGACGGTACTGAGTAGGTTATGTGTGCAGGATTTGGTGACTAATCAGCTCTGAGGTATGAGGGCAAGGCAGGGTTTGAGGATAAGTCCCAAGATTCAAGCTTGGGTAGCTGGGGAGCTTATTGGAGAATTTTACACAAGGCCCTTAGAGCAGAAGCAGCCATTTGGAGCTGGGGGCAGAGATGGAATCTGATTTTCATTTTGCTAAGTTGGAAATGCTTGTAGGCTATTGTCTACATGATGTTTGGGGGTCGGGGGTAGGTGATGGCTGAGGAAAGTTAACAGTAAAGAATTCGAGAGTAGGTGTAAACTATTATTTAAAGAAGCCTGGCTATGTAGAGAAGGACAGGTGGGACAGTGATACGAGAAGCTATAGACCGGCACCATTCAGTAGACCTTTCCATGACGATGTCATGTTCTAGACCTGTTCTGTCTGGTGTGCTAGCCACTAGCCAGATATGACAATTGAAATATGACCAGTGCACCTGAGGAAGTGAAGTTAAATTTTATTAAATTGTACAAATTTAAATTTAAATAGCCTGTCGAGACTGGTGGCCAGTATGTATAACAGTACAGAGAGTTTACCAGGGGGTTGGGGGTTGACATTTTCTTGGATGGAAAGAACTTTGACTTTGTCTATGGAAAAGCCCACGAAAAGGTTAAGGTTGAAGAGAGAAGAATGCAAGGATGATGGAAGTTTCCATAGTCAAGAGGATAAGCCTTGAATAAAGAGGACGACCTCATTCCAAGTCTGCAAGAAGTAAGATAAGGAGTGGTGCAGTTTTAAATAAATCCAAGTTAAGCAAAGTGCTGTCTAAAATCTCAAAGAGGGTAAAATCACATGCTGAGAGTGACTAGGGTAGTAGTGGGGATCCAGAGATGCAGACTAAGGGCAAGTATGTGGATTGCTGTTGACAGTCCAGCTGAGATTGGAGATCATCACAACTGTATAGTTGTGATGGCTGTAGAATATTGGTGTGTTTTTCTCTAATTGCCATCTACAGTTTGGGTATGATAGTGGAGAGATGAATTATTAAAGGGGTTCCCAGTTTTCTATGTTCAGAGTGGTTATGGTAAGAGGACGAAACTCATGATGCTGATGAGATTGGTAGTGAAGCTGAGTGCTGATTCTTCATAAGTTCACAGGAAGGAAGATATCTGAATCTGAAACGGGCTAATAGGTGGGGAAAAATGGCTAGAGCCAAGGAATGAAAATTCATAGAAGTTGATGGTCAGGTACAGTGGAAATAAATGGATAGAAAACTTAGGAGAGGAGATGATTGCATCTGAGAATGGAATGATAAAGTCTGATGGGGTGGAGAACTCTGTGTGATGACTGGACCAGTTGTTCAACCATGAAAAGAGATGGTTGATAAGGAGAAGGCAAAGTCATTAGGGCAGAGGATATTAAGGTAAGATTACGTATAGGATTCTTATTGACAAAAGAATGCTAATGCTAAACAAAACTCATAATTCTCGTTTACTTTGTAGCTTCACTTATGAAATGCAAGATGGAAGTGCTCACAAATTTAAACATGCACTTTGTGTTCTAGACATGAACTATCGAACATTGGGAGAATAAACAGCAGAGTGTCCTTTCTGAAATATTCACTTTTTAGCAATATAATTATTCATATAAAACCTGTTTGCTTTCATAGCTTTTGTATTATATATTTTTTTATTCCTCTCACTTGTAATAAGATTTCAGTCCTCAAGACATCAGGCAAAAGAACTCTTATTTTTCAAATTTAGATTTGTATGGTGTCCTGTTTTCCTATAGATTAAGCTGTACCAGCTCAGCTTAATCAGTCCTATTTTGTTTGAAACCCATGCAGTTTCAACAGTAGGATATACTTTAGGATACAGGAATTTAAGCTGCTTTCTCTTTCATGCTGAATATTATTTGCATTTATAGAAGTTTCAATCACTTACCATTTCAACATATTATAAAGTAAAGGTGAGGGTAAAGCCGTGGTTATTTGTGTACAGACTTTTCATGGAGAAAAATATCTGAACTTTTTGATTTTCTTGTAATATTCCGTTGTTTTTCTCATTGTTGAGACCTTGGAAGGCTTTCAATTCACTCGAGTATGAAAATCTATCATTCTTAATGTTAGAACTGCATCATATCAAGAACTCTTATGTAAAGTTTACAGTGGAAAATGTTATTAAAATATGCGGAATCAAGCAATATATTACTCTTTTATATATGAAATCCCAAGTCCATAGAATTCTTATGTCTGCATGGAACCATCATTAAGAATTTTGGACTGTCTTTAAAGGGGGAAAAGATTGTTTTGAATTTTTGTTGTTAACAGAGTTTGGCATCTGACCCCAAGATTATAATGTTATTTTGCTTCAAGCCATATTGAAAGAAGAGCTTATTAGAAGTAGTTGATAGTCACAGCTAACTTTTTAAAAATTGATTTAAAGCTCTTGCCTTATAGCCAGAGCATTTCTCCCCAGAAACTAGAACTAAAAGCTCAAATGTTAACATTTTTGTCATATGTAAACTATTCTTTAATAAAATTATGTATTCAATCCAGTTACACCGTATAATACCATAGACAGAAGTTGAATCATGTTCTCCCAGATGTACACCGACTGTTTAACCGTAACATAGAAAGCCTGTAACTTCACACCTAAGCACCAGCATTATAGTAATAGTCTATTAGACCTAATTTAAGCAAAGGTGTAATAAAGGGAATCTGTGTTAGTGCTATAAATTCTTAAGGGAAAATGCAGATTTCAGACACACTTACTCATACTGTTAACATTAAGAAGTGTAGCGTGAGTTTGGTTGAATTTAATTTCTCTCGCCTAGACAAATTGACAAGCACCAAAAATGAGTTAGGAAGGCATGGCTAGGCATTTTGAAAAACTCTTAACTGTGGGATCTCAACATCCAGCCTAAAGGAGAATTAGGCAAGATAGATTTTATTTTGGGGGGTGAGGGGCAGGGTAGCGGGACCCAGAAGGCAGATTCTGTGACTGTATTTTGAGTCGTTGTCTAGGTCTAATGTGGTCAGTGGCTGGCGACAGGCAGCTGCACACTAAGACTGCCAGTGGGATGCTGCTGCTGGTCGATGGGCCTGGCTGCTCACCTTTGTCAGGCGAAGGTGGAATGTATAGATCTTGGTATTGTTTGAAACTGCTATTTAATGTGATGGAAGGATTTTACTTAGATGTGGGAATGTGGAAGCAGTGGCCTTCTCGGGTTTTCTGCAGGATGCCGTCAGCAATTGGACTATTTAGCCAGTGAAGTCTGGGCATATCTACCCGACAGGCCAGTTAAAGACTTGAAAAATGTCTCTCTACACATGACTTTCAGGAAAAGACAGGAATTTACATAATAAGGAATCTGGAGCTCTACTACTCAAAGAGTGGTCCAGGGACCAGTGGCCTTGGCACCACCTAAAAAAGCTTGTTAGAAGTGAAGATTTAATTCCAGGTCCTTGCCCTAGACTGACCAATTTGCAACCTGTTCTTTGACGAGATCTTTAGGTGATATATGCAAACCTTTAAGGTTTGAGAAGCACTGAAATAGGGGATGAGATGTTCTTTTGAGGTGGCAGCAAGGATTATAGGATTAGAAAGTCAGGAAAGCCAAGGGAGTAGAAGACCCTCATAACCCAAAGTGGCTAGTGATTCCAGAAATGTCCCAGTACTCATAGCCACTTAGGTGGGAGTTAGGCCATTCCCATTCTGTTTGGAAATTTGGACCATAAATCTCTGAGGGTTTTCCTAACACTGGTATCCTATAAATATAATGATTCATAATCAAGCTTTTGAATATTTTAGATGTTTCTCTTGTTATTGGATAATTGAGAATCATCTTCATTTTACACTTTTTTTTTTTTTTCCCGAGAACCAGTGTTAAAAATATAGGGAAGTGCAAGAAGACTTAGCTGTTTTGCCCTCAGATTTGTAGTGGATAGAGACTAGGACTAAGAAGCTTCTCTGATAAACTAACAGAAGGACTTATGTGTAAAAACAAAGGCAAACAAAAAAATAGGTGTATAGTTATTTACTTTGCTGTTTAGTTAAAAAAAAATCTATAACTTTTAAGGCAGAGTTTTTTAAAATTTTTAAACATTTTTTTGTGCCATGGATTTCTTTGACAGTCCAATGAATTCTATGGGTCGCTTTTGAGAACAGTGTTTGAATATATAATTGCAAAAAAGTATAAAGGCCTATAAAGAAAGCCATTAAGTAGATAATGTTCTCAAAATGTTAAAGAATTCGGGGTGAAGTAATCATCATTATCTAGTCTCCTACTGTGATTTCAAAATATTGATTAGCATAAATGACATTTCAAGAACTGTAACTACTGTAATTTGATATGGAACTTTTTTTGATTCCTACAAGTGACAAAGCTAAAGGTACTGCTGATATTAACCAGATTTTCTTCTACATTCGTAATTGATGGTAATGCTAATTTTCAGTTCGAAGTTAGTGAAATAAGGATGTAAGATTTTTTCCCCAACCGATTCATAGACTGTCGACTTAATCTTCTAAGATGATTTAATAACACTGACACTCAGGACTACATTTTAATTTTAGTTTACTTCCGTTGGAAACCTGCGATAGGATTCCTTGTAAGTTTTATTAATTTTTTTTTTCCTGATGTTCATTCAGAAGATAAATGCTTACTGAGCTCATACTTTGGGTACAGAGCAGGGATAGGAAGCGGAGGGTGAGGAGGAGGATACCAAATTGAGTGAATGAATGTCCCTGCTCTTACGTAGCTGGCAAAATACTTCACTTCTAAAAAAAACAAGATAGATTTTATTGAAATCGAGCATAGATTTTAGCACTTTTTAGTTTTCCATCGTTGATTATACCTTAAAACTTGGGAAACAGTGAGAAAATTCCTCTCTTGCCTGATCATGAATCGCCTGCAGCTGTCACTTAAAATAGGGATTCTCAGGCCTTTGTCCTCAAGAATGTTTCAGGTGGTATGTTTCAGGTGGGCGATGGGTAAATCTGTCTTTTCCCTATAACAGATGTGCCAGATGGATCCTTATCATTAGGCAAAATTTAGAAAAACTTAGCTAGGTAATACTTTCACATGATAGAGGCATTTGGACTAGTCATGCTTGTAATTATTTTCATGAGAAGCAATTGTGCTATTTCTGTCTTGTCTTCATTTCCAGGAAGAGGCTTTGTAGAAAGGGCTGATATTCGGATAATTTTCTCTAAGGAAAGGGGGTCTGATTTTTATTTCATCTGGCCCATGAATATAGTGACTGTATTTTGTGAACCCAGAGCCTGATTTATTAACTTTTTGTGGATAGAAATGTTTGTATAAATGTTAACTTTTTAAATATATTTAACACATCACCTTTGGAAATATAAAATTATGTGAAGAAGAGATATATAGATATACCAAAAGGTGATAAGCCAATTTAATTTTGTCATTGCAAAAAAAAAACATCTATTAAAGGCACTGGGTAAAGTACTTTGTATAGGTACTTAATTTTCAGGAAGCATTTAAATGAATGATTGGTTGAAAAGAACTACCCCGTGAGGTGGATGTTATGATCCTCATTTTGCAGTTGAGGAAATTGAGGCTTAAAAGCTAAGGAATGAATCCAAGTTTACACAGAGTTGGTGGAAGGCCAGAATTTGACTCCGTGTATTTTTCATTCCAAAGTATATATGTATGCGGCAGTCAAATCTTTTTTTTTTTTTTAAGAGAATAATCTATCATGGTGTGTGCATATGTGCATTTGTTATTCCCCTTTTCCATCTTTTTGAGTCTGCTTCTTGATTCACCCAGCACTCCTCCTTAAGTGTCAAAACCAAGAACTTTTTATTTGGTAAAGAGTTTTATGTCTACCATGTGTAATTGCTGATGCAGATAAGACTTGTATTTCTTTTGAAAGTCACATTAAGTCATTATTTTGTTTTTTACTTATGAATTTAAGACCCTAGGCAGTAAAATTATACCCGCTCATGATCTAAGTACTTACTGGAACTAATTATTCAAATAAAAATAAATCTAATAAAATAATATAATCTGTAGTCTTTTAAGATGACCACAGCATCAGGAGGGAGGAGGAAAGCAATGGGCAGATATTAATCGAGAGGTATGAATTTAGTACCTTGCTGGTTGCCTAAAACTGCCAAATACTGCCAAGGATACAAGTATTATGGTCTGTCCCGGCCCTTGCAAAGTCGTACTGGGGGTGGGGAGACCTCCTTATGCCTTGGTGGGAGTGGTGCTCACTAGTGTGGAAGTGAATGCTCTGGCAGCAAAGGGAAAACCAGGTAAGCAAACGGAAGGAGGCACTTCTGCTGTTTGATCACTTCAGCAAGCTCTGCTCACTTAGTCCTTAGATAGGGGTCTGGAAGAAAAGCCATCGTAAATCTTTTAAAATTGCAGCTGGCATTGTTGTAGAAAGCAGCCCAAGAATGACACTTCAGTCTGAATATGGCTGGGTGGTGCACAGAATCTTGTCACTCATACTCCTGGGTCTGTAAAGCTGTGTGACTCTCTCCACGCTGTGCAGAAACTGTCAGGGAACTTGTACCAAGGGGATTAGTGCTTCGGGTGAGAATGGAAGGTGCCGGATGGCTGGGATGCTGGGTCATTCCAGGGTCGCTGAAGATGATGTCGCTTCCACCATCTTCTTCCTAGAACAGAGAGAGGTCTTCTTTGCTCTTTTGTAGCAGGCATTTGTATCAACTGTCACATGAAGAAACCCAAGATTTGGGAGAGTCTGTCTAGCCCTTTAAGACCAGTACTTTCCCCTATACTCTTCTCTTTTTCTGTGATAATGTTTTTTTTTTTTCTTTTCAATTTGGCACCAGTTGTCTCTAATTCAGTTTTTTTTGCTGTGGTCGTTACTTCCTTGGATGAAATGCCACAACACATTTGACTTCCTTTGCCTCTCCCCCAGCCTCTCCTCCGTCTGGGCTAGAGACTGAATGATGTATTTTTCTCATTTTTGTTCACTCATCATAGCCGGCCATTTGTGAGCCAGCTGTTGTGTGGGACAGCAGCTGCAGGGCAAGGAAGTTGAATGCCAGGCTCTTTTCTGAGGGAAGAATTAGAGCTGCTCCCTAACATTGCACTGGAGGTACCATTAGAAGGGCCCACCGGCTCTTCACATTGAGCCATGCAGCTGGCACACCACTAATAGGAGACTGGATTAAGTTCTGATAGTTCTTTATGGAGAGGTTTGAAGACAACCAGTGTTAGAGTCCTGCTCACCTTGGATCCTTGCTACCCTGAGTGCAGGCAGTGACTGGAGTGGTAAAACCCTCAGGGGTCTATGCAGCTTTGCTTTCAAACCATCCCATTGTTATTACTTTTTAATAGTGTAAATTAACGTTCTGTTGTGCTAATTCAGTATCTTGCTAAGACAGTAGGTTATTTTCTACATAACAATAAACATTTTAGTTGTTTGCTTTATATATCCAAATAACATTTTGTTTAAGTACAGATATTATATAATAAATTATTTTGGATACTTAAAGCGAATGAAATTTATTGTAAAGCCAATTATTTAAATCCGTTTATTGTATCTCAAAAATATACTTGTTCTCTTGTGTTAGTGAAGATAAAGTAAGGTGAACTTTAATAATGACTTAAAAGGATAAGGTGGAGAAGTATAAAAAAGCAAAAAAAAATTTATGTATATTTATATAATTTTTTAGATGGGTGTTTTGACTATAGCTTTGAAAGACAAATATTTAATTTCTTTAAAGTAGGTGATTTGAATCTAGAAGTTCAGTCGTTTTTGCTTTAGGATGTTATGTTGTATTATAGTGGTTTCCTAGAATATTTGTATGTTAGCTTTCTCAAAAGGTAGAGATAAGGGGAAGTGAAAAAAAAGTTCTTAATGGTTGTGACTTCCAGTTTGGAATGAAGTTTTAAGCAGGAAACCCAGGAAGGAAAATTTCTACTCCAATCTGACAGCACTTCTCCAAAGCATTGCACAGTTAGAAAAAGAAAATTTAAGGGGGAGGAAGAGGAGGAGTTGGCTTTAGGAGTTGAGATCATTTTTTATTTTTTTATTGGGTGATACATACTTTTAACCAATAGGTTCTGATTCAGATTTTATTCTTTATGAATTGGAGCTAATTATTCCCCTTGATAAGCCTCATTTTAGTGTCCATGGGGGCTGTTTACTGGTAGTTCTATACAATAAAGACTATATGTAGATATATTATGTCTTGTCATTTGGTTAGATGTTTGATTTCAGATCCCAGAAAAATGAGGCCCAAGAGATTCACCTTAAAAGTCTCTTAATATTTTATTTATAACACATACATTCAAAAATAAATCAATACTTAGCCTAGTGGAATGCTAATAGGTGAAATGTACTTCAAATAGGCCTTTATTAAAATATGTTTGTATTTACATAAGTGTGGGAACTCTAAACTGCTCCATTTTGGACTCTGGAATATTTCTCATGGGTTAATTAACTTTTATTTCCCTCCCCCTGCAGAACTGGCTAGATCCTGCAAAAGAAATAAAGAGACAACTGCGAAGTAAGTATTTAAATAATCATACTTTGAAGTTATTAAGTTAATCTTTACATCTGTCTTTAATAAAATTCATGGGAATGTAAGCTAGAATAATAAGATGGTGATAGAATGATCAACTGTATTTTGCATTTATGTCATATAGGAAGTTAAGGATACTAACAGTATTTTTGTGGAATCATGATTTAATTTTGTGCATGGCTTAAGGACTCCCATACTGGTCCAGGGGTTCTAGACTCATAGTCCTAAGTATTTCCTCATGATGTCTACCACTGTGAAGTATAGCTGACCTTTTTTCTCTGGGATTAAGAATGAAAAGCTGCTTTTCTATAACTTTTATTCTAGGTAAACCTATTACTGTTACTTTGCTTAATTTTGGAAGCGTTTAATTAGTAAGGATATCATCATCTCTGGCCCCAGAGGCTTTTAGATGCAGTTTGTAGATATCCTGGAGTGAGGACTATAGAGAGAGAGAGAAGCTTCCAGAAAAGTCTTTCAGTCCTCTGCGGTCATGGGCTTCCCTACTCCTTTGTTCCACAATCCAAGGCCACTTAAAGTCCTCTTTGAGTCTGGATTTGCTGTTAGTCCTGCTTGGCCTTTTCTTCCATTTCTCGCCATTTGTTCTCATTGTAGACTCCCAAAGTAACTTCAGTGTCCCACCCTGACCAGCTTCAGTTCCCTCTGTGCCTTCTGCCTCTGCTTGTGGCTGGCTTTGTGATTGATATCTGTGCCAAGAAACATCACCACAGAAAAATCTCCAATAGGGCATCGGGATATTTAATTTACTTCAGGGTACGTGATTGATTGAAACAGAAAAGTTAGGGAGCCATTAACAGCTGGAATTTTTACACAGGAGAACAGAATTCTTACCAGCCCTCCTAGACCTTGGGCCCCAAGCTGTCTAGGGAGAAACTTTCCCTGAGTGTCAGCTGCAGAATGTGCTGTCGGTTTCATTTCCATACTTACTATTCCTAATGTCAAAACACTGGAACAAATCTATACTTTCCCTTCTGTTCCTTTCCATCTATCTACCTTCTGTCTCATTTTAGGTTCTCCACATTTTTATTTATTTTTCTTAAGTTATCTTTTTGGTAGTTTTTCTGTCATTTCCTTCTTTCTCTCTCCCTTTTTTAAATTGTGTGTGTGTGTGTGTGTGTGTGTGTGTGTGTGTGTCTTATTTTTCCTCCTTTCTATTTTTGTAGACTCATCTTTCTTTCTCTTTATATCTTTAATTAGATTGACCTTCCCAATTTGCCCAGGACTGAAGAACTGAGGGGTTTCTCGGAATGTGGGATTTTTAGTGCTAAAACTGGAACAGTCCCAGGCAAACTGGGATGGTTGGTTACTGTATCTTTTGACTATTATCCCTGGCTTTCCTGCATCCCTCCCTGCCCCCTGCATTTATCATCTTCATGTTTCACCATATATGTTTGCATCATGATGGAAAAGAAGTGGGGAAAGAAGAGGAGTGATTAGACACAGATACATTATGCTGACATTATGTAAGAAACTGTACCAAAAAGCTTTAGAACTTTTTCCTTTGTCCCTTCTATAGTTATAACATCCTCTCAAAGTACATGAATTCAGAAAGGCGCAGATGCTCGGTTCTTTCATTCTTTCTGAAACCAGACCTGCCGAGTGACCCAAACAGAAGAGAACAGGATAACCTCTGAAACATGATTGATGTCCCATTGAGTTGTTTCCTATGGTTTTGTTTTGGCTTTTGTTTGATTGTTTTTGTGTGCCACTCATTTCAGAGTCATGAAGATTTTTTAATTTTTTGGAAGGCAAGGCTCGCTGATTATGAATCACAGTCTTATGTTTTGATCATTTGTGTAAATTTTTAAAGTTATTTTAGGACTTTTGCCCTTGTGGTTTGGCAAGGGGAATAACAGTAACAAATAGGATTGACTTTTTCAGACTATCGGAGCTCATTCTCTAAGTGGAATCCTGTATTGCCCTGATCATGAAAGAAAGCTGGGGAAATAAAGTGTTGCTGTTGTGTTTTGCCTTTCTGTTTGTGTTGAAGTGGACGAAAGAACTGCATGTTCTATCCTGGCCCAGCTTCTGCTATAATTTATTGTTAGTTAGTGAACAGTTAGTAAAGATAAAAATCAGTCTTTTTTGAGTTACTTTTAACAACTGACTACCTGTTGGTTCCTATGTAAAATTTGCTTTAAAATCTGTATTTTCTCAAATGTACACATATAAGACTATGTAGATGTATGAGACTATATATCTTAGGCTTGCCTATGATTAATATGTAAACAATCCATAGCCAGATGAACTTTATGAATAGCTAGGTAAAAATTATAGTATATAATTAAATTAAAACTTTAGCCTTGTTGGTGCATTTTATCAATGTTACAGTTGGAGATATATCCTAAAATATATATTATGTTAGAAACTTACCCCTGTAGTCGTGTTCAGGGAAGCATGTGCTAGTGTTAATACCTGCAAGCAAGTAAATGTAGATCCATTAGAGAATGATAATCCTGTAATGACTTTGCTTAATTACGGCTTAGTAGTTGCCTAGAAGAAGTACACATGCGTCATGGCCAGCATGATGCTGTGCACCAAGAAACGACATGTCTCTCGGTATTCGGGAAAGTCCTGTATCTCTTTATGGTGTTTTAAGTGTATAAAGCAGAACTGAAATCTGTTTCTTAAATTCAGTAGGATTGGCTTTATTAGAATAATGATATAGTGAACCAAAATCCAGCAAAGGTATTGTGTATTATGTACAGCCACCATTCCATAACTTTTCATTGACTCAGTGTGCTTAAAAAAAAAAAAAAAAAAAAAAAAAAGGATAAAATGGCACATTGAGCAAGAGGATGGAATTCAAGAAATTTATCTTCAAGTGTATAAATCAAAGTAACCATCAGGGCTTCAAATATATATAAAAAATGAAATATCACGCACACATACTTTTTTAAAAAGACAGTTGGAAATACTGTGAACTTTGAGTGCAACTCTGAATTCGGGCCATTGGAATTATTTGGATCCCTTTAGGAAAATAATACCTGCCCTCTCCCCAGAGCCGTGTATATTTTTTGTTGTTGTTAAAGCCATCAAAAGCATGGTATATCTGTTAAATATTAATGTATAAATAGATAAATACATTTTTTAACTTTTAATAGTTCATTTATGACATGATTATTTGCTATGTTCATTCTTTATGACATAGAGCAGCAAAGTATATTATATATGCATATACTCGCACCTACTTTATAAAACTTGGAAAATAACTTTTTTGTCTTAAAGTATTGCGACATTTTACCACTCTCTCCCTTTTTGGGATATCTTTTAACACTACCTTCTAATAGCCCATTAATCATTTCCTGAAGAGCTGTAGAGACCACTCGATCATTATACCCCTTCCCCAACAATGTAAAAATGCTAAAATGCTTTTTTTTAAGGGTAGAGAATATATGGCATCTAGAGATTCTGTGGTTTAATAAATCTTATCTCAGAACCATTATGTGCAGGTTATGTTAAAATTTTTGCTTAATGGATCACCAAACAAAAACATTGTTTGAAATATCAATAAACACATTTAAAAAAAAAAATGAACCTGTTATTTAGTGGAGGGTTATTTATGTAATTGATTTTTAATTTTTTGTTTCGTTTCTGTTTTGTAAGTGGTATTTTCTTTAAAAATGAAATTCTTTAAACTGATTTATAGTGGGACTAATCTGTATGGTTTTAGAACGTTGGGTTTTAAGTTTTTCAAAATAAATGGTTATTCTGTTGATTGGACAAACAATCTTGATATTTAATTACAGATCTTCCTTGGCTATTCACCTTTAATGTGAAGTTTTATCCTCCTGATCCATCTCAATTGACTGAAGATATCACCAGGTACTTGATATTTACATGAAAAATGAACCTTTGCTTATAGCTCTCTTTTATTTGTGTGCCCTGGGAGAATGGTGGTGATTTCAGGATTAAAACCAGAAGATTTTTTCTTGAGTTTTAGAAATTTCCTTGGAAATGCATATTTCAAAATAGTTTGAAATGTGGCCAATTTCAAAATTTTTATTCATTTTTAATTTCCTCATTTATATTTGAGTAATGGAATATTTAAAAAATATTGCTGGCAACTTTCTTATGTTATGCTTTCATAAATCATTGACATTTAATATTTCAGATTTTACTGCTAAGATGGTTTTTATCAGACAGCTATGTGTGCATGTGCACTAGTCTCATATTACAGAAATGATATAAGGGTAGAAAAATTATTTTTAAAAGTTAATTGAACTGTAATTTTTGTGCCCCCCTCAAAAAAAAAAAAAACTAATAAGGTAGGCTTTCTTATGTAAGAATCAATAGCTATTTCATTTCATCTCCTCTGAGACTATAGGATATACAAACGTGCTTAAATTGCAAATAAAAGATTTGATTTAGGAGCAAGAGAGCATTTACTGATTCTCAGAGTGACTGAGTATTTGAATGGTAGCCAAGGAATGTTTTGAATCCACCAGTGCCTTGATATTTTATCCTTGCTCTATTAAACTGGGTACCAGTGATAGGACTCCTTAGCTTTGGTAAGAAGTTCTATAGGATGATTTGTATATATTATTCACATGGCCAAGGAAAAACGTGTTCCAATATATACTTTTAGAAAACTAGAGAGTCTTTGTGGAAGACTGCTTTTGATTGCTGTGGTTCCTAGGTTTGATGCTTTCTGGTGGGCCAGTATTGTTGTCAGACATCAAGTCGTGTAGGTGCTTGAAAGAGTGCATGAGACCACGTAAAAGAGGAACAATTTCTTTCCAAGAATGGATGAATGACAGGTCATTTCTTTTTTTCCCTTTAGTACTTGTTGCTGAATTAGGAGTATACTGATACTAATTAAGTTGTAATTAAATTAGCTTCATCTAGTAGGTAATAAATAGTAGCTTTTGTACCTGCACAGTGAGCGGCTTGGAGCATAAAACTTGACAGCGTGGTGGGTGTAGTAGGCTACAGAGCCTCGCTGCAGGAGTGCCTTTTGAACAATGCAAGTAACTGGGGCTTTGTGACCTAATGTCCCCTCTGTACATACACTCCTCCTTGCAGTAATTTGGGGGATAATAATCCTTCGATGTTTGCAGCTTAGTAAATGCTTTGGTGTTTTTTTTTGTTGTGTTGTGTTTTGTTTTTAAACAGGCCTTGAACAGTCTCGCTGTGCATAGTGGGAGAATGATATAGTCTAGTGAGCTAACAGCCAACCGGCCTGTTTGTGTGGTCTGGTAGCCTGCTTGTTATGATTGAAATCTTTACCATGATTTGAGTGAACATTTGGAAGGCATAGTAGGCTTTTGAGGAGGGCAAGACACTGTTCAGAATAACATTTGAAGAATGCTCTGAACTGCAGTGAAGGAGATAGATAAACTTGGGAAATTCAGGAAGCTGTTGCAGTTTTCGTTTGAGGTTTTTTGTACCTTCGATTTGGGCTTTAAATACAGAGGAAAAGACTAATGTGAAAAGTAGAGACAATAATATAAAAAGGAGCAACAGAATTTTAGTAACAGATGGAATCTTTGTGGTTAGGTCTTAAAAGTACCATAAAATGTGGAGAACTAGCACTACTTTGAATTAGTCCTAGAGAATTTGAGGATAACCTCATAAGTTTAAAATTTAGTTTTCTAAAATAAGTGCAATTGTAATCATGATGTTCTAGGGGTTAGGGAAGCATAATCCTCAAAAAGAAAGCTCCTGCAATGCATAAAAACACTCAGACTACAGACTATAATGATAGCGAGGTGACTTCTCATTCTCAGAAAATTATTGAACTCTTGCCATGTGGCAAGTACTTTGCCAACTGTGGGACTGTGATGATGATAAACAGTCCCTTGCCCTGCCTGACAGATTGTGCAGTAATCCAGGTTTAACTGAACTATGTGAAGGCTGATACCATGTGATGGGACCTGCTCTCTCACCTAACAGCAAAGAGGCCTGGACCAGAGCTAGCATGCCCGTCAGAAAGTATTGGATAAAGGACAGCAGGGCGGTAGGGCCCTGAAGCCTATGCTAGGCATAAGTGTACACGAGAGAAGGTAGCCAGCTGCCAGTAAGAATGGCAGTCTAACAAATCTTCCAAAATGAGGGCACTGTCATTTAGTTTGGAGGGGTCGATGGTAATCAGAACAAGTGTTTAAATATGAGAGTAGCAATCAGGTTTTAAAATGTCACCAAAAGGAGTTGATGGGGCCCGAAAAAAAATTCTCATAGAATATAAATAACAATTTTCCTAATGTTATTTAGTAAAAAAAAAAAAAAAAAAATCTTATAGCTGTGTAATAAGCTACTTGGAACATTGAATAATAATTATAAGTAATAATATTATGATTATGGCTATCAGTCATCAATTCCTACATACCATGCCATGTTTTATTTATATTACCTAATTTTTTATCCTCATCTTCAAAAGGAGGTAGAGTTTCTCCCATTTTCTAGGTGAGGTATTAGCCTTAGACAAGTAAATTAACTTGCTCAAGGTTACACAGTCAGTTCTGCCTGGCTCTGTAACCCTTGCTTTTTCTATACAAACTGCCTCTTTAGATGGGTAAATGGACAAGTAGAGTTTCAGAGTAGATACCGACTCATGATTGTTGTAAAAACCATCTCAGTAAAAGAAGAAATAGTATGAAAGGGTAGAAAGGGTAAAGAGTGGGGTGACCTTATTAGCTTTTCTTGCAAATGCTTAAGAGCTGCAGCTACTTTTAAAATTTCATTAATCTTTATAGCTTTCGAAGGTCATGCCAATTTTGATTAGTTTTATATCCCAGGAGACAGTCTAAGTGGTCGGAGTTTTTACCTTCAGTCATAACATTCTTTATTATGGTAGTCATAATTTGCTACTATTGGAATAGCAGTTGAGTTTTCATTCTATTACTTTGCTCTCTAGACTCAGTTTCTATAAGTAAGCCACACGTTAGGAGTCCAAGGAACAAGGTGAGCTTATTATTACAGAAGACTTTTTTTCCTAGGGATATGAAGAGAGCCTATATTGTATATTTGTTTTCAAAAAGGAATATTAGAACTCAAGGATTACAGATGCTACAATCTTAACTCATTGTTCTCCCTGGCACTTTTTTCCCCCTGTTCCTCACAGATACTTCTTGTGCCTTCAGCTCAGGCAGGACATTGCCTCTGGCCGCCTGCCCTGCTCTTTTGTGACTCATGCCCTCCTGGGATCTTACACACTGCAGGCTGAACTTGGAGACTATGACCCAGAAGAGCATGCCAGTCATGACCTCAGTGACTTCCAGTTTGCCCCCACACAGACAAAGGAGCTGGAAGAGAAAGTAGTAGAGCTGCATAAAACCCACAGGTTTGTTAACTTGCTGACTAGAGAGAGAATGGCCATGGAAGATTTAAATGACTTCTCTTATAAAACTTACTAGACATTTGAACATAGATTATGAGATTATCTAGTTTTTTCCTTTTGGAACTTCACCTAGGACTGATCAAGACAACTTGTAGCCCTCGAGGATACCCTTTTATGGTTTTTATGACTGTCATATAAGGAACTGTACTCACGAGGCTAAATATTTTCATTATTGGAAAAATTTACCTTTCACTATGACATCTCCTTTTTACTATAACTCAATCCTATTCCTTGACTGACACACACACACACTTGAAACAGATATACCCACATACTCATTGGGCATTTACTATATATTTTTTCTGCCTTTTAATTGTTTTTTATTACCATCTTTCATAAGAAAGTCAGGGAGATGATTAGGCATCAGGATTTGAATCAGAAAAGTGGGCGGTGATGGATATTGCAGAAATAACTGAAATATACAGGTAATTTCTCTATCCACAGAAGATGACCTTTGGTTTAACTAAGGATTACTTAATTACATAAATACCATATCACACTTTGAAAACTTTTATATCTGTGTGAAAACAAAATGCCTTTTTTAAGCACAAGTTTTAAAAACTCTACCTGCAAAATTATAGTTCGTACCATATTGCAAAATTGAACTTTTCAAAAATGTTGACTAAAATGATTTTAAGAGAACTTTTAGAGATTAGAAATTTTTAGACAGACCACAATTATTGACATTTCTTTTAAAAAAGTGTTATTTGACTTTAAATATCTTCTTATTAACTTTATTCCAATTTTACTCAAAGGGTAATAAACAGATTTGTATTCGAGGATCTTAAAAGAAAAATGCTAGAGGTTGAGCGTTGAGCCTTCTTACCTGTTTTCTGTTTGTCTGCAAATTTAGCAGTGTTACTCCTGCCACCCCAAACTCTCCAAGCTCACACAGCTCACACACCCCTTTCCCTGTTTTGGCCACGTTTACTTTGCATCCACCGTAAGATAACATTATTTCTTTTAATTCTCAGGGGCTTATCTCCAGCACAAGCTGATTCTCAGTTCTTAGAAAATGCAAAGAGGCTTTCCATGTATGGTGTTGACCTACATCATGCCAAGGTACTGTAATGGGGAGGTGGCATTTTTCCAGTTTGTAAACTGAAGTTTGAGAGGGCTCCAATGTCAGAATAGCCAAGTTCACCATCAGCAAAAGGCTACTCACCCTTACCTCAGGGCCTCTCTCATATTTCTCTAGGTAACTAATTGTGGGATTTATAGTTGTGAGAGAGTCCATTTATTCTTTCCCTACTTTTTTCCTTCTTTTTCCAATCTTTTAAATTAATACGCTTTCATTTGCACATATCCTAAGACTTACCGTGTCAACCTTCTTGGTCCTTCATCCTGGTTTATTCTGCATCCCAGCTTTAGCTATGCCAAGTGCTGCCTCTACCCCAACTTCCTCTCCTGCCTCTGTCTTGGGAGAGGAGAGTAGATCTAAGCCACCATAAAAAGACAAAAGTGGCATGGATATGACCACTGTC
Organism: Rousettus aegyptiacus; assembly: GCF_014176215.1. Lineage (NCBI taxonomy): Eukaryota > Metazoa > Chordata > Mammalia > Chiroptera > Pteropodidae > Rousettus > Rousettus aegyptiacus. Next base: position 160,107,951 of record NW_023416284.1, on the reverse strand, counting down.
CAAAACGCTTCAGGCCTGCGAAGGAGCCCTGGAGCTGGACTTCTCCCTGTAGGTCTGTTTTGTACCTTGTGAGATAAAGTTGACTGGCACAGGCTCCAGGTGTTGATGCAGCACCTTCAATCTTATTTGAGAGGTGGGAAAAGAATGAAACAATGGAGCTAAGTAATAGGAGAAAGTAAGGTGGGGTGGGATGGGAAGATGCCAGTAATAAGCATCACCTACGTAGTGATCCTAGTTTGGATGATCACATAGTGGTGAGAGTCAAGGAGAACAAGAGGGAAGGTGAAAGAAAGATTTGGTTTTGAAAATATGTCTGGACTCAACTCAACATGCTAAGGGAACCTGTGGTTGCCTGCTTTTAAAAGACTGTCAATCCTTAGATGTGGCGTAGAAAGCCCAGATTATATGATACCCTGTGTGGTTAGGGGCGGGTGACTTTTAAAATATTGAGAAGTAGCATTTATTCATTCATTCTGTGTATCATGTGATATACTCAGATAATATTTGCTAAGCAAGATATTTGTAGCTCATTGAAAATATCTGTAGCAATTTAAAAGAACTTTTAATGTAGTTTTTAATGCCTTTATAAGTTTTTCATTGTCAAGATTATATTTAAAATTTTTTTAATTAATATTTTACTACCAAAAGAGTTCTTAATGGCACATTCACGTTAGGACAAGTTGAGGGTATTTAATTAAAGGACTCTTGAGAAAGGTACAGGGGAAACACAAGAGAAGCGATACTGCTGAGGTAATATAACAGCATCCCTCTTAACTTCTCTGGATCCGAAAGGGTGAGGGCAAAGGTGATTGCCGGGACACAGGAGAGGGCTGTGTGGAGAGGGCTGTCTTGAGAGAAGCTGAGATTGTCAAGGACACAGTCAGCCTGATGGTGTGAATATACAGTGAGGGGATCTAGGTATTAAAAATAAAAAATACCTAGACTCCCCCTTCTCTCCCTCCTCTCTCTGATCTTTAAGAACTTTCCATAGCCATTCAGAAGTTGGTGGGCATGGGATCCTGTTTGTATCTGAAGGGACAGCTTCCTGAGTCAGTGAGCAAGGCAGAAAGATGCTCCCTTTTTATTAGCTTATTTTTCTGACTTTCTTGCTGAATGGCAGGAGTCAGATATGGAGAACTGAGACATGTTGTTTTCCCTTTCACTTCTTATTCTTTATCTATGAATTTCTATTCATACAAATACTGATCATTCTAAAACAATGCGTGGAACAACCAAAGATCAACTGGTTTACTTGGATCCAGATTGTGTTTATTTTTAAGTCAGATAAAATAGCTTCAGTGTCCTGTTTATAGAATGCTTCAGACTAGTGCTGGCTTTGTTCAGTGTTTCAAATGAGTGTTGCCTTCTTACTCGTGGTGAGAACATGCTGTCTTGGGCAATCTTCCGCCCATTCCCTGTGGCCATGGCCAGTGATATTTTTGGCAAACACACCAATTGTGTCTGGTGCCAAGTTGCTTGGGCACCTGTGCCTGATTTTACCCCAGCTTTTTACACTGTTCCTAGAGAGAATCGTGGCTGCCAGGATACTGGTGAATAAAGCACCTTATGGATTAGGTTTTTAAATCTCTTCAAATGGTCTAATGGAATTTTATTTGTATGTATGAATTATTCACACAGCAGCAGCAAAAGCAACTGACATCAGTCGCCTAGTACTGTAGTTCTATTTTGTTTTTAAACTTTAATATAAATTGTGTTAAATTGTTCGAAGTAACAAGGCGAACATTTATTGCATTGGGAACTTTTATACTTTTATTGCATTGACACCTAGACTAAATGTGGTGTTAGTTTCAGCGTGTTCTGTGAGAATTTGTTCCATGTTAATGATTTTTGAATATCTCTGAATAATATTATTCAGCTTTACATATTTTAAATGAGATCTAGTTTTTCCCTTAAAGATAAACAGTATATATTTTGAATATTGCACGTATAATATCTTCAACACTAGTCAAAGGAGCCAATTTTTTCATTTGTCTATAAACTCATTTGGTATTTTGAAATCTTTCAGGCTTGGGATTATTCTAGATTGTCATCTATTCCAAATTAAAACACTGGGGAAATAAAACTTTAAATAAGTTCAAGAACAGCCTGCAGTTCTTTGAAATATGCCAGCCAAAGGAATGTCATAATGAGAACTGGATGTCAGCACTCCAAGTTATTGAAGAACTACTTGAAAGAATCCAAAGATTTCAACACCGTCAGCCTAAAAGAAAATTTCTGCGAGGGATTGGTGTTTTGAAGGATATAGGCATAATTTTAATAGTTATTAGCTAAAATAATCCATTTGAGATAAATTTGTACAAAGTTAAATAGCTGAACACACTTTAGGCCAATATACTGTCCCCAAGGGCTGGAATAGCCTCTAGGAAGACACATTTTCTCTCTCATATTTTCAGGATATCTAAATCGAGTTGTTTCCTTTCTTCCCCTTTAGCTCTTAGAAACAAGCTCAAGGGCATGAGTTAGGTCTTTTGAAGGTTATTGTGCCCCATAGTCATGTTGTGTCCTGTCCTCTTTGGCAAATCAAACATGATCCCTGAAGATGAATAGATTTAAGATGTGCTGTGTGTCCTACCATTTCTATTAATTTGTGTTGCTGTCACTGAAATTGAAATACAAACCTATGAAATTGGTATTCCTGGTTGTGATTTGAGAGGGCTAATGAGCTTTCTGGTCAGTATAATTTTCACAGCTCTAACCATGGTCAAATGGCTTATGCTTGGCAGGACTCAGAAGGTGTGGACATCAAGCTGGGCGTGTGTGCTAATGGGCTTCTCATTTACAAAGACAAACTGAGAATCAATCGTTTTGCTTGGCCGAAAATCTTGAAAATTTCCTATAAGCGCAGTAACTTCTACATTAAAGTTAGGCCAGCAGAGGTAAGCATGTCATGTAGCCCTCGGCTTATCTGATCAGGCTTTGTTCTCCTTTATGGCCATGAGCTTAACTGAATTCTTTTCCACCAAATTTAAGGGAATGAACTATTCTTTATTCCTCCATGGTGAAAATAGGTCAGGGTTCTTGATGATAAACATATGATGATATACACATAATGTGTATACACACACACACACACACACACACACACACACATTCCTAATGCTGAAAAACAAGCAACAGCCACCATTTCACAGAATAGAAAAGGTAGTTAAGTACCTGACACATAGTGGGAACTCATTTGTTCTTGAATCAAGTAAGTGGCAGAGATCAATAGGAAGGTGGTAAGATGAGTTTTAGTGGATGTTGAAGGATAGTTGGTTTACGTCAGTAGTTGATACCTGCTCTTCACAGAAACTAGTTATTGCCATTTCTATGAAATATCCATTTCGTATGATTGTATTAGGTATACTTCCCTTTTTCAAGAAGAATTACTTCTTTAAGAAAATCTGAATTCATGTTTTTTTAGAAGCTTCTACTTAATTCTTAAAGAAATATGCTGATTTATTTTCTGGATTTATTCTAGCTGGAACAGTTTGAAAGTACCATTGGATTCAAACTGCCAAACCATCGAGCTGCGAAAAGGCTATGGAAAGTATGCGTGGAACATCATACTTTCTACAGGTAATTTTAAGAAAACAGGCTAAAATTAATTGAAACAGTTTATGGTGCCCTTGACATCCTGGGAGGTGGAGGAGGGGAGAGTGTGGCAGGTGTAGCAGCACTGCGTTATGTGGCTCTTTGCTGTCCTCAGTGTCAGACCTTTGTCTGCAGACTCCACTCCCATATCTATTTCTGTTACTCAAGCCATGCCTTATCATCACTCCAAACTGTCTGCCACTAGATGATCTAAAACTCCGCTTTCTAACTACAATCACCTTTCTTTCCCCCACCACTGCACTCTTAACCTGGCCGCCATTCTTCTTTCCATCATCACTCATCTTTGGTTTCATTTAGTTGCTCTTCTCAGCTCCCTTTTGCTTACCTTCTTCTCCAGACCAGCTTGAACCCTGTGGTCTGCCCCTTTGCTACTTTGTCAGGGGTGTTCTGACCCCCTTAAGTCCCTGCTCTTTTGGCGTGTCGATCCACTGATCTGCTGGTCCTGGATTAGTCCTGTGTCCTGACCTCTATCTCTGTACATGTGCTGTCAAGTGATACCTTAAATAGCACAACTATCCTGAAAAACACACTCATTCTTTATAAGGGAAAATCATACAACTCTGTGAGTGAGTGCTATTCCAGATATACCAGTTCCATATTAGTGAGATCCTCAGTGCTATCAGATAGTCAGTCCTTTGATTTTTGTTCCCATTCCAAATATCCAGAGAGGTACCCCCGCCTCTCTGCTCAGATGTCCTTCGGTGGAAGCTGTGGGTTGTGAGCGTTGCTGGTTTCATTCGCCCTCTCTTTTCCTCCTCCTGCCTGTAATTAAGCATCATTCTCCTCTCCCTTCATTCTTTTCTTTTTCTCCTGTCTCAAGGAAAAAGTGCTCATCCCTCTGCCTTGATCCCTCATTTGTGCCTCACATAGGACCGTGTTTTGTAAATTGTGTAATCCAGTAGCTGCCTTTGACTACTTCTTTGGCCAATAAACGTGCCCATGTCATGCCCTCTTACATACCATAAAAAGAGATCTCCATAGATCTTCTAGCCTTCTTTAGCTTGTTTCCTATCTTTTCATATTTTTCTTCAAAGGCCTATTTCCTACATTATTTTTCTTGGCAAATAGTACTTCACTGATCTTCATTATCTCCAGTTCCTCATTGTACTATCAGTGTGGTATATATAGCTGCACATCTAGATCCTTCATATATAAAGTTTTTGCTCTGGACTCTTAGGGTCTAACCCTGTCCCTACGAGGTGTGCGACTGTGAGTCAGTTACTCCACCTTTCTGAGTATTTCTTTCATCATCTATGTGATAAGAAAATGAGATAACACACATGAAATGAACTTAGAACCATTTCTGTTATGTAATGTTTATCATCACTATCTCCATTATCCTCAGTATCCTTAGTGTAGTACCACAGTGGACTATTTATCTATTTTTAAGACTGCTCTAATATCCTCATTCTAGAGGAGAAATGCAGCCCATAAAATATATTTGAATCCACCTGATTTAATTACACTTATCATTTAAATCTTTGCAAAGTTTACAATTTCTCTTGATAGCCATGGCAAATTTCTCCTAAGACAACATGAGCCTGCTTCAAATAAAGCTCGTAGATAACATTTACGAGTTGAGTGATCCAAGTCCAGGCAGGAAAAAAAACCAGACTTCCCTGTCAAATAATGATAATAAAAGCATAATCATTTTAGAAATGACAAGTGGCGAACATTTATTGAGCACGTATTGATGTCACTAGGGAACTTATTACATCACACCGTCTCATGTAACCCTCACCCCCGTGTGAAGCTGAGCAGAGGTAGGGACCCCGCTCTCTGATTCTAAAGCACACAGTCTGCACTGTCTTCCCTCTTGTATTCTAATGAGGTGTTTCTGAGATGTCTGTTAGCCCTGCAAAGCCTGAGGTCCCTCCATTATTTTTGCAAACATACCACGGACCCCAGTTTAAAAGTAGACTAGTTTAATATATGTGTTTTTATATCTTTAATCCTTGTGTAACTTTGCTCACAAATGCTATAAAACATATATCTAACACAGTAAGGGCAAATCCTAATTTGTCTGCAGAGTGCTTTGACTTCAATCAGTGGATTTTATTGTTTTAGTTTATCGTGAAAGGTGCAAGTGATTTACTTAGAAAATTAAAATGGCTTTCAGATTGAAGCCATTAAAACATAAACAGACCTTTGTATTAATCGATAGCCATTCAGCTAGACTAATACTAGTGGAACAAGAACATAATAATCTAGAGCCCATCACCATTCTAAGTTATACATGGATTAATTCTATTAATCTTTACAGTGCATCTTATGGGACAGGTGCTACTGTCTTCACTTTACATATGGGGAAAGTGAGGAACACAGAAATTAAGAAACATGCCCATAGTTGTATAGGTAGTAACGGATGGTAATAGAATTCAAGGCCAGGTAGTGTGACTCTAAGAACCCACAAGAATACTCACTGTGCTAGACTTCCAAACTATATCTGCAGCTGCTAGGCTTCCTGGTGTTTTCTCAATCCTTTTTTGTTGGCAGTGGTATGTAAACAAGATTAACATGAGGTGCTCTAACTTGACATTAAACTGCCATTTAAACTTGGCATTGTAAATCCAGGGTAATCCCAAGTGAATTAGTGTCATCAGACACTTCCTAGAGAGCTTCATGGAAACCTGGTAGCACTTGTTAAATGTGTGATTGATTTAGTAATTGATATGTGGGTTTTCTTAAAATGTTCCTTGATTTCACAAAGATAAACATTAATAATAATCGATTTGTAATGACAGGAGTTTTATAAAATTAAAATGTTAATACACTCCTTAAGCAGTAAAATATGTAAAAGTTGAAATCCTTTGTAATGCAACATTACTCAGATCATCTTGCTCAAGGCTTTTCGTTCTTTATGGTGATTAATCCCTTATGACAGCTTTTAAATTCCCAAAAGTGAACTGATAGATGCTTTGTAGTGGTTTTGATGTTATTCTTATGAAGATAGGATCTGATATGAAAATAAAAATGACATCAAAAGGAAATAAGGTGATCTTGAAGTGATAGTATTGAAATATTTTGTTGCTTGGTCTACATTTTCTTAGAAAATTTATTTGTATAACCGTTGTATTAAATCACTACAAAAATTCTCTTAGAGAAAGCTAATAAATGTCTGTGGTCAAGTCAACCCTTTTTTGTTTTGAAGTTTGTTTCATTTAATTGCAGCTTAATTACTTAAGGATTTCTTTGTTATCAGAAAATTAATCTGCAAGCTAATACTTTATGTGTATAATCTCCAGTGCCAGTCAGGCAAGAAAGTATTTTATCTCAATTTGAAATAAGTAAAACAAAAATCCTCTAGTAAATGACTTTCTTTCTTTCACATTGTGATGTATATCTGCCTTTAAAATATTTTTCTTGTATTTCTTGGATTTATGTATTTTGAAAATTGGAAATGAGAGTAAATCCTTATATGAAGTTGCTCATTCCAGGAAGACATGACCTTTGGTTAAGAGATATAGTCGACTGAGGCAAACCTATGGAAGGGTGCCAGATACCCTAGTCTCACTTTCCTCTTCATGTCCAGTCTCTCTCTTTTTTCAAGTTTCGTTTTATCGTGGTAAGATCACTTGACATGAGAGCTGTCCTCTTAACAAATGTTAAGTGCACAGTATATTGTTGACTGTAGATACAGTGTTGTATAGCAGATCTCTAGAGCTTGTTTATTTTAACTGAAACTTTATGCCTGATGATTAATAATTCCCAATTTCCCCCTTCTCCAACCTCTGGTAACCACACTCCATTCTTTAATTCAGTGAATTTGACTGTTTTAGATATCTCACACAGATGGGATCATACAGTATTTATCTTTCTGTGTCTGACTTGTTTCACTTAGCATAATGTCCTCAAGGTCCATCCATGTTGTCACATATTGTAGAACGTCCTTTTTTTAAGTTTGAATAGTATTCCATTGTATGTATATATACTACATTTTCTGTATCCATTCATCTGTCAGTGGAAGTTTAGATTGTTTCCACACCTTACCTATTACGAATAGTGCTGTAATGAACTTGGGACCGCTAATATCGTTTGAGAGCCTGATTTCAAATCTTTTGGGTAAGTATCTGGGAGTGGAATTTGTGGATCGTGTAGTAGTTCTATTTTTAATTTTTCGAGGAGCCTCTATACTGTGTTCCGTAGTTTCTGCACCATTTTGCATTCCCACCAACAGTTTACAAAGGGTCCCAATTTCTTCACATCTTTGCCAACACTTGTTTTTTGTTTCATTTTTTTAAATTTAGTGGGAGAGGGAGAGATTTCATTTGGGTCACCGAAGCATGTTTCTCCTGTGAGGTATTCTTTAGAAATGTCTCTTTTTACCTTTGGTTGAACTCCCAATAGCTACAGAGACTACTTCTTGAATAGATGATAAATAAATGTAATTTAGCCAACTTGTTCTTCAAGCAGAGTAAGCATTTATTAATTATTTCACTGATGAGCTTGCCAATGACCCTTTTTTCTATAGGTCATTGCTTTCTTACACAGCATTCTTAGATTGTATTTAGCTGGACTTCAGTGTAAGGAAACCCGTCTGTATTCAACCCATCAGGAGACAGTGCAGGATAATGGCCACAGTTCTCACCTTGTCTCTGGTAGTCATGTGACCAAAGTACTGACCTTTCTGTACATCAGTTTCCTCAGCTATTAGAAAAAGAGGAGACAGAGTGTAGACAAGAGTTCTTTTCTGGCCTAACTTTCTAGTATTCTGGCATTCTAATTTAAGAGTATACAGCTTTTTCCAAAGTACAGTTTGAGGCACTGGCATTCACTGTGTCTTCTTTGAATGTCCATTGGCAGAAAATGGGTGTTTTCAAGAAATACTTCTACTACCCTACATGAATAAATTAAAGTGAAGGGGCCAGAGTATATTAGTTCCTCTTTCATCGGTTTAATTCTAACATGTTTTTTTCTGTGTTAATACTATCGAGCATCCTGAATTAATGGATGATCATTTCTTATGCTATTACATGTAGCTTTACCTTGACTTGAATCTTTTTTTTATTGCTTATTAAGCAGAATAAGATTTCTAAAAAATTGGGTAGAAAGTCTAAAAATACTTGAAATGGTAAAGAATTCTTTAAAATATCGCTGTTCTTTGCAGAATGAATGATAGGGAGAATTTTAGTGGTGGTCTCCATATTGTGGAATTGTCAACTAAAGCTTTATTTAAATTCTACTAGAGCTCTGAGATTTATCTTTTTGTTAAGATGTTTTGCCAACTCTTGATCAGACAATGAAAGTGAGGAAATTACAGACAGAATTGGCTCATTTGCTAAAAACATGTTTTTGCATATGTGGAAGTATTTGACATCAAGTCTGACTTCATTCATTATGAACCCAGCTTTAAACATTAGAATTGTGTTGGCAAGAAAGGATGTTAGTCATCTCCACGGATCTACCATGTGCTGTGTTCTTCATGGGAAAGCATCACTTGATGGAATAGATTCTTGAGTTAGATGTTCTTTCCCAGGAGAAATAGACATAAATATTAAGAATTACTAATGGTAATGGATTGCTTCTTGGCACTTACAGCGAGGAGCAAGAATTCAGACATATGTGTTTATCTAAACGATTTAAGCTAATACAAATAACCTTTGATACACACTGAGAACAGCTGCATTTTTGCTTAGGTTGAGGAAAACGTTCATGAATACATGAATGTGGATTTATTCATCTTATCACTATCATAATGCTCTGTATCTAGGAAGGTCTATAAATAATGTTCTTTTTTATTGGAAACTTCAGGCAGCCTTTTTTTTTTTTTAGATTGAGTAAATATTCTTAATAAAATGAGATATTAAAATATATCGTTTTAAAGTGAAATCCAAAGAAAATTTTAATTTTGTTTCTCTTTCACCCCTCCAGGCTCGTGTCTCCAGAGCAGCCACCAAAGGCCAAGTTCCTGACCTTGGGGTCCAAATTCCGCTACAGCGGCCGCACCCAAGCCCAGACCCGCCAGGCCAGCACCCTCATCGACAGGCCAGCGCCCCACTTTGAGCGCTCCTCCAGTAAACGGGTCTCCAGGAGTCTAGATGGAGGTAAACACATTCATGGTAGTTTGGGATTCCATAAATCTTTCTAATCCACGGGAATTGGAAAATGTTGATCTAGTTAATAAGGCCCCCGGAAATGCCCTGGAGGGATAACCATTTTTTTTCTGAGTACACAAAATGTTATGTTTTACACCACAAGGAAATTTGGTAGTGTTTTGAAGTTGTCATTCTGAACCTGTTTTCTTTATACTGTCAATGCACACAAATATTAGCTAAGAGCTCTCACTGATGAGCTGTTGAGTAAACACATTTTTACTGGTCTGACTTAATCATGATGTCTTTTATGTGGCTTAATTTCTTGAACTCATTAAGGGCAAAAATGTAATTCCAACAGTTTTTCGGTATAGTAACATCTGAACCTGTACTCAAAGGAACTTAAAACATTCAAATTTTTATGAGTTTAAAACTCTAACTGAAGCTTACCAAACTTGTCAGCCTATGGGAAACCATTCACAGTTTCAGAGGATTAGTTTAAATAAAGCTTTTTAACAAAAAGGAAATATAATATGTTCCTTTTTTCTTTCACCCAAGGGGAGGTATGTATAATTTTATATATTTATATATATTTATAGTTTTTATATAAATTATACATGGAAATAAATTGTTGCTTCCTTTCATATATGTATCTCATTACCCTAATTTTGTGTTAATAGCAAGTCTTCTATAAGAGTTAATTTTATATTAGAATGCTTTATGAAGTACTTAATTTTTTTATGCCTAAAGAAAGTAATTGTTGTGGATAACTATCTACCAGAATAAGTAAGTAGTTTTCCAAAATATTTTCGTTGATCTCAAAACATATACATAGACATATTAATTTAAAATTTTCTGTTTTACTAGTTATCTGCAAAAAACTTTTCTGATTGCTTGTTATTACTGATGATCTTTCTGAAATCTGAATTTGAATAACTTGTATTTTAAATAATTAAAACAGACTGAATATGCTAATAGATAAAAATGCTCTCGCTCATTAGCGAAGGATTGAAACTCCTTGGCCTCGATCTATTTTTTCCTAGAGTAAACTTGGAAAACAGATCCTGGCTTATACATGGAGATACTTCCCAGGATTTGTTGACAGGCATTTTGGTATATGTAGTTACTAAATCCTGAGTCTGAGGAGTCTTCAGTATGGTTTTAGGAGACCACACAAAATATGTGCAAGGAGACCATAAACTGTCCACATTCCCAAATGCAGTGATTTAAATTTAGTGAATTATTAATGCACAATAGGTGTCAATGTATCTTTGAGCTAATCAGCAATTGAGCATTTTTCCAGTAAATCTGAAAAATGTGCCCACTCTAAACATTTCACAAGCCTTGCCTCTTGCCACAGAGAGTTTATATAAGTGCTGAGTAAATGTGATCACTGTTGTTTCATGCCCTAAGAGAAATCATTCCTCTTTCTGTAACACTATCTGTTTCAGCCTTTGTTTGCAACTATGAGGCTTTATAACTTATACTGCAAATTTTAGAATTTAAAAATCAGAATAAACCACTGTGTTTTCTTTGAGGTATATCAACTGTGCTCAAGGAAACCTACCATCTTATACGGGCAATTATTGCAGAGGGTTATAATAGGTCTGTATCTGAAAACAATGATTTTTACAAGTAAAAGCAACAAACATGGCACAGTAATCCATTATTTTTCCTTTTGTGTTCTAGACACTAATTCATCAGATGGGCAAGTTATCAAAAGGATTATTGTGTTATTGTGAGAAATAGAAGGCTTTTCATACCAATACAGGACCAGACAGCCAGAGAACTATTTGGTTAAGGCTTACATTCTCCTTTCCCCCTTCCCCCAAAGCAAAGCCTGGTGCTGAGCTTTATTTTCCCCACCACTCCCCATCAATATACCTTTTTTCCATTGTCAATATGTGTGGTATTTTCTTTTTCCTGTTTAGTTTTTAAATTAGGCTAGACTAATGCGTATATTACTTCAAAGCTTGACAAATTAAATCTTATTAATTATATCGAATGTAAAATCAATGTGATATCTAAGATCAAATATCAAAATAAAAGTCAATCTAGAACAGCTCTTTTAGAACAGTGAGGTTCCAAGATGGAAAATTAAACCAAAAAGTAGGCAAATCAGTCATTTAAGAGAGCTAGCAACCAAGATGCATTTGAGAAGTATTTTAGAGCAGAGAGAAGCAATGATTTCCTAAAAGTGGAAAATAAAAACAGGGGCACTAGTTAGATTAGTTTTTCAGGGAAGGGAGGCCTGAGGGAGAACCATTTCAGTTGAGTCTTAAAGGATGAGAAGGAAGCGGCCATGAGTAGAGAAGGAGAATAAAGCATTGTAAGTAACAGGAGCAGCAAGTGTGAAGGTTATAAGATTAGGATGAGCTTGATACATTCCAGGCCACGGTAAACAATGTGTTTTTTATTGTAGGTGTTGGAGGAAACCATTGTAGGGTTTTGTGTGTGTGTGTGCACATGTGTACACACTTATGCAAGCACATAAATGCACAGTGTTGCCTTGTTTAAACAATCACTTGGTGCAATGTTGAAAATCATTAGAGAGGAAGCAGACCATAGGTTTGGGATTAGTCCAGGTGAGAGTAGTGTTGCTCTTGCCTTGGGTAATAACAGGTCAGTCTGCCCTTGGCACCATGAGCTCAGTGCCTGAGACCCACAAGATTCTCGGGGTTCTGAGAGTTTTTAAGACCAGATAAAAGTTATTTGCTTCAAAATGCAAAACTAACAAAAAATCCCCCTGCAAACTGTTATTAGTAAATGTTTAAAAGTGTGCAGAGTCAACATTTTATCAATGTCATCGTATAACTTTAAATTTGAAATTTATTAAAATTTTGATATTATGTCTGAAACCATTTCTAGGTCAGATTTTCCCATTTTGCAATAATTTCTGAGTACGTGTAAGGGTGATTAGAAATCATAAGTTAAAAGAGTTACTCATAGGTACAAACTTTCCAAGGGAAAATTATTAGTCTTCTCAAAAGTTAAAAATAACTGGAAAATAATTATACTTAACATACCATGCAAGTTCATTTTATGATTTTCTGTGGACTTTCAAAATTATGAGTGCTTAAGTGGCTGTGAAAGTCTTAAAAGGGATCTGGACGGTAAAATACAGATGGAAGAACTGGCCACATTTAGAAATAGATCCAAGGATGCCATTGGACTTGCCAGTGTTGAGGGGTGAAAGAAGAGATTACAAGGTTTCTGGCTTGATTAACTGAGTGCAAGTATGAAGGTGGCAGAAAAAGGCAGGACTAGGGAAGAAGGAGCTTTGGACAGGGCAGGTGGCATGTGAGGGTGTGGATCAAAGTTTTGCTGAGGTGGGAGGGTGTCTATATATTAGATTTATCATTAGGTCAAGTTGAGGCAATCAGGAGGGAGGTTAGAAAAATTAAAACTATAAAACATAAACATGGAATTCCCTAAAATCTGTCCTTGTAACAATTTTAAATGGCATCCTCAGATGAAAGGTTCCTTTATGGCAGAATTCTTTAAATTTGTTGAAACAAATCATGTTAATAAATAGATAATTATTCATTGTAGTAAATAGATTTAGAAATAAGTTCAGGGCAAAGTCAACGAAACCCTAGAGAATCAAAATATTGCTTTCATTGTAAATCTGCCCTAGTGCTCTGACTCTTGTTTCAGCTGGTCTTAGAGCTCCTTCTACTGGCCAATTCCATGATCAGAGTATATCCATCAAAAAAACTGAAATTCAGAATACTTTTAGACTTTGGTAAAAGTTTAAAAATAAGTTTATTTGATATGTTGGTTATTTTCAGAGCAGCATTCCTGTTATCTACATGCTGCCTATTTATCTGTGTAAGTGAGGGAAGTTCCATGAAGCTTGACCATTTAAATGTCCTAACGTAATCCAAATGATCATTCTTTACTAGCTCCCATTGGTGTTGTGGACCAAAGTCTTATGAAGGATTTTCCGGGCCCTGCTGGGGAGGTTTCAGCATATGGCCGCAGAGTTGTCAGCACTGCCATGGTCCAAGACGGGGATGGCAGAAGGGACATCAGAAGCCCAGCCAGAGCCCCACATGTGCAACTCATTGAAGGAAAGGTATGGCACATTGATAGGATACATGATTTTAAATGTGTGCTTAGACTAAAGGTTATCTGTTGCATTTATATTTTCAGAACTTAATAATATTTAAAATCAGTCAATGCATGGTCTCTATTGATATAATCAACTCAGTTTTCAAATATATGTAGGCTCTTGCTGCTATGGAGAAGGTCTCTAACCTTTTTCTGAAAATTAAGCAAAATATTCGACGTAAATTATATTAAAGCAAGTAAGTATTTTACTGGCCTCTGACTTTCTTTATAATCATCCTACTTAATTAAATCCCCAAAATAGAAAAGCTGTGTGATGATTTGAAATTTACATTTGTTGGTGACAAGTAAATTTTAAAGTGTAACCTTTAAAATTTGATTATTTTAATTACATTGACTTGGATTTTCGAAGTGAACAAAATGGTTTTTATGAAAAATACTATTTTTTTATTAATAATCTATAACTTGATGAAGAAGAAATCTTAAGCAAAGGGTAATTGTTTTATGAAGTTAAGATGATGTGTTGCCTTTAGTGAATGGAGAAGTAGCCCGTGTCTCCTTTTCAAATTTGTCACTGTTATTTTATGTTATCTTGGGCAAGTAGAGTCACTTACAAGTTAATTTGAAGCAACTTTTTTTATCAGTAACATTGAAAGTATATGTGGCAAAAAGAATTCATTCTGCAGATTTATAATATTTTCTAAATGTTAACTTTGAAAATTCTAAAGACATGCAACATGAATTTATAAAGAGTCTGCCAGATGAAGTAGCTGTCACTCTCTTAGGAATTCGACCTCTAATACTCAGCATAGAGGGAGGGAGAGGGGACCACGCGGACCCTTATGCCTCCAGCACAGGTGCTTCAAGATAGTGCTAGCGAGGTGGCGCGTATCCTTGTTAAAGAATTTGTGACTTTTGTATTTAAAAAATTGTTTGAAAGTTATTTAATTAAAAACAGAAATTGTGTCCAACAAGGTATTCTTCAACTGCTGAAAAGTTGTCAGCATCTTCTGTAATGAGGCTGACGAGGCACCCAGGAGAATGACTGCTTACATCTGAAGCAGAAGAGCTCAGCAGTTCTGTTCCATTTTGCCTCCTTAATATGATACATCCAGTATTTTTTTTTTTTAAGTTCTTTTAAATTCCAAAGGAAGTTCTGCTTATCTTTGTTGAAGACCGGGTGTGTTGGCCTAATGTTTTGAAAGTCTGTCAGCAACTAGGTTTTTAAAAGTAATAATGCTCTTTGAGTTTCATTGGATCTATTTGCAACCAGTCAGAAAATAATAATTCAGTCTATACCTATACATTTTATGTGGTAAAAGTAGTTGTTTTCCTTTTGAAAAGTCAATCATTTAATGCATTTTCTAACTACACTGTGTTAATACAGTCCCTCCTTTAGAGTAAAAGTGTTCACTAACTACCCATTTCTTCTCTTTCTCTCTTGCCTTCATTTCTCCTTTGAATGTATGTTGTGTATTTCACCTTCAATCATGGGTTTGCTCCCTCAGCCTGTTTCCATATGCCCACCTTCACCACTCATCTGCGGTGCTTCAGCTCTTTTCCCCAACCTTTTGCCAGTCCCTGAAATGGACTTGCTTTCAGACATTTCAGAGGAAGACCCCTTTGGGGAGGCCGACCAGATCACACTAGACAGCTTAGAGCTCCTTTCCACAAGGGAAATAGCAGAGCAGGGGGACTATGAGGTCACTGCCCTTGATTCTGTTTTGCATCCTACTCTAGTGTCTTCTCAGACTGACTGTCCTCCCACCCAAGAGAAGCCTCTAAAAGAGACTGACCACAAGGATTCTGAGTTTGGGTACTTTTCCTTCAGTTTCTGCAAGTGCTTTCTGTCCAGCTTCCCCTCCCTCCTGGATGAAGACGGGTATCTTGCTTTCCCTAGCCTCCCCAGGGTCTGGGTCTCTTTCCTCCCTGCCGACGTCCAGCACTATGTTCCTATCACCTCTCCTTCGTTTTTTCCTTCCCTCATCCTCATTTTTGGACTACTTCTCTCTGCTTCTCAGTCACTGCCTTTTTCCCTCACCTTTTCCCTTCCTCTGGCTTTGTCCCTCTGCTACCTGGAGGCTAAAGCCACTTCCTTTAATGTGTCTTATGACTGTGACTTGAATGACAGAACAGAGGAAGAGGAAGCAGTTGCTGGCACTCTTACATAAGCTTCAATTTGTGCGGTCGACAAATCTATACTTCCCCTTGTTCCCTTCCAAATGTAGAGTGTAAACATGTGCATAAATTTCACCATTAATTACCCTCCATATAGTATGAGCTGCACATTTTGATACACACAACATTTTAGTGCATGAGAAATAAGTGTAGGCACTTCCTTTGCATTGCTATCCATTGAGTAGTCCCATACCTTCTAAATTAGAGAAAAAGTATTGGATTACTTTATAAATATCTAGATCATACTAGGTCTTTAAAAAAAAAAGAGGTGGGGCGAACCCGTGTTGTCCTTAATCCATTTTGGGTCTGTTTGTCTTTCAGACAGATATTAATTCTGCTCTCTTAGGATGGAAACTTTGTTTTGATATAGAACTTAGGATGCAGTGGACATAACTGTAATTGATGTCTGGTAGGAGAGCTCCTTAGTATTATTTATTTTGTTAGAAAGCCAAGTTTGTTGTTCTTGCATATATGAGGATGACATTTGTAGGTCTAATCTCAGAAACTCCTTGTCTCTCTATTATTGTAGTATTTAGAGACCAGATGAATTTCACTGTTTGTTTTTTTAACTCTAAATCATGTAAATTATATGAAAGAGTCACTCATGTATTTTGTAAGGAAGATAATATTCTGTTCGTTTTTTTAACAAATGTGTATGCAAAATGAAACAAGGCTTTTTGAAAATTTAGAACATATAGTCCTGAAATTGGGCCTCTTAGTGTTATTTTATTAAAATTAGATGTCCGGTTTGAGGATTTTACACCCATGTAGGGCTACCTCTGCACTACCAGTCAGTGCTGATGTGTACAGTATGTTTCAGCTTGTTTTGCTAAATGTGGTCTGGTGAGTTAACGTCTTATATCTTATAGGTACTATCAATACATAGAGTAAATCACAAAATTTAGAGCGAACCTAAAGAAAAATGTGAAGATAATGCTATGATTAGGCATTGTGGGCAAAACCACGATTCTTAAAGGTTACCTGAGGATGCCAAAGATGGATATTTTAGAGAATTCACTGTTGACGAAGGAATTGGAAGATAATTCTTACCAGATTTTTGAGTGACCGTGTCTCATTTTTTACCTTTGATGAAAAAGATACTTGGAGCTCCCTGCCGACTTCTCAGAAATACTTATGAGAAAGGCTTAAAAGAAGGGCATCTTCTCTTAGATTTGATATGATCGTTTCCGTAAAGAATATACGATATATAATTCTGTTATCAGTTAACATGTAAAGATTAAACTGCTTTCCTTTGCTATCGGAATCAATACTTTTCTTTCTTGTCATTCTTTTCCTTGAGTCAATAGGCATCAGTATTCATTAATTTTACATTTACAAATTTATTGTTTTGGGTTATTAGATACTGAGAATTGACCAACTATGAACAATGATTCTTGTTTAAAGAAGTTTATGAAAGAAAAGTGGCTGTATTTCAAAGAACATTTTTAAATATCTACTACTTTAACATGAGTGTAGCAAAATAAAACACTTTTCCCTCAAGGAAAGAAATCTATGTTGAAAAGCCGAATAATAGGGTGAACGTTTGTCCCTGATATAAAGTGAAAGCCAAATTTTACATCATCGTACTTTGTACTAGTTGATTCAGATATTTAAAATTAGGACAGATTGAATTATGCCATTTTTACACTCTCATATTTTCATGCCTGCATAAAAAAAAAAGTATTTAAAAGCAGTGCATATAATCTAGGGACTGAGAAGGAGTGAAGCTTCCATTCTCCATTCCACCTTTGCAAAGGATCATTTTCCATCATTTACACAACACTGTAGGTGAAGAAAGACCAAAGTGGCTTAACATTCTGCATCTTCTGAGGGCCACACAATAAAGGTTGGTAATTCTGGTTCACCATTGACATTCAAATACAGCTTCTTTGCACCAATGGTAGAGTTTCCACTAATACTCCATTGTTTTCTGGCCATTTGCTGTGTGACTTTTCAGGCGAAGATTGAAGAAGAGGAAACACAGCTGGAGGAGGTGGATATTTTTTCTTCAAAGTTAAAACCTGGTGGCTGCTGCCTGCCATTATTATTGTGTGTGGGGTGATGCACTTTCAGGGTTTATTTGTGAGTTTTGCTTGTTGTGGTGTTAGGGTCTTAAGATTTTTTATTACTTTTATTTTAATGTCTTAGACTTACCCAACTTTGGGTTGTTTCTGGTGCTTGCTGATTGATACACTTATGTTTATTTGCCTTTTCCCCCCTGTGTGTGATTTAATTTCACAGAAAAATTCCTTGAGAGTAGAAGGGGATAATATTTATGTCAGACATAGCAATTTAATGTTGGAGGTTTGTATAATTTAAGAAAACAACTGTCCTGATGGCTGCCAGGCTGCTGTGGACGGGAGGTCACGCATAGGCTGGCTGGCAACTTTCTTCAAGCACAGTGCATGAAATGCATGGGGGAAATTCATCTCGGGAGTGCATGTTACCAGTCCAACTTTGTGCTCTTAAAGTGGCTTAGGTAGGAATGTATCTACTAGAAGTTCTCAAAGTGACAGCTGGGGAAAAAAAAGTTCTGTTTCATCGAATAAATAAAGTTGTTGTCCATTAATCTTGAAGTTCTATAAGGAAACTTATGCTCTCCTAATGGGTTATCTCCAGGGCATGGAACCTGAAGTAACATGGTCCTATTCTTAATACACATTAACCAGAATAGATATTTGTTGATCTGGCATTAAATTATTTTACTCTTGATCTGTGTCCACAATTTTTTTTTTTTTTTTTTTGAAGGGGAGAGGGCGACACTAAAATCTATGCAATTAGAAGTGTGGTCCACTTAAAGTATTCCTTTTGAGAGTATGCTAATTAATGAAATTGTTTTCATTAAAAAAAATAGAGATGGGGGGGTGAGAAAATCTAGCCACTCAGTTAGGATGTAAATTATATTCCCCGTGTCACACAAGAACTTTTTTTCTCCCCTTATTTTTGGGTAGTAAATCGCAATATATTCAGCGGAGAACTGCAATTCTCAGTAATCTGACTAATCTGTTTGGTTGCTTTTGGCAGCTTTGATAATTGTTGGAAATGTATTTTTGCATAACTTACTAAAATGCCTTAAATTGTAATACATAACATTGCTTTGAACAAGTACAAGAAATGTGCCTGATCTCAAGCCACAGTCATTTTTCCATGCCATGCAAGAAGTTTAGATTTTCATGAGTTTTTGCAAATGGCTATAGAAGCTCATAGGTGAGCTACTATGCTTGTGCATGAATATGGAATATCTAATTTTATCAGATGCATGACCTGTTCCTCTGGGAGTGGGATGAAAGCTGTAATACGCAGGTGGCCCCCATGATTTTTGAAATGTAAGAAAACATAAAATTCAGTTAAAACCATTTCTTGAACAATAATTAGCTTTGATTCCCACAAATACCACTTATCAGGGCCTACTCCAGTGAAAATCAACCTGGGAGTTTTTCTTGCATCTTTGTCTATATAGGGACCACTCGGTATGTGGAGCGGTTGGGCCCCACATTTGTGTTTGGCAAGTACATGAAACCAGTACGACGTTCACTTATTTTATAGAGAGGCTAAATGCAAGCAGCCTCTGTAAGCCGTTATTTATTCCTTAAGGATTAAAAGCCACTGCTGGAACTTCCTGAAAAAGGTCAATCCTTCATTCCCCCACCCCCTTTTTTTGTTTGTTTGTCGTGATGGATGATCTGGGCTGGCTTTCCTGTCAAGCCAAAAGTGCTTCTTAGTGCACCTTTCTCTATTTTTACTTAATTTACTGTGTTCATAGAATGCAACTTTAGTAGTAGCTCTAACCAGAAAAGTGAATTTATAGGAACAAAGTCATAGGCTACATTTCAAACCCAACTATTGGAAAGAAGGCTTATTAGCCATTTTTAGTATTAGTTCCATAATTTCCTTCTAAAAATGTAAATAGTTATTTCTTTAAAAAATCTAAATAGAGAAGACATTAGAACCCTTTAAAATGTGCATCATAAAAAAAAAAAACATTGGCTTTATTTTCAAATTTTTAGGAACTCACTAAGCTTGTTCATAGGTGATAATATGGCTTTTGAGACTTGGCATTTTTCTTGCTTTAATATGGTTTTTTAATCATAAGTTTGCTTTGTCTTTTTTTTTTTTTTTTTTGGTTTTATTTTTTATTTTTGTCCTACTGGGTTTTTTTTTTTTCCTTTTGGATTCCCCGAACCCCGAACCCCCTTGCCTTTATCGCATTACATATCGCTAGGACCTGGATAAGGCCCAGGAGGACATACTGAAACATCAGGCTAGCATTAGTGAACTCAAGCGCAATTTTATGGAATCCACACCTGAGCCGCGCCCTAATGAATGGGAAAAACGACGTATCACACCTCTGTCCCTACAGACACAAGGGGTATGTCATTAGCTATTTGTTGGCTATTATGTCTCACTCCAGCTCTTCAGTTAAACTCTTATGTTAATCTCGGGAAGTTACCAAATGTTCTCATTTAGTTGTTTGTTGTTGTTTTAAATGTAATTGCTAACAGTTTTTTAAAATACTAAATATTTATTAACAAATGTAATACACATTGACCTAGTTCTTAGGTAAATTGTATGAGTTTCAAAATACTCTTGAAATAGTTTCAGAATAACAATTTTATTATAGTAAATTAGTGGCAATCAATTGTTAGAAACCGACTTTATATGGTATTTAATAGTAAGCTTTTCAGATGTTAATTTCTGAAATAAGAAAGTTTACTTAATAAATAATGTAGATCATATTTAGAATGGTTTAAGGTCATTACTGTGAAACAACAAATGAGTTAAACTTAGCTTTAAAGACTGATGAATCCTGTTGAAAACTTGCAGAATGTTATATCTTACATTTTAATACTGAAATGTCCTAGTAATGAAATGTAGTCCAGTGTTTTAAAACATTTTCGACTATAACGTCTCTTCAAACCCTTTACTTCCATGATTTACTTCTCCCCACCACCAATATCAGTATTACCTTTAGAATATATTCTCAAAATATTGCTACATTCCTTTCTATCTACATCTGTTCTTATGTTCTAAAATCTCTCCTTTTATCAGCCAAGAACTTCCATGGGCTCATTTATTGTACTTGAGGAGACAATGATTATACTACATTTAATACACATTTTAAAAAGTATATAAAGGTGTTATCATCCAATTTCATCCTTTCCTTTGTGCTACATTTCTCACTTCTCTTTAAGTTCATCATCAAGTCTGGCTTGAATGTTGCCAAATTGGAGACTTTTGATTTAGATAGTCTCATTCTATTTTTATTCACCTTTTCTTAAAAAGCAAAACTGTTAGTTACTTTACGTTTTTGACAGTGAAAGGAAAATAGCTCTTTAAGAACAGATGAGCAAAGGTAATTGCTGAAACTGAAAAAAAAAAACAACTTTTGAAATTATTAAGATTTAAAACACCATGGTAAAGTCATATGAAGTTGTGTACAAATTAAATTCTCGTTTTTTGATTTCTCGAAGTTACTAATGTTTATATTTCAGCAATGGACTCTAGAGTGTTGTGTTTTCTAGAGAAACAGTGTGTGTCATGCTAAGATTTTGGCCTCCCTGAATGTGCAGCTTCATCTGGTTTGTTGCGCTGACCCACACAGTTTCTTTATGTTTATGTTGCTGTCGATGTGATGTACTTGTCTTATTTGTTGATTATGTCTATTGTTTAAAACAATAGAGAAAAGGAGACCATCTTTTCAAGGATATTTTATCCATGAAGGAGAAGCATCAGATGGCGGCAACACGGACAGTGGAAGAAAAGGCCCAGGAGGCAGACAAGGTGTTCACCTTGCACCCTTAGATCTGCTCTTGCTTCCTCTTTTCCTTTTATTTCCGTGCACAGGATTAGATACTTTTTTTTTTCTTATGTATCAACCTAAGTTTTTTAGAAATAATTTTTGGGCATAAAAAGTTAAATCTCCATGTATAAGAGTAGAGGATCATTAGGTGAGATATTGCACAAGTATTTTATTTGGAAATCCACTATTTGAAATGAAGACATGTCAACTAATTTGGTTGATAAATGACCCCTAATTTCGATATATGTGGCTGGCAGTTGGGAAACCATGACTTCATGTGAGAATGCGCTTCATGTACAATGCTCGTGCACACTGTGGTGGTGTTAAACTCTGTTGGATTTAGGTTACTAGTTTACTAATTACATTTGGAAACTTTTTTAATTTTCATTTTTAAGATTTTTAATGGGAGGAAAGATTTTGGTGTACCACAGCAGCCCCTCAGATCTCTCTCTGTGCTCCTGCGTATACAAAATATCTGGCATTATTAAGAAGTTATCTTTCTGTTGCTTTTACATTCTTATTCTTCTGTTTCCACTGATTTTGCTTAGCCAGCTAGTCTGACTATTAATTTCTGGGACTTGAGAGAGCTTAGAGTCTATTGGAGGTAGACATGTAAATTGGTAATTAGAAAATTTGGGGTGCTAAGAAGGAAGAGTTGAGAAAATGGAATAACAGTGTTGGGTTGGAAGTTGCTGGGGTAAGGTTGCTGTATTGTGTGGTCAGGAAGAGCTAGCATTTGAGTTGAGACCTTATTTATTGATGGCAAGGTGACAATTTTCCATGTGTAAGAAAGAGCAAATTCAACAGCTCCAAGGCAGGAACCAGTTAAAAGGACTGAATGACCAAATGAGAAGGGTTTAGGACCTATCAAGGAGGTCAGACCCCAGATCCTGTTAGGGTCCTAAAGACCATATTGACAGTTTGGAATTGTATTACAGGAGTGGTAGGACACCATTGTCTTGCTTTAAACTATATAATGACATAATCCATTGGATCTGACTGGCATCCTTCTGAAGCTAGCTGGATGAGCAATGGATCACAGGAGATAATACTGAAAGCAAAGATCAGGAATAAGGAAAAAGTGTTTCCCTTCCACGAAATTCTGATTTTGTTAATCAGTTGAGACCATTATTCATCAGAACATACAGTGGGGTAGGAGAGGAGGCAACCTAAATGGAAGATGAAGTCTTGTCCTACTGGAATTTGAGATGTAGTGGAGGTGAAACATTTCCAGAATGCTGCAAATGAGAAAGATAATGTCATCAAGCTAAACCAAGTGGCATATTTATATACTCTAAATGTTAGCGTGAAATCCCATAGCCAATTAGACTCTGTGTGAAATAACTTTAATATCACGTTTTAAAATATGTATTTTTAAAACTTTAGAAGCATGTCAAATGGTATATTTGATCAATTTAATGTTCTTTTACTTTTTGCAGTAGGACACTTTGGTGAAGATGTTTAAAATGATCACTTTTCTGGATGTCATGGTTTGGAAATGTACAATATAAAATATGATGTTGTAGAAGCTACACTAAAGTGACATTACATGAAATTTAAATCTGGAGTTTACCCACTATTAAGCTTCTCAATGGCTTATCTGCACTTGAAGTTACAGCCTTTTTCTTATTTTTTCCCTCACTAGCACACGAAGGAAAATACATATTTGACATACATATGGATTATTGTAACCGCTATCATCCATTCATCTGTTCACCCAACGCTTATTGACCACTTGGCGATGTATTCACTCTCCTCCCACCCCCCAGCAAATAACCTATTACTACTGTTAGTTGACAGAGTGTGAGCAGTTAAGTCTACGGGAGTGTTTTGTTTTTTAGCGGAATATCTTATAAATTTACGTCTTTGTCGCATCCTCATTTTGCTACTGATTTTGCAGGGTTTCTTGATTATCTTTAAATTATAATCCTTAATGAAATGTAAAATAAACAATTATGTGTGAGTATAATTTGACCAAATTTTCTAAATTTCTATAATAATGGGTTTAGAGATTTATATATTAAAAGAAAAAAGTAGTAGTTTCTTGTTTAAATACATCAAACTTTCAAAGTAGTTTTAGTTCGAATACGAATAATTTTGAAATTAGGGCAGAAAATTGGAAACCAAATCACTTAATCTTTAATAGGTAAATAACTCTATTGTATAGCCTCTTATGTGTTGAGAGAATTATGGCATATTTAAATTCGTGTAATCTCTCACAAAGATATTTTATTGAATAATTAAATGCATGACACTTATTTAAACTCCCCGGTGATCTCTTACTGGGAAGGACACCCTCTCTACCCACTCAACCCCCAGGAGTGGAGTAATTATGGAGATTGTAATTAAGTTGAATTAGTCCATTAGCGTTTTTTCTCTCCTGAATATTGTGAATGCTTATGCTCGTGGCCCTCTTCATCTTATTGTCCCTGTTCCTCAACTGCTCCTACTACACCATCCCAAGGGGCATCCCAGTCACTCGTTCATCAAGGTCTCTGAGCAGTGGGTTTATTAGGAAGTACACCTGCATACTTCTGACATGAGGTGAAGCTTCACGGTGACTCTTTGCTGTTGGCATTCCAGGTGCCTGGGACAGTCCCCAGCTTTCCTGCTGTGCCCTACCAGGCAGGCAGGGACCATTGCTTAAGGGCCAGAAACGTAAAGTTCAAATTTGCCTTAATAGTTTTTCAAAAACAGATGATTTTAACATGGCTCACTGAGTTTTCACCTGAGTTTGTCTTCCTATTTAGAATTCTTTTCTTTACCTATTTCTTATTGGGGGAAAAAAAAAAGTACTGTTTTCTTCATTCCACACCATATTTGGCACGTCCGTGGGAATTTCTGCGGGTTGCAGTCACGACACTTGCTGTACAGTTAAAGTGGTGTGGAGAAGGGAGAGGATCTAGGAGTTGGAATGGTTGGGGGACGTTGTACATGAAATATGGGAC
This sequence comes from Rousettus aegyptiacus, assembly GCF_014176215.1. NCBI lineage: Eukaryota > Metazoa > Chordata > Mammalia > Chiroptera > Pteropodidae > Rousettus > Rousettus aegyptiacus. Next base: position 160,083,307 of record NW_023416284.1, on the reverse strand, counting down.
ATTAAGTGGACCTCAGAGAGATGACAAAATTGGCAAGGCCCAGAGTACGTAAGGGAAAGGCATTGGAGACAGGCAGCTGGGTCACCCAAGCTATGACATAGGAATGGGCGTTTCAAGTATAGAGGCCCCTGTGCATAGAGAGGCTCACACCACAAAGCTGCCTCAGAAATAGACAAAACGGTGTTTGTGATTGAAACTTTATGACACATCAAGGAGTTGTAGCTGTTTTCCATAGGTTAGAGCTATCAAAGAGTCTCAAGCTATCAGAGTCTCAAGCAGTGTGGAAAGGTGGTACTCAGATAAACCACCACATGTGCCTGCTACAGAATCTTTCAGTATCCTCACCTGTCTTTCAATTTATGCCATTCTGTGATTTTTTTTCTTGTGTAACCTCTCCTTTCTTTTAATAGGTCACTGCTGTCTAGTCTGGCTTACTGTTAATTCTTTGCTCTTCCTTTTCTGACTTCTCTAGAGCCTAGAAGAGGAGATAACATCAATTTTGTTTAGTGAAAAGGGCTTTTCTGATAGCATGAAAGCCACCACTTGGACAGCAGAGGGCACTGTTGTGAACTGTAATGCTCCTTCTGAAAAGCTTTCTTCCTCGCCCTTCTCACAGTTGCTTGAGGTGCATTTTACTTTGTTTCCCCTGTTTTTAAAAGCCACATATGAGAGTAATTTTTAGTTTTCAAAAATTCAGGAACCCTTCCACTCAGTGCTTTCACCAATTTCATTGGTGAAATGAATTCTTCCTGGGAGAAACTTTAAGAAATAATGACTGAATTTGAATTTAAGGAAAAGAAAAAGATTGGATGTTTCTCCTACCTCTTTTGGGTCCCTCCTTACCCATCTCCCCCAGAAAAATCTGCCTAAATTCAGAGAATCATTTGAACCAGCTCAGATTGAGAATTGTTAATATGTGGAGGTAAAGCTTCAACCAGGTATTAGAAACTCTAAGTATGCTTTGCAGAATTAAAAGTATTCAAAGCCTTAAATGTCTTTCAGGCATCTTCTGATGGCTTACTACTTTAAAAAATTCTGTTTACATGAAAAATTTGACGTGCCTGCCATTCTCAGTGAAGTAATCATTTCCGTTTTTTTTTTTTTTTTTTTTTTTAATGAGCCTAAGGGATTCCTTGAACTTGGGCAGAACCCATCCAACCATTTGAGGTTGAATAATAATAATAATTCATTGACCTGTAAAATAGTGAACATTTAGATACTACACTACTTAACTAGATTTACTCCCAAGAAGTAGATGTCTACAGGGGCCAGGCATGAGCATCTCCATATAAAGTTGGTTCATTTCAGTTTTCAAAGATGCTAGAGAAGAAGCTAAACTCAAAGAGAAAACACTTGGGGTCATTATTGACTTCCACCCTAATGTTATATAATATCCCTTTTGCTGATCCGTAGTACAGTTTGGGATGTATTCTAGATTATATGTATTATTCCTTCCCATTCCATTTTGGAACAACTATTTTTATGTTAATAGTTATCTGAGACCAACTATAAAAGCAAGTTAAAGCTGTTTTTTAAATGAGCCAGCAGAAAACAAAGGTTCTCTCTTATTAGCACTATATTTATTTAGGAATCAGGGTTTCAGACAGGCCGTATAGTCTGATTAAGGTCAAAACTCTTTGCTGAAAGGTTTTCTAAGTTTCAGAATTTATACTTTAAAACAATTGATAAGCTTAGTGTAATTCCAGTTTTTTTCCCTACCTTGTCAACTATGTAAGTAGAGCTTATAGGTATAACTTTAATAGAAGCACTTTATTTCTTTGGGAGGAGGCTGGCTGTTTTGTGTTTTTGTTTCCTTTTGAAAACTTTTTGCATTTGTCTTGATTGTCTTTTATGTGACCTTGAGCAAAGGTTTTCGTAGGTGTTGATTCTTAGTGTTCTGTCTTTGCAGTGTCAGATGTTTGCTTTGGTGGGTGTTGAAGTATATCTTTATTGATTTTGTGTCCTCGGTTGCTTTTTGTTCCGCAGAAACGCGCCCCCGAGCCAGAAGGGCCTTGCACTGGAGCCAGCGATGCTGCGAAGGTCCTCCCCCTTTTCCATTTAACACCATTGCTTGATGCTTCTGACACCCCTCACGTGTTCCCTGCTTCCCTTTCAGTCAGCCATCATAATCATCTTTGCTTTTCTCCATTACATGAGCCTACCATCAGTTAATTTTGGTTTCCATCATTTTCATTCATTCATATATTTTTGTTTTCCCTCATCCATTTTTTTTTTTGTGCAGAGTTCACATGAGACTCTGAATGTAGTGGAGGAGAAGAAGCAGGCAGAGGTTGGGAAAGACGAAAAAGTAATCACTGAAGAAATGAACGGTAAAGAGATATCACCTGGGAGTGGTCCCGGGGCGATCCGTAAGGCAGAGCCCCTGACCCAGAAAGACTCCACCTCCCTGTCTTCTGAGAGCAGCAGCAGCAGTGAGAGCGAGGAGGAGGAAGACATGAGAGAGTACCGGCCCCACCTCCGTGCGACCGAGGACACCATAAAGGAAGAACAGGAGGAATATGAAGAAGAGGTGGAGGAAGAAGCCGGCCGAGCAGCCAAGGTAGTAGAGAGGGAGGAACCAGTGCCAGAAGCCAGCCCAGGCAGACGAGCAGGTGCCAGTGTCAGCACAGTAGAAACAGTGGCCCAGGAAATTGTAGTTGCCCCAAAGATATCTGCAGAGAAGAGTGTACATGAAGGCGCTATTAAGCAAGACATGAGTGAAGAAACAGAGGACGAGCAACATAAAGTTAACGGAGAGGTGTCTCATGTTGACATTGATGTTTTGCCACAAATTATATGTTGTTCAGAGGTAAATGGGAGACTCAAGCGGGAGCTAAACTCTGGAGCTCTTTCTCAGGTGGACAACACCTGCCTTTCTTCTTCTCCTGTTCTCCCAATTCTCCTTCAGCTTTTTTCAGCAAGATTCTGGTTTTGATCTCTCATGGGAGGAAGGGGGGAGCACTGCTTTGTAGATTTTCTGCCAGCATGGGCGTGGTTTGCTAGCTGCTTTACCGCCACTGGATCACCTGACAGTAAACTTTCCCACCACCGCCAAGTCATCTTTTCATTCTCGTTTCACACTTAAGTTTTTCTTTGCATGTTCTGGATGTTTTCAGCTTTTTGTCTTCAGTTGCACTGCTTCTCCTACTAAATGGCTTTTTCGTTGATTTAATTAGAAAAGTGTGTATGTGTTGTTGAAAAGTGGTCACTTTGAGTGTGTGTGCTACTGTCATCATGACTGGGTTTGACTTTTTGGCTCATTCTCTCTTCAATTTAAGATTTTTAGAAGTGGCAGCAGGCTCTGATTACCATGGTGTTCTGAATTCAACATCTGGCAGTGATGAAAACAGTATTTCTTGAATACCACCGTGATTTCCGTTTTTAGGTTCCAGGGATTGTATGATTTGGCGAGAGCCTTTTCTTTCCTTTTAGGCAGCCAGAGGCTAGACTGTTTAATAAGAGATTACTCTTCTTTCTTCATTCTGTCCTATCATCAATTCTGGGTTATTCGCAAGTCAATCACGTATTGTGGATATGCGTCTTTTCTTTTTCCTCTATAAGAAAGAGAGCTTTTCACACTCCTCTTACTTAGATTAAGTCTTGGTCTCTAGGTGCAGTTACAGTTGTGCTAAGGGAGGATGAACTTGCATGTGAAAGTTTCTTAATTTTAAAACTAAATGCTCACCATATAAGAATTATCCATATTTGTTCTCTTTGATGTTACTTTAAACATGCCTGTTTTGCTTTAGAGAAGACATTTCAAGAGTCTTGGAACGCTCTGAACATTTTCCACGTTTATATATGCTTATTCCTCTTTAATTATACGTGGGAATTTTCTCTTACAGAAACTGCTGTCGTATTTTGGTAGTAGTAGTATAGGCTGGTGCTGTATTAGACATATATGGTCAGCAGACTGCAGTGTTAATAGGCTGTGAACCTCTTCTTTAAAGTTTTTAATTGTTCAAAGCATTAATGGTGGGCTAGTGCTAGATATAACAGTTTAATTTATGTAATAGAGAAGAAACACTTTTAGACAAGTATAATTGAAAATAATCATATTCAACACTATTTCTTCTGAAAATGGCATTTCCTTGTCAATAGGGCGGAAGGGCTTTTGGGAGAAAAGAGCAAATCTTAGCCTACCTATGGTGTGCTAGTTAGAGGCAGTGTACCTTCGAACAAACCATGTGGTTCTTTAAACTTCAGTAAAAATCAAGGCAGATCACTTCAGGTAGTTCGTTCTGTTTTGCTTTCAATTTTATTGTTACTTGCCGTAAGCTAAAATATATGTATCGTTGTGTACTAGGCTTGACATGTACGTAGTTTGGGACTATCATAATTCGAAGAAGCATACCATAATTAATGCAGCCATTATGTTAATTTATTCTGATCATATATATGTATATGTGTATATATATGATATTTGAAGGAAAGTTTTGTTTTAGATTATTTACATCTACTCTTTTGTGCATGAGTGCGTGTTTGGATATATTTCTCACAATTATTTTCGAAGGCTCCATTAAGTACTTTTACATCATTACCTCTAGAATTTATTTTTCCTTTCCTTTCCACCTTAGCCACCAGTGGTAAAAACAGAGATGGTAACAATTTCTGATGCCTCACAAAGGACAGAAATCTCCACCAAGGAAGTCCCTATTGTCCAAACTGAGACCAAAACCATCACATATGAGTCTCCACAGGTACTAAAGCTCTAGATTTGGACTGTTTGAGTTCTTTTTGTTACTCAGTCTGATTCTGTTTTCATTCTATCCTGTCCTAGTTTACATGTTTCTGACTTTGACATAGCTTTTTATGTCTCCGTTCTATAATTGAACCTCAACAACATAATTTGCTCTGTTGCTTCTTAGACTGAGATAGAGAGCTGCAATCAAATTGATGACCCAGTAATTATGTGAGGAAAGCATACATATGTTCATTTAGGACAGGCAGTACCAATCTTGTTCATATTATTGCAAGCCATTTCTGGCCTGATATACCCAGGAATGTTTTTGTACACTTGGGAAACTGATCATCTTATGAAGTTTATTGGATATGATGTAATTTGTAGCTTTGTAGGGTTTAGGCCCTCCCCCCATCAACTCCATGAAGATAAATCCAGTCAACTCACTCTCGCTTACAAGTCTACACACCCTACATACACATATCTGTGCTTCTTCATGTGAGATTCTCTTCTGAAGACATGTCATCGTTCTTATATAAATGTAATACTGTCCGTCTAAATAATTATCAGATTTGTTGGTTTGATTTTAGATATCAGATGTTGATTCCATAAAGATGTGAAATAAGCATTAAGATACTTAACCTTAAGGGTAACGTAAAAGAGGAGAAGGTGTCATTCAAAATGGAACGGTTTCGAAATTTATATATATAATTGTTTTCTCAACTGAGAAACTTAGTGTGCATAGTAAGATTGTACCAAGGTGAAGAATGGCAGATTGTTATCCTCTCAGATTACTTTTTTCCAAGGTTTAATGTATGCATAGGTGAACTGTTCCTCAGAATGATTTTTGATACGTTATCTTAAATGTATGTAATATGCATAGATCCCACATAAGCACAAACAGGTTTTTTATGAATGGGGGTGGTGGGAAAGCATGTACTCCTGTGTTTCTGTGATGGTAAGTGCCCACATAAAGAAGTACATTGTGTGGACCAAGTTCAGGAGAGAGTTCCTCTTAACAAATGAAAAAGGCTCTGGACCTTCTGGTTATTTCCTTGTGTCAGTCTCAGGAAAGAGGAGGCAAATATAGTTGGTGATCTTAACATAAACTATTAGGATATTAATTTTCTTTATTATTTATGCTAGTAAACTCCAGAACTTTCTACCTTTTCTAGTATCAAAGCAAACAAGTTAAAACCTATTTAGAGATATCATTGGATTTATATATGACGTATATATGTATGTAGAGAGAGCACATGTATGCATATGTATTGAAATATATGTCCCCATGTATATGCTTACAACACAAACTATTGTAGGAACAGTGTCATTTTTTAAAAATCTACTTATTGATAAGGAAATAACAAAATCATGCGAGTTTAAGTCTACTATAGTCAGGTTTTGTTGCTTAGATATCTGAGAAAATGTGTATTTTTACCCACCTGTGCTTAAACAACAACAAAATCAGCACTTCTGGTCACTGGAAACTTCTTTGCCTGATTCGCTAGTTCTTTTTTGAGCTTCTACAAACAACCTTCAGTCAAATTCTCTCCTGTAGCTTTCAGTCCCACCTTCTACTTCCACTCTTCCTTTTTTCTCTCTCCCTATGTATGGGGTTTGCCTCTCCATGTGCATTTAGCCTTTGCCTTTACTCTCTTTAAATGCTAGCCAACCTCCTGGTCAGTTAATTACCACTATAAACATGCAAGGGCAGGTAGCATCTTCTGCCAACTGCAAAGATTTTAAAAGATGCATATTCGATGGGGAAGGGTCTTTTCTGAAAACATAATGGACGTTAAGCATTGCTTTGTATTTTTCCCCCAACTATCCAAAGATTGATGGCGGGGCTGGTGGTGACTCGGGCACGTTACTGACCGCACAAACCATCACTTCTGAGTCCGTGTCGACAACAACAACCACACACATCACCAAGGTAAAGCAATCCAGGGGAATCCTAGGGAGAGGATGGTACATTGCAAACAGGATCTTTTCTGAATTGTTTCTTTGTTCCTATACACACTTCAAAGTGATACACAGACAGTGCCAGTGGAATAAAAATGCCTACATTTAAAGTATCCAAGCAATTGACAAATGTATTTAAATCAAATTGCAGTTTTGTAAAGTACAAGGGGGTAAAAATATGTTATGAGTAGCTATACCTAAGATAACTAGCTGTAACAGAGAATTTAATAAAAGTGGAAGCACTAAAGGCTGGTAAGTACAAATGAGCCCTCTTAACTGAAGCAAGTGAGTGAAAACTTATCATTCAGAATTTTCAACAGTTTGTTCAAATAATGTAAATTTTCCCTCATTGATTTAAAATACTTGTATGTTGACGTGGGGCATTTTTCCAGATCATTTTCTAAATGTTTAATACCAGATGACCAGTGATTCTCAAAGTATGGTCTCTGGACTAGCAGCGGCAGCCTCACCTGGGGACTAACTAGAAGCGTGATACTGTGGCCCCACTCCGGACCTACTGACACCTTGGGTGTGTTTTAAGAAGCCCTTCGTGTGATTCTGATGCATGCCGAAGTCATCACATTTCTCTCTCCAGCCTTATTTTCAAGTATTTCCTTTTGCTTCTACTTTTCACACTTGGTTAGTGCTTGAAGGTCTTAAATATATCCTTCGTGCTTTCCTCACCCCATATTTCAACCAAAAAAAAACCTTTGTAAATTAAAAATATGTCGCATAGATGCAAGATGGTATTGGTGTACATTTTAAAATATATCCAATTATTAAGACCTGGTGATAAGCCTTGTTTCTTATGGTAAAGTGAAGTCGCTTGTGACATAATGTGTAAATTTATCAGAGGTCTAGAAGTTGGTATATGCTCTCTCAGCAATGTGTGGATTTTGCTCACTGTCTCTTTAGGATGTCACAGGCATATGATCTCTTCGGTCTCTGTCATGCCCCAGGCCCTATTAGCTTGCTCCAAGCCAGTAACTCTGTGTGCAATTCACCTAGGAGTTCTTGCCCCCAGGTCTCATCACACAGCCTTTGTTCAGCCCTGCTCCATGTCCACATGTACAACTATGTGCAGAAACTGTAATCGAATCAAACATTGAATGACTACCTTTATAGCACTGTCTCACATCTTAATATCTTAAGCCAAATCCAAGTCCTTTTTTTATTATTGCACTAAACTACATGATTTGTATGATAAATCAAGCCCTGAAAACAATAACATTAAGCAATTTCCCAAACCTAAACAAGATACCTGAATTGTTAGAATTCCTTGTAACTTTATATAAACCAAACAATTATTTCTTCTTTTTTATTCTTTTCAAAAATTGGCCAATTGGGAGTGAAGACACTCAGGAAGTTATAATGGACTGTCTCAGTGATTATATGGATTGAATGGCAGCTCTTCTCTCTTAATCTCACCTAACTCTCGATACTATAGTTTTAAACTTGCTTGCAGTTGAGGAATACTTAAGGACGCTACCATTTTAACAAAGGGTTCTCCATCAAGCTTAAAAGTAAAGTTCCCAGAATATCAGTCTTCCCGACTCAGTGCGCATTGCCTTATGATGGTCAGAAGGTGTCCTCCGACTGTTTTCTCTGATTACGTGTAAGCATGCTTTAGTGATTGTCCTTTCTCTTTCTCTATGACCTTTAGACTGTAAAAGGTGGGATATCCGAAACAAGAATTGAGAAACGCATCGTGATCACAGGAGATGCAGATATTGATCATGACCAGGTAAAAAAGGTTCTGGTTCTGAAACTGTGTTTGTTTTCTAAGTTTTGTGCCTGCTGTCGTGCTACATCCCCGTCTTTGGCAGACCCTTCTTCCAGTGACTTGTTGATTCTACCTTCTAAGCATGGCGTAAAGGTACTTCACAGCCTAGACACAATCTGTCCTTTTAGCCTTCCTAGCACTGGATCAACATAAAACACAGATTACTCGTTATCTCCCACTGGCTTAACATGTATTTTGGGGTCAAAATAATTGATGGGATTCCTGGCAGCCATTAGATATTATGTGAGCCTGGTTTAAAGGTAAGTCATCAGTTATTAAAAAATGAATGGCACTGACTTCCAAAAAAATATCAAAAGCCACTAACTTTGACTTGGCCTACTTTAAAAAAAAGTATTTTTAGCATTAGAAAAGTTGGGCTATTTACCAGTAGGTGTTTTATTAGTATTATTGAGGGGTTGGGGAAGGTAATCTAAAGTCTTTTACAAAGTGAAAATTCACATGTATTCAGAAAAAATTTTTCAAAGAATCATGCTTCCATTCTAACATTGGGCAGAATGCATGACTTTAAAAGCAGATGATGAATGGAACCGCCAGAGACTTTGAGAGTAGCTTTTAGACAGCAGTCCCAAGGGATGATAATTATTTTTTGTTGTGTTTTCTGAGTTGATTTTTAACTCGGCTTTAAAGGAGACCAAGCTGTTTTCCTTTTACAACAACTTGAAGAAAAAGAAAAGAAATGTTCGATTGACTGGAGAATAGGAATAAATGTCCATTACTCAGCTTTAAACACAATACTGAACCTCAGGGAGGAGAATTTTAGAGAACAAAATTTCTTGTTTAAACTAGGACTCACTATATGTGACCAAAGAGAAATAGATTTCTTCTATGCCTACAAAGACAATTACCATTTTTTTTAAATCCTGTAGGCATGGTCTTCTTACCTGTTTCATATGTATTTTTTCATTCTCTTGAATTATTAGAAGTTGAAGGGTTGCCCTGACTCTGAATTTTGACTTAAGAGTACAGATTCCTAGTAGATGACTAGTACACGTGCCTGTTTACCACTGGAAGCGAATTACCTATGGGGAACCAAGCCTCCAGTTCCCGTGCAGAGGATTTTTTCTGCTCTGTTCACTGGTACACTGTTGAGTTCCTTTGACCTTAAGTTGGAGCAAACCTGTTCTTGTCCTTTTGCTTTGGGACTCTCACCCAACAAGCATTTGTTGGATTCCTGCAGCATGCTAGGCAGGAGCCCACATTCTTTGGCTTGGTGGAAAATGAAAATTGGGGTCTTCTCCCAGCCTTTATTTTTTTTTCATCTCTGTCTCTGCTGACCTTTCAGATGCCACTTTTCCTCTTAGGGGTCACCCCCAGCTTTTATTTTGTGTGCACTCTTTTTTCTTCTGGCTTATTTTAACTGAAAACTCAAATCCAGGCAGTATGGTTTCTGAAAGGCAAATAGTAAAAACACAGTCTGAAATGTTAATACCAAAACGCACCTGGTCCTAACTCACATTCGAAAACAGGTGTGGCACCGCTGCGGCGTTAGCTGTCGCTTCCGGGACACGCGCCCATTTCTGTGATGCGCTTCAGCCTGTTTTAGACCCGGGGTCAGGTATCCAATGGCAAGAATAGAGACTTTAACTCTTTTTATCCCTTTTCATGTCTAATTATGAGATAGAATAAACTTTTTTGACTAAATATAATTGTGGCTTTCAACATGCCCATCACCAGAAGCTTACAAGTTCACGTTCTCCTTAAAGCCTGTAATGCGGTGACAGAGCTGTTTAACATTAAAGGAGAGAAATCATTTCTCTGCCAAAAACTGATGTTGATCATGTAGTGACTTTAATATCACTGACACCTTTTCCAGCTCCTTGCCTACATTAAAGGAATCTTAATAGTGGAAGGGAACTCTTCATCTGAGCAAGATAGGAAAAAGGGAATCTCTTGCGCGCTGGCAAATTGAAGAGGTGTGCTTTTAGAGAAGCGTGCTTTGCGTCCCTTCACCCTGTGCCAGCCCTGACACGCTCAGCTCCAAACCGGGGAGATGGAAACAACACCGAGGTTGCTCCTCAGGGTCAGCTGTCAGCTGGGAGGTTACTGAGCAGGACCCCGTTCTAATAAAATACCTTCTCAGTTTGGCAATGCGATGTGATGGTTTTCCCACAGTCTTTATTGTTGTCAAAATCAACATTTTACAGTATTAATATCTATACTGATCCATGGAATGAAAGGAACTGATGGCAAACTGCTTTCACATGTGTTTGGAGATGATTAAAGCAGTTTTCGGTTTTACCTACTGTTCTACTAATTAAAGCATGTTTTACACGTGTTACTGTCCCATAAGCATCATGTATATTTTTGCTTGTAACAGTTACACTGCTTTAATGTAGGTAGGCCTTTGGAGCCAGCATAAAGTCATAGTATCTGATAAGTTGTCTAGAAGCGACCTCTGGCTCCCATCAGAGCATGTTCTTCCCAGCTGGGATTCCACCCCAGCATGGGGTAGACAGGTTTGATCATTCCAGTCTCCGTCTTCCCTCCGAACACACACTCACACGTGGAGAGCCGCACTCCTGTACTTCTCCCTTCCCCATTGACACCGCGGTCAGTACTCAGACGCACTCTCTGAGATGAGGTCTCCCCACTCCACTCTCGCCCTTCAGTCTCCCTGCTCTTTGCATCTGACAAACAATTGTTCCTCTGCTCAAATTGGAAGTTGGTCCCCTGTCTGAGTTCTCTCTTGTCTTGACATAGGTGAGTCGCCAGAATTTGTTCCCTAGTAGAAATTTAAGCACCCTCAAGTATCTTCCAATCTTCTATGCAAAAGTTTTTTGATGTAAAAACATTTTTTTTTGTAGGTTTACCTTTTTTTTTTTTTGTAGGATAGGCTCAGGGTTTTACTCAATAACCTTCCAGCAGGCAAAAACTATATTCCAGACAAGAAATGCAGTTGCCCCCTAAGGTGACAGAGCAACAGGGAAAATTGCACTGCTGTTTTTAAATGCATCTTTTCCTTTTGAGTTATGGTGCTCTCTAGCCCAGTAGAATTTCCTTTGTGTTAGAGATCTGTCCTAGATTTTGAGTGTTGTTCCATGGTATTTTCTTTTACTTTTCTCCCAAACTTCTTTAAACAAAATAAGATCTTTTCACTTTGCGACAGCACTCATATACTTTGCTACAATGCAGAGAAACCTAGCTGCTTTGCCCACAGCCTGGCCCAGTGGAAGGGCGCCCTGGGTTCATCGCCCTGCAGCCCACTGGCAGGATGGTCTTGAGAAAGACCCATTAACTTTTGCACCTTTGAACTATAAAAAGATATCTGTACTTTATAACCAGATGATTAATCTATATTTGGTCTTCAGCTCTACATACTGTGTGTCATTGTTGTTGCTGCATTTTGAATTGTTCTATGCCCTAGAAGTGTATAGGTATTTTTCCCGCACCATTTTAGTTCAACAAACATTTTACCTTAAGCATTTACTGAGAGCCCAGGAGAGCGAAGATGAATGAGACCTGGTCCTGCACCTTGGGGTTTTAGGTGATTGGGTAATAGCAAGTATTACCTGAGTGTACAGGGCAGGCCCTGTGCTGGATGACTTCGTGTCATTCCTTCAAGCCTAACAGCAAACCATAAAATGATCTGTATAACCTTAGCATTAGTCTCAGGTTACAGGTGGAATACTAAGGTCAGAGAAGACCCATTTTCACCAAGTCTCTTGGTGAGTGCAAGGCTGGAATTTAGAGCCAGGATGTTTCTTCTACATGTATTATTATTCAAAAGGGACAGGAAAATTGGGGACTGAAGAAATGAGGAGCATTCTCTAAAATGAACACGAGTACATTTCAAATCTTCCTGCTTCCTCAAATAAAGCAATAAAACCATCTTGGCTTGAGGGGGAATCCCTGGTGATCAGTATGCATGGATGCTCCCACCTGAGAAGGATCCTCTTCCTCTGCTGACAGTGCTCTCTCCTGACCCTGGCAGGCGCTGGCCCAGGCCATCAGGGAAGCCAGAGAACAGCACCCTGACATGTCGGTCACAAGAGTGGTGGTGCACAAAGAGACTGAGTTGGAAGAAGGGGAAGAGTAAGTTAAGGTAAGTGAGCCTGCTCTGTCTGGGGCCTTTCTCATGCCTGTTCTATGCTTCTGAACCTGCTGAGGGATGTGAAATGCACTTCTGTATCACAGTGTCTGTCTCCTGTGGTCCATTGGAATTTCCCAGCTGTATCACCCCCACTCAAGTACACCTGCTCAGGTTACCTGCATGCAATTATAGACTGTCGACTGATGGCCATATGGTGCTAATAACTGCCGTGTATTGAGGGCTGCTAATAATTGACATTTAATAAGTTGCTTTATTATTTAAAAGCACAGTAGCACAGTTACTTATTTATGTTTACAGTTGTCTTTGAGGAAGGTGCTATCGTTTTTGTTTAGATGAGGAATTTTTATTGTAGTAGGCACAAAGGAGATGAGTTAAATCCTTTAAGTATAGACATTAATAATTATATATCAGAATGAACCATAAAAGGAAAAGAGTGCTTTGATTATATAAAAATTTAAAACTTTAATCAAACCAACAAAACAAAAGTAAAAGTAAAAGGTAAATGACAAAATTTAATATGCCTGGAAGAGAAAGGGTTAATATCCCAAATATATTAAGAACTCATATGTGTCATCAAAAAATTGAAACACTTAAATAGAAAAACAGGCAGAAGATTAAGCTCAAATAAACCATGTAGAAACTAAGGGAACAGTAAACAAAAATGTTTAAATCAATATCAATTAAAAATTCAGCGTACATATTTTCACTTATAAATCTGGCAAAGTTTATGTTTTTAGCCAGTGCTGGGGAGGTTGTGGGAGGAAAAATAAACTCTCATGCTGCTGTATAAATTAGCAATATTTCCTAGAAGATAATTTGGCAAAAACCCACATTAAACACACCTACCATTTAAACCACTTTTAAGAACTTTAAATAGTCAGAGACGCATATAAAAATTTACCTATAAGTGTATTTACCACATTTTTGTAGTTACTAGCAAAAAATTAGGAGCAATCTACATGGCCAACAGCAAGGGTTGGTCGTACCTTATCTTGCTTCCATGTGATGACTAGGTAGAACCATTAACAGTTGTGCTAAAGAATTCTTAATGAAATGAGTAAATGCTCATTGTATCTGTATTAGAATTTTGAAAAGCAGGTTTTATTACACAGCACATATACTAAGATTGCTTTTTTGTTTTTAAACTGACCCGTACATTGACCAGTCAGTAGATAAATGCACCACTGGGGTGGCCAGTCACAGCAAACACCTCCTGCCTCGTGGCCAAGTGCTTTTTCATCGCAGGAAGCGAGAGTCCAGCCATTGCACAGCCTGCCCTCTGACATTTTAATTTATGCCAAAATCCAATAGCTGTGAAGCCACATAGGTTTTTCTTGTTCTTATTGATTCTTGATAGATTCTGGATATTAACCCTTTGTCAGTTATGTGTTGTAAATACCTTCTCATTGTGGTTTCTCTTTTATTAATATAGTTCAATATACTTAATATATTTATTAATATTGTAGTCATTAATATAGTTAATATAGTTGAATTATCAAGCTTTCCTTTACTGCTTATCCTGTTTTCCTACCCTGAAGTATTAAAGATACTTTGGATCCAGAAATTTTAATGTCTCCTTTCACATATCAGTCCTTAAACATCAGAAATTGTTTTTCCTGTGTGATGAAAAACAGTGATCCATGCATTTTCCGTATAAGTAGCCAGCCTTCCAGCATTGTTTATTGAAGAACTCATTCTTTCTTCCTCTAATCTCAGGTCATATATCATTTTTTATGTGCGTGGTGTGGTTCTGGGCGCGCTCATTCCATTCATCCGTGTGTCTGTCCCTATTCCAGTGCCATGCTGTCTTAATCACTGTAGCTTTAAAATGAGTCTTGATATCTGGTAGGCTATGTCTCCCCAATTATTTTTCTTCAAGAATATCTTGACTATTCCGGGCTCTTTCAGTTCCATGTAAACTTCAGAATTAATTTGTTAGGCTCTGAATAAACCCTGTGGTATTTTAATTGGAACTATATTCACTTTGTAGCTCAGTATGGTGAGAACTGTATCTTTATGGTATTAAGTCTTATTTTCCACAAATATAAAATATCTCTCCATTTATATAGGTCTTTAATTTCTTTTAATAAAATATATATGATTTCTTTTTAATCCAGAAAGAGGTCTGATAAATCTTTTCTAGCTGTCGCTAGTATAGGGAGATACAGTTGACTCTTCTATGTTGGTTTTCTACCTAGCAACTTTACTCTTTATTTTTTAGGTACTCTTTATAGTGACTTTTTATATTTTTATATAAATAAAAGCTTTATATTTTCAACACAGGGTGTATAAAGGCCTACAAGCAGAAATCATTTAAAATTTTAGCACAAGCACAATATCTAGTTAACTGAATAAATATGCTGTTAAATACTGAATCTTTTTATTTTTGATATCTATTTTCCTGATGGTTTTATATATGAATGGCTGAGAATATCTTAGCTGGGAGTCAGATAGTCAAGTACTATGTATTAAGAAGATCTCAGACTATGTGGCATTGGGCAAATCAGCAAGGAGAATTAAGTCTTTTTTCTTTTTTTAACTCATAGGACAACTTTTAAGGATATCATAAGACAATGAATAAGAAAATTGAGTTTTATACAAATGTAAACATACTGGGTATTTCTCTTAAATTCTGTGAATCAGTAATGATTATTGTGAACATTACCAACACCCCACTTTCATTTGTGGCATTTTAATAAGTTTTAAAATGAATTATTTATATCAGTTATTCCTGGCACCTTATATTCATTTTTGCAGTGAACACACACACACACACACACACACACACACACACACACACACAGATACACACTCACCCTTTGAAGTTTGCTTGTTTTAGAGGTTACCTTTTATAAGCAGCCTAGTTAAACAGATATAGGAACTTAAAGTATAAATTCACATAAAAGGTGAGCAAACTAGGTAAATTTGGAAAAATTCATTCATTCATTCAAGAATTATTCGAGTGCCAAAATGTGATAGGCATTGAGGATTCAAATTGTCAAATGGTAAATAAAACACAATCTCCCTCTTGGGAAGGATCTCCAAGAGGGGAGGTGTAAATATTAACAGAATATAATTGCAAATCTGATAAATGCTCTGAAGGAAACAATGCGATATGAGAAAACAAAATAAGGGACTTGAACTATCGTAAATTTAGTCTATTACTTGGGAAACAAAGTTTTAACTCAAAGACACTAAAAGTAGGAGTTCCCTTAGTGTCTCAAAGTCATTTTAGCATTTCACCTCCCACCGGCTACAGCTTGTTCTTGAAAATTTTCCCTTCTGGTGACTGTCAGGCTGGGAGGAGTGTGTTTCTACTGCTTCAGCTACCCTCTTGCTGCCCTGGCAGGATCCCACAGAGGCAGCAGGTGGCCCGAGGCAAAGAGCAGGACCAGAACAGTATGTGAACATCAGAAAAGAATAAATATTTGTGATGTATCTGTCCCACAGCCTGCCTTTTCAGATGTGAAAAGGTCTCCTTCTGACCTGACCTCTCCTTTTAGAGTAGCTCTGAGCATTTGATCAGGCATTAAAAGTAGGGGGTGGTTGGGTGGAAAGCAGAAAGATGGTCAAAGGAAAACCTGCAGTGGAGTGAAACTCCTGAGTCTGCCTTCCCAGCTGGGTGTAGGCTGGCTGTGAGGCCAAGAGGAGCTAAATGCAAACACTGTGGAAAAGAAAATTCAGACTTCAGAGGAATACTTCACTAAATCTTTGTAACTTTTTTTTTTATGTTCGTTTATGGACTGTTCCCTCCTGCCAGTTTGTCCCAATTGAATATTCATGAGCCCTCAAATGGACACATAGTATTACTGCTCTATCACCACTGGAATGGTCTTCTCGAGCTGTCCTGATCAGGAGGGAGAAGACCCCAGGCTTTGTGGTGTGGTCTCGTGGCCTCAAAGAGAGTTCCAGGAGTGGGAGCTTTGACTCTGCTTTAGTTGGCACTGTGAGCTCTCTGAACCCGGACTTCAAATGAGCCTCTGACTCCTGGAGTATCATTGATGTGGGCTAAAGTGAATAGTGCCTCCTATTCATCTGAAAGCGATGAGCAGCCAAAGGATAAAATGACAGGGGAGCAGCCTTTCATCCATTCACCCATTTCATTCATTGTTTGCTCATCATACATATATAGACAGGGCCCATGAGATCTCATCTACTGTTTTACCATGGTGATTTCAAATCAAAGGTCTGCACTCACAGACAATGAATCAGTGGTAGCACAATAGTTTTAAGTTTCATGCTATGTTCTGAACTGAGCTGAGTGGGGGAAAAAAAAGATCTCTAAAGCAGGATGGGCATCTCACTTGAGCTTCCAGGTGAATAGGAGTTAGCTCAATGAAAAAAAGTATAGAAGGAGAGGGCATTCCAGTAGGATATGGTGCTGTGAACTTGACATTCTAGGAACAGCACAAAATCAAATGTAGCTGGCTTGGAGAATACTTACAGGAGAGTAATGGGAGATAAGAAGAGCAGAGTCAGAAGTCTAGGCATTAAGTCTTATAAGCCAAGCTGAAGAGGCTAAACTTTATCTTGAAAAGGTACACGTACTTCTCATGTATTTGAGAGACGGTGAGTAGGTAAAGGTTTGTGACTAGGTGACTGGCTTGCATGAGAGTGTGGAAGTTAGTGAATTGGGAAGTTGGAGGAGTGGGGAGGAATCTCAGATAATGTCCATGTTTGTAGCTTTGGCAGATGAGATGATGGTGGTATCTGTAATTTCAATCATGGAATAGATATTTCATGTCATGTGCAATATCACCAGCCCTCTGCTCTTAGCTACCTTAAAGCAAAAATATATTTTTTGTTCTGTGGTACTATATAGGAGAGACCAACTGTCATAAGAATTATGGAGGAAGCTTGGAAATAAATCTGTCAGCCCCATCTAAAACATGGGTAATGGGAAATTTACCAGGTAGTCTGAATGTTAAGAAGTAGCATAGCATAGCAGATTTACAGGGTTCAAACCTACTTTGTAGTTGTGTGACCTGAGCAGGTTATTTTGCTTCTCTGTGCCTCAGTTCTACCATCTGTTAATTGGGAATGATAATAGAATTTATGGAAGGATTTGTTTCCAAGATAGGTTGTAAGAACTTTTAATAATATAAGGTCAGCCAATAACCCTATATTCTTAAGAGTCAAATAAAAACGAAGATTTTCTATAGTGGACAGATTGGTGTTGGACAGAGGGGAGGGGGGTTTGGAGGCCTGGGAGAATGGGGTGAAGGGTTAAAGAAGTACAAATTAGTAGCTGATGGATGGTCATGAGGGTGGGGAGCACAGCATAGAGAATGCAGCTAGCATTAATATGTGGGCTAGGGGAGGGTCAGAGGAGGGAGGGTGCACTTGGGGGGATCGTTTTAGGAACTATATAGATGTCTGACTAATGTACTGTATATTTGAAACTTTTTTAAATTTTAAAATAATTTAAAAATATATATATTTTCTGTCCCAGAGATGGTGACTTTGAGAAACGTGTCCATGGAGAGGCCCAGGAGCTAGCCAGAAGCTTCGGATCAGGAGTCAGAGTTTCGAAGGTTATTTGAAATGTCATCTACTGATGAAACCTTCGGTTTAAGCGATGTCATCCAGGGCCAGATCAGAATTGAGACCTGGGGAGCAGAGGACATAGAGGAGGAGGAAGAAAAGAGTGTCATAAAAACTTAAAGAGAGGATAACTTCAGGAAGAAGAGGGTAATCAAGTGTTAAATATGACAGAGAAATCTAGTGAATGTGTCCTTTGAAATTGTTGGTACAGCAGCAACCTCGGGGCTTTGTCAGAGCTACTTCAGTCAAGTAGTCGGGATGGAGCCCTGTAACAGGCTGAGGAAATGGGAGTTTTACATGGGAAGTGTCTCCAAGAAGCTGAAATCGGTAATAGGGCCTTTTGCTTTTCTGTCTACTCTGCCTTCTTTATCTGAGAAGGTGGAGAGCATTGCATTAAGTTTCACAGAGCCTCCAGAGCCAGTGCTGTGATTACTAAAATCCTGGCAAATCCGTCAGTACTTGGAACCTATTAGATATCCCTTGATTCCCACTTCACAATCCTCAGTAAATACATAACTAAATTAGCAGAGTTGCTTTCTGTGCTCTTGTGCATTCATGAACACCATTTTCTAAACAAGATACTATCATGTTCAAACCAACATTTCAAAGTCTGGGTGATTGATGTTCATGGCTTCAAAATGAACTCTCAACCCAAACAGGAAATTAGCATTAGCTATCTGACTCGACAGGAAAACTGAGCTCTTGCTAATCAAGAGCTACTCATTTAACGTGGCGCCAACAAGCATCACCCTGTGCTTGAAAGAGAAGCACAGGCCCCTTGGCTTCAGATGACTGTTTCCATTTCAGGAGTCAGCAGGTTTTCAGGTACATCAAATGTGTTGCATTTTTATTTCATTCTATTTGTCTAGTTGTACTAGTCTCATTCCTAAAATTAGCATTTTACTACAGCTTAGTTTTTGATGTAGATTAACCAAACCTAAAATGAAGACTTCTTATAAAAATGAAATGCCATTTTGGATTTAGTGAGTTTTAGGCATAGCCAGCTTTCACTCTAGAAAGCTATGGAAAGTTCAATTTTAATATTTATAAATCTGGAGGTGCTATCAGCGAGTCAGTTACAGTATATTTGAACTACCCAACCAAGTTGGTGCTGGAATCCTCTGCTGTCGTTCATATATTAGCACCTGGTAGTCACTGATTCCCCAGGATTTGCCTTTGGACAGAGTCATTATTGGCTGTTGTTTTTTAAGTGAACCTATCTTTGGTTTTTTGTTTTGTTTTTTTTGGTAATAAAAAAACAAATAACTTTTTAAAAGGGCAGGACAGTAGAAAATGTAAATGGCCCATAATTCCTCTGCTCCTACAGATAGATGATCCCTTTTCACATTGTATATAGATGTGAACATATATTCACACTTCTGCTCATACCTCAATTTATATAAGCTGTGACTGTTAACTTTATTATATATGCTGCTTTTTTCTCCACTTAACAGTGCATTATAGATAGCTTTCCTTGTTACCTCATCATTTTTCAGTAGCCGTTGATAAGATTCATAATGGTTTACTTAACCCCTATTAGTGGGCATTTAGATTATTCCTCAGTTTTCACTATTATATACACACCAACAAAGATTATAATTGTGTGTATATTTTTTGCATTAATTTCACTGTTTCTCTAGAGCAGATATTTTTTTAAAAATTAGAGTTAGTGTGCCACCAAGGATTTTTGATAAATTGCCAATCTGTCCACTTTAAAGTCTCTGTCTGCAAAGTTAGATTCCCGCTAGTGGTTTATGAGCATCCCTGTTTCCCCACACCCTTACCCACACTAAAGGTTATAAGAAATTTTTTAAAATTTTGCCAGTTTCTCCTTCTTAAATTGTGAGGAAAGAGCATTTTTTAATTGTATTATTTTTTCATTGCAAGTGAGATTGAAATATACATTCTCTTTCCCCCCTCCACACAAACACATGCACATGTGCATGCGCGCGCACGCGCGCGCGCGCACACACACACACACACACACACACACACAGTTTGCATTTCTTTGAATTACCAGTTTGAGTCCTTTGTCCAGTTTTCTGTAGGGGTTTTATCTTTTGTCTCTTACAGGTTCATTAAGGTTACTAATCCCTTATAAATGCTGCATATTTCCCCCAGTTTTTTATTATTATTGAGGGTTAAAAATGGCACCAAAAAGAAAGGGTGGAGATGGGCAAGACCAAATTTACAAAAAGGCCATATCCAGAGTTTTCTTTTCTGGCCCAAGCAGCACTTTTTTTAGAATTTGAATTAATTAATAATGCTTAAAATGAAGAGATACCCAGCCATTTTAGAGATTCCAGAAGCTGTGACAGCATTGAGCCTGCTTTCTCTCATGGGTGCAGTACCACTCTTAGGGAGGAGCTCCCTAAGTCGCCTGTGTCTCTTCATGCTGTGGTCCTCGGTACCCCATCTCCTTACTCATCTGTTGCCCACTTAGCTTCTGAGGTGAGTCGACATGGTGGTTATGACTTTATTATACCCTAGTCTAGGGCATATGTAACAGTATGGAAATTAAAAGAGCATTTAATTTTAAACTGCATCTAGAATATCTTCTCTCTCCCCATCCTTTTTTATGAAGAAACTGAATACTAGAGATTAATGTGCCATAGGTCACTTATACTCAGGAATCATAAGATACCCTCATGTGTAGAGCTAAGTATAATTTTATTTGTCTCAAGAACTTCCCTAATGTTAGATATCCCAGATATTATTTTTTAAACATATACATTTGCAAGTGTCAGTAGGAGGAAATTTTGCTATAGCAGCTTATTAATTAATAAGTCTGTATGTACGTGTGTGTTTTTAAGATACACCAGTCTTCATGAGGATTACAATCCAAGGACATGTTGGTCATATGTTTATTTAACTCTCATACATCAAAGGAGTTCAGTGAACATTAGAGCAAGTAGAATCTGGACCTGTTCTGTCCAGTGTGGTAGCCAGTACCCACATGTGGTTATTGGGCATTTGAAATGTAGCTATTCCAAGTGAGATGTGCTTTAAGTATAAAAGAATGTACTGGATTTTGAAGATGTAAGAAAAAAACTAATAAGTCAGAGACTTGGGTCTGGAGATGAATTCTTTTGACTCTTAACCTTTCTGCAAAGAAAATATAAAATGAAAACTTAGCACGTTCTGTTTATAAACATGCTTCAAAGATTTTTTTTTAAAGATAAGGATTTTGTTACTATTTTTTAAGTGCAACTTTTATTTGATGCTGTAGAGAAATGTTTTCTCATCTCTACTTATCTTATGAACCTAAGATTGACAAAGGCTTAGCTGGATTAAAGTATATTGAATGTAACCTTAACTGTAGTGCACTCGTTATTTAAAAGAAGCTTTTAAGATTTTGTAGAATACTTTCATATCTGGTTCCCACAAGATCTGAACCTAGCAGGGTGAACCAGAAGACCTTACTCTAGCTTTAGGGCCAAATACTAACTACTCTTAGAAATCTTTGTCGAAGCTTCAGAGATTTGGGAAAACCAGTTTTTTAAAGAAGGAAGCGTTCTCCTGGGATCTCATAGATATAGTTATTCAACAAAAGAGAACAGAAAACAAACCGAAAATTTTTCTACTTAAATCAGCAGATGAAAGTAATAGCGACGACAGGCAGTAGTACTATCTTCCTAGAAACATAGTGCAGTTTTGTTTTTTCTTCCAAAGCCCCTGTTCTTCAGTCTTACCATACAGATTAGTCACTATTACTTTCACTTAAGGATTGATTAATATATATTGTGAACCTAATGATCAAAGGACTGTGATAGATGTTATAAGAAAAACAGAGGAATAGGAACATGTATACAAATGGCATGTAGGGTAAAAAGAAATAGTATGTTTTCAAGAGAAGCCTAAATAAAGGACAATAACAGTTAACAGAAGAAGCCATTCCTGATTGACAGATCAGAGAGGACCTCTCCCTTGTAAAGTGGCAGGAAAGCTCTTCTGTGCAGAGCTCTGGGCGGGGTTCGAATGTATGGGCAGAGAGGAAAGAGCATGTAGAAAAACAATGAGATGGATATCAGGAAGAGCGATTCCTACGTTATAGCTATATGGCGAGTTCCTAGCAGAACTAGAAAGGTTTGTCAAAGGCATATTGCAGAGAGTATTACATTCTGTATTAGTACCTTAGTTTAGACTTCGCTCCGTAGGCCATCTGCATAGAGTGTTTGCATATGGGAAGGGCATTTTCAGCATTGTCCTTCAGTAAGAGTAACTCATCAGTAATGTGTAGAATTCATTGGAAGGATGCTAGATTAGATGAAGTATCCTGTAATTAAACCATTATACTGATTCAGGTAATTATTAATGGAGAAACTATACCGGACATCTCTTATCTTTAAGAGTAGAATTGGAAGCAAAACTAGGAGTGAAATACCATGTATGAAAATCAAAAGAATATTAGCTAACATTTATTGAATGCCTACCCTGTATCTGGCTCTGAGACCTTTGCTATTTATTATCTGAATTGGTTCTTATAGTCATCTGTGACGTAGATGACACGGAGGCCTCGAGAGCTTAAGTGTCTCACTCAAGCCACACAGTCGGTGGGTGGCAGAGCCAGGACCAACCCTCAGTCAGTTTGAATCCATGTCACATGTGGCTTTGCAGGAGAATTCATGGTTGGAATTTTCAAATAACAAACTCCCACCAATGTACTTGAAACATGACTCATTTTAGAAACTTTTTTTTTTGTGTATAAAATGTCTTTGAGGTTGCAGCTATGATATAAAGCTAAATGAACAAGTCAAACCATATTGTATAAAATAGTCATGTTTAAAAATGAGGTAAACTTGATGGTATTTTCATTTGACAGGATATTCTGAAATTACTGCGTGGTAGTAATTCTTGAAGCAGAGTGACTTGAATGTGTCAGGCACAAAGATTCTAATAGAAAAATTACTGTTAGCTTTAAAGAAACCCCATCTAATTGGTTTTAAGAGATCACTGATAGCTTACCCTTTCCTCAAACATAAGAATTTAAACTGGTTTAAAAACTAAAAGAGAGCTTTGCCCATCACAGTGTGGCAGGGAAGGAACTGTTCTTGAAACCTCCTCAGGAGGGGAGGCAACTACGGCTGTGCAAAGGCATGCCTTTGAAAAAGGAAAGTTGGGGAAAACATCTCAAAATTGACTCTCCTGAAAGCAAAGAACCTTAACTGACTTGTGATTCTGGCAAACTTTGAACTGACTTTTTTGTCTTTGAAGTGAAATTGTGTTGCTGTGTATATTATTGAGCACAGTATAGCTGGCATTCAGAGGAGATGGAGATCAAGGATTCTAGCCTACCCTGAAAGACTCAAATCTGAGACGTGAGTCTCAAAGGGCCCACTTGAGAGCCTCATGAGAAGAGAGGCACCAAAACAGCATTAATACATTCAGGCAAACCAGGAGAAGCGAAACCATTTTGCTGAATTATTTGTAGAGTAGGTGCTGAGTTTCATTTAACTGAAAAAGAAAAATATGTAGGATTTAATTTTCCACTCTGTGTTCAGCAGACACAAATACCTGTGAAAGAAGGCAACAGCAACAGCTTAGGGGCCGCAGATTCGATCGGAGCGGTACTCAAGCTTAAAGGACCCAGAACCACTTTACATTCTTAAAAATCACTGAGGAGCCCAGAGAGGTTTTGTTTACATGACTTGCACCTATTGAAATTGACCGTATTGTAAATCAAAAACTAAAATTTACCGTATTATAAATCAAAATAATATCAAAATTTATCATAGTATAAATCAATTCTTAAAATATTTATTAAGTTAAAAATAATGACTTAAGGAAGCCTGTCTTAAAAGGCTACAATATATTATGATTCCAGCTCTGCGACATCCTGGAAAAGGAAAAATGCCCCGGTCTTATCAAAAGAGTCTTTAAATACTGGGAAGCAAAATGCAGTTTTCCAAAATTCCAATTTTCACCTGAAAGCTTGAATTTTATCATTGGCAACAAGTACTGTTCATTGTTTTCTCTCAAGTAACAGGCTCACTGTCTTTTCAAGAAAATACCTGCCAGATATCAGATTGAATAGCATACCTTGTCAATAATTCTCTCAAGTATAAAAGGAGTTTTATGAAAAATGTGGCTTCAGCTCACAGTTCAGACATTCATGCACATGCTCGTCCTCTAGACATCCGTCGTACTTCTGGATGCAGCACTCCTATTTCACGCATTCGTCCTGTTTCATCCCACAGAATATTAAGACAGATATGTGCACACACACGCAAGGGTTGAAATGTAAGAAAATGGATAATTTTCTTGTTTTATCGAGGACATCCTTATTAAGTGAAACTGGCTTTCTGTGTCACTGCAAGAGCATGGTGAGGTAGATACAATTTGGTGTCACTGCAGCCTGTGCTAAGATGCCATGAGGGTTGCTCACCATTGTTACTGCACCATCAGTGAAAATGGTGTCGTCCTGACAAGGGCAAAGAGTGTCCAAACATGACGATGAAATAGCATTGATTTCACAATCCCCCCAGAAAGAGTCGTGGCGACCTCCAAGGTGTACAGACCACACTTTGAGAACTGGTGGATCTTAACTGTAGTGGTACCACAAACATTATAAGAATTGACTATTTCCTGGGTTAACCAAATAGCAATGTATCATACATAAATTTTAGGTTCTAGAAATCTTAAATTCTTACAATGGAAATTATTTCAGAATTAAAATCAGATATGCAAATTGAGAACCAAGGAACAATAAAATGAAGATTAGTATTAGAAATAACTGAAATTCTTAAATTATTTTATTTAAAACTGAACTTTACACTTGGGTGTGTAGCCTTCATTTTTATTTAAGAAATAATTGCATTGTGTCTTACATAAATATTTTATTTATATTTTTGTAATATCTGCTTGTATTACTGCCCTTGGGTAATTGAATCTTCATTAATCTGAAAAAAATGTTGTTTTCTCTCATTGTCTTATATAAAACCCACAGGCTTGCATTTTTATTGAGACTCCCCTCTGGGAGTCTTTACCACTAAAAAGTGGTTTGTATCAAATGCTTTTTAAAAGTGCATGTTTGCAGTTTCCTAAATCAGTTTCTGGAATAGTGTATGCTCAAGATTGAGACCTACTGTATGAGCTTGTCTCTGGAAACAGCTTGTGCTTTTCAGATGAGGTATAGAACTTCTGTTCTTGAACTCGATTTCCCACTGCTCAGCATGACACACTGAGAAAGAAAGAACACATTGAACCCTCTGTGAGGACTTAAGGCAAAGTTGGTAACCAGCATGTATCCTTGAAGAGTTTGGACACAGAATTAGTCTTGTGATTAGATCAAACAGCCATCTAATCACAAATGTGTGAAACCTATTCTCACACTGGCCAAAAGAGGGGGACACAGGCTATGGAATGTGACTATGGTAGTTAGAAATGTTCACTGACATTGTATAGTCTAAGGTGGGAAACCGAAGCATGGAAACAGTGTTTTGCGTTTTTGTTTGCCCGACCAAAATTCTTATACGGTCAGTATAATCCATACACTTAACAGCTATGATCTTATCCAAATTTCGGGTGTGAATGGTTATAGTAGTGTCAAAAGTGAAAGCAGATTGAGTTAGTGTCAGTAATTAATGCCTGTCAATTTATATAAAGATGTCAAGACTTCTATAAATATGAGATAGAATTCAAGCTTAAAAAAGAGTTCTTGAAACTGTACAGCTCTTGCACGAAGAGCTCATGTCTCGTTTTCACTTTGGGATATGTGTTAAATCATTAAGACCCAAAATGCAGCCTGTTAAAAATGGTCAAATACTAAGTTTTCGTGTCACCAATACATGACAAAAGAACGTAAATTAAAATGTCTGATGCCTGTGTGCCAGTGGCATTGGTGATTCCATCCTTATCTTTCCTCCTTCCCAGCTCAAAAGCTAGACAGTAACTACTTGGGGTTACATTTCTACATGTGTTGAAGTGCAAGGAGAAGTTGAGAAAAGATAGGTGGATATGTAAATAAAAAACTTTAATAATTACTCCTAGTTCATCTGGAACAATAAGAACTGGGATGTTCTGAAACACTGAATATCTAATTAACTCAGAGTTATAGTTGATTTACCGCTTCTTAAAGAATGAGAGGGGAAATGTGTTTAATGTTAAAATTATAATGTTAAAATTATAAGCTGTTTAGAATCCTTAAGGCACATTAATATTACCATTTGTAATACTTATTGTGAGAAAAAAATGATTTACTGTCTAGTGGTTTGATTGTGAATAAATGAAAGTAAATATTTGACTTTACATGGATAACTGTCTTTTTCTCTACATAAATTTTCATACATAAATATTGAAACTCTTTGAAATCAAGATCTCTTTCATCCAGTGCCTACTTACTCCAGGATTCCTGTTTCTTCTATACTAATGGCTTTGAAACAAGTTTAATTTTACCTTTCTTTTACAAATTGAAATTTTAACATTTGGTGAAAACAGATTCAGTGAAGTAGAGTGACATGGAGCCTACAGGAAACAGAACCCTAAACCTCTTTCTGTGGGGTTTTGGGCATGGGTAATATCAAGGGTTCATTTTCGATAGCATGAGTTAGGCAAAGTAACATCAGTGTTCAGCAAACAAAGCATGTTCAA
This sequence comes from Rousettus aegyptiacus, assembly GCF_014176215.1. Taxonomy (NCBI): domain Eukaryota; kingdom Metazoa; phylum Chordata; class Mammalia; order Chiroptera; family Pteropodidae; genus Rousettus; species Rousettus aegyptiacus. The sequence goes on along the minus strand of NW_023416284.1, from coordinate 160,056,676 downwards.
GAAGCAAAGAAAACAGAGCTACCAGCCTCTCAAAGAAAAAGAACAGCTAGCATAACTGAAGGTCACAGGGAACTTCCGAATCCAGTTTGATTAGTAGTGTTATCCATCCTCTTCATCATCCCCCACGTTTCTTTTCATAATTACTAACCTAAAAAAAGATGACTTTGTGTTTTCTCCATTGATTTTTTTCCCTGCCTAGAATCAAGGAGATTATTACTAATGAGTAATGAACTAGCTTAAAGCAGAAAGCAGGGTGGGAAAGACTGAATTTGATTAATCAATCTGTCCTGAATAATCAAGAGGCTATAATAATAATGTCTGTGATAAATCGAAATGGTGGGGAATTTTTTTCATTAAAACAAGACTTAATTTTATCTAACCAAAAGAGTATATATCCTACTTGACTTTGGGACCAGCGTCTCTTGGAAAGGACATAATTACCACCCTCTTCCTCTCCTCTGTAATCACCTACCATTTGCAGAAACTTCCAAGCACGCTGAAATAAAAAAATGAAACAGTTGCCTTCTTAAAACCCTTTTCTCTTTCAGGGGCCATGCACCATCCGTATTTTTTGTCTCCCTCCCTGTTCACTCCTATTTGAGTCCTCTCTCCTACTTATTTCCCTTCGATCGGGGCCTCCTAAGACTCATGTCTTTCCTTTTTTCTTATATTCACGTGAGACTGATGTCATCTTTTGGTTTCATTTGTCCCTTTGTGCTGACAAATCTACATCCCTCATCCTTAGACCTCATCTGGGCTCTAAGGCTGTCATTCTCCCTCTGATTTTGAGGTCCCAGGCTCCAAGCCTGAGAGTCTTCTCTGTTACTTCCTTCCTAGTCACCACATTCTGAATCTCCTCCTTCAGTGGTGTTTCTCAAAGTCTTGTCTTCCACCTGATTCCTGTAGCAACCACTCAAGTCTGGGGTTTTCGCCATCTAGCAGTCATACCTGACCTCTGTCATCCTCATGCAGCCTGGACTTGCCACAGTGGCCTCCTGACCGGTTTTCCTGTCTCCACTCCTCTCCACCTTTTGAGCCTGTTCATGACACTGAAGCCACAGTGATGTTGTGAAAACATAAATCAGGCCATGTCAGACCTTCCTCAAAACCAAAATCAAGCCCAGCCTTCTCCCTTCCTGGACCTGTCTCGCCCTACTTGAACTTGCCGCACCTCAGCTCTGTGACCTGCTGTCCCTGCCACTCACTCTCTACTCCGGATCGCTGCAGTAGATGGACAGTTGGTCTTTTTTTTTTATCTCTTTAATGCTCTTTCTGAACGAGTTGTCTATTAGATCAAGTTCAGACTTCTCAGTCTGGTATTGATGAGTAGACCTAATGTTTTTTACCTGCAGTTACTCACCATACCATGACTTAGCGTCAGTGCTCATTCCTTCACTATCCTCCCATTCATTCCTTCTCTGACACCCTCATCCCCCGCCTGAAGCACCCTTTCTCCTCATTTCCACGAAGTCAAAATTGACTTTGCTTTTCTCCCTTTCTTGAATCTAGCTTTATGAATTACCTCCATTTTTATAATTAACTCTTTTTTTGTTGTTTGTTTATCCTTATTTGCCAGTTGTTTATATAGTATGCTTGTCAATTCTCCAGCTAGTTTAAGGCCCACAGGGGTGGAGCAGGCTCTCATGGATGTCTTATGGTAAACATATTATCTACTGTAGATAGTAACTGTTGATCACTTGATTTGGAATTTGGTGAATGTTACATTTTTTTTCCAGGCCTCTGTCTTTGGAATATTTAATTTTAAACCTTGTCTCCTTTTTCCTCCTAGAATTTCATTTTTTAAAACAACACTCAACTTTGTGAACCTGAAGAATTTTGACCATTCCAAGTCTTAATGCCACACCACTACTCCAGCGAATTTATACTAGGACCGGTAACAACGACCAGAACCTGAAGAATTAAAATGCCAACACCAAACCTTACCTTAACAGCTCTGGTCTATACTGTTCCCTCGCATTTTAATATATTATTTTGTTTTATAACCACTTCTAAGTATTATTGGTTATTTTTTTTTAATTAGGGAGTTTTGTTTTTGCTTCCTGTTTACTTTGTGTACAACTACCTGCTTTTTATGACTCATTTTGATCAAATGATAGTGAACAAAGCCAGCCCCAGCTGGTAAGGTGCTGTTCACCTGAACAGGTGCTGTTGTGCGGAAAGGAAACTCTGTGACTAATTTAGATAGTGGCTTTCCTTCTTTTAGATCCTTCCCATTGAATTACAGTAAATATTTACAGTTTGGTTGCAGTAAATATGCTGTATGAGAAAATATTAATACAGGTTAAAAGCATTTCTTACATCTTGAAAATTTTCTAATATTTGAGAAATTCATTGGTGATATTTTTTATATTAAACCTTTTTGACTTTCCAGTCTTGTGACTTTTTACTTTTTAGTAGAAAGGCAGAGAAACTCCAGACTGGAGAATTATGAAGAAGTTCGCTGGCCACGCACTGTGTTTAGAGACCCTGTCACACCACAGTGCCAACGCTTCTCAGACACATGCCCTTCCGCAGCATTCCAGAAACAGGAGGGAGGAGAAGAAACAGTTTCTTCCCTTCGACTAAAATATTCAGGCAGCTTAAAACCTTTAGTGCTTTCTCTCTTAACATGTCCAAATTTCAGTACTTTGCATTAGGACACTTGCTTTGTATTAAACCTCCTTGTCTACATGTAAAACTGACCTTTTGTTATTGAGCAGGTCTATCTCTTTCAGGTAGTTTGATGATTCACACAGGTTTGAAGACACTAGGGAGAGGAGTAGGGGCGGTGGTGGTATTTTGATGGTTATAAGAAAGCTGTTCCATTTAAAGCTGACACCAGAGACCTGATAGGGACTTATTAACTGTATTGAACATTTTTTTTTCTTTGCTTTTGACCCTATGTATAGTTATGATGCCAGATTAGATTTATAGCGGCTTCAAGTTGTATTAAATGATATTTTGCTTTCTGTAATACTGTTATAAAATAAAGTTTGTTTATTCTCTAAACTTGTTTCTCTTTTCATGAAGGTTTAAAAGATAAGCTTAAGTGATATTTTCAGTCCGAAGTCCTATTATTTTGTGGACTGTAGCATTTTTTAAGTCTGTTATTCAGAGCCTTTATAATTTGATGCTGCTGCCCAACATCACTGATTTCAGATGGCCAAGGCATTGTTGAAAGTTTGTAAATCTATTGTTTAGAATACCAGATTCCTTCTGCCTGGTTACATAATCCACCCCAGCTTTTACAAATTCTCCAAGGGATATTTTTGCTTGTTTTCTTTGTGCATTTTCTGTTTTGATTCAGGAAATATTTTAGCTGTCCCATCTGAATCCTGCTCCTCTGTTCCATGTTTTGCTTTACTGTCCACTGGGTGCAAGGCATCAGCAGAATGGGCCCTGGCAAAGGCTGCATCGTGTCTAATAGGATGATTTATTGTGAAGCTTCTGCCGACACCCACTAGATTAAGTGCTGAATTTTCTTTTAAACATTAAAAGCATCACATAGCAAATGACTAACGGTATATTTCATTTAAAATGTTATGTGGAATTTCTTCTCCTAGTCATTTAAAGTTAGCGTGTTAAATATAATTTGTATGGCTGTCTTTGGGATCTGTTCCCACTGAATTCTCCTCACCTTGTGAAAAGGTCTTTCTCACTTTCTGTAGAATGATTACAAAAACAACTCCTTCTCTGGAGAAGCCTATCTCAGCAAGCCAAGCCTTAGAAATATTATGGAACCAAATATGATTCTGTAAATATATTTTTCATCAGAAAGCTTGTATATATAACATTCCTATTTAAAGCAGAGGTTGATCTTGCCAGGGTTTTCTGAGAACCATATCTTTCCATACTGCTAAAGATAATTGCAGTGATAGGAAATAAGCATGTCGGAATCTCCAGTGGAATAGGATATCCAGTGCTCCGGGCTTGGTTTGATTCAGCTGTGATAGCAAGTACAGGGTTTGGGGTCCTAGAGAAATAGAGCATCTGCGGGGATACGATGTTGATAATGTCACCTGTGACTATAGCAGCAAGCCTGTCTTTTTTGACATTTGGTATTTGTTACAAAATATTGCTCAGGATGTCCTCTCATTCTGTAAACGGAGTCTTCAAAACCCCAAATGATAGAATATGAAAGTAGGTCAACTAGGTTCACTGAGGTGAGATGTCCAAGTACTAATTGCTTACCTTAAGTCAAAAGCAGTGTAATTTTGGAATAATAAGCAATACTTCCTTTTAATTTTCTACAGTCTTTACAAGTATATTTTATATAAGCCATATAAAAATCCTGAGTGGACATAGGAAACCACAATGCATTTTCTATAGGCCACAGCAGAATAAAAAGGGTTCTTTAAAAATGTGTAGAGTTTGTAGGTTTTTTGGTATCTCACTGTTGTGAATAGCTTCCGTTTTTCTGTATGATATATCGTAGCATTACTTATGGCGTGGACCACGGTTTGTGGAATAATTATCACCAGGACTCTGCCAATGGAGCTGACTGTGGCCGTAACTACTGTTCATCATGGACTTCATTAAGTATTTCCCTTATTTATGGATAAAATTAATTGTTTAATTGAGAATTAAAAATATGAGTGTTAGGAAGGAATGAGTCGTACTTTAGATCAAAGAAATTGGCCGTGAGTTGATAATTGCTGAAGCTGGGTGATGTAAATAGAGGTTCATCATATCGTTCTGATAAAATCCTCCATAATGCTAAAAATGCCACAAGGCTCATAATTTTAAAAGTCCTTTCTCCAGGTATTGTAACAGTACATTGTTCTTCCCTGTATCGTGCTCTTCCCAGTTTCCACCACAGTGGCAGAGAGGCCTACATTAGAAATCAGGACACATGAATGTCACTGTTGAGAAAATAACAGTAGGAAACATACTCCTGACAATTTTTCAGAAGTCAACATAGACCTGCACGGATCCCTGCCTTCACTTGTTTACAGCAAATTTATGGAAAATACTGTCAGTTTGTTGTTCTTGTGAGAGCTTTCCATAATAGGATTCGGTTCTATTATGAGATTACCTGGGAAGCCTGTTAGGAAGGTTTTGGCTTTGAAGGTATGCGGACCCGACTTTTCTGTGAGCGCTACAATGTCAAGAATCCCTTATGGTCTATTCACCCTCTGCTGTGTGGAGGCAACTAAGGTGGCTGGTCTAAGAGGCACAAGTCCTTTCTTAAGACATTGGCTGTGGACTTCCTAACCCCAGACTCCTGGACGGATTTCAAGGGGCTACGCTCTCTCCCAATATTTGCTAAATCATGAGTATATGCATTTTTCTTAAGAGATGAAGGGTGATTCCTGGCTTGTATCAAATTCTCAAAAGTTTTCTTTATTAAATTAAAATTTTAGGAACCTCTGTTTTTAATAATATGGGTTTGATTCATTCATTTCATGCATTCATTTAATGAATCTATCAAAAAAAATAATGTGGGTTTGGAATGTAGATTAGAAAAATTTAAAAAGTAAATATTTTTAAATTCCCAATTTGGTGGAATATATAAATAAGCTTTTTCGAATACATGTTTCTTGTTTGTATTCTGTTACTCATTTGCCAGGGTGAATGCCGTTGTGTAAATTCTTATAAACTCAGGGCTCTTTCACTTAGTACACGTGTTATATAAAGTCACAAAGCAAGAATCAAGAGCATTTGTTCTGAAAAATTATAATTTTTATAAACAAAGTTGATTTTTAAAGGTGCGTAACAGTTATGAACTATGATTTCTAAGGCACAGTTTTGCCAAAGAACTTAAGATTTCAAGGAAAAGTTGGTACATGGAGGTGTATATCTGCTCTTAATTGTCCAGTTGCTACTAAATTATATCTACAAACTTTTGGAGGCTGTTACCAGGTCAAATTATAAGTGAGCTTTTATTTTTATTTTTAAATGGTTGTGAGTAATAGTTAAGGGAACATAACTTGTGCTATTCCTTGCCTCATTTTCTGTTTTATCAATTTGCATAAATTCAGGATATGAGGGAAGGGTCATGGGCTTTCAGTTTCCCAGCACCACATTCCCAGATTACCAACACTGCTTAACCAAAGACGTGGGAAGATATTATCAGTTTTAGGTTAGCTCTGTATTAAGAAAAAAAAAATTATCCTTTAGTGAATTTTCATTGAATAAATGGCAACATAATAAAACTCAAAGCCACCTCTTAAAGTGTTTTATTGAAGGTCTCATGTTGGGGAAATAGAATTGAGAATTCCTTCAGATACTAGAACATTAGAAGTAAGATTAGGAATGATTGAGATCAGACGATTTAGATTTGTAGGTGCTTTTGACCTGTGGTGAAAAGCTTTGGAGCATTGAATGGAACAGAATACAGGACAATGTAAGGAGACTGCCAGCCTGGTCTAGGTGACAGCAACGATGAAGAGCCAAAGCAATTTGTGGCGGAATGAGACCTTAAAGTGGACCATGAGCATGTGAAGACCAAAGGTGTGGCTGAGCTGATTGGTCATGCTCTGTAAAGGGTTTGTCAGCTTGAGCGTCAATGCCTTCAAGTAGGTTATAGTGAAACCCTTGGGACTTGGTCTGCCCATTGGAAAACTAACATGTTTCTGTTTCTACATATAAAAACATGAATCTACTCATGATTTCATTGGAAATTTTTTATCATTTTAATAGCAACAATAGAAATAAGTCTTCATGGAAACTACTCGGTTATTCTTGTCACCGAAAACATGTACGTTTAGAGCTCTTCTGTTACCACAGTAGCTGAGATGCATTATCTCTGGTTGACGCAGAGGCGGTGAGATGGTGTCCGCCAGAACCAAGAATCTTGTGTCTGAAGTGCCCGTTTCCAGAAGGTGGAGCAAATGCTGGTGGCCAAACCACAGATTTGGCTGGCAGCTGGGAACACGATGCATCCTTTCATGCCTTCTGCTAAAGAACATTTTTATATGAGCTGATTTCCACGAGGGGCTAAAAAGAGATCCCTCCCAGAACTGAAAGAATATTGTTATTCCTTCCATATGGCATGAACTGTTATTCTAAATTACCTCAGTCTGAAAGCCCCAACAGACATTTTCATTGTAATCAAATGCAATAAAACACAGAAATGAGTGTCTTCAGTCAAACAGTGAGTTTCTTATTCAGGAAGTACAAATGGAGACTAATAACTCACTGGATGCATGTGAAGAGTTTGGATGTAGAGAGGAGAGAGCCAGAAGGTATCCAACACTGGTCATGCATTCTTGCTTTCAATCATCCACACAATCTTTTTTATGATTGTCATTACAGAAGTTGGTGCATTTCTTACAGGTGACCAAGTTCATTATGTTTTATAAAGGTAATCACTCTAATAGCCTGTTAGATTCATATGCAAATATTGGAATTTAACCAGACTTAACACTTAGGACATGTTAAGCATCTTTTGTTGTTAACTGGAAGACTGGAGAGCACAATAGTGATCACTATTTTAGCTACTACTTTGAATTAAATTCCCCTCCCCACCAAGTTATCTATGCTGGCTCTTTGGAGCGCCCAAAAAGAAAGAGAAAAATTCTGCTAGGGAAATAATGACTTCTTTCCTTATTTAGAAATAGCTTCCTGATGTTTTGCTTTTAAAGGCCAAGTCTTGAATTATTCTCCTTACGAAATATGTGGAGGTTCCACTTTTCTTTTCCCAAAACCAAAATGCCAGTATTTCCAGGTTGCATCATGCTGAAAGCTACATTTGTGGGTGACCCATAACTAGTATTCGGAGACTTCACTTGTTTGATGATTCGATAATGTGATAATGAAAGCAACTAGAGAGAAATGGAGAGAAGCAAACTCAAGGCCAGAATGATGCTTGAAAAGTATCAAAAAATTGCCAAGCTGCAAGAGGAGAAAGTGGGAATAACCTCACAAGGGGAATCCATGGAGCTCTCAAGGCACTCATCTTTTGCTATCCATTTGATCTCTGCCAGCTTTTCTTTACCGCTGAAATAATATGGGTTTCCACAGGATTATGTAATAATGACGCTTACAGATTTTATTTTTAAAATATGCCATTCAGAGTAGACACAGTCCTATAAAAGAAAGTTGCAATGTGTCCGGTCCATAAAACACATCCAAGAAAATTTTATATTCTTGGCACTATCTGAATACCTGCTATTTAAGATGAGTCTCAAAGAAGTCCTCTCAGATAATAGCTGTCACTTTTCAGAACAAGCATCTTAGTATGCTTTCTATTTTTGCTGTGGTTCTACTTTATTAACCTACTTTATTAGCTAAGCCATTGATCATTACTCTTTGATCAGCAGAAGTTCATTGTGCATTAGCCATTGGTTAGTCCTCAACAGTCACATTTGTTTCATTCTCCAGTATGGGGAAGAGCCAGCCTTGCTGTACTGTTGGTGATCAGGAGTCTTAGACAATTCTTCATTGACTGAAAGGAAAAATATCAGTTAATAATTTGGACAGCTGAGTGTCGTTGGTCATTTACTGCTCATAAGTGGTTATTGTCCAGCTTTTCTACACTGATAGCCCCAACAGGTTACAGAAGTCCAGGTCTTCAGAGTGAGTCCTATTTCAGGATCCCTCCTCACCTCCTCAACCACTTACCACCACCACCCCCCAAAAAGTAAATGCTTATTTCTAAAGAATGGTCTTGGTTAGAGTGGATAAATTACCACCATAATAAAATTTGTTACATGCTAAGTATAATTCCTATGTAATAGGTTAAGTGTGGATTAAATGTATTAAGATCCCCACATTCAATAAGCATTTATTAAGCAAGTCCTTACGCAAGGTACTGGGGATATGGAAATGAGTAAGATGGGATTTCTGTCCCTGCTCCTCCCTCCAAAATTGCGTGTGGATATTTATAGTCTTTAGACATATAAAATTATTTTTCCTTTACCTATGGCATCTTTTATTGAAAACTGACGGCCTCAATGTTTCACAATCTACACACTTCTTAACTCCTTAAAATATAACTTCAGTTAAAGCTACTCTCTAAAATATTAAAACTCACCAATAACATCCTAATTACTATAGTGGAATTTTCCAATCCCTCGTTTCCCCACTCTGTAGCACGTGGCACAAGCCCCTCCCCATGCTCCAGTTATTCTCCTCCCTTTGGCTTTTGTTTTATCCATCTTTCTGTGTGCTTTTATCTGCTCTGTGGCTTCAACTGCTACCTCTCGGTAGTGACAAACTTGATCTGTAGCCCTAACACCTCTAGAGAGCCCGAAAAGAATTCCTTGCGATCTTATAGGTATATCAAAAAAATAATCTATCTCTTCCTGACTGCCACCCATACATATGACTGAACCTGTTTTTACTCTTAAAAGTTTTATTTTTGGAATTATAATTAATCAAATTAGTTAAGCCAGAGACCAGGAGCCTATAATCTCATGGGAGATAATACTTGTTTATAGACTCTAACCCGAAAATGCTCAATTTGACATCCATGTATTATTGGAGATGGCCCATGGCTTATGTTATAAATTCATTAAAATATGAGTAATTTATTTTATTCTTAATTACCAAAGGCACAACCAGTACTTTGAATGAGAAACTAGGATGCAAATTATAGAGCTGAAAATGGGAGACCTGAATAATAAGATTGAAAGAGAACTCTAAGAGTAGAGAACTAGAAAAGACCAAGAGAAAGTTCATCAATATACAATAAGTTATGTGTCCAGGAAATAAAGTGAACCTTATATGTATCACCTAGGCACGATGCAGAGAACAAGATAAAAAATTTATCCTTCTCCTGAAAGAGATGGCAGTTTGATCATCATTTTATTTCAATGGGTCTACAAAGGAGAGTGCAGAGAGATTAGACAGGTGAGATTAGGCAGTTGGCCTTCAAAATCCCTGTTTGTTATTGTGGAAAATTCTGCAAGCAACCAAGTTTTCCCTATTGGGCCATGGATAAATAAATGTAATCTTGACTCAGCTAAATCTTCATGATGAGGAATCACCATCATCAGTAATTATAATTACTCCTCTTATATAAAGAGGTTGGTCAAATTTTATCAAAGCTTTTGTAAAACTCTTGCCTCGTTTAAAGTTTTCCTGGTTAGTTTATTTGCCCAGGCCAAAAGGATTCATCCATTTAACAGTTATCGTTTGAACACCTATTCCATGTTCAATACTCCAGGGTTAGTGCATTGGCTGAGAGGGCTAGCTCTGGAGCCAGCCAGCCAGTGTTCAAATCCTGTCTCTACCAGTTTCTAGGTGAATGATTTGGGGCAATTTAATTTTTACAAGATCATTTTAATAAAAGCGATTATTATAATGACTAATAGTTGTTCAGGCTGACACTATAAAGAACCTTATATGTATCACCTCACATAATCCCCTTATAGCTATATCTTGCTATTATTTCTATTTTAGCGATAAAGAAACAAGTTTCAAGAGGTTGAGTGGCCATTGTTACAGATCTGGAATTCAAACTCCATTTGATTTGATTCCATAATCTGAGCTCTTAGCAATTTCACTCTGCTAACTCTTAAATTCTGATTTGGCCAAGTACTTATCTCTTTCTTGTTTGATTGCTGGCTACTAAACATATATATGAAGTTCAGTGAAAGATGTCTAGCCACTCAGTACATTTTCAATAATTGAGTTGTTTGTTTCAGAATGTAAATAACCGAAGGCCTGTACCTGATTACTTACCTGACCTTATTTTGGATCTAACACCATGTAAAAGCTTTCAGGCATTCCATGGACACTTTTTTTTTTTTCCCAATAAGAATATCTTTGGCAATGCTGGTTATTTTTGAGAGGATTTTTTCTTGATCAAGATAATGATATTTTGGGGACAAAGAGCAGCACTGAAAGTAGTTTTTAAGAATCTCAAGACTTGAGGCAGTGAGTTAATCAAAACTTCAATCCTGGAAAATGTGAAATGTCCATGTCAGTGGCTGATGAAGGGTTGACCATGGAAAATTCAAGATTCAGACTCTCACCTCAAGAGCTACTCTTCAAGGCAATTGACAGATTGAAGAGTGCAGGGTGTTAGAGATTTTGCATTCTTCCTTTGTGAGGAAATTGATGGTCTCTGCATATTGATTTACATGCACCATTACCTCCTAAGGCTTGCAGTGTAGGGGTTAATGCTGAATGATTATAATACCTCCATATGCTTTCCATCACATCTTAAAATGTCTCTCCTGTCTAACGGACTAGGATATATGAGGCAGGCAAACTGATTTTCTGTTTCAGAATGCAGGACTCTGGGGTTCTGTGAACATACCAGTTAATCTGTCAATGTCCCTTTCTTTACAGGAACAAAGTAAGAATGATTATGCTTGCCATAACCCTGGTTGGAAGATTAATGTCATGACATTTGACCATCTGTTTACGATTTTTAAATGGGAGCTCTTAAATAGAGATGCACACTGGTGATATTTTATTTGGGGCCAAATGATCTCATTTGCCCTCAAACTGGAGAGAGGATATTACTGCTTACCCTTGGGAAGATGGCTACATAAAGAGCTATATTTTTTAAAGCTACATGTTATTAGGGTTAAAAAAAAGAAAAAGAAAAGAAAAAGAAAGAAAAGGAAAGAAAACAAAATTAAAGGGACCAGATCTATGTAAACATGAAAATATGCTTGGTCTAAGATTATTCGCTAATGCTAGAGAATGTAGTCAGGAATTACTCCAAAAAAGGATGCACAGATCCCATTTGGGAGAGGATGGTGGTATCAGCAAAGGATGGCTTGCATAGATAATTCTCAGGAGAATAACATCATACAGGCTGCCCCTTCGCTCCCGCCCTGGCCAGGTTAACTGTGAGGGAGAGCACGGAAGGTCCCCAAGTTCCTCACCCCACCAGTCTCAATAGAATGAAAACTGACAGCAGGGTGTGCTTTGGTCCAGTCAGCTGGGCAGTCCTCTCTTACCATCTTCCAGACGGTTCACTGGCATGCCACTAGTAATATAAGGCTAATAGTCATTAGTATTCTTTCCAACAATAAACTTCAGATGGGACCCCCCACTGCATTAAGTGACTGATATACAGATTTTTGTTATTTCCTATCACCTCCTCACTCACTCCTCCTGTCCTCGTCACCTGTAGCCTGAAAGACCAGGCACACTTCAGTGAAAGCCAACAAAAGTAGGAGACGGTGGAGAAAGACCACAGCAAATGGAGGCTCATTACATCGTCGGGGATGCCACTTTACTGTTTAGAGGGTCCTGCCTCTAGTGGGAGTGTTTACCTCTAACCCTGGGACAAGACTTAAGAAGAAAGGGAAGGTCATTCTTACAGCCTTTTGACCAGACATCTAATGAGGCCAGAGCCAGAAGCATGCAGATTTGCAAAGTCTTTCCTCCAACTTCTAATGATTTTGCCAGATGCCTTTTGTGGTTTTCTAGAACCGACTTTGTTTTCTCTTAGTCCTAAAAGCCCGTAGTAAAAATCTATCCCAATATCTAGGACAATCCCTGATATATGTTAGACTCTCAAATATTTGTTGAATGAATGAATGAATGAGTGAATGAATGAGAAGTCTTTCTATCCAGAAGTATGGTGCATGTTTGGAGCAAGCCTCAATGTTGGTGAAAAGACCCAGAGAGCATTATCCCTTGTCACGTAGGGTTGACCTTCTTGCTATCCTTTGGGTTAGATGCTATGTTGCAAAAAATGGAGGCTTTAAGAGGGAAGGGACAGACCTGTAGTCAGGCAAGTCTAGAAGTCAAGAAAAGCTCAGTAACATATCAGAATTTAGAATAAAGAAGGGAAGGAGGTATGAAGAGAGAACAGGTGTTTGGGGCCCTCCAATTCTTTTACTTAAATGCTTCAGAAGCAGTTCCGAATTTATTGAGCTACAAAGGAGGTGATAATTTTCGTCTGAGACTTGCTCTCTGTACAGCTTACATAAGCAGGGATGTGTTGAAGACAGAAGAGTGTCGCCATGCAATGATCACAGTGTGCACACACATGGAGCACTCCTCTGGGCTGGTCTATGCGTAGCACCTTGCCAGCTTTTTCTCCTGCATTGGTTCCCTGTCATGCTAGGCCACACCCTCAAGGGCATATGGACTTTTTCAGGGCATTCTGAAGGAATGTGATTGATATGTTTCTACCTCAGAATTATCTAAATACCTAAGTAAAATACTGTAGACACATTTAAATTTTACATATTATAGATGTTTTTCCTCAAATGTTACCCAGGGGTAAGTAAAGCTATAAAACTAAGATTCGTTTTTTATTGCAAAGTTTGTCCCAAACACCAGCTGTCCTGCTTAATGATCTGACCTATAATAACAGATAAGTAGACACCAACAAGAGACTTTGGAACCCGTAAATTTATCTTGCTCTGTTGTTTGCTTCATTTAATGTTTGATACATTTTTGAGGTACTAAAAATTTTACCTAACGAAAGAGGCAGCCAGAGATGACACTTGGAAGTGACATGAACTCTTCAAGTCCCTGACTGTGACATAAGCATCCTTTTACTGCTCCATGGGGTACTCCATATCAGTGGGAGCCTGGCATGTGTAACTAATAGTGGCCATTGCGACAGCTTTAAAAGACCTTCAAAATGGAAATGTTTACGGTGGCTAGGCATTAAGCCTGTTTAGAAGACTCTGAAGGGGTGCCCTAATTAGAAGCGTGGGGATTTCTAATTTTCTCTTTTTTTTTCAGAGTCCCTTTTCCAGGGGTTAGTAGTAATGAACGGCTGGGTGGCAGAACATCAAGCAGACTGGTCTTGGGGCGGTGGAGGATAAACTAACTTAATAAAGAATAGGATTGATCTCATGAACGCTGTAGAGCAAGACAATACAGTTGGGTCACTCAACAACAGAGCTTTTCATAAAAATGCAACATAAAAAATGAAAGGCTGGGGGATATTTGAGTATGTTATAATGGAAAACTTACGATTCCATAATATACTCTCTGTCCTCCAGGATTTCTTTAGGTTCTAAATCTCATCTTAAATATCCCCAGTTGTACTTTTGTTCAGATTATATTTGGAAGCATTCTTCATTAAGATTCTGAATATCTGTTTATATAATAACATCCAATGAAGGCATTGCCTGGACTAGGCAAGTTTTCGTGGGAGAGGAAAGGTTTTCAAATTTATTTTTTAGTATTTTAATATGATAGCATTTAACTTAAGAAATATTACTGTTTTTTTTCTTGCTATTGTTAAAATAGCTATTAACCTCTATGATATTAATCTGTTTGCTGGATACATTATTAACACAGAGTATATCAAGTTACAGGCCAATTTCATTCATTTTAATTATAGCAGAATAAACAGTCTCAATCTAGGACCCAACTGCCATGTCTAAATCATGCCTAGCCACCGTAAACATTTCCTTTTCTTTCTTTTTCTTTCTTTTTCTTTCTTTTTTTTTTTTTTTTTTTTTTTTTTTTTGCACTTTAGGGCTATGGCCTCATGTAAAGTTTATACCAAGTCATCAAATATCTATTAGGCTTGACATTTGATATTTGTCATTTCTATTTCCTTAATAGAAGTTCGGTGGATGAAAAAAGTGTTTCACATATGCTCACAGCATATAGACACATAAGTCTGTCAGGTAGAGAAAGCAAATCCCAGAAAATGCTTTAATCTTTGAGAATGTATTGCCCTGACAGACACAAATAAGTAATCACTCGTCAAAAATTTCTGGTTTATGGTTTGACTCTCTGCAAGGGTCTGCCATTAAAGGGTCCCCAACGACAGGCCTTCAGAGCCTAGCCACACTCCTGAAAGGATCAAACTTTTCACATTCCCCCAATGAAGATATCTTGAGAGAGCACTTCTTGAGAAGTGCCTACAGATCAAACAGATGTGTTGTTCTAGGCTTCCCAGAAACACTGACATTGCATTGACTCGTTCCAAAGGTGTGCCATGGAAAAGGATTTCCAACCCCTGCCTTGTGTGGCTTCGTGCTTACCCTCCATCAGTTTGATCCTGAAGTAGGCAATGAGAAGGAGTAGCAGCAAAGTCACAGGCAAGAAGACCCCAGAGAACAGGAACCAGCCGGGGAGCTCTCTCATGAATGCCGACAGCACAGGGCTCATTGCCAATGATGCAGTCCCTCCCAAACCAGTGGTGTTGGCACTCCGGATGAGGGCAGCGCTGCTCCCGGAATGCACTTGTTTTCTGCTGGGAATCTGGCCTTTGCTCAGCGCATCTCAGTGGAACTTTTTGTGGACTTTGCTCTATTTAAACGGCCCCGTGAATTCTGAGAGGATTGCTAGCAGGTTACTCTGTAACTCAGTTACAAAGTGTAGAGGATTGAAAGGTAATTCCCCCACACCATTGCAGACGGGCAAGTTGTGCATGACACCAGGAGGCCTAGATTTCTTTTCAGCTTATCTGGAATAGAAAGCACTTGACTTCAAGTAAACCTCATCATTATGTATATATTCTACCTGTATGTCCCCAGACCTAGAATTTTTCCTACATTTCCTAAATTTCAGAGTTAAAAATTACTTAGTAGCCATGTGAATGTAACTATGAACCTGTGTCTAGAAAAAGTGGATTTTCTTCATACACAGTTGATGCAACTAATATCAAGAAAGAGAAAAACATATTTTGCATATCTAACTCTAGTATACCCTGCACCGAATACTTTTCTGAGAGTACACTGGTATATTCATTTATTCAACAAACATTTACTTCTATTAGAAATCTACCTCTTGTCTACGGCCATGCTACCCTGAATAAGCCCGATCCCATCTGATCTCGGAAGCTAAGCAGGGTCGGGCCTGGTTAGTATTTGGATGGGAGGCCACCTAGGAAGACCAGATGCTGTAGGTGTAAAAAATAAAAAAATAAGGGATTGTAAGCTGACAAAGTCCTTGCAATCTGTGAGGTAAACCAAAGGTTGCCTTGCCTAAAAAAAAAAAAGAAAAAAAAAAATCAAAAAATCTACCTCTTGACTAGATACTGGGTATACAGAGAAGAGTTACTCATGGTCCCTGCTCTCTGAGAAGAGACAGACTCAGAGATAATGGCCGCAAGTGATAATGGAATGCATGGTGATATTGCACTAGAGCCTTCTCCCTTTGAGGCATGAATCTTTGTTTGCTCCATTATAGCTTGTACTCTCAGTTATCTTCTGCTTTTACCCATTCTAGTGGCCCGCCATTAGCAATAGAAGGTAGGCCCTGACTGATAGTGATGTGGCTATTTGGTAACTCCAAAGTTTCTGAGAAAAGAAGGGTGATAAACTATGCTGACATTGACTTGTTGACTAAGTGGAGTTGCCATCGACTTAGTGAAAGTTTTTCAAACATGCTGGTCTACCAAAATAAACCAACGGAAAGAATCACTTCCATATTAAAAGGATCTTTTGGAGAATTTGGAAAATTTGGGAGGGAACTGGTAGCTACCTTCTTGGGTTTGTGCCTCTTCTCAGGTTCTAACCCCATCCACCCCACCACTTGGCATCTGCCTTGGTGAACAGCTGGCAGATTCCATCATAAACATGCTATCGTTAGTGTCTCCTGAATTCCTTCACTGAGGATTTTGTAAAGCCATGCAGAGACCTAGTCCCAGCTATAAAGTCAGCACCCTAATTTATAAAATAAAAAGAGTGGGGATGCTTGTCTGGCATTCCTGAGCAGTGAACAGTAAACAACTTCCTCTCAGAAGAAAGACATCTTAATTTCAGAAAGAGCCATTTAGAACACCCAAGATTAAGTCAGCATTCATTCTACTTTACTTGCTTCTCTTCTCCTACTCCATCCACAAACCCTTAAGTGCTGCTGCTGCTGCTGCTGCTGCTGCTGCTGCTATTCCTCCTGTGCGCCCTCCAATGAGATGGCTCTCTGGTGCTCTTTCAGGTTGAACGGGATGCTAATTTGTAAAGTGTCAATCTACAAAGGACCTCCATGAACAGGTGACATTTGCCAGGGAGATGTAAGGCAGCTGTTAGGCTGACTGTCATGTTCTTTCTTTCTTTTCATTTCATTCCATTCAACAAGCCAAAGGTGAGTGAGAGGAACAGGCAAATATATACATGACAATAATGTAAGCTCCCAGGCTGACATATCAACAAAAGCAATAGAAGCACTAAAGAGAGGCTAATTAATTCCAGTTAGGAAATTGGACCGCATTCATTGAAAAGATAGGATTTGAGCTGAACCCTAAAAAGATAGGGAGCTGAGGAACGACCTCCTTAAACAATATGTGACAGTAGAGCTGGGCAGGGTTTATAGAGGACAGGGATGAATGGCTAAATGATATGGGGTGAAGGCCTGAGAGTGTCCTAAGAGGTGGAAAAGTGGGGGTAGCGTCAAAGCTTATAGACTCTTGAATGCTCTACTAAAGACTATGCTATTTGAACAAGGTGGGGCAATCAATGGTCTTTGATAATGGAAGCACTTTGATAATGATCTCTCACCTGGTTCAGGAAGCACTTAGGTATCACTTGAAAGAATGGACTGAAGAGAAGAGAGATCAGAGGAGGATGTTTAAACATAGTACCAAGGTGTAATGAGTATGAGATAGGGGATGGCAGAGGGAAGGGAAAGAAGGGGACAGGGAGTAGGCGGAGATGGCATGAACAGTCCTCAGTGAATAATCGTACACAGAGAGGTAGATGTCACCAGTGATGCTAATAATCATTGAATCAGACACTATGTACAACACTTCGTGTTTGTCATGTTTTTTAATCTTCACAGTAACCTACTGAGGAAGAGACTCATACAGGCAAAGAAATGAGGCACAGAAAGATTAACCTAAGACATATCTAGTAAGTGGCAAAGGTAGGATTCAAATCCAGACCCATGCTCTCATCCACTGTGCTGCGTCTGCCTTGGTTGGCTGAGGAGGTGGTGGTGTTACTGACTGAGACCTGAACCCAGGTTGGGCAGCAGGTTTGGTTGGGGAAGAATTGCAGTCTTGCCTCATTAAATTGGAGGTGATATAGAGATGTTCAATGGGAAGCTGGTGAAAACAGGGGGGTCAGGAGGGGATGAGTCGTGTAATGTAGATTTGGGAATTATTCATGGCTGTGGTCCAAGGAGTGGAGGGATTGTTCAGAAGGACCTCATGTGAGCATAAAGGAGAGACCAGCTGCAGACCCTAAAGAAGTTTCTTACTTTAGACATGGGAGGAAGGATAAGAATGAGGGAAGAAAACCGAAAGTGGAGATTCTGAGGGGTGGGAGAGGAACTCATTGGAAATAATGTTAGGGAAATGGTGGCAAAAGGAAGATTCAAGAAGGAAAGGGTGATAAGTGGTATTATTCACTGGGTCTGAGGTCATTCTGATCCACATGGAGGATTTCAAGAGAGCATGATCTTTGAAGTGGACTTAAAGGTTTTCTTTCTTTTTTCCTTAAAAAGGGCTCTTTGAGAGTATAACTGACATAACGAACTACAATTTGATATGTTTTGACACGTGTATGTACACCCATGAACTCATCACAATCAAATGATGAGCATATCTATCGCCCCAAAAGTTTTCTCGTGTCCCTCTCCTCTCCCTGTCTCCCACCCCTCCTGATCCTGCAATCCTCAGTCTACCACTGATCTGTTACTATACATCAATTTTATGTAAATGGAATCATACAGTATGTTTCATTTTTTGCCTAGCTTCTTTACATAATTATTTTGAAATTCATTCAGACTGTTGTGCATAGCAATAATTCATTGATTTATAGTGCTGAATAGCATTTCATTGTATGAATATCTTTTGTTTACTCATTTACTTGTTGATGGGCATTTGGGTTATTTCCCATAATAGGCTACTACAAATGAAGCTGTAATGAATGTTCCTGCGTAATTCTTTATAGGGGCATTTCTCTTGGGTAAATACCTTGAAATAGAATGGCTGGATCATAAGGTAAGTGTATGTTTAATTTTTTAAGAACTTGTTAGACTGTTTTTCAAGCTAATTATTCCATTTTATAGTCTCACCAGCAGTTTTATGAGAATTCTAGTTCTTTCATATACTCACAAAGATTTGATATTGTCAATCTTTTAAATTTTAGTTCTTCCAGTGATATGTAATAGAATCTCATGGTGGTTTTAATAGGCATTTTCCTAATGATAGTGACATCTTTTCATGTGGTTATTTGCCATTTCGTGTATTTTATTTGATGAAGTGTCTGTATAACTATTTTTAAAAATAAATTGTTTGTTTTCTTATTGAGTTTTGAGAGTTTTTATATTCCAGATGCAAGTCAGTTATCAGATATTTGACATGAAGGGTTTTTTTCCCCCAGTCCTACTCTTGTCTTCATTCTCTTAACAATGTCTTATAAAATGCAGGACTTTTTAATTTTAATGAAGTTCAGGTAACCATTTTTTTTATGTGTTTTACTTTTCATGTTATATCTAAGAAATCTCTGTCCAACTCAATGTCACAAAGATTTTCTTGTGTTTTCCTCTAGAAGTTTTATAGCTTTAGCTTTTATATTTAGTTCTATGATCTATTGTGAATTAATTTTTTTATATGTTGAGAGATATGAGTTAGAGCACTTTATTTTCTGCATATAGAGATTTGATTGTTCCAGCACTATTTGTTGAAAAGACTATCCTTGCCCCTGAACTGCCTTTGCATAGACATCAAAAATCAGAAATCTAATTATGTGTGGGTCTATTTCTACACTCCCTATTTTGCTCCATTGATCTAATTGGTAATCTTTGCACAAATACCATTATGTCTTGATTACTGTAGCTTTAAAATAAGTCTTGAAATTAGATACTGTTAACTGTTCAACTTTGTTCTTTTTCAAAGTCGTTTTAGTTAATATAGGTCATTTTTATTTCCATATGAGTTTTAGAATGAACTGGCCAATTTCTATAAAAAGGTCTGCTGGGATTTTTATTGGGGCTTCATTGAATCTATAGATGAGGAGATAATTCATAGTTTAACAATATTGAGACTTCTGACCTTTGAACATGACCTATGTTTTCAGTTTATTTAGGTCTTCTTTAGCTTTTCACAACAATGTTTTGTAGTTTTTAGTATTTTCATTATGAACATTTTTTTGTCAGATTTAAGTATTTCATATTTTTATGCTATTGTAAATGGTATTACTTTTTGATTTTAAACTTCTGGTTATTACTAGCATTAAAGATTTTCTTAGTTCATAAAAAATACCATATTACTGGGAACTTCTACAATATTAAATATTAGAATTTATTAAAACATTTTTCAGAGCTTGAGAAATTTTTGTGTATAAAGGCACTTATCTGAATCCAAACTGGTTGCTTGGGGTTATGCTTCATAGGCGTAGCAGCTATAGAAAGCTGTGATAACAGAGGGACATATTATATTGGGATTAGACTCTCCTATTGATTTCTTTAATAGTGAATATTCTTGTTGTTGATTGACATCATGATTTAAGGCATAGGTGATTGCAGATTTTGATATTTAGCGGTAAAATTCCTCAGGAACTACTCTTACACCACCTGTTATACACTCTTAGTGACAGCTAGACAAAAGCTTTCCTTGGATAACTGTGACCTGTTGAAGGCAATACCAAACCCACCAAGCCTCTTATTTGGATTCTGTATTTGTCTGATTGAGGCATAAAAAATGACTCATTCCAATGACATTACGCAGAACAGTGAAAGTTCTAAAGTCCATCAGTGGAAAGTGCCAAAGAGCCAGTGACTAATATCTGGAATATCGCAGTGTGTGCAGCTACAAAACCAATATAAAAAATTAAAAGCGAATAAAACAAACAAATTTCACATAAAGTGCCTTGATTTAATTATATGGATGGCATTTTTCTGAAACGAAGCATCACTCACAGTGTATATGTAGTACTGACAGCTCCGATATGGGCCTTTTGAGTAGGAAAGCCTGGGTTCTCCGTCCGTTGGTAACTGTCCCTGTGAGCTCAGTTCACTAGCCCATGTCAATTAAAGTAGTACTACTTGGCACCAGTACTACAGTCAACACAAAAATGGGGACTCTGAAATTATGTGGTATTGGTGGGTTATATGGTGCACTATCAATAAAACAAATGACCACAGAAGTGACAATGAAGAATTTAAATTCTTTGTGAATTCTGAGGAAAAAAAAAATGGTCCACTAGCTTTCATTTATTCATATTTGCAATTAACAAATATTTGTTGAGGGCTTAACACCTGCTCTGAAGACACCTACTTGGGGGCTATGAACATATCCGTGAATAAGACAATGCCCCATCCTTACGGAAGTTATATTTCAGTGGGATAGACAGACAATAAGCAAGAGTAGGTAATAGTTGCTGAATGTGTGTATTGTTCCAGGTAGTAGTCTAAGCACTTTACTTGTTCTGTATCATTAGTCTTGTCAATGAAGTTAATACCATTTTTATCATCACCATTTTGCATATGGAAAATGCATATGTTTTTTATAACTCATCAAGGATCATACCACTACGAAGTGTCAGAGTCAGGATTTAAACCCAGAGCCCAAACACTTATCTACTCTACTCTACTCTACTACTTCTCAAACTCCTAGAGATAAACATATATTATGTCAAGCAGTGATAAGATGTCAAGTGTTCTGCAGAAAAATAAAGCAGGATAAGGAGGAAAGAATGATAGGAAGTGCAAATTTTAGGTGGGGTGCTCAGGGAAAGTATATTGGCCTGCTAGGGCTACCCTAACAAAATACCACAGACTGTGGGGCTTAAACAATAGAGATTTATTCCCTCACAGTTCTGGAGGCTAAAAGTTTATGATCAAAGTTCTAGAAGTGTTGGTTCGTGTTGAAACCCCTCTTTTTGTTGGTAGACGGCCACCTTCTTATGTGTCCTCACATGGCCCCTACTCTGTGCATAGACACTCTTGGTACCTATTCCTCTTCTTATGAGGATAACAGTTGTATCTGATTAGGGTCCCACCTTTACAACCTCATTTAACCTTAATTATCTCCTTAAAAGCCCTATCTTCAAATACAGTCACATTGAGGGTTAGGCCTTCAACATGTGAATTCTGGAGTTGAGTGTGGGCACAACTCAGGCAATTACAGAAGGCTTCTCTGAAAAGCTAACTTTTGAGCAGACTTGAATGTAGTGAAAGAAAGAGCTACGTCCATATTTGGAGGAATGAATTCTAGGCAGAGGAAAAAGAAAGTACTAAATTTCTGAAAAAAAAAAAGTTTGGGGCATAATAAAATATATATAAGGAGACCTATTATAGCTGGAGCACATTGAGAAAAGGAAAAGTGATAGAAAATACACTTTTGAGAATCATTGAGCTAGAAACTTGACAACACTGAGGCAAAGAAAATGTGCCCATAGTATGGTCTGTGAAACTCTAATTTTACTACGTTTTATTCAACATTGTTTGAAAAATGGTTAAATAAATGCAAAGAATACTGGAGTAAGTATGTTTCTTTATTGCAAGTTTTCTTGGAGCCTTTAAATTGTATTGTAAATGCCCAAGACGGGATACAGTATGGACCTGTCCCAAACTTACTGAACCATCGAGTCATTTTTGCCAGGAAAATCTCAGGAGATTTGTCCAGGTACTCTGAACATAAACCCTACTTCTAAGTGTCCACATACGAGGTTGGGATTCTTAGGTAAGGAACAGTGGATAGGGGACAAATTATTCTGAGAAATTTTGGGGTTTAAATTTTGGTTTTATTTTCGTAAATTTACTAACACAGACTGGTGCCAACAATTCAAGAAGTATCAACATTGACTCATTCATAAAGTCCTCCACGTGTCAGCTCATCCTACTTTGCAAAGTTATTTTGTTCACAGGAAAATTATCATTAGAATATGCCCACCTGATTACAGATTCCTTGTAATCCCATCCTATCAGGGGAGACAGTGAAAATCAGATGCTTCTGGTCATTAGCATTAGGCTGTGACAGGAGTGGTGGCTCTCTGGGAATAATATAAGGCTGAATGTTTGCATTCCAGAGTCCCCAGGGAAATGGGGGCACTTTGACACACAAAAAGTTTTTTGTTGCTGGAATAGATTTATACTATCAGAAATGGAAGTTTTGCTCAATTCAGGTTTTCTCTCCCTTCACCCATTGTGCTCTGGCCAATCAACATGTTTTTGAAAAGCAGATAAAAATGAAGACTGTTCTACAATAATTTAAGCTAATGATGTTTAAATGTCAGTGCCCTTCATTTGCATGGGCTCTTTCAAGACCCAGGATGGGATGTGGAAAATATATATTCATGGTCATAGCTTTTGTAAAGTTTTCAAAAGGAATATCTATGAACTACAATTGGTAAAGACTCAGTCTCTTTCCATTCCAACTTCCTGGCTGTCACACTCCTTGTGCTGGGGAGTGCTGGAGCAGCCATGGACATTTGGGACAGGTCTAGGGGAAAGATGAATTGGGGACACACATTCAAATTGGATTAGTGGAATGTTTATGTGGTTTGCGGTCATTTCTGTGTGTCATTAACTTGTAGTAAGCTGTCACGGTGTCTGCGTGGCTTCCAGGAATACTTCTACCAACTTTTGGTGTTGTGTCCCAAAGATTCCTGGGCAGAGTCATATTGCAATTTGAACATGTCTTATTTTCTCAACTTCAGAAATGGAGGAGGAATAAGGTTTGAAATGTATGGACCCAGAGTGACTCTGAAAAATTGTTCCAAACCCATGCAAGAGGAAGATTTGATTTTCCTTTATGCTCAATCGAAATGAAATTTCTTTCCTGCAGTGTATACATTATAAACAAGGATACATTTTGGTGTTAATTGAATAAAATAGAATTTGAGGACAAAATGGTTAACAGTAGTACTACAAACAGTAAGTGTATCTTCGTGCAATGTTGCACATCTTACAGACCCCAAAGGAATGAATTACATTTTAGAGTGTATAATGGATCTTGTCTTGACAAAGTGAGGCAGTTCTGGACAAAAGAGCACACAGAGTTGCCACCAGGAAGAGCCGGTACCGGAGGAAACTCGTGTTCCAATTACAAAGCTAAATATATTTATAGAAGTTCAATGTATGTAGTATAAGAGAAATTTGATTATATGGTTATATAGTGCAGGACAATATAAGGGCAGCTTCAAAATACCTTTAATTCCTCTTAGAATGCCTTAATTTCAGATTAGTTTTGTGTTTTCAAAATTATTGATTATACAAAAATTGAAAGATGATGAGAAGGACATGTTCCATTAGAAGCCAAAATCAAATACAGAAGGACTGACAGAAGCTCTGGAGTGTAAAAAAATTAGTTAGCTTTTTTGATTTGTCATTATGTCTTTTTTCAGTATGTAAATATCCACTTTCATACAGAATATTGCATTTGCAATTTTGTATACTTTTCTCTGAAATAGAGGCCTGCAAAATGTATAAGCTTCAGACCTATAAAATCTGGATCTGTTGCTGGGTCAGAATAGAAATTTTATGGAAGAAGAAAGCCTGAGAGAAATCCCAGAGATCCTTGCAGACAATTTTGTGATTTCTAAATTCTCCAATTTCTGCTTCTTGCTGTAATTTTGGAAGGATACTAAACCTTTCTTATTGGTCTCTCTGGCTGTTTAGAGGCTCTGGAAGACATTTCTGATTGAGCAGGCCCTCAGCAGAGGGGCATTCGGCAAAGGTGGCCATATTCAATGTTAAGGGAAGGGGGTGGAAGTGATGCTATAGACTAATACGTCAGAAAGCAGCTTACACTAAGCAGGAATTAAGTTTAACCCAGATATCAATTGATTTTTTTAAAAAAATTGGGAGTCAACCTTTTTCTGCAATATAGTATTACCCCTAAATATACAACACAGAAGAGATAATCCAATGTAATACCATTACACAGATTTATAGCTGACCTTTGAAATATATATCAGAATTCTCTTTTAAAATACTACAGTTTTATTGCTATTTCCCTTCAGAATAAAAATCCTTCTGACTATTGCAATACCCAAACAGTAAATCCACTGTGCTCATTTACGCCTGAGAGTCTGCAGATAACAGACAAATCCGACTATTGCTTTGCACCAGCCCTGCTTTCAGCTGGAGAGCTGCAGTTTGGAGATTCATTGCTACAACATGGGTTAAGTTCTGTCATTAGCAGAATCAGTATAGTGCACAAGTCTGTATTAATCACTAGGGGTAAACTACCAGGCTATTACTAGAACTTTTTGCCAAGGTAGTAACAGGAAAATAACAGTGGTTTTGCATAAAGATACTAGGAGCTCATTTGCACTGCTACTGGAGGCAACGGGGAGATTAATGCATGCTGTCAGTTCTACAGGTTTAATTTGACTTGCGCTAAAATAGCATCAATACACATCACCCCTTGCCATTCATTCTTTCCGAATACTGATTAATTTACTCTCGTTTCACCCTGAATGCTACCAGGCAGTAATGAGTTGTAGCCATCTGCCAGTCCTATTTTCTCTTCCCCATTGCCCATAAAAAGAAGCAGAAACGAGGACATTCTTTTCATGGGCATCCATCCAGCTGCTCAGAGTTCCCCGTTCTCCGCCTGGGGAACGCAGGGCAGATATCCGTCCTGACAGTGGATTCCTGAATGGACACACAGTTTTTGTATTGGAGCTGGTGAGCAAGAAGCCTCCTAATTTCAGAGTTGGGAGGGATATATAGCAGAGCCTGTATGTCAATGTTAACAGTTAAGCCTTGGAAAAGATTTGTAAAGTACAGATATTGCTATAAAGTAGTATTTTATAGATACATAATAATACAAAGTACACAGAGATAAGGCTCTTTATAGACATATAAAGTAATACTGTTTATATTGTCTTAACTCCTAAAAGAACAAGAGACCATCTGGTTTCAGTAATTGCTTCCAAATACATTTTTTTTTCTTTTAATGATATTTTCAGAATATTCAGACATATTATCCCATTATGAGTAAGGGAATAATAAAAAGACTGACACCAAATTTTATCCTATATCAAGGATACTATTTTTTTTAATCAACTTTATTGAGGTACAGTTCGCATACAATAAATTCTGTCTATATTTCAATATATTTTGACACATTTATATACTCAGGTAATTGCCACCACAATCAAGATACAGAATATTTCTACCAGTCCCTCAAAATTGTCCTTGTGCCCCTTCTCAATCTTTTCCAGGCAACCTCTCATCTTCTTTCTGTCAATGTAGATCAGATTGACCCTTTCTAAAGTTTCCTAGAAATGAATCTTACAGTATGTATGCTTTTGTGTGTAACTTTTTTACTTAGCATAATTCATCCATGCTTTTGCATTTTTCAGTGATTAATTTTTGTTGATGAGTAGTATTTCATTCCATATCCATTCTGTATCACTACAAATATGCCATATTTTGTTTATCCATTTACCCTTTTATAGACATTTGATTTCCAGTTTTTAGCTATTATGAATAAATTTGTGTACAATTCTTTGTGTGGACAGATACTTTCATTTCCCTTGAGTAAATACTTAGGTATAGAACTGTTGAGGCTTATAGTGAATGTGTGCTTCATTATATAAAAAAACCATCAAACAACCCTCCAAAATGACTATTCTGTTTGACAATCTCACCAGCAATGTATGAGGAGGGTTCCGATTGTTCCATATCATCACTACTTGATATCGTCATCTTTTAAAAATTTTATCCATGCTAGTGAGTATACAGTGATATATCATTGTGCATTTTATTTGAATTTCTCTGTGTTTTAAAATATAGGTTTTATTATTATTTAAGTATGGCAGGGTCAATAGATCAAGAGATGACTGCCATTAGGGCCAGCAAGACCCAAAATATCAAAGCATCAAAAACATTGACTAAAATAGCATGATTAATACACCTGAAGGCTAATGATGTTGAGCATCCTTTCATGTGTGTATTGCCATTCACATACCTTCTTTTGAAAAGTATTCAATTTTTTTGCCTGTTTTTAAAATTGTGTTACTTTTTTTATATATATAGAGTTCTAACTAATTAAATTCTTTATGAATTCTGGATGCAGGTTCTTTGTCAAATATTCATATTGCAAATATTTCCTCTCACTCTGTAGTGTATCTTTTTCTTAATAATGTCTTTCAAGAAGATTAAGGTTTACATTTTTATGAAGTCCCACTTATCATTTTTTTTAATGATTCATGCTTTTTGTGTTTTGTTGAGAAATATTTGCTTACCCCAAGATAATGAAGATTTGCTCTTATATTTATTTCTAGTAGTTAAATAATTTTAAATATTGGATTTTGGTCTGTGATTCATTTTGAGTTAAAATTTTGTATTGCCTGAAGTAGGGATCAAGGTTCATTTTTTTTCCTCCAGCATTTGTTGAAAAGACTTTCCTTTCTCAGTCGAATTGAATTGCCATTTTATTTTTTACTGAAAATCAGTTAACCATATATGTGTGGGTCTATTTCTGAATTCCCTGCTCTGTTCCATTGATCTGTAGTTCTGTCTTCCTGCCAATACCACATTCTCTTGATTATTGTAGCTTTATAGTAAGTCTTGAAATCAGCAAGTGTAAGTTATCCAACTTTGAGTTGTATGGCTCATCTTTGTCTTTTTCTTTTCTAAATAATTTTAGAATCAAATTTATTTTAAAAGCCTGCTGGGATTTTGGTTAGGATTGTATTGAATCTACAGAGCAATTCGAACATAATGAAAATCTTAATAGTAGTGAGTCTTGCAGTTCATATGTGGCCTATGTTTCCAATTATTTAGGTATTTTTAAGTTCTCTCAGTAATCTTTTGCAGTTTTGAGAGTATAGTTTTGTGCATATTTTGTTTAATTTATTTCTGAGTATTTCATGTCTTGGATGCTATTATAAGTTAAAATTTTTTAAATTTCCATTTCTAATTATATGTTGCTAGTCTATAGGAATACAAATAGTTTTTATATATTGACCCTCTATCTTGAGACCTCTCTAAACATTTTTATAAGTTTTAAGGGTGTGCATGTGTATACACACACACACACACATACACATATATATACATGTATGTATGTGTGTGTATACATACACACACACATACGTATTCCTGAGGGAGTTTTATGTGTCATGTATACATAAAGAGTTTTGTTTTTTTTTTTCTTTCCAATCTGCATGCTGGTTGTTATTTTTTTTTCTTGACTATTGCACTGTCTATGGCCTCCAGTACATTGCTGAATAGCTAATAAGTGTATACAATTCTTTCCTTGGAAGTTATTCTAACTAGTTTCTTGGGGTCTCAGTCTTGCATGCACATATTCGTACTTGGCAAAAGCCTGAAGGGAATCCCTATGAAGACTTTTGGAACCATTTCTCTGTTTAGCTCCCTCCTCTTGGAGATTCTGATTTGCAAATTCTAGCTGCCTGCCATCTTGCACCAATCTCTAGTCTCTGAATCCTAAACTCAAGAAGATTCTCAGCCTCTGTTTGGGTTTCCCCTCTCTGTCCTGCAGCCTACAGAGTGTCTTTGGGAGAAATCCTGGGTAATGGTAGGACTCATCTTATTTATTACCCTATCTTAAGAATCACAGTCTTCTACAGTTTAGTGTCTAAAGCAGTTTTTACTATGTTTTATTGAGTCTTCTAGTTGTTTACAGTGGGAGGGTAATTCTGGACCCTGTCACTCCTTCATGACTAGAGAGAGAAGTAGATACTATTTAAGATTTATTATTATTTTATTTTTATTATTATTATTTTGAAACTTGCTACGTGACTCAGCAAGTTTTGTTTTGGTGAGGGAAGAGAAGTTTTGACCACTGGTTCTAAACCTAACTTGACATTAGGTTTATTTGAGAGCTCCTAAAACATGCTTATGTTCAGGCTGCTTTCCCAGAGATACAGACTTAAATGGTATCTATATTTCTTAATCTCTCAGGTAATTATAATGTGTCAGAAAGCCTAAGAAATACCAATTTACTCTCAAAACTCTATAGAACTTTGCCAATATGTGTTCCACGCCCTCCCGATAAGACCAAATTGGCTTATGGGTGTACTGAGTTACAGATCTCTTTGTCCCTGGGCACAGCCAATATTAACCAGAGCGCTTGCCCTGCCATGAATCAGCATCCTCAGTTTACCGCAGCATGCCACACAAATGCCATCATTTCTTGAGCGTGTTGTGACTTCAGGACATTGAAGTTTTAGAAGTTAATCATCCTTTAGTCTCATCTTCAGGTCCCAGCTCAAATGTCGCAAAACCTTCCTCTGACCCCTCAGGAGCCATCTTTTTTCCTTCCCATTTATTCCCATTGCAATATATGTGTACCTGTGCGACAACAATAAAAACTGTTTCTACTTAAGATTTTAGTCCCTCAAAATCCTAGAGGGTAGGGATGATTCCTTTAATATCTTTTTATCCTTTCTATTGCCAAGTCAAGTGTTTGCACTTCATAGTTATTATATTTGGGTAGGCCATTTTGGAACTGAATGTTTGAAAATGTTTTGTGGGTGAAAATGCTTCCTGTCCTATTAAAAATATATCCTGTTAAAGTACATTTGTAGATTCTTCATAAGGCAATTGGGTGGGCTAGGAATATAAACCCCATATTTTGTGTCACATCATTTATTGTTGTATTTGAACTCATTTCCTGTCTACTTTTTTTCCACAATTAATCAGTTTTTTCCTTTAGAGAGAAAAATTTGGTAGTGCCTTTCTACCTTTAGGCATTTATACTTCAGGAACAAAATTGTTTGATTTTGATGAATTTTGCTAGTTACATAAGTTCAGGCTTTAAGTCCAGACATCTTTATTAGGTTAGATTTTTTTTTTTCAAGTTAATAAATAAATTGGATGGAAAAGAAATTTCCATAGGGATACTGCAGAAGGAAATGCAAGTGTTAATTGAAATTATTATCGGCATAATCTATTTGACCACATAACAACTAGCTTCCTATGTTTATTCAATTCTTTTTTGCAGTAATGTTGACATGACCAGGGTCACTGTCTGATATGGTGTCTTTGCATAACTTAAGAGACACACCTCCTCTAGGGATTGCTTGGCAAACAAAGCAAGGGCTGGATTATAACCCCAATCACCTCCGAGTCAGAAAACCTACACAGGGCACAATTTGTGCAACCTGACTGTAGTGGCTATATGATGCCCTCTACTTTTAGAAGAGTCGTTTGTTTCTGTAAAATGTGGCATATTACAGGAGGTCCCAAAGGTTTAATATTCTCTACTGAGTATAAGACACATGAGTACAAATTGTACAATGTACTGAGTGAATTATGTTAGGGAAAGAAATTAAGGAGGCCTTTATTAGGATCATCAAAATCTCAATTGTATGGTTACTCTGGTGGGAAAAAAACCTCAAAGGCGAAAATGAGGTAAATCCCCTTTCATAACCCACACGTTAAGGCAGAGGCAAGGGGGCCTGTGGGAGAGAAGCCAGGACACTGAGAATCTTTGGATGATGTCTTCCATTAATGACATGTTTGGGTTGGCTAAGACACAGAGGAAATAACACATGTGCAAAGTGGATGAACGTGCACCCACTTAGCTTCTGGCCACAAAGAGAAAGGCAGAGCCTGTCAACTGTCAGTGAGGAAGAGCCAAGGGCAAAGCCAGCAAGTGCCAGCATAAATGTAAGAAAGGACCACACATTGAATCCCTTTATAAACTAATTACTTTAAAATCTTGAATTTCTCACCAACCATGAAACTTAATTTGTTGGGATAAGTGTAACTCGTATCCACTGACCATGTACTTGATGACTTCGGAGCCGCTTCTCAAACTACATGCAGAGAAGGAAATGAAACACATTTATTGAATAGCTCTAGTGCTCTTCAGTGTGTTAGATGCTTTCACATACATTGTCTCATTTAAAATGACCCTAAATGGTTCCATTTGCCCTCAAAAGGAAGATGCTGTAATTGGCAGAAAGGACAGGTTGAATATTTCTCTTCTAGATTTTTGTTCGATGGAAGCAATGATTTTCACTTAGGCTTGACTGTGTTTTTTCTAGTTGCAAATCACAGTGATGAACGTCAGTATTAAACGAATGACCTCATTCATTAATGCATGTGCGCCTTTCTTTTTCTACCTACTGGTCCTGGTTCTGTTTTCTTTCCTCCTACTGATTTTTCTCAATCTGCTTTGCCCCTTCTTTCTTTATTTTTATTTAACATTATGTATCTGTATCCTACTGCTTTCCCAAGCCCTCAGACCTCATTCAGTGTATAGTGCTCTCTTTCAATCAGGGCCTCATCAGAGGCACACGCTGCTCTCTGGGGTTCTTATTTAATGGGCTACAATCAAGGATAATAAGAGAGGTCTACTCTGCAATTATTTTTGTGAATTTTTTTTCCTTTTGTTTCTTAAAGGAGAAATATTTTTACAGGAAAAATAGGAGTCTCTGTGTCATCCTCTCTCCTGGTTTATTACTTCTGTTAAAACTGAGTGTGGGCTAATAGATCTGGGAGGTTGAGTAAAAAATATAAGGGAAACATATTATATTTGCTGTTGTGAATGGTTCAAACTGTATTGAAAAAAAAAAAACAGAATAAATACAAAGTTAGGAGATTATTTGAAATACTCCTTTCTGGTTCTTTGTTAAGGACAATTTGCCTTCGGTTTTTGCTTTTTTACCTTTAGATCTTTGTGTATCCAAACTCCAAAAGTGGCATCTCTGTTCTTAAGGAGTAAACAATTTAAACACAAAATGCTATAAAGGTATCGCACACACTATAGTAGGGAGGAATGTGTTAATCATGCCTTTCTATTTTCTGTAGTTTTGAGACTTTGACATCTTGGGGACTTGCTGACCCTAAAAAGACTGTTCTTCCCAGAGTTGCCAGTTCCTGGGGATAGTAAATAGCTTGTCCATCTGGGAGCACACCTTTCCCAGGCAAACTAATCAAGCCAGAGCCCACCACCCCACCACCTCCTTTACTGAGTATTCACACTTGGGACCAATGTTCCTCTTCCCTAATCACTCCAGGGCCAGGTACCAGATGACTAGACATAGCTCCTGTACACTAGAGCCTACTAAAACTATTTAGACTAACCAATCCTCAACCTGCTTACCTTGTCTTGCTTTTCCTGTAGAAACCACAGTTGAGGCTTTTGTTCACCTTTTCCTCTCATTCCCTCTACTTCCTGTCTGACCCTGATGCTTCCCTGTGTGGCCCTGTGAGGCACGAACTGCCTCCTCCTCTTGGGAACTGTGAATAACAAATTGTATTTTCAATGCAACCCTCTCCTGATCTATTGGCCTCACTCGAATAATAACAAAACTTGCATTTCTAAAACAAAGAGCTACACTGCCTTGGAGATTTGGAGAAGACATCCCCAAGGAAAGAGCTCGAAGGGACCTTGAGGCCACTGTGGTGTTACAATGGAGATGCGGGAGAGGGGAAAGCGGGGGATCCAAGCAGTGGAAACAGGAAATGTGAAAATGGAAACATGGTGTGTTTAGGGAACAGTGAGTACATGAGGTGGCATGAGTGTGGGGCAAGAAGGGAGGTAGGAGATGAGGATGGAACGATTGGTTGTGTTAGGCTGCCAAAGCTTGCTGGGCCTGCTAAGGAGCTGGATTTTATCCTTATCTGTTTGGGGAGGCAGCAGATGTTTTAATCATGGTAACAGCATGGGTAGGTATGTGTTATGGAAAGATAACTCTGGCAGCCACCTGGAGGATGACTGCGAGTAGAGAAAAGGTTGGAGCTGGGAGGCTAGTTCAAGGCTGTCACAGAAGTTCAGTTATAAATGTAGAAACAGGGATCAACGAAAGTAAAAGATCAGACAGGCCATTAGAAATAGAATTAAGTATAGCATTTAAATCTCTGTGCTCTTCCATATGTTGTTTGCTGGTGCGTTAAACTTCCTGGCTTTGGAAAAAGCTTTCCCCCAAAAGAGGAGGTGAGTAAAATTACCTGTAAGTCTGCACATTACTTTAGTACTTTCCGATTTTTCCTTTCCTTGTCTCCAGTTGAATTTAGAAATTCATGACAACCATTTACATGAGTAAAATGACTTAGAAAGGATGACAGAATTCAAGAGAAAAAAGTGTTTACATTTTGACTATCTTAACTCTTACATAAGATACTATATTCTTCTTTTTTTTTCTTTCTATTTCTCATCTCCATTTTCCTCCTCTTCCCTCACCCTAAAAGTTATTTATTATATTCCAATATGCATTTCTTTAGAAAAAGTTGTGTTTCTTTTGAGGTAAAAAAAAAAATCTTAGCTGTGTATATTTGATGAGCTCAATCATACCTTCTTCAAAGCCAAAAACATTTCACAGATAACAGGAAAAAGTTTTGAATGCTTCAATGACAGGTATTTAGAATCGTCTGCTTTTGTAAATGTAGTATCCGGTGCCATGACTAGAAAAAGAAAGACCAGTGAGTAATGACCATGGTTTGCCAATAGGAGGGGTGAGTAAACAACAGTGTAATTTAATTATTCTCACTATCAACTTGTCTTATTTAAAAGTTTCCTGGCTGAAGAAAGGGCTTATTAGGTTCTGTGCTATAGTGCCGATAAAATGACATAGTGGATTATTCACACTAGTGCAGAAAATTGATTTTATTTCTCCTACTAGCTGAATTCCAGACTAATGAGATTTGACTGTTATACAACTGTAACTGTTGTCATGTAGCTTTACAATTACCAAAGCTAGACTCTTTTACGAAAAAAAAAAAACAGCTGATATACCTTTTTTTAACAGTTGACACATTTTCATTTCTCTGCCTACTTTACTTTAACCTTCCCCAATTATATTCTCTCTTTTTTTTTGTTAGTAGTATACCAAATAAATACATGATTTTTTCCCTTAAAAAGATTTTTAAAGTGAGGCATTAAATATTGATATTACAAATGTGATAATACAAATATTTTCCTTCTGAAAGATTAGTAAGGATTGGTCACTTTCTGTTTTAGATTGAATTAAGTTAATGCAGCACAAACTCCTCTATAGTAATTTATGTATCTACGAACATCCTGTTGTAGTGCAAACGTTCACAACTCCAGGAATAGTGACTGACAATGGCAAAGACATTTGGAATGCCCTAAGCAAAAGCATCTGAGGTATTTAGATCTTTTGTTATTGCAGAATCATCAGCATTCCAAGCTTGCTTGCCAATTTCTCTCCTTGTCTCATTCCAACATGTTCTTGGTAGCAGTTGTGCATTTTCTCTTTGCAGACCACAGTTCCGTGGTTTTTACTTTCATCATTTTGTGTGGCTTGCTGACCTTCAGCAGAGCTGAAGTTAGAGTAAACAAAGAATTCTTCACAATGTCATAAAATTCTTGAAATCCAGGACTGCATTTTGAGATTCTTTCAGATATACATATCCTGTTTAGTATATAGTCCTCATAAGATATAGTGAAGATGCACGTGACGGTTGGTGATCATGGTAGATTAGAGGACGTTGCAAAGAGCCTATGATCCCTTGTGACTTGAGTGTTACTCTTGGGTTGTTGAACTGTTAAACTTTATGAGGCTACTCTAAAATAATTCTATATTTGACAAAAAGCATTTAAAAGCTTAGTTTCTCTGAATAGCTGAATGCTTATTTATATGCAGAAAATTAATTTACATTTATAATTTGCATATATGATGCAAACCAAATACAGGCTGTAAACTAAGGGTTCAGCTTCTTGCAAAATACCTAGGATACAATCATTCCTAAAGAAATATTTGTCAAAGAGAGCATATTTGAAACACAATAGATGTGAAAATGGGAAAGGATCAGTCTTTTGAGGCAGTAAGTGTCATCTCCATTGGTTGAAGTTCCCAGGCATCTGCATCTGTTGGACAAAGTTAACTCTTTGGAGGAAACCCACTTTCAGTGATGCACAAATTCGATTCACTGGTAAGAGTACTGCAACTGCCTAGATGCTATCAGGAAACAGCCCACCTTAGAGATGTCCACTGAAAAATCTTCTGTAAACAGGCACTTAACATTTTCCAAAAGCATGTTGAAAAGAAGCCATCACAATTACAAATAGAAATGTAAATAAAGAGTAGATGGTTAACATGGCAGCTATGTCTAGAGATACAACACTCTTGAAGAGAACTTTCGAGATCATCTAGTTCAACCCCATCATGATAAAGATGAGGATTCTGAGAATCAGGATGGTCACTGCTTTCTTGATGTTACTTAGGTAGGCAATTCAATCTTTCTTTCTCTCTGTATCTTTGTATCTTCCTTACTCTTTCATCATTCCATTTACTTCATAAATATTTTTTAAATGCATGTTCTGTACCAATTACTGCCTAATATGTTAAAGAAATGGAGAAGGTGGATAGATCATTTTTCTATCATATCAAGAATCTAGAAAAAGGGAGAATTAGAGAGAAAGAAAATTTACTTATTATAACTATGTGGTGCTTTAAATCTTTTCAAGTATTTTTGCATAGCTTTTTCTATATAACCATAACAAATGACTTTTCATTATAAACCCTAAACTCAATATTTCTTTAGACCTAACTAGGGAAGAGCCTTCTTTGAATGACAAATCTGTGTTAGAGAGCATACTTTTGTGTAAGGATGTTCTGAGAACTATCATTGATCTGGCTCTCCAAATAGCATTGGAAACCAAGCAAGACCAGTGTAATTTAACACAATTTTTTTTTCTGGTAAAAACTAGACTTGTAAAAATTGGGCCAGCATGAATAAGTTGACTATTAATGATTAAAATACTTTAACTATCATGGAATTATTTCTAATATGGTCTTTCAGTGTCCAAGGCAGTTATCACATGCAAATCACCCAATAGGCAAGAAATGACTGACCACATTATAAGCAACTTTACCTGAGGAGGCCAACTTTACTCTCCTGGGGACTTTAGTTAGCTTAAATCCCCAAATGGATTTTCTGGCTGGCCACGGAATCTCAGGGCAAAAACTTTTAGGGTGTCAGGCACTAAGTCATGATAAGCAACTCGTTGTCCATAGACATGATCAGATGATGTAATAACCTACCTGAAGATGTTCTGAGTAGAAACTACAAGTTTTAGAGTGGCAGTGACTATAGCCAATGGTGAATGTTATCTGAAGAGTAACTCCCCAGTTGCTTGGGTAGGGGAGCTTGACAAGGAGCAAGATTGAAAGGCATAGTGTGTCTGCTAATCTCTCCAACTCTTACTAACAATGGTTTGAAGGAGTTCATAATTTAGTGGAAGAAAAGAAGAAATTTTCATGCACGGATGTTTGGCTTAGAGGAGGGTCACTTATCATAGCCAGTGAATTGAGGAAAAGATGACTGAGAAGACTTTCTGAAAGGTCATATCTAATCTTATTTCTGAAAGATGCATGTGAGTTGGCCAAGTGATGAATAAAGGGGACGGTGTTCTAAGGAGAGGAAACAATAGGAGCAAAGTTACAGAGGCACAAAACAAGAAGATGGTTATAGGGGCTCTAGTTGGGGTTGGTAAAGTGGGAAAAAGCAAAACAAGGAAAGGTAGGAAATGAGGCTAGAGAAGTAACCTATAGCAGTAGATCTAGCTAATGACAGCCCAAACTGGGATAGTGGAAGTACGAATAGAGGACATTATTTCTGCCTGAGGAGGCCATGAGCTCTTGTTCACAGTGGTTGTCAGCAATTCAGCTGGAAAATCATGTCAGTGATAGAATATGTCACCCCACAACATGCCACTTTGACATAGTATTATTTTGAGCGGAAGACAATTTAAAAATAGCAGGTTTCATAAAAACCCTTTCTTCTACTTATTTGCCTAAAGGCAGGACATAAATTTTCATTTGTAAAGATGTCTCATTCTCCTATACCAGGAGCAGGAGGACAACTCTTAGGTTCTTAATTCTAAGAGACAACTCTGGACTCTTACCAGCTCTGAGAGAAGGGAAAGGAATCTACATAATAACCCGTATCTTCTATTAGTTTCTCCCCATTTATTTGCCTTTGCACAGAAATTTCCTGCCCCTAAAAGCATAAACCCCTTTTCTTTTGTTTTGTCACTTCTCCACAAATTCTTTGTTTTTTGTTAAGATGCTACATCAGCCCCAAGTGGTAACCACTGCCTTAGGTTACTTTTCACCGAGTTTCTCCTGTGTGTATGTGTGCTACATGTGTTAATAAACTGTTTTTATATTGTTAGTCTGTCTTCTGTCAGTTCAATTTCCAGTGCCCCAGCCAGAGAAGCTAGTAAAATAGAGTTTTCCCTCCCCTACAAAGGCAATGTCCTCTAAATAGCTCTTCTGATTTGGTTTCAGTCTAACTTTGCACTTAACTAACTTCAGAAAGAATGAAGCCAAATCAGTTCATTTTAAAATCTGTACTGGAAGTGAGTGCATCCTTTTTACCTAACCCAAGACTAATAACTAAAGGACCATTCGGGGAGGACCATTGAGTACTTCTACCCAGACTCTGCACTGCAAACCTCTAGAAGGAGCCATGCTGCAGGCTACAGTGTGCATGATGCCCTCTGGAGGTGGGAAGTGCAACTGCCACCGTTTGCAACTGGATTGACTTTAACAGGAGAAACCAAGGAGAAGCTAGAACTTCTAACACTTTGATTTCCTTCAAAGCTTCAAAATTCCCCCCCTTAAAAACACTAATCATTTGACAGAGACAGGAACTATTTTGTATATTCTGTCTTGTGAGCTCAGTTTCCTCAGTAAAATGATGATATGATTTAAGAAAATCACCAGGACTTTGAAAAAAAAAAAAAAAAAACTCTAGACTTTATGGGAATTGATGCATTTTTTAATGTTCACAGTTATAGGTGTTACAATTCAGATAATAGCAAAGCACAACTTCCACTTCTCCACTGCCTTGATGCCCAAAAAGTTGAATTTATAGGCACTTTCTTTAAGAATATATCTTTAAAAAAAAAAAAACTGAAATGTAAGTGACATATAACATTATAGTAGTTTCAGGTGTGCAACCTAATGATTTGATATTTATATATATTGCAAAATGATCAGCACAGTAAGTCCAGTTAACATCCATCACCACACATAGTTACATTTTTTTTCTTGTGATGAGAACTTCTAAGGTCTACTCTCTTAGCAACTTTCAAATATTCAATACAGTGTTATGAACTATAGTCACCATGCTGTATACTACATCCCCAGGACTTATGTGTCATATGAGTGGATACAAAATGTGAAGCCTGTTTTGGAAATGTCACTGTAGGCTACGTAGCTGTGAAGGAAATGTCACATGAGGGATATCTGGGTTGGCTGTTTCAGATATAAGAGGCTGGCGCTGCTGAAGCCTCCTGCTGTGAATCCTGTTCTGACCAGGAGTTTCCTGGCTTGCAGTTATGTCTGTGTAGGAACTAGAGATCTTTATCTCTATTTGAAGAAGAAAATTGCATCAAAGTTTTGTGGTTCAAGGTGGATACTTGTATAAGATTTTTCTCTTCCTTGGCACCCACCAAATGGCTCGCGTTTGGGCAAGTAAGGTAATATTATCTCTCTCAGAGTTACCAGCAAAAGAACAGCACTGAAGGCTGATTGCCTTCTGGGCTAGCTAGCTATTTATTTATTTATTTATTTATTTATTTATTTATTTATTTATTTATTTTTAGGCTGTGCTTTTGAATGGTTCTTCAAAAATAAAGAGAAATTCTCCCCTTTTCTTAACGATTCAATTTAACATTTTTCTCATTGTCCTGAGATTTTTTTCCTTGGTCCAGTTTTGCCTTAAACTACTGTCAAGATGAGAATTAATGACATCCTCCCTGACACTTTATATAAATGGCAAGCCTGTCTTTTACCTCTCACTCCCAATATTACCCACTCTAATCTACTTTTTCCTTTTCCCATATCACTTACCTATTGTAAAATATTAAATAATCCACTTATTGGGTCTATTATTGACTGTCTCTTTTGGTAGGGGAAATCCCACAAGAGAACAAGGATTTTGTCCTTTTTGTTCACTGATATATCCCAGGTGACTAAAACAGTGCCGGGCATGGAGCGGGCCCTCAGGGAATATTTGTTGAATAAAGGAAACACATGAGCTAGGGAGATCTTTGCCATCAGCTCTCCCTGTTTGATCCCCGTACCCTGCCTCATCCTATATTTGTTTTTAAACATTCTTTTTTTTATTTGAAATGACTTACTTAATGTCAACATTTCTCCATAGATTGAAGATGCCCCTAGCATAAGACCATACTATTTTATTTTGTATCCCCAATATTTGTATAATACCTTGAAAACAATAGATATGGAACTAATTGTTATACATAGAAATATGATAATGAAAGAAATATGACAATGAATGATGTTCAATTTTGATGTAATTTGTCATCTATTTCCTGAATAAGTGATTTATTTTACAACTTTATTTTAGTCTTAAGTTATATGTTATTGACACAACTAGGTAATTTCCACTGTCCCTTCCAGGTTTTAGACATGTGTTAATGATGCCCTAGACCAGATATCTAGAAATGCTACCCCTTCACTAACACATTAAAACCACCTGAAGAAAATAATCTTTAACATGCACATTGAAAAATTGCTTAAGTTAATGAATTTAGACATAATAAAAAAATTTTTTCCCCCAAATATTATTTCTCAGGAACTACTGGAAGAGAGTCACTAGATTTCCTTCCCCTCTACTCTAAAGTAGCTCTTGGTTACATTCATCCTCATTGTCCTGTTTTGTTTTCTTAATGTACTTACCACTCACTGTATTATACTTTTTTCTTATTTTGTTTCTTAGCTATGATGGTA
Source organism: Rousettus aegyptiacus (assembly GCF_014176215.1). Taxonomy (NCBI): domain Eukaryota; kingdom Metazoa; phylum Chordata; class Mammalia; order Chiroptera; family Pteropodidae; genus Rousettus; species Rousettus aegyptiacus. Next base: position 160,017,248 of record NW_023416284.1, on the reverse strand, counting down.
AGTTTCATGAAAGGATTTAATAATTTTCTAGGGCTGCTAAAACAAACTATCACAAACCTGCTGGCTTTAAATGACAGAAATGTATTCTCTTACAGTTCTGGAAGTCAGAAGCCTGAAATCAAGGTCTTGGCAGTGTTGAGTTTCCTCTGAAAGCTCGAGGGGAGACTCCTTCTTTGCCTCTTCAGTCCTCTGGCATCTGCTGGCAATCTTTGGCTCCTAGGTGCATCACTGCAATCTTTGCCTCTGTCTTCACATGGCCTTCTCCTCCATGTCTGTGTTTCTATTTCCTTCTCTCTTCTGAAGACATTGGATTTAGGGCTCATTCTAATCCAGACTGATCTTATCCTGAGATCCTTCACTTGATTACCTCTGAAAAGATCTCTTTTCCAAATAAGATTGAATTTAAATGTTATAGATGGATGAATCTCTTGAAGGGCCACCATTCCACCCACGGCAAGGATTTGACTGTGTTAACTGATGCTGTATTCCCAATATATAGCATGGTTCCTTGGAGATATAGTGGATGCTCAATAAATATTTGTTGAATGATATAAGGATAAAAGAACATAAAATGCAATGGATCCCTAGACTACCCAAATAAAATGGCTCCGTGGTTGTTAGAATCCTGCAGGATGAGGCAGAAGCCCTTTTGAGGGTGTGAAAGGTCAAATCCTCTAGAGAAAAGCTAATTCGGTCTTTGAAATTCAAACCCTTCAACTCACTTCTCTTCTTTCCCTGCTGCATTGGTTCTCAAAGAGAGTAAACAAATAGAAAATCAAAAGATGGTGAGGCACCAATGGTTGACTGTTCCTGAAAAAGAGTTAATAATTGCATGTATTAAATGGCATACAAAAAGGAATAGGGGAAAGCGTATATATAGGCATTGGGTTCTAGCTTGCCCTCTCTACAGCTGCCACTATCTGTGCTCATCTTTGCATCAGGCACAGTCACCTTGACATGGACTGTTTCTGTCCCAGGCGACTTCCCCTCTAGTTATAAGACTGCTATATGGAAAAGGACTTCAAATGTTATTTGTCTGTATACTGCGTTGTATGACAGAGCCCAAGTACAAGAGGATTAAAAGATTATAATGAGAGCATTAATCTAAAAAAAAAAAAAAAAAATGTAGGGCTTTAGCTGGTCCTGAAAAGGAGGTTGGTATCTAAGCTATATAAGGACTTTCCCAGGAGGGAAGATGATGAGGGAAGACACAGAGGCAGGGATGTGCATGGCATATTGAAGATGCGCACAGCTCAGCTGTGAGTCTGTGAGGAAACAAAGGTCAGTCCGCAGGGGACAGGCAGTTGGAGTGTGTCATGGGAAATCAATTTAGATATGTGAGGTGAAGAGAAAGGACAGCAGACTCATTTTTAAAAATAGACTTACATTCTAGTTGAAGAGGATCAGAACTATTTTATTTTATTTTATTTTATTTTATTTATTTTATTTATTTTATTTTTGTCTCAGCTTGTTTCTTCACCTCTTAATATGCTCTCTCTGACAGTGGGCATCTGAGGGGGAAGAAAGGAATGTCTTCACTTGTCCTTACCAGATGAATTTTGCCATCCTGCCTTCTTTTTTTTTTTTTTTAAAGCATGACCATTGAGTAATGTTTTTCTGTTAACTTTTCAGCATTTTACCCTCAAATAACATCATAGGTCACATTCTGCTTTTTATCTTAAGAGTTTTTCTACTTCTTTGATAATTTTTTCTCTCTTAAATGTCCATTTTATTAAATGCAGTTGTGTAGCAATTCCTGTTTCTTGTCCTGTTAGATTCAGTTTCTTGAAAGCATTTGGCCACAACCAATTCTAGTTCTGCAAACTTGTGTAAGGCTATAATGATCCTTAGAAGAGATTTCAGTATAGTTTATTGCCTATTCAGTAACACTGTATTTGAAATGAGTAAAAACTTTGATTGTGTTTCCAGATAGTAAGACATTATTGGCTTTAGTTTTATGGTAATTCTCTTTATATACTGCTTTGGAAGCATTTTCATCTATCTATTAGTTGCTTAAGGACTAGAGTTGAAGAATAATCAAAGAAATATTCTGAACAAGCACTGAATCTTTGAATTTATTTATCTCAGCCTCCTTAAACTTTCAAAGAAATTTGAAGAGCGAATGTTCTAAGAATCATTAAAATAAGAATTCCAGTAAAAGAGCCAATTAAGAAAATAATTGGAGATGATCGTATCTGACTTTAGAATAAGGTTTGTGTGAGTGGAAAAAAGCAAAGTGTGATAAAATAGAAAATATGGCTCTCATCTGATAAAAGCAAAAACAAATCAAATCCCTTTTAATTAGGAGAAATGGATTTTTTTTTCCTGGTACTAATTTATTGCCTAAATTAATCAACATTGAACATTTCGGATAATATATAAATAATTTCTTAAAAGATGCAGAAACATTATTGATTGACCATTTATTACATCACCGATCAATGTTAAATTTTATGTTAAATATTTTTATATTGAAAGAGAAGGGGACTAATATTTAATAAGAGTTATAGCAGTGTTAATTACCTATAAAATAACAATTCTCACTTTTTTGAAAAGAACCCAGGGCAGTGTGCCATACTGGAAACATAGATTTTTCCAGGATACTTAGCAGTTAGGTATGGTTGTACGAGTAGGTTCTGGTCAATGCAATGTAAATATAAGTTACTTCTGCGAAGTCCTTTTAGAAGGGAGGGACGAATTCTTCCTCCTTTGTTTCCAGCAGTCATCTCCACCATGAGACAAATTTGAGGATTGAAAATAGGAGATGTTTGGGCCCCTGAAGACTTCTGGAGGTGACATGCCAGCCCTGGACTGCCTACTTCCAGACTTCTTTTTTGTAGGAGAATAAACCCTTGCGTGCTTAATCCACTGGAGCTGGGTCTCTTTTGTTAGCAGCCAAATTAAATTACTAACTGTTATGCATGCCCATGTGGTGTCAGTTGCTCTTCAAATGTTATATCTAAATTGTCATCACTTTCCTTTGATTCAGATATTATTGACTTAGAATCTTTGAGGACCTGGCTAAGGTCATAAGATTCTTTAAGAGAGTTAGGATTTGAACTTAACTTAGGTCTGTGTGTGTTCAATCACTAAAGTTATCCAATACACTTGTGATGAGACCTGAAGGCTTGCCATAGGGCCCGAGCTTAGGTATAATGTCTCTCAAGCTTCTATTTTCAATCAGTTATAACAGTGTTCTTGGAAGTGCTAAGAGAAAGCGTGGAAAGAACTTTGTTTGATTATAAGATTATAATCACAACTTGAAGGTAAACTCCACGTTTTTTGGGATCCATGTGTTAAGAGACATGACAGTCAAAAGAGAGACTCTCAAGAAGAAGAGGAAATGGAGGACAGCATCAGAAACCCATGCATTAGCACCCTCTCCTAAGCGTGACAATAAACCCTGGAGATTCTGTATTTTATTTTGCTAAATGAGGTGATATTGCTTATATATGGCCTTCCTCCTCACCTCCAAGAAAATTGCATTGCCTGACAGACTGACTGATTCATGAAAAGGCATGAGGGAAGAAGAGGGATGGTGGTTAAAAAGTTGACTGTTAGATAATCTTTTTTAAAGTCCGTGACTCTGCTAAAGAACGATGGTCTATATCCTTCTTCCCAGCACTACCCTCCTTCCCCAGGGGTTTCCTTAGCACAGGCTCTCAGCAGCGCTTGCTCACTTTACTGCAAAAACTTGTCACAAGCCTCCCTCCAAGGGTCTCTAGGCCACACCAGGCACCTGCACTGAAGTCCCCTTTACCAACGTAAACAGGAATCTCTTGTTTTCCTTCCTTACAGTTTTCTGATTGTAAATCCCATTACCTTCGGGGTAGAGCCCAAACTCCTTGGCCTGTCATCTCGTCCCTTAATTTCTAGTTCCACCTTTCATAGCTTCATCCTTTCATTCTGATGTTCATCTCCCCAGAGGTCACATTGAGCTTCCCACTCTATAACGTTCTCTTTCACACTCAGCCAATTTCAGGCCGAGCAGTTCTGACAACATACCATCAGCACCAGGCTACTTTTGAATTTAACTTACATGGCTCATTTATAATGTGTCTGAGTGCCACATCCCAAATGTCTTACTTTTGCTCTAAAGGTGCCAGTATTACCTTTATGTTTCCCCTTTCTCCCATTCTCTCTAGTGATTAACAGCGAGTTGTGCCTTCTCATAGTGTGAGCTTATTTCTTGTGACATTGGGTAATGTTTGCAATACAAGGGTGCCACTGAACGACCTTTGGCACTGCCTCCTATTCATCTTTTCCCCTCAGCTGAGTTAGCAGTATTGCTTTTTTTGTGTTATTTCCTAAAGAATGTCTTTTCTCAGTTTATAGATAGCATACATTTTCTTTTTTCAGTGTCTCGGCTTCATTATTTATTACCCCCTTGCCAAAAAAACAATTATTCAGGAACTCTTTAGTCCTAGTAATGAATCAACTGAGACTACTTTAAATTTAGCCTATTTGTTGGACTGAGAGGAGGCTTTATTTTGAGGACATTCAAATGCCCTACTGTCCCTTATGCCCTCTAATTGAGGAGAGCATAATCTTTTTCTCTTTGAATGCCACGGCTCTCTGGGATTATTTAAAATATTTGTTGAAGGAAAATGAGCCCAGAGCACTTATCTCCTCTCATTGCTTTTCTAAGGCTCCTCCACACAGATAATTTCCAAATCTGTCTCTCTGATATCAGTATCAAGCTCCAGATGCTTATCTCACAATCGATTGGGCATTTCCACCAAGATATCCTGCTGGGACTTAAAATTTAACGTCTGAAAACAAACTCTGACCATTTCATACAACAAGCGATCGATCCTCCAGAGGGACATAGATTTATTGGTGGTGTCATCTTGGTCATAATTATCCAGGCAATTTCATCAGCCTTTTCCCTGTTTAATAATTATTTACAAAGTAAAAATTAAACTCATGAATTTGATGTTCAAAGCACTACAGATTGACCCTGATCTCTTTCCAACTTCATGCTCCAGTATTTCCTCCCAGCAATCCTTCACTGTAGTCAGGCATGTATTCACTTCTACAGAGAATATTTCTTTACCTTATTCGTTTAAGCAATACTCCTGCAGAAATATCCTCCTTTCTCTAATCAGAAACTTACAATGAAGTTACTGAATGTCTGGCCCCTTTGCTCCAACATTCCATGACTCCCTAGACTACTCCTGTCTACTCTGAGTATGTGCCATTCCTTTGACATATATTATGAGTTATAGAGGATTTAATGTGACTTCTAAGAGTAAACACAGTGTATAATTAATGATGAAAATGAAAACTGTTTGTAAAGAAGAGGAAGAGATGTTAACAGATAATCTGAGGTGAAATGTTTGTTATAATGGGTAACAAATGTGGCTGACTTTCCAAGCAGCAGAGCCAAACCGCTAGGTGAATTGGGTTACATCATCCTCATTTTATGGTTTAATTTTCAGATAAAGGAAACATATGAAAAAGCTCTGCAGAAAGCAATATGTTTCTGTAGTGAAATCCGACAATACATTTACAATTTTTTTTTTTTTTAAATAGGTAAATGTAATTCACAGTGAAAAGGGAGCAGGGGTGCTTCTTGCATAAAATCTTCTAGTATCAACTCTTTGTAAATAATGTAGTGTGAAACTGAAGAGCTGCGAGTGATTCTGGAATTGCACTTTCTATTGCTTGAGTTTGAGAAACCTAAAAGAATAGGTGATTTATTTGTCCATTTGACTTTGTCATATTGGATATAAGGAAGCTTATGGATTTCAGTCCATTTCTCTGACCAGAGCTTGTTCTGCATGACATCTATGTTGGTGATAAAAGTGAGAACCATATGCTCAGACACCAGATGCACAGAAGGCAGAGTTATCATCCTGTCGTGAAAATTTAAAAGCCAAAGTTGTATTCCACCCAGGCAGTCCAGCCTACTTCTCTTTTTCTCCAAAACAACAACTTTATAAGAACATGAGATTCTACATATAAAATTATTATAACTACATATAAATGAGTCTATATAATAAGACTAGAAATGAAGATAGAAAATTAAAATTTTTATTGAATTTAATTTTACTAAAATGGTGAAATTAGGAGGTCAATAATCTCTGGTTTTAAAATTTGCTTGGTTGTTAAGATAATGCTTAACATCAAATAAAAATGTGAAAAGAGCTTTCCATCTTTTTCCGCTCAGTTAGTTGAGTCTGCTTTAATGTCTGCTTTAATGTCTTCAGCAGAGTGCTTCGAGAAACAGCTTGCATTTGATACTTATGTCTTTTCACCTACAGCGGAAAGACTGACCCAAGAAAAATAGAGAGTGAACCAAGTTTGTCTTCTTGGTTGCATAAGGGGATGGCGCAGGTGGACCTAGATGGATGCCTTCACATGGGATGGCTTGTATTACAGGAGAAGGTGCACTGAACTTGGGGAATCTGCCACTTTTACAGTACGTGGAAGCAAGCCTGCTCTTTGTCTTTGGGGAGATGGCGCCTCACCTTTCATGGGTGTAAACCCGTCCCTGAGAAATGGCTTCAGTGAAGAGTGGTAAGAGCCTTGCATTCCTAGTGTGCCCAGCAAAAAAACACAGGGAGGCTTAAGGCCAATAGTGGATTGCTTTTCCCAACATATACTCACTGACGTGTGAAGAGAGCTGAGTTTTGATACATGGTTGGTTAAGTAATACAATAAAGGCTCACAAATGTTTAAAATTCTTTTTTAACACCAAGTAGAAATATATTTGAGCACTTGGAAACCTGCAACTCTAAATGGTGTATTCTATACTTGATTAATTGTGAGAAAATTTATCTTTAGCAGAGCTTCAAAAAACCTAATTTCTGAATATCTTAACTCAGATCATGACATTTTCTCCAAATCTCTGTTTATACTTTTATTCAACTAAGGTATTCCCAAGACACTTTAGCAGAAGAATTTTTACGAAGCACTTTTTTGATCAACTTGCAAGTTAGTTTTGCCTGAGTTTATCTAGGTCATGCTTTCTCTTCTATCTCAGCAGAAACAAACACTTTATCAAAAGCCAAGCAGACCAAATGTGGAATATGCTTTTTAAAAAGGTGAGTTTGGGATGTTAACAAGTTAGTTTTATAATTTTAAATAATTTCAAGTTTAGACACCAAAGTGTTGATATCATTAGTCCATTATAAATTACTTTTTTTTTTCTACATGTAGTGGTTATAGAAAAAATTTGACAGTTACAATTTATTGATTCATTTCGGCAACATATTGTTGTCTTGTGCTGTCATTTAACTTTCCATGTTTTCAGCTCCACAATAGAAAGAAAAACCCTTGTGTATTAGTCAAGGCTTTCCAAAGAAACAGAATAGACTGATGTACAAACAAATAGATTTATTTTAAGGTGCTGGTTCAGAGAACTGTGGGAGTTGCCAAGCTGAAATCTGTAGGACAGGCTGAGAATTCAGGCTGGGGAATTCAGAATATGTCAGTGGTATCTAGATATTTTTAAATATTAAATGTATGAATAGGCAATATCAGTATCGATTCTTTAAAAATTCACCTCAAATAAATTCAATGAAAAGAAACAACACCTAAAGAGATGGGAATAACATGAACAATTGAAGGCATGAAAGAGGTTTGTTCGCTTGAAGGGCAGCGAGGAGACAGATGGGGCTAGAGGGAAGCAGGTGTGGAAGTGCTCTTAGTAAAACTGACTATGTAAAGGATAATGATAATGTGGAGGCCGCTGGAAATCAACTGGAGAGGTTTTCACTTAAACGAAGGGTTGCCACTGAAGGATTTTGCACGGGACAGTGATATAATGACAATGATTTTTAAAGAATTTGTATCTGGTAATTGTATTTGGACAAGGGACAGTTAGGCAAACTGACATTGCAGGTCCTCTGAGAAGCAGATGCTCAGACAAAAAAACCTTCTTAATGACTTGGAAAATATTGACTATATGTTAAAATAATATTTTGGAATAACCATATCATTAAATATATGTGTACATCATTAGAATTTATCCAACCTGTCTCTTAGTTTTTTAATGTGGCTGCTTTCAAATTTGAAATTATATATGTGGCTCACATTACCTATCTACTGGACAGTTCTGCATCAGACCACCATATGGGTCTCAATCTTGTGAAAGGAGAGAGGAAGTATTAGAGGGGAACAGTCGACTGAGTAGCTTTTAGAAAATTTGTGCCAGGTTGATGGGGAACCCTTGAGCAAAGGCGTGCCTTTGGGAGAGTTCCACATTGTATAGGAATGGTTAGGAACCATGCTCAGTTATTGACTAGGGCCATTCGGGGAGAAGGATGGTCTGGGTAGCAGTTGGAGGCTGTCAATCAGTATGCTCCCCATAGCAGATTGGATGGAGATGTGAATACCACATCTTCACAGATGCTTCAAAAATCCAGGCATTGTTATGGTAATTTATGCAGATATCAGCCGGTTTATAAGCCAAGGCTGTTTGATCTAATGCCATAGTTTTTTAGTTGTGTCCCATCTTCGGCATCCTGTCTTGCCTGACCCAGTCCCACCTATGTGGAGAGCACCAACACTGAGCACTGGATGAGACCACTCGCAGGACCTCTGAGACTCCTCTCTAGGCATGTTAGCTGTTTAAGACTCAGTGACAAGAAGGAAGTCAAACCGACTCCAGGACAGGTTAACGTACTTGTTTCCAAATGCCTCTCCCAGGACACTACGACTGCTGCTCTTCTGGAGCCATTAATCAGTCGAAATTGAGATTGTGACTCTTGAAGCTCTTATTTGGTCCATGTTCTCTAAAAAGCACCAATGAGCTGAGAACATTGTAGAACTTCAAACTCCTTTCTAAGTTCTTCATTCCGGAGATTATTCCTATACAAGGCATGCAGCCTTTACAATTGATTAGTCAATCTTGCATTGATAGTTAAGGTCTAATGAGAAATGGTTCTGTCCTCAAAGATTGCAGTCAGGCTCACGGGCAAATGCAAAGGGTCTGCCTTCTCTGAGTTTGACATTTTTGTGAAGGAGCTGAGTGATTGCAAAGAGGAGAGGAGAGATGTGAATGCTACAGTTTTTGATGAATTGATCAGTCCTGTTAGGAAAACAAAGTTTTAAAAAATCCTTTCAAATATAGCCATAACCATCCTTAGGTTGCTTCTAAATTGTCATTCTTTCTGTGTGTGTTGATATTAAATCTCCAAAGAAGGAAAAATGCTTATGTCACAGATAAGAAGTTCCCATAAGTGAACTCCCCTCTATGAAGTTGGGAATTATTCTGAGACTGCAGGTGCTTTCCCAGTCATTAAATATTTTAAATAATAATAAATGTGGTGAATTATGATTGTTATGGGGTATAAAGAACAAAAACTCCTCGTATATATTTGCCACAAATTTTAGAAGTGTCAACATCAGTTTTACTGTATAAATAAAGCTGTATAGTTTAGTGACTAATTAAGAGGGTAGACTTGGAAAATCCATCAGATTCTATCACTTACATCTGGCAGTGTAGACTTGCATAAATTCCATAGCTTTTCTGAACCTCAGTTTCTTCAACTGCAAATTAGAGTATTTACAGTGTTTGGCCACAAAGTTGTAAGAATTAAGTGAGGTAATGTATGTAAATACCTAGCATTATGCTTGACACAGACAAGAGACAGATGTTAATGTTACTATCTGAAGAGACAAGAGCTGTTCTATATTACCTCCTATTCAAGAGTTGTCACATTTCTTGTTTTTCTAACTCAACTGAAAGTCTCCACTTGCCAAATTAAGCAAAAAAGTTCGATATAAACCAAATGTCTGGCTCCCCTCTTCCCCCTGTTTTGCACAAGAACTGCCAGAGCTTCCCCAGAGCAGGAAACTGTGCAGACCTTGGCTGTACACCAGGGGGCTGCCATTGCATCACTGTGTTTGAAAACAGATGGCTCTGGGAGATGCTCCTTTCTGTCTGTGTCCAGGCTTCTAAGACCTGGGTGACCAACTCAGCTGGTTTGTCCAGGATATTCCTAGTTTTACACTGAAAGTCCCGAATCCTAGGAATTCCACCGCTCAAACAAAGGGAGACAGTTGGTCACCCACAGGCAGGGACTCACATCCCCTCAGTTTTAGCCTATTAAGAGAGGCAAAACCTGAACTAGCAATAATCATATGAGCTTTTAAGGCCCAGGTCCCCACACCTACCCTAGAAACCAACAATGTCACTGTGCCTGGGCCAAGCCCCTCCTCCATCCATTCCCTCTCCTTTTAGGTGGCCCTATTAATGCCCGATAGACCTAGGATATGAACACAATTGATTTAAGAGTTGTCTTCTTGGCAGACTATCCATCCTGCCAACTCTACATTATGTTCTGAAATTCTGCAAAGGGCTGTAAAAAATCCCCTGATCAAAAGGATTCAAAAGCCTGATTGCATTTTAAAATATGGGCATGTGGGAATGGGAGTCATAATTCTATAGTTGAAAACAAGATAGATAATGTCTCAATAGGCTATTCTCCCACACTGGCGTGTCGACTTTTCATCCTGTCATTCCAGCACCACCACCAGCACCACTACCATTACTTAAATCTGCCTTGTCCATATATGTCCGTCTAGCTCATTAACCCAAAGTTCACCTGCTAATTTCTGTGGGTTTCCACTGTTCTTTGATTTTGTAATAAGAACTTTAATTTTGTTGTTGTTGTTGTTGTTGTTGATACAAAAACCCTAAGTTTCCCCCAAAATTACCTCCCATCAAAGGCATGGATTACTGTAATGCTAAACCTGTTTTCTTGCCTCTAGTTCTTTCTTCTTTAACCTATTATGATATTGTGATTTATAATAAGAAATATATATCCAGTTTTTATCCACTGTTCTTGGCACAGAGCTCCTAAAACCCTTGGAATTTCCTATGGAGAGAGAAGGAAGGAGTCTGTTACATTAATGAGGTGACTTTTTAAAAGCACCTGGGTATGGGGGCTGGCTGCCAGTGGTGCCAACCAGGTGGTTAGAGGGTTAGAACTTCTAGTCCCACTCCCTGACCTCCCTGGAGGGGAGAGGGCTGGAGATTGAGTTCAATCACCAATGGCCCGTGGAAGTTCAGAGAGCTTCACTGTTGGTGAACTAAAATGCTTCCACGTGCTACCATACTGGGCTGCAAACCCCATGGAAACAGAAGCTCCTTTGTTATGGACTCCACCCTATATATCTCTTCATCTGGCTGTTGATTTATATTCTTTAATATACTTTGTAATAAACCAGTAATCTAATGAGTGAACTGCTTTGCAGACTTCTCTGAGCCACTCTAACAAGTTAATCGAACCCAAGGAGGTAGTCGTGTAGGACCCTCTGATTCATAGCCAGTCAGTTAGAAGCACAGGTAACAACGTGAACTTTGGATTACCAGCTAAAGTGGCCCTCATATTAGTGGCTGGACCGGCCTTATCTTTTTCTTCTGATATAAAATGACCTGTCCTTCAAAAGTGAGCTAAGCCCACACTCTCCCTGAAGTCATCTCTGGCCATTCTGTTTCTCAAGGGTATCTTCCTATCTTGGAGTTGGTGAGAGAAGAAGCAGGGATTCCTGATCTGGAAAATGGAGCAAGTCTGGAGAGGAAGAGATGTCAGACAGAGTTGAACAAGTTAGTGCAATATTTATATCACTTTGGGAATGTTCCCTGGTGATGATGGTGTTACTTGACACTTCAAATATCCAGAGAAGCCAAAAGCCTTCTTTCCTTAGCACTCGAACATCAGACTAAAATTGGAGGAAACTTCAGGTTCGTCATATATTGTCATACCCATGGATGACTATTTGTGTGTGTGTGTGTGTGTGTGTGTGTGTGTGTGTGTGTGACACTAATGCTCCCTAACGAATTCAACACTTGTCATTCTTTGGCTTTGCAATATCTAACTCCCTCTTCCTAATAGCACCTCAATGACCATTTGGGAAAACTCCCATCGTGTAGCCATGGTGGCAGTTAGTGTCCAGGAGCATGTGGTATAGGCTTAGCAAGTGTTCGCTTTCTCCAGAAACTTTAATCTTGACAGAAGGACTTGGAGTTGGTTGGTCATTTGCCATCTTTCCCAGTAGCAGTGGTGCAGGTGCGTTGATCAGATGTCCTGCAGCCCAGCCCATGCTGTGACTGCAGCAGTTCATCCTCCAGGACCCTCTACCTCCTTCTACATTCTGTGACACCATATATTCCAAAAAATTCTTTTTCTTTCTTTCTTTCTTTCTTTCTTTCTTTCTTTCTTTCTTTCTTTCTTTCTTTCTTTCTTTCTTTCTTTCTTTCTTTCTTTCTCTCTCTCTCTCTCTCTTTCTCTCTCTCTCTCTTTCTTTCTTTTTTTTTTGCCTAAGATATCCAGATTTTTTTTCACTTATGTATAAGAATTTTGTCTGATAATAAGTATAATAGTAATAATAATGTCAACATAAGAAACATCCAAACCTATAGAGAATTTTCATGAGTTTATTTGAGCTAAACTGACAACATATGTAAGGGAGTAAGGTCTCAAATGCTCCAGAGAATAACAGTTTTGCAGCTTCTTTTATGCATTTGAAATTAAGAAGGGACCATAAAAAAGATTACATGAAGGTGGAAAAATTCAAGGTGGGGATTGGATTACTGAATAGTTAAGATTATGTGCTCTCTTGAGGGTTGTCATGGTTTATTTACCAGTGTGTTAACCTAGATGCAGAGAAACAATGGACAGGGCTTGATAAAGGCAAAGATAACCCTTTAGGAAAATGTTATGTACCTGGGATCTGACTATCCACCCACCACGACCTGCCCAGTTAGGAATTTATGATCAGATCACGCAGTGAGGTTACTTTCCATAAACCTCCCTCTTTCCGGCATACAATAATACCATTATTTTATAATAATAACCTAATAATTATTGAGCACATTCAACATGCCAAGCACTGTTCTAAAGTATTTAATTGTATTAACTCCCTCATCCTTTGAGGTAGGCACTACTGTCCTGATTCCCAGATGAGAAAAACTGAAGTGCAGAGAGGTTGTTTAAATTCACATAGCTGATAAATAGCAGAGCTAGGATTGGAATCTACACCATCTCTTAACTAAACTATTTAGAAGTTTGTATCAGAAAGTGGAGGTTTAGGTAAAAGACCTTTGAGAAAATGTAGGGAACTGGAGGCTTGTTCTCAATCTGAGATAGTGCGGAAGGACCTGAATGTCCCATTATTTTTTCTGGGATGATAATCCAGTAGTCCATGGCTTGCAGTGATAAGATAATGAATGAAATGATTGCCTATGGGTATCTGTGATTGAGGATCCACTGAGGACGAGGTTCTGGCAGACCATGTTTCGCCACCATAAAAACAGCATGAAAGATATAAAAAAATTGTTGGGTGTCTGCTTCCGATAAGAATGAAAGGCTTAAAGCCTGAGAGTGATAAAACTCAAATCTCCAATTCTCAATTTAAGCCATGGAATGAAATTAGGGAATGTTCTATAACCATGATGAAAGGATTTATTATCTTACGGCTGTAAGTTTGCAATAGCCAAAACTCGGAAGCATTTTTTGATCCTAAAGGGTGCCAAATTACATCGATTGAATCAATTTTTCACTATGTATGTCACTTCTATGGAAATGTAGTTATCAATCAGAAAAGACTAGGTCCCTGGGCATTGGCATGGGATCCATGAGAGGACTCATATCTTAGTAACCCAAATGCTCATTCTATATGGTGTTTCTTTTTTCCTGCTCAAGTGAGATTGTTCTCTTTCTTCGAGACTCTTTTATTCTTTTGCCTGAGGAAAAAGTCTTCTTGAAAGAAAATGCGTATTATCTAAATTCCCTACCTGCCTTACACTTTGCTCAGAGAAATAAGTGGAGTTAAATCTCAACATGACTTGAGTACAAATTACAAAGTCACTCCTTGGATGAAAAGATTTATACATGGTAAGAATTCCAGGGCTTTGGTAATTTTATGTGAAAATATCTGTGACATGTATATGAGAATACTGATGGTGCTTGACCAATACAGAAAAATATAATCATATAATTGGCCAAATTTTTAAATATGAATATGCTTACCAGATATTTTGCTTTCAGAGCAAGTCTGAGTAGCTGCTTGTGGTTTCAATAATTTATTTGGCTGATTAATCCAAACCCGGTTTCAACCCTAGGCCAAAAAATATTGGGCCAGATAAAAACATTTCTAGGTGTAGAATAAAGGAATGTATTATTTTATACACGGAAAATGTGGAATGATCACTCACGAGTATCTTGTCCAACTACATACTAAATTGTCTTACAATCCACTCCCTTCAACAAGTCTTAAGACATACATTGGTAAAGAAAACACCATTTCTGGAATGAGCTATTTTTCTTAAGACTAGAGATTTATTTTATTTTATTTATTTATTTTTTTACTTTTTATTCCTGCATGCTAGGTTTAGCTTCTTCAAATGGCTTAGCCTCGAGGTAGGAATGCTTCCAACCTAGGTACAACAATGATGTTAGTGAATTGGGTGCCATACTACCATTTGGCCATTTTAGTCTCATCATGCCCTAGGACTATCCCAATAAAAAGAGGCTACTGTATTATAGAATTTAAAAGAAGTCTTGGCTATCGAACAAAAATAGTGTTTTGATTTCAATAGTGGCAGAGCACGGATCAAACCCAGGTGGTCCCTGGAGTCCCTTCCTCCACCATGTCCCTCCAGGTGCTCAGTCCTCCATTCATAAATTGTGTAACCCAACAAAGCAAAGAATTCCAGCAACCTGTGCTGGCTGAAGGAAAGGGAGGGTGCCAAAGAAAAGGAAAGTAAAAAGTAATGGGTGACTGCTTCTAACATTGAACATTGAATATCAGCAATAACTTTATGAGTATTTATAAAAGTAAGGAGAGTAATCTCAACTATATTTGACTTTCTACTCTATCAAGTGTATGTAAGTATTTTAACTGATATCTCTTCTTTCTCCTCTCTTTTATCTACTTTATAGGGTAAATTATTTGTGATTATATTTATATTTAAGCCACATGTTATAGATATGGTGAAAAGTGTTTATCAACTCAAGATACTAGATTAAGAGCTAGGATGCAGTTATTACTTAATTTAGGTGTTTCCCTTTGGGTAGAGAGTGAGAATGTTCTGAGTTCCATTAGGGATCATTGGTTTGTGTTGGACAGAAAAAAACTTTGTGAAACATGTAGACTGTTGGGGACACTTGCAATTTTTTTCACTGTTCAACATTTAATACTTCTTGCTGTTTGCACCCCACTCTCCACTTGGGGAAGTCCCCAGCTGTATGTAGTCTAGGTGGAAATCCCTCTCCCCTTTGAAAGTTGAAGAAGTCAGGTTCTCCCCAGCCCTGCATCTTACCACTGAGGAATTATGTGTGACTTAGTTTGACTCATTAAGCACTCTCTCTGGAAGTTGCAACCTGGGGAAAAAAAAAAAATGACCCCTAACTCTGGAGATGGAATCGATTTGTTCATTTCTGTGGTAGTGGTGGTGGCCTGTGCCTTGGAGTGCTGCTGTGTGACCTGGACGGGGATTCTTGGAGTCCTGGTGACTTTCTGTTTTCCAGATCATTTATTTGCACCAGCCTTGCTGCAATTCTGTGAGCCTTCGATCTTTCTATTAAATTGCCTTTTTGCTTAAGATAGCTAGATTTAGTTTTTGCTGCTTTATCAGGAAATGCCATGATATAAACCCGAATAATTATTTTGGATCTGAAGCTTAAAAACTTTTTGTAGTTGAAAGTAGCTCTCTGTCAAAGTTGAAAACTTTATTTTTTGCAAAGAGTTCTTCAGGTGTTGTACAGAATCAAGTTATCTGAGTTCAGATGAATACTAATTTATATTCCTAGGGTTTTTTTCATGTAGCCAAATTTCACTTTTTCTCTCTCTCAGTCCAATATCTCACTCATCAGAGAAATAGAGTGCAGACTATCACACTTCTATGTTATCACGCTGTTGATAAAAATTTTTCCCAGAGGTATTTGAAAAAGAAAGAGCCAAATATTATTCACTTAGAGTTCTGGAGCCAGTGTGTATGGCTGGCTAAGTCACAGGGGTTTTATAACCTCAAATCTAATACTTCAATTCAGACTACTGGGTTCATGAAATGAAGAATTTCATCGCTTAATTCTTATCCTAAACATATCCCTAATATTTAATGTTTTGAGTTTTTAAAGAACCCATAGATATACTTACGTATTTGATTTATGGTTCTCTACCCAAATGCATTGCATTAATTTAAACCAAAAAGATTGAGTTCGAATATTTATTTTAGTGATGCCTTTCAAGTATTTTTTCCTGTGAAATGTTTTCCCTTCCCTCCCTATTTTAAGGATAAATGACACACATTTTCTTCCTTAATTTCATACTGTAGCATTTTAAAGAAGAAAACAATAGAGTTATGCGATATTTAGAAGCGCGACTCACCTTTTTGCTGAATGACTTGCTTTCTGTGCTTAGTCAGAAACCTGTGGACAATAGTGACTATTTTGTGTTTGTTAATTTGTTGCTTCTCTTCTCCCCAGCCCCCATTTTCACCTTCTTCTTTTCAATCTTAAACTTCTTATATTTACTACATTGAACTTGGGAGGCCTTATGTCCCTCAGTACAAACAATGAAGCGCACTTGACGATGAATAGTGTAATAATTCTTTCGTTAGTAGAAAATCAAACAAAGTCAGAGTTTGTACGGGGTGATGTGGCAACATAAAAAAGCATCAGGCAGGACCTCCTTACTATCGCGACAATAATCTCTTGGGACAGTCGTGATCCCAAGATTTATCTCAAAAGGAAGTCCTAAATGGGCAGGTATGGGCAAGGCTGAACCCAGAATATTACATACAGAAGGAAGGGCTGCATCAAAGGCAGGAACACGTGTGCAGAGACAAGCCCACAGAACAAGCCTGGAAAGGTGTCAGCCAGATAGGTGATAGTCAAGATCTCAAGACAAAGGAGAAGGGGGCAAATTTGACTGCAGAGACCACGATAAGAAATGAGAATGAAAATTCATCAGAACGGGCAGGTAGGTCAGAGATGGGACACAGACTGAGACAGAAGAACCATTGATCCCATCTAAATCAAATTGAGAAGAAAGAGGGGTAGAGGTCAAATGCAATGGTCAGGCTTATTGTCCAGCATGGCATATCTTCAGTTTTCTCCTCAAAAACTTTAATGTCCACCTGTTACCTATAGAATGAAGTTCCAATGGCTTAGGTTGATTTTGAGGCCTCAGTTACCCAGGTCCTCCTGACCTCGCCTGTCTCTATTGCCTCCAAATAATTGACATTCTAGCTGTCCTGTTTGCTCATGTTGTTCCTGCAGCCTGGCAAGTCTATCTCTTCTCCATCTTGATGAAATCTTTCTTGTTAAAAAGAATCAGCTTCAATATTACCTGCTCCATGATGCATTGTCTGAACCTTTCAGTCAGAATCACTGCTTTTCCTCTGGGTTAATGCAGTGCATTTTGCATTCCAGTCAAGGAAGGCCTGGTTCCCAGCCTTGGCCACTCTCCTCTCCCCTTATTCATACAACTTGCTTTCATCTCCATCTCAGATTTGTCCCACTCTCTAGGACAGATCTTGACCAGGAATACAAGGAAGATTTAAATAATTCTAGCTTACCACTTTAGCTTTGAATATCAAAGACTGATAATGACTTTAGACTTCAATTCTGTTAATCGGCTTTATGGTTAGATTTTAACACATATTTGCAAATTTATAGCTCGGTTTTGGTACATGGCTTCCTGTGTTGTTCTTTGTACCTCAGAACTTTTTGGTTATCTAAGTGGACTCGGGGTGTCTCTATAATGTGGGGACTCTCTAGGGTTTCATCGTGTATCAGTCTGCTGCTCCCTTCCTATTTTGGGATCTCGTCCCTGAGCTCAAGCCCAATAGAAAAAACTCTTCAGTGTGATGGCAGAATGTGCTGGTGCCCTTGTGGCCTGCCTCTTGGCTTGTTTCTGTGAATGTTGGTTGTTCTGGATCTCCCTATTTCTGCTCAGTCCACAGGTAGGGCCTCAGTGTTACTGAGTGTTGGATCCTCTGTGGCAAGATGGCTTATCTGAATTTGTCTCTGTAGTTGGTGGCTGTGTTTTCTAGACTTTGCATTCTTCTTGCCAAATTGGACTTCCTCTTCTACCAGAAGCTGAGTCTGTCCTTTCAGTACATCGCTATTCTAGTGGACATGTCTATTTTCAAGTTGCAGCTTCTCCCTGTTAAGCTGTAGTTGGCCAGGTAGTACCAGATCATGTCCTAACAGATTGAAAAAGTTCCATGTGGCATCTATTTCATTCTAGCTTGTGTGTGTGTGTGTGTGTGTGTGTTTATTTGCTCTTTGATAGACAGATGTCACTCATTTTTACATACTACACAGTGCCTAATGCAGAGCTGCAACCCTGGAGGTGGTCAGTGTATGACATTAGATGGTTTGGGAGTCCCTTGGCAGGATCTTCCTTAACTGTTCCAATATTATCCTAGTTTAATCTCTGGCATGCTGTTGTCCTCTGGTTGAACAGGATGTTTTTTTGCCTCTCATCCATCTGCATATTTGTCTTTCCCCAAGAATATAGTTTGATTATTCCAGACCCCTGGCGTGTGGAAAATGACTTTTTATAATTTACAAGAATAAAATTCTAAACTCTTGGAGTGACCTACATGTCCCTACAGAAGAAGTCCCAATTTACCTGTCCAATTCATTTCTGACAACTCTTCTGTTAGTTCATTGTGATAGAGATGAAGTAGATAATTGGACCATCTCACATACTCCATAGTTTCCCATTTTTGTGTCTTTGTGTTTATTGTTTTAGCTTCACACTCTTTACTAAGAAAATACTACTCATTCTTCAAGGTCCATTGCAAATGCTCTGAACATTGTCAATCTCTGCAACTAGAGATGAACTCATTCTTCTTTAAACTTGATAATTTTCCTGTTGATTTCTATTCTTTTCTTTTTTATTTTGCATTCTATCTTGAATTATATTTATTCATGTATTTTTTTTGTATTATTTTAGATGAAGAATTCTTTGAAGGCCAGAATGATCATTAACTCTGTACTTAACTCTTATCCTTGGCACTTATGATAGACATTCAATAATTATTTGCTATTTTTATTATTACAAAACCACAAAATATTACGTTTCTTGGGGGAGTTTCTCTATGAAGAGTTTTGTTCTGTAGTCCAAACTTGCATCCTAGTTTTTAAGATAGTCATATTTTAAATTTGTCTGCTATTATACGGCTGAAAGTGGGAAATGATAGATTTATATTCAAATTTGAACATTTGTGGCATTTTTAAGTCATTTCAGTCAGATACATCACCCTGATTTATGTTAAATCATCTCTACATTTATAATAGAGAGACTAACTTAGAAAATATTTGAATATTTAAGAGAAAAATCTTATTTTTTATTGAAAATATTTATACCCTATTATAATTTTACAGTTTCCCAGTGAGTTGTTTTGCTTTTAAAGTAAATTTCACATGACGTTTGTTAAATAGTTTTAATGGAAATATTATTAAACTGAAGTAGTAGCCGACCCATGATAAAGAATTCCTTTGAGGATAATAAGTGTCCTTAACTATCACATTCTAACTTGAATTAATATATCACTTTTCATATAATGTAAAAAATCTTACAGTAGTGTGATTACATTAGCACTTTCCCCCACATTTGATACTATTTTCAAATTTTTAACCTCCAGCTATGTAATAATTCGTAATATATTGACATTTTTTTGGTTTAAACAGTCAATGGCATTTAAAGAATGTAAGAAAAAAAATAGACTATTCAGATATTTTCCATTTCCAGTGCTCTTTTATCCTAACTGTAGATCCAAATTTTATCTAGTGTCATGTAGCTTGAGAAAGTTTCATCATTTCTTATAGTAAAGATCCATTGGCAACATATTTTATCAGCTTTTTATTTCAAGATAGATTTATTTCACCTACATTTTGAAAGATGTTTCTGCCAAATATAGAATTCTTCATTGGCAAGGACATTTTTTTTTTTTCTTTTAGCATTTTAAAGATTCTGTTGCATTGTCTTCTGGATTCTGCTCTTTCTTACGAGAAGTAAGCCATCATTATTTTGTTGTTCCCTTTATGGAATGAGTCTTTTCGAACTCCGGATACTTTAAATATTTTTTTTTCTTTATCTTGTTTTTAAAAGTTTTTTATGATGTTACCAGGTGTGGTTTTATTTATTTTTATTCTACTTGAGGTTCACTGAACTTCCTGGATCTGCGCATTACTGATTCTGATCAATTGTAGAAAAATGTTGGTCCTTATTTCTTCAAATATAATATCCTTCCTGATTCTTTCTCTCTTTTCCTTTCAAGACTCCGAATTACATGTGTGTTAGACTGCTCGATATTCTTTCACAGGCAATTCAGGTTCTGTTTATTTAAATATTTTCTTCTTCTATGCTTTAGTTTGGACAATTTCTATTTACCTGTCTTCAAATTCACTAATCTTTTTTTTTCTTTTAATGTCATCCAGTGAATTTAAAAATTTTGAATATTGTATTTTTTAGTTCTAACATTTCCATTTGGTTCTTTTCTTTCTTCCTGAAATTTTCTACAAACGCCATATATCTCTTAAGATTTCCCGTCTCCTTAGTCAATTGATATTTAAAAAATATAAAAAAAGAAAAATAGACTACTTAGATATTTACCATTTCCAGTGCTCTTCTTTCCTGACTGCAGATCCAAATTTTATCTAATGTCATTGATCCTGAGAAAGTCTTATAGTCTTATAAGTCTGTCCATTTAGTCATTTCTCTTTCAGAGTATACTCTTTGGGATGAGAACTTGAGGACTGAGGATGCCATTTATAAGGAGAGTTGTGCACTCTAATGTCTGCTAATTGACCCAGTAGTAAAATGGGCTAGTTACGTCTGCCCTTGTTGCTTCTAAAGAAGAAAAGTCTCTCCTGAGGAATGAATGGTGAATGTATCTTCATAGAATCCACCCATCCCAAAGCTGGAGGGAAAACTCATTATTTTTTTTTTCTCTGCAATGAGTTGTGGAGTTTACCAAAACAATAGGACAGGACTAGGTGACTTTAAATTCTGTGCAAGAACCAATGGATCTGTTTCTGGTGGAACTCATTTATGAGCAAACTAATGCAGCTGTTCCCCACCTTTTTGGCACCAGGGACTGGTGCTTCTATGAGACTCTAGAACCTGATGATCTGAGGTGGAGCTGAGGTGGTGATGCTAGCACTGAGGAGTGGCTGCAATACAGATGAAGCTGGCTCCCTCACTCACCACTTGCCTTCTGCTGTTCACCTTGGTTCCTAACAGGCCAGGCTGGTACCAGTCCGCTGCCTGGGGTTTGAGACCTTTGAACTAAAGGAACAGTTTGTGTTCTTTGTATGTAGAGAGAGGAGGCTGAAACTCTTGTTAAGCTTCAAAAATTAGATGTTCCAGATTTCCACTGCCTCCTCTTTGATTTACTAAGATGGACAATTCCTCGTATGTGCCATCCGGTTTATGCTTAACTGCTCAATTGGCAGCTGCAGGCAGCTTTTCTAATTATCTCCTGCTGAACACAACCAATTGACCATGGACAGTTGTCAGTTAGGAAGAACTTGTGGCCCTAATGAGAAGGCACAGCTAAATGTTACTCTGATTATCTAGTTGAAGCATCTTTATTACACCCTAAACAACCATGTAATTTAGTTGTGACAGAAGAAGGGGAAAAAATGAATAGAATATTTTGGTGGGTCAAAATAATTTCAACATACAGACACATGAATTTGCACTGGAAAAAGATATACCAATATATTAACAGAGGTTACTTCTTGGTGGTTTATCTGTGGATAGTTTTTATCTTTTAATTTGTGTTTTCCTGTACTTTCTATATTCTAAAAAATAATATAAATTACTTTTGGACTCAGATTTTTACAAAATAAGGACTATGGTAGCCTGGCTCTGAGTGTCCTGCTTTCAGCATAGAGTCGAGGCTCGAAGCCCTGCTTCGGAAAGTCCTAGACCATCCCTAAAGACTAGGACTTTAAAAAAATTTAAACAGACCTAGAAAAATTCCTCTGAAACCTAATTAGTCAAGTTTCTCATAACTATCAAGGACAGATTATATTATTTTCCATTTAAATCCAACATATGGTAGACATCTAATAAACATCTGACAAATGCATGAAAAAAAATGAATGAGTGAATGAATAACATATTTTGTTAGGAGTTTTTCAATTATAAGTTTCTGAAAACCAAATATAAATGAGGCACTAATGATCTCTGTACCCAGAAGGATAAGGGTCAAGATGAATCCAGAACATTTTTCTTTTGCTTAGCTGCATATGGATTGGCTTCAGAGTCCCTCTGTCTTCTTTACAGGTCCATCACATGAACGTGACCCTAGACAGCTCTGGGATTACACTCTTAGAGCTTTTAATTCAAAAATAAAAGAAGAATTCTGTTTCCAATCTGGGAATTCCAGGTAAATCTCTAACTAAACCATCACAAGTCATAGCCCACCCTTGTAGCCATAATGGGTGAGCACTGCGACTGACAACCCCATCAAATCCCAATGGAGCTGGGAAGACTCTCAGAGGAGGGAGTGGGAGGTGCACATACCAGGAGATGCAAGGATGAAGACAGATCAGGCAGACAAAGCCAACACATCCTCTAGAGAGAAGTATTATTAATAATGAAAACGACAACATTGATAGTAACTGCAGTTTATTATATGCAGATACCATTGGAGCCCTTCACACCATGTATCTCAAAGTTATCCACAGCCTTGCATGTACTAAGGATTATACCTATTAAGTAACTGAACCAAAGGCAAGTGACAGACAATGAAGAGGTTAAAACTTAATGAAGTTCGAGGGAAAGAGTTCAAACACACTGAGATACTTTAAACTTAGACATGCCACAGATAACATCAAATATAAATGGGGCATTAGTGATCGCCTGACTTTTTTTTTTTTTTTTTTTTTCAGAAAAAGGCAAGAAAGTCATCTGTGAAAAAAATTTAGGGCTATGTTGCTGACATACTCTTTAATTTATAATTTATGCCTTCATGGTGACTTTGGCAACCAAACATTCCAGTTTTTCATGTAAATTCATTCTTTTCAAGTTAAGGTGAGTTATTAGCCATATAACCAAATTTAACCAAATTTAATTTTATGGTTTTAAAAAATATAAGTAAACTAATTTTTGTTCAAGTAAATTCAGAAATAAATTTTAAAAAAAGCACTTAACTAGGCATGTGTCTTTGTTTAGGGTTTGGGAAACGATGACAATTTATGACTTACATTTTAAAAATATATATTTGTATAAGGCCAGTCATAGAAAGGTAGTATACATAGTGGTTCAGAGGATGGGGTCTGGGGCCAGAGCTGTGTTCGAAGGTAGACTGCTAAAGCTGCCTTATTAGCCGCCCCACGTCTGCCTGGACAAATTACCTAAGTCTTCAGCGCTCTGCTATCTTCACATGTGGAATGGAGGTAAGGACAGGTTCTCTTTCTCAACTTTGCTCTGTGGATTAAAGCGCTCTAATCCATCAAAGGGATTAGAACAATGCCTGGCTTAATAAATAATAACTCTTTTAATTTTATTGGTGCTCTGTTTCATTTTTACAGGGGCTTTTTGCAGTTTCCTCATAATAATTGATTTGTTTCTGTTGTTTTGTTTTGTTTTGTTTTTGTTACACATCAGTCCACATCGGAGAGCAGAGGTAGCTGCTGTCCTCATTAGTGAGATAGCATTCATTCCCTGATTCACAGCTGCCACAAGGTATTGGGGAAATCATTTCATGGGTCTAGGTTACTGAGGGATTGAGTGTCCATCCAAACAGCAACTAATTGACTCGTATTCCACAGTGTTGCAGTCTCCAGTTGCCACTGATGCTCAGTGAAAGGAAGAAAGATGCCTGTGGCAAGGACATTGCAAATGTCAGGAGTGAGAGAGAGGAGGGCTGAGTCTTCAGGCCAGAGCATTTACCACATCAAAGAAATGAGATGGCAGTTGGATAACTACTTCTGTTAAATCAAAAACCTGAAGTATAAGGCACCCTCAAACCTATAACAAATCACCAAGATGGCAGATTGAATTTAAACTTTGCATATTTCAAGTTAATCATGTGAGACCATTAACGTCTAAATAATGAAAACTTATTATTTAATAGCGTCCGCACTTGCTGTTCAGTTACTTATTAAAAAGATAAGGTCAGTACTTTCTTCAGCTTTGCCTTCTACTGTTAGCTGACAGTTCTCTGAGATCAGAGATTCAGAAGAAAAAGATGACTAGAAGTAATGAACCAATACTTATTTCTTCCTGTACACTGGCAGCATTTTTGGGTTGTCGATTTTGAATAATGTAGAGCATATGCAGACATTTACCTGCACCAAGATGTGTCTAGAAACCAGAGAGAGTGGTGATAAAGTTGAAAACATTCCCATCAGTTAGCAAATATCTTGTTCCAGCATGTGTTTAGGTATCAAGCTTATTCTTCCACTGGTCTTACTAGGTTTAATGGGCTGAAAATCCATATGCTTCCCAAAACTTTGAGGTGGAAATATGATCATCCTAACTTTACTACCTTCTTTATCATTCTATGAAATTATGCTTTATTGACTTTTGAGGAAAGAATTGGATACAGATATACAAAGGATCGTTCAGGGATACAAAATCCAGAAAAAAGATAAATTTACATTTTAAAAAAGAAAAAGCTAAAACATCTTTTGCTTTGAATTTTTTTCCCTTGAGGTTAATATCCATGCTTTATAAATATTCACTCAAGGCTCCTTTGATATTTAGCCTGTGTGAAGATTCTAAAACAACAAGTTGGAAATTTGAAATCTCTCCTATGAATGAGAAGTTTTCACTGTTCTCAAAGCATACACAAAATACATCTTTGAATTTTTTCACACCTTTTTTTCCTTTAACTTGGCCTGGGCCCCACTTCTCACCCACTCCTGAGAAATAGAGTTCATTCAGCAATTCACACGCTGATGGCACTGAACTAGGGGTATGGATGGAGGTAAAATGAAGAAAGAGAAATTTCCTGTGTTTATAAAGTTTATCTTATAAGATTGAAACAGCTAAGTTTTTTTTTTTTTAAACTATACTGCTCAAAATATTAGTTAAAGGAATTTTGGAAGATTTTGGAGGAGTCAGTATAAGAGCACTTATTTTATAGTTTTATAAAAATATTTCAATGATAAAATTTTAGATTAAGAAAGTTATAAATATCAGTGTTGGACCACATTTGAATTTTTATATGCTCATAACCAATATTTTTCCCTGTACTATTTCATCTAAACATTAAAAATCATGACTTAGGTTTCCAATGGGTTAAAAATATGTTCTGACTAATGTTTAGCCCTGAATTCCACCACATGCTTTTGTATGACTAATGTCACCTCACCCCAAATTGAAGCATGAGAAATTTGCAATTCCCTCAAAGGATTGTAAATGAGCTCGTTGTCAAGCTGCCAAAGTAAATTAACAAGATTTAAATTTTGCCATAATATCTATCAGAAATTCAAATGACTGGTAATTAAAGCAGTCCTTGCTCTCTTGTGACACATGCAGCATGACAAAACAGTCCTTATATGTCACCTCTCTGCTCCTGCCTTTTTTTATATCTCTGGGAACCAGGTGGCTTATTCTGTAGAGTGTCTTATAGTCCATAAAATTCTAAGTATAAGATAAAAATAAAACAATAAATATTTTATGGTATGGGTGAATCTATGTTCTCTAAAGCCATGCTGTAACTTCGAGTTTCATAAGAATAGTATTTTCTGTAATAAATAGTTTGTTGCCTTCCTTTCTGCATTACTGCATCAAGGAGATGCAGCTTCCGAATGGATGGAGAAGTAAAGGAGGGGGCAGCACTCTGGATGTAATGGGGGTGTTGCTCATTTCAGAACTAATGGCTTAACCAAGTACTGAATCTCTTTTCTTAGCCATTCAGATGTCTCTCCAGTAGTGCTTCTAACATTTAAAAAAAAAAAAAACTGAATATTTGCAGTATTAAAAATAGATGAACTATAAGTAAAACTCAGTTTATAGTTGTCTCTTTAGCTACTGAGTCTCTGGGTGCTCTTATTATTCTTGTGCTGTGACTTTCGGGTGATAAGACTGTGTAAAAGAAATTCGTAATAATTACTCAATGATTTGAAAGAAGACTCATTACTATTATGTTCATGTTGCATTTTTAGACATTATGAAATGGCATAATTTTTCATTTGCTAAGGCCGAGACTCGATGCTAAAGGTCGCAGTGTAAAATACTTTTAACATCATAGAAATTAGAATTTGTAAAGGATGTGAAGCAGGGAAAATCTTATGCATATTGCACAAGGATTATCTACACCGCTGGTAGTTCAGGTTGTGTGCTATACCAAATATTTGACTCCAACAATTCTGGGAAGCTGAGAAGGCTGAAGAAAAATGTAAACATGTGAAGTGTGTATTATTTCTGCTTCTATTGATACTCATATTATATATGATGTGGTTTTAGTTTAATTGATGTGACAGTAACTATCATAGTTAATCAAATATAATGTTTGTTCAGTTCTTGTCCTGAAAAAAATTCATCTTTCAGTTTAAAGCTTCTACACTGACCTTTGCTTTCAAAAAAAAAATTTTTAATACTTTTTTTTAGCTAGTTTAAACACATTAAAATAACTTTTCATAATTTTAAGGTAGACTTGAAATCATTCTGAGCTCAGAATAGACTATATATTTAAAATACTTGTTAAGGAAAACTGACCTGATGGAATCTGTAACAGTTGTGTTTCTTCCTGTGTATTTTCAATCATGAATGCATGGTTTTACCGTTTGTTCATTACAATCCAGTTTTTCATGTATAATTCGTGTGTGCCAATTAATGCGAGGAATTTAAACAAGAAGAAATTAGATGATAACCTGCCACTGCCACCATGTCTGCAGTCACATACTAAAGAGCTGTGCTGATTCTTGTGACTCTGTCACCTGCACACTTCTCCAAGGAACTGGGGAATAATAGATTTGTAGAATGGTCTAGATGGACATGTAGCCTGAGAAGCTGGTTTGTGACTGTGTCTACAGTTATGCATTTGTAGGATAATGGCCATTCCATTTGCCCTCCACTCAAACCTCACTGAACTCTTCAGACCATTATGGTCTGCACAACTCCTCTGGATTCTTCATTATACAGTGCTTTGCAGTATTAATTAATTAGTGTATTAAAATTTTCCCTTTCAACTAAAATTTCAGTTCCTTGAGGTCAGGGGCAGCATCTTATAAACTCTTTTTTTGTTATCTCTCATCTATCAGGCATTCAATAAATATTTGTTGAGTTAAACAACTGAATGCAATTGGCTACATATAAAAATGTTCCTGGGAATCAAAGTATTCAAATGCATTTTATTTTCTGGCTAAGTGAGGATAAGCCAAGAAATTATTTTGTTTGTTCCAAACCTCATTAACCTTAATTTACTAACGTATAGCTGAAGAGATTTTTTTCTTTTTCTTTTTTTTTAGTCAAGACCATCCTTCCTTGGTTGACCTCACAGATTGCAAGGACCTTGTCAGTTTACAATCCCTTATTTTTTAAATTTTTTACACCTATAGCACCTGGTGGTCCTAGGTGGTCTCCCATCCAAATACTAACCAGGCCTGACCCTGCTTAGCTTCTGAGATCAGATGGGATTGGGCTCGTTCACGGTAGCATGGCCGTAGACAAAGAGTTCTTGAAGAAAGGAGAAAACATATGCTATGTTAATCAGGATACAAAATTGTAGATACTGTATCATTTTAACTAGCATAGGAAGAAGGTAGAAGCGTGTACCTTTAAATGATTATATAAATTTTCCTCTTTCTTTGACTTTTCTAAACTTGAAAAAAAAATTGGCCCTCCCACCATTTACTTTTGTTATCAGAAGAAAATTTAAGAGAGGGAAAAAAAATATTTGCAGGCCTCGTATGTGTGCCTATGTGGGTATATACATAAGTGTGTGTGTAGAGAGGGAGAGAATTTTTTCTTTAAAGTAAAGTAAGGCAATAACTAAATAAAGTTGTCATGGTTAATTGCTATTTTACCAAAACATGTTAGGTAACTTAGATATAATAAAGGTCATTTTGTTCAATAGATTATTAGCCAGACTCTTGCCCTATTTTATCATATGCATAACTCCTTTCCATATTTGTAACACTTCTCTCCAATTTCTATTTTAATATATGGCAAGCTCCATCTTGAAGAGATGTGTTCAAGTGTATCAACTATCAGAATTAAAAGAGATAATAGCAATTTGCAGTTGGTAAAATGCTAGAACACCATATATTTTTATTGTTTGTGTTCATATTGATGAACGACCACTCAGAAAAAATTAAACTTCTATATGTAAACATATATTACTATTTAGCCTCTCCCCCCCCCCACGCCTGTTCAAAAGCATAGTTG
This sequence comes from Rousettus aegyptiacus, assembly GCF_014176215.1. NCBI lineage: Eukaryota > Metazoa > Chordata > Mammalia > Chiroptera > Pteropodidae > Rousettus > Rousettus aegyptiacus. The sequence goes on along the minus strand of NW_023416284.1, from coordinate 159,988,925 downwards.
TGCATTTGAGAAATTATAAAGTGATAATACTGATAATACTGGAAACTGACAGCAACGAAACTGTTTTGAGCACCTAATTCCAGCTATGCTGGTTGCCAAGGGGAGAGAGCTGAACAGCATCCAGGCTCTACTCCCGAGGAGCTTCAGTCTAATTTGGAGACGGTCATTACACATAGTTACAAATGTCCTCAGTGCTCTAAACTCAGATTGTAATTGTCAGCTGAGAAGCACCATCTAGTTTCTCTCCGTGTTTGTGCAAGGTCACTTTTATTGGACATTTGCTTTGGCTTTCAGAAGTTCTCACGGATGAGTGCTGCATATTTAAGAAGCATTATGCTCCTGGTCACCATGGGATTTTATGTTAAGATCCAGTTCTTGGAGTTGAGGTCAGGTTTGAATCCTGGTCCTGCCTCTTACCAGCTGCATGAGTTGGGGTAAGTCTTGCAATCTGGTTAAGCCTGCTGCTTCATCTGTGAGGGGCTGCAGTGAAGTTTAGCTGAGATCATTCACATGAGAGTTCTGTCACCAGAGTTGACCAGGACTCAGTACTATAGGAATGTGTAGCTATTGGGTCTCAGTCACAACTCAAGTGTGAAGAAAGTAGCATTTAAAGTTTTTCTTTAACTCAATTTTTGACTCTAGGCCCCAATTTCCCTGGACCAGATTATATAATAGTTCCTCCTTACTTTTAGTTTTGCTTTCTGCAGATGAAGTTACTAGTGGTCAGCCATGGTTCAAAAATGTTAAGCGGGAAATTCCAGAAGTAAACAATTCATACGTTTTAAATTTCCCATCGTCCTGAGAAGTGTGATAAGGTTTCACGATGTCTCACCCAGGATGTGACATCGTCTTCACAGTTGTAGGCACTCCTGCCTGTTAGTCATGTAGTAGCCGCCATCTTGGTTGTCAGATCAACTGTGATGGTGTCGCAGAGCTTGTGTTAAGTAATCCTTATTTTACTTAATAATGGCCCCCAAATGCAGCAACAGTGAAGCTGACAGTTTGGATAAGCCAAAGAGAAGCCATAAAATGCCTGTTACTTATGGTCAGAAGGTCAGTGGTAAGTAGCCTAATGCTACGTCACAATGCCTGTGCTTTTTACTTCACTTTATTCATCATGAAGGCATTGTATCATCTCACATCAGCAGAGGAAGAAGGATGAGTACAGAACAAGATATTTGAGAGACAACATTCACATAAATTTTATTACAGTATATTATTATAATTATTCTATTTAATATTATAGTTAATCTCTTACCATGTCTAAGTTATAAATTAAACTTTAACATAGCTATTATGTATAGGAAAAACATAGCATATGTAGGGTTTGGTACTGTCTCCGGTTTCGGGCATCCACTGGGGGTTACAGATTAGAGAGGACTACTGCATAGGGACAATGGGGTGGCAGTCATAGGAGAAGGAGTATTCTTGGTCATTTTTCATACATGTCACTATCTTTGTCTACTTGGCTCTTTGAACCTGGAAGCTCTCTCAGCTTCCTCTGCCACACCAGTGCTCTGGGAATCTTTTGTGAGGCAACCCATCTTCTGGGTAAACACAGCCACACCTCTCCCTGACATCTCCTGACCTTCAAGGTGGGTCAGAGAGCTTGATGCAAGTTCCAGTGTTTCTCAGACCTCCCCAGAGCCTTCTTTTTCTTTCTTTCTTTCTTTCTTTCTTTCTTTCTTTCTTTCTTTCTTTCTTTCTTTCTTTCTTTCTTTCTTTCTTTCTTTCCCTCCTGTATTTTCCCCCTAAATATTTTGTTGGTATCCACAGACAACTCTCCTCCTTTTAGTGTCTATGGACATTTCAATAGTTGAAGGGATAAGGTTTCTGCAAAGGAAAAATGAAGAATACTTGTAGGCCAGTTCTGCTTTGTTTAAACCATGTAAGTTTCTAGAGGCAATGAGTGGTCAACCAGCTAACTGGTGGAATGAATAGTGAAAGAGAAAAGGGAAGATATAAGAGAACAACAAAATGAAATTAATGTCTTCAAGTATTATCTATCCATGGTGGAGTTGATAAAAATATCAGAAGAGTAATACTAGTTAACATTTTATATAGCTCTGCTGTGGTGGTTTCAAAAACATGTCCACAAATTCATTGATACTCTTACTTTCAAAAGGTAAAAGTTAATCATCCCCACCCCCCACCTTGAGTATGGACTGGCTTTAGTGACTGACATCTAATACATAGAATATGGCAGAAGTGTTGAGATGTCCTTTCCAAAGTCAGGTCATAAAAAGACTGAGACTTCTGTCTTGGATTCTCTCTCCCTACCCCCCCCTTCTCCCCCTCCTCTCCCCTTCCCTTCTTCTTTGGGTCACTTGCTCTGGGAGAAGCTAGCTTCCATCTTGTGAGCTGTCCTGTGGAGCAGCCCACTGAGGAGGAACTGAGGGAAGCCTCTGACCAACAAGCTATTAGGAACTGAGGCCTGTTAACAATGATGTGAGTGAGATTTGGAAGATCTTTTAGCCCCAGCTGAACTAGCAGATGACTGTAGCTCTTCCTGATTGCAAGCTCATGAGAGACCACCCAGTTACATACCTATATAAAACAAATTGAAACTACATGTGACAATTTAAGTACTATACAATTTTAATGGATGAAATAATTAATAGGAGAAAAGAAGTCATTTCTATTTCAGTTCTATCGAAGAGGTCATTTTTATGACAACATATTGAAAAATCACAATATGAAAACAAGTTAAAATGAAAGGAAAAAATGGTGTGGATGTTTTTATCATTCTATAAATCTGGTTTAAATGAGAAGCCTGGATTACCCTGCACAGAACCAACAGCAGTGTGTGTAGAGTGTAAAGAGCACTACCCATTAAAACGGCATCTGTCCACAATTAGCATCATTATAACCCTAGTCTAGAGTTACTAAATTTGTTTTTCTCTCTAATCTGATGTTTATAATCTAAAACATAGTTGCCGTAACTTTGAAGCAATTTGAACAATACATTGTTAGAAAAATTACCCTTAAAAGTGTGATTTATGGAGGAGCATACTGGTATAAGCAGCCACAATTATCTCTGTTGTCATAGTAACTTGCAGTTTGAGCTTAGCCCAATGTGTTAAAGTAATGGGATACCAGAGAAACATTGGTAGTATTGGAACACAAAGACATGTATGCAACCCTTAACATGCAGTAACCTTGAAATAAAACTTACAATAAGCATTTTAAAAAGCAAGAGGCATTTAGTTTTGAAAATGCAGCACTATCAATTCAACTGAAAATTACTGAGAACTTAGATGTGGTCTTTTGTATTATAAGAAATGTTAATTTCTGCTTTTTCTAGAAATTAAGTGTTGGAGATAATTTCTAAGTTTATGTTTGATGTCTAAAATGATTTCTCTTTTTTCATTAGGAAAATTGTTAAAGAAATAAATTTGAAATTATAATTTCATTTAAGATCATAAAAAAATAGAAATGGGATTATTACTTTGACAAATAAAATAAAATTAACGTTTTACACTCCTCTAAAGTTTCAGCACAACTTATGCCATATGTTTGCGGTTATACGCACATACAACCAAAGGGCTTGGGACTGTAACAGAGTCAGTCCAGAATATATTATGTGTAGTCTTGAGTTCAGATTTTATTAGTAAGGGTGTCATGTAGAAGTTCGTTCTAAAGCTATATTCCACAGACCTTAAAAATAACCACTCGGCAGTAAAAATATTACCTTCATGACCATCTTGCTATTCTTTGCATACGTGATATGACATATGAGCAGGGTAAGTTAAGTTTGAAAGTTTTAATGCTTGGTCCTGTATTTATGTCATTGTAACCGAAGGGCATCAAAATATTTCACCCCAAAACATACCATTTTGGCATAAGAATTATTTTGAGCTGAAGACATTTGAGATTTAACAGTTGCAGAAAGAAGCCTTCTTGCAGCTGTCCTTATCTGACTAAAAGCAAAAACTCCTGAGAAATAAGAACTACCATAAATCGCTTTTTTTTTATAGAAAGTTTTGCATTCATAAAGAAGAGGGGAAGTTGGCACCAACACGGACCTGCACCCACAAACTTTCTTAACATGGCCCTTATCTTCCTTTAATTTCTTCCATTCACAGTTGGAAGCCCCTGGAAGCCTAAAAATCCTTTTCCTTTGTTTTGTCACATCTCCAAAATTTACTGCTCTTTGTTAAAAATTATATATAGGTTCTCAGGCCTATTTGCTGCTTTGGGTCTTCAGTTCTTTTCCAGGTTAGCCCCCAAATCATGTAAAAATTAACATCAAATAAAATTTGTATGCCTTTGCTTCTGATAATCCGTCTTTTGTCAGTCTAATTTGCAGGGCCCTGGGTAATCAACCTAAGAAGGTAGAAGAAAAAGGTTTTTTTTTTCCCCTGTATAATTGACAACCCATATCCCAAATTTTCTCTTTTCTGGGACATCTGAGAGTTGGTACTGGGATAAAGATGAATCATATTTGAGTTCAAAAGTGTGGGAATTGGAGTACAGAGAGAGGAGATTTTCTAGGTGAAAGATAGAAATAGCAAAAGAGATAAAGGGAGAGAAACTGGGTAACATAGAGATTCAGTCGCTCCCCCACCTACTCCCACTCTATTGTGTTTTGGGTTTAACTCTAAGAGAATGTGGAAAAATCAGGTTCTGAGAGGCGTTAATTAGAAAAAGATGTCTTGTTTTAATTTCAGGCCTTTCAATTCCTGAGATAACCAGCAGAAATATGTCATTGCGAAGAGAGATTCCGTAGGCAATTGCCTCCTGATCCTGAATCTGGGATTAATCTCCCCCAGTCCTGGGAGTGTGGTCTCTCCTTAGGGCAGTCCTAGAAGGAAGTTACAGTAAGCATTTCTAGGCTCTTCCTGCCCCCCACTCTCTTTTCAAAAAGGACCTTAGAACACACCAGTGTTCCCAATTTTTTAGAATTCACACGTAATCTGGCCTTCAAATCTGATCATGTATAAAACATAAGTTCCTTTATCCCTCTCTTCAGTGCAGTGTCTTCATTACAACATCAGCAGCAAGGATAGCGACCTCAGACATCAGCCACTTCTGTCATTTAATGAGTGTCAGTTAAGTGTCAAATAATGCCATAGGCATCCATCTGACATAATTCTTTCAATGATTTCATAGAGTAGGCATTATAACCCTTATTTGTTGAATAAGACGTCCAGGCTTGATGAAACTAAATAAACATTACACAGCTTCTCTTTTTTCTGAATTTAGCTGGTAAGTTGATTCTCTAATCATCCATATAGAAATCACAGCCCTTGAAGGGCTTATTCAGTTTTGAACTGCATTTAGTTGAACAACTTCATAGCACCAAACACATTATTTGGTTCATAGATACTCAATAGCTATTTGCCAATTGATTGTTACAGTTTGTACATGGACATAGATTACCCGGCCTTATTTCTGTAGTTGGTTCAACTATCTCAAGCAAAATTTCCTATTAATCTATTTTGAAATGTAATAGTTAATACTGGTTTTAAAGGGAGGGGAGTGTCTTTAAAATAGTTATAAGATTTTATTTATTTCTAGCAGTAATAGATTTTAAAACCTTAGTCTAATCTCTCAATTGCAACACCTTAATATTGTAAATTATAGATTTTCAATCCACTTTATGAAGGCACACTATTAAATTAGAAAGCTAGTATATTTTAGAAGGAAAACTTACTGCAAAGCAGATGCTTGAATTTTACTGAATTTTACAATAAGTCATTTGAAAAATGATCTTCCCATTTCACTTATTTTAGATGGTGAGTTCAGAGTCTGAAGTTCAGAATGTTTGCATTCATCAAGATGCTGCAAAGGAAAAAGAAGCTGGAAACCTCATAACCAAGTCCTGATGATTTAGGGTTCCTTTGTAATCACTTGGGTATCTCCATTACTCTTAAGGCTACTGAAGTGTCAGAAATTGCTCAAGCCCCACTCCAACACCCGTAGCTACTCCTCTTGAATTTGACAGTCTGTCACTCAGGTGAAACCACCTGATCAAAAGTTCAGACTCAAAATCCACAATTAGAATATTTAGAAATGCATTGTATCTCCAGCATTACCAAAATAACATGTGAACCTTTTACTTTGACTAAAGAGATGTTTTTAAGTCATTTTCTATTTAAAGGTACAAGGTCATTATAAAAAGGCACAAAAAGGTCAATACCTTATTTTGCTTTATATGATACAAAAATTCTTTCCCAGTTAATTGCTATTTTAATAGAATCTGGCAGCTCATGAGTAAATGAAGATACACACAAATGTGATCTAAAATGGTATCGTCTAAAAATACAAGAGTAGCTATATTTGGCTTCATCACAATGCATTTTCTTAGCCTCTTTATTCAAATTTTTAGTTATGCTTATTCATTGATGGATAGTGTCAAGTGCTGATACAAACATTTAGATAACAACACATCCTTTGTTCTTAAACAACACATTTTTTTTTTCAATTTTGTCTTTGAAAAAGCACTTCTTTTATGACAGTTTCTACCCTTGAAATGTCATTACTGCTGTTCTATAGATTATTCTCTAAAAAAGGAGATAGGTCATTCTTAATTGGGCTTAAAACAATATTCCCTTGAAAAAAAATAGTGATGAGTAACCAACACATTATGAGGCTGAGGAAATATAAAAGGGGTTCAGTGTTGTAATCAAATATAACTTAACAATAAAATGTATCATGTTCATAGTCATGACTGAGCTGCATGTATTTTCCACTTCAGTGAAAATCTGTTTGCAGAAAGGACTATAACTATCATTCTCTTACAGGACCAACCTGGATTTATGTGGGGGCAGCTGAATAAATGAAAAGGGAACCTGGGGAGATGCTGAACTTGCTCTGGGGCCATAGTCAAGAGTCCCAGGTGCCATGATCCATTTGCTTTTTGATTAGGAGTTACGCTTCTACTCCAGGCTATTGGTAGCTGACACAGGGCAGACCTAACAGCCCATTAGACAGAGTGGTAATAATAGTTGTCTCCTTCTATTGAGGCCCACTTGGGCCTACTGTACTCTGCACTATGGGTGTCGAAAGGATTATTCTATAGCTGATGCCTAACTAGTTCCTCCAGTAGAAAACTAATTCATCAGTGATCAATTCCCTCATTTGTTAAACCTGGAGAATGAGGTCTTGCCTGCTTTGAGAAATCGAGCGGATTTCATTTAAGTATGGAAATGAATTGATTTATAGAATGAAGATGAAAATAACAATGTCTTCAATTTACGTTATTCATTTAGTGCTTTTTAATTGGGCAAGTTATTTAACCTCACAGATCTCGGTTTGTTCATTTAAAAAATTATTCATAATTCTATACACTGAGCTTACATGGCTGGTTTATAACAGAGCCAATATTAGAAATTAGGTCTCTGTCTTTCTAACTCCAGCCTCTTTCCCGCACCTATAATCCAAAGCCACAGGAAAGAAGGAGACAATAACAGCATAGCTATTAAAAAGGGAGATAGGAAAAGGGATATTACTGAATCATCATAGTGAGTATAAAAATGGAAGAAAATCACAATTACAAAGCAAAGTCTGTTACTAAAAACTAAAATTTCTAACATATAACATTATACGACCTAAAGCAGACAGTGAATTCAGTAAGGAAATTTGACAGGAAAAATGATGGTTAATTGGTGGCTTTAACGACATGCCAGTGTCCATAGACTTGAAACTAAGGCTTCACAAGACTTCTGGGTAATCAGAGTCATGAAATCTAAGATTTTTGTTATGTCTTAAAATAGAGGAAACTCTTTATGTTTATTTTAAGGAAGGATGAATTATAAATGAATATTAAAAACATTCATTAGAACCCAAAAGCAAATGATAAAGAAAAATCAACCCAGTCATAACTAGTCAGTTTATCTGCCTTGTATCTTCTGATAAGCATAATTATGGTTTGTGATAAAATTTTAAAAGCTAAATAACATACAGAATTATATATCTACTTTGTTTTAGTACAGTGGACTTTTTCCTGGGAGATAATTGTGATTTTTTTCTCAAAGTCTTTATCTCCCTGTTAATCTGCATGTGGCCAGAGGACTTGTGAAATTATTAATGCTTCTCTGTGAAAGTTACAGATATAAAATGCAACACTATAGATCCTTTATTCCTGCTGTCATCGATGAGTTCAGAAATCTTGTACTAAAGTATGAATGAAAAATTCGGGAGATGTCATGGCTGGGGATGTCACTTGGGAGTCACCTGTGGTTAGGTGATATTTGAAGCAGTTGGTGTGCAATGAGATAATCCTGGAAGAGAGTGTGGATAGAGATGAGAAAAGGAGCCTATAGAGTGTCCGGGGCATGCCAACAATTAGAGTTTGAGCCTAGCAAAGAAGAGGAGCCAACGAAGGATGCTTCGAAAGAGAAGCTGGGGAAGTAAGAGTAGAAATGTACAGCTTGAGTAGTCACAGGAACCAAGACAATGAAGTGCTTTAGAGGAGGATGTTGTCCCAAGTGTGGATCCTGCTGAGAAATTTGGTCAGATAACCAGGGACAAGTGACTCTTGAATTTGGTGGCGCTGAGACTCTCAGTGACCTTGGCAAGAATAGTTTTAGTGGAGTAAAGGGTCTGAAGCTCACTGGAGTAGAATGAAGAATGAAAGAGAGCAAGGAAGTGGGATGGAACCTGGAGGGAGCCTCAAGGGAGGAATGTTTTAGGATGTGAGGATCCACAGCAGACAAAACTGTCAGCTGAGTATGGAGTTTGAGGGCCTTTGCTGCAAGACTCTCCACAGGTCTACATGGGTATGAGGAGGGAGATAACGGGAACTTTTCTGAGCTGGTAATTATAGGCACACAGATTACCCTGCCCCCAATAGGTCTCTCCTTATTATATTTTAAAACGTGAATCTAATCATGTGACTCCCTTCCTTAAACTCTTTCATGATTTTCTGTTATCCTCAATATAAATTCCAGCCCCTTCAGCTCATCTCTTGTCCTTTTCTTCTGTCCCCCTCTATGTAGGTCAGGTGTACCCAGCATACTTAACTGCTCTGGGTCTCTCTTGTTGCTGGCCTTTTTTTTTTTTTAAATGTGTTTCCTCCAGTCTTAAGCTAACTGCCTGCTCCTCTTTCAGGTCTCAATTGAAATGCTACATCCTCTGGGAGGTCTTTTCTAACCCCTAGACTAGACTATATTCTGTATAGTTTAACTACTTGTTTATTTAGTTACTTTTTTCACTAGATTGTAAATCCAAGGAAGGCAATTAGTACTCTGTTTTGTTTCTGGAGTGTTTCAGGGCATAGCACAGTGCTTTGCACATAAAAGGCGCCTCCCTCCCAATTTTGGTGTTAAGGGAATCAATCTGAATACATACAAAGGATACATGGAAAAGGAAGGGTCAAGAAGTCTTTTGTTTTTGGAGGGACAGGGTCTAGGCTATTACTCTAATCAAAGATTCTGGAAAGAAATTTTCTGCTTTTAAATTGTGGTTCTACTACTTACTAACTCTGTAATCTTGGGCAATTTACTAAACCATTCTGCGGCCATCTTTTCTACAAAGTAAGGATGATAATAGCACCTATCTTATGAAGTTGTGAGAATTAAACGAGTTTAAACATGTTAGGTACTTTGAACCTCTTATTATCTTTTTACTTACATTTTATTTATTTTACTTACATTTCCCTATCAAAATAATTATCCATAGCTTTTGTCTTACGGAGACTAGGTAATATTAAACAAACAAACAGACAATCCTCAGAAAATCTCTTAGATTTGTCTAGATTTAGCTGAATAAATAATATCTTAATAGAAAAAAATGTACAAGGCTGACTTATGATGGAAGATTAATATTAAGCAATGACTAAGATTGTGATTTCTTCATATTGATGAAATTACTATGTATTTTGATTATAAGAAGCATATTTACACACTGTGTTTAGAAATATAGCTGAGAAGAATTTGAAATGTTGATCTCTTTTCATATTTGTTCACCCAAATCACTTCATAACCTCCAGGGGAAGTTAGTTCCTCTCTTATTACATATTAAACTCATGGCACCCAGGGAAAATTAGGAAGAAAAAACTCCAAAAGCTATGGAAAGAGTAGAGACTTATTCAAAATGTATTGTTAGCTGAAAAATCCAATCTTAGCACCTTCGATTAAAAAAGATACTTATTTCTTCCTGAGTGCTAGGATTTAAGGGTTCCCTGCTTTCAGTTTCATCTTCTTATCTGTCTAAAATCTTCAAATATTGAGTAGTAGTAGAATCTTTGGAGCCCTTTGTAAAAATTTAAGTTTCTTTAATGTGGGTGATCTACAAACAAACATGGAGGGTGTTGCCAGTATTAGAAATCAGAACTAAACACATCTAGATTTTGTAAACAAAATTGTTACTGAGCACGTAGTTTGTGGATTTTTGCTGGAAGACTCTTCACAAACTTACCTGGGTATAAGAAGGGAGATGATGGGGATTTGGCAGGCACTCCGGCTCTTTGTCTTGGCATTGCCAGGCCCTTGATAAACTGTGAGTACAGTGTAGAGCTGTTCATCAAGCATGTGTTCCCAGGATATAACACATAATTATTTTAGTGGCTCAATGTTTTCTGTATTGAACTAATCCAGAAACTTGCTAGATTTAATATAATAATGTTAATTCTTGGAGAAAGTGTCCTATGTTTATAGTTACAAAGTGGAAATGCTGGCTGATTATGAAAATTACTCTTGCGTTGATCAGGAAATCCTTTGTATATGTGAAACTCTTCACTTTTCAAGAAGAAACTGTGAGAGGGTGTAACATTATTGATATATGGTATTGCTATCTTGTATAACCAACCACCTTAAAACACAGTGGCTTATAATAATAATCATAGTGTTGCAACTTACGTGCTTGTGAGTAGCTGGGGTTGTCTGATCTTGGCTGGGCCGGTTCATGTGTCTGTGGGTTGGCTAATGGCTCTGTCCTAAGATGGGCTGGGCTAGATCATCTTATCTGGGGGAAGCTCTGCTTCATGTGTTCTTTATCCTCCTACTGAAGATATAGGCTAGCCTACACATTCCTTTTTTAATGATGACAGAAGCTTAAGAGAGCAAGTAAAAACACATAAGACCTTTGGTGTACTTACTGGCAAGTCACATGGCTGAACTTGGCATCAAAGGGCCGGGAAATACATGTTATTGCAGAATTGCAGTCTCATGGCAAAGGATGTAGCTGTATGGGGGGATGAGGAATTGAGGCCATTAGTGCAATCTACCACAGTACATTTTGGAGGCTGTAGCGGTGAAATATAGCTAAATTTAGTTATCATTAAACATCTTTTTAAGAGACTTTCTACTTTCATCACCTATAAAGAAAGATCCTTTAAAGAAGGTAGTTTTGTTAAAAATTAACTGTTTGCTCTTAGTTGCCAAATAAACATTTTATTAGTCTTATAGTTAAAAATTAACTGTTTGCTCTTAGTTGCCAAATAAACATGTTATTAGTCTTATAGTTAATTTAGTCTTTGCTCTCCCCTTCCCATAGCTTAACTGAAATCTGACTCAAAGGTTTTCAGAATAAGCGTTTACCATGTATTTCGTTTGGCTATTTTAGCTCCGTAGATAAAGAATAATTAAGAGCTCAACTTTGCACCGATATCAACTTCTCAGACTTATAGTTTCCTGCATTGTTTGCTTTTACTTTTTTCCAGTGTCACTAAAGCTTTTCCTTTCTAATAAAGGAAGGAAAATAAATAATTTAGAAATCAGACCTGTCATCTCAAGTATAGATTAGGTTGCCCTTCACAGTTAAAGTAGTGAATAGCATAAAATGTTGATTTCTTATGAGCAGTTTATTTCTTTTCACTATCTCAAGAATTTACTTCAGCAGCCAAAATAAAATATAGGCAGGCATTGGGTTTTTGCTTGAAAACTAGCAGCTCAACACAAAGATGAATAGTTTCCTTAAGCTTTACAGGAAAAGAATAGAAATAAGCTACTGATGTAGCTTTGTAAAGATTTTTTTAAATCAAAATTTCAAATCAGTTTGCAAGTACTTAGTATACTCTGGAAAGATTTATTAATGTGTGATACATAAGTTTATCTGGGGACAGCTTCAGAGAGTAAATCTATGGCTCTTCTGAATGTTTTTGGAGATGATTGATACAAAACTCACGTTTAAGGTGAGCGTATATGGAAGGATGTGCCAGGTGAGCGTGGAACAGGGAGAGCCCTCTAGTCTGGGATGGGACATTACCAGATAGTTCAAGAGAAATAAAAAAGTAGGTGGTGGTATTTTTTGGCCTGGGCCCCCTTTTTATAAACCTCTTTTCTGTCATTTCCCCATCTCCAACATCATTGTTTCCTTCTTCTACTTAAGCACCTGGTACCCTCATGATTGCTCCCACTCACCTTCCTTAAAGCCACTGCTATACCGATAAGTGTTAACAGCCAGTTATCTTACAAAAAAAAAAAAAGTCCTGGTTTGTGGCATTGGGCATTTTCTGTGCTGCAAATATTCCCCTCATGTCTGATTCCAAGCTACCAATGTGCCAACACAGAATGCAGAGTTAAGAAGAGATTCACGCTGTTGACTCTGTGAGCCAACTTCAACACACTACTGCCTCAAACCCAAACCCCTAAAGTAAAGGATATACTGGCTTACATAAAGAGTTAGAAGTAGAAACCTCAAAAAAGATTGCCCGACTTGTGTTATGTAATATTTGAGAATTGGTGTATAGGGTGGGTTGTAGTCTAAGATTTCCAGTAACCAAAAGTCAGGGCACAAATTTACTGCGTCCACTCTCATCTTTGATGACTTTTTTCAAGGTATAGATACAACTACAGTTTCTATTCTATTTCATGAAAATCTGGGCGTTGAAAGCAATTTCACTTTTCATCACCAGAGGTGCCACATTCTCACCCTCCCCTGAAGAGTCAATGACATGTGAATGATGGTTTTCCATTTTTAGTGCCATCATTGAAATTGGGTCCACGGGGAAGGGTCGTGCTCACATTGACCTCCCACAGCAGCTTGAGTCATAAGCTCTAGAGATGGATTGCTAGTCTGGAGAATGGTGACAGATTCCCAAGGGTGCATGAGCTCTGGTGAAGGTGACAGGTGGACGGGTGTCCCAATTCATATTTTGGCAGCTGTGAGATGGCTTTTTTTTTTTTTTAGAGCAAAAGAAAAATAAAGCTGAAAATAGTATATGAGTCTGTAGCAATGGAAAATTGTATAATGAAATTTATATAAGTCTCTAGTTTCCATGGAGTCGAGAAAATGCATTTCTTTTTCTTCTTTTCTCTATGTCCAGGCCTTCATGCTTTCTGATAATCTACTGACTAGGAAGTAGGCTCCTAACCAGCTCCAATAATGACCCCAAGGGCAAGGATTAGTATGGTATGGGATGGGTTTTTATCTGTACTGATATCATCCTTCAGACACCAGAAGTTTGACAAATGAGTAGTTCTGTCTTATAAAGCAATGACAACACAATTTACTGAGCTCATCTCTTGTGCTAGGCATTGTGCTAGGTTCTTTGAATGCATGATCTTATTTCATTAATCTTATTAGAAGGCAACAAAGAAGAAGAAATATATTCTTCAAAAGGTCATCTAATATATTTGGGGGCAAATTTTTTCTTTTGGTAAAGGCAATTGGTGATTTTGAGTGTGATGTAGAACATTCTTAGTTGCGATAAAGGCAATCCCCATCAATCCTAAATATTCAAAACCTCATGTACTGCATGTATTTTCCAGTTGTTCCTTACATGCTTGTTATTTTTTTTTCCACTGATGATAGACAAGGGCATGCTCTGAATTGGCACCTATAGCAAACCTCTGCGAGGTAACAGAACTATAGAGACAGGATATTTGTCTAAGTATGTACAGAATAGAGACCTGCCAAGTTTGTTCTGATTCAAAAGAAATTGAGAAAATTGGGTTAGGAGCTCACTCATAAACTCATTGTGTTAGATATTGTATGTTTTCAAGTGAAGTGGTATGGACCACCACACAACACTTAATACATCCTCACGAGGGACCCCCATCCCATTACCCTTCATTAGTATTGGAGCTACTTCTCCCAAAGTCACATCAAAATCTATGGAGCCTGATAAACTAGAGGATTTCTATCCTCCAGTGCAGCATGATTTCTGCTGATATCCTCACTGCTGAAGTCTTTACTGATTGCCAAATTTTGGCTTTGGGTTTGTACTCCGGGGCATGGGTATCTTTGTAGGAGTTGGGACCACTTTTGCCTAGAGCTCACCATGTCTGGGTGCACCCTGCAGCATCCACTCTAAGTTCTTGACTCTTCCAAGGGTCATGGGAGACAGGGTGGATGTTAGTCTCTCTGGTCACTGGGTCTGCTGATTTTGATCCTTTTTTCTCTCTCCCTCCCTCCCTCCCCCTCTCCCTCCTTTTCTTCCTTCCTTCCTTCCTTCCTTCCTTCCTTCCTTCCTTCCTTCCCTCCCTTACCATTTCCCTCCCTCCCTTATATTTCATTTCCTCTTTCTCACCAGAGCCCCTAAGATGCATACTTATAGCAGCTGAAGATATAGGAAAACACTAGTTGTCTTTACAAGCAACATCTGCTGCTTCAGGGTCTATAACAATATAAACTTGCCCCTCTGCCCTGCAAAGTGGCTCAGCATGAAATACAGGGAGAAAACCACACAATGTTATCTTAAAACATGCAAAATTATCATTAAAAAATGATCCTGCCAGGATATTTATTAGACTAGACCACCGACAGTAATTATAGATTCCATTCTTTACTTAAGAAGAGCAAAGAAAATAAAAGAAAAGAAAAAGACTCTTATTCATCACATGGAACACTGCCCTGTTTTTATCTAGCTGACACACACTGGTTCTCCAGGAGATATTGGTCTTCACTGGTTGAGTGTCTCTCTGTCCAACCACGGAAGTCTGACTCACCCCAGCTCTCATCCGTGACTGACAGGCTCGTCACCAAACTGTCTAGAAGAATCCTATCTGCCATTCTCAAACAGTCCCTGTGTTCACCTCTCACCATAGGTACTGACGGCACTAATAAGGAGGCAGGCGAGACAGGACAAAGCGAGGGGATGGGGGCAGAGGCAGCCGTCCCCACACAGACATACCTTGGGCCTCCTTCCCAACTTCTCATCCTTCTAGCACAGAAGGTACAGGAAAGGGGGAAATGCAGGGGAAAACGAAGAAAAGGAGACGTGTTGTTTTTCCCTAGGGTGGATCCTTTTCTCCTTTTTAGACACAATAGTAAAAGAAAAAAGGGGAAACAAACGCTACTTATTTCCTTACTCCTCACTAGCTCAATTTGTATCGATTTTCTCTGCCAGTTTCTATTGAAATTTCTCATTATGGCCCAGCCCCCTGCCTTCTTTGGGCTCCAACTCCAGCCCCCTGGGTCAATTGCTCACTGCCTTCTGCTCCACTCGCATTTCCTTACACCTTTTTATGGAACCCTTGTTCCCTGGCTGACTGCTCTGTCTCACATCCACGAGTCAATGCCGGTGTGAGTAGTAGGGACTGGAGCAGGTGAGATCCCTGAGTGTGCGGTTTGATAGGAAAATGTGTTCCTGATAGCCAGTGAGAAACAGAATGAAGACTCCTTAGACACTCTGTCATGCCTGATGATAGTATGCTGTTTAAGAGTAAGTAGAAGTAAGGGGGCCAACCTGGAAGACCCAACCTCTAAGTATAAATTCTCTCAGAGAGAAGATAGTATCAGAATTTAAGACTTCCAGATGGTTTTGGAAAACAACATACTCTCAGATTTGGGATTTTCAGGGTAGACTGATATTTTGTCATTTAACTATTGGTGTGTAACGAGCTGCTCCGAAACACAGTGAATTAAAACAACAAACTTAAAAAAAATCTTTTAAAAGATTTTTTTATTAGTTTCAAGTATACAGTATACTGGTTAGACATTTACATGGTTTATGAAACGATCCCCCTGACTATTCTATCTTCCATCTGGCTCTACACATAGCCATTATATTACTGCTGACTGCATTCCCTATGCTGTGTTCCCCATCCTGTGACCATCTATTAACTACTAATTTGTACTTCTTTAATCCTTCACTGCTTTCTCTCGGCCTCCCGTAACCCCCTCCCCTCTGGCTGTCGCCAGATTGTTGTCTGTATTTGTGAGTCTGTTTTTGAATAGTTTGTTCTTTTTCCTTAGATTCCAGGTTGAAATCATATGGTATTTATCTTTCTCTGACTGACTTATTTCACTCAGCATAATAACCTCTAGGCCTGTCCATGTCATTGCAAATGGTAGGATTTCATTTTTTTTATGACTAATATTCATCGATATGTGAATCATAACTTCTTTATCCAATCATCTATTGATGGGCATTTAGTTTGTTTCCATATCTTGACTTATAAATAGTGCTGCCACAAACATAGGGATGTGTAGATCTTTATGAATTATTGTTTTGGTTTTCTTTGGATAAATTTCCAGAAGTGCGATTGCTGAGTCAAAAGGTATATCCATTTTTAATTTTTTGAGGAAACTCCAGACTGTTTTCTGTAGTGGCTATATTAATTTGCAATCCTACCAACAGTGTATGAGGGTTCCCTTTTCTCCACATCCTCGCCAACACTTGCTGTTCTTTGATTAATTGATGATAGCCATTCTGACAGGTGTGAGATGATATCCCATTGTGGTTTCAATTCGCATTTCTCTGATGGTTAATGACCTTGAGCATCTTTTCATATGTCTATCGGCCATCTGTATTTCCTCATTGGAGAAATATCTATTCAGGTCTTTTTTCCATTTTTTAATTGGTTTGTTTGTTCTTTTTTGTTGTTGAGTTGTATGAGTTCTTTATATGCTTTGTATCATAAGCGAATACTTTCCCCCATTCAGTGGGCTGTCTTTTCATTTTGTCAATGGTTTCCTTTGCTGTTCAAAACCTTTTTAGTTTGATGTAGTCCTATTTGTTTATTTTTATTTTTTAATATTTAAAAGATATTTAAAACAATAAATGTTTGTTTACTCATGAATATGGTCAGCTTGGCTTTGGGTTACCTGGAGTCCATCATGTGTCTGTGATCAGTTGGCAGGCCAGCTGGGGGCTGGCTGGTCTAGGAAGGCCTTACTTAGAGATCTACCAGCCAGCTGCAGCCAAGAAGGTGGGGTGGAGAGCACTGAGTCACTTGTCTCATTCTCCAGCATGGTGGGCTGGGCTTGTTTTTATGGAAGTGGCAGGTTTCCAAGAAACAATGGAAACAGAAGAAGTCCCTGTTGAGGTGTGGGTACAGTGTTACTTCTGCCACATTATTTTGGCCAAAGCAAGTCACCAGACAATTCAAGTTCAAGCAGTGGGGAAACAGACACGACTTCTCATTGAGAGGAGATGCAGTATCACAATTCAGAGAGGCCATTCATTGGATCATCAGTGCAATCAGTCTTCAATGGATGTCAAATCCAAAATTCCCCAGAAGTATAAGCCCAGATCCAAGATAGAAAAGTGGTTGGAATTCACTTTGCTATCTTGCCATTTCCCATGTCTATGATTTCTCCTTTTTGTCCTTCAGCAAAGTGACTGGTTCATACATCATTCAGAAAACTCTGGCTCTGTAAGATCTGCTAAAAATAATCCCTAGCTAAAGGTTTTCTTTTTTTTTTTTTCAGATGTGTGTGTGTGTGTGTGTGTGTGTGTGTATTTATATATAGTTCTAAAATCTGTAATGATGGAATTTCAGACACTCGTGTTGGTGGTAAGGAGATGAATTCAGAAGGTAGTAAATACATCCTACAATTTTCAAATAACTTTAATTACATAAGACTAACCTTGTTAGGAGTCAAATTGGATTATGCAGTTAATTTATACATTATACATTTGGTTTTTATGCTGCTATTTATTCCTCTGAAATACTGGAGCGCTTACTAAGTGCCATGGTATGTAAGTTAGGTCTCTTTTTGGTTTCTTGTATAGATATAAAAAATAAACCAACTATTTTAAGTTTAGAAGAAGACATTTTATCAGGGTGTCCCCCACAAGCCAAAGGCAGAAATACGGCCAGGCTTCAGGAAGGACAGAAATAGGGAATGGCAACTCTGATAGGAAATTTGTGCTCTTCATCTCACATCTCGATTTCTCTCTTCAAGTCAACCTCATCTGTCTCACTGCAGAGCTGCCATGCAGTCCTAGGGCTGGAAATACAGTAGTAAATCAAGCAGACCATGTCCCTGCTCTTATGGAGGCTACGCTCTAATGAGAGAATTAAGAGAAACAAAGTAGAAATAAGGGCTATAATGACAAATGACACCAGTAAAGGATCTAGAGTCATGAGAAGAAGAATTCTAAGTAGGATGTCAGGAATGTGTTTATGAGGTGATGACCTTTGGGCAGAAACTTGAATGAGATAAAAGAATTGGAAATTAACATTTTCCCCTTATTATTCCCCCAAACTCCCAGGGAAGGAATGTTGTTGGCTCAACTTGGATTCATACCCAGCACTGTGAGGAACCCAGGAGTGAGGTGAGGGAACGAAGTCTTGTGGTGTCAACCAGTCACAGACACAGGGCGGAGTCCGGGAAAGATAAGGCCAAGCTGACCATACTCATGAGCAAACAAATACTTATTGTTTTAAAAGAAAAAATAAACAAATGGGACTACATCAAACTAAAAAGGTTTTGCACAGCAAAGGAAACCATCAAGTAAACGAAAAGACAACCCACTGAATGGGAGAAAATATTCGCTTATGATACATCGGATAAGGGGTTAACTGCCTGCAACCTAAAACCGTGTGAGTTGGTGGGAAACCAGTTTCCGGAGAAAGGAAATATAGGAGTTTCATAGGTGGCTGCAACAAATAGCCACACACTTGGTGGCTTAAGACAACAGAAGTCTATTCTTTCAGAGTTCTGAAGACCAGAAATCCAAAGTCAAGGTGTCGGCAGTGCCATACTCACTTTGAAGGTTCTAGGGGAGAATGTTTTTTTTTGTCCTTTTCAGCTTCTGGTGGCTCCTGGTGCTCCTTGGCTTGTGGCAGCATAACTCCAATTCCTGCCTCTGTCTGTACATGGACTTCTTCCTTATGTGTCCCTCTGTTAGTCTTTTTCTGTTTCTTATAGTTTCTTACACGGACACTGTCATTGGAATTAGGGCCCACCCTAACCCAGTATGATATCTCCATCATTACCTAAGTGTATTTATTTATTTCCAAATAAAATCACATTCTGAGATTTAGGGATACATAACTTTTGGGGAAGTCCATTATTTAATCCTCTAGAAGAGAGGAGAGTGATTGATTGTTGGTCTCAGACTTGGAGAGTGCCTGAGGAGGAGGTATCCACTAACTGCACTGTGTTGGGTAATGAGGAGATAGGTGCCTGCTCTAAGGAGCTTACATTCTAAAAGTGAAGACGTGTTAATAAATGCCAGCAGAACAGTGAGGGACTAGAAGATTATAGAATGCTAAAGGAACCTAGATGAAAATATGGTGCAGCTCTTTCTAAGGGTCTCCAGAAAGGTAACACAAGGAGGGGATATTGAATTGTCTTAAATGAAGAATGGAGATACATCTGCTGGGTGCTAGAATCAAGACCTGACACAATCACTAGGGAAAGAAAGAGGGCCCCTGTGTGTCACAAAATTACTACCTCTCATTTCAAAGGAGGAGAAAGCTTAGAAAATTAAGTATGTATTCTAGAATCAGTATATATTTGAAGTCCTGAATATTGTCAGGTAAGTAAGTGTTTGGTTGAGGCATGCAACTTGCGTCTAGACTCATTGTTGTTTTCATAATGTTCCCACTCAGCCTATCGCCCCTTCCTCGATCCCTTCACTTGGTGCACTTGCCATTAAACAGCAAGGGTTTTCGTGACTGATATAAAATGCATTACTGTTCTTAAGTGTGGTTCTGGGAGGCCTTTAACACTGTGGCGAGGAGTCATGTCTTAGATATACTAGATCATATCGCCTATCGTAGGGCTAAAGAAGGCTTTTGTTTTCTGCTAGATCTGTTTCTCATGGAGGGTAATTCGATTCAAGAAATGCCAACCCAGATGCTTTTTCGGAATTTTGCATAGCTCAATCCTTTTGCCCATAGCATGCAGAGATCTGAGATTTTAAGAGAAACTGGAGAACTGTTCTGTATCTAAAGCTCAAAGCGGCTTGTTTATTATATTTCCCGTTCCCTGGTTTCATTTGCTTTAGAAGAAATACCTACATAATATTATCATTAAAGAGTGACCATAGACACAGTACTTCTATTTATTTATTACCAGACATTCATACTTTTTGTCCTAATCTCAGGATAAGTTTTCTTTAGCTTTGTCAACAAAGATATTTTTGTGAAGAAATTTATTTTTTTGAGATACACAATGCATCAACGGGATGCCACTAAAAAATGAGAGTATCAAAGAAGGAAATTTGTTCTAAAAAATCTGTGAGATTGGCTGTCTGATCTGAGGAAAAAGAAGGAATTAAAATAGGTACAGTTAAGAGTATTCATGCAATTACAAAGTATTTTTGGTATGGAATTCAAACATAAACTTTGTTTATATGCTTGAGATAAACAAGGCCAATGAAGAGGTAAGAGGGAGGATCAATTGACAGCTCATTTTTTAAATTATATTTAGTGTTATTCATTTTATTCATATTTAAAAGTGAACTAACACGTTATATCTTTGTTATTCCAAATAAATTATCCCATGTTTTTATATTAAACACTGAAGTCTTGGAGAGATGGATGCCTGGGACTCTCAGTTTTCCAGGGCAAATCTCTGGATCTGTTCCACAGTGTGGGCCACTGTATCTCATGGAGGGGCCACCCTTGCAGAAACCAGAAATGAGAGCAGCTAGGAAGAAGCCACTGTGGTTTTAAAGGATTAGGAATGCTTTGGGTAACACCTTTCCCTCCCCACAACTGGTTAGTGTCTGAAATTAGCATTTTAGCAGTAACACCCCGTGGAGGAGTACCTCTTTCAGCACTTACTAGTGATTTATCCTTTCATGTGATGCAAGGGTTAAGGAACAGTTTGCAGAATAAGGCAAAGCGAGCATCTATCTAATGGTGCTGAGGGTCAGAGGAAACTTTGGGAAACATACTGAAGGACCCTTTGGAAGTTGGTAGTATTTCAAATGTGGGCTTCGGAGGCAGACCTGGGCTTAAATCCTGGCTCCATGACTTTCTGGCTTGTGTCCTTCTGTAAATCATTCATCCTCTCTCACGCCGTTTCCTCTGCTCTCAAAGGGAGATACACTACCTGGTTTCAGCCTCCCTGTGATCACTGAATGCAGTGTCAAAGCACCGGCAGGTAGCAGGCACTAAATATATATTCTCCTGTTTCCCAATTTCCTGTAGAGCCAGCCGCACGTTCTTTTCACTAGGCCGATTTTGCACCTGGACATCATCTAATGGAGTTTTGGAGTTTTATATATTGTGCACGTCACGAGTATAGATCATTTCACTTTTCCCATCAGCGTGAGAGAGGCATGCTGTCCTCTCCGTTCCTTCCATGAAGCCCAACAACCAACGCTGTAGTTCTGACTCTCGCTCCCTCCTGCCTTCGAGGGCTCGCTAATGTTTCCACCTGGCTGCTCTGCCATCTAATCAAATTTTTCATCTGTCTAATCTCAAATTGAATTTACCACCTTCTCCCCAGAGCTGATTTTCCCTTCTATTTTTTTACATCAATTTCATCATTCTTCCAGCCATCCCAGAGAACTATTAGAATTATCTTCGATGTCTCCTTTTCCTCTGAATCTTTTATATCAGGCTTCGAATGCCACCGATCTCTCCCCCTACTCCCCCACACCAAATGCTCTTGGTACCCGTTATTTCCTTTCGTTCATCATTTATTCATCAAATATATTTGATGGAGCACCTCGTGTGTGGCATTGCAACAAGTCTAATTGAATTCTTATCATTTCACTTTTGTACTCGTCTAACAATTTTGCAACTGATTACAGAAGTTGGACTCTGGAGCTCGATTGCCTGGCTTTGCAAATTTCTATCTGTAGGACTTTGAGCAAGTTACTTAACCTCTCTTAGCCATGGATTTCTCATCTATAAAGTGGCAATCATGATAGTGCTTACCTCACAGGGCTGTTAGGAAGAGTAAGTAAGTCAATACACGTGAAGTGGTTAGACTGGCGCCTGGTATATAATAAGGATGACATTGATGACAGACATTAACAGGGTCCCCCCTTCCTTCATCTGATTTTTCAAGTTAGCTTTTAACAAAGCTTTCATCAGATCTCATTCCATACAGAATACGATGATTTCCTTTGCTCACCTCTCCAGAGAGCCTGTATATCTTTGGCCCCAACCTCACCTCCTGCTATTCCCAAACTCTCCTCCTGCCTGTATGAACTTGTACTCACCGTGAGAGCAGCACTTCACGTTCGCATGGTCCTTTTCGGTGTTAATAGTTTTCCCATGTGTCAGGCTACTGACTAGCATTTCCTTCACCATCCTCTGCTCTCTCTCCTCTCCTTATCTGGACTGTGTCTTCCCCCTCACCACAAATCTGTATATCCCAAGACTTCTTATCTTTGTAGTCTCCCTTTTCTAAAGATTCTTCTCATTCCAGTCTGGTCCTCGGTGGTCCATAGAAGTTCTTACTAGCAGTACTTCTATACTTTGCAGGCTTCCTTACCAGGTTTTGGATTCATATCTAGGGCAGAAATTGCCAAATTTTCTATAAAGGGCCAGGTAGAAAATGCTCTTTAGGCTAATGGGCCATGCTATCTCTGTTGCTCCTCTCAACTTCTCCAGTCTGCCACAGGAACACAAAAGCAGCCATAGACAATACATGAATGAGCATGGTTGTCTTCCAATACAATTTTATTTCAATAAAGTTCCTATGAATCTTATCTACAAACACACGTGGCAGGCTGGATTGGGCCTTTGGGGTATAGTCGCTGACCCCTGATCTAGTGAAGTGTTTGTTCATATACTGAGATATTAAATAAAATGCTATCGATGAAGTAGTTTCAAATGCGAGAAGATTTTGGTCAGCTTCTACTGGGTCTGTGACCATGTCTGCATGTGGGCAGGGGAGATTTTCCCCACTACTTACAGACATACAGTAGCTACACTTGGAAAAGTTGTAAAATGCTTGCTGTAAAACCATCCTTGCTCCTCACAGAAATTCTATCTATACCTCTAATAGTAGAGAAAGATGGAAGGTGAGGGAGGGGTAGTTTCCAGCATGAAAGCCTCATCACCATGGAAACAGCTTTCTGAATCCCCACATTGGTCTGTGAACACCAGGTGGTTCATAAATAGCCAAGAAGCATCTGAACTTACATTACGAAGAGGAAACAGCTTTTGATACTACTCAGAGAAATGCATTTGCTGTGGTCACTGGCTCATGGGTTCCTGAATAATTTTTCAGAATTCCTCACCGGCACTGTTTTTTGAACAGCCTTGGAGAATATTTCTTAACTGATTAAACACAGGAAACAACAATAATTGAAATTGTATATATTCTTTTTTTCTTTTCCAACCGTAGATTAATGCTAGACAAGTGTTGCTAATCAGATTTACCACTTCTTCACATTTTATTACTTCAACAAATGTGACAGGAAAACCTTCCATGATGTCCAAATCTCCCCAAGATTTCATGAAACCATTTAAAAGAGTTATTTTTTCTCTTTATAGTTTCTTGTTCAATTTTAAATTATGGCCATTCCAACTGTGGTCTTCCAAATGGAAAATTTCTCTTCCTAATATTTATCTCCCTACTTTTGCCATGTAATCAATTGCAAACTGGGCTTCTTGAGGTACAGCATGTAATAATTACTTTCTATAATTGAGTTAAGTCTCAAATTATAAGCTCTTTGTTTCTCTGTCAGGAGGGATACCTGAGGACTAGAGCAAGCAGAGGCTAATATCAGAAACTGGGAAATAGTACCCAGATAAATAAAAGGCTTGTCAGAATACAAGGATGGTCAATTTTTGCTAGAGATAATGGAATTAAGACACCAATGATTAGACTAGGGCTGGATCCTCAGAGAAATGTTGCCGACAATATGTGACGTCTATATAATAATACCACTGACTATAAATGAGCTTAGGGTGCCCTTTTTCAATAACATCGATATTTTGTCCAGTTTCTTTGTAGATGACTAGCCAATTTTCAGATATGGTTTGCTAAGGTTGGAGTTCTAGAGGAGTCTTAGCAAATGTCGGGCACATTGGAAAAAATCACAATCATTGGTTGACTTCAAGCCCACTGGCCCATGTATAACTGAACTTACAGCTTCATCTCTTTATGCATCCTTTCTTCCACTGTGATATTATCCTTAGAGTTTCAAAATGTCCATGGACCACTTTCATGACTTCTGCCAAATGTTAATATCAATTGTTTTGTGTGTTGAATTGTGAAGTCCTACCCGCTTCCCCATAACTGTGAATGAGACTTTCTTAAAAAATAGGGTCTTTGCAGATATAACCAAGGAAAAAATGAGGTCATACTTGATTAGAGTAATGCTTAACCTAATGACTGATGTCCTTTTGACAATTGAACTATGAACGCAGACAGAGAGGAGAGCTTATGTGAAGACCAAGGCAGAGATTGGAGGAATGCATCTACAAACCAAGAATTGCCAAGGATTCTGGCAACCATCTGAAGCTGGATTAGGCAAGGAAACATCTTCTAGAGCATTTAGAGGAAGCATAGACCTACTGCCAACGTGATTTTGGAATTTTGGCCTCAAGAACTCTGAAAGAATACATTTCTGTTGTATTAATTCACTCAGTTTGTTTTACTTTATTATGGAAATTAACACAAATTATATTATTATTTAGATAATATTTTTCTATAAGTTGATTTTTTTACACAAACACATTTGTTTTAAATATAAACTTTATAGCAATACTGTGCATAAAGAAACAATACCATTTTTCACATGTAAAGTAACTATAGGAGAAATATATAATTATTGTCCTAAAACTTGTTTGTCAGTGAACTACCTAATGGTTTGCTTCAGCTGTTCTCTGGGTAACTCCTCTGGTTTAGCAGAGTAGTTTAGGAGCTTGCGCTGGTTTAATCCTCCTTTATCTTAGACTTTGAGGCAAAAAAGTGCCGACTGAATATTTTAACTTTCTACATGGTTTGTATATCAGGACACTTTGGTCAAAACTAACAGAAATCCCAATTTAACCTATCTTAAACAATAAGAAAATTTATAATCTTAAGTAACAGGAAGTGCAGAGTTAATGTAGGCCTCAGATATAGTTTGATCATGACTCTGGTTCAATTTCTTTGCTCTTTTCTTCATTTTATCTTTCTCTATGCTTTTAAAGTGGACTTCTCTCAGGGTTTTAAGGTATTTTCTAACTGAAGGAATATGGTGAAATGAATGAAGGGTAGCTAAAATAAAGGAAGTTTAAGTAGCTGGAAGAGAGAAGGAACCTCTCCTATACCAATCCCTTTGGTTGATTAGATCTTCTTAGGACATGTGTCCATCTCTGAACCAATAATATCACTTGCCAGGGTATTGCTATGCTCTGAGTTCCTGGACCAACCGTGGGATGGCTAAGACTGATTCAGATAGGCCTGGGCTGTTTGAAGGGAGACTTAAATACATGGACTAAATTGAGGCTCTATTAGAAAATGTTGTGGAGGGAATTAGATACCAAGCAGGCAGATACCAACCGTATCCCCCATACTCCTTTGGCTACTGAACACCTAAAAATACTCTTTTTCACATGAGTATGCTTTCAAAAGTGTGAATGTCTACATGAAACACATTCACCCCTTCCCAAATGGAGTAAATTCAAAGTCTCATTTTGATCCATCATCTGACTCCAGGTTCAATATCTCCCAGTAATATCATCCACTTGACCTAGAAATAGCCAGTTAAAAGTTAAGTCATTTAACATCCTCCCTACATTGTCTCATATACAATGGTGGAAATGAAAATAATCCTAAATACTCATTTGGGAAGAGGGGAAAATGGAAAGAGCACCGGTGGTCATTGTTTCAAAGCACATTTCTTGTCCTGTTGGACCGTAAGAATGCATGCTCCATGCCCTGGCCACGATTCAGACACCTTGCTTTTGCAGTATGAAAGACTGACCTGTCCATTGTTTGCAGTGGGCACATCTGAGATGGACTTAAGAAGAATTCCCTTTCTAGGAGCTGCAACGCTTTAGCAGTTTATTTCTTTAGGTACCAATTAAGACAACTTGTGATTGCTTTAAGGTTTAAACTATTACAGGATATTGCTGTCTGGAATCAGAACGTTTTTGATAATACGGCGAGCGGCTTTAGAAACTTAATAGACTTGTTTACTTGTTTTTGGTTAATTCCTTGGATTAGAACCCACAGCCAGAGATTATACTCAGACAACACCTTTGTCTCTTGGATCTTCTCTTTGCTTACATCTGTCTCTGTACTTTGCCCAATTGGCCAATCTGTGTTAAAGGTCACTGCATTCAAAGCAATAATCTAATCTGTAACTGTAGGCTGCTTCCATTTCAGATGCTTCCTCACATTGAGCATATTTAATTCTTAGTCCCATAGATAAGACTTAATGGAGGTTTATAGGCAGCCGCCTACATGATAAGGTCTGTCTTTTGGTCTAATCATTTCTCCTGCCTACTCTCCTTACTTTCTGCCTCTGCTGGAAAACTTTAGCTTGGAGTAGAGAATTTTAATTTATAATATTGCAAGGTATTAAATTATGAGATTCCTAATCATTTTAGCTTGCAGGTCACAGGCAGAAAGAAATTTCAATAGCAAAAGAATATTTTCCTTTTTTCTGTTTTTGAAGCAGCCACTTTCAACTTAAACTTGTTTATTTAATTTTTCCCCTTAATACTGTAAGTAGCTAACACAGTCCAACACGCTGAATATTTCCTAATACTAGAGCCTTTATAGACACATAGTTTATGTCCCAAGGCACAATATACAACAGCCTAATCAATTATTAGTTGACGCATAACAAGTGTAACCATTTCCTAGGTGAGAATCAGTCTGACGACATAGCTCTAGAGGGTGCCATTCATGTCATAATGAGTTTTAGATGCATGGCATGCATTGCGGCCTTAAAGGAATAGTGGAGTCCTCACTACCTTACCCCTATCCCTCTACTCATCCCGTGCACATTCGGGGGTCTACTGCCTCCAGAACCTCACTACCAATTTCTGTGCCAGCCTTAGTTGTAATCAACAGAAATGGTTCTGGTTAATTTAAGTAGAATCTCAGTTTATTGAAAGGTTACTGGGTAGTTCACAGAATTGTTGAGAAGGCCGGAGTACTAGGTTTGGAAAATAGGCAAAAGGAGGCTGCACATCAGGGCCTTAGCAAATTCTTGTCACAGCCTCAAACTGGCAAAGACCACTGAAGTTAATGCCACTGAACACCATATACCACAGCAACACCATCGCTGTACCTAAAAAGTGGATGTCTGTGCGTCTTCCAAGTCCCTCAGCTTGATCTGTTCCTGTTTCATTACATCTCTGGATACAAAAATCTCAGGTGGGTGCATCTAATTAGCCTTAACTTATTAGGCTTAACTTCTAAGAGAGCTGTAAAAGCAGCTTTCTACTGTTTTTAGCTTCTATGGTAAGAGACAGAATCTGTCTTTCCTAGGGATTTTTAAGGTGCAGAATTCTGTACACACAGGAAGTTGGTGAGAACACTGGGTCATTAAAAAGAAATGACATGTCTATTTCGGCTGCACATACACCTGTTGCATTTTCTCTGCATTCACAATTAAGGTTCTACTTATAGCGTCTTTCAAAGTTGTACAGATGCCTAGATAATATCACCTACCATTTATAAAATGAGCACAAAATGTTTCAAGTGCTATTTATAGGTAGTGTCTAGTTCTCACAACTCTCAAAGTAGATGTTAAGATTCTAATATTAATAGTGATGCTCATGATAACTACAATAGGTATAGCAACTGGGATTTGCCCCATTACAGATAGACCTCATACTAAATGCTTCATTTGCAGAGCCTCATTCAGTCTTTTGTTTTGATTGTTTTGTTTCACTCATTAGCAAAAGGAGGCCTAAGAGCCTACGTAATTTGCCGAAGGTTAAGCAGGTAGAAAGAGTGAGAGATAAAAACTGGAACCATCAGCCTAAATGACTCCATTGCTTGGACACTTTACCCTATAACACTCTAACTACAGACAATAAGGTTTGCGCCAAATTGAGTTTTGGTCTTGGCTTTGGCCCAAATTAGTAATTAAAGTTTGCTTAACTTTGACCTTTGGAAGGCCAAGTAACTAAATGCTCTTTTCAATGTCATTTGCAACATCCTTGATTTTTGATCAACAAATTATCATCATATATTTTTATTATATCTAATTAATATATCAAGATCAGTAGGGTGAACAATGTTTCTCATTTTGATTTGTTGTCAATGAATATTCACTTTAATATATAGTAAGCATTCTAAATGTAACTTGGAGTGAAAATTTTCTTATTAGCCATATGTTTAAATTCTATCAATTGATTGAAATATTTATTATACAAGACTAAAATGCTTTAAATTAATCATGATTGTTAGAACTGTAATAACAAAAACAATTATTATAAACTTTAAAATGGCCAATAAATAAGGAGTTAGATTGATACTATGAATTAACTAATTTATTAACTAGATTGCTTTAAAAAGATTATTATTTACTTTTTGAGTCAAAAAGTGCTTATAAAATTTTCAATAATACAAAATGGAATAAAGAAATTAGATTATATCATAATTCCATTTTTTAATCATTTGGTATAATGTAATTTATATTTTGAAAGCGTAATCTTTAGTAATCATATGGAATTTTTAGTCACTTAATTCTATTTAGGGCTTGAATTTTTTTTTAAACCCTCTTTGGATTTTTTCATTTTGGGGGGAAGAGTTTAAAAAAGCAGAATGTCAATATTGTCACCTCAAATTTTACATAGAGGAACAAAAACTCCAAAGTCATGTACAACAACATCTAGAATGAATCATCCTAGATCCAGACAGAATAAAAAATTTAAAGAATTGAAGAAAAGAAAAAAGTATTTTGGAGGAATGAGGCACCTCAAACAATATTCTCAGTAATCAAACCTTAAAATATAGACTTTACCCTAAAAAATGCTTTAATAAGATAATTTCTTACAATTTGCATTCTATGGAAGCTAGAAAATTAAACAAAAGATTGGTGAATTGATTGCTCTTGAGTTTAGACTGGCCAAACATTTTTAGTAATTGAAATTGAAGGATTTTTCTTTTAGACTTTCCAAATCTATAAATCCAAAGATAAAAATTTCCTTATAGAAAATATGTTTCTGAAAATAATTTTTCTGAATTATGTTCTGCTGTGCATATAAAGGTTAAAAATATTATTAGGTGGATCAATTGAAAGTGACTATTTACTACAGAGTCGCAATTATGTAGCAGATTGCTGACAAATAGCAATATTTTGAAATTGTGTCCCTGCCCTTTTAAAATTTGACTACTAAAAAAATGTTAGTAATAAAATTGCAATTTTGAGGCTAAAATTCCATATTTGCCTTTTAGAGGTTGTTTCTTTGACAGCTATATTCAGTGCTGGTCTTAATTCCCAGCCAAATACTGTTATTAGTACTTAGCTATGCAGTATTCACTCAAAATGTGTATTATGTGCTTCTCTTTCATACAAATGGTTCCCGCCTGCCCAGAAGGCCAGGCATGCATTTTTCAAAGCAGAAATAAACAAAGTGCTTCCCAGGCACCCAAGGAATGGCTGAAACTCACCAACACCAACCTTTGCCCTTCTACTGTTTCTCATTGATGATTTTCTTTTTCCCCAGTGTTCTCTAGAGCCACTTGTAACATTTGCTTCTTCGTTTAATCCAGAGTGCTGCTCATTAATTTGATAAGCATTGAAGAGCTGCTGAAGGCCATCTAAAACAGATACTGTGCTATCTGCTAAATTGGGGTGCTGACTGGGGGAATCACTCTGTTCCATTAAATTTGGCCACTTGGTGGCACCAAAAAGTAAGAGCCAGCACTGCAGGAAATCAGTTCAGGAGGTACCCAGTTCCTAGTGTATCACAAGGAGAAAGTGAAAGATAAACAGTCATTTCTTGAGAAAAATGGGCTTTGAAATTAACTTTTTTATTTTCTTCCTTGGGCATTAACATTTGGGGCATCAGTGGTGGATGAAGTGGGTATCGGACTAGAAAGATCCCTTAAACCCCTTTAACCTTGGCATTCTATAATGCTCATGTGCCACAAATGTCCTGGAGGCTCTTTGTTAATCAGACTAAAAATGGTGGTAATAGCCAACATTTACTGCGTGCTTGTAAGTGCCAGGGTACCGAACTACAGTGCATCGTGTGGGTTAGCTTATGAGTTTATTTATTTTTTTCTTATTTTACATGAGAATTTTATAAATCATCACAACACTGTAATTGTAATAGTTATAATTTTATACATAGGAGAGTGGTTCTGTCGAGGCTGAATGACTTGTATAAAGCCACATAGCAAGTAATTGGTGCCACTGAGATTTGAACCCTGCAGTCAGTCTCCAGAGCCTGGGGCTTCGTTGCAACAGTGTACTCTACTTCTGAATGCTTCTCGCTGTCTATAGGAAACAAGTTTACTCCCATGATTTTGGCTCTTTGTTAAGGAAAAGCCTCCCATACATGAAACATATGTTCCATTTAAGAAGTAACAGTTATTATTACATTGTTATCTTTGGGAGGAAAAAGATGAATCTCACTAAATTTATTTCCAAATTTTAATTTGAAATCATGTCTAAAGATTCAGAAGCACAGTTTTGGCCAGGAATTTCCACTGGAATCCAACAGTGCCAGGATAATTCTTTTTTTTTTTTTTTTTTTGCCCGTGGTCCTTGGACAGTGATCTCAGGCAATAGTCTTTGTCCCTTGTGGTTGTTGTATTCCTGCTTTTACTTCTGGACAAGTAAATGGACTCCTGGTTTGACCTTCCCTTTCCTATATGAGAGCACAAGTGACTAACCTCTAAGTTAGCAAGCTGGCCCCTGATGGCATGAAGTGTTCTTACTTAATGTCCCTTTCTTATCTGTCTTATTTCATATCAGCACTTTGCAGGTGACATGTTTTCCTCCTTTATTCCCTTTGTTGCTATTGTTTTTCTTGTTTCTATCCTAATCTCTGCCTAAACCCAGAATCCACTCTCTCTCCAATTTCTTAAATTCTCAATTAATTGCTTTACCGGCTGAACTTTCTTCTACCCTATCTCTCTGGTATTTTTGGTTGAATGGCCTTATGGCTGGACCGAGGGCTTGTTAATTTGACTCTTGGAGCAGCTGGGGCCTCTGTGACTCAGGAAGACTTCAGACCAGGCAAGGTTAGATAGATGTTTGTTTGGTCTTCCCTACTTTAGTAATTGTGTTGGTGTTGTATAACTCTGAGTGATGATCTGGTCCAGGTGTGGGGGTATCTGTATATTTCTAGGCTGGGCCTGGAGTGGGAGTGGTAAGGGGTAGTTATGTTTCGATAAGATCTGGCATGGCTCTCTCACCCACTAGGACATCTGCAGTGGGGTCCTTTGCAGAATGCTGCTGATTTTGCTGTGCATGTTCACTGGGTTGAGTTTCTCCCATAAGCTTTTACAAGGACCAACTCGTGCTGGTCTTTTTCTCAGTCCTTATCTGCTGTGGACAGTTGTCAGTGTCATGGTCCGCCAGGCTTGAGGACAGTCATTTTTACAGTTGTCAGGTAGGCTTCCCTGGGATATTTTCTTCCTGGGACAACACTTCGGCATAGAGAGTCAGTTCTTGTGATGTTGGCATACTTTTTTTCCAGGGCAGCCAATTCTGAAATGATTCTGAAGAGACCTCAAACATATACTGAGGGAAAAATGAGAGTTAAGTCTGGGTTTTAGAGGAGTTTACATGTCAGACTAAGGTTGTAAATATTCATTCAGTGTGCAGTGGTTTAAAAATAATGCCTGTTATTTATTCTGATTATAAAATATATGTGCGATCTTTGTAGAACATTTAAGGAGCACAATAAGGAAAATTTCAACATTGTCATAATGACTTGGGGTGACGAGCCACAACAGATTCAAGGTTATTTCAAAGAAGGCTTCAGCACTTAGGCTTTTTTTTTTTCCAATTAAAATTATGTCAGAGCATTTCTTTCAAAATTTGCAAAGTCATTTTCATCATTTCACTTTTACAGTTTTTAAATAATGAGATGATATAATTTTAGGGAACTTGATATGTAGATAGAGTGGGAAAGAAAGAAGAGAGTTAGTTAGAAAGCTGTGAAGTCAGCAGAGAGGGGTAATAAGGGCTCAGACTGAACTGCCAGCTGTGAATGTAGAGATGAAGGATGAGATACAACACAAAATCATAAAGAGAACTGATGACTGACATGGGGCTTGGGGGCAAGGGAATAATTCATGATCTCCATGCTAGGGATGACTAGTGATGGTATTGAATGATTCCCTGTGTTACCAGACCAAGTAGTTGGGGAAAATAATAACTCTAGAGATAATAAATAGAACATATTATTAGTAGTAATTATCTTCCTGCAGCAAAACCAAAACAAAAGAAGAGGCCATACTTGCTCTTAAAGAAACGGGCCATTTATAGCCATTAAAAGCAAGATTGCTCAATATTCCTTACAAATCTTGTCGTTGTGGTCGTTTGCTGGTTATAAGGAGTGTATCAGTGGGAATCGTTGGGGGCCATCTTGGTGGCTGTCAACCACAAGGGCATTCCTACCTTGTTAGCTGGTTAATCAGTTTGTACTATCAATGAAGCACACCAGAGGGAAGCTTTGTGGAGACCGAAATGCTCTAGATGTCTAAAGGACAAAGAGAATGTTCCAGTTTTAGGACATTTTTAAAAGTTCTTTTCTCTTTCTCTTTCCTTTGGACACGTGAATTCCAGTGTTTTGCCTAATCAGTGCCTACACTGAAAAACTGATGTGGTTGGGTGAATGGCAGGAGAAAATAGAAGATTGGCAGGTTTGCTGCAAGAATAAAAATAAGCTGACATAGAAGCTATGCAACTCTACAATTTGGCTTCTGCCAGGCTGCTCTGATCAAAGGTTTGGAGTGAACGAGATAGTAACTACTGGCTAAAATTGGGTTTGGAATTAACTACAAATTTTTATTATCTTCTTACTCCCTGGCCTCTATTACCAAAAATGTTGACTATCGAATTAGAAAGTGTGAATGCCACATACCTATTGTAATTAGCTTTCAGGCTTACATAAAAGGACAATGACCTTTGAATATGAGAACATAAATCTTTTTAAAATCTCTTTTCCAGGTTCTCTGCATTAATTGCAACTTCTGCCCAGTTTGAACAAAAGATCACTGAACTGGAAGCTGCAGCCTATTGCCTTCTCAGTATTTTTGCATCTCTAAGAGGCACACAGGCAAATGATAGAAGGGAGAGTCACAGACCACACTGCTGGGGGCGCTATCTGTCTTCAGGGAAAGAAAACAGGTGAGCAGATGGGGGACCCTCTTCTTTGAGGAAGAGTTTTTCATCCTGGTCTGGTTGTGAAGTGGGTATTGGAGCTGGGGGAGGAAGTTGGGATGTGACTATAAACCTGGCTTCTGATCAAGGGATTGAAATAGAATCTCCTCTTCAAGATTTATTGGCAGCCATAGAAGCTAACTAGATTACTACTACTACTATTGAGCATAGCTAATTATTCAGAAGAGTAGCAATCACATTGCCACTCATTGTGATTTGGTGTTTTGTTGTGTTTGTATTAGAGATAGAACAAAGTCAAATTTTAATCCCTGTGATATCTCTGATCTGTTACCATATTCCCACGGGTACCAAAGTGAGAGGTCAGATTGGTAGAAGTTAATCAAATGTATTGTTTAGTGTCATTTATAAATTCTTTCATTCAATAAATATTTATTGAAGTCTCCTATGTTTAGGTCTCATTGCTAGGTAGGGACTGACAACTAGACGTAGCCTCTGACCTCAGAAAACTTTCCAGTTGAGATCAATTACATATACATGTCATGTAACACAAGCCATGGAGTTGCCTAGTATTTTACTGTTCCTCCAGATATTTCAGAATTAACATTTTTCAGAGCCTTCATCTTTATGGTTCTTAACTTATTCTGTCCTTCCTGCTTTTTCTTCTCCATGTGTCTCCTTGCCTGAGCCTCCTTTCTCTTTCCCTAATTTACGGAGTCATAGCTGAGCAGCTTTTTGTCTGGAAAATTCTGTCATTGTAATGAGATAAACAGAATACACTTATGTTCCATCTTCGTATTGAAAAGCTACAGGCAGATTAAATTGTTCTAAATGGAAGTATTTTAAATGTAGTAGAAAATCTCATCTTTAAAAGTATCTTCTTGCAATTAACCTTTTGATAAGTAGAAGGACCCTTTTGTAATGTAGGTAACAATCCTTTATTTTATCTGTTAACAAGATCTAGATTTAAAATGGATGAATCTGTATTATAATATTAGAGTGAGATTAGAAAACTCATCATTCCAAAAATGACTTGGTTATAATAAAAATCACATGTAAAACACAATTGTCATCTGATTTTAAGGTTAATGATAAGTATGAAAAGTAGGTAGTCACATATGTTACTTTAAAGGCTCTGAAAAAATAATTGTTTCTATCTTTTAAAAAAGCTATTACGAAAAAGCAATGATGAAATACGAACATAAATTTTGGGCTTGAAAATGAGGATAAGCCGTAATATTATTACATATTTCTAGTGGATCAATACCTGTCTTTCTAATAAGGTTGTTATAGTCATCAGTTTTGCTAGTTATAAATGTAATTATTGAAATTCAGCAATGGGAGAGTGTTAGTGAAATAACACATATTGATGCCCAGCGCAATTCAGAAGCTGACAGCTTTACTTCTTAGAATTTCCAGTTCCCCAATAGCTGCCATGTTTTTCTAGCTCTTCTTTGAAATTATTTTATGAAGTAAGGGTTATCTTTCCTTTGTATGTCTGAGAAAAGCAAAGCCTAGAAAAGTTTCACAATGCTCGACTAAGTCATTTGAAAAAAAGGTACATTAATTAGGAATTGAACTGTCTGTTTTTCTGCTTAAAAATTTTTTTTCCCAGTAAAGAACCACAGTAATATCTAATAGCTAACCAGTATTAATCAGTCTTTGAAATCATATGTATATAGACCAGGATATAGTTTATATTAATCTAAAATATGAAAAAAAAAGATTTTCATATAAATACAGACAGCTAAATATAGAAATAGAATGAACAAGTTAAAAACTATAAAAGGATCTCTAAAACAACTTTACTTGAACCTGTCTATTGTTAGACAACACGCTAACTAGAAGCAATTCTTAGATTATTAATGAAGGTTGAATCAGCTCTCTACTTGGCAGCACTAACCATTCTGTCCTTTTGCTGAAGAGAATTTAGAAACATCACCTGATATGCCATCCAGAGAGAACTGTTATTTGTATGTTGATATATTTGCTTTGTCTTTTTAAAATTTGTATATGCGTATAATTTTTAAAATACAGTTGAGATATAATCAACTTGATTCTGCTTTCTCCACTGAGCATTATATTATGGGGATTTCTTTTAATATTATTATATATTAAAATTTTCCCAGATAATATGGAATATTTTTACTATATTAGTTATACTATTTTACTTAATAATTTCCCTACTGTCATACATTTAAGTTTTTACACTTTTTTATTATAATACATAATATGATAAATGGTATGTACATATATCTATTTCATATGATCTGGATTTGGTACTAATGTACAAAAGATGTGGCATGACTTTTCAGAAAAGTTATTCAATGTTATTGTCTTAAGGAGAGGGCAAGAAAGTATACCTGTCTCTGCACTTCAGTACAAACCATAATATTTTTAAAAGTTGCTGCCAATTTGATAAAAGGACAATAGCATCTTATTGTCTAGGTTCCATTTGTCGACATGTTAGTAAGATTAAGCCTTCTCGGCCATTTGTATTTCTTGTTGTGAATTTTGGTTGATGCTCTTTTTCATTTTTTCTAGTATATGTGCCTTGTTGGTTTTTAATGCTCTTCCTTTATAAGGATATAGACCCTTTTAAAAATTTTTACAAATACTTACATATAGTTAATCACTTACTTTTGTTTATAGTATCTTATGATATTTGGAAATGTTAATTTTTATGTGGTTAAATAAGTGACCATTTCCTTTGTGTTTCTGTTACTCCGTCAGAAATTCTACATAAAAATATCCAATGACAACTTACTTATATTTTTCTAGTTCTTATGTTTTTTTCTTTCATTTAACACTTTGATTTGGCCTTTCACAATGGTGTCTTCAGTGACACTGGTTCTGTGGAGTCATAATAGGTGAAAGGAAGGTGTTTTCCACAGTTACAAAGTTTGGAAACATAAGATTATACATTAAGCCAAATTAAAAAAAAAAAAAAGCCTCAAGACTTCTTAGAACATTTAACGTGCTAAAATACACTCTTTCCTTCATATAGGGCAGGTAGAAGAAGAATATAATCAGGCTTGTTTAATCAACAAACCATTTTTATTTTCCTGTGCACTTATTAAGATGAAAATTTCTCACAGTTCACTTTAGGAAGCATAGTTCTGATCCATCTGACATGTAGTTAGAATTATCACACAAGGTGAACCTCAAATTTAATTTTTCCCCTCACTCATTAATCTATTGTTTGAGTATCAGAACATCATTTTTTTCAATAAGCATTTCCTTATTGGTTGTAAATTGGATTTTTTTTTCCTTTTTAATCTAAGTAGACTGGCGAGAAACCGGTAAAAAGAAGACAGTGTAGAGAAGTAGCAAGCTTGTATCCCAACAATAACCTGAAGGCGATTGCATTTCCAAGTATTATGTTAATAACACAAACTGTGTTTAATAGTCGGAAACAGTGAAGCAGCAGACTAGCTTTAATTAAAGCTTCACATCAGTCTTGTAAATAGCCTTCTTGTCACATGAACAGCTGCTCCATGGCACCCACAGAAGAAAAACGTTTCCATTTGAAAACTTTCTTGCATAAAATCTAAAATTCCATCCAATAGCGGTTCTAAAAATTCGGGCTTTTCTGAATGATTTATATCTCCTGGCTGGTGTATTACAATTCGTTTATCTTGGACGTTTTTGAGTATTTTATTGGTGTCTATTTCTGATTCAGTATCTTATATTATCAGACCTAAAAAATATCATTCTGTGTAAAACACTTCAATTAAAGGATATAAATATAGATAGAAGTTTAAATAAAAAGATGATCACTTTAGAATGAATGGCCTTAAAGGGAAGAAAGGCATTAAATGATGGGGACAGATGGGACAGATATTAGAGTTTGGCAGTTTACTTGCTGTCAATTAGTCTGCTTGGTTAACAACAATCTGAAGCGGCCACCTGCTTAGAGTTTCAGCCTGACCATCCGGAATCTTTAGTTGAAATTGCCAAATGCTTAAGGAGGACATATAAGTTGCATAGATAGAACTTTGTAGGCAAATTTTAAAGCATTTACCTGTCCCTGAATTCTCAGGAAATAGATAATGGATTAAGTGACTTGCCCTTGCCATAAATTAAGTCACTTTTTCACTAATGTTCACACATAGCATTTAATACTTTGTTAAAATGTAGAACCCAGAGTAGTCTTGCTCTGTTAAATGTCAAAGCAATTTACATACAGCTTCCATCTGCCCTCTACAGTTAAACTGGAAGAGTAAAACAAAACACAGTAAAGTTATTTAAATATAAAAGTCAGTTTGTTTTTCAGATTCAAATGGAATTTCAGAAGTCATCTATCAGAGTAACTTACAGCAGAAAAAAACTGTAAAAGTTGCTTTTTTCTTAGAAAACAATTGATTTTTTTTTTGTCTATCAGGTGTAGGACAATATTAGCCATTAAAATAGTAGAAATGTGGGGTCCTTTTTATTATAGCTCCAGTGAGAAGAGCCTTTAGCCCATCTCTGTATTGATCCATAGTTTCCTGCGGTTTTGGATGCCCCGAGAAGGTGCCACCTTTAGAGAAAGGAACTGAGGACAGAGGAGGCTGCAGAATTTCCTTTCTGCCTGAAATAACACCGCAGATGTGGAAGGATACTCTGAGACTGTGCCCATCCTCCTAGAATGCCATGCATAGATTAGTTGTATAGTGACATTTTTTTTTTTTACCGGTAGACTGACCAATGTATTTATCTCTATATGTGATATTTTAAGGGTTAAAATTTACATCCTGTCTACTTCCAAAATATATTTGAAATTGCTCCCCTTATACAATAGAACACAGCTTTGGACCTAGTGTTCTAGTCATTTGGTGAAGAATTCCATGCAACTATTAAATATATTTGCATTATTTATTTACTCATTCATTCATCCAATAGTATTAGGTACCTACTATATTTTGGATCCTTTATTAGGTGTAGAGAATGCAGAGATTGTGGGATGTTGTCTTTTCATCAAAGAACTCAGAGTTAAGTGGCAGGAAAAACTTAACAGAGGATCGGTGCCACAGGTGAGGGCTGTCCCAGAGGAAGGGATGGGTTATGGGAGCCTGTGTGGTCACTCAGAGCCCTGAGAGTTTGAAGGAGCTAGGAAAGACTTCCCAAAGACGGAGACTTTTGAGATTGGAACTAACAGATGAGTAGGAATTGGCCAGACTGAGTTAGAGAAGATATTTATCCCAGGGAAATAAGTGGAAGCATGTGCAGACAGTCTTGAAAGACCTGATGTGTGTGATAAGGCCAGGTACATTTCAGTGCAGGGTATCCTTAGAGATGAGGATACATGGGGCACCTGAGTCACTTTAGGAAAGACCTTGATTGTGTGCCATGATGAAGAGTACCAAAGATTTCGACATAATAACCAGGACCATGGACTGTAGAGCTGGCTCTGCTTCTCATCTGTTGAGTGACCTTGGGTAAGTTACTTAACCTCTCTGTCTCTTTTAAAATGGAAATAATAGAATTAAGAAGTCACCATATATAAATTTATGGGTGTGCGCGCGCGCGTGTGTGTGTGTATACTGACAAATGTGACTTAAATTAATAGATAGATCATCTGAATGTGATAAGTTATAAAGTCCAGAGTCTGGCACATATTAAGCACCATAAAAGTGTTCATTATTCTTGTTACGGGAGATGAAAGTTTTCCATATGGTAATCTAAGTACTTCTTCCCTACTCTCCCACAGAGTTTGAATACAATTAAAAAATATGTACTGCTTACTGCAGCCAGCCTTCCTCCCTGTCTCAGCCTTCTCAGGCACGATATCCTCCTAGATCCTGTCTCATCTCCATCTGACTCCAAGTAACCTTCCAGTCTGTTTGAGTATAATAAAACAGGTTTTGCAACTTTCCCCACTTCCAAGTATTTTGATCTTTTCTCATGGTTATATTTATTGGTTTGAATCTTCTGAGTGATATGGATAAACAGCTTCTGGTGATGTAAATGAAAATAACATACACAGACTGAAGGTGCGATCTTGTTTTTAATTTCATTGAAAATTCTTAAAATGTTCGAATGCTTAAAAAGACAGATAAGCCACTTGTATTCTAACTGCATCCACCAGAGTCCCTGATCTTTTCTGTTGATAGGTAAGACTCCATGTAACACTCCATAGAAGGTTTTGGCTGTTTGTCAAAAGCCTTGTGTTCATAGCAGATGGTGGAAACACCAATTAGGAGTTCTCAGGAGAGCAATGGGTTTGGCTCAAAGGTGCAGAATAAGGGCTGGAGAGAAGCCAACCAGAGCAGGCCATGGGGCGCAGAGGAAAACTGGCCGGGGCTCAGGAGGCCATGATCCTGACCTTGCTCTGAACCCCTCACTTAACTTTTTTGGATCATTTTCTGGCTATAAGCTTCATTATTCTGTGTCAACTTCACAGATTTGCATTTCATAGAGATTATTATTAATTTCTCATAGATGATTTGTGCCTGTGCCAATCTCATAGATGACCATAGGACACACACAGGCCCTGGGGTTCAGAAAGCCAGGGAGGAGGAAGTGAGCAATCTCCTTCTATGTTTCTCTCTTAAGAGCCAGAAGGTTTTTCTTAGGAGCTTTCTGGTGAACTTCTCATTTCTCGTTGACTGAAAGTCACATTTTAGGAGGTAAGGGGCAATGGGATTGTATTTAGGCTAGCCAGGACCAACTCTGGAGCTTATCTGAGGCTTGTGGCTGTGGGAAGAAGTGGTGGGTACTTGAGTTCAACCAATTTTCAGTTAGGAAGAGGTGGATTAGATGTATACTTCCATAGTTTCATGCATGAGGATGTTTTAAAATGCTGATGAGATAGGATCGGGGCGTACCTTAAGGTTTTTCATGAATTATCCCCTTCCACATAATGGTGTGATAACAGTTTTTATTGTAATTTGGAATCCAGTTGTGTCACTAGAGAAGTCAGCTTGATACTTTTTTCTGTTTCTTTAATGAAAGACTCACAAATGTTTTGCTGAAATCCAGATATACCACTTCAATAGCAAGCTAGACCTCCAAGTGGAGTAACCCAGGGCTTAGTCCTTGAACCTCTTCTCTCCAACTAGCTCAGTCCCTTGGAGATGCCATCCAGACTCATGGCTTTAAATACTGTCCATATGTTGATGAAGCTAAAATTTATGTTTCCAGCACAGATGTGTCCCTGAAATCTAGTCCAACCGGCTGTTTAACATTTCAGCTTAGATCTTAATAAGCAACTCAAAGACAGCATGTCGAAAACTGGGCTCTTAACATTTCTCCTTGCTGTAAAGTATCCCATTTCTAATCTCTTCCATCCTGGTGAAGGTAATTTCATTCGTGCAAGTGGCTCAGGGTAAAGACCCTGAAGACATGATTGCCTCCTGTCAATTATGATTTTTCTCATACCTCTACATCTAATGGATCAGTAGATCTTATTGGCTTTTCCTTTAAAATATATCCAAATTCTTACCGTGTCGCATCACCTTCACGGCTACCATCCCTTTCCCACGCCACTAATGCCTGGCTTATGTCTGTTTTCAGTAGAGCCAGAGTAATGCTGGCTGAATACTGGATATAAATCAGATCATTCCTCAGCTCTCATTTTCCAGGAGTAGAAGCCAAGTCTATATATTGACCTACAAGACCTCATTATTTTTCTACCTTCGTCTCTTACTATTCTCTCTCGCCCTCCCCTCTGCTCACACTGCCTCTTTGTTGTCCCTTAAACATAGGCTGGCCACATTTTTACCTCAGGGCCTTTGCACAAGCTATTTCATCTATCCGTAATGCTTCCCCTCAGATTTCTGTTCTCTTCTGTTCTCTTCTGTTCAGTTTTCCTCTTGAACATCTTTTACTTCCTAACATGCTATATATTTTACTTATTTATCTTATTTATTATGTACTCCCTCAATAGATGTAAACTTCATAAAGATTGAGATTACTGGTTTTGTTTTATTCACTGCTATATGCTGACAAACTTGACTCATAATCAGATCTCAGTAAGTATCTATTGAATGACTGAATTTATCGGATTAAATAAATATGAATGCCTTGGTGCTAGGCAGATAAATTGAATTAGGACATCTGGGGGTGGAGAATGAACATCTGTAGTTTAAACAAGTTCCCTAGATGATCT
Source organism: Rousettus aegyptiacus (assembly GCF_014176215.1). Classification (NCBI taxonomy): domain Eukaryota; kingdom Metazoa; phylum Chordata; class Mammalia; order Chiroptera; family Pteropodidae; genus Rousettus; species Rousettus aegyptiacus. The sequence goes on along the minus strand of NW_023416284.1, from coordinate 159,947,547 downwards.
GATGCACAGGCAGTTTAGGACCCACTGATCTAAGGTCTTCTCTGACCAACAGTATTTGTTTGTTTGTCTCCATTAGTCTGTGTGTCTATTTTACATAGATCTTGAGTATAGATATGGCTCAGGCTGTTTGTATCCTTTATTATATTGACTGTTATGGGCAAAATTCTGTGATTTAAAAAACAAAGGAAGAATTTGACCAAAGTAAATTAAAGAAAGCAGGAAACTTGTTTTTGTTTTCACCGACTGCAGTCTGGCCATGTCAATAGGTTACCAAACTGAAGCATTTTCAATGACACAATGGAATTAGTTCTGTAATTACTTTCACCAACACAAACCTGCAACTTCTTGGGGCTATGACTTCTAATAATATTTTTCAGAACACATTTGTTCATGTGGTCGCTGGAGGAGGCCAAAAACATTGATTTTTTTTCAGCAGGTTCAAACATTCTCATTTTATGGCTGTCATGTAGTACACACACACACACACACACACACACACACACACACACACACATACACACACACACACAGCCTTCACATCAGGGTGCCTCAACCCTAGAAAAATATTTGTAATTTCATGCCGGGTTAGGGTTACAAAACAAGAGGAGAGTGTCAGGTATGCCAGCCCTTCTTCTTCCTTTCACTGGGGTTAGTTCTGGATCCGTGTTTTTCCACTTTTCTTTCTCCTCAACCCTTACAAAGTTAAATCTTTCACCATGTAAATATTCTGGTCATGAGGGTTCTCCTCCCTAGGGCTGGGTCCACATTCAGCTACCCACTCCAGCCTCTTCTCTGAAGTTGTGATTATGAAAAGGCAGCACTGTAGGATAAAGAACCCAAGTACTGAATTTCTCCCTCCTCATCTCTTCCCTTAGTTTGCTTGATATTCACAAGGCCCCAGTGATGCAGGAAAAGGCAAATCCCACCCCCAGACTCCCTAGCCCCCTCCCAGCACAGGGGGAGGGAGAGGGAGAGAGGGGTACCTAGACTGTGTGCAGGAAAGAATTCAAGCACGCGCTAGAGTTAGAGACAAAAGGAAAGTTTATTAGGGAAGGAATAATGCTCCATAAACAGAGCCCTCGTCTCCTCTCAAAGGGAGAGAATGAGCAAGACCCCAAGTGTCTAAGGAATTCAGTATAAATCTGTTTCCTTTCTTGGTATGGGTATGCAGCATTAAAGGCCTGGGGAAATAGTTGTTAGTCATCTCAGTGGGAATCTTCCTGTAGGCTCCCTGTGGTCTGGCCATATGCAGATCATCCAGGTGCCTGTGTCTAGTAGCACATAGCAGGCTCTGAATACAACCTGGTTTAACATTTAGTCAATTTGTGTAATTCTCATGCCACTTTCCTCTATTACCAGTAAGAAAATGAAGATAATGAATTCGCTTCTTTTTCTTGCTATGAAGACCCTGCGTGGATGCTGGGTCTGAGAGGGAAGCTTGCCCTAATCTCGAGCCTCCTCATCAGCTACAAAGAATGAGAAAAAAGGAAAAGACACTTTACCCAGAAGTGAAGTACATCTACAGCCTTCACTCTCTAACCTTCTTTCTTTGTCAACTGTTGGGTCAATTCTTCCAGCACACCCCAAATTTTCGTTCTGTCAAAAGTATGCCTTTTTTATAATTTTATAATATCTTGAGATGTGTTAGAAGAGGTTCTGAAGTTCCTGCTCATTTGATGGGGATGAGAGGATGCCCAAATTGTGGCATTTCTCCTCTCTCCCTAGTTCTGTGGCACTCCTCCCCCAGGATAGAGTTTTCTCCCTCCCAGGCATGTTATGGTGGACGCCTAGTTTAACTTGTTGATGGGCAGCCAGTTGGAAAATCCAGCCTGTGATTTTCTGCTTATGGGCTGGAGAAGAGGGCATAAGACAATGTGTTACCCTATGAGAACTCTCTCATACTGGAGGTCTATTTGTATCTTCCCCAACATGCAACCTTGAATATGGGATTGGGGAGTGAGTGAGTGAATGAGTGAGTGAATGAGTGAGTGAGTGTGTGTGTGTGTGTGTGTGTGTGTGTGAGAGAGAGAGAGAGAGAATTCCCACAATCAGGCCATGGCTTTAATACTCCCTCCCCCCATATTCTCTTTCTAGAGAATGACTCATCTGAGGTTTCCCTTTGGCATTTACCTAGGCTCATCCATCCTGAGGGTTTTTGTTTGTTTGTTTGTTTTTGATAGGTTTTGAGGGGACAAGGATACTTGCATTTTGGCCCTTCTTCTCTTGGATTCCTTGGTGGTGGGAAAATTTACCTGGTTGATTGGTTCAGATTCTTCCATTGTCTAACATGTCGACTACTCTCACACCTTTTTTCAAAGGAATAGGATGGAGGAATATGAATCAGAACGGATTCTTTTGAACATTTGAGTGGTTATAGAGGCAAAGAAATTGTATAGTTAGTGCTTCGTATAAAGCATAGAAAAGTCAACCCGCTCATTGAAGTTCTTTTTTTTCTGTTTTTTATTAATAAGATGGTGGTGATGATAAATTTATTTGTTAACATAGGGTTTGAAATGATAGTGCTTTTTACAGAATTCATGTATCATACTATCTTCCCAACGGCAAAGAAACTGAAAATTGACTGTACATCTATTCAAATGATGCTATTACATTTCCGTTCCAGAAGCGTACTTCTGGTGTTGTGCTGTTTCTCACATGATAAATGTGCTTAGAGTAAATCACTGCACAATGAAGAAAAGGTGGGGTGAGGGAATCTGAAAAATTGATAAGAATTATGTGATGTCACTGCATTCTATTCAACTTATGATCCAGAATTTGCACAATAGCATATGCTAGCTTAGTACTTATGATGAAATAAACAAATTGACAGACTTCAGCATTAGAAACCTTTGTTTAAGACATCTTATAATTTTGACAATGCTGAATATTAAAAAACTGCTTCATTAGATTACCTTATTTCTATTTGCAGTGGTGCAACCAGTTCCTGCCATTCTGCCATTCTGTTGAGTGTGAATTAATGGATTAAATGTTGAATTTCTTGTCTAAAAAATATTAATTTAAAACATGTTATTGGTTAAGAACTAGTGTATTATTTTCATAACTATCAGCCAGTAATGAGTGAGTACTAAATAGGTTTTATAAGTATGATTGAGCATTATAAAAACTCATTAAATATTGACCTGATTGTGCATCTACACTTATCTAGTAGAGGTTAGGTAAAAATAAATTATATTTGTAGTATTTTTTTGTTTTTGTTTTTGGTCTCTCTTGAGATAATACTCTCCAATACAAAAAAAGTTTTTTATAACATATCAACATTTTTCCTCTTAATTGGTGAAAAATTCAATTTTGGAAATGAAAACAAGTTGTTAAAGTTTAAAATGTAATAGAATGATAACAACAAAAGCAATGAGTTTTGCTTTGAAATAATTTTTAAACTTAGTATCTTATTTAATCCTGTAATGACTATATGATATAAATAAGAGAAGTATTACTATCTTTATTTTAGTATATGTGCTGCCGAAACGAACACTGCTATCTTTTTTTTACAATAAAATAACTAAGCCTATATCAGATTAAGTGAATCTCAGAGTGTTTCTTCCAGAAAAATAGGAATGAATTTCTGCATTTCAGACTTCATGCCTCTATTTCTATTGTTTTTATTGTTATTATTTTATGATACAGCTATTTATATCCTGGTATGGGATGTCCTAGGGAAATATTTTCCCAAGGTTTTGATATCTCAAGTAATATCCAACTTCTTGAGTGACATTTCATTGCCAGTGTTCTCCAAACTACTAGGAAGTTCTATTTGCATTTTTCTAAGCAGAAAGGAAAATGGCTAGTGTTTCTTCATATTCGTTTATTAAGATCTCTTCAGTTTTAGGCCGGACTGGTACAAAAAAGATTTAAGAGCCACACATGAAAACCTGCCACACCTTGTGCATTGCAACTAGGGATTTTAGGTAAAATCTCTACAATTAAGCGGCGGGTTTTATTTTAATAAATGTAGAAATGTTCTAAATATTTGGAGTCTCATCACTATTTGTCTTGTGCTCACAAAAGACACAATACAGATTCAAATTGCTTTTCAGGATACACCAGAAATTGTTAGCAGTGCTTTCAAGGAAAGGGGAGGAAGATTATTATTTTTTGTACTATTAAAAAACTATGTGTTACTTAAAAAAATAAGTTAAAAAGCATATAATATTTATATAAAGGAGTGAAACACAAGTGTAAACTCATATTTAGAAGGTCTGAGAACACATTGTGATGAAGGGTCTACAAGGCAGGACCCCAGCTGGTATCCGAGGGTCAGACTAATCTGAGAATTATGGCAACGCTGCAACCTAATACCACCACAGGGAACCAATTTTCTGAGTAAATGAAGAACTTGACAATAAAGTAAAAATAAAGCGATACACATGCTGAAAGTGAAAGGGAAATCAACACTTCCATATTCAAAAGAATGTAGCTCAGGTATTCTAACAGGTAAAATTGCAACTAACAAAACTACAGATTCAATTTCCTTCCAAATCTGTGTCTCCATCTCCTTTCAGATGTATATTTTACCTCTATTTATTTTTAGTGCCCTAGTTTTCAAAATGTATATTCGAATCTCTTGTTCAAGTGTACTATATATATATTTATTTTAGGCTATTACAGGGGTCTCCCTCCCTTCTGAGTCCACAAAGAATTTCCAAATAGATTTATCTCTATGGGGGTTGTGGAGGAGTATGGTTCTTGAGCTGATTTTGAAACTGCTGTGTTAAGAGCTCGGGTGCAGAAGTCTGGCTAGTGGTGTTCCCCTCATTTCTTCACATATGCAGATCTTTTAGTAAAGGCAAAAGTCACTCTTCAAAACATTCCAGATTTATGGTCTTATTTTTGCAGCAGAGTTCTGGCCAAGCATCTTGACTCTTGGGAACTGGAGTGGCCCTTAAATCCAGAAATCTGAGAGGAGAAGCATTGCTCACTCTGATGTGAAAAAATGCAAAGGTGTGATGTGGAAACAATCTCTGGGCACTTCTGAGGGCTCTATCAAGTGCACGATGTGCATGTGGGGGCTAAAAAAATTAATGCTTTTCTTCCCCTATTCTAAGTTCTTCTAGCTGGTCTAATAATCAAATTAACAGAGACAGACTAAAAGGAGAAAATCAAATGTTTAACACATGAGCACGAGGAACTTACATAAGCATGGAATTTCTAGAGACAGTGAGGCAACATTGGGTATAGAAGACATTTTTGGACAAAGGAGAAAGTGGGTATTAGATTTCAGAGGTGAGAGTAAATGATTTACAGGTAGTTGAGGAAGAGCAGAACATATATGGCAGGAACATATAGGGTAGACAATTTTTGCCAGGAAACTCAGAAACAATGGGACACGGGGTATTTAGCTGACAAGCTTGGCGTCTTCCTAAGTCATGCTAGAGTGAAAATTCTTAAGGTGATTAAGTTGAAATGTCCTTCTTATAAGCAGGTTTCTCTGTCTGAACCTCTTGGGCAGGAAAGAGGAAGGATGTCAAAAGTTCTTTCTGAGTCTCGTTTCTTAATAAACAGCTTAAAATCAATATCCCAAGAAAGCAGCTTCAGGGGTGCAAAATTTTAGTTTCCTTCAGGCAGAAACACCACATCCAGTATTAAGGTTATTGAGTTCACTTTGTACCAGGGCCTGTACTAAGTGTTTCACCTGCATTATTTCCTTTCTTCCTTACAAGTGATGTGATGGGAGGTTATAATTATCATCATTGATAGATGAGTTTATTGAAGCTTCCAGATGAAAAGTAACCTTGCTTAAGGTTAGATTTTTAGTAAATGGCCATGCTTCAGCCTCTTAGAACATGTAAAGACAAAAACAAACAAACAAACAAAAAAAGCAAAAAAAAAAAAAAAACAGTTTAAGTTTTGCTGAAGTTACCATGCTCTTCTTCCTATATACACCACTTCTTCCCACTCTCATTCCCCTAAAACAAACCCTTAATTGTTTCTATACCTTTGTTCTTCAGATGTTGAACCTCTTCAATTTCTCTTGTTGTTCTCTAATATTTCCTATCCTTTTGCTTTATATTCTGGGTGTTTAAAAATTGTTTTCAATAATTATATTTAATAGTATTTTTGTATTATTGAATTGTAGCTAGTGAAATTATTGAAATGTAACTAGTAAAACTTTTGACCTTTCAGATGTGTGGCAAACAGATTCTAGGGTGGTCATCCCATGATCCTGCCTCTTGGTGTTCACATTCTCCTGTAACCTCCTTTTGTGTGTGGGCAGGACCTGTGATTTGCTTCCAAACAGTAGATGGGAAGATACTCCTGATTACATCGTGTTATATGAGAGTCCATCTTGCTGGTGTACAACTCCATAGTCTGTCTTTACTAGCTTGATGAAGTAAGTGGCCTTGTTGGAGAAGCCCTTTTTGCACAGTTACTAGACATACCTAGTAACTGTGAGCAGCCTTCAGGAGCTGAGAGTGACCCCAGTTGATAGAAAAATCAAGGGCCTTCACTCCTAAAACCAAAAGGAAATGAATTTTGTCAACAACCTGAGTGAACTTGGAGGTAGATTCTTCCTCAGTTTAGCCTCCAATAAACACCTTGATTACAATCTTGCCAGACCCTAAACAGAAGATCCAGTTGAATTGTGGTCAGACTCCTGACCCACAAAAACTGATAGATAATAAATTTTTATGTTTTTATGTTGCTTAAGCTTCTAAGTTTGTGGTAATTTGTTATGCCGCAATAGCTAACTAATACAAAAGAGCTTTGCTTTTTTTCCATAGCATCCTCTTCTTGTGTTATTACTTGTCTTTCCTTAAATATATACACTTAAGTATTTTGAACAAGTTTTCTCCTTTTTTTTCTGAATTATCTCCAGGGACAATTTTTGTTTAATTCATTCATTTTCTTTCATGCTGCTGGTTCAGTGCCTGGAGACCTTTGGCTGTCCACTTGTTTTAAGTCAGAAGAACTGAATATGTTTAAGTTTTTTCTGTTCTTCTTTAAGATTTTTTTACTTCACATTCTCTCTTAGGAGTATGAATTTCTGCCTAGAAACTCTGCAGAGTGGAACTGGAACTGTTGACGAACAGTTTAAAAACATTGTATTCAGCATTACAGTGTTTGGGTACATATGTTAAGAAACCAGTTAGACTACAGACTCTCATACGTGAGAAGCTTTAATTCTGGGTCGCAAAGATGCACTAAGCAAGAAGCCTTAGTTTTCCTCTAATGTTCTGTTTAGTCTTTAGGGACAAATGCTGACTGCCTTTGCTTTTGGTGCAGGAATGAGAGAGGATAGTAAAAATATCACTTTTCACTTTTACTCTCTGTGGGTTAGACCAGCAGATTTCTTCTCATTTTGTCTGCTGTCTCCTCATAATTAGGTTTGTGTTATGGTCCTCTCTGGCTTTTTTGTCTATCAATAAGCTTTTATCCATCTTCATTCTTCCAGAAATGTGTTAAGTTCTGTAGTCCATTGTAATAGCCCCCTTCTGTTCTCTTGGCTCTCCTTTTTCTGCAGTTATTTCAGTGAGTATATTAGTTAGCAAGGGCTGCCATAACAGAAAATCACAGCCTGGGTGCTTTAAACAACATACATTTATTTTTTTACAGTTCTGGAGACTTGGAGTCCAAGAGCAAGGTGCAGCTGAGTTGGTTTCTGGTGAGATCTCTCTCCTTGGCTTACAGAAGATGGCCACCATCTTACTGTGTTCTCACATGGCCTTTTCTCTATTCACATCCATCCTGATGTCTCTTCTTCTTTTTATAAGAACACCAGTGCTATCAGATTAGGGCCCCACTCTTATGGTCTTACTTAACCTTAATCACCTCCATAAAAGCTGTAAATCCAAATATAATCACATTGGGTTTAGGGCTTCAACATATGGATTTAGTCCATAATAGTGGGGCATCTCAGGATACCCCCAACTTCAACCGGGACCCAGCTCCTTGTTTAAGAGCACTGTGCTATGTTGCTGAACTGTTTTGAGGCTTGGCACTCTGTGGACAAGTGCCAGAACCCTTAGGAGAGTAGAACTATTTTAAAAAAATCAGAGAGCAAAACCATAGCAAAAAATAATGAGCAGCAAGAAAAGTATGTATGGAATTATTTATGATAGTGAATACACCAGGCAGAAATGCTTTCTTACTTCAACCTTGGGACAATGAAAACAGAAACGACTGGATCAAACGGGGACAAGAAAGATGCCTTTTAATTGGGACCAGATGACCCCCTTGGGAGACAGAGAGGGCGGCATGGAGAGCACTGGTGGCTCCAGGATTCTCTTGGTATATATAGATCGGTGAACTGTGAGCCAGGAGCCAGCAGCTGGGAAAGATAGCAGGTGGAGGACAACGAGGTATTTTCTCTGAACTAGAGGAAGGGATTTGGAGCTGCTGCATTCTAGCTGGTGGAGCCGAGTTATAAACTGCTGTTCTCTTGTTTCTGAGTATGACCCCACTGTGGCTCTTGGCTGGTGGCCTGAGAAACACCTGTTGCAGTTATCGGGGCCCATCGGCTTGTCAGGCTATTGCAAGCTTAGGTACCAAATAGTTACCATCAATAAAAATAACTTACGTTGGCCAATGGAAGCCTCCTTTAGCTGACAACTTTTAGCAAAACTCATTCTTTTCTACAAAGATTCTTCTGCTCAGATACGGATCCTGAATCATGCTTCTAATAAGAAATAATGTCTTTTAAAGTAATCACAAAAATGAGAGAAAAGACATTAAGAGGATAAAATGCTTTCGACTATAAAAAGATGATTGCTTTCACTTATCTCCTAGCAACCCTCTTGCTTTTCCATTTCAAGCTCAGTATTTACAGGTAGCTTCAAATTATGACCTGTTTTCTCTCTTACGTTGATGCACTTATTTACAATAGAATTGTACCTTTAATGTAACCATGGTTTGGTATTTTTAGTATCCCAGAATGTTTTTCAAGGTGGTAGACATTCAGTCCTCACAATTTAAAATCACATATAATTTCGTATTACAGACCTTTCTCTACTTATGTCCCAAAAAACCCATCACTTAGTTGAAAATATCATCAGTTAAAAATGCTGTGGAGCTAAAAAAAAATTAATACTTTCCCTCCCCCCTTCTAAGTTCTTCTAGCTGGGCTAATAATCAAATTAACAGAGACAAACTAAAAGGAGAAAATCAAAGTTTTTATATATGCATGTGAGGAATTCCAATGGGATAGGAAACGAGGTATTAGGTTTCATAAGTGAGAATGGATGATTTACAGGTAGGAACATACATGGCAGGCAAATTCTTCTGGGCAACTTGAAAACAATGGGACATGGTGCTTGGAGTTTTTCTAGCTAAAGCTAGGATGAAGATTCTTAAGGTGATTAAGCCAAGATTCCCTTTCTAAAGCAGATCTTTCCATTTGAATTGCTTGGGCAGGAAAGAGGAGGGCAGGAAGTGTCAAAGGTTTTTTCTGAGTCTTGTTTCTTATACCTAACCTACCAAACATTATAGCTTACTTAGTCTAGTCTATCTTAGAAGTGCTCAGAACACTTATATTAGCCTACAGTTGGGCAAAATCATCTAATGCAAAGCCTGTTTTATAATAAAGTATTGAATATCTCATGAAATTTATTGAATACTATACTGAAAGTGAAAGGCAGAATGGTTGTGTGTTGGTTGTTTACCCTCATGATATCGTGCCTGACGGGGAGCTGCAGCTCATAGCTGCTGCCCGGAGTCGCGAGAGTTATCATACCACCTACCACTAGCACAGGAAAAGATCAAAATTCAAAATTTGAAGTATAGTGTCTACTGAATACGTATCACTTTCATGCCATTATAAAATCAAAAAATCTAAGTCAAATCATTATAAATTGGGACCATCTTTATAAATATAGAAAGAAACAAGTAAGACTATTCAAATTGTCTTAATTAATTGGAACTTTGTTCTAACTCTAAGTGATCGTATGACCTAGAATTTTCAAATTTATTCATTTTATAAAGATTTTTTTTGTTTAAATATAAAGGCATTTTGGATATTTTATCTTCACAAGTTTCTAAATGTTCTTACCTCTGTCTTTATAATTTATATGGCATTGAATAAAAAGCAAGATATACAGTTTTCCTATTTGGGGGTATATTTCTCAACTCTCCAATGCTATTGTTAGTTCTTTGGGGATGGGATTGTACAGTGACCTTGAAGCTCAAAAGCAAATATTTCTTAAGCCCCTGCTGTATATGTGTGTGATACTTAGGATACAGTGACACATCAATTGTCATAGTCCCCATTAGCCATCCACAGTCCAAATAGAAATACAACACAGAAAGCTAATATCAGCATAGCATAGATCCCAAACTGGGGATATAGGACAATAGTTCTCAAAACTTCTGATCTCATGACTACTTTACACTCTTAAAAATTAGTGAGGGCTCCACAGAGCTTTGGTTCATAAGAGTTACATCTGTAAATCTATCAATAATCAAAACTGAGAATTTAAAAAATACTTATTGATTAATTTTAAAATAAGAAATCCCTTGTATATTAGCCTTACAAACATATTTTATGAAAAATAAGTGTATTTCCCATAACATATTTTGATTAATAGCAGACAGCTAGATTCCCATATCCGTGTCTGCATTAACTATATTGCAATAAGTTACTCTGTTTGAAGTATATGAAGAAAGTCTGGTTTCATGCAGATATGAGATGGGACAAGTGAAGGATATTTTAATAGCCTTTTCAGGTAATCGTGTATATTCTTCTTTGATAATATGTCAAAATTCAACAAGTAGTAGTTTATTAAAGAAGTTTAGTTGCAATGCGGAATCTGACACTGTATCAGTGAACTTTTTGTACTATTTTGTGTTGAACTCTATTGGTCTATTTTACATTTGAATTAGTCATTTTTTCCATGTATGATTTTGTGACACAGTGCATCGGCTGTTTGGAAAATACTGTTTTGCTTAGTTATGAAGAATTTTATGACACATTTTATGCAACATTTTAAAAGTCGTTAATATTAACAATGATCTAATCTCATTACTGATTAGAAATCTCCTCAGGAATTGGGAAACTATCAAATTCATGATGGCAGATACATGTTTACCAAAATCCTAATTTTTGCTAGAAAGATAAAATTTATCATTGGCAGCAAATATTGACAATTGTTTTCCCTGTAGTAACCGGCTTACTTGGTTCATTTTTGAGAAAATGTCTGCCAAGTATCCAAGTCTGAATAATCACAGTTTGTTATTCTTTCAAGTCAAAATGGTATTACATAAAAAAAAAAAAAAAAAAAAAAAAAAACCCCAGCTAGTTCAGCTTGCAACTCAGACATCATGCAAATCTTTAAGACAACTATCAAGCATCAATATGCAGCAGGAGTGCTTTATGTGTATACCCCACTATGTCACTGAGAATTATAAAGATTATACGTGAGGGCTGAGATGTAACAAATTTAGGAAGTCCGCTGTGAGTGCACAGTAGTGAAGACCACAGTGGCTATAAACACATTTTGGTGCCACTGCCTTAATTCATATCGGCCACCAGCTGTTTTACTCACCACTGCTTTGGATCATGAGCACAAATGTTGACGCAGTGAAAAAGGCAAATAATATAGTATGAAAATTTTATTGTCCTTGTGGACCTCAAAAAATTTTCTTGGAGAATTTGAGAACCACTGCTTTAAGAGAACAAAAGAGAGGCGTTTTAGCCAGGCCTGATTGTGGAAGGGCTGGGAGAAGGGTGAGGGATTAGCTCATAGATGAGATGATTCTTCGATAGAATCTCAGAGGATAAATAAGAGTTATTAAGTTATTAAGAAGTTATGAGGGGTTATTAAGAAGTTATTAAGGAGTTTGTTTTTATTAAGCTTATTGGGGTAACATTGGTTAATACAATTATATAACTTTCAGGTGTACATTATAATATCACATCTGTATATTCTATTGTGTATTTACTACCCAAAGTCCAGTTTCCTTCACCCACTTCACCTTCCCCCTACCCTCCTATATTTCACCCCCTTTACCCCATCTACCTCCCATTAAAGAAGGTAGGGGATGGTGTGTAAAAGTGTACTACTTTTACATCACTCTATAATAAATAATTACAAACTGAATCGTTTAAAACAACACCTATTATCTCACAGTTCTGTAGATCAGAATTCCAGGCATGGCACAGCTAGCTTCTCTCCTTAGGGTCTCAGCAGGCTGAAATAAAGGTGGCAGTCTGGCTGTGTTCTTTTATGAGTCTTAAGGTCTTCTTCCAGCCTCATATGGTAGTTGGCAGAATATAGTAAGTCGTAGTTGTAAGAGCAAGGTCTCTCTTTTCTTCTGGCTGTCAGCCAAAGCCTGTTTTCTCCTAGAGGCTGCCTAAGATTTCTGCTATGTAGCCCTCCCCCAATTATGGTAGTTTCTTCAAAACCAGCAGGCAAATTCTTTCCCTCCCAGTCTCCATTTTTCAGAAAGAGCCCAGTCCATTTTCAGGGCTCAAATATAGCTCAGGCCCACCCAGGATAATTTCCCTTTTGATGAACTCAAAGTCAACTTTTTTGGGAACTTCATTTATTTCAAATAATGAAAACTAATCATGGGAATTAAATTTATTATATTTAGAATCCCACTCACATTTAAGAGGTTAGAAACAGTGTGTACACCAGGGAGTGAGAATCTTGCAGGAGCATTTCAGAATTCTGTTTACCACAGGACACAAGAACAGTCAGGCAGAGATATAGAAATAGGGATGCATTTTTAGTAGGAGCTAAGAGTAGGGCAGGGAAGAAAAGATTTAGAAAAGGGGAAGGAAATTATCCACTTCAAAATTGTCCTGCTGAATTTTCCCCAGGCTGTCATACTTTGTTGCCCTCCCAAATTTTCTATCTTCTGCATTGGTGCTGCTTTGTGGTTTCATAAGGATGACTCTGAAGGAGAGATGAGCTATCTTTCCCATCTCATGGAGAAACTTTCCAGAACTGTGTTAAAAGTAAGTCTGAGCTGTCAGAGTTTACCTAATTTAGAAGAGAGAAAGGTCTTTCTGACCTCAGGCAACAAATGGCGATTCAACACAAAATCAATCCTTTGAAGGGATTCTTCCAGATTTAATACCTCAGAGGCTCAGTCTATGTTAGGAGAGTTGTGATTATCTGTGTCCGCCTACGCCCCTGCCTCCCAGCTTCGGATGATCTTCCCACACACAAACAGAAAGCATCCATATCAAGACATTGCTTTTAATTAAAGTCCCGTGTCTTCTCAGAAGTCTTGGAAGACTGCTGAAAGTCTCTCAGATGAAACTAGAATTTCTGATTATGGATGATTTTGAGGCGTCTGACTAGGGGTGCCTTTATTCCCAACCCATCTTTTTCATTTTCCAGGCATCGTTTTGTTGATTACAAAGCATCAAGATGACTGTTGTGCCACTGCAACAGTCAGCGTCACCTGAGGTAGAGAAGGTGAAATGAAAGACAGTGCCAAACCTAGCTGTCTTCAGCAGCACCTCGCCAGTGGGAACCTTTGAACTAGACATAAATGAGAGAAAAACGTTGCTCTCCTCCTTCAAATTAATTCTCGTGTCATATTTTAGATGGTTTTTCAGAATGGTTCAATTTAGCACAAGTTATTTGTAGACATTAGAAAGGAATGCAGAGCACAAACAAGAAACAACTGGCTGAATAAAAACAAAGCAGGGCAATAAAAATTCTTTTTTTAGAATGTCCTCTGATCTTTAATCATAAATAAAAGTAGAGCTACATTCAACAATTCCTCCGTTTTGAGTCTAATTATTTTCTCTCCAGCTCTTCATTATCTCCTTCCCTCCCTCCCTCCCTCCTTCCCTCTCTCCCTCTCTCCTTCCTTTCCTTCCTTCCTTCCTTCCTTCCTTCCTTCCTTCCTTCCTTCCTTCCTTCCTTCCTTCTTCCTTCCATCTTTCCCTCCTTCTAATATGTACTGATTGTGCTTGGTATTGGAATTATAGAGATTAATATAAATAAGAGTCTCTCCTATCAAGAAGGGTAATTTCTAGGGGGAAAGGCATGTAAAAAAATGTCACAATTCAGTGTGATGCAAAGGAGCAAATGGTTACTTCTTCCTCAAGGACATGGTAGTTAGCAGTCTCCACAGAGAATTCCGCTTTTCAGCTGGGTCTGAGAGAATGAGTATTGTCCAGGTAGACTGCTAGAAGGGTTTTCTAGGAAGGGGATCAGTAATGAGCAGAACACAAGCTTCAGAACAGTGTCAAGTAATTATCTATTCAACCTTAGTTGGATGTATCCAGTTACCTAGGTAGTCATTTATACACTACTACATTGTAGAAAGAATTTAAGGCCATTTATAAAATGCATGTGCTACAATAAGATAAATAAAAATGAAAAAATAAGTGGATGAGTAAATCGGGACAGAGAAAAGTTAGGGGTGGGAAAAATAAGATGAATTTAGTATACAAAATGCATAGGGTACAATTCTGTGCACTTGCCAGAGAAGGCCATAGATTTGGATCTAAGCCTTTTGGTGCCAAACTAGAAAGAGAGACATGCAATCAACTACAACATTTAGTGTCCACAGGATCAGATGAGCTAGTCATTCAGGAGGAACACAACTATTGTCGTGTGGAGCACAAAGAAGAATTTCTCTAACAGGTCTGTGCAAAGAGGACATTCAGTAATTCTGGGAATGATGCCCTCAACAGCATTTCAATAGTGATGTAGGCCTGAGGCTCACAAAACTATTTCTAATGCCTTCCAAGGTAAGCTGATGACATATTTCCACAGTGCCAGTGAGCAAAAGTATTTCTGCATTGTTCAAAGTTAAACATTTTGTCAAGCCTTCTTACTGTTCCTTCTTCCTCCTCCCACCACCTTTTCAAAGCCAAGTTAGGGGTTGAGTTATACGCACTTTAAAATATTTTCCAGGCTAAATTTCTTACAGTGATGCTATATGGTGTATATTTAATTGATCATTAATCTGAGTACTAGCTGCTTTTATAATTCTTTCATTGGGTTTTAAAATTTATGCTTATAATGATCTCATCAAATTACTTATCAGTTGTTTTATGATTATTTGCCCTATTTCCTCCATTAGATAATGAAATCCTTGCAATGGAGGCAGTGGGATCCACAGCACTCTCTTTAGAAGCTCAGCCTGCAGCGGGTCTCCAACTGGTGTATCTGGCTGATTGCTTTGGGTGACATGATCTAGTATTTAGTTGTTTCCTTTTTCTATCTTTAAAAAAGAAATTTCTAATTTCTTTAATCTTTTCTAATTTTATTGTCCTTGAAAACATTAATTCTAGTACATTAATTTTTTGATTCAAAAACTCTTGCAACATTTATTTGACTATACCCCCAAATTTAACACCTTTAAGAGTTTTCTAAAAATAAAGATAAGAAATATTCCAGATAACTAAGAGAAGCAAAAAATAATAACCTTGATAATTTTCAAATGTGACATTTATTCAAGTGTAAATCTAAAATGCTTTAACGGTAAGATAAAAGGACCTATTACTTTCAGTATTTAAATTTAATTCTGCAACATTAACAACCCATCTTAGTTTTATATTGTAATTTCTTTCCACCTAGACTTGTTTTACAAGTCTAGAATGCTTTTGAAAAAGTAAATATCATATGCTATTCTAAAATATATCTAAATACATCAACTCTAAGTTAAGCAGTAAGTAGGACTCTACATGAGAGAGCCAAAATATTTTAGAAATGTAATGCATCAGAACAAAAAACAATAGGAAGCTCTGTCATAAGGTTTCACTGGGTAGCAATGCTAAGCTATAATCTCAGCTTTACAAAGGTCTGAAGGCTGTGCTATTTATAAAATGATTGCAAAATGATACACTGCAAACCTGTTTCTCTATGGGAGTTCAGCTGTAGGGAAATGCTTTTCTTCTGTGATGGCCTTAGCATGGCATCTAAAAGAACGCTGTCTGGTGATGAGCATACCTGTACTAACGTTCTTCTGGAGAACTTATTTTACTAAATATTGACAGGATAACATTTAGAAAATTATTAAAGTTCTCTTTTTTCTTAGGATAGAAGAAGGGGAAGATGAGAGAAAGTCAGATTTTTATAGTAGGAAAATCAAGAAGAAAACTGGGATAACATTCAGATTCTTAGAATTCTGCAGCAAAGCAAGCTCCTTGAAAGGCAGGTATTGTCAAGCGAAAAGGGATCAAGTTCCTTTAGATCCCCACCTTGTACATTCACAACCAAGCATGCGGTAATACTCACAGTATTAGCTTTGTACTCACACCCCAAACACCTTAGGGAGAAGAGCAGAGGGTAGATGGATAGAAATGAGACATTTTCATTCAAGAGAGATTAAAAGCAACCAAATGGACTATTTAATCACTATCTTTTCAATTCTTTCAGTGATTCAACAGTAAGAAATGTATTTTGCTCTAAGAATCAATACATAACACACATAAACAATACATAGGTGCACTTGTGCATGTGCATACACACAACTAAAATGCATTTCATCAAATAATGCAGACTGTCATTCTGGTATCTGATATTTTAGTCTATTCCTTTTTTTTTTTTTTTTTTAATTTTAAACCAATGATAGTGACAATGCACTAAACTAAAAATCATGACTAACTAATGGGTCATGCCCATCGGTTTGAAATAGCACTTTAAATTTGGTCTTCCTTTAAGCTATAGTTCACATTTTACATTTAGCTCATTTTTTTTTCCCTACTAGCTACCATATGGAGGCTGAGAGGCAATATCTAAATAAGAATAAAGAAAAAAAAAACAAAAGAAAATTGATATTTATGATATATCTAATTTGTAGTGTGAATGAAATTTCATGCCCCTATCTCTTAAGCTTCTTCTTTCCAATAACTCATTTTTCCTTTTTTCCCTAATGTTAATTAATTCAATTAATTTGTTCACTCATTCACTCATCATAGAATGTATTGACCTACTCTTATATACCAGGGACTGTTTGCAGCCTTGAGGATAAGTGGTGATTAGATAAACAGCAGCAGCTCCATGGATCTTATATTCTATTAAATCAATATCTGCACCAACCCACAATGGCTTTAGGAAAAACAAAGCTTCTAGGAGGTGGTATTCACTTTTCAAGCACACTTATTCAAGGTCATAATTTTAACTTTCCTTTAGAATCTTAAAGGAAACGGTATGGGGCAGAAAAAATACTAACGGAGTCAGAAGCCAGTATCAGCCTAACCAGTGAACTCGGTGTGACTTTCCTGGCGGGGAGGAGGAGTGCTTTGTTTATTCAGCACAATTTATGTGCACTCTTTCATGAGATTTACAATGGCCCTATGAAATGGGCATTATATTTATCATCTCTAAATGGAGGAAATCAATTTACGGACTTGTATAACCTGTTAGGTTCACATAGCGTGTGAATGGCAGAGTTAGGATCAAACCCAGGTGGTTTCCAGTTCACACCCATCCACACACTTTCCGCTGTCATGCTGCATAGAGGATGAGGCTAGTGATATTAAAAAGTTTTAAAACCCAGTATGGATATGGTATCTATCTATCTATCTATCTATCTATCTATCTATCTATCTATCTATCAATCATCATCATCTATCCATCATCTATCCATCATCTATATATATAGATATATATACAGATATTTTTATATCTTTCCATCTATATATTTGGCTCAAATCATATGATTTGTGATACAGATTGTTCATTATTGAACATGATGATAATCTGGTTATTCTTCCTGGAGCACAGTCTTGTAAAAATGTCAGGAAGCCGTGTAGGCTGTGTGACCTAGGCTAGACAGCTAGACAGTGTCGCAGTGTTGGGGATGTTCCCAGATGTTGACATGACAGGAGGTCCATTTACAAATGGTTGTTGTGACAGCCTTCAACTATTAGCTTGCACTAATACATTTATATTAGAATTTTGTATCACTGGATACTGCTTATTGTAGTTACTATTATATTCTTTCCCAACTGATACAAAAGATTTCAGTGTTTTAACATCTGGTACCACCATATGGATTTGTATCAGCTGAAAGTCAGCTCTGGAATTTCAGTTCTTGAGTCTCTGAATTATCTTATTAGATTTACTTTTTAATTTCTTCTCACATACCTGATATTCAGCCAAACTGAACTAGTTGTTCTGCCCTAAACATCTCCATTTGCTACCTCACAGTCTCCGCTCATGGTTTTCTCTCCTCTGAAACTCTTCCATCTTTACCTGTTAAATTCCTTCTCTTTCATTATACTCTGCTTCAAATGCTATTTGTGTGTTTCATACCCACTAAGCCATCCATCCAACCATCTATATGGTATTTTATGGTATTTACTATGTCCAAAGTACAGTCAAAGAGAAAAGAAATACAATGATGCCACTTGTTTTATGAAACTTTCTGAAAACCCAACCTGATGAAGTTTTTCCCTCCTCAGGAGACGAACTTGTGGAACTTTACATATTTCATCTTCTATTATGGCTCATTCTGAAGTTAGTGGTCTGGTCTGGAAACTATTTCAGGCAGAGTATGTTTTGTATTTATTTTTAATTCCTTGTACTATGGGGTATATTATCCCGCACGAAATGATCAGTTTAGGAATATCTGCTTCACATACTCCACTAGCAAACTTAACATGAGTTAAATGTAGATGATTGCTTTGAACAGAACATGTCTTCAAAAGCTCTGCACCCAAAATTGTCAGGCATTTAGCAGAAGTTCAGTATGTTATGCAATGCGACTACATCAGTTTTACTTATAACTACAGAAAAAATATATGCAATTAGATTGTAAACGGAAAGAAATAAAAATGCACATAATTTTATGCTATTTTACAAGTTGAAAAAAATTGAAAAGCAAAAAAAGAAAAGAATGTTTGGGTAATGAGAGAGCTTTGTTAAATTGCTGAACTTTTGGAGTCAAGAATGAATTGGATTTTTCATCTTCGTTCTCACAGGCCTCATAAGAACACCTTTCCTGACTCTTCCTTTCTGATCCATCCCCAAATCGAATGACCAGATCTGCAGATCTGTTTCAGGATAATATTTCAGAGATTATTTGAAGTAGTGGATACTAATTTCTTAAAATATTTCTTACAAATTTTTTTTTGTTTATTCAGTTTTTTAAATATCAAAAAAATCATTTTGAGATTAAAATAACTTTAAAATTCCAAGTAGTTTCAAAAAGCATCCAAAATAAGTGAAATAGAAATGTGTTGGTAATTCTAAAGAAGAAAAAGGTACATTTTCCTTTACCAAGGGTTTCTCATTAAGCATAGTAAGCTCTTCTGAATAAGCCCTGTTTTTCACATGTAAAATATGCAAACAAGTTACCTAAACTTATTGTGGTAATCATTTCAGAATATATGTAAGTCAAGTTATTATGCCGTATACCTTAAACTTATACAGTGCTGCTTATCAATTATATTTCAATAAAAATGAAAAAAAAAATCTACCAAAGCAAGTAAGAGGGTATTTGAAGAACTCTTGGTTCTTCTTAAAAATAAACAACAACAACAATAACAACAAAGAACATAAGCATCAATGGCTTACAAATTGCCATTGATCATTGTCACTTATGTTATTGACAAAGCTGAGTATAGTCAATGTGTCAGTCTGTGCCTGCAGTTCCTAGTGACATGTTGCTAACACTTTTTTGTTGTTTTAAGCCACCATATTTGTAATAATTTGTTATAGCAGCAATAGATAACTAATATAGCCCCTTTCTAAGGTGACCCAAAGTTCTTTGCAAAGAATATTAACAGAGATTGAAGATTAATTTCCTCCCCTTCTCACAGTGACATTCAGAGAAGTGAAAGGGAAAAGGTTTCTGCCTTTGAGGTGAGCAGGAGGAGACAATTTTCAAGGTTCAATTTGCAAGAGGCTTTAACTGTCATAATATAGAATTTGGATCATGAGTATAGGCTCTTAAGGATATAAATTTAGATATTTATATGACAGTTAAAAAATTTTAATCACTATTCTTTAACTACTTTCGATATATAGAGGAACGCTGAAGATTTACATTTAAGAATTTGCTTGCAAAGCAGATCAATCATCAAACATACATTTGAAGAATATGCTTCTCTCTTGTCCTTCCCTAACTCACCATTAAAATTCCAGAGTTGCTGAATAAAAGATGAATATGGGGCACAGGAAGATGATTATGGATAAGTTTTTGAAATATATCTCATATCCAGTACTCTATTTCAAAGTTAACACATCTTCTTCGTACTCCAATATGGAAAATATTAGTTTATAATAAATGAGCAGAGGTGCAGAAGAGACCATGATAAATCTAGGCCTGCTCTTGGGAACCACTGAACTTTGAAGTTGATGTGAAAAAATATCTTAGAAGTCGACCAGTCTAATTCCCTCACTTTATGGAAGCTCAGGAAGGCTAAGACACTCATTCAAGCTCTAACAGCTATTCAGTGCCAAGGCTGGCAATGGATTCACTCCTGGTTTCTGTACTTTCTTCTGCATCACGCAGCACCTTTATCTTTTCTCCTGCTTGAATATCTCCTACATTAAATCTACCACGAGGACCTGTTGATTCTTCTTTAGAATTTTCTCTTAGATTTATCCTTTTTTCATTCCCTGCATATCTTCCTCATTAGTGCCTTAATTTGCCACAATTGCCCTCTAACTAGTTTCTCTCAGCCCAGTTTACTTTTTACTTTACCACCAGGCTGATCTGCCTAAAACACCACATTCCTCATTCCGCCCATAGGACTTCCAAGACCCTTCACAGATGACATTCAAACACTACTCTGACATTTAGTCTCCTGTATTATCTGGTCTTTTTATCCATCTGTTTTATCTCTTGATTCCCAACACGAGTTCTCTGTGCCACCCAGGATGGTCACCTTACTAATTTACACAGGCTCCCACTTACCTCTACTCTCCTATATTGTTCGCACCATTTTCATGGTCTGAAATATCCTTTCTTCTATTCTCCCTACAAAAGTCACATCAGCTCATTAAGCCTGTCTTAACACCTTATTTCTTACTTTGGCTCTTTCCAATAACTGTTCAGTAGCTAGTCAGACATGAGTGACGAGGGAACAAAGGAATACGGGCACAGTCTAGAGACCACTCAAATAATACTCTATTGATAGTTAGAGAATCCTTTGTGCATCCCCAGAGACAAAAGACAGGAGGCTCATAGTCTTAGCTGGCCTAATCTGTGCAGAAGGTACTACCCTAATTTGCCTACAATTTATACTTCATGATAGTACTATCTTTATGCCTGGAAATTCATGAATCTAATTATAACTAACTGAATTTTGGGTACACACATGCATGCTAGGCAAAGAGTTAAGTAGCAGCCAAGTGTCAATCAAAGTGACCTCACTTGCCAATCACCTAGGAATACCTTGGGAACTATCCATCACAGCCCTCTTCTGGGTGCTCTTTTTGTGGCCCCATCATGTTAGTTGTTGTGGTTACAGCTCTGGGACCATGTGCCTCCTTGGGGCATTTTTTGCCTTTCTAAAATACGCTCTTCGTAAATCTTTTCTAAATACCACTGACCTGTGATTCTTTACTACGTTAATGAGGAAAAACTGAGGAAAAATGCTAACTATGCTTCTGTCATCCCTCTCCCTCCCCGCTGCTGTTGGGATTATGTCAAACTTCACCAAACTCCACTAAATTCCAATCGGCCCCATTAGTGACATAACCACAAAGAATACTCCCTCTCCTGAGTACTTTTAGCAGGCACTTTCATGAATTACATTTTAGCACTTTATCTAGTTGAGCTCATCTTTGTACATGGCCTCTTTCTTGCTATTTCTTATATATTGGAAAGATGGATCCATTTCACAGGACAGATGTCAGGTTTCAGAATTGATCTGTAAGTCATCAGTGAATCATTGGTGGTTGATGCCTGGATTGGATTGATGTCACTTGGGAAAGCCTCAGTAAGAAGACTAAGGATGGAACCTGGTAAAGGGAGGAAAGAACACCAGGAGCTGGAGAGAGATTTTGAAAGAGAGGTCAGGGTTAGTCAGTGGAAGGGAAACCAGGGAGAGGACGTCATTGAATGGCAGAAGAAGCACATTGCCAAGAATGCTCTCTGCATCAGAAGTCTTAAATGTTATTGTTTTTATTTAAAACAAAAGGTTTCATGAACTACTAGATAAATTTTGGAATTACATTAGATTTCTCTTAAAACCAATGTATATAAGATCTCTTATAGTAGAAAAAAATTAATGTGAAGCTTCAATTTAAATTCTTATTTTAAAGATGATTAAAGATATGGTGTTTATTCATGTTTCAAATATTTAACTAAAGTAAATGGGGTAAAAGGGCGAATTTCTTTGGGTCAAATAACTGGCTTACGAACAAAAAAAGAGAGGAAGAGAAAATGATTTAGGCAGCAAAAAGTGGAGGACAACTATGCTGTTTATTATAACTACACAGCAGGCTGTTGCCAAATTACTTCTCCCACCATGGAACAATTTAGTCTGGTCTTACTATTCCTTCAGGGAGACAAGCTGCTAATTGCATACACCTTAGCACTGACCTTAAAAAAGAGCCGTGGCATTGAGAGCAACCAAATTACTTGTGTTTGATTTATTATGCCAGCTAATTAGATGAGCCTTTGACTCAATGATAGTCTAGTTTAATTGAGTAAATAGACTACCTACAGAAAGCAACCAAGTCACCTGCCATTATAGGTAAATAAAGAGTCTAAAGATGCTCTTCAAAAAACCGAATAAGGCAGTACACTATCACATCCTCACTATCAGGAGAGAATAATTAGAGCTGCGAATCATTACAGAGCTGAGTCTAGATTCCCCAGATGTATTCCATCGCATGTTTAGCTGGTGCAGCATTTATTCTCAGTATAGCCAACTACTTCAATTAAAGAACATTAGGTAACCACTGAACTACCCATTTAACACATGATTTTTTCAGAAACCAAAAGACAAACATTACAACTTTCATATTTGCATACAGAACTATTTTCTATTTTTTATCTCAAAAACAGTTGACAGTTCAAAAGGCATTAGTGACATGCTCCATGTTACACTCTCTTATTGGAAGATGAAGGATACATTAATATTCTTAGTTTTTAACATAAAATTCAGATCAGAAAGCTTTTGTTGTCTGTGGAAAACTGACTAAAAATAACTACCATTAATGCTGTAGTGGGTTGAATAGTAAGTATCTCCCTAAAATTCATGTTCTCCCAGAACCTTAGAATGTAACCTTATTTTGAAATAGGATCTTTGCAGGTCTAATTAGTTAAATTAAAATAAAGTCATACCAGATTAGGTTGGGTCCTAAATCTAGTAACCGGTGTCCTTATAAGAGGTGAGGACACTCAGAAATATAGTAAAAAAGAAGGTCTGTGTTTTGACTTTTTATTTACATTTTTAAAAAGTCTAGGGCATCCACTCACGAATGCCATCAGCATGATCCCAGCCCCCCCAAATGCTTCCCGTGTGAGCTCAGACATTTCCTTTGAGCATCGCCTTTGATGAATGTGCTCAACTGCCCAGGAAATGTGATTTCTTTTCTGTGACTTCCCCAACCCTTAACGGTTGTGTAACAGTCTTGAGCTGAAGAAATAAGCCTACTGGAGGACTGAGTTACTACACAATGTGGGTGGTGGGCACCCAAGAGCCTTTAGGGACTTTCCTTAGATAAAGGTTTTTACTTTCTATTGTTTTTGGAAGTTGTATTTCTTAAAGCCTGACCTCTAAATTCACTGCTTTAGTATTTTTTCAAGAGTCTTAGCCGCCTGGTCTCCATTTAAGATCTTTGTGTCTGGAAGTGCATCACTGAGTTTGGAAATTATTGGTTTGATAACGCAAAAGATTGCTGCTCTTTTCTATGCCACCCAGTATAGTGTGATGGTTCTAGGTACAGCTCACAGGGCCAAGAGGGTATGTGTTCAAAGCTTGCTTGTTTGCTTTCTGCCTTTTAGCATATCACTTAATACCTTCCACCTCAGTTTCTGTCCACTTTTCATGGTTATTGTAAATTTTAGATGACTTTAAACATACACAGGGCATATAACAGTGCCTATCATCTTATCAACAGCAGATACATGTGATCTCTTATTATCAATCGTATGTATTACATCCCAGAGTGAGATGCTCATTATACTCATCTACTGATGAGCAGGCAAATTTTAAAGCCAGTGAGTGGTATTCAATGTTCTTGTGATTCACCTCCGTCTACCTATTTTCAGAGAGCTGCATTGGAGGTACGGATGGTGAGGCTACACTGGGAGAAAAATGAGAACCATCATCTTAAAACATCTCATGATATGCTATTATGCAGTGTGATAAAGTAACAAATGTCTAGTTTTTTTAGTTAGTAGAGAAATGTCATTGAATGCACATATGAATTGTTAAAAATTACAGTAAAGAAAATAAAGAAATCTTTTCCTTGTGTATCTGACAAAATATGAGTGTAAGAAGCTTACATGGTAAGATAATTTGTTCCAGTGAGACACAGGGAAAATCTTGGAAGTGTTGAGTAAAACAAATCATTGCTCCTGGTTTCTAGAAAGGGGGAAAGTCACAAGGAGGGGCATAGTATTCATTTACGACACGAGTATTCATTCAGTCATTTAATTCATTCACCCACTCATTCATCCAATGAAATATTTAGTCCCAACTAATGTGTCATGTATGGCTCCAGGTCCTCAAAATTCAAAGATGACTGAGATATTGTTTCTGGACTCAAGAAATTCATTAAGAAGCAAACAAAACAAAACAAACAAGCAAACAACAACAACAACAACAAAACAGGTGGTGGGAAGAGGTGATCTCAGTGGCCCAAGCCAAGCATATGAACTAGCCAAGATGTCTTCAGCCATAATGTCCAAGACTGATTTCCTAGTGGGATGAAGTGCATTATGACTATCTGCAGAAAAGAATTTTCATATGAAATAAAGCCAGAAGAATGTCCATGTCATGTTTTATGTCATTCTTGAATGCTGGAGCTTATACAAGGGCATGGAGCCAATCAAAAAGCAGAGATGCCCTTCTGGTTAAGATTGATCCCCTCCTCCATTCAGTGACTTCTTGCACCTTTGTGGTCTTTAAATATAGAGTCCATGTCCTCAGCAGAAATCTCAATTTAGACTGGCACAGCAGGACAGGCCAGTGGGTCTTATCTCCACAACGGTTACTGAAACAGAAGCAGTGGGGAACTCAAGGTGGCAATGAGAAGCCAAAACGGCAGCAGAGAAGGTTGGGCAAGGAAGATGATGAAACTATAAATGCATAGAATCGAGTGTCTTTGGCTTTTTTAAACAAAAAAAATAGATCCTATGTTCCTAAATTAGATAATTTCAGCTTCTAAAGATTTAAAGATATTGACAACAAGACTGTTTATCTTACTATTCTTTTCTACATCATCATATTAGTTCTCTAGGGATTTTAATTAAGATGAATTAAGATTATAAATAAAGTTGAATGGCTGATGTGTTGACCAGGGTCCCACAAGGAAGCAGATGGTATACCCAAATTAAGATAATTTGAGGAAATTAAATAACGAGACTAATAATAAAGGTGTGGACAGGATACAGGGAATCACAAGAAGAATGAAGGTACCTGCGGCTGAGACAGTGGGACTTTTAATGACTTCTAGGCTTGAAGGGATGAGGGTGCACAGTGGTTACCAGGAACCAGAAGGAGAGTCATGCAGAGTAGGGCCCTTGGAGGGGAACAGTGACTTTCCACAGCCAACATGAATTATCTTACAAGGAGGGAGCTGGGGTAATAAATACCTTAAACTCATTCTTTTCCCCTCTTGCAACTTCCTGTTAATGTTTCCCGTTGCTGAACCCAAACAGAAGCCAGAAAACGTGGGAGTCTGTTGATGCATTTCATATGGCTCAGTCTCCATGGGGAAGTGTGCAGAGGAGAGAAGAAGGAAGGGTAGATCTGAAGACTCAAATGAAAGCTACAACGGTTGGGTTTTATAAACTTCAGTGACAGTGTTTTCTGTGGATAGCAGTAGTGGGACTAGCAAGTTTAAATACTATGAATCCATGAGTCATATGGTTCAATGATGGAATGGTGTCATAGGATCTTTTTGCCCGTACAATAGCAGTAATTTGTTTGACTCGTTTTTCTTGGATATGCTGAAGAATGAATAGATCAAAAAAATAATTCTTAAATATTATATTTTAATATTAGTTTTTTCTTTGTTTCCTATGTCTGTCTCTATAACATCTGCTTTCCCTCCTGCTGAAATCTCCTTCAGCAATTAATTCCACATTTTACCAGTTGTCCGACCTTCTTTCCCGACATCCACATCCTGTTCTTCCAATACAAAAGCCCCCATTTTTGATCTGTTAAGGTAGGGAAGAGCTTTGTCAGAGGATGAAAGGAAAAAACCTGTGGGAGTGGCAACAGGGCTAGGGTTATAGTAGGCAGGAGTGGGTACAGATTCAATATAGTCTAACAGTTTTATCCCATTTTACAAGCACAGAAGGGACCTAGTAAGGCTGAGCAGTCAAGCTCTGGTGAACTGTGCCAAAGAATTTTCTGGCTTTATGGACCTAATAATGATAACCTCACCTGCACCTCTGAGATAACACAATAAATGAGGCTGTCTTTAAAAAAGATTTACTGAAGTCAATGCCATTTAAGGCGAAGCATATGATCACTTAAATGATTAACCTGAGGATTTATTCACAAATGATAGTCACCCTGCTAGTTAAGAAGGCCTGAAGCAGGAGTTGGCTGCAGCTGTACTGGCCTTTCTCTCTTCTTCTAGATCCATAAGTGGAGTAAACAACATTAGGAAAGTAAGTGGTTGTCAAAATCCTTACCATCACATAGAGTCCATAAAGAATGAAATCCCAGGACAAGGCAAAATCAGTGACAGCTGGGCCGACAATCTCTAGTAACTGCCATAATAGATTTCTCTTTGAAAAATAATTACAACCGTTTTAGGTGTGCGTGCTGGTATTTGTATTTACTCCTCCAATTCAACTAATGTTTACAAAAAAATCAATAAATAACACATTTGAAAATGTGACCTTAGAAAAATGTCTGCCTCTTATTGAGAGCCTACCTTACGGTAGTAACTGTGACATATTTTCTAGTTTTGAACACAGCCAGCTTATGTGGTGTGTGTGCAAATATTTCCATTTTACAGGTGAGCAAAGTCAGACTTAGAGACATTATGCAACTTGCCCAAGTCGGCACACCTAGTAAGTGGCGAAATAAGATTTAAAACCCTATGGTCAATGTACAACCTACATTACTTCTATCATGCCTGCATTTGCTGCAAGAAGCATAAATTTGTATTGATCAATTAGATTACTCTCAACATTGGGTGATTAGGAACAAATTAAACTTTTTTAAAACCTGCGTTGTATTTAACACAAGACATTCCTTCTACATTTTCTTACATCATTCGTGTTTACATCTTTTTACTTGCATTTTCCAGTGAATTTGAATATATTATACTTCAGTGGATGAAGTACGCTTTGAGGCCAGATTGCTTCTAGAACTTACTAGGCCAAATATCTGAAACTGTTTCCTCATATTTAAAAGAGAGACAACTTTTCATATTTCATATAAAGCTTAGAAATAATAGATGCAAAGGATCCAGTACAATTTATATAACTAAAAAATAATAGCTATTATTGTTGCTCATAAAATCCTTCTCGTAAAGAAACTCTAACCTGCTGTCTGCTTATTCACTCTGGAGTCTTAAGTTGATGTGTTACTTTATAAGTACAACAACTCCTAAGTGAGGATATAGGTAAGCCAATTCCAGATTTGCTCCTGGCTCAGATCTATCCATACAGTGTACCCGATGTCACTGCAAGGTTCAAAGACAATATATAATTTTCGAGTTCTAAAACAAACAAACAAACAAACAAACAAACAAACTATTGCTGCCTTGAGTAGTTTATTAAATTTGCATGTATCTGTGGACTCTGAGGCCGAGCAGCAAATTAGTAGAAAGACTGTCATTGAAAGGCAATGATTAAAAAATAGAATGCTCCATAGATCTAAATGTGTATTTTCATACTCATAAAATAGGATTAAACAAATAGGGGCTTTTATTTCAAAGACGTCTTGTTTTTAAGTCTTTTTAGTAATATAAATACATACCTAATATGTGATGTTGTCCAGCACAAAATTACATGTAATAGATTTTTTATATTACCAAATGGTTATATAATTAGTAATATTTCATATATATATATAGCCATAAAATTAATGTCAGCAGCCTCCTTAGAATATTTAGTGACAGAACTTAAAATTCCAATATGATTTAGTAATACATTTTCATTGCCTAGAACCAAGTCAATTGCAAAATGCTTTTTCTTCCCAGTTCATTTCAGTATTTCTAGCTCATCGTTTTCTTTTGAGTTTTGCCTTAGCTAAAAATTAAGTGAGTTCCTATAAAAGAATCATAGTTTTCAATAGAATATAGTTTAATTTAAGCTGACTGAAAAATATTGTTTTAATTTCTAGAAATAAAGTATTTCACAAGAGACTGGAAATGCTGAAGGAGGGGGGGTGGAATAAGAAAAACTTGAAATTTGAAAAGGCAAACACCTATAGGCTATTCAGGCTCCAAATTAATTATGCCAGAAATCAGAGCTAGAAGCACAAGAGGAAATAAATGCACATGAAAAATCCTTCTGTGGATTTGTTTTCCAGATTAAAGCTGAATGAAAAATAAATAAGATGAGTAAATGAACTGAGTCTGAGAAGTTTTAGAAGATTTTATAGGCAAAATTCAAACAAAGAGATTATTTCAAACCTTTTATAATGAATCTCTCTGTTTATTCCTATCTCTGCTTCTTTTATGGTGAGCATAACAAAACTTTATGGTCTACTCTTCTAAGGGCAAATATTACTCAAATTATTATGTACCCAAGAAAGTATAAAATGAACGTTTTCTATTCTATACCAGTTTTACCCTAGGTTCAATATACTTCAGTTCATCATAATAGCTTCTATTCTCACCTGTCAGCATATAGTGTTGATCATATGGTGCACAGTGAGACAGACACAAGATTTCCAAATGTCATGAAGCATTTAGAGGTATGATTTTTACAAAATAAAAAGTCACATTAGAACCCCGTTGCTAGGCAAGTTGAACCCAGCAGTGCATAGTCTGTGACAATAGGCAATTTCATTCATTGCTCTACAGTGAACACACTTGACACGGAGTAGGAGTGGAGCCTGTTACCAGATGGCAGATCTCTCTACAAATGCCCTAGAAGTGTATACATAGAAATTTGGGGACAGACACATATACAAAGTCGCTTGCTCTGTTAAGCCAAAAATTTTTCTTTTTTTTTCAAAGCTATAAATTTACAGCATAAATCATAATAGCCTAAGATATAACCTATTATCATTCTTCTTTATTGAGAAAGGAAACTAATACAGGTGGCATTGTAGAGGAGTGGAGAATAAAGTCTTTTCAATAAATGATGCTGGAATAAATGTATATCCACACGGGAAAAAGAGAAATTTAATTCTATTTCAATGCATACATAGAAGTCTATTTTACATATTATAGATCTAAATATGAAAAGCAACGCAAATAATAAATATTCTAGAAGGTAATAGATGACTAAATCTTCAATATATAAGGGTAGGAATTGAGTTTTTAAATAAGACATAAAAAATACTAACCATAAAGAAATCTATAACCTTTACTACAACAAAATTAAGATCTTTAGTTCCTGACAGATACTATTAAGTAAGAGAAAAAGCAAGGCATACAGAGGGTAGAGATACTGGCAACATGCATAGCTAACAAAGCACACCCCTACCCCAGTCTTATTGACATATAACTGACATGTAGCATTGTATTAGTTTAAGGATACAAAAATAATTTGATATATACACATGGTAGTCCCCTCTTATCTGCAGTTTCACTTTCTGCAATTCAGTTATCCACTGTTAACCATGGTCTGAAAATATTAAATGGAAAATTCCAGAAATAAATAATTGTTAAGTTTTAAATTGTGCTCTGTTATGAGCAGTATGATGAAATCTCTTGCCATCCTGCTCCATCAGGCCCGAGACGTAAGTCATCTTTTAGTCCAGCCTCTCCATTCTATATACACAACCCACCAGTTAATTACTTAGTAACCATCTCAGTTATGAGATTGACTGTTGAGGTGTTGCAGGCTCATGTTCAGTCGCCCTTATTTTACTTACTAATGGCCCCAAAATGCAAGAGTACTGATGCTGACCATTCAGATGTGCCAAAGAAGCACAAAGTGTTTCCTTTAAGTGAAGAAGTGAGTATGGTACAATAAGAAAGACATTTGAGAGACCACATTTACATCACTTTTTTTACAGTATATTTTTATAATTGTATTATTATTAGTTACTATTGTTAATCTCTTACTGTGCCTAATTTATAAATTAAATTTTATCATAGGTACATACATATAGAAAAAAACATAGTATATAGTATAGGGTTTGGTACTATTTACCATTTCAGGCATCCATTGAGGGTTTCGGAATGTATGGATAAAGAAGGACTACTGTGCACATTTTTTTCCAGTTTTATTGAGATATAAATGACATATAACAAATTTTAGTTTAAGGTGTACAACATAATGATTCAGTGTGTGTGTGTATATATATATATATATATATATATATATATGGAAATGATTACTATAATGAGTTTAGATAACATTCATCACTTCATATAATTACAAATTTTATAATGAAGAAATTTAAGATTTACTCTCTTAACAATTTGTAAATATACAATACAATATTGTTAAATATAGTCAGCATATTGTACATTAAGTCCCAGAACTTAATTTATCCTATAGCTGGAAGTTTGTACCTTTGGACCACCAAAAGAACATTTTAAGAACACCTGCAGATACTACAATTTCAAATGTGGGTGAGGATGTGTAGACACAGGGACTTCCACACGCAGTTCCTAGGGGTGTAAACTGGATCAACCACTTTGGAGGACAGTTTGTCACGATGGGTTATAGTTGAAAATATGCGTACTCTGTGACTGGCAATTCCACTTTGAGAAATATGTGCTTATGTATAGCAAAACGCACCTACAAGAATATTCCTAGCAATGTTGTTTGTAAGGTTCATCAGCAGTCGAATGGAAAAATAAATTGCGATGTAATCATATGGCAAAATACTATTAAGCAATGAAACAGAGAACTAAAGCTCCTTGTAATTATGAGTATCATAAATGGAATGTTGAGCAAAATAATCCAGACACTAAAGGAGACATAGTCTATGACTTCATTTACATAAAGCTAAAAACAGGCAAAACTAAATAGTAGTGTTAGAAATATGTGCTTACGTAATAAAATCATATTTTAAAAAGGAAGCAAGTGGTAAAGTGTTAAGATGGTAGTTGTGGAGAAGAGGAATAGTGAATAGGAGGGATCATCTATGGCTTTAGAACGACAGACAATATTCTATTTCTTTACCAGATTGTTAAGAGGGTTTGCCTTGTGCTATATCAAAGCATTGTCCATGTCTTTGTGCATTTTTTGGTATGGGTGTTTTATTTTAGAATAGAAAGTTAATTAAAAAAAAAAAGCCAGGCATGTGAGCTGTAAATTCTGATTTAGTTTTTAATATGATTCAACTACTAGGACTAAGTCAGGGAGTAAAACTTAACTGTTTTTGCTTCAGTGTTGCCACTGTTTTTTTTTTTTTTTTTAATTATGCAAAGTATCGTCACGGAGGGGCCAGTGTTGCGGGCTTTCAATTCAAATTCGCCAGCGTGTTTCCTGGCAGAATAAGATAATTCGAAAACACAGCAGCATACAAAGCAAAATGTGGTGCTGTGCTCCAAATAAATCACAGTTTTCAGTAGAACCATCAAAATAATATGGCTATGAAAAAAAGTTATCATTAATTTGGTAAAAATGACTTTGTACAATTTTGGCTTGTATTTTCTCATCTCATTTATTACTTGCACAAAGACTGACTGCAGTTGGAGAAGTCTGAACTTTTCCCCTTTGCTGCCCACACGGGTCATAGAGTTTACAAGATTACTAGTCCGATTTATAGAGCCTACACCACTGAGTAATCTCACTAACAAAACTGACAATTATTCCAGAGAGTTCTAATTAACATTTATAAATTAATTGGACTCTCTTTTCCTATAAATCTCAACTAAAGATCAAATGTTCAAACTAATGTTCCCAAGAGAAAAAAAATTCAGTATATGTAGAACTTCATCTTTTGATTTCATTATACTATATTTCCTGAACTGTGGTTTTTTTTTTTTCCACTTTAAAGAAAGAACTAATGGTTTTATTTAGGCCACTGGCATAGGAAAATTTGCTTAAGCTTGTTGGTAATTTAACATAAATAATCACAAAAAAATATATACAGCCTCTTTATTTTTTTTTTAAATGACATATGCTTTTATTTCTATCACTTTCACCTTTGAGCAGTCCATAGCTTTCTAATTTCACAAATCTTCCTGTGTCTACAGTGCATTATCAAATTCTTTTTAAAGAAGTAATTGGAGAAAATTATTAGATCTAAAATTTTTTTCATAGAGCTCAGTATTTTGGAAAATGGATTGTCATCATTCAATAATTAAAACAAAACAAATTAGAAAACATCTATAATTAACATAAGGATGTTTAAGAGTCTTCAGTAGTTAAATTGGGTTGTTTATTATGCTTTCCCAAGTAAAACATGAGAAAAATAGAAAGCTCAAGAAAACCCACAAAGATGTCACCCAGAAATACCAATTTTAGTGTGATTTCTCTCAAATTCTTTACTGTGAATACCTGTGCATTTACTTGGATGTATAACACACTGTTATTTTGTCTGAAGAAATAATAGTTTATTATTTAATAATAAATACAATAATTTAGTAATTTCTAGATAGTGCCTATTCTTAAAAGCTGTTTCAGGTGATCAGCCACAAAGCAGAAAGCTCAAAGCATTGAAGGGAGAATAGAAAGCACAAAGGCTTACTCTCTGGTTCCTTTGAAACTCTCCAATAGATAGATCAGGCTGTGTTGGTGGGCAACACATCCGCCTTTGATAGATAAATCCCCACAGCTGAATCACCTCCTTGAAATAAATTATTTTAATTTTGTGACTTTAGAGCACTGGGATCTATAGGAAAGCCCAGATTGAAGTTGTAAGTATTAATACCAGTATCAATATGAGCAGTCAGAAGAACATGATTTTAAACACAGAGTGACAGAAATTGGTAGTAAATACAAATACAGAGTAAATGGATCAACAACTATCTAGGGTCAGCAGGAGATCATTGTAAAGTTGCTGTGACAATAAATGGAATCACTGGACCTGGCCTGACAGTGTTACCATGTTACTGTACCTCACACTTGGATAATATTAGATACAAAGCATTTTAAAAATTTGATCCCTGTGCCCATATGTAGCAATGAAGACAGCTTAAGTCTGGAATGATGATCTACACTTTACCAGTATCCAAAGTGTGGCAGGTGAACCTTTCTTGCATGTTTTGAAAGTTGTAACTTGCTACCCAGTGAGTGGCAGTTAGGAAGTTGAACAATACTGAGTCTTATGGTCAGGGAAATTGTTGCTATACAGACCCATGAGTCCCCCTAAGGATGCCAATAACCTCTAGTTGATTTTACAGCATAAATTCATCCAGAAATTTTACTACTTTAACTATTTGTAGGAACACATTATTTGCTAGATAACTTATCATCGATTGTGAGAAACCATAATAACATGTTGATTAGATATTTTTGCCAAATACGGTATGTGTGCATGTGCGTCTAAGTGTGTATGGTATGATAGAGAGAGAAAAGGTAGCCAGTGGCTTTGAGAAGGAAAGGAGGAAAAGGGAAAAAGAACCAAATGTAACTTTAGGAATCAATTTGGTTCACCTACATCAGTGCCAGTAGTTTTTTTGTTGTATCTGGTCTGCAAAGGCAAGACGGCTGTAGTATTTCACATTTCTCCTTCTTCAGGAAGGGTGCTTTGTGGAGAGAGCTTCTGATAAAAAAAAGAAAAGAAAAGAGTCAATATTTAGAGGGCACTGTTATTTTATAAAGGTGGAGATAATTCTAAAGCAAACTGGCATACAGCTCTTTCTCTCCTGGGACGTATTAGGAAACACGGTTTTCTCCCCTTGGAATAAACAACTTTTACTTCTGAGAAACTGTCCAAGGTGAAAGCAGAATATGTGTGGCTTTATGAAATGTTACATTTTACAGCTGGTGTGAAAAAATCCATTTGGGATATTTGGTCCAATTCAGCATGAAAATTTGATCATCATCCACTTGCTGACAATACAAGTGTAAATACAGCTGTTACTTATGAAGTCTAAATTTAAGATAAGAAAACACAGAAGGTTGGTTTCATTATTTTCTAAGGCAAACAATCTATTTTTAAAAATATTTACTGAAGGTCATTGCTTGTTCTTGAGCTCATTTAAGCTCAGAAATGATCTCTACCCTGAAACACACCTCTCTCCTTGTTAGGAAATGCTTCTCTTTCCCCTTCTATTGATTTGCACACTCATCTGGTCCCACACACCAGGTTTTTTGGTTAAAAGAGAAGTTGAGTGACAGGTATGACTTGGGCATCCGGGCTTCTGATCCTATGTTATATATGGGGCTTGTCAACTTCCTAACACACACTATTTGCTATCTGAACACTTCTTTCAAGCTCTTTATTTTTGAAATTATTTTATTTTGGATTATTCTCTTGATATTTTGATACTTTACTTTTTGTTTAACTTAGTAAATGCATGATCGTATTAATTCCTACAGAGTTGTAGGTTGTCAGTATTCTCTTACACTTTTAATTGATTTTTTGAATATAAAAGTAATACGAATTTATGGCTTTTTTAAGAAGGCAAATGCTACCAAAGTATATAAAGTAAATATAAAATTTCACATCTCTACTCCCAAATCCCACTGATCAGATGTAGTGTCAGTAATTTTATATATCTACAATATATATGCATATATATACACACACATATAAAATTTTCTACTTATATAAACGCTTGTTTTATTAAACCATAATTTGGAAATTTATCTTCATTTAACGAACATAATTTATGTGTGTGAATGGTGAGATATAAATTCCTAGGAGCGAAAATACAGTGTAAAAGCGTATTGACATTTAAAAATTTGAAAGATATTGCCAATGGCTTCTTAAAGCTTACACCGATCTGTACTCTATTAAAAATGTACAGAAAGGCTGCCTTTACCTTTTCCAACAAATAAAAAGAGGTACTAACAACTAATTTTTATCAATCTGGTAGGTGAAAGTAGTATATTGTGATTTTAGTTTGTATTTGTCTTATATTTAGTGCCATTAAACATCTTTCCATGTAAATATTTACCATCCATACATATTTTTTTCTGTAAAATACGTTTTTATATCTTAGGTTCATTTTTCTATTTTCTTTTTTGTCATTTTCTAATTGATTTGTGAGATCTCCTTTTATACTAGAGAAATCTGGCCTTCATCATAATTGTTGCCACTTTTCATTAAATTGTAATTTTTTAAAAACTTTGGGTACAATACTATTCTCAGGATTAATTTTTAAAAATGATATGGATAACTCTTCCTTTATAATTTCTGAGTTTTACATCATACCACCATTCTGAAAGTACAAACATTTTCTGTGTCGATCTCTGGGTCTCCGCTGACATGCCTCGCTCTCTTCCTATTTCCCGCCTTCCCTTTCTCCTTCCCTCGCTTCTTTTATTTCATTGTACTATTTACACATTTGTTGCATGTAGAATTTATTTTGACATAAGAAGTAAGGCAGGGACTCATGATTTTTCTTAAATGGCTAACCAATTGTCCTGCACAATTTATTGAATTAGTCATCTTTTTTTTTCCTCCTAATCCTTTAAAACAACCCAATATTACAATTTTTAAACAAATAATTTGGTTTGAACTTTTAAACATGGGTTTTTGTCTTAGTCTCTTCAGCCTGCATGACAAAATACCATAGACTGTGTGATATAAACAACAGTCTGACACTAGAATGCCAGTGTGGGCCAGTGTTGGCGGGAGTGCCCTTCCTGGCTTGCAGACAGCAAGCTCACACGGCAAAGAGGGAAAGCTCTGCTCTTTTCCTTTTCCTATAATGACAATCTCATCATGATGGTTCCATTTTCATGACTTCATCTAAACCTAATTGCCACCTTAAGGCCTCATCTCCAAATATCGTCACATTGAGGGTTAAGGCTTAAACGTGAATTTTGGAAGAACACCAACATTCAGTCCATACTAGTCTTCAGGAAAGATTAAATCAAATATATCAGACTATGTTCAATAAAAAGCGTTATTTCATTCCTTCAAGGCAGCGAGGCTGAGCTGAGCTGTGGGGAATGCTTAGAGTGACTTTTTCAGGGTGCTGATTCCCAGCAAAATGACTTGAGAAGACTAAAGTGAATTTGTTTTTGCCCTGGCTTATGATAATTAAAACCATCAAATAAATACCTCATGTAAATACTGTAGGAGGTAGGAAGTAATCTAGCAGTTATTGGGAGTTCACAAGCTCTTCTGCAGGAAAGATTTCCATTACCTGTAAATTAAAAAATAAAACTTGAGAGATCTTTGAATTTCCTATTGGGAAGTTATTATTGCTCCTTTTCAAAGGTTTCCTCATGAAAAAAATATTTCTAGGAATAAGTGATGAGTAATTAAAGAATAACAAATTTCTGTTTCATAGAATATGATAGGGTCCAACTCTGAGAAACTAGTAAACCATATAAATATTGTATCTGGGTCAACAAATAGCTGTTCAAAAATATCTGTGCTATTTGCCGTTTACTCTGATTGCCTTGGATAATAGTCACTAGGCAACAGGATGGTTTGTCCTTCGCACATGGTGGCTGTTAGTTAAGTTGTTATATAACACGTCAAGGCCTGCTCTCTGTTACTGAGACTGACTGAAATGAGCGCGGTCATGCAAGAAGCATGGAACAAATGAGAACAGAGAATGCGGGAGAGAGCGCTTTTCATTCTCTAGTGCCTTATACAAATAATTAGTAATGTTACTCATTTACTTTGATTAAGTAAATTTATAGAAGCTTAAAGGGAAATAATATACATAAATATCTTTCAAATGAATGTGTCTCACCTAATGTCTGCGGAAAGTAACATATGGATGTCCTAGAAACCATCTTTTTTCTGCTGTAACATATATGAAACTGATAATTAGGAAAATCCTGGCAGAACACTAGGTAGTTAAAAACAACAACAACAACTTTTCATTGAAGAATAAACTTAAAAAGTAAGCTAATCGCAAGTGTACAGCTTGATCAATTTCACAAGCTGAGTACACCTTTATAATTGGTACGAAGCTCAAAAAGCAAAACCATCACCCCTAAGACAGGTTTAACCATACAACAAGCATAGGGGAAAGGTTGGTGTCAGCCTCTTTAGTGGTGAGACACAGGAAGCATAGAGTGTATGAGGTTAAGGATTCTGTCATCTGGAGATCCTTTCCATCTTTTCTCCTTAAAGACCAGAATGCTTACAATATTTATAAAGAAACACAGAGAACCAGTGAAAGCGTTTCTGTCTGTTCTTAGGGAGACACATTTTCAGAACTGGAAGGGTGCCTTGCTTTGAGTACTTGTGTGGGCACTGCTCAGCAAACACCCACAACTGACGAGCATGTCTGATAAAGACAATTAGAACATTTTGAAGCAGACTAAGAACACTTTGCATTTAATATTACAATAAATGACAACTTAAGAAATAACTGGTCCAGTATGAATACTGGCTCATGGAGGTGGACAGTGGCTGTAGGTCAGGGATGCAGCAGGATGAGAAGATCAAAAAAGGAAATAGATAAGGATCCTTTGTAGAAGGGTTCTAGAAAGGAGAAATTGCTAGTTTATTTTTAAAAACCCCACATTATCAGACTCATCGTTTATTATCTATAGTTTGTGCACATATTTTTGTTTGTTGAATTTACTGACACAGGCCACTTTTATAATGTGAGTTCTGGTTTCCCCTCCCTCCACCCCAATAGTTATTTTGCATTGTTTTTTAATGTCTTCAGTTAAAAACACCACTTCTAGTATTGCTTGTGAGTATTTTGAGCCAGATAGTCCTACCCAACAGACAACTGCAATAAAGGGTGCCAAAGTGAATGCGGATAAACAAAATAACTAAAAAGTCTGTTCTTGTTTGGACACACGGATTGTTTATATAATAAAGTTTCATGTCAGCCTCATTAGACTAATCTGCTTTTGTTTTTTGTCTTTGTATAACAATATGTTCTTTATCAATATGTATCAAACAAAGAAATCAGGTATGAGTTATGCCATAGGAGTGAAACTGCTGTATCAGAGAGAACTCTTGGATTAGGCAAACAAACACCTGATTCATGAAGGAAAATGTAATCATTGAGTACTTAAATTCTGTTACTCATATAAAGCAAGAAGTATATGTACATGTAACCAAAGCAATATTAAGTTAAAAATGCTATTCCATGATTTTTAACATATTATGCTTTTCAAAACAAGCTTTTGTTTGGTTATCAGTGTTTGATCATATTAAGAATTTATTACTATCATTTATGAACATAATTACACTTTAGAGATAGAGAGTTTAACTGTGTGTTACCCTAGAAAGCTTAATTATCTATACTAAGAAGACAATAAAATTACATATTAAAGCAATAATTACAGTACTAAGGACTCTAGTACCCAATGTTCTTTAGAATTCTAATTTGTGATGTTAATTAAAACAATATATTTAAATACTTTTCTATAAAAAGTGTACTCTTGAATAATAAGAATTTTTGTAGTGAGTTTATTAGGGCCAAAAGAATATAATTACAATATTAATAAACAGTGCATATTTGTAAATCAAGTACATGTTATTAAGTACTTTTTTGATTTACTGAAGTAAATTAAGATATTTATAAATGTGTACAACTTGCTGACACAATAGGGTGAAAAAATGCCTAAAAGTGTCAAACTCAAAAACATCTATTTTAACTTAACACTTGGCTTCATTTAGGTGTTGTGAAACTTGATTATGGTTTCACGTTAGTTTCCTTCTTTGCTCTTTTTTTAAACAATTTTAATATAGTTAATATTTTCAGTGTTTTGTGGTTCTGGGAAATGTTATTTAGGCATCTGTCTCTCAGTATCTGGGTCTCACAGGCCAAGGTTTATGGTTTTATATTGGTGAAGAAAAACTTCATTCTGCTCAGAACTGTAATTGAGTAAAGAGGCTTTAAAACCACATCTACCAAGTCCTGGGTTGTGATACGTCACCTGAGGAGCTATTGGCTATTACCGTTTTCTTGGAAAACACAAATAAAAGGAAATATCCTAGCAAACCACTCTTATTTAAGATGCTTTTAGTCTAACTATAGATGTGATGAGTCTAAGTTAACCTCAGTGACTGGTTAGGGAAATTGTCACACTATGGAAAGATGTCCTTTAATTCAAGTACTTTACAAAGGTAACATACAAGCAACATTTAACTGTGGGTTAAAACTTCTTTCATTCAGATTGACTGAGAACTTTTACCTAGAAGATGATTGAGTGTACAGGCTAGAACAACATCAGGAATACTACCTAATCAGAGACAACAGCCAAATAAAACATTGCCATTAAACCTTGTTCATTGTGGGCTAGCATCCACCACAGCAGGATTCAAATTTCATGTTCTCTTCAGAACCTTGTCAGCTCAATCAGAATCAATCCCCACAACCCTTTTTGTCCTACAACAACTGCTTTCCCTTCTAGGCATTGTCATAATCTGCCTTATGTTAACAAATTATTTTATTCATCTTGGAATCCCCTAATATCTGAATAAGCATGAGAAGCAAAATTATTACTGTGGGCATAATGGATCAGGGTCGCTTGGCAGGTAATGACCCCACATGTGCTGGGTGCCAGCTCACAGGTGCTAGGCTGCTCTACTGGGGCCCTACAGTAAGAAATCTAGGAAATCCCAAATCTGAGAAGAGGTTTTCAGGCGACATTTGCCTTTCATTAAGTTCCTTCACTGGTGTCTTGCTAATTTAAGGCAGTGCACTTTATATTTTCTTGGAGAAATATTTTCTCAGTAATATTTTATTGGTACCAGTCAAGTAAGATTAATTAAAATTTCTGATAGTGCTTGATCATTCCAATCAAATGTTCAAAAGCCAAGTTGATATTTTCAATTTTAAATTTGAAAGGACCAAATTATGTCTGCATTCATAACAGATTTTTGCAAGTGCAATGAGCTTTGAAGAATAATGACTGTGAAGATAGTTATAAGGTGCTCTGCCTGGGTCCCGTTTCTCAGCTTGTTTTGCAGTTATTGTTCTTGATTTTAGAGTGAAGTGCTCTGGTTTTTATTGGGCAAGCTGAGCTAACTCAGAGGTGGATCAATGATCACTGTGCTTGCTGATAAAGAATGAAGCTTAATTTTCTGAAGAAGCCACTGTCATTGATGTGAAATAGCATTTTAGTGACATTTTTTCCTCAGAAGTTAGTGTTGCGTCCTGTGTTCCTGAAACTTAATCTGAGGCCCAGTGGGCCAGTGCTACAACAGAAGTTAAGAATCATGAATCATCCAGGGCGTTAATATTCGTTTCAAGTTTAAAACCGATGCGCTGTTATTTAAAAAGGGTCTTCTGGCTTTCCACAAGTGAATAATTAGTGTCTCAGTGCTTTAAGCACTAGAAAAAAATGTTTTTATGTTTCTACCTTGTCATCGAGTGTACGACCGTGAAATTCTCAAAATTATTTTGAATTTTGTGGGAAGGACGTTAATCTGTTCACTTTCTGAATCATTTCTCCCTAGAAACTGAAATCACCTTAACAGAAATTTTGTAGATCTAGGCATATTTTAGATGAGTATCACTAAAGATGACATTTTTAAATGACTGCATTTATGACTCTATGACTCAGACCAAAGGGTCTTTCTTTTGTGGCTAAGCCTAAGTCTGAACCTCAGATATGGCAAGGCCAAGATTACAGTAAATGACTACTGTACAGGTGGAACAAGAGCTGGGGATAACAGCAATGCCATCTTGTGGTGAACTTCCTTCCACGTTTGATTTCCCAGGTGGGTGGCAGTAATATATAACGCACTAATGAACAAAATCAACCTCAGACAAGGAAAGATTCCAAATATTTGGAAAAAGGTGAAATGTGCACTTAATTACACAGACACTTTTAAATATTCAGATACGAGTTGTCATGCAAACAAAATGTTTAAGTCAATCTATTTGTTTTTATGTGGCTATAATCTTAACCTGGCTAACAATAAAGATTTCTAATTGATTCTGCTGTTGATCAACAGTTTCTCTTTTTGGTAAACATAGATTTTCTGTGAAAAGCCCAAACTACTGAGGACCCCGTCCATATAGTTATTTTGATCAACATCAATTCTCTTAATACACTCCATATTTCCAACTTATTTTAAGAATATTCCTAGAGAGTCCAGTTTATGAATAAACAAAACCGCTAAACTCCAAAATAATTAGCAACTTTGCCATTTAACTTCAGTTACTTTAAAATCTAAGTTATTAATACGAGGAAAACTTGCTCTGAATTGTTCTAAATAAAGGCTTTAAACACCAGCAGGTGCAAACTGATTAAGCTTCAGGATCTAGAACTTACCTAAAGATGTGTTACATATGCACGTATTTTCACATTGTGCCTTCTTCTTGCTCTACTGTATACAGCACCATGCAGAAATGCTAACACCTATAAGGACCTTCCAGAAAAGTTTCCATTATATTTTCTATAGTTAGAATACTGCTCCCAGCTGAGTACTAGCTTATTCCACCAGCAGGAAAAGAGTATTTTCTTTTCTTATTAATCTAGCAGTTGATTCATCAATCTTGCCTCAGCAACTTGTCGGGAATGAAAAATTCATTAGACAAAGCACTTTTTTGCTTTTGTTATATTTAATACCTTAAAAACAACAGCAAACTAGAGAATTCTGGTTATGCTCTCTATCAGAAAAGCTGAACCTGTCATTCTAAGGGAGAGCCATGTCTTCAGACTTTTTCTTAAGGTGAAAGGATTTAATGGGTTCTATCTTTAACTTTGATTTTATCCTTGACTCAAAATTGGGTCTTAATTGACCTTTGTAGTTCAAAGTATTTCCCAATATTATTTTTCACTGAGATTGAGAAGTAGTTATCTCTTCCGGTCCTACAAATTCCTGACTTTGTTGAATTTATTTGCTTCCATTTCTGCTTCTAAAGTGACCAGTTCTAGTCTGAGCTCTTCTCTGTCTTGTAATACTTTGACAAATGCAGCCAAAAGCAACCAACACATGATCTGCTTTAAAACTTTTTCTCCAGGTATACAAGTGGGTTAGGTACATAATATGCCTTCCAAGTTGTCACAGGCAACAATTTTACTTAATATTTCACCACTGCATATCTAATAACAGTTTCCTTTCCTCCTGCTACCCAGCTCCAAAGCCAAAGCAACCTATTTTATGTTTCAAACTAGGGCAAGATCTTGCTTCTAAGCACCACCTTCTCTATTGGGGAAAAGCAGAATTCATCTGTGTAACGAGCAATATCAAAATCTTAGAGGTTTAAAAAACAAAAGTCTATTTTTTCCTCATGCGATATATCTTTCATAGCTTAGCTGCGGGCTTCATACCTTCTCACTTGATGACCTGGGCTGACTGAGCAGCTACCATTTCAAACATTGCTAGTTATCATGGCAAAGGGAAAAAAAGCTCCTGTCTCCTACTGACAGTTAAATGCTCTGGGCATTTACGATTCTGTTGACAACCCATTAGCCAGAACTTGTCGCATGAACACACCCAACTAGGGGTTCAGGATGTTCAATCTTACTGTACACTTGGAAGACAAAGAATAGAAAATATTTGGTAAATACCACTATGCCCCCCCATATACATTGTCACATTGTTTTGTAATAATTACCCATGTATTAAGTTTATTTCCTTTATTTATTTTATTTTTATAGCTTTATTGAAATACATTCCATACATCATAAAATTTACCCATTTAAAATGACAGTTTGATGCTCTTTAGTGTATCACAATCTAAGTTTGGTATATTTTTATGACTCCAAAAAGAAACTTCTCAATTCCCTCTTTCCCCTAGCCTCTTATAACCATTAATCTACTTCCTATCTGTATGGATTTGCCTATGCTGGACATTTCACATAACTGTAATCATATTATCTGTGGTTCTTTATTACTACCTTTTTTCACTTACCATGTTTTCAAGGTTCATCCACGTTGAGGCATGTATCAGTACCTCATTTTTTTTATAGTAATAATCTTTTATTACAGAATGGTTTCCAAATGATCAGGAAAGCAATAAAATTATAACTTAATTCCAAAAATATAATTTGTTTTGGTACATTTGAATCATATAATTTATGATTCATTTTATGCAGCACCAGCAACAGCTTCCACTAAAATATGTAATCATTTTTTCTAAGACATTCAGCTTTTCTAAACTACTAAATTTTTTCTTAAAAAATTTTATTTTATTAGTTTCTAGTATATGGTACATTGGTTAGACATTTATATAGTTTATGGAATGATCCCTCTGATTACTCCATCTTCCCTCTGGCTCTGCACTTAGCCACTACATTACTGCTGATTGCATTCCCTATGCCATGCTCCTTTATCCTCACGACCATCTATCAGCTATTAATTTGTCAAGTAGTTTCATTTTTTAAATTGCCAAATAATATTCTCTTGAAGATTATACCACATTTTGTTTATCCAGTCATCAGCTGATGGTCATTTAGGTTGTTTTTACTTTTTTGGCTATTACGAATAATGGTACTGTGAACATTTAAGTACAAATTTTTGTATGGACATGTTTTGTTTTTCTCTGATATGTACTATGAAGTGGAATTGCTGAGTCATACAACTGTATGTTTAGCATTTTGAGGAACTGTCCAACATTTTCCAAAGTGACTACACCACTTCTCATTCTCACCAACAATGTTTGAAGTTTTCAATATCTCCATATCCTTGCCAACCACTTTTTAAATGTTAGCCATCCTACTGAGTGTGAAGTAATGTCTTACGGTTTGGGTTTGAATTTCCCAAATGGCAAACAGTGTTAAGCATCTTTTCACATGTTTATTGGCCATTTCTACCTCTTAGGAGAAATATCTGTTAAAATCTTTTGCTCCTTTCTTTAAAAAATGAGTTATTTGTCTTTTTGTTGTTACTTTTTAAGATTTCATTATATATTCTGGATACAAGTCTCTTGTCAGATATATCATTTGCAAATATTTTCTCCCATTCCGTGGGTTGTCTTTTCACTTTCTTATTGGTGTCCTCTGATGTACAAAAGTTTTTAATTTTGATGAATTCTAATTTGTTAACGTTTCTCTTTTCCATAGTACTTTTGCTGTCACACTTGAGAAACCTTTACCTCAACCAAGATCACAAAGATTTACTTCTATATTTCATTTTAGAAATTTGGTAGTTTTCACACATACATTTAGGTCTGTGATCCATTTTGAGTTAATTTTTGTTATACTGTGAGATAAGGGTCCAAAGTCCTTCGTTTGCACATAAATGTCTAGTCCCAGCATCATTTCTTGGGGGGAAAAAACTATTCTTTCCATATTGAATTATGTTCATATCTTTGTTAAATCAATTAACTGTAAAAGTATGGATGCTTTTCTGGACTCTCAATTCTATTCTATTGGTCTCTATGTCTATCCTTGTACCAGTATCTTAGTCGTTTTAGAGGGAGAATGAATTCCCCAAGATCCTTACTCCACTATTCCAGAAGTCAGTGTCTTTCCTTTTTTAAATC
Source organism: Rousettus aegyptiacus (assembly GCF_014176215.1). NCBI lineage: Eukaryota > Metazoa > Chordata > Mammalia > Chiroptera > Pteropodidae > Rousettus > Rousettus aegyptiacus. Next base: position 159,902,917 of record NW_023416284.1, on the reverse strand, counting down.
ATGAATTCTTTAAACTAAAACTTGTATTAATTCATCTTTGTACCTTTATTGTCTGATGGAGTGTCTGGTCCTCTGTAGGAATTCAACACCATTTAATTAGGGAATGAATGACAAATGAATGAGTGCATAAATAATATAATTCATGTTTTTAAAACTCTCAACCTTCTCCTCTAATTAAACTTAAAATATTTATTATGGCAATAATAATAGTTATAAATTATTTTCAGGAATTAAAAACAAAAAGAACTGTATGATATTTACCTGTAGTATTATTATTCTGTCACTTTTAAAAATCACTTAATGTTTTATAAAATACTTTCATATATTTTAATTTGTTCAATTTCCCAGCCTGTAGGATATATTGTCAAATATATAGGCCAGGTATCTGTGTGCAGGGAGGAGGGCTAAAAGAAATTAATACTTTTCCTCCCATCTTCTAAGTTCTTCTAGCTGGGTTAATAACCAAATTAGCAGAGATAGATTAACAGGAGAAAATCAAAGCTTTAATACATGTGTGTGGGGAGTTCACATAAGTGTGAGGATTCAAAAGAAAGCATGGTAACATGGGGTGTATAAGACATTTAGAACTAAGAAGAAAAGAGGGAGCATGAGGTATTAGATTTCAGAAGTGAGAATGGACGATTTACAGGTACTTGAGGAAGAGTGAAACACATGTCAGGCAAATTCTCACTGGGCAAACTCAGAAATGATGGGACACGGAGGTAACAAGCTAACTGGTGCCTGCCTGGTGTCTTCCTAGTTACCATACTTAAATTAGGCTAAGGCAGCCTTCTAAGAGTTCCATTCTGAAGCACGGGCAGGAAGGGGGAAGGGCCAATGTTCTTTCTGGGGGTTGTTTCTTAATAAACAGCTTAAAGTCAGTTTCCAAAAAAAAAAAAAAAAGCCACAGGGGGACAAAATTTTGGTTCCCTTTATATTATTAATTATATACATTTTATGGAAGCAGAAGTCGAAGCTTCAAGCAGTCAAGTGACTTGACCAAGATTACACAACAGGTAACAAGAGAGGTCTTGCTAGATTCCATGTTGTCATATTCATATTACAGAGCTCTTTCCAGGGTCCTCCTTAGACCTTTAGTCCTATGGGTAAAACTCCACCCTTGCTGTGGGTAAAGAGATAGATATTAATCAGTTGGTTGAAGGGCTCAGGTATATTGTTGGCACCAGTACATAGTATCTATTAATCATAAAATTATAATGATGAAAATAAACAAATATATAATGAAGGAAAACCAGCTAAAATGTAATAATATAAGACAAAGTTAAAAAAAGTAATAGAATTCCATAATCTTTCATCTGTAACTCTTTGAGCAGATGCATTCCAGATATTGAAAATTTTTAGAAAGCCATTATGTTGCATATATTATGTATTATGTCCCATTATCAGTAAGTTCTAGAGTGATAACCCATAATCAAACACTTTAGTATTTCTGCAGGAAAACATAAGAACATTCCTACTAAATGGAATAAATAAGACTTACAAATAACACATCAATTAAGTTTTACCACCAAACAACTGTGAATAAATTTTAAAAAATAACAATCTTATAGATGCCAGAGATTCTGGATTTAAAAATTATTGATATGTTTAAGGTATCAAAGACTATTTAAGGTAAAATACATGCACAGATTGGCTGATGAGAACTGAACTAACAGACATACAAATAATATAAAAATGATATGCTAGTAAATAATAATTATGTTTTTTCTCCAAATTCCTATTAGGTGTTTCACATTGTTCTACTTAACACTCAGAAAAGCTTTGCATGTTTGGAGTGATTAATCTTATTTTATAAGTAAGAAGTGGAGAATCAGAGAAGTTAAGAGATATGCTCAAGGTCAGCCAGGTCAGAAAGATTAAAACACAAGCTTTTCAAAATTTAAAAGCCTATGATCTTTCCACGGCACAACAATTATGTTATTAAAATAAAAGGCCTATTCCCTACATTATCTGAGAAACAGGACTGGAAGAAAGGTCCTCATCAAATGCTGGCTATCAGATTACATATTTTGCTATCTTATTAAAAATATAATAAATTATTGATAATAGTGCTTTATAGTAAACAGAAATATTTCAAACTATATATGCAGAAATTAAACATTATGTAGCTCTGACATAGATATTCATACAAATGAAAGATGTTCAAGATGTACCATATCAGCTAGGAGCAGATTAAGCATCATAAAAGAATGGAGCAGCTCTTCACACTAGTAGAGGTGCAGAAAATGATCCTCAATTTGCTTGCAAGAAATAATTCATCAATAGGTAGTTTTCATGATTTTATTTTAAAGTAGTTAGTTCTATGTTAATATGAAAAATAAAATTATTTAAAGCAAACATCTGTAGCTTAATAGCTCTCATAACTCTAGCCTGGTCCCTTTCCTGGATCTCTGTAGGGTTGACTGCATGCTTCACACATATTGACACTTAATTCTAAGTAGTATAAATCTCTATTTCATGTGAGTGTGATTTTCCCTGATTAGATTACAGTCTTTCTGAGGGCAGGAAATTGCGTGCTTTCTTTGAATTTCAGAGACCTAACAGAGTACTGGGCATATGGTCTGTATTTAACATTTTGAAAAAAATTAAACCTGACCCATTCATTTTGATGAAGTGCTTTACATTAGAATTTCTTCTTTTCGCAAACCTGTTCTCTAATGACTCAGATTGTGAAACCAAATCTCAACCTTATACCAGTTTTCGCCCTGGAATAAATATGAAAGCATTCTGGCTGTTTCTTGTTACGTTAAAGCTGAGTCTGATCATATGCAGAACAATTTATGAAGTTTCTTCTCCTAACCTTTCTAAAAGCTGTAGTGTCATGATTTGAGTTTACTTTGAGCATCTAATGCTCAGCGATTTTCTTTTTAGGGTACTTCATCTTAAAATAATAATAAGGATACCTCAATAATCATCCGAGATCAAAGTATTTTTTAAATGCAGTGCTATTGCAGCAAACAGAATTCCTGCCAATGCAAAAAACAAATCTTATGACTATATATAGCATTTAACTCTAGTCTGTCATAGATAAGAAAGTTAAACTTTATGTATCTTTTTCTTAGAAGGTTATTCCAAGCTGGCAGTTAAGTCTTGAAAGAGATTTAGTAACATAGCGAAACAAGTCGTGTTTTAGGCTTCCTGAGCAACTGAATTATTTAGATGTTTTCCAATATAAAATTCTTTTTGCATTTCTCTTTCTGAATCCTGTCCGTGATATTTTTCTCCTAAAACTTAATTCTTTAAAAATAGCTGAACAATTTTATCTAGGAGTTACTGACCTATGTAAGTGGACAGAGGGGCATTCCTTGTCCAGAACAGATACTCAATCAGTATAAGTCAGTGGCACCCACCATTTTTCAATCTGTGCTCTGTTCCAGCTCCGTCATACAATTTTTATAACTTTTCTAATTTAATCAATACAATGGCCCTCTAGTATTAGCCTCTTTCTGTAAATGATGTAACTAAGGCCCATTGCTGTTTATCAACAGACCCCAGACTTTTAAAGGCACATGTTCTCCGGGGAGAGGAAAGGAGAGAGAAAATGACAGCTCTAAGCTAATTGCTAAACAATTTAATGTTTTATTTTACAGAAATATTAAAAAATGTGCTTAAGAAGGGATCTAAAATCAATCTTAACATGTTTTTCATGGAACTTTCTAATTTATAGAAACTTGATAATTTAAAAACATTTTCTCTATTGAGGAAAGTGTTTCTGTTTTAATAACTGCTTTTTCATGCAAATTTGAATAACTTCTATGATATAGATTTTAGTCCAGTGCCTGAAACAGAAATAGCCTTTCAATATTTACTAAATGAGAATGGAATATGAAGAGTAACGTTCCCTTTATTCTAGACTCTATCAATTGCATTCCTCTTCCCAAAGGTAACAATTGTGAACAGCTGTATTTGATTCCATTCATTTTTTTTCACTTTGCAATAACATTCATATATGTACACATAGAATAAGATATGATTTTTATAGTTTTGAATCATACTAAATGTATTTTTCCACAGCTAGATGTTAAAAATTAAGAATATACCTTAAATATATTTTCATGCCAGATTAAATGCATTTCTACCTTCCTTCTTTCCTTCCTTTTTTCCTTCTTTTACTTATGACAATATGCATGCAGCAAAAGGTTTGTGTAAGGGAGTAATAGAATCTAAGAAAGGAAAGGTTGTTTAAGGCCAGGTCAGGAAGGTCTTGAAACTTTGGCTAAAGAGTTTGGACATTATTTTATAGGGGAACACTTTTGGGAAAAAAATTACTAAAAATAACTTGGTAATTTTATTGTAAAAGTATGGTAGAACTATGGAGAGTAGACGTATTATAAGTGGAAATATATATATATATATATATATATTTTATCTCTATATATTTTATTATGGTGACATTGGTTAACCAAATCCAGTAAGTTTCAAGTATACAATTCAACAGTAAGGCTTATATATATATTGCATTATGTGTTCATTGCCCATAATTAGATTTCTTTCTGTCACCACAATTTGACCCTTTTTATCCTCTCTACCTCCCCTCTAGCCCCAACTCTCTGGTAACCATTAGTCTATTTCCGTGTCCATGAGTCTCTGTTTGTTTGTCCTGTTTGTTTGTTGCTTTTAGGTTTATATCCCATGTATAAATGATATCATGTGGTTTTCAACTTTTTCCATCTGGCTTATTTCACTTAGCGTGATTATCTCAAGCTCCATCTATGTTTTCACAAATGGCAGTATTCCATCTCTTCTTATGGCTAAGTAATATTCCATTGTACATAGATGATTGTATAAAGAAGATGTGGTACATATATACAGTGGAAATATATTGTAATTGCATGTTCTTTCTTAGACAATTAAATTTTTTTTCTTACAGTTAAAATTTAACTCATACCTAGTAAACAATCACTGATTAATTCTCTAATAATTTCTTAAGAATTTTAGATTTAAAACTCATGTCAATAGAGACAAAGTAGGATCATCCTATTTGTATTCTGAAAGGACTTCTCTGGCGGCTGTGTGGAGGACAGCCTGCAGGAGGAGGACAGAGTGGAAGCAGGGAGAGGTAGTGGGACATGGTATGAGACACATACCTGTAGGAGAAAGGGAAGAGCAGTGTCAAAAATGACACCAAAGACCTGGGACCAAAAGCCCAGGAAAGCTGAGGGATAAAGATGGGCAGAAAGATACTGTTCAGCATTAAGAGTATCCATTTAGTCATGTGTATTCATGTTTTCCTCAAAAAAATATGTTTTCAAATCCTTATGAGATTGGTTTCATTGGTCATTATTAACAGAGGAAACTCTAAGCTTTTCTAACAGACCTCCAAAATTCAGGGCTTAAAATAGAGAGAGGGTTATTTCTTTCTCAGGAATCACTCTAAAGTGAGCATGTCGGGCTGTGGGCATCTCTATCCCACATGGGGTTTAAGGACTCATGTTCATTTCATGTTGAGGCTCAACCCTTTCCTAGGAGACAACACATTGTTAGTTACCTGTGAAGACAGGGTCACAGACATGTTTGGATTCCAGCTAGTGGGAAGGAGGTCAAGACCTTAGAAGTGCATGCCCACTATCTGGCCCAGAAAGAGGCCCAAATTATTTCTACTCACATTTCATTGGTAATAATTCAGTCACATGACTACATTCTCTGCAATAAAGTCTAGGAGCTGTAGTTTAGTAATGTGTCTGGATTTAATTTTTTTTAAATTGTGATTGACTGTAGAAAACAGATTTTGGTGGATACCTGGACATTCGTTTTGTACATATATAATTTTATTGAGGGTCTATTTCATGTCAGTGTCTGGCTACATTAAAAGGAGATTTTTGGTATGAATAACTGTCAGACATTATATGTGTTATGGCATTAAAATTTTGAGAATTGATGAAGTTCCTTTTCTCTTGACCCTTTTTAAAGCCTCTGGTAATAACTGATTTGGATTCATGGCTCTAATTACCTGTGTAGAGAATGGTGCAGAACAGAGAACAAGGATGTTGTCACTGAACGTGATCGGTCCTCACTGAAGAATGACACATCAGCAATGTGATTTACAAGTCAGCCTAGGGTGAGTTCTTTCAGTGAGAATCTGGTTTACTCCATCAGGACTGGAAAAGCTGAGGGCCAGTCCCTGTGTGACCGCAAGCAGCATTCTGCATGCTTGCTTGCTTCTTCTCTCCTTCTTCTCCTTTCCCTGTCAGCTTCCACTAGCCCTGAATCATTCCTTAATTTAAGAAGAGATTTGTCCCTAATTTTAAATCAACTATTTGCAGGTCATTCAAGTATGAAGTATTTTATACACGAGGCTCTGCCGTCTTGACCTTATTGACTATAAAAATCATTTACCTTATCATGATTTCATAATTGGTCTGTATTTCACTTAATGTTTCTATCATACCTTCCCTTTCTTCTCTTTCTCTTTACAAAGCCATAAGGTTTTAACATTGAAATATGAATCTAGCAAGTAGAACCTTCTCTGAGCTCTGTGCAATAGATAAGAACATATAAAATATCAGACATCGTGTTACAGGAGCCCATCCCCTGCTAGTGCAGCTGGTGGTGATGTTTTCATGGTGGTAGTTGCATCTAAATACACAAGTGTGTTTAAAATACACAAGTGTGTGAATTACTTCTCTTTTTTTAAGGTTCACTATTGTCTCTGTGTGCTTCTCTCTCTCTCAAGGACACATGGGTTTATATTTAATTTGCTTCTGCCCCGTTACTCTCATTATATTTATGCAAATGCTAATATTTAATTATTGTTCATACTACTGTTTTCTGAAGTCAAATAGCAGCTGTTTGGGCGTCTCGCAGCGAGTTCTCTGAAGACTTTAGTTCTTCTCCAAGAAACCTTGTTCAAATATTCATCTTTGATATCTTCTATTATTAGGTGAGTTATCAGGAGAAACTCTGTCATTTCCATGCTTATATTCTCAGAGAGACCAAGCCTGGATGCCAAAAGATATAAAGAAAGTACAGATAGCGGTACCCATCCTGAGTCAAAAGGATTAAATGAACAATCTGCCAATGCATGTGCAAAGACTTGAGGGCACAGTGTAGGGTGGTAAGGCAGCTGTTCAGACTCGGGAGAGAGACATTTTAGTAGTTGAATCTTATTTTATACATGGCCTCCAAAGAGATCAATTTAAAAAGACAAAAGAACAAGGGTAAATTTCAAACTTGTTAACCTGGCGTACGCATCCACATTTGGTGAATTCCATCTGTTCTTTCAGCCTCGTTGCTGAATGCCCTGCACTCTCCATGCCTCTCTCCCATGTTCTATCATGTCTCAGTGCTTGGCACACATAATAGACACTCAGTAAATATTTGTTGAATGAATGGAATTAATTCATGTTCCTTCCCTTCGTGCCTTTCCTCAGCCTGGCATGTCTATTCCACCTCTCCATCTGGTTGACCCTTAATTGTGAAGCCTTCATTCAGGTTGTGTCCCTAATGACTTTTCTCCCCATGTCAACAGGCTGGGAGTCAGTGCCCCTTCTCATGGCTCCAGAAATTTTTACCAGGTTTGCATTTATCATATGACTCCATGATTATTTATTCATGCTTGTTTTCTTTAGCAAGTTGTGAGCTCCTTGAGGGCAAAGATAGGATTTGATTGGCATTGGATATCCAATACTGAATACATTGCCTGGACATTGTTGAATAATGGATTTATCAACTCACAATAAAATGAGACTACAGAAGAGACCAAAATATTCTTTTTCGTAGTTAGTAGACTCATTCTTTTCCCAGTAGATAAATTTTTCTTGGGGAATTTAAGGGCCACAAAAGATTTTTGGTGGATATGAATCAACCCCAAGAGAGCAGAGTAACCTTCTTGAACATTTTCATTAAGTTTAATGAGTCACCCTTCCTTTTCTATAATAAAATATTGACCTGTCAAGCAGAACTAAATACCCATGTCAGCCAGCACTCCTCTCTCTTGAAGAGTGCTAGACACATACTGCTGGATTCTTAACTTTCCATAACTCCTTTGCCTAATAGGAATAGACATTTATTATTTGTGGCTGCTCCAACATCTGTTTTGAGAGTTTCCCACATTATACGTTTTACCTACTAAAGGTAAAAAAAAAAAAAACATTAAAAAAATCCCAAACCTAGATTCCCTTACAACATGGGACAGACACGAGACTGGCTTAGTTTCACTAGTCAGACTACAGCCATCTAGGCTTGGATTTGGAAGTAAATGGTCTGAAAAGGCACTCTTGCACAGGGAAATGGCGGCGAAGGCGTGTGGTTCATCTGCCATCCAGTCCCAAATGCTATATGTGCTCATGAGGAGTCTGTGGTGTGCTTGCTCCTGCAACTGTGGTGGTTGGGTATCTGTCCTGGATGCTTGTCCTTCTGACCTATCTGACATTTCTGTGAGTGACTTTATATCGTGTAATAAAGTTATTTTTTGCTTAACCTAGCCAGGATGGATTTTGTTGTTTTCATCTAACATTCCTATCCAACACTCTCATAATGTTTCTTTAATTCTAACAGCCATTCCTAGAAAAATTCTGCTTTCTAATTGTTCCTATGAAGGCTTCTGTGCATGATATTTAGATCCCTTAAGTGCTATGGAAGTTATTTCTTTTGTGATTTTGCCCGTTTCTCTTAATTTGTGTTGCTTCTCTCATTTACCATTCATTTAATAAACAAAACAAAGCAAACACTATTTAAGCAGAATGGGATAGTAGAATGAATATGGGCTTTAGAGACACAGAGGACTGAGTTTAGGTCCTGGCTCTGTTGCTTATTCATCCTATGACCTTGAAAATTTTCTTAACCTCCCTGAGACTTCTTTAGAAGATGTGGAAATGTTGTTTATCCTGCAGGGTTGTCATCAGAATGGAATGAGACAATGTATAGACAACTTCTGGTACACTGACTTCCACTAAATAGGGAACTCACAATACACTATTTTTGTTAGTCTCCTTTGGTTGACTTTGAAAGATACCCAGGAAGAACAAGCCTGTTTCTTTATTAGATCAAATTCCTCTGCTCAACGATTTATAATCACTTCCCTACTGAAGCTATTGCCTACTGAATTAATTCTCAAATTCTTTCCCTGGAATTTAAAATCTTCTTTTGCCTGATCCTATCTTACCTCTTTAGCCTTATCTCTTATAATCTGTTTGCAAAAACATTTTGTTTTAATCAGCCCAGTGTCTTCATCCTCCACCACCATTCTGACTACTCCTCCCACTTTATTATACCTATTCAAGCCAACTCCCTTCCTCTCTGCCAGGCCAAATCCAACCCCTCTGTTATAGCTTAACTCAAGTCCTCCCTCACCAAATACCATATCGATCAATTTTGACATTAACTGGTTATATCAAATATTTTAACTGTTAATAAATAATGCATTTGTAAGCAACCATTCAAAGAATTTCTATTACCAGATAAGTGCTTCGCATGAACTATATCATATAATCTTCACAACAAAGCCATGAGGTAGGAACTAATAGTATTTTATAGATGAGGAAACTGAGGTAAAGAGAGCAATGGAATCAATTTAATTTAGCCTGAAGTTAGCCAGCTAGTAAATGGCAAAGCGAGATTCAGACCCAGGCAATCTCATGTCAGAGCTCAACCTCTTTAATATATTGCAATCTTTAAGGAGGGGACACTGTCAGAGATTTCTTCATATTATATCTCTTGGTATAGAAATGATAAAAAGAAATATATAGCAATTTATCATATAGAGCAGAATGAATACAAAAGAAGGTGAAACGAAATAAGGTCAGAGTTCTGATGAAGGGGGGACTTGTAGGTCATGAGCTTAATGGCACCGCCACTGTCTTCTCCACCACCACCACCAGCAAAGTGTAGAGCAGTAAGGACTACTAAACAGCAGCAGCAACATACGGGCCGCAGCGTATCCTGCAAGACACAAGGTGCAGCATCAGTGAGTACTCTGCTAGCATACGAAGGGTGTCATGGCTGCTCTGAACAGCAGGCTGCTCTCCTCCGTCCCTGCTTCAGGCATCTCTCCATAAGAATT